>NC_060141.1:653366419-654816419 GCF_021461385.2 Schistocerca piceifrons
AGGCAGGATTCGAACCTGCGACCGTAGCGGTCTTGCGGTTCCAGACTGCAGCGCCTTTAACCGCACGGCCACTTCGGCCGGCTATATCTTTTCGGTTACTTCGTATACTTTGGGAAATGAAGTTTGTTGGTTAATGAGGAAAGGAAATATGATAGGACCACTTTTACTATCTGTATGCATAAACGATCTGACAGACAGGATGAGCAGCAATTTACGGATGACTCTGTGGTGTACGTGGAAGTTGTCCTCATTGAGTGACTGTAGGAATATACAAGATGGCGTAGACAAACTTTCTAGTTGGTGTGATGAATGGCAGCTTGCTCTAAATGTAATGTGAGTTGATGTGGACGAGGTCGAGAAACAGCCCTATAACGCTCAAATAAAGCATTAGTAGGTGGCCGGCCGAAGTGGCCGTGCGGTTAAAGGCGCTGCAGTCTGGAACCACAAGACCGCTACGGTCGCAGGTTCGAATCCTGCCTCGGGCATGGCTGTTTGTGATGTCCTTAGGTTAGTTAGGTTTAACTAGTTCTAAGTTCTAGGGGACTAATAACTTCAGCAGTTGAGTCCCATAGTGCTCAGAGCCATTTGAACCAACCATTAGTAGGTTGTTGCTTGAAGCAGTAACATCGATTAAATATCTAGGCCTAACGGTACAAAGCGATATGAGATGGAATGAGCACATCATGTTGGTAGTTGGGAAGGCGAATGCTCGACCTCGTTGGACTGCTAGAATTTTGGGCAAGTGTATCTCATCCATCTAGGATACGGCGTGTAGATCGATAGTGTGACCTATTTTTGAGTACTGTTCGAGTATTTGGGGCCCCCACCAGGTTACATACAAAGCAAGTCAGAGGCGTACTGCTAGATTTGTTACGGGTAGGCCCTGTCAGCAGCCAAGTATGCCAGAGAAGCTCCGTAAACTCAAACAGAAACCCCTGTAGGAAAGACGACATTCTTTTCGCAAGGCAGAACCAGAATCTGTGGCCAAGTGAAGAAAGTTTCTACTACCGCCAAAATGTATTTCGTGTAAGGAGAACGAAGATAAGATGCGAGAAATTTGGGCTCCTAAGGCTATTCACCTCATGTGAGTGTACGATGAAGTACGATGGAAATCTCCTTGAGGTGACACATTTCCAAATTATCTTTCTAATAGCTAAACCAGAGTACTGAGGACTTATAGCATCATTACATGACCCTAGAATAAAACCATAGTGATGATGATGTTTGGTTTGTGGGGTACTTAACCGCGCGGTCTTCAGAGCCCGTACCAAGTCCCAGTATTTTGACAGTTCATTCTAGCGACTGTCAAGAATGATGAGGATGTTGATGGAACGATGAGGACAACACAACCATCTAGTCCCCGGAGGGAGAAAAATCCCGAACCTGGCCGGGAGTCGAACCCGGGACCATGTGATCCAGAGGCAGCAACCACGAGCTGTGGACGAAAAACTACAGTGAAACGAGTGGGTCGGCAAAGGTAAGGACAATAATCCATTAAATTCCGGGTACGTAACAGTGCAAATCCCAGCTCTTATACACATTTCTGTCGTGTATCTTCTGACCGTCTTCAGATTAAGCCCAGAGACTAGTCTCTCCGAGGGTGGAAGATACACCGCCGAAATCTTTACAACTGCACTTACAAGATACTAACCATTTCCTCACGCGATGAATGGCTGGGAGATACGTCCCCGAAATATCGGCGGACGAGATGGATAATGATTTAAGGAGGGTCCACTTTTTTGCAAGTACACAATTTACTGTTTTTCTTTAACACCCAACCAAGTTTTACCAGAGTTGTGATATCCTCAGTGGGTTTTTTATTTTATTTTCCTAAAACACATACATACAGATTATGTTTAGCTTAGGAAATATGTTACATCGGATTCTGTTGTTATTTAAATTTTATATTCGTTTTACCTTGTATTTGGCATTGTGTGTTCTGTTGCTGCCAACCGAAATTACCCATACGTATAGATTATTATACAATGCTATCTTCAATCATGCAAGATTTTAGGGTATCATCTGTATTGAATTTTTGTTTATAATCCAATCTTTAAAAAATAAATTCCGGTAAAGATCACACCATTGCAGTATTTGAGTAGCCCTGAGCTGTGGCTAATTTTTATTTGAGTGCCTAACGTGTTATTGCAGTTTTTGGAAGAGATGGACTTTGCTTCACAACATGCGAGAAAATCCTGGATTATTTATTACGCTAAAGCGCGTTGGGAGTGTAACTGATCGCCACTGGTTAGTGGGAGACGTTTTGGTGTGTGTCAGGATGGGCTCGTCTCCCACCTAAGGCGTCCTGGACTCATTTTATCGCCTGAAAGATGGGTGTGGCATTGTGGAAAGCGGCAGAAAAACAACTGATGAACATAAACCGTTCTTTATTCAACATGTCACTGTTTGGCATAGGCTCGTAATATTTGCATTTGACCGCTGTACATCATAAGCAAGATTTACAGTGGAGGTGGAGGTGAAGGAGGTCGGGAAGCTAGCTTTCCTAGATGTATTGATCGAACGAAAATCAGATGGACGACGCAGCCATTCTGTGTACGGAAAACCGACGCATGCAGACCTGTGTCGCAACGACCGTAGCTTTCATCAGCCAGCTGGGAAGAGAGCTCTGCTGAACAACTTAGTGCACGGAGCCCGGACTATTTTGGACAAGGAGCACGTAGGCTCGAAAATTAGAAATCTGACGGAGGTATTCGGAAGGAACAGGTGTTCTATCCGAGATATTAGATCAAAGCTTTCGAGGAAATGGAGAAACGACGCCAGTCATACAAGCCAGGAAGAACAACACCTAGCGCGGCTACCATTCCGCGCTGCAACTAGTAACATACTCGTAGCTAGAGTCCTAAACAGGCAAGAAATCAGACCAGCCTTCCGTCCTCCCAGGAAAGTTAATGAAATTTTGCGACCCGATAAAGACAGCCATGACCTGCGACTGCCGGGAATGTATAATATTCCTTGAAATGTGCCAAACGTTATGTGGGCCAGTCTATACGGACTGTGACAGATCGTTGCGCCTAGGATCAGCGTCACCTTAAACACCTGTGTTTGGGAAAATCAGCGGTGACCGAGCCCAGCTTATTAAATAAACGCAATATTTTGTTTGAACAAACGAGAATTCTTGCTTACGCTTCGAGCTATTAGGGCTTTGCATTTAGGGAAGCAGCTGGAATTGGATTATGGGTAAATAGTTTCATCAAAGGCACTGGCTATGCACTTAGCATTGCAGAGAGCGTGCACTTGATAAAGAAAGAGGACAGAGGGAGCAATTCGGAGTTTAGCGCCTGACGCGTGGAATTGCGTTGCAAGTAATGCTGGACAGAGAATGCAAACAAAATCAGTGCGCCACCTCAGTAGGTGCCAATTCCGTTTTGTTATCAACAGGCAGTCTAGCCAATCAGTTGTCATCCTCTGGGTGCATCCTCACCAGTTTCACGACAGTAAAACGTAACCTCGCACGACGGCGATATAGGCAATCACGGAAGTCCTAGAACTACACACATCAAAAAAAGTTTTGCATCACCCCGGTTCCCAGAACTCCTGAAGATAAACGTTGGCTGTGGATATTGTATCACAGACGTAGTCCCTTTGACCGTTCAGAGATGTCACTAAACCAGACTAAAGATGTAAACAACTATGCATGAGCAGCGCCTATTGGACGGACGGGGTCCGACAGCCGATCAGTTCCAGTCATTCCACCAGGAAGGACGTACACGGCTCATGTTATCTGTAGTTGAACCATGCCTAGAAGGTCAATATCGCGGTTCGATCGCGTCCGCATTGTTACTTTGTACCAGGAAGGGCTCTGAGCAAGGGAACAGTCCAGCCGTCTCGGAGTGAACCAAAGCGATGTTGTTCGGACAAGGAGGAGATACAGAGAGAGAGAGGCTGTCGGTGACATACCTCGCTCAGGCCCCCCAAGGGCTACTACTGCAGTGGATGACCGCTACCTACGGAATATGGCTCGGCGGAATCCTGACAGCAACGCCACCATGTTAAATAATGCTTTTCCTGCAGCCACAGGACACCGTGTTACGACTCAGACTGTGCGCAATAGGCTGCATGATTCGTAACTTCACTCCCGACGTTCATGGCGAAGTCCATCTTTGCAACCAGGAAACCATGCAGCGCGGTACAGATGGTCCCAACAACATGCGGAATGGACCGCTCAGGACTGGCATCACGTTCTGTTCACCGATGGTCGCATATGCCTTTAACCAGATAATCGTTGAGGAGTGTGACAATCTGGACCAACAGCGCCTTGATGAACCTGTGGGTAGTATGCCACGGCCAATATAGGCATGAACCAATGCAAGAGGACGTGATATCAGTGTGTACAGCGATCTGGACGACCTCCTCTGAAGGCCTCGCTGTATGGTGGTACAACATGAAATGTGTGATTTTAATGAGAAATAAAAAGGGAGGAAATGATTTTTATGTTGATCTACACTTCAATTTTCTGTACACGATCCGAACTCTCGGAATCGAGATGATGGAAAACTTTTTTATGTGTGTACATACGAATTTGACGGGGCAAGCAAATCAAGAACTTTTTATGCCACGTCAACCATGAACAGGGTTCCCAATTTTCTTAGAGAAAACTAACGAACGTATTTCAAGGAGACATCACGTAAAGTTTATTTTCAAAATTGAAGTATTTTGGAAATCTATGTATCTATTTACTTCAATGCTAATTTTTCGTTTAAATATGGATTTTCCGTTGGTTTTAAAAGGTTAATGACTGGTGCTACATTACGTAATTATGTTTAAATAAACCAACAATTAATTTTTATTAAGATTTATTGGATTTCTGTCATTCTCTTCTCCCTGGATAGTACTCATCATCGATATCTCTGTTTTTATAAATGCTGAAATGAAGTGAACAGAAAGCGCACGACATCTCTGTGACTTAATCACTTGCTTTTTAAGGGTGTACAGTGGCGGATTTACGAACAGATCCGCTAGGCACGGGCCTATGGGCGTCACCTTAAGGTTAGCGGCATTTTTTGCTCTGTACTAATTTTAACATTTTACGTTTTAAAACAACTGCGCTTACAAACGACAAAAAATTTTACTATTGTTAAAACAACTTGCTAGTTTAAATAAGCGTTAAGAACGAAATTCGACAATACAAGCTTCGAAATATACGTAGTTTACTTGGTGACTGAATGGAAATTTAACACTGGGTTTCTGTCTGGTATCATCTTCATGATTGTTCTAAATATTTTGAAGTCAGCTGTCAGGAGGGCAATCTACAATACAATGTTTGAAACGTTATTATTCCAAGAATGTTGTCGGCTTCTACTTAACTCTACCATATCTTCCCCCGTGAAAATACCGGGACCCCTGAAAAGCTGTGATAAACTAATCAGCAGTTCCTTAAATACTGTAACGTGTGTGAGCCTCAGTATGTAAAACGCAACTCAACTTAATTTCTTGTAGAAATTACGGGTAAGTGTCAAGTCAACCCTCGATTACTGTGATTAATGTGAAAGATCTGTAGTCTTCAATATATGAGCTTTGATTTAATGACACCCGTTGAACAAAACATGTTGGTACTGGGAATGTTTTACATTTTCAAACACATGTTTATACGAAAAGAACATAAGCAAAATATCTAATAATGTCTGAAATACACTTCACAACAGTTTAAAAATTTTGTTTATTTATTTATTTAATTAATTTTTTGGCGAAAAAGAAGTAGAAACTAACTTTCGTTTGTCTCATTTATTGTGCTGCAGCGTGCACGATATCAAAGTTCCCACTCTGTGCACTCGAATACTACGCGGTATTGCTAATTTTATATTGAATTTCTTAACTATGGCCGGCCGGTGTGGCCGAGCGGTTCTAGGCGCTTCAGTCTGGAACCGTGCGACCGCTACGGTCGCAGGTTCGAATCCTGCCTTGGGCGTGGATGTGTGTGATGTCCTTAGGTTAGTTAGGTTTAAGTAGTTCTAAGTTCTAGGCGACTGATGACCTCAGCAGTTAAGTTCAATAGTGCTCAGAGCCATTTGAACCGTTTTTTCTTAACTAAGCTTTATTTCATCGAGGAAAGATTATTTTTAATTTATGTTGGAACACAAGGTGCATTTGCGTGTAGACATAACAGCAATGTTCACACAAATGACAACACACCAGAACAACTACCAACAAGACTACGTAAACTTTGTAGTCTAACTTCTCTGACCACAGGAAGTGCTAAAATGTTATAAGAATAGGTGGGATAAGAGGTGATCCAGCACACCTCACTGCAAGAAACTACAAAAATTGTTTTCTTTTTAAAATAGAAAGAGAGTGTCAAGAATATTCAAGAACATATTTGCGTCACAGCTAAAATTCCGGCGACGCGGGAGACAGAAGCCAAAAAAGGGACTGTCCTGTTTTCTTTACGAGACGAATTTCAGCCAGCAGGTGTGCTTCTACTGGTCACTGACAACATATAAACTGACGACAACGAAATTAAATTATTCTGCGTTGTTGTTCTTTCATCGCAGAGTTATGCCGATTAATCCGAGTTGGTCAGTTCATCGCTCCGTGTTTAAAGGAAAAATCTTTGTGCTCGTATGCCTTGTTTAAAGTAAAAAGCTTTGTGCTCGTGTGCGCTGTAGTACGATTGAAACTCGATACAATCTTTCTTTCTTTCCTTTTACTATTTTATTTCTTTTGTTTTAACTGTTGGTTGACAATTTTGTAAGTGTCTTAACATGAACAACGGTGAAAAAATCAAACGTGCAAAATTTAGTGGGGCAACATTTCAGAAATTATCGAAATGAAGGCGAGAACGAGAAGCCAATGTTCTAAAAACTCTTGCAGAGTAGATAAATTTTTCGGAAAAAATGTTGCTGGTTCGACTTCGAGTTCAAATACTACGGATGATATTCCTGGCACTGCAGCTGTTGTAAAGGAAGTAAACACAGACGAAACGAAAGTTAAAAATGAAGAAAAGCAAACTGTTCCTAATTTCGAGTTTCACAAAAAACTAAATGTCGAGTCAGACATTACAAAAAGAAATAACCTTGTTAGTGATGATCCTGCATGATGGTGTGTCAGTGAATCAACAATCGACATTCTCTTACAACGTGGCATTAATCAAAATTGTAACGGTGATTTTTCTAATTCAAGAAGATCAATAGGCGATAAAACCAGATATTTGAACGAAAATGTATTTTACCGTATACTTTTAAATGGTGAATCAATTCTGCGTGATTTACTAGTATACTCCTGTAGCACCGGTGCTGTTTTTTGTGCACCATGTAAATTGTTCGGAGATATGGACGCGATTGCTACTAATAGTATTGTAGATTGGAAAAGTATTTCTAATATTTTATCTCATCATGAGAAATCTCTTGAACACAAAAATTCTGGCCGGCCGATGTGGCCGAGCGGTTCTAGGCCCTTCAGTCTGGAACCACGCGACCGCTACGGCCGCAGGTTCTATTCCTGCCTCGGGCATGGATGTGTGTGCTATCCTTAGGTTAGTTAGGTTTCAGTAGTTCTAAGTTCTAGGGGACTGGTGACTTCAGAAGTTAAGTCCCATAGTGCTCAGAGCCATTTGAACCATTTGAACAAAAATTCTGAGTTATCACTCTTAACAAGAAAAAAGTCACTTGGAACAATAGATAACCATTTCGAATCATATGTTGAGACAGAAAAAAATGTACTGGCGTAGTGTGTTGAATAGGGTGTTTGCAGTAGTGAAGAAGTTAACAAGTCGTGGACTTCCACTACGTGGACACGTTGAAAGATTCCATTCATTACATAATGGTCAGTTTATGATGTCTCTTGAACGTATAGCTGAGTTAGATCCTTTTCTCGCAGAACCCATGAACGTCATGGAAATCCAAAGCTGGGACATACAAGTAATCATTCTTCAATAATCTGTGCTGAAATAATAGAGCTTCTTTCTGAACGAATAAAAATAATTATCATAAGTAAAAAATAAAACAGGCTAAATATTTCTCTATAATGGTAGATTCTACTGCGGACATTTCACGTATTGATCATTTATCTTTCATATTAAGATATGTGAACGAGAATGGTGAACCTGTTGAATGTTCCTTCTGTTCTACCAGACCCAGGACACAAGTCCGAAAACTTAGCTGAGGCCGTATTAAAAGTACTATCTACAAATCCTTTGGTATTACTGACTCTAGAGGCCAGTCATATGACAACGCAAGCAATAAGTCAGGAACCTACACTATTATGCAGGCAGGCATTAAAGAACGAAATCCGAAAGCGTATTATGTGCCTTGTGCAGCACAATCTTTGAATGTAGTCGGCACTAGTGCTGCAAGCTGTTGTCGGGAAGCATGTTCATTTTTCATTGTAGTGCAAAACCTGTATAATTTGTTCTCTGCTTGTACACAGCGCTTTCATGAAACCAGGAAGCAAAACGGCAAAAACTTTATCAAAAACGCTTTGGTCAGTAAGAGAGGAAGCGTGTGTAAGTCTACATGAAAACTGGGCGGGTGTTATCAATGTCCTGACACATATTGCCGATAATACGTTTGAAAAACCACCTGTGCGAAACGATGAGTCAGCTTTTTTGAATCAACTCAGCAGACTAGAAACAGTATTCATAATGGCAGTTTGAAAGGACATACTCCAGAGATATAATAGTGTAAATCTGAAATTTCAAAGTGTAAATACAGATACTAAAATAGAGCATGAATTATATGAATCACTTGTAGGATTTATTGCATCTATTCGTGGCATATTCGACTATTATGAAGATAAATCCATGGAGATTGTGGCTGATATACACTATGAATGCACCTATAAAAGATCACAAGAACTCAAACTTCATGATGATGAAGAAGCGGACTCTGAAGAATTGTCTTTTTAACTGGAAGGGAAAAATTTAGAGTCGAAACATTTCTACCAGTACTCGACAACTTGTAGCCCGATTTAGTGAGGAGGAAAGAAAGTTGTAAAACACTGTTGGACTCCTTCACAGTTTTCAGTAACCTTAAGAACAGTTCACCTAACGATACTGCTGAGCGTGCAGCAAAACTCCTAGCGTCATCAGACACAGATTTACAGCCTTCCGTCGCTGGTAAATGTGTACATTTCGCGGAAAATTTGAAGTCTTCTGAGATTAATTTTATACCATTCGAAATGAGTACATTTTTACGAAAAGAGAGGTTACAGCCTGTGTTTCCGAATGTTGACACTGCTCTTAGGATATTTCTATGTATGGCACCTACAAATTGTTCACCATAACGCTCGTTTTCGGCTCTTAAAGGACTGAAATCGTACCTACGTTCTACTTTGTCTGAGGAGAGTCTGAACGCCTTGTCCATTCTTCACATCGAAGCCGACATCCTAACTGATAACCGTCTGGACTACGAAGATAAGATCAACGAGTGCCCTGCCGTCAAAGCCAGACGCAAACTTTGCTGACTGGGGGGTTTGTTTACTTATTAATATTAGTTTTAAAAATTTGAGATTATAATGTAATTTTAATTGTAACTTAGAGCACATTCATTGTATTTACAAATTACATATTACCTGTTTATTTTAAAATCGCCGACGGCAGAACGCGGAACTAATCCTCGTTTACGTGCAGACGTGACCGAAGGCGCCAGACAGTACTAAACAATACCCGAATGACCCAGGCCGCTCTGCGCTGTACAGTCAAGTCATACTGCTATTGTAGTATATTACAACTGATGAGTTTTCTTGGAGTCTGCTGAAATGTATAGTTATCACGGAGATATACGCTATCGGAGACTACTCTCAGATGAAAAAGTGTTAATAAATAACGTAGTTCAGTTCTGTCGATAAATACGTAAAAGCTTTGCTAATACCGTTAGAAAGAGGTACGGTGAGAGCAGTAGCTGCAGTACAAAACTGTTCAGCTCTTACATGGATTATAGGTATTGTGTACACTTATTATGCAGCATCTAGCTACGCAGACCTTGATTCTTTACACGTTAACTCTTAGATTATAAAACAAATTTGATTTTTCCACACTAGTCTGTAAAATTATGTAATAGGAAATCAAGTTCTGTGCTTGTTCGTCTATATTTAGTCATATGTTTGTGCAACGAAATCTCTATTTCATTTTCATTCCTTACGCTCTCCTATAGATTCACGTATTAATACCGAATGTATTTTTTTTTTTATCTGCTACACATTCAAGATATTGGATCGTAAAACGACATTTTAATTTTGAACGCATCTCTGTAAAAGTACATACTAGTTCCTAATGTACGACACGTTCGCTTCAGTTTCTAGACCGTAACACTATTTTTTTAATTTCATTTTCGACGGTTTCGTGTAAAAGAACATATTAAAAGTGAATGTATAACAAAAATCCGTTGCCTCCTAAACGCTCTGCTGAATCTTTAGGCCAAAAAAGAAAAGTTATTTTCCTTGTAATCGTCTGAGTTGTCTTTCGGCAGAAGACTGTGTTAACACAATGCAGTTTTAAGTTTGTCTTATTCGCTGCCGTACACCAGGTACATTTCAGGAACTGTTATATATTTTCATTCAGCGCGACTAAACCGCTGACGCGTCTTTCAGAACAACGAATAGGAGAGTACGGAAACAGCTCACAGCGCTCCCACCCAAAACGGCAATTGTGAAGTACATAGGTAATAGTTATTATTTAACACATTTTTTTGGGTGGGGGAGGGGTTCGCATATAATATGGTGTGCCTATGGGCGCAAAATTTTTAATTCCACGGTTGAGCGTGTGTTGTATTGTAAAGTATTTTTTCCTAGAAATATTTCTCATCTTTAAGTCATATAGTTTCATAATATCATTCATCCTTGCAGATACTCTACATCAGATTGAATTTCTCTTGAAGATCACTTTTTATCCAGTCATACGATTTCTTCCGTTTTCACGCCACTATCCACTTCGGCATTCTGATGCAGACATAAAGTTCACTATTAAAAATGCCTATTCATAAACGTGGATGAGAAACTAAACTAATAGCTGCAGTAATTGGAGAGGCAATAACGGTAACGAAAGGTGATGACAGATTGTAGTCAACACCAATGGAAAAACGATCTAATGCTCTCCCTCAGCTCGGAATGTGCTAAACTGCTCCCATTCTGGTTTCACTCAGTTAAATGAACGAATGAACAACTTCAACTGATATGCAGAACTGCAACCGAATGAGTCGATTGTGTTCTAACAACCGACTGAATCGATAGTTTTCCTTCGGTTGTTCCCATCACTATTTTCAGTATACACTAAGGCGACGGCCGGCCGGGGTGGCCGAGCGGTTCTAGGCGCTTCAGTCTGGAACAGCGCGACCGCTACGGTCGCAGGTTCGAATCCTGCCTCGGGCATGGATGTGTGTGATGTCCTTAGGTTAGTTAGGTTTAAGTAGTTCTAAGTTCTACGGGACTGACGACCTCAGATTTTGAGTCCCATAGTGCTCAAAGCCATTCAAACTAAGGCGACGAAAGCCGTGGAACACCTCCTACTATCGTACGGGACCTCCTTCTGCCCAATGTGGTGCAGCAACTCGACATCGTATGAACAAGTCATTAGAAGTCCCCTGCAGAAATACTGAGCCACGCTGCTTCTATGGTCCTCCATAATGGGGACAGAATTGCTGGCGCAGGATTTGGTGCACAAACTGACCTCTCGTTTATGTCCCACAAAATTTTCGATGGTACTCATGTCGTGCGATCTGGGTGGCCAAATCATTCGCTCTAATTGTCCAGAATGTTCTTTAATAGCGAACAATTGTGGCCCAATGACATGGCGCATTGTCACCAATAAAAATTCCATCGTTGTTTGGGAGCAAATGGTCTCCAAGTAGCCGAACATAGCCGTTGTCAGTCAATGATCAGTTCAATTGGGTCACAGTATCCAGTCCATTCCACGTTAACACAGCCCACACCACTCAGGAGCCACCACAAGCATTCGCGGTGCCTTGAGGACAACTTCGTCGAGTCTGCGCCACACCCGACTCTACCATCAGCTTTCAACATGTAAAATCAGAACACGTCTGACCAGGCCACAGTTTTCTAGTCATCTAGATTATCAATCGGTGTAGTCTGGAGAGGCGCTGCAGACGATGTCGTTATATTAGCAAAGACACTGGTGCCATTTGTCTGCTGCCATAACCTATCATCGCCAAATTTCACCCCACTGTCCTAACGAATCCGTTCGTCTTACGTTGCATATTGACTTCTGTGGTTACTTCACGCAGTGTTGCTTGTCTGTTAGCACAGAAACCTCCACGCAAACGCCGCTGCTCCTGGTCGTTGTGCGAATGGCGTCGGGCACTGCTCTGTTCGTGGTGAGGTGCAATGCCTGAATAATTGTGTTCTCGGCCACTCTTGACACTGCAGATCTGGGAATACTGAATTCGCTAACGGTTTCCGAAATGGAATGTCCCATGTGTCTAGCACGAGCTACCATTCCGCGTTCAAACTCTGTTAATACGCGTCGTGCGGCCATATTGAAACACCCGAGTACAAATGACAGCTCCGCCAATGCACTGCTCTTTTATACCTTGTGAACGCGATACTACCGCCATCTGTATGCGTGAATATCGCTATCCAATTACTTTTGTCACCTCAGTGATAGCGCACTGATCAGGAGGTTGCGCGCTGCCATGACAACGCAGACACGCTGGTGGTGACGAGGAGAACGCGGCAAGTGCCATCACCAGGTTTCAGAGAAGCTTCGCTCTGTGGAAGACGAGTCAAAATACGCGAATACTTATCTCGGTTTATCCGTAGACACTCGACCCTTTTTTTATTGTTATTTTAATACCTTTACAATAAAGGTAGGCCGGCAGCGGCAACCCTTTCTGACAAAACGACAGTCAATGTTTTCGATGAAATTTAGGTACCTTTTAATGAGTAAACAATCCAACCGAGGTAGTGGTACAGTTGCTACCGTCACAGTTTTACACTTTTGCGCCCCGTATTCGAAACCCGATCATTATTTTTATTTTTGCTTTTCATTTACCTCCACGAATGTCTTCCAATGCTTACTGAAATAGCGTTGTCCTCGTTACTCGTGAACTAATTGCATGTCTGGTTAATTAATTTTAAAAAAAGAAAAAATAGGGAAAACATTAAATGAATGGAAAAATGGTTGGAAATTGTTTTCGGTGAAATTGCTGTAGTGTACAGGATGACAATTATTAAACTATATGAAAAAGATGTAAATTAGTTACAAATTACCTGGTGCACACACTTTATTCAACATGTAAACGTCACTAAAGATATTCGGATTTAGCTTACCACATACTAGATATGCCTGCCATCATTGGCGATGATGTGGCGCAGACGAATAGCGAAATTCTGCATGGCCCGCTGAAGTGTCGCAACATCGATGCTCTCAGTGACCTCCTGAATTGCTGTTTTCAGTTCAACAATGGTTTTGGGGTCATTGGTGTACACCTTGTCTTTAATATAGCTCCTCAAAAACGAGTCGCATCTGTTCAGATCCGGAGAATATGGCAACCAATCAAGGCCCATGCCAGTGGCCTCTGGGTACCCCAGAACCAGAGTGCAGCTCCCCGATGTACTCCTCAAACATTCTTCTTCTTCGATGGGGTCGAGCTCCGTCTTCCAAGAACCACATTTTGTCGAAATCACGGTCATCGGCAGTCAGCGTGCCATTGAGTAATATGGCACCGATTGTTCCGTGACTGGACGCTGCACACCACACAGTCACTTGAAGGGTGAACAGACTTCTCGACCGCTAAATGCGGATCTCAGTCCCCCATGCGCGCCACTTCTACTTATAGAAGAAGCCGTGAAATGAAAGTGGGCTTCGTCGCTAAACCAAACCATGCATGTGCGTACTAATTCCTTTCATGCCCCACGGCCAACCGTGCAGTTTAAACGTCCTAACACAAACGGTTCAGAAGTTATGACGATTTTATTTCATATAGTTCAATAATTGTCACCCTGATTGCTGATCAGCTGCCACCGCAAGGTTTTGGAAAAGTTATTCTTTGTGGCTGGTTCGTTGCGAAATTATTGCCAATGCGTGAAAACTTTAGCAATGTTAACGACGTTTCTTTACCGAGTGATATTCATACGAACAAATGTTGCTATGGCAAACTTGTCTTCGCACGGTGCTCGTGGTCTTCGCAATTTCTGTGTTTCGAATATTTCTGTAATTGGCACCATCCAAGGGAAAGCACCTAATCTACCTGAAGAATAAATGTCAGAATAAAATATAAGAATGAAGCGCTGATGCAAGAATAAAATACAAGACTACGAGAATTTAAGAAGATTGTATCCCCAGAAAACTCCATGCACATATAAATAATAAACGTCTGACACTTATTGTGAAAGCCATTTGTAATTCAGAGTTATTCTAAGTGATGGATCCCTTTTCAAAACTTCGAATTTATTCAAGTACAAATTCAAAATGAACAACTTTATACCAATGAAAAGTGGAAGTTTCAAATGTTTGATATCAACTTAATAAGTTTTCATTAATTAGTTTTAATAATTATTTAATAATTAGAAATGTGATAAATGTTATAAATGTTCAATGTGGTCACCGTTGGCTGCACGGAAAACTTCGACGTGGTAGCCAAACTCGTCCCACACGCGCGAAAGCGTATCAGCTGTTACTGAGTGCACGGGACAAGTGATCCGGTTGCACAGATCGTTCAGAGTGGTTGGTAGAGGCGGGACGTAAATAGCTTCCTTCAAAAAAAACATAAGGAATAGTCGCAGGGTATGAGATCAGGAGATCTCGGTGGTCAGAAGTGCAGAGCCCGGTTCTCAAGTGCCCTGTGACGATTCCAGCGGTGAGGAAGGGAGTCATTGAAAAAGCCTCGTACATCACGGTGCCAAGGGGGCGGAACTCCATCCTGTTATAAAACGAAGTCCTGGTAATCTTCCATAGCTTGAGGGAACGGCCAGTGCTCCAACATGTCCAGGTACATGATTCCCGTTACAGTTCTTTACACAAAGAAAGGTGGTCCATAAACCTTAATACGGGACACGGTGCAGAACACGTTGATCTTCGGTGAGTCTCTTCCGTGTTGCAATGGTGAATGTGGATTTTCTCATCATGTCCCGCCTGCTGCCACCCGCCAAAAACTTTCAAACTTCCTCTTTTCATTGGTATAAAGCTTCTTCAATTTGGATTTGTACTTGAATACTGTTGAGTGGTACTTAAGTAAATAAATTAGTGAAATCAAAGTGAAGTAGAAATTGGAATATAAATGAAAAAGTTGGTTTAGTTTAGAGAGTTACATACTGGCAAACAGCGGGCAGAACAGCAGAACAGAAGAGACAATGACCGTGAAGTCAGCAAGTTCCACACAAGCGGGCGCTGTCGATTCAGCCGTCAGGGCATCGCCCGACCGGCTCATGTGTTTCTCAGTTGTCGCATGTGAGCAAAGGCCCTCGCCTACATTCCAAGAGCCAATGACCGACGTTAAGAAGATTCTTCGAGAAGCTTTTCAACGTGACAGAAGAGGCAATGACCGGCTCACGTGTTTCTCAGTCGTCACATGTGATCAAAGACCCTCGCCTACATTCCAAGAGCCAATGACCGACGTTAAGAAGATTCTTCGAGAAGCTTCTCAACGTGACAGAAGAGGCAATGACCGTGAAGTCGTTCACCTCCAATAAACTGAAGTGAATAAATACGCTAGACGCAGTGGGCCCGACAGACGGAGACAAGAGACGAAGGAAGACGAAGGAAGAAGAGAAGAGTAGCAGTAGTTTTCAGTCATTTTCGGTGCTGAAGGCCGTCATGCAAGAAGAGACTACATCATGCACAGACGCACCAAGTTCGCCGCTGTAATGGAATAGCAAGCAGCAGCCTCGGCGGCAGAAGACGGAAGTTAAAAGGTATTTGAAGTCTGATTTTTACGTACCCGGGTGACTCGTGAGGACGGGAAGGAGACGCCCTCACATCAGCAGTCACCTGTGAGCTGGGATTTAGCTCACTGTTATTGAGTTGTTGAAGTGGCAGGGAATCGTCCAATGACAGTAAATGGCCAGATACCAGTAACTTTGTCTGCAGCTATGGCTGTGTCTATTCCCACAACACCATGAAAAATAGGAAGAGCACATAGCAGTGCACTAAAAGAGCGAAAAACGTTTTACATTGGGAAAAATAAGCGCTGTTATAGAGCCTCACAGAATTTTGTAACGGCTACATACCTTGACAAGCCAAGAAGACAGAGGAATCCCTATTTTACAACACGAGACAAAATGTTTCATTAGCCCTCAAAGTGATTGAGATTGAAGACAGGACATTGGTTGGAACAGGCGATAGTGTCGGAGCCGAACTGGCCACCACAATAGCGACATTGAGCTATAAATGCTATTATCCTTTTCCTCTTCAGAAAACTGTGTGTGTGAAAGCATAGTGATGAAGCGTGCTGTCGTAGAACATGACATTTGGGGGGGCTGTTGATGACCAAGTGTGGAGCGAGAGGTGAAGCTTGCTAGTGACTAGAAAGCTGCTTCTCACGAAACTGTGGACGCAAGTTAGCTTATTAAATATAACATACACACTGTGTGAGTTATGCGAGAGGTACGAAATAAGAAATATATTTTTGATATATTTTTCTAGAAAGAGTGCAGTTGACATTGGGATTAGGATGAGAACTTTCTGGATTAGATTTGACCTTTGATCATCAGGTTCCTTACATGTTGGGGAAGAGGGCAAACACATAATGTCATCACACCTGTCCCCTCTCATAAGCCACACGCTAAGCAGCACGTCTTGTCAGTAGTAGGCAAAAGACAGCATGGCCGCACTCTGCATTGTTGCCAAATTCATTGAAAATGAAGGATCCAATATGGCAGCCACAGACGTGGCAGCATCACAGTGATGTCATGGCTGGGAGTTCAAATTTTGGCGAGAAAATAGTTAAATTAGGCTACCTCCACTAACCTAAGACCCGTGTCCTTCATCCTCCCTTCCTCCTTCACCTCCCTCTCCCCTCACCACCCTGCCCCATTTGGAAATTGGCAGGAAACTGCCTGAGCTGCCAGAGAGGGTGGACATAAGTCTGTATTCAGTTTGCATCGTTGATTTAAACAGTTTGAGTTGTCATAGACAGTAGTGTTCAGCATGAGGTCCGGAGTTCAGCTGACCTAGTTCACAACATCGTTGCCAGAGGACGCTGTTGGCCCTTCCTTCTCCCTTCCCGTGACATAATCCAATATAGCGGTCAGGGAAAAAAAAGGTGGGAAAAGGACTGAGTATGTGTCTGGCTGCTGGACTGGAAGGACACACATAATAGTTTACTCTCTTCAATGGATGAGATGTCTCTGCTGGAGAAGGAGGAATTTATTTGCTGTAACCATGCATGTGATGACTGTATCGATAGCAACAATATTTGGTGAAGATGAGTACGCTTCATGAAATAACGAAGATGCAGCAGGATGGGGCTAAGTTATGCTTTGCAACTCATAATGATAAATGTGTGTGCTGTAGCTGTAGATCATTCGATAAAAGTCCAGTCATTGAGTCTTCCAAAGTGCAAGAGGCAAGATGTTCACCCAATCTAGTGCATGGTCTCTTCCGAGGAGCGTGGAGACTCAGCCAGGTAGCGTGCCAGCTCACAGCATGGCCCTGTGGTAGCTGCGGAGCTGCGCTAAGGACTTCCTGCCATGTTCAAAATACTCACCATCTTCCTCCATGTTTCCAACCCTGAGGCACAGATACCCTTTGTCATTGAACACGAACTGCTTCAGGAGTTATTCCATCTGGTGTTGTGGAATATTGTCACATACATAACTTAGTGACGTCACAGGAACTAAATGTACCACTGCGCAAATAGAGAGAGAGACAGCTTCGCAGATGATGCGGGAATATTTAAACAATTAGACGTTTTTTCTGAGGAATACGACCACTGCTACACTTGATCACGGACTCTAAAAAGATCGCAACGCACTTCTGAAACCATCTCAGAGATACTTCGCGCGCTTTATTGGGAAATACCATTGTTCTTGAGCATGAGCTGCTTCAGCAGTTACTAAATCTAACTGAATATATGTCTGAATACACTTTCAATAAAGATCACTGCACAGTAGTTTGCTTCAATTTTGCGATGTATACCACTACACTCGAACACTGACTCTAAAAACAGATCGCTGCACGCTTGTGAAACTTCCCTGAGACGCTTCACACGCAGATCCCGAAACCGATATCAACTGCAATATCTGATTTTACACGCCAAAATGACGATATTTGGAAGTCGAAAGACGTATCTCTGTAACTGTAAACAGGACGCTCAACGCTTTTCGAGATTTAGCTGCTTGTGTGAAGGCACTGCCAGTGAAAGAGAAAAATTTTTGAGTCCTACAGTTGCTGTGGTGTTCGTCACTTTTCTGAAACGGTGAGTGGGTTGGTTTTATATCTGCTGCCGCTGGAGTCAGGCACGTTATTTTCCTCATTTCTCGAAGCACACACTGGTGTTGAAGCACCAGACAAAGACGAGAAAATCAGAACAATTACACAAACAGAATTCGAAGCACTTTCCTACAGAGAGAAAAATTGATTGAATTTCCGGTGAATTTTCAGTGTCTGGAGATGCTCTAAAGCCACATCGGCAGGTGAGGAACGGCATCCAGCCAGAGATGGATGGTCTGGTTGGACGAGTCTCTGAACACTCAACCACGAAAGACATCTTGTGACTCTCAGAACGTTCTGTGTATATCTTTTCCCCATCTTGTTGGAACCAGTCTGTAGAGGCTTCTATGCCCCACACAATGGATGTCTTGTGAATGGAGCTCTCTGATTGGTTTTTACTGAATTTATCCGCCAAACTGCTTATACTGTCAGTGTGAGTGCACTGTCCGCCATTTTCTGCAGAGTGACAAATTACACGACTTTCAGCAGCAAAGCTGTTTTGTACAAATCGAAAAAAAACATGCATTCATATTGCGTTGACAGTTAAATTCTGCCGAAGTGGTCTCAAAAGACACTTCCTCAATTACAATGCTCTGCTACTATCGAGATAAGACTGAATTTTTCAGAGTGAAACTGATCTTCAACCGGACAATATCACCTCATGCCATATCGATGTGGTAAACACAATTCGTATCCTGCACCATAAAAAATCATCACTTCTGCATCCTGCAGACCACCAGACAGTTCTACATGTACCAGGAAGACAGATACATCGCAAAAACATAAATACATACACTGTACATATAGTCACATCAATATACAACTATAGAATGGGTCGCTGTTTCACCCTGTGCAGGACAGATTAGGTGTTTTAAACGCTGACGAACAGTATTTACAACGTGCTTCTCTGTACTCTCCGCCAATCACAACCCTGCAGTGTCAACTAGCAGAAAGTTGCTGTACGGCGACATTCTACCGTATGTCTATTGAGATAACAGTTAGACATGCGAGTTGGTTGCTGACTTTGATGCTTTCCTGGGAAAAAGTGAACCATCTGGTTCTAAATTGAATTATTTCTGCGTTAAAGGATGATAGAAAGTGGATGGAGTGATCGGTTGAGATGCGCTTGTAACGAGGTATGATTTAATGGTAGACTGGTGATGCATTCTAGAGAGAGTTAGATGTTTCTGCAAGTCATTTAACCACTTTTTCCCGTTGTTCTGTCGGGGTGAATCAGTTGTGTGGCGTAGCCTGCGTTCGACTTGTATACGACCGTGTGTTCTGTGTGTGATTTAGAGTATTATCTACCTGTGACCGTTAACAGCAACATCTGTCATCAGAGGACTTCCAACTTTTGTGTGATGATGATGAAAATGTCCATCCTGTTTCAGCACCCTCCTCTAGATGAACGAAGATTTATGTGACGTACACCATTCCCTAGTTGCATCCTGGGCATAAAATCGATTCTTCAGTTTTATTACGGTGATTCTAAGTTTGCAATAGGTATTTGTGAGTACTGCAATCCCCATGTATACATCTGCTTGCCAGATGTACTGTTTATGGAGTTAGAGGAAGCATGACTGCTGCTATGCATTTGTCTGTTTCCTTGTCAGAGGCATTCTCTGTTACTAATGATGGGAGCCTAGTATCATTTCTGAATCGTGATCGGATGCGAACACTGAGCGCTGTACACCTCTGGAAAGCTATACTGCGCATGTATCACAAAGAATCGATGTTTTCTTTGGTCTTTCAATTTACAGTTGGTCACCATAGTTTATCGTAGCGAAACCTGCAAGAAGAATTTATGTCATGAGCTATAAATATGTTTCTTACACTGGAATATTAACAGCTGTTTTAGGTGCAGAACCGTGTAGCCTTAGGAGTGCATGTGTTTGTGTTCTCTCTTATCAATACCTTCCTTCTTGGTACTGACCGCAGACACTAGAACAACACTTTAGAATTGATAGGGCACTTGATTTACGTAAACTGCTTCAAACTCCATACATCTTGTGCTCCATCATGCTTAAAACGGTTGGTTTCTTCTTCTTAACCGCCTGTTATATCATCACAACACTCATATCTACTATACTCCGATAAGGGGTGTTAACCTCTTTGACAAGCACGCGCTCTGGAGAAATCTCGTGCGCTTGGATGGGTGCTATGAGTAAGATTGACGCTGCACTGCAGTTACAGACTCAGCTCGCTCTGCTCCTTCACATGACGTGGACTATAGCAGTCTACGTCTGCTCAGCTGCAAATTTAATCAGTGACAATTTTGCAGGAAGCGATGGTCATAGAAGGTGCGAGGAGATCTTTCAATCTCTAACTTTATCCTAAGAATGTAAGAATGCTCTGTGACTCCCATCTGTATAGGGAAATACGGGCAATTGTAATCTTAAATTATGCACTTTGACCAAAGTGCTATAAATATGTAGACTGCTGACTGGTATACTTCGGTATGCATATGTTCGTGGGTTAACAATGAGTGGATGTACTGCACTGTCATCTATCAACATTCACAATGGTATTCAGAAAGTAGAGGATGGTTTGTTTTATTGATGATACAGAAATTGGGAAGCATGCTGCTGTGTCACTGGTAGGCATTGGAAAACTGGTAAAATTGCTAAAATTGATCACACTGTCACTGTGATGCTTATTACACTATTGGCCATTAAATTTGCTACACCAAGAAGAAATGCAGATGATAAACGGGTATTCATTGGACAAATATTTCATACTAGAACTGACATGTGATTACATTTTCACGCAATTTGGATGAACAGATCCTGAGAAATCGGTACCCAGAACAACTACCTCTGGCTGTAATAACGGCCTTGATACGCCTGGGTATTGAGTCAAACAGAGCGTACAGGTACAGCTTCCCATGCCGCTTCAACACGATACCACAATTCATCAAGAGTAGTGACTGGCGTATTGTGACGAGCCAGTTGCTCGGCCACCATTGATCAGACGCTTTCAATTGGTGAGAGACCTGGAGAATGTGCTGGCCAGGGCAGCAGTCGAACATTTTCTGTATCCAGAAAGGCTCGTAGAGGACCAGCAACATGCGGTCGTACATTATCCTGCTGAAATGTAGGGTTTCGCAGGGATCGAATGAAGGGTAGAGCCACAGGTCGTAACATATCTGAAATGCAACGTCCACTGTTCAGAGTGCCGCCAAAAAGAGGTGACCGAGACGTGTAACCAATAACACCCCATACCATCACGCCGGCGAAGGCGAATACGCGCTTCCAATGTGCGTTCACCGCGATGTCGCCAAACACGGATGCGACCATCATGATGCTGTAAACAGAACCTGGAGTCATCTAAAAAAATTACGTTTTGCCATTCGCGCACCCAGGTTCATCGTTGAGTCCACCATCGCAGGCGCTCCTGTCTGTGCTGCAGCGTCAAGGGTAACCGCAGCCATGTTCTCCGAGCTGATAGTCCATGCTGCTGTAAAAGTCGTCGAACTGTTCGTGCTGGTGGTTGTTGTCTTGCAAACGTCCCCATCTGTTGACTCAGGGATCGAAACGTGGTTGCACGATCCGTTACAGCCATTCGGGTAAGATGCCTGTCATCTCGACTGCTACCGATACGAGGCCGTTGGGGTCATTGGATCTCGACCAACGCCAGCAGCAATGTCGCGATACGATAAACCGCAATGGCGATAGGCTACAATCCGACCTTTATCAAAGTCGGAAACGTGATTGTACGCATTTCCCCTCCTTACACGAGGCATCACAAAAACGTTTCACCAGGCAACGCCGGTCAGCTGCTGTTTGTGCATGAGAAATCGGTTGGAAACTTTCCTCATGTCAGCACGTTGTAGGTGTCACCACTGGCGCCAACCTTGTGTGAATGCTCTGAAAACCTAATCATTTGCATATCACAGCATCTTATTCCTGTCGGTTAAATTTCGCTTCTGTAGCACGTCATCTTCATGGTGTAGCAATTTTAATTGCCAGTAGTTTATTATAGTACATTGACGGTGTTTTTTCCATTCCTTCCATCCACTGGTATCCTGTTGATTACCACATAATGATTAACTGACATCACTTGTTTGAGATGAAGGAAGAGTCTTGGTGTAGGGGCAACACGTTCTGGGGATGGCTAACATCAAAAAAGTGATTGCATGTATGACCGCAATATGACGAATTAGTTGAAATGGAACGTCAAGCTATCTGCTATCCTGTCACTGTGAAAGATGAGTTTAAATGTAGAGGTCATCAGTCACCTTCAGGCAACTGTTTGGAAATGCTCCACAACCCCACAAAACTCTTACAGTCTCCATATGATGTGACTGTCTTTTGCTTGGAATCATCCTTTATATATATATATATATATATATATATATATATATATATATATATATATATATGTGTGTGTGTGTGTGTGTGTGTGTGTGTGTGTGTGTGTGTGTGTGTTGTGGGAGCAGCAGCATAATTTAAAATGTGTGATGTCCTACTTTCACTCAGAGCCAGTGGATCGAAACATTTTAATGTCAGTTTAGAACCTAACAGACCTCAAAGTTATCGTGGAGAAAACAAAATGTATTGCAGTCTACAAAGCTGTGTCATATACTGCTTGGTTGTGTTAGAGTAATAAAAAGCAAACTATCAAAGAGCAACAGAGGGACCCTCCCTTGCGAATGATAGTCGGTGGGATATGGTCCTCCTACAGTACAAGTGAAGGCACTTCACACTGGTCTGTGCAGGCGAGTTCAATCACGGAGTGAATCAATATTTGTATATTTAATGGGGGTCAGGACATATGCTCGATGCCAGCATGCAGACGAAAAAAAAGGCTCTGAGCACTATGGGACTTAACATCTGTGGTCATCAGTCCCCTAGAACTTAGAACTAGTTAAACCTAACAGCATCCATATATATGTATGGATGCTGTAAAAATCTTCTCGAGCTTTCTACTACATAATATTAATGGATTTATTATAGTTCATAGTCTTTTATTCTCTGTTGGATGGTACATGACAGAGAGAATGTTTGGGTGACAGATGTGAATGCACCCTGATGGATGCAGAACTCCTTCGGACTGCAGTACCTGTATGTGGTTTGGAAACGCACTGCACTGCACTGGAGCAGCAAAATCTTCTTCCTTCTCCCTGTTACCATACTGCCTTTTTCTACTCCTACCTCGTGTTGCAGGAGAAAGCTTCGTTTGGCGCTGACCTTGCGCATCGTACACAGTTGGCAGAGCTACGACAAGGTGTTCTCATTTCTACCGAGTGGTCAAAAAAAGACTGTCCTGCCGCATTAACTCAGCTCAATCTGTTTCTACACGGGTTGCAGAAGGTAGTAGATATAGCACTCTCCGACTACGGCTCAATCCCGACGATCACATGTACAAAGCAGCAGGGATGGCGGAGAAAAGTCTGAGGAACAGTTGCAAGATGAATGGGAACTGTCTAAAACCACTTTGGACTTTTACTGTAGCAGATAGGTTCGGAAAAGGTGACTAGTTTCGAGATATGTGAGCGCCACAAGTATGATTCACTAGTGGCCTTAATCATTAAAAGCTATATCCTTAGGTTCCAACACAGGTATGTGGTTGAATGGAAAGACTTGATTGCAAATTGCAGATATCACTTCGACCAGAAAGCCTAACACTATAGATTTGAAAAGCTGGTATACATTTCTTACAACCTCAATCTCTTAAGTGATACTGTACATGACCATTCTCAATTAACCATCACCTATGCTTCACAGATACTGGAGAAACATCTAGTGGTGCCACGAGAGAAATACGGGCTTTTTACCACGTTCCTTAGCCGAATCACTTTCTAAATTTGGTGATTTTACTGTGAACTTACATCGCCAGCGACGAACAACCGCATTTTCGGTCATCATCTGTATTCAATGTCGTGGTATTTGCGTGGAAAATCATTCAGAAGCAACACCATATGGCCATTTATAAAGCTTGTATAGTTTTTAACTAGATATCGATAGCGATACTTGTCTACGCCGGTAGAAACAAGACCGCTTGCGGCAGTAACATACCCGTTGCGATCGTGTTTCTGAATAGCTGGACGCTTGTAAGACGATTACTTCTCTGTTCCCAAGACACACTGATACCATTCGAAAGAAAAACAAATGAGACATGTCCACCCATCGCGGATTTTCATTCAGTCATTGGAGAAGTATTGTACTTAGTAGGGGATGTGTGATATATTCGCTGTGATCAATAGGCTTATAATGTATGTGTGTTCCGACATGTGCAAAGAAAATCACAATGTCCTGTCGTAAGGAACGTATGGATTTTGGGTGAAAAACTGCAGTAGCTGTAAGGGCAATGATAGATTTGTTTTGCGTGAAAAACTATGTCCATCATAACAATGACAGAAGTGCTCGGATTAAAAAGGGGTAACACAGGGATACAGTCTCTCACCCCTACTGTTCAATCTATACATCGAAGAAACAATGATGAAAATATATGAAAGATTAAGGAGTGGGATTAAATTCAGGGTGAAAGGATGTCAGTGATAAGATTCACTAGTATTAAAAAATGAAGAAGAGATAACGGACGTGTTGAATGGAGTGTACTGTCCAATGAGTGCAAAACACGGTTTTAGAGAAAATCGAACAAAGACGAAGGTAAAGAGAAGTAGCAGAATTGAGATTAGCGATAACGTAAGATCTAAATTGTGGAGGACGGAGAAGTATGTTAAGTGAAGGAATCCTGCTACCTTGAAAGGAAACTAACACACGGCGGATGAAGCAAGGAGGACATAAAAATGAGGTTAGCAGTGGGAACAGGGCATTTCCTACCAAGAGAAGTCCCCTGGTATAAAACATCGGACTTAGTCTCAGGCGGATGCATCTGAGACTATACGTTTGGAGGACAGCATTGTGTGGTTGTGGGTTATGGACCGTGGGCAACTAGAAAGGGAGAAAACTGAAGCGTTTCAGAAGTGGTGCTACAGAAGGGTGTTGAAAATTAGGTGGACTGATTAGATGCGGAATGAGAAGCTTCTCGACAGAATAAGCGAAGAAAAGAACAAATGGAAAACAGTGCAAAGCGAAGGAATAGGGTGACAGGACATGTTTTACAGCAAAGAATAAATTTCATGCTATTCGATTCAGCTATAGGGCGTAATAACTGTAGGGGAAGACAGAGATTGTAATACTTCCAAGAAATAATTTAATACATATGGTTCGAGTGTTATCCTGATATGAAGAGGTTGGCACAAGACAGGAGTTCGTGGAGGGTCTCATGAAACCAATCAGAAAATTAGAAAACTGTCGACGCCTCCCCCTCCCACAACAAGGACATAATGTCATGTAACTCTCAGATTGTTGCCACGGCGGCGGGTTGGGTATCGAATTTACTGCTTATGACTATCTGATCTCTTAGACGACCTGCCGGACGGAGTAGCCGAGCGGTTCTAGGCGCTTCAGTCTGGAACCGCGCAACCGCTACGGTCGCAGTTTCGAATCATGCCTCGGGCGTGGATGTGTGTGACGTCCTTAGGTTAGTTAGGTTTTAGTAGTTCTAAGTTCTAGGTGACTGATGCCCTCAGCTGTTAAGTCCCATGGTGCTCAGAGCCATTTGAACCATTTTTTTCTTAGACGACCGTGACTATCGTTTACGTCTTAGTGGGACGCATAAAGAGACACTATGGTAGGCTGTTTGAATTTGTAATAATTTTTCCATCGCCAAATAATTTCCAGAAATTGGCCAAACCTCGACAGCTTGAAAATCCAAATACGCAGAACTTACACAGGCAGTTACTTATGGGTTTCATTGGACAAGTCTGAAGTAAGTTGAGAAAATCACAGAAAATCTAAACCAGAATGGCCGGATATAGATTGCCCCATCCCGTACCAGAAATACAAGGGCAGCTTGTTTAAAATAGTGCTACCTCATTCGGTTTATCCCTAGGGTACTATGCTGGTTTAAAGAGAAGTTGCTCGTCAGTCCTCCTTTGTGGGGCTCGACAGCGGCCCCCTTCCCCCCCCCCCCCCCCCCCCAAAAAAAGATTGTCGGTATGCCTCTGTGTGGGCTCCAATCTCTCTGATTTTATCCTCATGGTCTCTTCGCCAGTTATACGCAGGAGGGAGCAATATAATGCTTGACTTCTTGGTGAAGGTATGTTCTCGAAACTTCAACAAAATCCCGTACCGAGCTACTGACCATCTCTCTTGCAGTCTTCCACTGGAGTTTATCTATCATCTCCGTAACGCTTTCGCGATTACTAAATGATCCTGTAACGAAGCGTGCTGCTCTCCGTCGGATCTTCTCTATCTCTTCTATCAACCCTATCTGGTACGGATCCCATACCGGTGAGCAGTATTCAAGCAGGACAGGTGTACTGTAATCTACTCCCTTTGTTTTCGGACTGCATTACCTTAGGATTCTTCCAATGAATCTCAGTCTGGAATCTGCTTTACCGACGATTAACTTTATATGGTCATTCCATTTTAAATCACTCCTAATGCCTACTCCCAGATAATTTATGGAATTAACTGCTTCCAGTTGCTGACCTGCTATATTGTAGCTAAATGATAAGGGAGCTTTCTTTCTATGTATTCGCAGCACATTACACTTGTCTACATTGAGATTCAATTGCCATTCCCTGCACCACGCGTCAATTCGTTGCACATCCTCCTGGATTTCAGTATAATTTTCCATTGTTACGATTCTCGATATACTACGGCATCATCCGAAAAAAGCCTCCATGAACTTCTGATGTTATCCCTAAGGTCATTTATATATATTGTGAATAGCAACGGTCCTACGACACTCCCCTGTGGCACACGAAATCACTCTTACTTCGGAAGACTTCACTCCATTGATAATTACATGCTGCATTCTGTTATCTATGAACTCTTCAATCCAATCACACAATTGGTCTGATAGTCCATATGCTCTTACTTTGTTCATTCAACGACTGTATCAAATGCCTTGCGGAATTCAAGAAACACGGCATCTACCTGGGAACCCGCGTCTATGGCCCTCTAAGTCTCGTAGACGAATATCGCGAGCTGGGTTTCACACGATCGTCTTTTTCTAAACCCATGCTGATTCCTATAGAGTAGATTTCTAGTCTCCAGAAAAATCATTAGACTCTAACATAATACGTGTTCCAAAATTCTACAACTGATCGACGTTAGAGGTATAGGTCTACAGTTCTGCACATCTATTCGACGTCCCTTCTTGAAAACGGGGATGACCTGGGCCCTATTCCAATCTTTTGGAACGCTACGCCCTTCTAGAGACCTACGGCACATGTGTTGTTTAAAAAATGAAAGTTATACTAGTAAGAGGAACATAGAAAAGAACAACAGCTTATAACTATGGTAATACGAAGATGAATGAAATTATATTCCTTTAAGTTATAATAAATTCACAATAGCCTCAGATAAATTTATTACAAAGTGAATTTAGACTGAGAAGCAGACATCTAGCAAATAATACAGACATTTTAATAAGTGGAACTATAAGATTCTCGTGTGGTTTAAGGTTTTCGGTTGCTGGGACACCTACTGTGAAGGTTTGTTTTCGCCTTTGTCTGTCGGTTTCAGCTCCTATTCTTTGTCGGACGTGGCTTTGCCATCGCTCTGCTTCGTAGCCTCTTCCTTGGAGGGCGCCTTTGCCCTCGGCTTATCCCTGGTCTCTGCTGCGACCTCTTGAGGGGTTTGTGGCGGTAGACGTCCCTCCCGGCAGAGGTAAAGCCTCTTCCTGAACTCGTTCTTGGACATCGTGTTTGGCATGCCGCCCCAGACGCTGTGTTTGCCTTTCTGTAGCTCTGCTGCCTTCAGGAGGTGAGCCACACGCCGACTGAACTCTTCCTTGCTCATGGACTTGGGCTTCTCGCCCCACACAGAGCTCCCGCGGCCAGGGTCTCCCTCTTGCGCTTGCTGAGGCTCCTGTTTCCCGTCTCCACTTTCTGCAGAATCTCCGGAGCTCCTGAAAACGAGTCCCGTATGGTAGCAACCCGCAGGGTACTGCCACGTGCCCGTTGGTGTCGGCATTCGCCAGACGATGTCACCACAAGCGCGGGCTTTCCGTCCACGCAAGGCTCTCGCAAGGGCCATGGTTGTCTTATCACCACTAAGAAGTCTGCTTGTTGCCAGGATACGAACTATCTCCTGTTTAACGCTTCTGTTTTGTCACTTAAGCTCTTGCTGCTCCACCAACGCATGGAGTACGTGAAGCACGCTCTGTGGTACTTTCGTGTGGCTGCTATCATCAGTTATTCGTGATCTGCAGCGGACCGACACTTAGAAGATTGGAAACAATTCGTAGCTGAAAGTTTTTTGGGTATGGTGCCACGTCATACAATTAGGTAAATGCCTCTGAATTAAACCGATGTTTCGGGTTAGGGTTGGAGTGGCCTCCCTTCAGGTCTACCATCATGTTAACTGACACGGGCCGCAAAGCTTGTGTAATTACATTATCGTTCCTATAGGCGATTCTTGACAAAAAATCATGGAACCGCGGTACGCACATATGCAGATGACGGTACTACCACCTACATACGGTATAAAGGGGCAGTGCATTGGCGGATCCGTCATTTGTACTCAGGTGACTCACGTCAAAATGTTTCCGACATGATTATGGCCGCAAGCGGGGAATTAACACATTTTGAACTCTGAGTTGTAGTTGGAGCTAGACGCGTTGAACATACCGTTTTGGAAATCGTTAGAGAATTCAATATTCCGAGATCCACAGGGTCAAGACTGTGCCGAAAATACCAAATTTCAGGCGTTACTCTCGCCACGGACAGTGCAGTAGCCTATGGTCTTCACTTAACGACCGAGAGTCGCGGTTTTTGCCACTGTGAGAAATAACAGTAGAAATCAATGTGGTACACACGACGAGCGTATCCTACGGGACAGTGTGGCGTTGTATGTCCTTAATGGGCTATGGCAGCGGACAACCGACGCGAGTGCCTTTGCTAACAGCACGACTTCGCCTGGAGCACCTCACTTGGGTCTTTTTCCGTATAGGTGTCCGCCCTCGGTAGCAGAGTGGTCAGCGCGTCAGAATGTCAGTCCTGAGGGCCTGGGTCCGATTCCCGGCTGGGTCGAAGATTTTCTCCATTCAGGGACTGGGTGTTGTGTTGTCGTAATCATCATCATTTCATCCCCATCGACGCGAAAGTCGCCGAAGTGGCGTGAAATCGAAAGACTTCCACCCGGCGAAAGGTCTACTGGAAGGGAGGCCCTAGTCACACGACATTTATGTACCGTATAGGTTGGAACGTAGAGGTCTGGTTATATGAGTCCTCATATCAGATGGTAATAGCAGCGTGACAGGGTTAGAGTATGGCATAGATCCCACGAAGCCATGACCCGAGTTGTCAACAAGGCACTGTGCAGGTTGGTGGTGGCTCCTTAATAGTGTGGTTTGTATTTACATGGAATGCACTGTGTCCTCTGGTCCAACTGAACCCATCATTGACTTGAAGCGGTTATGTTCAGCTACCTCGAGACCATTTGCAGCCATTCTTGGGCTTCGTGTTCCCAAGCAAGGATAGAAGTTTCACGGATGACAGTGCGCCATGTCACTGGTCACAGCTGTTCGAGATTGATTCAAATGGCTCTAAGCACTGTGGGGCTTAACATCTGAGTTCATCAGTCCCCTAGACTTAGAACTACTTAAATCTAACTAACCTAAGGACATCACACACACATCCATGCCCGAGACAGGATTCGAACCTGCGACTGTAGCAGCAGCACGGTTTTGGACTGAAGCGCCTAGAACCGCTCGGCCACAGCGGACGGCTTGTTCGAGATTGGCTTGAAGAACATTCTGGACAGTTCGAGCGAGTGATTTGCCCACCCAGAATGCTAGAAGTGAAGCCCACCAAACATTTATGTGACATAATCGAGAGGTCAGTTCGTGCACGAAATCCTGCACCGGCTGTAGAGGCAGCATGGCTCGGTAGTTCTGCAGGGGAATTCCGACGAGTTGTTGAATCCATGCCACGTCGAGTTGCTGCACTACGTCGGGAAAAAACAGGTCAGACACAATATTAGGAGATATCCCATGACTTTTGTCACCTCAGTGTGCGACGTCGTCGCAGTTGGAACGTCGAGTACTTTGTAAGTCATCTTCTCCATTTGTTCTCTTCACTTCGTAGGTTTACGCATTGTTACTCCTTAAGTTCCGCCCCTGGTAACTGAGTGGTCAGCGCGACGGTACGTTATACCTAACGGCCCAAGTTCGATTCCCGGCTGGGTTGAAGATTTTCTCCGCACAGGGACGGGGTCTTGTCCTTGCTATCATCATTTCATCCACATCGACACGCAAGTCTCCGAAGTGGCGTCAACTCGAAAGACTCGCACCAGGCGAACGTTCTACCCTACGGGAGGTCCTAGCCACACGGCATTTCTTAACTCTAATTTTAACTAATTGCACAGTCAAACACCGTTTGTTTTTGTGCTACGTAGAGTGGATAACTTTACACTTACCAGGTACTTGACGTATTTTCCACAGACATATCTATAGCGTGGTATTACTACAGTGTTCGTGGAATAAAACTTTGTCTTTGCCGCAACACCTGTGAAAATGTTCCGATTAAAATTAAAATCAACCGCTATGTCAGTACTATACATCCAATCATTGGATTATGGTTCTCTATAGGTCAGACCAGAGAATGAAACTAGGAGCTATAGATGTGACCAAGCTAGTGAAATTTCAAACCAGACTGATGAGTAAACTAGGTGATATACTAAGAATAATGATGTAAGCTGACGATACATACGCTAACCTTCGTTGTCACCAACAAAGGCTTCGAAAACGTGTATTAACCCGAAAACAGTCACCGACTGAATAAACATCTATTTGATTTGCAACCCTGGCTGTCTTTTTGCATACAAATTCAATAAGAGGTGCTCTCCCACTAACATCAAGCACGCTGAAGCTATAATAATTCTAAAGGTAGAAGAACGTGCGGAATATCGAATGTAAAAGTACTCGAAGGAGTTTAATTCTGACAGAGTGCATCACAGTGAATGCATGTAGTACAGTAGCTAATAACTATGTAAGATAATAGTTGGTGTCGTAATATAACAGTGCAAATAATGATTCATAATACAAAAGGAATAATACAAAGGATAACACAAAAGATATCCAACGTTTGAATAAATCATTTGCCTACAAAATTACCTCTAGAAACCACCAACGTGATCGAGCGCAGCACCCCAACTCCTCCAGGTAACAAAGAAATGAAATTTTTTTGCGTGAGATCAAGATTGTTCTCAAAAAAATATTAAAATCTATGTGAAATCTTATAGGACTTAACTGCTAAGGTCATCAATCCCTAAGCTTACACACTACTTAACCTTACTCATCCTAAGGACAAACACACACATCCACGCCCGAGGGAGGGCTCGAACGTCCGCCGGGACCAGCCCCAGACTGTTCTCCGGAAGAAGAATACGACTTTGGGAAGTCAGAGGTTTGCTTGTCGCAAAAGCTTTAAATGAGTTCCCTTGCAGTCAGATTCAATTATTAACAATCGCCAGATTCAGTAACAGATACAAACAGTGATACAGTCTGTTGTGCACAAACATTAAAATTTTGACTCAGATAACGGTAATGAGCGGTAATAATATTATCTCGTCGATTTGTGTTGTTGTAACATAATATGTACTTATACTTAACTTACCATCCTAAAATGAACAGAGTTATAACAAAAAAGGGAATATACATGACTTTCCATAGGAGGATAAATAGTGATATAGTGACAGGTGTTGCGTTTTAAAAGAGCCTTCTAGAAAATAGCAGCATTTATATTATAATGGCTATGGATTTTAGCCTGTTTTGTAATAAAGACTCGTTCGTAATTTAACAAATGTTATCATTGCATTTGTGGGAACTGAAGAAAAGAAAAAGCAAAAATTTTCTATTCAAAGAGTAATTACAAGCACTTGCGTCCTCGAGTCACTCGGTGCTATCGTAACCAGTTTGATTTCTGAGCAAGTTACCAACAGAATCGCAAAAGTTTCGAGGTATTCAGTTGTATCCAAACTGCATCCTGTATGTGCACAGTAAGAGGTATCAAGATGTTCATGTGTAGGTGGTAGGAATCGAAAATTATCTGTACATAATACTTGCAGATTAATAGAAGATTTTACTTCTAAAAAGGAAAGATACATAACCTCTCGTTATGAGGCGACTTGTTGTGTTTCCTATGCCTCCTACATGCAGTTACTTTTTCACACTCATACTGCTTAGTCCGCAGCTCCTGGTCGTGCGATAGCGTCCTCGCTTCCCACGCCCGGGTTCCCGGGTTCGATTCGCGGCGTGGTCATGGATTTTCTCTGCCTCGTGATGACTGAGTGTTGTGTGCTGTCCTTAGGTTAGTTAGGTTTAAGTAGTTCTAGGGGACTGATGACCATAGATGTTAAGTCCCATAGTGCTCAGAGCCATTTTTTTCTTACCGCTCGCAGAACACGGGCTAAATACTCCGTACTTATGCTTTCGAAGCCTGCGAGCGAACTGAGCCCGACCGGCGACGGGCGGCTGGTTAAGGGGGGGGGGGGGGGTTTACTATCTTTGGCCCGAAAAAAGCATGTTCTTTGACAATTTTCTTTCTTGGGGTGTGTTACAGATATCAATTTCAAATTTGGTCAAAATGTTTATTGATATTTCCTCTACAAACTGGAATTTTTTCGACCGGAAATGTCGAAGAGCAAAGGCGGAAGTGTCGTCGGAACGAAAAAAAATTTCGTTGTAGAGCTCCATGCGCGGTATGTCACAGGTCAGCCGGCTCGTCTGAAATCGAAATGGAGTTGAATTTAGAAAAGTATATAAGCTTATGTAGTAGTTATACCTCGCTTAAGTTATTTGGACCATATGAAAAAAATGGCGGCCATTTGAAGAAAATAGCGGGTTTTCATCGATTTTTCGACTTCGTCGGCCAAGTAAAAATATCTGTAGTTGATGGTTCGGAATAAAAGTGGTGCAACTCATAGACAAATTAGTTAGCTTCGTCGGAAACAAAGAATCATGTCAATCGGTTCAGTAGATTTCAAGTTACCATACAGCGCGATAAAAAAAGTCATTTCGAGAAAAACGCGTTTGAAGTTTGACTACATATAAATGCAATGTTATGCAACTTACGTTCAATCTGCTATTCCGGGTCCATAAACTACTCCTTCCTCTCCCACATAGAGGGCGTTCTGCTCGATATGGGCCATCCTGCGCTGCTCCAGAGCCGCTCGTACGGCCGGTGACAAGCGGTTTTCGGCCGCTTGAATCCGATAGTCGTCCGGAAGGTTTGCGAACTGCGTCGAATGGAGTCCTAGGTTGTCATGGTCTTCAGAGTTGCTCAATGCCCTTATTTGAAGCTGCTCACTGCTAGGAAAGTCGCAATCTCCACAGACTTCGCACCAGAACGCAAATGCTTGGAAGCTAACTTCCAAACACACGCGTTCAAACTTTCATTTCAATTTTCTGTGTTTTTGCTCCCAAGCAGCGGTACAATAACTCGTCCTCCGAAAGGACCTCGTGGATCGGATGAATCACTTTTTAACTTGTTTGGAGAGCGGCTGGTCATGTTGATATTCGTCCAGATGTCCGGTAGCCTCTGCAATGCGCCACTTGCACCAACTAGTTTCCCCAGCCGGACAATTTTGGTGTTGTGGGTGGTAATCCGTCGAACAGTTGTGGAAATACGTTGCACAAATTGCCTTCTTCATCTGTTCCTACGAATTGGAATGCTGTATTGCCAAGCCGTAGTACATCGTAAGCTCCTTGATCACTTTACCAGTTTTAGTCATGGGCAAGCACATAGGACAATTTTTCGCAGCTACAAAGTCGAAACTCCCGAAAAAAACTGGTGCGTGAAAAAGGCCGATTTCAGGCAGGTACATTTTTTTGTTCAACCGCGAATAACAAACATTTCCGTTCCGTATTCGGAAAAAACGTTTCGCGGGTGGTTTTTAAACACTGTTATGGATCCAAAATTGCAATTTTTAAAAATCGATTTTTTGAACCAAAAAATAGTAAACCTCCCCTTAAGTCAAGCAGCTACAAAGTCGAAACTCCCGAAAAAAACTGGTGCGTGAAAAAGGCCGATTTCAGGCAGGTACATTTTTTTGTTCAACCGCGAATAACAAACATTTCCGTTCCGTATTCGGAAAAAACGTTTCGCGGGTGGTTTTTAAACACTGTTATGGATCCAAAATTGCAATTTTTAAAAATCGATTTTTTGAACCAAAAAATAGTAAACCTCCCCTTAAGTCAACGTTGGCAGGTGACGCTGAACTCTATCTTCCTGGAAGAGTGACGCTGCATGTTCTTTCCATTGGTACGTGGGAGAGCGCCCTCTTGACGCCGTTTAGCGGCCCTGCGCTAGTCGGTGTGCAGTCGATGCCTTAGGATTGCACGTTCCTCCCCCTCCCCCTTAACATTCCACACTGTTGTCATGTAGAGAGCCATTTTATGAAAACGAGAGAGGGGAGGGGGGAGGAGGGAGGAAGCTGAGTGGCGTGAGGAGCCGAGAGCCGCAACTGGGACCGATCCCGAGACCGCAGCCGCGACCCGACATCCATCCTGCGCTCCGACAGAAACGTCGCTCGAATAACCACCGAAAACGCGCCCACCCTCTTCCGAAGCCGGTCCAACGAAAAGGAAGATGTGGCGGCGAGGACGACTACTGCGCCGGATCCACAGCGGGCGCCGGGCCGAGCGTCGGGAAGGTGAGCTGCAGAAAATATGTAGAAATATCTCGCCATCGACATGTACGAATCTGATTCTGATGGTGGCACAGTAAGCCATAGGGACCTTGAATTAAATACAAGCAATGTTCCAAATTTCGAAGTGTTGTAACGGCGTCCGGAACGGTCGCAGGGTTGAAGTGACGGAAAGCGCGCCGGGACCCGCGGAGCGGCCCACGAACAATAACACAACGGGAGAGGACGGACACGACCAACGTAGGACAGAACGAACAACAAGATCGAAACAACAGAGTCACAAGAAAACCTAACAATCATGTCCACTCGTTCACAGAACAAGAAAGTATATAAGCTGTCTAAGGCGAGGCGACGTGTCCAAAGACGTACGCAAGATTAGACACTCGCTAGCTGAGGTTTTTTTTTCCCTTTATTGTATTTCGATTCCCTCCGAAGGGGGCGGGCTTATTACGCTACTCTGCAGCCTACAGACTTTTTAAAACGTAAGAAGAAGTTAAGAAACAATAAAAGCAGGCGATAAAACGGGGACTTAAATTGTAAAATGGTGGAAAATCGTGGAAAGTTAAAACATAAAGCAAAGGGTTGGCAACGCGAATACAATACGCAGGATGCAGACAGGTAACATGGTAGACACACAATTAAAAAAAATGGGGACAGTCTGATTTCTGTTCGCAAGAGATAAAAAATCACACCCAGCGACAGTATGATGGCCGTTCGCAACACTTCCCAAAAGACACACAACACGGACCACTAACTGTAAAACACTCACTGTAAAGCACTGCACGAAAATGTCGGCACAAAGATGACACTCCCTAGCCAAGGGCAGATGTGGGGGGGGGGGGGGGGAACCTGGATGAGGGGGAAAACAAGGAGGGAGGAGAGGAAAAAACGAAAGGGGTGGAGGAACCAAAGGAGGGAGAGGACTCATAACGGGGGAGAGGGGCAGGGAAGACGGGAGAGGGAATATGAAAAGGCAGAGGAGGGAAATGCAAAAGGACTCGGGGGTGAGAAGGGGGGCAGAGAGAGGGCAGGTGGGGAAAAAAGAGGATGGAAGGGGGGGAGGGAGCCCGGGAAAAGGACAGAGGAAAGGAGGGGGAGTGAGGATCAGAGTTGATAGGAGGGATAAATGGAGAGAGAGAGAGGGCATCATCCGGGAGGGGGAGTTGATGGAAGCCACCTTGGGAAAGGAGATGAAGGGTGTAGAGATGGAGGGTAGGGGGGACACAACAGAAGACATGGCACGGGGTGGGGATGGGAGAGGAGAGGAGCAACCAGGGGGTGAGGAGGAGCAAGGCGGTGGGAGGTGTAGAGTATGCGGATATGTTCGAGGAATAGGAGCAGGTGGGGGAGAGGAATGAGATCAGAAAGGATCCGCGTGGGGGACGGGAGGCGTATACGGAAGGCGAGGCGGAGTGCATGACGCTCAAGGATCTGGAGGGACTTATAGAATTTGGGGGGTGGGGGGGGCAGATATCCAGGTGGGACTGGCATAACAGAGGACTGGCTGAGCGAGAGGCAGGCGCTTAAATACTCTATCGGGGAGCGCCGCTATTGGCCGCTGGAACCACGTGTTCCACTGTGGCGCTCTCACTCTAAATGCGGGCCAGGAGGCGCGCGCCGCCACAGCTTACGGCGCGATGGCGCAGAGACCTACAGGTATCTTCGAGGCCCATGACGTCTGCTGGGGATTCAAATTCCGCAGTGCGCGGTACCAGACGAAGAATCTTTCCCCTCTCCCATCGCTTGATGCGACCAAAAACTCTGAAAAGATTCATTAGGCGCAAAGAGATGCTTGCGGCGCGTGGGAGGCGCCATGCGCTGCGGTGAGTGCAGAAACTGGAGCAGCTGTGCGGTGGCGCCGACCATGTAGAAGTTCCCCGTCGCAGGGCTGGGAGCGGTACGTTGCGAGGAAGAGAAGCAGCGCTTGCTCCCGTGTGTGCGACGCACGTAGCTTGTTCATCTGTTTCTTGAATGCACGCACAGATCGTTCAGCCTCTCCGTGACTGAGGATGAAACGGAGCACTTAAGGCGAGTGATACGATTGGCTGTACAAAACTGTTCAATGTCGTGAGCCGTAAACTGTGGTCCGTTGCCTGTAACCAACATTTGCCTGAATGGTACTACGCGACGTAGTCGAGTTCATGGGTACTGCAAACGGATGTTTGCTAAAAGAGTCTACAAAAATAATATTGCACGGCGATTGAGACTTTGGCCAAGCTGAAGACGTTTGCGGCGGGGCCGATTTTCAGCACAAGCGTGACACTGTGACGTGATCTCTTCAATGCGGGCGACCATGCCCGGCCAAGTACAGTGCCGACGTGATTACTGTTTTTGTCCGTACTATTTCCCAATTCCTTCCTGGAGTATCGCAATACGTCTTTTGCAACACTTTAGGAACAAGCACACGCGATTGTCCAGAGTCATTTTGCAATAAAATCACACCGTACTGTACGGAGAGGCTGTAATGACGAGCAAAATATCGGCACACAAAGGAATTCTGAATGTTTTTCACTGAACGAGGCCAGGCAGTACGGATGTAAGGCAACAAAAGGTTCAAGTCGGTGTCCGCTTCCGTGGCCTGTGCAGTTTTATTACAGCGTAGAGGAAAAGTCTGTAGAAGTTCAGCGTCCTGCGCCTCGATCAGAGAACAAGATGCGGCAGCATTTTCATGAGTCATCGTGCCCCGGTACAATATTTCGTACTGACACTGTGACAGTAATAAAGCCCAAAGTTGCAGCTCCTGAGCGGTGCTGGCGTAACAGGTTTGGACGGATGAAACAAAGACTGAACTGTCTTATGGTCTATCTCTAGGTAAAACTTCCAACCAAACGGAATGTGTTGAAACTTCGTAACGCCATAGATAAAGCGAGCGCTTCGTTCTTGATTTGGGAACAGATACATTGAATCTTGGTCCTGAGAACGAAAGGCATTGTCGACAGGTAATGTGATTTACCCATATCTCTATTGTAGACCTCTGCAATGTGTAATGTCCGATAAGTGATGCCGTCCCGGCTGTTAAAACTTTCAAGCGCTGGAACTTTATCGAATTTAGGTCCACCGACGAGGGCTACGGTTAACCGTCCGTTACCATGCTCCAGGGTATCACTGTTGTTAATAGTAAAGTCAAAACTCCACCACAGAGCACTGATGGACCATGCAGGACGACTTGTGCACCTACATAGCTCTCGGGAGTAATAGCTATATTGTCTATTGCTTTATAAACTGTAAGGCAGATACACGTTATTCACCTATAATATCGTGGCATCTTCTGTGTGAGCGGTCCAATGCTGTTGCTCGAGCGGCTACACGAAGACTGATAGATAAAGCGAGCGCTTCCTTCTCGATTTGGGAATAGATACATTGGACCTTGGTCAATAACTTGCAACCGAAGCAATCTGCCTATCCTGTGAACCAAATCTTTGTGAGAGAACGACTTTGATCCCGCACAAAGAAGCGTCCACTGCCAAAACCACAGGCTTAGGGGAATCGAAATGAACAAGGCATTTGTCACTCAACAAGACATTTTTAAGTTTCTAGAAGATATCCTGACACTCTTTGGCAAAAAAGGTACATTCTTCTGGAGCAAACGATGCAATGGAGCAGCGACCTCGGCTGCGCTGGGTATGAACCGGATATAATATGTCATCTTCGCGAGAACTGACCGCAATTCCGTCACTTTCCGCCGGGCTGGTAGGTCCCGGATGGTTAACAGATGTGATTGAAGGGGATAAATACATTCGCTATTAATAATATGGCCTAAGTACTGAATTTTAGTCTGAAAAAAGGTGCATTTGTCCAAGCGTCACTTCAAAACTGCAGCTGAAAGCGAAGATTACAATGGAGCTTACCGCCTCGCCGACTAGTAGACCAGAGTTGCTAGGTTTTGGAGATTTAGTTTCTACCCTCACTAAGTGTTGCGAGGGTCAGGTACAGGTTGCTTCAGTTCGTTACAAGTTCCTTCGATTGCGGAAGAAGCCAGAACGGACATAATGTTAATGGATCACTGAACTACGGGGTCGGACACAACAGTGTCGTTTTACACGTGGCGGTGAACAGTGCTACAGTGGTGCAATGATTCGTGAGCAATTATGTAGAATGTGCCAGGCAGTAGGATTCATGAACTAATTCTCAAACATTCTGATCCTACTTTGGAACAGGTGTTACAAATCACTGAAAATCAGGAGTTGTGTGACATTCCCGTGGAAACTTTGAGGTAGCTCCTTTGCAGTGTAATGTAAAGTGATATAAGATATGGCCTTGCGACCGACTACGCAGGCAAACACGCCACCATACTGTGGACAGAGTGAACAAGTGTCAACGCATATATCTGCTGTGAAATCATCTCCAACCTGCTTTTCCACGTACTGAAGACAAAATTGCCCTTCACAGACCGCCTCTTGCTTCGCTTGTGGAAAGCCAGCTGATGTGCAGACTGTGTGCTTCCAAAAGAAAAGCACTCTACCGAAGTTCGCTCTCATAAGTGCGAAGCTCTTTCTCACTCTGTGAATGTAGATTTTTTCTAAACCAGCTACCAACATTAGTAATGACAAAATTCAAGATGTGCCTAGACCCCGTCCAAGTGCTGTGCAATGACAGTGAATCAAACTGTTTGTGAACTTAATCATTGGCAGACACGGTGTGCGACTTCAGTTACTTACGGGCGCTTGCGTTACATTGGTTAATCGTGACACTTATGAACTGGATTGCAGGAGGAACAAGACTTTTGGTCAGGTGATTACAGGGTTATAAATACAAAATCAAATAGGGGTAATGCAGGAGTAGGTTTAATAATGAATAAAAAAATAGGAGTGCGGGTAAGCTACTACAAACAGCATAGTGAACGAATTATTGTGGCCAAGATAGACACAAAGCCCATGCCTACTACAGTAGTACAAGTTTATATGCCAACTAGCTCGGCAGATGATGAAGAAATTGATGAAATGTATGACGAGATAAAAGAAATTATTCAGATTGTGAAGGGAGACGAAAATTTAATAGTCATGGGTGACTGGAATTCGTCAGTAGGAAAAGGGAGAGAAGGAAACATAGTAGGTGAATATGGATTGGGGGGAAGAAATGAAAGAGGAAGCCGCCTTGTAGAATTTTGCACAGAGCATAACTTAATCATAGCTAACACTTGGTTCAAGAATCATAAAAGAAGGTTGTATACCTGGAAGAATCCTGGAGATACTAAAAGGTATCAGATATATTATATAATGGTAAGACAGATATTTAGGAACCAGGTTTTAAATTGTAAGACATTTCCAGGGGCAGATGTGGATTCTGACCACAATCTATTGGTTATGAACTGCAGATTGAAACTGAAGAAACTGCAAAAAGGTGGGAATTTAAGGAGATGGGACCTGGATAAACTCAAAGAACCAGAGGTTGTAGAGAGTTTCAGGGAGAGCATAAGGGAACAATTGACAGTAATGGGGGAAAGAAATACAGTAGAAGAAGAATGGGTAGCTCTGAGGGATGAAGTAGTGAAGGCAGCAGAGGATCAAGTAGGTAAAAAGAAGAGGGCTAATAGAAATCCTTGGGTAACAGAAGATATATTGAATCTAATTGATGAAAGGAGAAAATATAAAAATGCAGTAAATGAAGCAGGCAAAAAGGAATACAAACGTCTCAAAAATGAGATCGACAGGAAGTGCAAAATGGCTAAGCAGGGATGGCTGGAGGACAAATGTAAGGATGTAGAGGCTTGTCTCACTAGGGGTAAGATAGATACTGCCTACAGGAAAATTAAAGAGATCTTTGGAGAGAAGAGAACCACTTGTATGAATATCAAGAGCTCAGATGGCAACCCAGTTCTAAGCAAAGAAGGGAAGGCAGAAAGGTGGAAGGACTATATAGAGGGTTTATACAAGGGCGATGTACTTGAGGACAATATTATGGAAATGGAAGAGGATGTAGATGAAGATGAAATGGGAGGTACGATACTGCGTGAAGAGTTTGACAGAGCACTGAAAGACCTAAGTCGAAACAAGGCCCCGGGAGTAGACAACATTCCATTAGAACTACTGATGGCCTTGGGAGAGCCAGTCATGACAAAACTCTACCATCTGGTGAGCAAGATGTATGAGACAGGCGAAATACCCACAGACTTCAAGAAGAATATAATAATTCCAATCCCAAAGAAGGCAGGTGTTGACAGATGTGAAAATTACTGAATTATCAGTTTAATAAGTCACAGCTGCAAAATACTAACGCGAATTCTTTACAGACGAATGGAAAAACTGGTAGAAGCGGACCTCGCGGAAGATCAGTTTGGATTCCGTAGAAATGTTGGAACACGTGAGGCAATACTAACCTTACGACTTATCTTAGAAGAAAGATTAAGAAAAGGCAAACCTACGTTTCTAGCATTTGTAGACTTAGAGAAAGCTTTTGACAACGTTAACTGGAATACTCTCTTTCAAATTCTGAAGGTGGCAGGGGTAAAATACAGGGAGAGAAAGGCTATTTACAATTTGTACAGAAACCAGATGGCAATTATAAGAGTCGAGGGGCATGAAAGGGAAGCAGTGGTTGGGAAAGGAGTGAGACAGGGTTTTAGCCTCTCCCCGATGTTATTCAATCTGTATATTGAGCAAGCAGTAAAGGAAACAAAAGAAAAATTCGGAGTAGGTATTAAAATTCATGGAGAAGAAGTAAAAACTTTGAGGTTCGCCGATGACATTGTAATTCTGTCAGAGACAGCAAAGGACTTAGAAGAGCAGTTGAACGGAATGGGCAGTGTCTTGAAAGGAGGATATAAGATGAACATCAACAAAAGCAAAACGAGGATAATGGAATGTAGTCAAATTAAATCGGGTGATGCTGAGGGGATTAGATTAGGAAATGAGACACTTAAAGTAGTAAAGGAGGTTTGCTATTTAGGGAGCAAAATAACTGATGATGGTCGAAGTAGAGAGCATATAAAATGGCAAAGAAATCGTTTCTGAAGAAGAGAAATTTGTTAACATCGAGTATAGATTTAAGTGTCAGGAAGTCGTTTCTGAAAGTATTTGTATGGAGTGTAGCCATGTATGGAAGTGAAACATGGACGATAACCAGTTTGGACAAGAAGAGAATAGAAGCTTTCGAAATGTGGTGCCACAGAAGAATGCTGAAGATAAGGTGGGTAGATCACGTAACTAATGAGGAGGTATTGAATAGGATTGGAGAGAAGAGAAGTTTGTGGCACAACTTGACTAGAAGAAGGGATCGGTTGTTAGGACATGTTTTGAGGCATCAAGGAATCACAAATTTAGCATTGGATGGCAGCGTGGAGGGTAAAAATCGTAGAAGGAGACCAAGAGATGAATACACTAAGCAGATTCAATGGGTACTGGGAGATGAAGAAGCTTGCACAGGATAGAGTAGCATGGAGAGCTGCATCAAACCAGTCTCAGGACTGAAGACCACAACAACAACAACAACAACAACATGAATTGGATTAGCCACAGTTGACGAAATCTTGCACAAAACTTAGTGTGCATAAGAGTCAGGACATTTCAGTGATTGGTACATGTAGTTTGACTGCCACAGTCAAGTCTTACACCAGAACAGAAACATTTACAATTTTGTGTTCGTGAGACTACGAAAATATTTTTGGGTCAGATTCATTTGATTTGTTTGGTCTTCGTATTCAGGATAATGAACTTTCCGTTCCTGCTTTCAATATAAAAGAGAATGTTTCTCAATTGATTGAGACGTTTTCTGGTTTATTTTCTGACGGATTTGGGAGAGTAAATAATTTTGTGGTGGACTTTACAATGAAGGACAATGCACAACCTAAGTAATTTTAAAAAATGGGAAGACAATGATGTTATCCTTTCCACGTTAGTCAATGGACTTCTCCCTTAGCAATCTTACCAAAACTTCTGGAAGACTACGTCTTCGTATTGACATTAAATCCACTGTGAATCCACAAACAAAAGTTGATACTTAGCCGTTGCCTCGCCCTGTGTAATTAATGGACAGTATCGGTGCAGGCCGGTATTTTTAAAAAACTGACTTACGCGGTGCATATTTTCAAATTCTGGTAGATGAGGAGTCTCAGAAAGTGTATGTGGTCAATAACCATTTAGGAGTGTTCAAATTTTTGCGCCTACCCGAATGTTGGAGGAAGGATTTTCACCAAAGGCGTCTAGCGTATCCTCGTCAAGACAGGATATGCCCGGATAAACTCATGAGCACTCCGGCAATGGAAGTATATAAGCAGAGCGGAGATGAATGGGGAATCATCCTAGCGACGGTGCAGGCCGCAAATGGAAAAATTTACTGACATAGGCGTTATGGACAAACTATCGTATTGGCCTGGTGCCTGAGAACGAATATCTCGGAGAAGGCGAAGCTGGTCAGTTTTCGCGGGTTATTGTCGTCAGCAGCTGTGGAAAGCGGGTGGTGGACTGTGAAACCACGAGCAGGTGATAAAGCGTTGCACGTGCCCGCCTCTTCTCAGAACATGGGGGCAGGATACAGGTAGCTCTGTACAGCAGGACAGGAAGCGATCTGTAGCGGATCTGATGACAGAGTACAGTGGTCGTGCACTCACGAGTGTTTTAGAACACACCGTACATTCTTGAAAATGGGGCTCTGCAAAAGACCATGTTGACCCAACGACACCGTCATTTACCATTGCAATAAGCACTGAATCATCGAGACGGAATTATGGATCAATGGAAATGTGACGCCTGATCGGATGAATCGCGTTTGTTGTTTTACCAGGTCGATGGCCATTTCCGTCATAGAGACAATCTGATGCATGACATCGCCCCCGATAGCGATGGAGCTTCCAGCAGTATAGCTCTTTGTCTCGAAAGGCCAAATTCGTGGTGCTGCGATTCGAGAAACATAATACTGATCTCAGGCTTATGTCTTGGTCACCAGGCTCGCCTGACTTGAACCCGCGTCAGATCCGCTCCCACAAGCTATCGTTCCATAATTTATAGAAAGTGAGTGATCCGTGAGTAGCCAAGTACACATCACTGGAAACCTACCAACGACTTGTTGAATCTCTCCCACGTATAATCGCCACTATTATGTTCCAAAGGCGGACCAACACGTAGTAAGACAGCTGTCATCAGTGTCCTGAAACCTATACGGAAGATATCAGGTTACCGTAGGTAACTGTACAGGTACCTACAAATATAGTGATGAGGTTTTTTGACGCAGGAACCACTCTTTCTATCGTCGTAAGCGTTCTCCCATTGCATCACACTTCGCCACACGCGAGATTCACATCTACCAGTTCTTTTTTACGGAAATTCATCAACACTCTATCACTGGGTACAGAACACTAAACTTTTCTGGAAGTACAATCCTAGTCAAGACGGAAGAGCACGCAGCTTACCGTCCAGAGCGAAGCGGCAAGAATTACTGTATGGTCCGCAGCACGAACTTTGAGCAACCGGAAACGTTTTGTTTCCATAGAAGAATTATTTCGCGTTATCTGCGTGAACAGTGGCAAGCAAGTATTCCTTTTACAACAAAATCGCAAAGGTTTCTGCGAACAAATCACTCTGTAACAAGTTAGAGCCGATCATTGAGTCCCTCAATAACAGTATTCAACGACCATAACAGCACAAAATTGTGAAGGTCTGGCGGTGAAGTCGAAAAGAATACTGTAGAGAGAATTCAGGGCTGAGGACAGCAGCCTTACGGAATTGTAGAAGAGTAAAATGAGGTTGGAATTTAATAGCCAGTTCAAAAATATTCAAGATTTCACAGAAGCTTTTGAATGTGAGAACTATCACATAATATATCCGAACTCTCTCGTATTGAATCGAATAATATGGAATACATTAGACAGAGAAGTTGAATGAGTTTTAATTTTTTGAAAAGTGTATAGGACACTAATAAGGACGACCACCAAAGAATCGTTACCTCTAGCATGTTGTTGTTGCGGTTTTCAGTCAAAAAATGTTTAAATGTGTGTGAAATCTTATGGGACTTAACTGCATCAGTCCCTAAGCTTACACACTACTTAACCTAAATTATCCTAAGGACAAACACACACACCCATACCCGAGGGAGGACTCGAACCTCCGCCGGGGTTTTCAGTCACAAGACACGTTAGATCCAGCTCCAGGTCAAGTCTTGGAGTCTAGTTCGAACGGTTTTTGTTTATATTAAAACGGACGAGGAAATACACTAAGATTTTTGTCACTCCAGCCCTTGCAAGGCCATAGGAGAAGCTCCCTGCAAGTATAAATTGCTGGTATCGAATCAGGAAAGAAGTATTGTGTGGAAGAGAATGTTGTGTCTCGCGAAATACCTATAACGATACGTTCGCTGCATGAAGTGTTACACAAGGATGTCAGAAACTACTTGGGCAAAAAATATGCTTAATGAATGTGAGATCAGCATTAGATGCGAAAGAGATGCAGCAGCGACAAAAGATTGAAATTATATAATACTTATTATCCAGTTACTGTGGTGAGCGAGGCTTAAAAATGAGATGAAGCGAGAGATGTGTAAATATCGTATTATATGGTTTAATTACAGTAGGCATGGTCTGAACAGTTCGTAAAAGGGTTATTTCGTTGCATGAATTACTACAGCCTGGAAGAATGTCGTGTTGCTGTTTAGCGAAACACGGCTAGACAGGGAAACCGTCGTTATGGAGGCAGAACATTCGATCCAACGACAGGCCTTTTTTCCATTGAGCAGACATGTAAATCTTCGGATGTGACTATGCCCATCGTAAGTAGCAAGCCTTCTGCAGAAATGGGACCTCAAGGCAGTGTATGAAACCGGTATGAAACATGCTGGAAGAACAGAAAACAAATTTAAATACAGCTCTGAACTCTTTCATATTATGTAACGGTATCATGTCTGCGTCAGCATCTTAAGACTATCAGGTACGTCCGCAGTCTATTAAACACATGGTTCTCCCACAACCTACGACAAAAAACAGACAGTTGCAAATAAGTTCAGAAGTGTGTAGCTGAGGCTGTGTCTTGTAAAGCAACAAGTACGTCACGGTCTGCAGAGGCATCGAGGCGGACTGATTTACCGTTGCCCACAACGTCATCTGCCATTCCATCTATAACGGTTGTAAGTGGGCTGCATCTGTGTTGGCAGTGCTGTGTAGCGCTTTGCGTTGGATCTCTGACTGCGCATTCTTTGTAAGAGACTCTGTGGGTGGTCGAATTCGTTGTTGGAAGTTAATCGCCGGTACTTTCGGGCAGTTGGAAGTTAATCGCCAGTACTATCGGGCAGTTGGAAGTTAGTCGCAAGCAGTGATGGAAGTACTGTTGGGCAGTTGGAGGTGAACAGCCAGCAGTGATGGATGTTAGGTGTGAGAAGTTAGTATTGATGGAGGGCAGAGGTCTGAAGTGTTAGCGTGGGCTAACGATCTGTACATGTTCGACTTCAAGATTGAATATTATTCGTGATTATATACCTTTGTACTAGATGTCAATGATGATTTATTTTTTGTGTTTGAACTGGATGTCACATTATTAAGGTAAAAAATACATTTGGTTTGCAACAAAATCTTTCCTTTGCTAGCCACATGCCTATTAGTAGTTAGTGGCTTTAGTAGTTAGAATCTTTTATTTAGCTGGCAGTACTGACGCTCGCTGTATTGCAGTAGTTCACGTAATGAAGATTTTTGTGAGGTAAGTGCTTAATGAAATGTATAGGTTATTGTTAAGATTTCTTTTTAGTCAGGGCCATTCTATTGAATTAATTATTTTAGGTCAGGTCATAATTTTTTTGAGCAGTCAGATTGCGTTGCACTAGAATATTGTGGGTCAGTGTTAACATGATAAGAAAAAGTAAAGAGAAAGTAGACTCAGTACGTTCAGTTTTACTCAGCTGTTTCAGAATCAAATAACGTAGAAGTTTCATCTTCTCAGTCATTCAGCAATGTAAGTACAGACACACACATTTACATAAAGAAGTTTCACAGTCACATCCGAAAAAGTTGGCGAAAGTATTACTTAAGTACCATATAAATAGGTGTAACATTTTCACTGTCAGAACTCAGCAAGATGCAACCTAATTAAGAGCCATCTACAAGTTCAATTCAGTATTTTACAAGAAAATTTCATCTGGAGGGCACATGGAGGAGGAGGAGATTAGTGTTTAACCTCCCATCGACAACGAGGTCACTAGAAGTGGAGCACATGCTCTGACTAAGGTAGGATGGAGAAGGAAATCGGGCATGCAATTTCGAAGGAAACATCCCATCATTTGCGTTAAGTGATTTAGGGAAACCATGGAAAATCTAAATCAGGATGGTCGGACAAGGTGGTTTGGACCGTCGTCCTCCAGAATGCGAGTCCAGTGTATTAACCACTGCGCTAACCTGCTCGGTCTGGACAGCACAAGAAGGATACCCAATATTGTGTGGATACTGTCTTTGGTGTGAAACGTTCGTAAAATGTTGCTTCCGGCCAGCATATTTCGAGAATTTTAATAACAGAGAATTCTCGAAATATGCTGGCCGGAGGCAACACTTTACATTTATCGATACCCTTATATAGTCCAATATAGGCTGCGCAACACACGGCACCAAACTGCTAATAACAGATGTTAACGCTCTAGAAGTACTTCGTGCATTTAACGATGTAGGTTGAAAAGTAATTAACTCTGTGAAATACAGCCATGTTCCCTTTGCAGGCTAAGAGGAAGGGGAAATATGGTACAGCATCTGTCAAAGGCAAACACGACAGAAACTGGAAGAGACCTTGCGGTTACTAAAACCTATGCAGTTCTCTATAAAGATACTAGAAGACTACAACACCTTTTCTTTTTTACGTACTATCGTGCTGAAAAGTACCCGAACGACCGCAACTGGGTTCTGCCAGATTTTTATGCAGCCCAGATAACTAACTGTTTGCGAGTCCTCTGTTCTCTTTTCGGTGCAGATTTTTGACTATATAAAATGATTACTACAAGAGATCGCCAGAACACTCTCTATAGCTATCAATCTAAATGTAAATTAATAGCGCGATAATGCAAATACCAAAAAGCACGTTATAGACGTGACACAGTTTTTAACGCTTGTAAACTTGTATAAAGACATTTCAAAAAGGAAGTTTCAACTTGAAATTACGTCACGAAAGTTTTTGTACTGAACATGGATCCGTGTCTCCGATCCAGCACATGCTTTTCCTGTTAACTACCCAGGAAAGATCTTCAATATGGTGTCGGTCGTAAATAACAAAGTGTCCACATGTTTAAACTTGATATGACGTGACATAAAGTTTTGTGTTGGACGGGGACTTGAAACCAACACCAAATCGTATTATCAACTAAGAACAATCAAAAATACGTACCGAAAATGTTCGCTAGCAGCTGAAATTGAAATAATGATACGAAGAAGTTTTTCCAGCGCCTGTATTGTTTTCTACTCACGAAAAGACGTTGACTATCTGCTTATTTCACCAATAGCGAAATGTACTCATCTGGATGGAAATAACGTGACAAGAAGTTTTGCGCTGACTGGAAGTCAAAACCAGTACCAGTCATTATTGACGAGAATGCCGGAGGGATGTTTAAAGTCACGATTATTTTTCGCCTGGGGTTTGGCGTGCACATGCTACTGCTTGAAATGACACGATGAAAGCATTTGTGTCAGACCAGGATTAGAACCAAGACACGCGACTTTCGTGAAGACCTTGAGGAGTTTGGAATCTTAGGGAAACATGGAAACGATGGAAATATGTCGTTTTAGTGGGGTTAAGCCCAGTGAAAAGAGAGATCTGATTTGGAATCTAGGTCCAGTATCAATATTTTCAACATTCCAAGTTCAAGTACATTATTACACGTTACCAACATATTGAGTATTTTATATTCCTACTTGGAAATCCAGTGTGACGAATGTTTACCAGGGGATGGCCTGAAGATCGTAGTGTGTACCGAAACCGGCAGCCAGTCGACAGAATAAATAAATTGCGACTATAGACTAAAACATGTACTTCTTCAAATACAGTATGGTGTGAAACCGTAGTTGTTGGTAAACCCGTAGTTTACGTGTGAATAAGTCAATGTTACTAAGCCAGATGTGTAACGACTAGGAATGACCTGCCTTGAATGCAAGAAACTCTTGGAGTTTCTCTCGCTCCACTGTACGAAGATAAAAGGCATATAACTCGTTGCTGAATATCCATATTGACCGGTTCCCTCTAAAAGGATAATACCAATATTAGAAACTGAAATTCTCCCTGCGAAAGTGAGTAATTGCACCATAACTAAAATTTATAATCTGTCAAACTCTAATTGAAGATCCAACATATTTCAGAACCAACCAGCCGAGTGCGCAACAGCGACGTATGTATGGTGACGCAAACGGTTCAGCTGCTGTGTATTATGTGGATTCAGTTTTCCCTACGCTGCTGGATTATAACAAGCTTCAATTAGCTTTTAAAACTGCTCGGTGGAAACGAGGCTACGATACTGATCCTTCGAGTACATGAGAGAGCACAACTGCCAATAGTCAACGAAATTAGTTGGGAAGTTTCATTCCTTTTACCCAGCACAGCGCAGTTAAATAGCAAGCAAATCCAGGTATGTATATACACTTGAAGCCACGTCCTCCGATTGGCCATGGGATTGTCCTGTTGCCGTTAGTCGGTAGACGGGCAGCGCTATGTTTGTCGGTTGCCGCGTGGCACCAAGTTCTCGTAGTTTACAAATTGTGCCTTGTCGACCTACACAACGTTAGTAATTTTGGTTCCTACTGGCATCAGATAACCAGTGTTAAAATTTCGTGACACAAGTTTTCTCCACTATATATATACGGGCAGAGATTCAAAAAATCCATGGTAGGTTTCCAGAAGTACGGGCCACGAGTTGGCTACGCACTTACCATTCACGTTCCATAAATTACGGGCCGATGGCTTGTGGAAGCGAATCTGACGTGGGTTCAAGTTAGGCGAGCTTGGTACCACGACATCAGCGAGAGATCAGTATTATGCTTCTCAAATCACTGCATCACGAATTTGACCTTATAAGACAAACAGCTATACTGCTGGAAGCTCCATCGCCATCGGGAAAGTTGTCACACATCAGTTTGTCTGTATGACGGAAGTGGCCTTCGACCTGGTAAAACAAAAAACGCGATTCATTCGATCAGGCGACACATTTTCATTGATCCATAATTCCATCTCGATGATTCAGTGCCCATTCCAATGGTAAATGACGGTGTTGTTGGGTCAACATGGGAACACATAGTTGTCGTCTGCTGCAGAGGGCCGTATTCAAGGCTATTCCCTGAACGGTGAGTTCCAAAACACTTTTGTCTGCACCAGCACTGTACTCTGTAATCAGATGCACTACACGTCGCCTCCTGTCTCTCTGTACAGAGCTGCCTGCCTCCGACCTCCACATTCTGTCACATTCTGTGAAGAGGTGGGGACGAGCAACACTCTGTCACCTTTTCGTGGTATCACAGTCCACCACCCGCTTTCCACAGCTGCTGACGTCACCAGTGTATGTTGTTCCGTTTAGCTGGCTTACAAATAAGTGACGACATATTCAACAGCAGGAATAGCAACCATGCACTGGCGTATCAAAAGAAACTGACATTGAATTTGTGGGCTAGTATTTTCAAAGCCCTTCCCCACTTTACGACAGACTGAACAGAGTCGACAGCATAACACTTCTAGAACATTTGTTCCATCATTAGCTAGAAAATATGCCCCCGAGTATTCTAAAGCTTACGTGATTTAAATACCACAGGGCGCCGACAAACTTGGCTCGATGTGAGCAACTGCAGGGTGATTATAATTGAAGTCGAACTTTGAAATCGCCGCAGAAACAACACCACTGGTCAGAATAACGTCAAACTACAGTGGAATACTATCGGAGAAAGGGGAAAACGTTAGGCAGAAGAAAAATAAATAGTTACAAATTGTAGCAATAGATGGCGCTGTAGGCATCATAATTTAATAGTGGTCGATTACAAATGACAAATGAACCATGCAACAATGCCTAAGGTGTACGTTTGACATTAAACACACTGCACACTGTGCATGGGTGCAGAGGTGTGATTCTGTTAGTTACGCAAGTCCATCCATAGCGGGAACGTCATATCACATCGAATGGGAAAAATCGGTTTTTAATTGTCCTGAGGCCAAAACCCTATAAAAAGCATCAATCACATCGCTTTTTAACAGTCCTGAGGCCAAAAACCGCATAACATGCATCAATCAAAAGCACACCGGTTTATTAATTTCCGTGTGACTCGTGCTAAACATGTTCAATATACTGTCTACCGTTTTCTGCAACAAGTTTAAATGGAGAAACAGCATGTTCCACAACTGATCGAAGTGTTTCCGGGGTCAGGTTCAGAATGTGTTGCGCAATGCGTGCCTTCACTGCAGCTAAGTTTGCAAGCGGAACACTGAACACAACATCTTTCAGATAGACCCACAGCCAGAGGTCACACGGATTAATATCAAGTGATTCGGACGGCCAGGCTGTAGGGAAATGGCGGCTGTTAATTCTAGCATTCCCGAAACGGCACATCAGCAGCTGCTTAACTGAATTTGCAATGTGCGGAGGTGCGCCATCTTGCATAAAAATAGTCCCATCCACACATCCACGCTGTCGGAGAGCTGGAATGACGTGGTTGCGCAAAACACACTCATAGCGCTTAAGTGACGGTGCACCTGTCTCTTAGAAAAAATAAGGCCCTATGACAAATGATGCCGTAAACACGCACCCCACAGTGACCTTTTCAGGATGAAGTGGTACTGATTGATTTGAGTGTGGATTATTTGGAAATTTGTGGTAAGGACTATGAAACCAAACTGCTGAGGTTATCGGTCCCTGGGCTTACACACTACTTAAACTAACTTCAGTTAACTTATGTCAAGGAAAGACCTGAGTCGAAACAGGGCCCCGGGAGTAGACAACATTCCATTAGAACTACTGATGGCCTTGGGAGAGCCAGTCATGACAAAACTCTACCATCTGGTGAGCAAGATGTATGAGACAGGCGAAATACCCACAGACTTCAAGAAGAATATAATAATTCCAATCCCAAAGAAAGCAGGTGTTGACAGATGTGAAAATTACCGAACTATCAGTTTAATAAGTCACAGCTGCAAAATACTAACGCGAATTCTTTACAGACGAATGGAAAAACTAGTAGAAGCGGACCTCGGGGAAGATCAGTTTGGATTCCGTAGAAATGTTGGAACACGTGAGGCAATACTAACCTTACGACTAATCTTAGAAGAAAGATTAAGAAAAGGCAAACCTACGTTTCTAGCATTTGTAGACTTAGAGAAAGCTTTTGACAACGTTTACTGGAATACTCTCTTTCAAATTCTGAAGGTGGCAGGGGTAAAATACAGGGAGCGAAAGGCTATTCACAATTTGTACAGAAACCAGATGGCAGTTATAAGAGTCGAGGGGCATGAAAGGGAAGCAGTGGTTGGGAAAGGAGTGAGACAGGGTTGTAGCCTCTCCCCGATGTTATTCAATCTGTATATTGAGCAAGCAGTAAAGGAAACAAAAGAAAAATTCGGAGTAGGTATTAAAATTCGTGGAGAAGAAGTAAAAACATTGAGGTTTGCCGATGACATTGTAATTCTGTCAGAGACAGCAAAGGACTTGGAAGAGCAGTTGAACGGAATGGACAGTGTCTTGAAAGGAGGATATAAGATGAACATCAACAAAAGCAAAACGAGGATAATGGAATGTAGTCAAATTAAATCGGGTGATGCTGAGGGGATTAGATTAGGTAATGCGACACTTAAAGTAGTAAAGGAGTTTTGCTATTTAGGGAATACAATAACGGATGATGGTCGATGTAGAGAGGATATAAAATGTAGACTGGCAATGGCAAGGAAATCGTTTCTGAAGAAGAGAAATTTGCTAACATCGAGTATAGATTTAATTGTCAGGAAGTCGTTTCTGAAAGTATTTGTATGGAGTGTAGCCATGTATGGAAGTGAAATATGGACGATAACCAGTTTGGACAAGAAGAGAATAGAAGCTTTCGAAATGTGGTTCTACAGAAGAATGCTGAAGATAAGGTGGGTAGATCACGTAACTAATGAGGGGGTATTGAATAGGATTGGGGAGAAGAGAAGTTTGTGGCACAACTTGACTAGAAGAAGGGATCGGTTGGTAGGACATGTTTTGAGGCATCAAGGGATCACAAATTTAGCATTGGAGGGCAGCGTGGAGGGTAAAAATAGTAGAGGGAGACCAAGAGATCAATACACTAAGCAGATTCAGAAGGATGTAGGTTGCAATAGGTACTGGGAGATGAAGAAGCTTGCACAGGATAGAGTAGCATGGAGAGCTGCATCAAACCAGTCTCAGGACTGAAGACCACAACAACAACAACAAGGAAAACACAAACACACCCATGCCCGACGGAGGACTCGAACCTCCGACGGGTGTGTGTGGATTTTCCGTTGCTCATATTCGACAATTCTGTGTATTGACATATCAAGTCAAATGAAAGTGGGGTTCGTCTGTCTACAATATCTTCCATGCGAGCAAGAAATTCTAAAGGAAAGGTCTCTCTTACTGGCAGGTCAACAGGAAGCAACTCGCGCACCTGGGTAATTTTGAATAGATAGCGAAGAAGGATGTTACATAGGATTTTACGCACTGTGCTCTCGGGAATGTCCAATGTTCGGGAAATTCTCGGTGCATTACACGTTTCCACCACTCGTCTCCTCCTGCATTGCTGTAGTTACTGCTTCCACTGACTTCGAATCAATTCGTTTCCTCCCTCTACCAGGTTGCACACCAAAAGAACACGTCTTTTCGAATTTCCGAATCATTTTCTCCAGACCCACGGGAGTCATCGGACCATCGTCTTTTTTCAAACCCTTCAGTGTCCGGAAGTTCTACAGACCGACATGTGCACAGCCATTATTCTTGTCATGCAGTTTTACAAGCAGAGCGCGGTGTTGCATTGAGAAAGTCATGGGGTACGTCGCAGACGCGAAACGAGGAAAAGCCGTGTACCAAAAATGGTTCAAATGACTCTGAGCACTATAGGACTCAACTGCTGTGGTCATAAGTCCCCTAGAACTTAGAACTACTTAAAGCTAACTAGCCTAAGGACATCACACACATCCATGCCCGAGGCAGGACTCGAAACTGCGACCGTAGCGGTCGTGCGGTTCCAGACTGTAGCGCCTTAAGCCGCTCGGCCACTCAAAGCCGTGTACCCGGCGTGTTTATACCAAGGGTCGTGCGCATACAGGTGTTTTCATTTTCGTATTCTGACACATACAGTGCCATCTATTGATCAATTTTCACACTATTTTTTTTCTTCTGCCATTCGTTTTCCCCCTTCTCCGATAATATTCCGTTGCAATTTGACGTCATTCTGACCAGTGGTGTTATTTCTATAGCGTTTTGAAAGTTTAACTTTGATTATACTGACCCTGTACATTGACAAACCGTTTGACCAACAGTGAGCTGCTTTCAAATCCGTGGAGAAGGAAATGGAGGATTATTGGCACAAATTCAGTCGTAACGAAGGAGTGCAGCACGTCTGAAGTTGTACCAGAAACGTTAATGCCATGGAAGATACTGGGGTATGCGAAGGACATACGACAGTTCAGGAAATATATGACGCTGTTACTACGAAAGTACAGAGAGCTGCACGTGAGACTCAGACGAAGCTGAACGCTTCTAATAGTTAAAAGCTAAAACGAGTCAAAACAAGACTAAGATAATCGTAAAAGAACCTACGTTTTATTGTGTTCTGGTTGCGTAATCTTTGATGCTTACGTGCTCTTCATCTGCGTTTGTTTTCTAGCTCTAAGGTTTCTAAAATTTTCTGTTGTTTGGTAACCTTGACGTTTATCTGCACTGCTTAATATTTTTTACAGCCATTTATCATTAAATAGGTCCATGCCTGTGTAAAATTTAAACAGTGGAAAACGCAGATAAGAAAGTAAATAAAACTATTAAAAGGACAGACCACTACTCACTGTAAGGATGACACATTAATTTGCAGACAGCCATGCAGAAAAGACTTTTACACATTAGTGCTTTAGGCCGAAAACTTATTCAGAAAGAAAAACTTAATCAGTATCAAATGTACGCTAAGTAGTGACATAACGATTATTAAAACTCTCAAGGCCGCTGATACTTTCAATACCTCCACTGTGAACCATAGTCACTATAAGCGATCGATAACTTTGACTAACTCCAGCCACTATGCCTAGGATACAACTGTGTGACACTGAATGGAAGCAGCAATTGGGAGTGGGGTGGAAAGGGGGAGGGAAGGAGGGTACAGGTGTGGACAGAGAAGTCAGCACAGCCTCGCAAAGCATGCACAGACTAGATTATGGCAGTAGAATGCTGCCTGGTACAGTATCAGGACGCTGTGGGCGATGGTGGGAGAGGAAAGGGAGAATGGGAACCACCAAATAGACGGAGTAGAGAAGGGAAAAGACTGGTTTGTGCATTGGCAATGTATTGTAATTTATGACATTAAGTAATTTCTCCTCTGTTAACCACAAGTAGTTGTGGGTCAAATGCACTGAGGGAACCTCTCTTCTTATGTCATACTTGGGGGCCTAAGCTGTTTGCCACGTATGTAATGTAAACTGAATTAATATTTCTGTGTGTATGTTTTAGAATCTGTACTGAATCGAGCAACCGTCTGGGGCATCGGCTGAAATAGAGCTGGTTACTGTGTTTCGGCTAAATCACATAGTTCAGTCTCAAACTTTGTTTCTTTCAGTCTTAATTACAGCAGTCAACTTCAAGACAGGACCCATAAGAGAAACATCCGTTGTTGAAATGTACCGTATTGCGTGGCTAAAGGGGTGCAAAGCTGTTATCATCCCGGAGGAAGTGGGGCATTTGTCAACATCGAGGTTTCAGTTTTCAGTTTTTCAGTTTCAATTTATTGCTACAAATTTTTTACCTGTTATCTGGAAACTTTAAAAAGGTTGTATGTATTCAATAATCATGGTAACACACAATGGTTTGTGTTTTATATATTACAGTAAATTACGTTAACAGCAACCATTGGTAACATTAATACAGAAATAAAACAGAAAATTGAGAATAAGGATCAGTTAAAATAAAAAAAAAGAATTTACTCAAGTTACAGGTGAATAACTTTCAGCTTCTGTTACTAGATATGTTACTGGCAGTCTCGGAATAACTTGAGGCTTCCCAACTAACTACAACTGTATCTCCTTCTAAATCTATTTTCGCTTCACTTTTCTACATCGCCCACACTGATATACGTGTGGCTCGGCATTCCGCGAGTGTCTGGATGTGTGAGTGGCCACAGCATTGCTCCCTTCTTTTTTTCTTTTTTTAATTTTTTGAAAGTGTGCCTTTAGTTTTTCTCAACTACGTTTACATGAACCGATCATTGACTACAGTGGAGGAAATGGCCTTGTGATCTGTTGACGTTATTTTGATGTGCAGAGAGTTCGTTTGATCTTTTATACTAGAAGTTAAGAAGTAGTAGTTAGAAGTTAAGAAGTTGCCTTTTAGATATTTACGTGCAATCATATATAACTGTAGTCCACAGGTTTTGGTCACTTACAATTGTTTGCAGATAGCTATTGCATTGTCTGCAGTCTCTGTCTACCCGAAAAAGGGGGACTCTCAAAACGACGTGATCACTGGAACTTTCCTCTCCACATTCACAAATTTGTCTGTTACCATATCCCACTCCATGCAAATCTTTTGGATATGAAAAGTGTCTTGTCGATCGGTGGACCGTAATTCGAATAGGGACATTTTCGCGCAGTTGTAGCCTCTTGCTGATGCTTTAGAATATATTGTAAACCCCCCTTGCAGTTTGCAGTGTGTCTAATGTCCTAGTCGGACAGCCATTCATCTAATTTCTAGGGTCGAAAATGTCGTTTATCATTAGTATGAGTTCCTGTGAACTCTTACACACAATCATATTGTCCACGCTCCAGCCAATACAGTGTTACTCTGTAAGTACCTCAATATCCATCGGTAATATCCCGAGAATCACCACTAATCCCTCGACAGGTTAGTTTGAAAGGCACCCGTGAGCGTCAGAAGTGTGGTCCGCTGAAATCTCGCAGTATTGTTCTGTAGCTGCCTAGCTGAAGGCGATGCGCCTAGAAGCTGGTAGCTCCCAGGTATGTATGTGGTTTTATGAACAGCTACAGTAAGTTTGTTGCCCTTCCACCCCGTCTAACAGACGTAATAGAAGTTCAGTACCAAGATCCCAGAACGAAGAACCACTTACGGAGTCTTGAGGACAGCCCTTGACAACAATTTTGATTACCTTGCTCTGTCCCGCAAGTAAATGAAAGCTACGTCCACTACAATAAACTATAAAGCTCTTGATGACACCGAGATCTCGGAGGCGTGTAAACATCGCAAGCCACCAAAGATTATCGAATGCGCCTGTGGTGTCAATCATGAGCGCAGTTGCATACTTCGCTGTCGAATTTTCTACAGTGTGACCTGTTCCTGCATCATCTATACACCTTCCTTTTCTGAGTTCCATATTGACATTGGTTTAGACCCAAGAGCTTCATGTGCTCCTGCAACCGGTCACAGAGCAGACGCTCCTGAACTTTTTCGAAAGCGTTTAATAAGCAGATGGGTCTATAGCTCTTCGGTGGAGATTTTATCTTTTACCTCTTCAATCACTACTGCTCTAGTTGTTTCCATATCACCGGGATCCTCTCTGTTCGCCACGCCTCGTTTAGTAATACTATCAAATACGGCACTATCAGTGGACCTACCATCCGCGCGACCTCAGACTGAACGCCAGTCGCATCAGGTGCTTTCCCAGTTTTGAGTTTGGAAATTTCTACAGCAACTTCTTCTTGAGTGAAAGGTATCACCAACATCTGGCCGGCCAGTGTGGCCGAGCGGTTCTAGGCGCTTCAGTCTGGAACTGCGCGACCGCTACGGCCGCAGGTTCGAATCCTGCCACGGGCATGGATGTGTATGATGTCCTTAGGTTAGTTAGGTTTAAGTAGTTCTAAGTTCTAGGGGACTGATGACCTCAGCTGCTAAGTCCCATAGTGGTCAGAGCCATTTGAACCATTTTTGAACCAACATTTGATTGTCGTATTCTTTATCTAGTTCACTTCTAAACCGTGCGTGTATTTCAGCATGTACATTAGAGTTATCATCAGAAAGTACGGCAGTTAGTAGATGTTCTGCTGACTATCCCCATCCAGCCGTCTCTGAGACATCCTATTTACGAATTTTGGACATGACAATAGGTTGAAGCAAAAATATTCTGGGTTATTAGGTCGAGACATATTTCTTCAACTGACGTTTTGACCGCTCTGCTGCGAACTTCAGGATCTTGTGTTGTCCATTGTAGACTGAACGCTCAATCTACAGTTGACACCACAAGATCCTGAAGAAGATCCCTGCAAAAGGGTCGTAAAGTCAGTATAGCCTCGCGTGTTCCTACATTTCTCCAGAACCCAAACTGATATTCCTCGAGATCGGTTTATACCAGTTTTTCCATTCTTTTGTAAGGAATTCGTGGTATTATTTTGCAAACATGAGTTATTAAACTGATAGTTCGGTAACATTCTCACCTGTCAGCATTTGATTTCTTTGGAATCGGAATGATTACATTCTTCTTGAAATCTGAGAGTATATCACCTGTCTCATACAAATCACACACCAAATGAGAGAGTTTTGTCGTGGCTGTCTCTCCCAAGACTATCAGTAGTTCTGATGGAATGTCGTCTACTCCCGAGGCCTTGTATCGACTTAAGTCTTTCATTGCTCTGTCAAATCCTTCTCGCAGTATCATATCTCCCATTTCAACTTCATCTACGTCATCTCCAATTTCTGTAACATTTCCTTCAAGTACTCACCCTTGTAGAGAACCATTATATACTCCTTCCACGTTTCAGCTTTCCCTTCTTTTCTTAGGACTGTTTTTCCATCAGAACTCTTGATATTCATACAGTTACGTCTCTTGTCTCCAAAGACCGGTTTAACTTTCCTGTATCCGGAGTACATCTTCCCCCTAGTGATATATGCTTATAGAAGCATATATGTCTTACAATTTAAAATCTGGTTCCAAAATCGCTGTCTTGTCACTATATAATCAATCTGAAATCTTCCGGTGTCTCCAGATCCCTTTCACGTGTACAGCCCTCTTTCATAATTCTTAAAAAACGTGTTCGCGATGATTAAATTACAATCTGTCCTGAATTCTACCAGTCGGCTTCCTACTTCACTACTTTCCCCCACTCCATACTCACCTACTAGTTTTCCTTCTCTTCCTTTTTCGACTATCGATTTCCAGTCCCCCTTTTCTGCTAAATTTTCATATCACTTAACTATCTAAATAATTTCTTTTATCTCATCATACACTTCTTCAATCTCTTCATTATCAGTGGAGCTAGTTAGAATGTAAAATCGTAAGACTGTGCTCGGTGTGGACTTAGTGTCTATCTTGGCTACGATAATGCGTTCACTATTCTGTTCATAGTACGTTACCCACTTTCCTGTTTTCTTATTCATTATTGAACGTACTGCTGCATTACCCCTATTTGTTTCCGTATTTATACCCTGTATTCCCCTCACAAGGAGTCCTGTTCCTCCTGCCACATAACTTCGCTAATTCCCATTTCTAACTTCAATGTATCCTTTTCCCTTATTTTTAAATTTTCTATTCTACCTGCCTGACTAAGGGATCTAACATTCTAAGCTCCGATCCGTATAACGCCAGTTTTTGTTTCTTCTGATGACGGCGTCTTTCTGAGTAGTTCCTGTCCGGGAATCCGGAAGGGGGACTATTTTACTTCTGAAATATTTTACTCAAGCGAAAATCATCATTACTCAACCATGCATTAGAGCTGCATTACGGCTGTTGTTTCCCCTTGCCTTCAGCCGTTAACAGTACCAGCACAACAAGGTCGTTGTAGTTGGTGTTACAAGGGGAGATCAATCAGCCATACGGTCATACCTGCAACTACTGAAAAGGCTACTAACCCTCTTCAGGAACCTCATGTTCGTCTGGGTTCTCAATAGATACTCCTCCTTTGTTGTTGCATCTGCGGTACGGCTATCTGTGTGGCTGAGGCACGCAAGACTCCCCACCAACGGCAAGGTCCGTGTTATTTATCTATTCCGAGATGACTGGAAGCTGTTTTAACTGCCAACAGGTTTTTTGTACCGGATTAGGCACGGTAATAGGTTGTGTCTTTCGCATTTCCATATTTTTGCCCACCCCCTACATCAGTCGGTGATAAGATTTCCTTTTTTAAACAATTTACAAATACTGTAGCACGCCGGGAATTGCAGTGCAATACAGTCCAAGAGGTAAGTGATGTAACGAATCGTACAATTCCTTACGTAACGAAGTGGTCGAATCTGAGGCCTTCTGTTATCAAAACACTCAGCAAATACTCGTTAACAAAAATTCTCTGAGATTGTTGGCAGCACTTGGGCTGAAGCTGTACCTACTCATTCTCATAACAGCAACGTTTCATTTTAGCTCAGATATATTGTTTGTCTAAAATCAGCTTCAGTTTTCTTGTAAACAACATCACTGTTTCCATTGATCTTGTGTGTTTCAGCGTCCTTAAAATATTATTCCCGTCTACTAAAGTAACTTGAGTTACTTCACTCCGCCTAGAAGTCACTCCCCCTCAGAATTTCTGCTAAATCTGCATTTGTCCCCATTTCACTTATGCTCGCTTTTTCTGTTTATCTTTTGAATACTAGTCTATTATAAATTTGAAGCTAACAGCGTTGTTCTAACGGGTAAATATCTATGTGACGGCTGGTACTTTCGTAGATGGCTTCCTACCTTTTTTGTAAAGATATTATTCAACACTAGAAACATATTACAAAACTTCAGACACGTTCTACATTTCACTTCCCTAGATAAATCTCGTTTTAGCTCATTTGAATGTCAACACTTGACATACTTTATCAGGGGGGGGGGCCAAATACTTGCAGAGTATGTTCCCAGTGAGGAGCAGACTTGAGCAGTTGCCACCACAGTGTGTGTGTGTTTTGCCGGCAGTGAGCATGGACGTGGCAGCGGCGGGACGAATCAGCGGCGCAGGGTGCGCGGGGACGGGACGCGCGATGTTTCTGTCTTGATTCGGTGCTGAATTATGCAGGGAGCGCGCCTGGCAGCGACATCAGAGTTTCATTATGGCGCGCCTAGGGACACGGGCGGGCGACGACAGCGCCGCGCTGCGGTGGGGCGCGCAGGTAACAGGTAGCAGGTGGCGAGCGGCTACCAGCTGGCGCCACGGGCACATCGCGGCGCTGCACCCGGCCACAGCCGATGTGCAAGCGTCAGTAGTCACAGCAAAACCGAGATCAGCTAAACATTCCGCCCTACATCTGCTACTACGTAATAATAAGTAACGTAAAGAAATTATAGGCAGAAATTACAGGCGATCCGAGGCTTGGACTCCCTCATCGGATAACATTTGCTTGGGTTGCAGTTTGGGTTATTGTCTGCTGTCGTCTGTATCATTGTCTTCGCACGTCCTGTTTTTAGCTTCTGATCCCACGTCGTTGTTTGCATCGTTTGGCTCACAGTTTCGTCGCCCCCACTCCTCACTGTCAGCTGTACCTACAACTAGCGATAGATGAGTCCACCATCAAATCAGAATCCACGCATCTGCTCTTCTACTCCACTACTCCTTCTTTACCTTTGCTACATATTCCCTACCTCTCCTTATCATTCCTACCTCTCTCACTCCTATGGTGTCTCCTCTTGACGTCGTTCTTCATTTTCACAACTACCCGCGTTCTGAGTCTTCTCCTACGTAGTGACTGTAACTCTACTGCACTGTTCACTGTAGCTTCACAAAGAGCACTGACACCAATACGATTACAAATCCTACAACGGTAAGTCCGCGCCCTTCATCTACCACATCTTCAAATGTTCAAATGTATGTGTATCCCTAAGGGACCAAACTGTTGAGGTCATCGGTCCCTAGACTTACACACTATTTATACTAACTTATGGTAAGAACAACACCCACACCCGAGGGAGGACTCGAACCTCCGGCGGGAGGGGCGGTGGAAACCGTGACATGGCGCCTCAAACCACGTGGTAACTCCACGCGGCGCCATATCTTATTAGAGAGGGCAGATGAGAGGACAGAGGTTCAGGGCATACTCTTGCCTATGCGGAGGGAAACTACCACTAAAGGTGGAAGAACGAGCAGTGATCAATGGCATAGGGATGCAGAAGGCTATGGAATCCATTGCATTAAAGGCACATAATGTGTATCGACAGGACGTGAGGTCTGTAATTGAAAAAATTGTCATGATGATCTATCCAGTGGCAAAACATTCCGGAATAGAACCCTATTCGGATCTCCGGGAGGTGCCAAGGCGGGAGGTGACCATGAGAAAAAGATTGAATAATCAACGAAAGGATAAAGTCTACGTCTCGGTGCATGGAATGTCAGAAGACTGAACGTGGTAGGGAAGCTAAAAAATCTGAAAATGGAAATGCAGAGATTCAATATGGATATAGTAGGCGTCAGTGAAGTGAAAAAATTACAATGTTTCTCGCTCAGATGACTATAGGGTAATATCAACAGCAGCAGAAAATTGTGTAATGGGACTAGGATTCGTTATGAATAGCAAAGTAGGACAAAGAGTGTATTCCTACGAACAGTTAAACACTATCTCAGTGTTGTTCTTATCGGAATCGACAGAAAACGATATTCCAATTATACATACCGACGTTGCAAGCCGGAGTTGACGAGGTACGGAGGATATTGAATGGGTAATTCGGTAAATAAAGGAAGACGAAAATCTGTCATGAGTGATTGGAATGCATTATAGGAGAAGGAGCAGAAGAAAGTGTTACGGGAAATATGGGCTTGGTACTTGAATGAGAGAGGAGAAAAACTAATTGTGTTCTGCAGTAAATTTCAGCTAGTAATGGCGAATACTCTGTTCGAGAATCACAAGAGGGAGTGGTACAGTTGGGAAAGGCCAGGAGATACTGAAAGATTTCAATTAGATTTCATCATGGTCAGGCAGAGATTCCGAAATCAGATATTGGATTTTAAGCCGTACTCAGGAGCAGATATAGACCCAGATCACAATTTGGTAGTGATGAAGAGTACACTGAAGTTTAAGAGACCGGTCAGGAAGAATCAATATGCGAAGAAGTGGGATACGAAAGTACTAAAGAATTAAGAGATACGCTTGAACTTCTCTAAGGATATAGATATTGCGATAAGGAATAGATCAGTAGTCAGTTCAGTTGAAGAGGAAAAGAAATTTCTAAAAAGGACAGTCACTGAAGCTGAAAAGAAAACAAGTGTTGCAAAGAAGGTAACTGCGAAGAAATGAAGAGTAACAGAAGAAATACTTCAGTTGATCGCTGAAAGAAGGGAATACAAAAATGTTCAGGGAAATTAAAGAATACTGAAATACAAGTCGCTGAGGAATGAAATAAGTGCGAACTGCAGGGAAGCTAAGACGAAGAATTATGTGATGTGATAGAAGAAGAAACAGGAGTCTGTATAGAGGAGACAGAAAATTCAATATTAGAATTAATCTTTGGAATACTTAAGATCAAATAAGGCAGAAAGAATACATTACATTCCATCAGAATTTCTAAAATCATTGTGTGAAGTGGCAGCGAAACAACTGTACGCGTTGGTGTGTAGAATGTATTATGCTGGTGACGTACCATCTGACTTTAGGTAAATACCACCCACACAATTCCGAAGGCTTCAAGTGTGAGAATTATCGCACCACCAAGGTAACAGCTCATCCATCCAACTTGCTGCCAAGTTTAATACACAGAAGAACGGAATAGTAAACTTTGACCTTAGGAAAGGCAGTTCTGACATTTTAGTTGATAATGGACCGACGAAAACACCACGTTTATAAGATCAGTCGACCTGGAAAAAGAGTTCGATAATGTGAAATAGTGCAAGATGTTCGAAATTGTGAGGAAAATAGGGTAAGGTACAGAGAGAGCTGTGGAATATGTACGACAGACAAGAGTGAATAATAAGAGTGGAAGATCAAGAACTAAATGCTTGTCCCTACTGCTCAATCTATACATCGAAGAAGCGTTGATGAAACTAAAGAAAGGTTCAAGAGTGGAATAAAGATTCAAGATGAAGGATATGAATGATAAGATTCGCCGATGCCACTTCTATTCTCAATGAAAATTGAGAAGAATTACAAGATCTGTTGAATGGAATAATCGCTGTAATGAGGCACAGTATATGGACTGAGAGTAAATCGAGGAAAGACGAAAGTAATGAAAAATAGAAGAAATGAGAACAGAGAGAAACTTAACATCAGAACTGATGATCAGGAAGTAAACGAAGCTAAGGAAATCAGCCACCTAATCTGTAAAATAACCCATGATGTACGGAACAAAGAGGACATCAAAAGCAGACATTTTTTTGAGTTATCAGTCTTCTGACTGGTTTGATGCGGCCCGCCACGAGTTCGTCTCCTGTGCTAACCTCTTCATCTCAGAGTAGCACTTGCAACCTACGTCATCAATTATTCGCTGGACATATTCCAATCTCTGTCTTCCCCTACAGTTTTTGGACTAAACAGCTCCCTCTATTACCATGGAAGTTATTCGTTGATGTCTTAACAGATGTCCTGTCATCCTGCCCCTTCCCCTTGGCAACATTCGTCTGTAGCAACATATCTCAAATGCTTCGATTCCATTCTGTTCTGGTTTTCCAGCTGTCCATGTTTCACATTCTTAGAAATTTCTTCTTCAAATTAAAGCTTATGTGTGATACTAGTAGACTTCTCTTGACCAGGAATGCTCTTTTTGCCACTGCTAGTCTGCGTTTGATGTCCTCCTTTCTGCGTCCGCCATTGGTTATTTTGCTGCCTAGGCAGCAGAATTCCTTAACTTCATCCGCTTCGTGACCATCAATCCTGATGTTAAGTTTCTCGCTGTTCTCATTTGTGCTACTTCACGTACTTTCGTCTTTCTTCGATTTACTCTCAATCCATATTCTGTACTCATTAGACTATTCACTCCATTCAGTACATCCTGGAGTTCTTCTTCAGTTTCACTCAGGACAGCAAGGTCATCAGCGAATCGTATCACTGCTATCCTCTCACCTTGCACTCTGCTTCCACTCCTGAACCATTCTCTTATTTCCATCATTGCTTCTTCGATGTAAAGGTTGAACAATAGGGGCGATAGACTACATCCCCCTCTTACACTCTTTTCAATCCGTTCTTGGTCGTCCACTGTTTTTATTCCGTCTTAGTTCCTTTACAAATTGAATATTACCTGTCTCTCCCTATAGTTTACCTCTTTATTTCTAAAAATTCCGAACATCTTGCACCATTTTATATTGCCGAACGCTTTTTCCTGGTCTACAAATCCTACGAACGTCTGTTGATTATTGTTTAGTCGTGCTTCCATTATCATCAGCAACGCCAGAATTGACTCCCTCGTGCCTTTGCCTTTCCTAAAACCAAACTAATCGCCATCCAACACACTGTCAGTTTTCTTTTCCATTCTTCTGTAAGCCTATATTACTTCTGTAAGCAACTTGAATGCATGAGCTGTTAACTTTATAGTGCGATAATTCTCGCACTTGTCTGCTGTTGCAGTCTTCGGAGTTACCTGTATGATATTTTTCCGAAAGGCAGATTGTATGTCGCCAGGCTCATACATTCTAAACAACAACGTGAATAGTTGTTCTGTTGCCACTTCCCCCAAAGATTTTAGGAATTCTGTTGGAATGTTTATGTATCCCTTCTGCCTCATTTGATCTTAAGTCCTCCAAAGATCTCTTAAATTCTGATTCTAATACTGTATCCCCTATCACTTTTAAATCGACTCCTGTTACTTCTTCTATCACATTACACAAATGTTCTTCCTGATAGAGGTCTTCTGTATACTCTTTCCACTTATCCGTTCTCACCTGTGGATTTAACAGTGAAATTGCCATTGCACTCTTAATGTTAGTACCCTTGCTTTTAATTTCACCCAAGTTTGTTTTTACTTTCCTGTATGCTGAGTGAGTTCTTCCGACAATCATTCCTGTTTCGTTTTCTTCACATTTTTCATGCAGCCATTAAGTCTTAGCTTCCCTGCACTTCCAATTTATTTCATTCCTCGTTGACTTGTATTTTTGTATTCCTGAATTTCCCAGAACATTTTTCTTCTTCCTTCTTTCATGGATCAACTTAAGTGTTTCTTGTGTTACCCATACATAGTGAAACAATTCCCTGACAATTACAAAAGAAATCAATGACAAAAATCAATACTTGATCTATTCGCCTAACAATGGTTTCCCAAGAATTCAGGTCCTATCATTATCAAAATTACCGTCTGCTGCTACGCACATACGCAAACCCTTTTCTTTAAATTAATAAGCGCGCTGCAAATTATAAAAAATATCAACTCAATACCAAATCCTGTGTCGCTGCTGGCGGACACAGCAGTACGGCAGCTTGGCGACGTCCCCTCGCCCAAGACACGTGCGCACCACAGCAGGCGGGCTCCTACACTGGCTTCACAACTGCCAATAGTTAATCCGTGCGCTGTGAAGTGCGACAACAATATCTCGAGCTTGTGTATGCACGCTGCAGCCAACCTTTAATCCTAAGAGTGTATTGCCAACTCTCATAACCCCCAACGTCATTTTTGAAAATTTTGTGGGGTGATTCATGCCTAACATATTGGCAAGAAACAAACAGTAAAACTTTTTACAAAACGATGAGAAAGTTAGGAAAAGAGAAAAAATGTTACAATTTATATCCAATGACTTGAAGCATTTCTTGCTTAGCATCTAAGTAATTTTTTTTTAGTAAAACGACGAAAATTTTCTTGCATGGCATATAGGCGAGAGAAAAATGTTAAAATTTTATACAAAATGGTAGAAATGTTGTTTGCCTAATTGATTGGAAAGGAGAAAACATGACTCCTTTTACAAAAATAGTATGAAAATGTTGCTAACTGAGTATGTATGTAATAAGAAAACATCAAAGGAAGTATAACAAGTTTCTTATATAAGTAGATAAAAAAGATCATATAAGTTTTACCAGATGTGTAACAGTAACTACTTAAGCATTGAATAGTCTTCAATAAGCTAACATAACCTAATAACCAGTAAAAAATAATATTTTATTTTCTGCATTTGGGCACTTACGTTTCCATGACAATAATCAGTAGTGGTCTGACTACATGATATTTTATGTTTTTATGCTCGCAGTTCCCTCTGGTCAAAAGAAACCAGGTCTACATGTTTTAAGTGCAGCAGACTCAGGAACTTCATATCCACTGTCAACCACACTAATATTCCAACATCAGTTAATTTACGGTGTAGCCCGACTCAGGGACTTCATATCCACTGACAACCACACCTGAAGTCAAATTTTCCTCTGGTGAGACAGTTTGACAACGTAGGCAGACTCAGGGACCTTGTGTCCACTGACAACCATACGTAACGTCCATTCTCACAGGATGACACAGTCTGATAGTGTTGGCATACTCAGGGACCTCGCGTCCACTGACAACCACATGTCACTGCGTTATTGCATAAGTACCTCCTCAAACGTATGTAGTACAAGTCTCGGTCGAGTGTTTCTGTATACTGGCAACGTCATATTTTATAGAAAATAGATTCTCCCTTTAAAATACAATATCTCTAACCTAATTACAGAAATTAAGCAAGGAATAATATTATATCATATAAACAGGCATGTGAGCTCTGAGCTCATTTAAATGTTTTCTTTAACTCTATTGCCACAGCAGTTACAGATTTGTGGCATATCTCTCAAGTCATGAATAATGTGAGGCTCACCACACGGTGGCAAAGTCAATTTTCTTTAAATTTCTCGCCTCAGCAATCACAGATTTGTGGCACGTATTTTTCAATTCAGTCATAATATGAGGCTCACCACACGATGGCAAGTTAATTTTGTTACCATTAGTTTGGCCAATAACAGTGGCAAAGTTTTGATTGTGACCACGAATCATTACAAATGTGGCACCACACAAAAAAACATCATTTTAATTTCAAGGCATAAATCCTGTGCCGTCGAACTCTAATTACCTACTATTTTTACATTACTAGTGATGCTGAAAACGAATGTTACAATATTTGTTACAATAATTGTTATGTACATTTTGGTTATAAAATATTTCTATTTTCTCATTCATAAAATATGGCAGATACTCTCGCCTCTTGGCGTAAGAGTCATTTCACTCTGGAAAGAGCAAAGAAATCGTTTAATGCACTACATAATTATCTAGGTCATAGCTCAGTACTTTTTTTTTTACGGCTGACTCTTTTTGGAACGTCTTTCTTCTCGCGACCCTTAACTGCCTTAACCGTAAGTGTGATACGCTCCGATCTGAAAATATCGTCTACTACACAAAATTACGTCACTTTAAGTGTTTTCGTTTCTGCAATGGAGAAAACTTCCGTTGCGATCATGTTTCCTGTAAGAAATGCAATAAAGTCAACCTTAACAACAATAAGAAGAGAAACAACACTATCATTCTTACCATTCCACAATTTCACAGGGCAAAAAATATTCTTGGCACTCATTCATCACATAATTCAACACTTTGCTGTGTATTTGTACCAGAACTCCTTTTGTGACTCATAGCTATGTCTTAACAAGGTGAGTTAGATTTTAAGTAAGTGTGTACTCTACCTTAACGTTACTGTGACTTAAATTTTATGCAAATATGTATAAGCTATATCTTCCTTCATAGAATAACGTTGTGCGTTTCTTCGTTTACAAGTGTATCTTTCTTACCTTCACTTGTTCTAAAAATGTCTGCAAAGTGCTTCCTCATTGTGTCACACTATTCATGAGTGGTCCATAAATCCTAATACGCCTTACCTGGGAAACTAATAAACACGAAAAATCCACAGAAATCATCACTCTTCAAACTAGCTCATAAATCTTAACAAGCGTCAGTTCGAAGGTTTCCTAATTATACTATTGCCCATCAAATATACCTTCTCAATTCAGAGCCACTTATACACTATATTTTACCTGAAGATAATGTCAACAGTTTTTGTTATTTCATGTTATTTATTGACACGTAGTTGTAGCAGTCTGAAGAATAAAGGCTATGTGCTGAATGACTAGATGGTGGTCCCTGGTGGGAATAGGCTAGAGACACATTGAACCGATCTGAGTCTCTCCATGAGCGTCTTGAATCTCATGTCATCTGTCACACAACGGAAGTATAATTCACCCAGACTACTAGTGAGTACTATCTATCGTTGGCTCGTACAGGCAATTATCCAAATGTGACATCTCTGCCAACACTGTCAGTGGAGTGATCCTACAGTTATTATTTTATCCTTGTGTAAGTCATTTAATAATTGTAAAGTGTGTATCTTGGTTGCACACTGATGAAATGATGAGTCTTTCTGCGCAGAGTACAGAATTTATGTTTCGTAACTTTAAAATGTCTTGGGTTAATACTTACTTCTTTTGTTCGCCATTTGTAGTTTGACTTTTTTCGTGCACATCAAACACGTAACTACCTTTACTTCAGGAATATTGTTTGGCAGTCCATTAAGATTTCTTAATTTCTGGTGATTTTTTATTATAGTTGGTGATGTATTTTATGATTTAATATTTTGTACTTGTCACCTGTTTTAAGGAGCAACTGCAGCTCAAAACGTATTTCTACGATTCTGAAACTAAATCGTGCAACGACTATTCTTGGTTTCAATTGAATTCGAGCTTTGTGTTTAAATGAAAGTATATGTCATTAGTATTGCTATGTGCGGCAGGAATGTGTGTGTGTGACGGTAAATATTCTTTAATTAAGAGGTGGATTCGATTTGTTAATAACTTTTTAAAAGAGAATGAATGTGGATAGCGAAGTAAGCTATTAGGGTGAGAGTGACAATGAGTTAGTCAAGATATGTAAATCTGTAAGATTATCTAGGTCCGAACGCGGAAAATCTCGAAAGAATAACGATTGTAAAGTTTTATAAAGAGAATGAATAAGATTTGTAAACTCGTGCATCCCATTTTATGCTGTATTGCCGAATAAAATTTTCAAACCGTTTATGTTCGCTTTTGAACGAGCGGAAGTGTCGGTTTTCACGATATATGAATGGCGTATTAAGATGTTTCCGCAGCAAAGAACCTTATTACACAATGTCAAGTCTCAGTGCAACTAATTGTGCATAACATTTTTCCCAGAGATAGAAGCCTACTGCTGGAGTGGCATGTATCATGTTGTTGTTGTTGTTGTTGTTGTGGTCTTCAGTACAGAGACTGGTTTGATGCCGCTCTCCATGCTACTCTATCCTTTGCAGGCCTCTTCATCTCCGAATAACTACTACAACCTATATCCTTCTGAATCTGCTTATTGTATTCATCTCTTTCGTCTCCCTCTACAGGTTTTTACCCTCCACGCTTCCTTCCAATACTAAATTGGCGATCCCTTGATGCCTCACAATAAGTCCTACCAACCGATCCCTTCTTCTAGTCAAGTTGTGGTACAAATTCCTCTTATCCCCAATTCTGTTCACTACCTCCTCATTAGTTATGTGATCTACCCATCTAATCTTTAGCATTCTTCTGTAGCACTACATTCCGAAAGCTTCTATTCTCTTCTTGTCTAAACCATTTATCGTCCATGTTTCACTTCCACATATGACTGCACCCCATACGAATGCTTTCAGAAAAGACTTCCTAACATTTAAATATATTCTTGATGTTAACAAATTTCTCTCCATCAGAAACGCTTTCCTTGCCATTGCCACTCTACATTTTGTATTCTCTCTACTTCGACGATCATCATTTTTTTGCTCCCCAAATAGCAAAACTTATCTAATACTTCATTTCCTAATCTAATCCCCTCAGCTTCACCTGGTTTAATTCGAATACATTCCACTATCGTCGTTTTGCTTTCGTTGATGTTCATCTTATATCCTCGTTTCAAGACACTGTCCATTCCGTTCAACTGCTCTTCCGTCTCTGGCAGAATTAAAATGTCATCAGGAAACAGCAAAGTTTTTATTTCTTCTCCATGGATTTTAATCCCTGCTCCAAATTTTTCTTTTGTTTCCTTTACTGCTTGCTCAATATACAGATTGAATAACGTCGGGGACAGGCTACAACCCTGTCTCACTCACTTCCCAACCACTGCTTCCCTTTCATGCCCGTCGACGCTTATAACTGCTATATGGTTTCTGTACAAATTGTAAATAGCCTTTCGCTCCCTCTATTTGTCCCCTACCACCTTCAGAATGTGAAAGAGAATATTTCAGTCAACATTGTCAACAGCTTCCTCTAAGTCTACAAACTCTAGAAATATAAGTTTCCCTTTCCTTAATCTATCTTCTAAGATAAGTCGTGGGGTGACCTTCACCGAGGTCACCTTCCACCAGTTTTTCCATTAGTGTTAGTATCTTGCAGCCCTGATTTATTAAACTGATAGTTCGGTAATTTTCACATCTGTCATCACCTGCTTTCTTTGGGAGTGGAATTATCATGTGAAAAAAGACGGCAATGGGATAAGCAGCCATGCCTCTAATAAAAATATGGACTGGAAATTGCTTCAATTGTGATGAACAGCCGGCCGCTGTGACCGAGCTGTTCTAGGCGCCTCAGTCCGAGACCACGCTGCTGCTACGGTTGCCGGTTCGAATCCTGCCTCGGGCATGGATGTATGTGATGTCCTTAGGTTAGTTAGGTTTAATTAATTCTAAGTCTAGGGGACTGATGACCTCAGATGTTAAGTCCCACATTGCTTAGAGCCATTTGAACCATTTGAATTATATTCTTTTTGAAGTCTGAGTGTATTTCGCCTATCTCATACATCTTGCTCACCAGATGGAAGAGTTTTGTCATGGCTGGCTCTCCCAAGGGTATCAGTAATGGAATGTTGTCTACTCCCGTGGCCGTTTCTTGACATAGGTTTTTCAGTGTTCTGTCAAATTCTTCACGCAGTATAGTATCTCCAATTTCATTTGCATCTACGTCGTCTTGTATTTCCATAATATTGCCCTCAAGTACTTCGTCCTTATATAGACCATCTATATACGCCTTCCACCTTTCTGCTTTCACTTCATTCCTTAGAACTGGTTTTCCATCCGAGCTCTTGATATTCAAACAGCTGTTCCTCTTTTCTCCAAAGGTCTCTTTAATTTTCCTGTAGGCAGCATTTATCTTACTCCTAATGATACATGCCTCTACATCCTTAAATTTGTCCCCTAGACATCCATGCGTAGATATTTTGCACTTCCTGTCGATCTAATTTTTGAGACGTTTGTGTTCCTTTTCACTTGCTTCTTTTACTGCATTTTTATATTTTCTCTTTCCATCACATAAATTCAGTATCTCTTCTGCTACCCAAGGATTTCTACTAGCCCTCATCTTTTTACCTACTTGATCCTCTGCTGCCTTCACTATTTCATCTCTCACAGCTACCAATTCTTCTTCTACTGTATTTCTTTCGCCGTTCTTGTCAATCGATCTTAATGCTCCCTCCGAAACTCTTTACAATCTATGGTTCTTTCAGTTTATCCAGATCCCATCGCCTTAAATTCCCACCTTTTTGCAGTTTCTTCAATTTTAATCTACAGTTCATAACCAATATATTGTGGTTAGAGCCCACATCTGCCCCTGGAAATGTCTTACAATTTATAACCTGGTTCCTAAATCTCTGTCTTACAATTATACGAGGGTAAACCCAAAAGTAAAGTCTCAAATTTTTTATATGTACATAGACCTGTTTATTTCTAAAATGGTTGACATCAGTTTACATCTTGAACATTTAGTTATTTTTCGACAGAATCACCGTTACTGTCGATGCATTTTTGTAGACGCTTTGGCGATTTTTGTATGCCCATGTCATACCAGCTCGCCAGCTGTTCAGAAAATTATGAACCTCTTCTTTCACCTCGTCGTCTGAGCTGAATCGCTTTCCGGCCAAATGTTCTTTTAACCTAGGGCGCCAAGTCAGAACTATAGGGTGGAGGGGTGATTATGTTCCACTGAAACTGTTGCAGGAGAGCAACGGTTTGTCGAGCGATGTGTGGGCGAGCGTTGTCATGGAGAATGGGTACGCTATTGCTCGACATTCCTCTTCTCCGGTTCTGAATCGCCCGTTTGAGTTTTTTCATAGTCTCACAGTACTTGTCAGCGTTAATTGTGGTCCCAGTGGGCATAAAGGTGACCAACAATACCCCTTTCCGATGCCAAAAAAAGGTTGTCATGACTTTACCAGCAGACTGTGTTTGTTTGAATTTCCACGGCTTTGGCGGAGAAGGATTTCTGACATCTATGCACGACTCACCATACACTTCCGTCAATTGGCGATGGATTTCAATCGGCGCAGTGCCCTTTGCGTTCAAAAATCGAATAACTGCGCGCAATTCGCACTTGGCGGCAACATCCAGCGGGAGCTCCGTTCTCAACGGCTGCCAAGCCAAAAACACTGAGCGCCTCAGCGCGGCGTGTGCATGTTTACATACAGCGTGTGAAGCACTCTTCATAACAGTGTGACCAACTGCCACACGAACAGACTTCTGTACTTATAAGAAAATAGGAGACCTTACTTTTGTCATTACCCTAGTATAATCTACCATATAGGTCATTTTAACATCCCCATTAGACTCTCAAAGGTACAGCCATAAGTTCACTTGAAGAATTACCGACTCTTGGCCACTCTTGAATTATGTTAAGTTCTGAGACGAGTTAAGACATTTTCTGGCATGGCCTTACCATTGTACATCATTGATGAAAATAAACCATTTCCATGTACTGAATGAAGAGTAACTAATATTCTTTGAAAGATAATAACTACATCAAGATTGTTCAAATTGTGGCTTTGTGGCTATTATAGAATTTTAATTATTTGATTAGACGTATTTTTAGAAGTTTTGAAAGTCAGATAAGAAGTGGTCAGATTACTTGTGAAATAATCCTGTGGTACACTACCGATGAAAATTATTACTTCGAAGTGCCCTGAGCATTTAAATTAATATGCCCATTTAATATTATGATACATCGTACTGTTTGGAAGCAAATCCATTAATAATGGGCATAGTCTATTCATAAATAACTCAATGTCACCAGATTGTATTACTGTGAACTTCAAATGAATTCTTTCTATTTCTACAGTGACAATCACCGCAAAAAGTAATTGCGTCAGTCCTTCATATGAGATACTTGTAATACTTCCCAATACAAATGTGCAAGTCGGGCGTCGGCTTCACTCCTCTGAGTAGTTTGTACTCCCTTAATAACTATACATTCTGGAATGAGATTTTCACTCTGCAGCGGAGTGTGCGCTGATATGAAACTTCCTGGCAGATTAAAACTGTGTGCCCGACCGAGATTCGAACTCGCAAAGGTCCCGAGTTCGAGTCTCGGTCGGGCACACAGTTTTAATCTGTCAGGAAGTTTCAACTATACATTCTACCTGAATAACCACAAATTCTAACGTAAGGTAGGTAAAGCGAAACGAATCAAAACAACACAACTGCACCTGAATGCTAAACAAACGTGTCACAGGCAAACCCTCGCCTCCCCCCCCCCCCCCCCCCCCGTTACATCGCATGTGGTTCGTCAGCTTGCTTGAGCATCCCGAAAGATCAGTGATTTATCGCTGCGATCTACAACTTGCCCACACTCGTGCAGTATACGGGCAGATTGGACAAGCTGCGAGGAACAGCTGCCAGGCTGTGGGGCCACTTACAGCCGGTGCCCGGCAGCGGCCGCCGTCCGGCCAGCCGCACCGGCAAGTGCTGGAGCCCCGCCCTCCGGCGTGCAGTCCACAGTCAAGCGGCGAGGCGGCCTCCTTTGCCGCAGGAGCGGCGGCCCGCTATTTGCGATATCGATTGGCCGCGAGCCGCGGCGCCGGCCACGCACTCCCAGTGGCTCTGCCCTGCCCCCCTCTGTCCTCCGCCACCACCCTCTCTCTCTCTCCAACGCTCTCAGCAACACTTTCCCGCCGGCCGTGATTGATGAAGGCGCAGCCAGCCACGGCAGCACACCCCCCCCCCCCTCCACCCCCTCCCCTCCTCCGGCATTCTTTTTTCCACCTGCTGCTTCTGCGGATTTCCGGAAGCATTGCCCGCCTGTTATTAACCAAGATCCTACTGCTCCAGCATCCTGATTTACCAGTTGCTTTCCCAATTCGCCTCGGTTTCCCTGCACAACAAAGGGAATTGTCATCAGTACCGCCTGATGTTTTTTCTACGAGCAGAAGTCTAAAACAAGTGGCTCAACATTTTTTTTCTTATTTTGTCTGTTTTCAACATAATCACGCTGCTTTCTAACGCTATTAGACAATTCCTCCAATACTCCCAGAAAAAGTTTTCCGGTTCTGCAGCAAACAACGTAAACACTACTTCCTTTGTCTCTTCTTCGGAAGCGAATCGGCTGCCTGATAAACGTTCATTATGGGAACCATGAAATTGGATATCCGACGGGGTTAGGTCTGGACAGTACGCAGGATGAATCAGTATCTCAAAATGCATGTTTAGAAGCCTACTTGTGTCATCCATAGAGCATACACAAACTCCTTCTGTTGACGCTGTCCTCAAAATGTATCTCTAGAACCTTACCTTTGTCTATCCGTACCTAAAACAAAAACGTTCCAAAACTCCTTCTCTGTAGGTGCTGACTGCCTCTTTCAGGGTTAGTAAAAGGTGATCTTGGTTTTGAGAATGCCTGGTACCTATAACATTCCCCGTAGCTGCAAGACGTCATGCATTGGACAAATTTGTCATATCGTGGAGGACAGGTGCGTGGAACATCAGCGACACACAAATGTTCGCAGCTCGACTAATCTGCTAAACATTGACACAGCATGTAAGTTAGCGAAGCATGGGATACAGTACTCACCATGTTCAAATAACAGATCCAAAACACGAACTGTTGGTCGTGCAAGGGATGACCATGCGGTGGGCGCACAAATATTTGGATGACAGCGGTGACGACGGGCACACGCCAGAGCTGACATATCTGCAGGCGGCTCACGATAGAGGGCATTGGGGCGGCCGACAGCAACGTAGAGTACGTTCGACAACCTTCGCGCGAGCGTCAAAGCTAGGTTCGTCGTCCGATAGGTGGCTTAGCTGTCTCTCTCGCTACCGATCAGGATATCTACGCTGTAGATCCCCGTATTTGGCGCTTTCCCGCCTGCCCGGTTCCTTATTAGACCGGCGTAAATCGGAGGCTACAGTCACAGCCTCAGTGGTCCGTTCCCCACACCTGAAGATATTGGTCAGATGCGCCGACGAAATATTGTGAAAATTTGACAACAAAATCCGACGTGTCGCCCGAGACCACATCCTCAACTATTAATGTGGTTGGGCTGATCTGTCAAATTACAATCGCGACCTTGCTACCAGCGAGCGATGAACGAAATTGACGAACTGTGAAGTTTCTTGGACGGTGTTGACGCATGGCTTGAGTAGTAGCGTGTATGTAGAGCTGCCGACCACGGCTGGACAGGCAAAACGCACGCATGCCATAGTCCCGCCCCCGTTTTCAGGCAGCTGCTGCAGTCTCCGCTGCACTGGCCGCCGATAGTCGCGAAGTGTCGTATTTCCAGGCGGGGCGCCCTTCGTGCTTTCCTCACATTTGCGCGCGTACCTGTTACCTACAGTGTTCTAGAACGCCCTAGTGAGCAGCAGAATAAACCATACGCAAATAAGCTGGTGTGAGACGTAATGATGTTCTACATTAGTGTGCAGAACGTAACGACGAAAGTAGCTTTCGCATGACGTGGCACTTCCAGGAGAAACATTACAGTAGAGAAGGTAACTGAAAAGAGTACGCACTGAGTCGAACAGAGACGTCATGTTTATTCAGCTATACCGCGATTCATGATAGTCCCCTGGACAAATAGGTGTGTTCGCGCGGCTCCTCCCGTCGGAGGTTCGAATCCTCCCTCGGGCATGGGTGTATGTGTTGTCCTTAGCGTAAGTTAGTTTAAGTTAGATTAAGTAGTGAGTAAGCCGAGGGACCGATGACATCAGCAATTTGGTCCCATAGTCCTTGCCACAAGGTTTCAAATGGATGTCATGTTATTAATACTGTGTGTGACCACTACGGATGTAAATACGTACTCTGTAACGTGCTCTCTGCCATGGGTGCGTGGGCGTACCGATCTCCAAATCTTCGAACACAGAACGCTCACCAGTCATTGTCATTGTTAGACGGTACTCCTTCCACGAGTGCGTCTTATCAAGGGGTGTGTTCTAGTCACTCTCCAGTTTCACGAATGACAATCGCACCGAAAAGCCGCAGGTGGAGGAGCTCCCGGAACGAGAGGACATTCGGTGAATGGACTAGCCTGCCTATTCGAATGACTTAAATCCCACAGAGCGTGTGTGGAAAGCGTTTGGAAGACGTAATGCAGCACTTCCCCATGCAACAATGACCATCTAATGACTGTCTGTCAAGAGCGCTGGGGAAGGGACTAAACGCCCTGCCACAAGAAATGGCTGGTTCAAATGGCTCTGAGCACTATGCGACTTAACTTCTGAGGTCATCAGTCGCGTAGAACTTAGAACTCATTAAACCTGACTAACCTAAGGACATCACACACATCCATGGCCGAGGCGGGATTCGAACCTGCGACCGTAGCGGTCGCTCGGCTCCAGACTGTAGCGCCCAGAACCGCACGGCCACTCCGGCCGGCCTGCCACAGGAACTCCTACCAACCTTGTAACCAGCATGGGAGCACGTTGTAAAGTGTCCACTGCCGTTCGTTGTGACTATACACCCTATTAAGAATCATGTTCCGCCTATTGTAATGTCCTGGAAACCATCCTAAATCGCGGTGGCTTCAATGTAATTATTCTTTTTGAGTAATAGATTTCACTTCTCTGTTCGTCTCATTGCGTATTTCTTTCACTTGTCTTCTGTGCTGTACTTTAGCGCTTATTTCTATGAATGGTCGAAATTTTAAGCTGTCTTACTTGGCAATGATACATCATGTGCAAATTACTTTCGTCTTAAGTTTTGCACGTCAGTGTATATACGGGACTCATATGTTTCGATGAGATTGCCGTCTATCTATTTGTCACATGTCCTCCTCGGTGCTGTAATATTTGTTCCATCAGTGCAGATTATTTACCTAAGATTACCTTTACGCAGTTTCGTCAGACTGTATCATGTGGTCATGATAATGGAAGTAAATCTTAAGGAAACCCAAGACGGTTCCATAGGATTCGCCTATCTGTAATGAGCTTTCGACAGTATAAAATGCTGCACGATGTTTGTAATCCTCAAAACAAACAGTATAAGCTGTAGGGAAACCATGAAATATACCTTATGTACAGGAACCACGAGTGAACAATAAGGATAGAAGACCAAGAGAGGAGGCCTCGGACTGAAATTGCCATAAATCAGAACAGCAATTTTCACTGTACGTCGATATTTGGTTCTGACATCCTTGTCCTTGAATGGATAAACAGCCTACTAAACACAGATCCAAGGAAAGACGAAAGCATTAATCTTCGCGAGAAAGGAAATTGGCCGCAAATTTTTCCAAATTGGGTTCACGTAGTAAAAAAAAAAAATGGTTCAAATGGCTCTGAGCACTATGGGACTCAACTTCTGAGGTCATTAGTCCCCTAGAACTTAGAACTAGGTAAACCTAAGTAACCTAAGGACATCACAAACATCCATGCCCGAGGCAGGATTCGAACCTGCGACCGTAGCGGTCTTGCGACCACGTAGTAGACGAAATGGATAAATTCTGCTACCTTGTAAGAAAATAACGCCTGACTGACGGAGAAATGAGAATATAAGAAGCAGGGAAACAGGCAGTACCTCGCCAAATGGAATCTAATAACGCCAAACACTGCCTTGAATAGCGAAAATATTTCTGAGAATGTGCACCTGTACAGCAGTGGGCAGTATCGCCAATGAAAGGAATTTTTAGAAAACGCTAAAAAAAGAAGCTATAAGATGAAGGGGCATGTGTTCAGACACCGGAGTATAAGTTATACGGTCTTAGAAGATAGAATTTTGGGGTGAAGGCAGATATTGTAACGCAAACGTCGTGCAAACGTCGTGCATTTGTGTTTCTAGGAGACGGACAGTATACCTGGCTAAAGACAGGTATTAACATATATACAAAATACATCCAAATGTTTTTAGCATTATCCTACTTTATCTTAAAAATCATCATTTATGTTTACCCTTAATGACCGTTGTGACCCAAATACGTCGGACACTCCTCCCCACTCATTCCTTTTGGTCCCTCACCACCTGACCCCCCCCCCCCCCTTTCCCATTCTCCATCATCATCACATGAGTCACGGCATTCGTGCTCTATAATTGGGTCGATTACCAGTGGCACCACTACTGGGGTAAGAATAGCAGAGCAAGCAACGAATAGCTTTAGTACTCCACACAGCGTACTCCTACCACACCGAAGATCGTAATGTTTACTGTGTCACGCGCCAGTGGACGTGCAGCTAGAGGCTCCTCGTATGACTTGCTGAGACTTGTCGCCGTCAGTGACATACCAGATGCTGTAGTGATGAATGGCGTTAAAAACAGAGGGCATACATAATAGAAATTATTCGAGAATATTCCCCCTTTTTAGCGATGTGCAGTCTGATCAAAATTATACAGCGGCCTGTTAGCGGACATTAATATGAGATCTGTCTACCGGGTGAAGCAAATGCTGCATTTATAAAGAAAAATCATGACTGACAAGTTTGAGACATGAATGTGGGATTTTCGATGCGCTGTTTTTTTTCGGAGATATCGTTGCGTAATACCCTCAGGAACCAACAGTGACATTTCAGTACTAGTTAACATGGTTCATCTTCTACATACAAGGAAATGGAGGTGAAATACTGTGAGTACAGCAGCATTTGCACCATGTGAAAGGGTGAGGCGAAGACTGTGTTTTACCCCCACAACATTTTGAAGGTACAGCAAAACTGTACAAAAAAAGGAAAAGATAAAGATTGCCATATACCACACTTGTGAATGCTTCCTCTCGACTACTGCTGTACGGTACAGGATCACAACCAGGTAGCACTGATGGATGACATTGACAAAAAAATAGTTCAAAGAAGGGTTAATGATTTTTGCATTACTGCGAAATGGATAAGAGAGTGCGAGGGGTGAAGCATCCTAAGAATTTTTATGTAACTTACAGACTAATCGTTGAAGATATTTCAAAAAATATGACATTATTAATATTCTATCACCATGACACATGTGCTCCATAGCAAGACGTGTATGGTAACCTTTTTTTCATCTGTACTTTTTTATACACATAATACTGACTCTGCAGTAGTGCACTGCACACAGCCGGGGATATGTGACTGTGACAGATTATCTGGACATATCTGGGCACTTGGACGTCACAGCATGTGCACAGGAGACAGGCCAATATTGCTACTTTCCAAACATTCATCAACAGCAACAGCAGGTTGTGGGGGCCTGTAGGATACGTCAGAAACCAAAGCTATATATAGTAGCTGTCATACTGAATCACATTCCATACTACCCACAAAACTCCTCCAAACGATGTCTATTGATGTGACAGGCTCGCTACGTCTACCTAGAGATGGAGTGAGGTATTTACTTGCATTACTTGATTATTTTTTAAAATATATCAGGTTCTCTGCAACCAAAACATTTACTTCCACACATATGATAAAGAGAACAGCCAGTAATTGTATATACCTCATATGGGGAAACCTAATGATGTCCTTTCAGGTAACGCTTCCAACTATGGAAATCGTTCCTTAAAGAACAAGGGATCAAACACCATTTTAACATCATGCTTTCACTTGGAATCGAACCCAGTTGAAAGAATACTCACGGAATTTCACAGGTTTGTTTGTATACATGCCGTGAATCATCAGACTAAGTGATCGAAACATGCTGAACCATTTGAACAAATAATAAAGAACCTTAACACTCTTCTAATGCATACACTCATGGTAAACGGCTGCTTAAAGCTGAAGAGCCTAGTGAACGCATAAATCCACTTCCTAGTATTCTAGGAACCTTGGATTCTTGACAAGAAAAAAATAAGGCAAAAGACAGTATCACTGACAAAAAGTGTTCATCTGAGGGAAATCCATTATGAAAAAATCTAGCAAAACCAAAAGAATTTCAGGTAGGTGAAAAGATTTTCTCAAGGACGCATCCAAAGTCATCTCTGTTGAAAAGAAAAAACTGTAAAGGGCAATGGCTGTGCCGTTGACATAGTTAAGACACCACCCCCAGAAGTTATCTTCTAGCTTATCTAGCATCGAATAAAGTCAAAGGGCTTCATGCACAGAGAGGTTTGAAAAAAATATGTACATTGAGAATGACAGTTTTTTCATACATTTGCTCAACTACCATTTAGATATGTAAGTTTTTATCTTGTAATAGATTTATTTGTGTTTAAAATACTTAGACGAAATTTCTACTGCACAAGTTCCAGAAAGGAATGCCACTATGTAAATAATGTAAAGTAATAAGTTAGTGTTAGTATGTATTATATAAATTGTTATTTTTTATAATCACAGTTGAGATTCTAGCATGATGAGGGAATCACGCTAAATGTTTCTCTTACCAGCTATGGAGTGTAAGTTGTAGTGGTAATACAACAAAGAAATGATAAATAAAATTAATCAATGTGTTTGGTGTACACATAAAAGTGCAATTAATAGCTCTGAATTGTAGTCTTAAATGATGTCTTTGGGTATTACTAGGCGATGGTTCTGTACCACATAGTAGTAAGCCCAGAGATCTGAATCATCCACTATGCTGTTGCCGTTCGCATATATGACAAAGGTTTAGTTAGTTCAAGCATCTTCTATATCTCTGGATGTCCGCTTTTTGACATTTATTTTCCTTATTGTTTCAGTAGAATAATATACGCAAGGATTCGTTGTTTCGAGGCAGGAACAACGATTTCCTTACTCTTCAATTTATATGTAAATGATATGGGAAATTGTGTGCATAGTTGTACAGTACAAGCCGAAGACCCACTCAAACGATCACATAAATCACTAGACGGGAGATCATTTCTTCATTACGTACCGTGACAATACTGTAAACAATCAAGTTGTTATCTATACAATATATGTGGTACATGTGGAGCCAAATTGAACAGTGCTTGTGTTCAAACCCGAGGTAAACGCAAGACAAATACTATCATAGACGCCACGCAGAGCTGACAATGTTTGTGTTTACTAAACTGAACGCTCAAAACATTACTGAAATCCATGGTAGCAAACCAATACGGAGGGCGAACCTTGTATTCAGTCACTGAACTGTAATTTTCAACTTAATTCATCTAGACCTGTTGTACGATATATCTGTGTAAAGACACCAGTGAAAGGCTGAAAACTGAGAAGAGCTGGAAGAACTGCTAACACAAATATGCACACGCTAGTTTTCTGTAGAGTGCAGAAACGACTGCAGCCACAATGATTGACGCATGCATAGTGCTGGCGGTTTTGCGCGTAATTTTAGAGATGGTATGCTACGCGTGAACACCAGTTGTGCCCTACAAGAATACTAATGCATTGCTTGCTGTGGACGCACGCCAATACTCATCTGTGATACATATTACCGAGTATAAACAGTGCAATTAGTTCAGACTGACAAACGAAGTAAGTGGGTCAATGAAATGTAAACAGGCCCACCAAAGAACAAAGTTAAAATATAGCCCCATGATGAAAACGAATCTGTCTGTGCAGATAAAACGTATATACCGTTAACGAATTTATTTGTAATTTATGTTATATAGTTATCTCTGTATTAACGAAATTCTATTCAAGGAACAGGTAAAGTGAGCTCTGTATCATACACCACTAATAGAACTGTGCAGCTGTTTTATGTACCCTTATCTGATGAACTGCACGGCATCTTCTTGGAAGATCTGTACTAACACTTCAGACTGTCTACCAAACCACCAGTCTACTCATCCGAGCTCTTCCTTGCCTTCAAAGAGTCCAGGCATCCATCACATCTTCATCTACATCCATACTCCGCAAGCCACCTGACAGTGTGTGGCGGAGGGTACTTTGAGTACCTCTATCGGTCCTCCCTTCTATTCCAGTCTCGTATTGTTCGTGGAAAGAAGGATTGTCGGTATGCCTCTGTGTGGGCTCTAATCTCTCTGATTTTATCCTCATGGTCTCTTTGCGAGATATACGTAGGAGGGAGCAATATACTGCTTGACTCCTCGGTGAAGGTATATTCTCGAAACTTCAACAAAAGCCCGTAACGAGCTACTAAGCGTCTCTCCTGCAGAGTCTTCCACTGGAGTTTATCTATCAACTCCGTAACGCTTTTGCGTTTACTAAATGATCCTGTAACGAAGCGCGCTGCTCTCCGTTGGATCTCCTCTATCTCTTCTATCGACCCTATCTGGTACGGATCCCACACTGCTGAGCAGTATTCAAGCAGTGGGCGAACAAGCGTACTGTAACCTACTTCCTTTGTTTTCGGATTGCATTTCCTTACGATTCTTCCAATGAATCTCAGTCTGGCATCTGCTTTACCGACGATCAACTTTATATGATCATTCCATTTTAAGTCACTCCTAATGCGTACTCCCAGATAATTTATGGAATTAACTGCTTCCAGTTGCTGACCTGCTATATTGTAGCTAAATGATAAGGGATCTTTCTTTCTATGTATTCGCAGCACATTACACTTGTCTACCTTAAGATTCAATTGCCATTCCCTGCACCATGAATCTATTCGCTGCAGATCCTCCTGCATTTCAGTACAATTTTCCATTGTTACAACCTCTCGATATACCACAGCATCATCCGCAAAAAGCCTCAGTGAACTTCCGATGTCATCCACAAGGCCATTTATGTATATTGTCCTTCGGAAGACTTCTCTCCATTGAGAATGAGATGCTGCGTTCTGTTATCTAGGAACCCTTCAATCCAATCACACAATTGGTCTGATAGTCCATATGCTCCTACTTTGTTCATTAAACGACTGTGGGGAACTGTATCGAACGCCTTGCGGCGAGCTGGGTTTCACATGATCGTCTTTTTCGAAACGCATGCTGATTCCTACAGAGTAGATTTCTAGTCTCCAGAAAAGTCATATTCTACAATACCATCTTCCTGACGGGTTCCAGAGCACTTCGCCAAACTAACAAAACCACGTCTGTAGCCATCAAACACCATATCTTGATAATCCACCCTAATTTATCATCACAAGTGACCAACAAGACTCGTATTATACAACAAATATTAACAATTTTCAATACATGTGTAACAACCTCTTCTCTATTCAAGTGTAAAGACGACATCAGAACAACAGAAAAAAATTGGTATTCTGTTCAAAACAACAATTGTTCTCTTACGAAGGTTTTTAAATTCTGTTAAATATATAATCATGAACAATGTAATGAAATTATAGCCGTGTGGTGATACTAAAGCAAAATCAAAGAGAATCCGTAATCACAGTGAAATCTGCACCTTGGTAATTAACTACAATTTAAGGACTGTGTAAAACATGAAAAGAACTCTACCACAATAATAATTAAATAACTGGCATATATCAACAAATCTCAGATTTCACGTGAATTGTATTAAAGGTATGATCTTATACACACTGACAACATTGGACAAAACATGAAGCCTGAAGGATATGCCCAGGTTATGAGCTCAGGTTTCCCTTGAACTGTGCATAAATTGGAAGGAAAATGTTAAATTCATTCCTGAACGTTGCAATAAGTATCCAGATTTACTCAAGCTGTACAAGCGTTAGTTGTCTTTAAAAATGTGCAGTCGAGCTTATATAATGCTAAAGTACTTCGATGAAACTATGTTTAAGCAACATTCAATGAATAACAGCAATGCATTTAAATCCTTACTAGCATTCATGTCAAGCTAAATATTTATGATATACTGTTTATCCCAACAACTGCTGACAAAAAATTATATGTGAAAGTAAATACAACGTTGTAAGCGAGGTAACTGTGTATACAACACCAAAGGGGGCAAGTTGACGTTATTTTATGTGTAATCCCACTTAGGGAGAACAAAAGTTTCAATATGTCAACAGTGTTGGAACATACTAGTATTGCTCTGTTTTATGTAAACCGACATTACCTGTACAAGCAGTTCTACTGAACATGCCAGGTGCCGCGAGTAGATCGCGTGGCAACGTAGAGGTACGATGTTTACATTTCTGTTCACTTGTAGTTCCGTTTGCATAAAGGTATAACACGCTGCGAAAGTAATTGAAAATGGCCCCAAAGTGCCAGATTCCTTATGAATCACGGGTAATGATAATCACTTTGCACCAAGAAGGCATCAGTGTCTGACAAATACGAAAAAAACTAATTATTTCCATTAGCGGAGTTGTCGAAGCCATCCACTGGCATCGAGAAACAGGCTCCTATGGATCGTCCTCGTTCAGGAGCACCCAGGAAAATGTCAGAACTCCAGGAAAAGTATTTGGTACCGACCAGTAAACGTAACAGATTAAAAACTGTCCGTGAATTGACTGCTGAACTAAACGCAACGACGGATACACCGGTGAGTGAGTCAACGGTGAGACGACGCCTGGCAGAAAACAACTTCAGAGGTTACGTAGCAACAAGGAAACCACTGTTGCGCCCTGTTAACAAGAAGAAAAAGGCTTCAGTGGGCTAAGACACACCAACAATGGACAGCGGGGGATTGGGAAAGAGTCTTATTGACTGATGAACCAAAGTTCGAAATATTTGGAAGTAAACGACGTCAATTTGTACGCTGTTTACTTCATGAACGCTTGAATCCTCAGTGCGTAATTCCAACTGTAAAGCATGGAAGGAGGTCTGTGATGCTATGGGGATCCTTTCGTGGGAATAAAGTCGGAGATTTGGTGAAAATAGATGGGAAAATGAACCAAAAGGATTATCATGCCATTCTCCAGCGACATGCTAAGACATCTGGTTTGCGTCTGATTGGAAAAGGGTTTGTCTTGCAGGAAGAAACGACCCGAAACATACGTCTCGCTTGTGTCGGAACTATGTGAAGTCTCTAGAGGTTCGTAAAATATTGAAAAACATGGAATGGCCGCCCCAATCCCCTGATTGTAACCCAATCGAGCTGCTGTGGGTTGAAATGGACAGGAGGATCATAAAAAGAGACATCATGAGTGGGTCACAATTGCGGGAGGTCCTGCAGCAAGAATGGAGATTAATTCCTACTGACGCGGCGCATGCCGAGAGTGTGCAAGGAAGTGATGAAAGGAAAGGGTGGCTATTTTGAGGAATCGAACTTTTAATTGTTGCATTTTCCTGTGTATTATTTGAGCTTAATAAACATTTGGAAACAACATAATGCATTTTTATACTGTATTTCCTTTCCATTGTCTATAATTACTAGGTGTTTCCAAACTAATGGAAGGTAGTATATAGGATGTGTGTGTGTGTATGCCTCGTGATGACTGGGTGTTGTGTGATGTCCTTAGGTTAGTTAGGTTAAAGTAGTTCTAAGTTCTAGGGGACTGATGACCATAGATGTTAAGTCCCATAGTGCTCAGAGCCATTTTTTTGTGTGTGTATGTGTGTGTGCGAGCGTGCATTACTAGGTGCTTGCAAATTTATGGATGGATGTGTGTGTGTGTGTGTGTGTGTGTGTGTGTGTGTGTGTGTGTGTGTGTGTGTGTGTGCGACTACAAATTCAGTGCTCTGGCTTAGTCTCAACAATATTGCCACATGGCTATAGGGTTTTATGTGGAAATGTAAACTTTTATGGCCGGAAATGTCACAATTAATAATTAACAAGGTTAATAATTAACAGCATCACCAAAATCGGCGAAGGATGCTCACCAACCCCTCGAAAAGGCAGGCATTTGTAGGATTCCGAGTAGTTATGTGGAGGTGTATGTGAGTACTGTAAAGAGAACGATCAAAAAACGACTACAAGAGTACAAGGGCAATTGCAGAAGAGAGGAGAGTGACAAATCAGCTGTAGCGGAACATGCTTTGCAGCCAGGAAACCACCACATTTATTTTGATAGAACTGAAGTGCTAGGATTCACAAGCGGATACCATGAAAGGCTACACATATAGGCCACGAAGCTCATAAAATACCCCAGGAATTTCATAGGAAGGAGGAAGGCGTAAGACTGAATGATGTCTGGAATCCGGCGCTGAATACGATACCTATCAGTCTTCCACCATGAGGTGATAGCATCAGCGGATGACGGCAGTAGACAACGGTCATTTGTGTTCGCCTATTCAAAACATGTGACATCACGCCACTGCATGTAAGCACGCGGAAGCGGAAATTTGCTACAGTTAGTAGCAAGCCAGGTTGTGAATCCTACATTCAAAGAAGATACGATCCCCCTTGAAAATGTCCTCCGAAGATAGGGACGAATCGTTGGGTTTTAAGGTGAAATCCATTCGACAACAGCATAACAGACAGGAACATTTTATTAACTGTGAATGTTTAAAGGTTTCAATATGTCGATAATGGTGCCATTTTATATATATATATATATATATATATATATATATATATATATATATATATAGTTTTGTATTCATAGCTACTGGCATATTTATGCTATGTTCTATTGAATGACCCATAGGTGCACTTATACAGTTGTCTTACTCGACGTAGCCACCACGTCTTTATGTCCCAAGATACATTTTAGTACGAGGGCAGTTCAATAAGTAATGCAACACATTTTTTTTCTCGGCCAATTTTGGTTGAAAAAACCGGAAATTTCTTGTGGAATATTTTCAAACATTCCCGCTTCGTCTCGTATAGTTTCATTGACTTCCGACAAGTGGCAGCGCTGTACGGAGCTGTTAAAATGGCGTCTGTAACGGATGTGCGTTACAAACAACGGGCAGTGATCGAGTTTCTTTTGGCGGAAAACCAGGGCATCTCAGATATTCATAGGCGCTTGCAGAATGTCTACGGTGATCTGGCAGTGGACAAAAGCACAGTGAGTCGTTGGGCAAAGCGTGTGTCATCGCCGCAAGGTCAAGCAAGACTGTCTGATCTCCCGCGTGCGGGCCGGCCGTGCACAGCTGTGACTCCTGCAATGGCGGAGCGTGCGAACACACTCGTTCGAGATGATCGACGGATCACCATCAAACAACTGTGCTCAACTTGACATCTCTGTTGGTAGTACTGTCACAATTGTTCACCAGTTGGGATATTCAAAGGTTTGTTCCCGCTGGGTCCCTCGTTGTCTAACCGAACACCATAAAGAGCAAAGGAGAACCATCTGTGCGGAATAGCTTGCTCGTCATGTGGCTGAGGGTAACAATTTCTTGTCAAAAATTGTTACAGGCGATGAAACATGGGTTCATCACTTCGAACCTGAAACAAAACGGCAATCAATGGAGTGGCGCCACACCCACTCCCCTACCAAGAAAAAGTTTAAAGCCATACCCTCAGCCGGTAAAGTCATGGTTACAGTCTTCTGGAACGCTGAAGGGGTTATTCTGTTCGATGTCCTTCCCCATGGTCAAACGATCAACTCTGAAGTGTATTGTGCTACTCTTCAGAAATTGAAGAAACGACTTCAGCGTGTTCTTAGGCACAAAAATCTGAACGAACATCTCCTTCTTCATGACAACGCAAGACCTCACACAAGTCTTCGCACCCGAGAGGAGCTCACAAAACTTCAGTGGACTGTTCTTCCTCATGCACCCTACAGCCCCGATCTCGCACCGTCGGATTTCCATATGTTTGGCCCAATGAAGGACGCAATCCGTGGGAGGCACTACGCGGATGATGAAGAAGTTATTGATGCAGTACGACGTTGGCTCCGACATCGACCAGTGGAATGGTACCATGCAGGCATACAGGCCCTCATTTCAAGGTGGCGTAAGGCCGTAGCATTGAATGGAGATTACGTTGAAAAATAGTGTTGTGTAGCTAAAAGATTGGGGAATAACCTGGTGTATTTCAATGCTAAATAAAACAACCCCTGTTTCAGAAAAAAATGTGATGCATTACTTATTGAACTGCCCTCGTATATCGTCAGAAAACATTTTAAAATGGACTCGCTACTCATTTAGTTTGTCCAATTCAATACAGACTGTATCCTGGAAACCACACATGCTCACAACACTTTGACATGTTAGAAATACGCTCTGCAATGAGTTTTGAACTGTTAATTTTACTCTGGGAGTACCAAACTCATTCACTATTCATAACTATTACCACTGCTGCTGCTGCTGCTGCCAGAGACATGGATGTTGAGATAATTCTGAACTGAACCTCGATATACGTTTCAGTGCTGCACAGTTGCTCCCTCTCCCTTTGAATGAGCCTCACTTTCGTATCTTGCTGCAGAATTCCTACTTCAGCTACAACACTTCGAACTCAATGTCGCATGCTACTCTGACATTAACACCTTAGACTCATTGGTGGTCAAATGATATGAATTGTAGAACCACAACATCTATTCGACAGCTAGAAACGTGGATGGAACGGTTGGTTTATATATCAGTCCACCAGTTGCTGCCTACCAACCCGTGAGATTTCATTGAAGGGTCTCTGCATGAGCCTCTTCATGATTTATCCATAGCATACAGCTTCATTTGTTTGCCTCTGACACCTCAGTTGTTGGTGCAAACGGTCTGTTACCCTAGATGTAAAGAAGATAAGCGAAAAGACTGGTGAGCTGACTGTGTTTGTGGTGGCCACAGTATATTATCCATATTTTGTTTTAACATTTCATTAGGTTATTGGTACTTGTCGGAGCTCCACACGCATGTTTAATACATTTAAGTGACATATTTCAATGTATCTATTCTTTCCTCTTCTTGTCTGATCATTTGAATGTATGTGTGAGAGTATACAAGGGTTTCAGTGTGTAGATCGGTGGGACTGTAGTAGTCTGCCACTGTGTCAGAACAACCAACTGTAGGAAACACGTACCAGGTAGCAAAGAGGTTTCTGTATGTCTTGGACGAACTTTTTGTATAGGTTGGCACCACAATAAGGGTTCTACTGTCCACTTCCGTAGGACTGGAGGGAGTTGGGATGGAGAGGGAATGCTCGTGAAGTGTTCCATGAGACGCGAGACGGGTGAGGCCTACTGGAGGTAGGTATGACTTTTCGAAGAGAGGTTAATGTTGTGTTCTATGTAAGTTTTTCAAAGCTAGTCAAAGTTCATTGTTTATTATCGTGCGTGACAAACTTTACTTGCTAATTCGCGAGTGTTAAATGCGTTAAAATCCAGGGACGGTGTAGGCTATTGTTCAGTTGAAGTGTTCATCAAACACGTGGAGCCGTGTTGAGATTATTGTGATTCAGTTCATTTTGTTTAGTATCCCTTTCACCGGAGCATATACATTGCGTATGGTTTCCGTGATTTTATGACGGACTTTTGTGCAATTCGTCTCACTTGATAAGTTCTTTGCGAACATTTTTGTTTTTGAGGACCACGTGGTCGTGATCCAATGAGAAAGTTTTCGGTGTCAAGGCCATAGTGATCTTCATCTGTAGAATCTCTGAATTAATTATGATTCTTAATTAGGTTTCATTTTTAAACTAATTAACTTCAAATAGAAATTTTATTCATTTATCCCGCATGTTGAAATCAAGGGAACAGCCCCTCTTGCTACCCACGTGTGGTGTGGTGAAGGTTTACAGTTCTTTTCCTTCCTGTTAGTCTTTCAAGTGTGTGTGAATGTAAGTGTTCGTAATTAAACCATCCTTTGAACATTCCTGTTCCACAGATCATAGACCCTGCAGGGGACTTAAAAGAAAAGTTCTAGGATAAATTAACATGCGGCGTAATAGATTTCAGGGAACAGCAATCATTATATTACTCACTATACTCATTCATGTGTGCAATTTGCCAATCTAATAAATGTTCTTTTGGCAGAATTTTTGTTTACGCTTTCAATGCTGAAATTCCACACCATGGTTCATCCAGGTCTGATGAACGGCACATCCTACTCCATCCCGCTTGCGCGACAGTTGTATCGAGGACACACTTTATCCCCCCCCCATATTCAGATTAATTGTAAAGATACCCCATTATTGTAAATACGCTTTTCACCACGTCTGTTTGGGGTGCTTGGAGGACGGCTAAAAAATTTGGAAATTGAATGTAGTGGTGGGGAGGGGTACTATTCTGAATTTCCTGGCTGTAGATAATGTCGTCGGAAAAAAGCACATCGTAGGGTAGGTACATTGGAGCAGAAGCGGATGCTGAACAGAGCTGTAATTCAACCACGTAGCAGGTGGTTTACAAAACACTACTGCTAATAACATCATAATTATTATTCGATTGGGTATGGGTGATCTACTCAGTGATAGGATCGTGTAGATCGGTATAGTCCATTCGTAGAGGTAACAGAAAGAAAGCTGAGGGAAGAGACGACGTATTTCTTCCGAAACATTAGACAGTTAAGGCATGTACAGAGGTATATAGATAATCATTTTTTGTTGAATTAGTGTCAGAGGAATCGAAGGGAAACCGATATTATTGGTATGATGTACCCTTCACCATGCACTGTACAGCGGATTGTGGAGATGCTGTTTATATCTTCTGTGATGAAATTGAATCGGTGATGGATGATGCATGTACTGGTAGTTGATCTGAAAGTAAATAAATCTAGCTATTGCACGTAAATAGGATTATAAATCCTCTACACTATCGTTGGAAACGTTAACTGCCGTAAAATATCCAGGAATAAGTATCTGTAGGAGCTAAATTACGATGCATACGTCCGACTCAGATTCATCTGCAGGAATTTTATAGGAATTTAATCTACTCGCATAAGAAGTGGTTTACAGAGCACTACTACTGAAGGAACAGTGTTACATGATTATCGAACTTTTTGTTTCAGGCAACTTTTAACATCAATAAACTAGGACACTCTTCATAGTGCCGTATATAGGAAAGAAACAAAAAGAAAGTCTTCAACATGGAAATAAATACAATTCACAAGCAAGAATATCTATCGAAAACTCAGATACTCATGAAAATTTTTACAGTGGCAGCATCATATGACGTTAATCCCTTCAGATAAGAATGAACAACATTATCGATTCAAAAACGTAATAAAGAGTAAACAAGGCTATTCACTATTATGGCATGGCTCCACTGAAAACAAGATACAGCAGTCGCCCATACAACTGCGGTCCAAGATGTCACAAGGCAAAGCGAAATATTGTAGAGCCAAAGACAATACAAGTACAAAGTAAGCTACAAAGTATCATAACTTCAAAAGTATGAAACAGTGAAAACTAAGCTGTGATGAACACAAGGATAAATATATACAATTCTTAGTTTTTAGTGGACAGAACCAAACTTCCATATCGAACCCTAAAATAATTACATATAGACACCTGCATTGGAGAAACACACATAAGTTTTTTATACATTCTGAATAGTGAATTACAAGTCGAAAGCAAGTCTGTATGTAAGGCCTCATTGGTGACTGCATGACGTACACCATGTCTATGTCAAGTGTAATACACAAAAATATACACGAGATCTAATCAGTTATCAGATAATAGAATCCACAGAACAGGAAACAAATCTCAACGTATCTAGTCCACATACAGAATTAAAAACTATAGATAAAATCTTCCAAAAGAATTAGGATTCATATGACATCACACTGTGATTGTCTAAACCTCTGAACAATCTAAAAAAATATTAAGTGCCTTCACGTAAAATATTCCAAAATAGAATGAGATTTTCACTCTGCAGCGGAGTGTGCGCTGATATGAAACTTCCTGGCAGATCAAAACTGTGTGCCCGACCGAGACTCGAACTCGGGACCTTTGCCTTTCGCGGGCAAGTGCTCTACCATCTGAGCTACCGAAGCACGACTCACGCCCGGTCCTCACAGCTTTACTTCTGCCAGTATCTCGTCTCCTACCTTCCAAACTTTACAGAAGCTCTCCTGCGAACCATGCAGAACTAGCACTCCTGAAAGAAAGGATATTGCGGAGACATGGCTTAGCCACAGCCTAGGGGATGTTTCCAGAATGAGATTTTCACTCTGCAGCGGAGTGTGCGCTGATATGAAACTTCCTGGCAGATCAAAACTGTGTGCCCGACCGAGACTCGAACTCGGGACCTTTGCCTTTCGCGGGCAAGTGCTCTACCATCTGAGCTACCGAAGCACGACTCACGCCCCGTCCTCACAGCTTTACTTCTGCCAGTATCTCGTCTCCTACCTTCCAAACTTTACAGAAGCTCTCCTGCGAACCATGCAGAACTAGCACTCCTGAAAGAAAGGATATTGCGGAGACATGGCTTAGCCACAGCCTGGGGGATGTTTCCAGAATGAGATTTTCACTCTGCAGCGGAGTGTGCGCTGATATGAAACTTCCTGGCACATCAAAACTGTGTGCCCGACCGAGACTCGAACTCGGGACCTTTGCCTTTCGCGGGCAAGTGCTCTACCATCTGAGCTACCGAAGGACGACTCACGCCCGGTCCTCACAGCTTTACTTCTGCCAGTATCTTGTCTCCTACCTTCCAAACTTTACAGAAGCTCTCCTGCGAACCATGCAGAACTAGCACTCCTGAAAGAAAGGATATTGCGGAGACATGGCTTAGCCACAGCCTGGGGGATGTTTCCAGAATGAGATTTTCACTTTGCAGCGGAGTGTGCGCTGATATGAAACTTCCTGGCAGATCAAAACTGTGTGCCCGACCGAGACTCGAACTCGGGACCTTTGCCTTTCGCGGGCAAGTGCTCTACCATCTGAGCTACCGAAGCACGACTCACGCCCGGTCCTCACAGCTTTACTTCTGCCAGTATCTCGTCTCCTACCTTCCAAACTTTACAGAAGCTCTCCTGCGAACCATGCAGAACTAGCACTCCTGAATGAAAGGATATTGCGGAGACATGGCTTAGCCACAGCCTGGGGGATGTTTCCAGAATGAGATTTTCACTCTGCAGCGGAGTGTGCGCTGATATGAAACTTCCTGGCAGATCAAAACTGTGTGCCCGACCGAGACTCGAACTCGGGACCTCTGCCTTTCGCGGGCAAGTGCTCTACCATCTGAGCTACCGAAGCACGACTAACGCCCGGTCCTCACAGCTTTACTTCTGCCAGTATCTCGTCTCCTACCTTCCAAACTTTACAGAAGCTCTCCTGCGAACCACGCAGAACTAGCACTCCTGAAAGAAAGGATATTGCGGAGACATGGCTTAGCCACAGCCTGGGGGATGTTTCCAGAATGAGATTTTCACTCTGCAGCGGAGTGTGCGCCGATATGAAACTTCCTGGCAGATCAAAACTTGTGCCCGACCGAGACTCGAACTCGGGACCTTTGCCTTTCGCGGGCAAGTGCTCTACCATCTGAGCTACCGAAGCACGACTAACGCGCGGTCCTCACAGCTTTACATCTGCCAGTATCTCGTTTGGAAGGTAGGAGACGAGATACTGGCAGAAGTAAAGCTGTGAGGACCGGGCGTGAGTCGTGCTTCGGTAGCTCAGATGGTAGAGCACTTGCCCGCGAAAGGCAAAGGTCCCGAGTTCGAGTCTCGGTCGGGCACACAGTTTTGATCTGCCAGGAAGTTTCATATCAGCGCACACTCCGCTGCAGAGTGAAAATCTCATTCTGGAAACATCCCCCAGGCTGTGGCTAAGCCATGTCTCCGCAATATCCTTTCTTTCAGGAGTGCTAGTTCTGCATGGTTCGCAGGAGAGCTTCTGTAAAGTTTGGAAGGTAGGAGACGAGATACTGGCAGAAGTAAAGCTGTGAGGACCGGCCGTGAGTCGTGCTTCGGTAGCTCAGATAGTAGAGCACTTGCCCGCGAAAGGCAAAGGTCCCGAGTTCGAGTCTCGGTCGGGCACACAGTTTTGATCTGCCAGGAAGTTTCATATCAGCGCACACTCCGCTGCAGAGTGAAAATCTCATTCTGGAAACATCCCCCAGGCTGTGGCTAAGCCATGTCTCCGCAATATCCTTTCTTTCAGGAGTGCTAGTTCTGCATGGTTCGCAGGAGAGCTTCTGTAAAGTTTGGAAGGTAGGAGACGAGATACTGGCAGAAGTAAAGCTGTGAGGACCGGGCGTGAGTCGTGCTTCGGTAGCTCAGATGGTAGAGCACTTGCCCGCGAAAGGCAAAGGTCCCGAGTTCGAGTCTCGGTCGGGCACACAGTTTTGATCTGCCAGGAAGTTTCATATCAGCGCACACTCCGCTGCAGAGTGAAAATCTCATTCTGGAAACATCCCCCAGGCTGTGGCTAAGCCATGTCTCCGCAATATCCTTTCTTTCAGGAGTGCTAGTTCTGCATGGTTCGCAGGAGAGCTTCTGTAAAGTTTGGAAGGTAGGAGACAAGATACTGGCAGAAGTAAAGCTGTGAGGACCGGGCGTGAGTCGTGCTTCGGTAGCTCAGATGGTAGAGCACTTGCCCGCGAAAGGCAAAGGTCCCGAGTTCGAGTCTCGGTCGGGCACACAGTTTTGATCTGCCAGGAAGTTTCATATCAGCGCACACTCCGCTGCAGAGTGAAAATCTCATTCTGGAAACATCCCCCAGGCTGTGGCTAAGCCATGTCTCCGCAATATCCTTTCTTTCAGGAGTGCTAGTTCTGCATGGTTCGCAGGAGAGCTTCTGTAAAGTTTGGAAGGTAGGAGACGAGATACTGGCAGAAGTACAGCTGTGAGGACCGGGCGTGAGTCGTACTTCGGTAGCTCATATGGCAGAGCACTTGCCCGCGAAAGGCAAAGGTCCCGAGTTCGAGTCTCGGTCGGGCACACAGTTTTGATCTGCCAGGAAGTTTCATATCAGCGCACACTCCGCTGCAGAGTGAAAATCTCATTCTGGAAACATCCCCCAGGCTGTGGCTAAGCCATGTCTCCGCAATATCCTTTCTTTCAGGAGTGCTAGTTCTGCATGGTTCGCAGGAGAGCTTCTGTAAAGTTTGGAAGGTAGGAGACGAGATACTGGCAGAAGTAAAGCTGTGAGGACCGGGCGTGAGCCGTGCTTCGGTAGCTCAGATGGTAGAGCACTTGCCCGCGAAAGGCAAAGGTCCCGAGTTCGAGTCTCGGTCGGGCACACAGTTCTGATCTGCCAGGAAGTTTTATTCCAAAATAGTCTTACAGTCTTCTGTACTGCAATGTGAGATGAAAGTCCATCAGAGTCAACGTTGGAGTACATTTCAATAGTACGTACCACGCAAGTGTCATATGATACATTGTGGCTGAATGAACAAATATTTTGTTAAAGTGAAAATAATATATAAGGATACAGGATACAAAGTTGGAGGGAAGGAGGGTCTGCTATAATTCATTTCTGTATCCCCAGCAAAAGATACTGACTACCCAACAATGAACTGTTGTCTTGATTATGACTTCATGAACTGAATGTCCAATAAGTAAAATATATAAGGTTTCACCTACTACTTGTGTCTATCTAAATTCATTCACCAAAAATATAATGGATCCAGCCATAACTAGATTTATTCAATTGATTGTAGATGTTAAGAGGTAAAAATAAGATTCAAGTACAAAGGTCTCAAAGTTAGGGGGCTTGAGTTACCATAACAGTGCAGTAATAAATATTAACCATGGCTATACCATAGCAGGTATCATTTATATCTTTCAGACCATCTATGCAAACAGTTACACTACACACATCTACATTAACATTTACAACAGACATATGTCAACATACAACTGCTACAGCTTACAAGACTGGGAAAAATCGGATATTAAGTGCCTTCACATAAAATACAAAAAATGCCAAAATAGTTTAATAGGCTTCTGTACATAAATGTGGGAAAAAGTCCATCAATCCATTGTAGGACAAATCATTAATATATGCCACCTGAATGTCAAACCATACATAGTGCAGGTACAAGAAATATCTTATTACAATGAGAATAACGTGTAACTATAAAGGTTACAACAATGGAATGGGTCAAAGGGAGCAGGGTTGGGGGAGGGGGGGGGGAGGATATGACATAACTGTGACAAATAAAATTTACAACGTAACACATCGCAAAAAGCTGTACCACATGTAACAACATTTCAATAAATAAGAAAAATAGCAAGACATATACAGTAAAATAATTCACTTCTGTATTTTCAATAAAAGACGCTTACTGTCTAATAATAAACTATAGCCTTCATTATGACTTGGTCAAATGAATGTCTAGTAAGTACCAGTACACAAGGTTTCATCAGTTGTTTGTGTCTATAAGGAATCTAGCCATAACTAGTTAATTCACATCAAATACCAGGTATCCATCACATAATATACATCTTATTAGGTAAAAAAAAACATTTAAGTACAAAGGTCTCAATAGTGATGGTGTTGCTGGTGGGGGTGTGTTACCATAACAGTGCACTGATAAATAGCCACAGTGGCTATACCATAGCAGGCATTATATACACTTTGGACTACTATCCAAATAATTACATTATCATACATCTACATTAACATTTCTTTTCATGTAGGTCATTCATATAATTATTACAGCTTACACATGCTTCAATCAATATATAAAATTATTTAAAAATATATTTCCAGAATATCAAAGAACATCACACCTCACATTCTTTTCTTCTTCTAAATTAACTTATATAAGAATAACTGATGAATGGAACAGGTAACGAATCAATTCCAAAATTTAAAAATGGGTGCTATCACATGAGAACTATATCATTTATAATTTTTTACCTATGAGCACACCATTACAGTCCCCTACTATACTGTTGAAGACACGTATAAATTTATTCAAATATTTTTTTATTCTTTAAGTTAGTCTGCTCATTGAGAACTCTATCTGGATATCTAATTAAATTAGAAAATGCTCAATAGATAATACTAACACCTTTATTTGCCTTGTATAATAATTCCATCAGATCAGAGATGCGCCCTAGGATGTGATTGTGAGTTATCAAGTGAGTATTGTTATAGTGTACATGTTGCTTATATCTTATTCTCAGTTTCCTACCTTCTATGTTCATGGCTTCCTTTTTGATCTGTTCATATGTACAACACTCTGAAGATGATCTATAAACGAAATTAGTTGTGAATAAGTAATTTACATGACAATACTGTGTTCACTGTGCCTTTCTCCAAGTTATATAACTGGTCGTGGCAGACCTCTTAAGCAGTCACACCAATATAAATGATCCGGTGGGTGGTTGTGTAACACTCCTAGGAACATAATATGTTGGTAGAAAAGATGGAATATTTATCAGAAAATGAACCTGAATAAACTTAGAAAAACGGCATTCGTCTAAGAATCTCATCCAGAACACCATATGTACTGTTCGACCTGTGTGTAAACCATATGAAACCCATCCAAATGCCCCCTACATTTTATTAATTACACTTGACTTCCATCTTTGGAAAGAAGCGTTTCGTTTCTAAAATAACTTCCACCGCACGTAGTATGTGTACTGCCTAAGTGGGAGAATATATTATACAGTGCCCTACCCTAAAATCTGCTATTTGCGGTTCCAGAACTTAACAGATCCCATCGTGTGTGAATGAACTTTTATAATATACTATGGACTCTGGCTGAATTGCAGAAGTCATAGAATCAGCTGGAGTCACAATTGTGGAATAAGTATACCACTACAGAGAAGAAAAACGATAGATTAGAAAAGTGTCAGATGACAGTCAAATTATGATACAGAAATATAGTAAAACTGTAGTTTAAGTGGAACATTTGTTAACGGCAAGAAAATGAGGAAGAGCGGCACACCACGGGGCAGTACTCCAAAATGGGGCTGTCCTGGGGTAGTGTAGACACTCTGCTTTTAGTTCAGATTTTTCATGGAGAATATTATGAAATAACTATTTTCTTAAAAAAAGAATACTATGTGTTTTCTGTATGTTGTGAACATAAATTGTTTACGTAAATACTATAGAAATTATTTCCAGGATCGTACAAAAGACGGAAACACTGAGAAATGCATGCTTGAACATAAATGCAGATGCTGGACCATCCTGCAAGTTGCTGTGATGTATTTAAATAGAAATAGCAATAATTCCTCAATGTGGTGCATGTTTCGATCATGGTTAGAACAGAGTTCTGTATAGTTTGTGCATTATGTTAAGGCCAAGTGAATTCCAGATGGGCAGATTGTTGGAGCTGGTATGGTTGGTGCTTTAGTAATCAATATAACCGAGGTATTTTTGTCTTTCAAGAGGCAGGGTATCAAATATTTATACAGCAAACTAGGATAGCGGTAAAACATGGTCCGCTAAGACACAGTGCGAAGGAAGAGTATTTTGAGTGAATATGGCCGACGGTATTTGAAGATGATTGCGACGAAAAGTAAGTGGACGGCAGTTGCAGATGTTACCGCAGAACTTCATGTCGCATTTGCGAACCCCGTCAGCATCAAAACGGAATGAAGGGAGCTCCTCAAGCAGAGAATTGCACTGGGAGCTGGAATTCCAAAACTATTCCTCAATGACGCAAATGCTATCAAACTTGTGCTATGGAGTAGTGGAAGACTGTATTTGGTCGGATGAGTCTTGTGTCATACTGTTTTTCAAGTTCTAACTGAGTTTACTTTCCGAGAATGAAAAGTTGTGGGGTAGTACAGGGGTGATATAGGAGACAGTGTAGGAGATCTTTTTACCGACTGTTATCAAAATGACGAGAACAAGAAATTGCATAGATCTACCGCAAGACATTCTTTTCATGTGGCATTCGCAATTGGAGCGGGGACCACTGGTAGTAGGAGAATTTCCGTCGCTTGGTGGGGAAGGGGGTTAAAAATATTCTTTATCAGCCATGGAACATCCAGCCAATCCGTCTATCTGAGTCATATAACCGTAGATGCGTGAATTGCGCTACCGTGGTGACATTCGATAGCTACCATTACAAAAGACGTCCATAGTCAGAAGTGCAGCGGCAGCTGTAATGATGTCAACACAAGCACACCTGAGTGAGCGGTGCGGCGAAGACAAGCACGGATCCCGGTAAAACAGATTATTGTGCAGTATAATAGGAACAAAATGTGTAGAGGATGGAAAGTATTTGTTGTTTGTTTCTAATGGCTTTCCTGTTCTCACCCCAGTAGTAGCGGCGCAAGTATGGAAAAGTGGTGTATTAACTTTCTGTAGAAACATCCCTGTAGTCACTTAGAAGTTCACAGTATTGCCGCGGTGTTCATCTTAGGCAACCAGTTAGTGATATCATCGTTTTATAACACTAATTTAACGTGGATAATTTCCTTTTAGTGAAACGTAATCTGGCCACATAGGAAGGACGTATTTATTTTTATTTAATGCATTGTGGATATTGTTTAATGCAGGATATCCATGTAATTTATTATATTAACACATTGTGGTAGTGGTTTGACAATTACAGCCACAGATTTACGTGTTTCATCCTAAAGGAAGTGGGTATTTATAGATTACTGGAGAAAAATCGGCAAAATTCTAACAAAAAGCGTCAAAACTGTAAGTAACGACAGTGTTTCATTTGCACTTTACTAATTGCTAAGTAATAATCTATTTGGACATCAGTCAGCTTCTTAAAATAGTACAGGGTAGTGGCAGTTCTTAAAGTTCAATATTTACATTTTTACTCTCGTAAATTGGTAGAAAATCCTCAAAATTGTAACCAACAGCCCCAAAACTGTGAGTTGCATTATAAAGTGCAGAAAATACTATCTGGTGCGACGCTGTGCTACCAATTATATAATACTAAGCTGCGAGTATCAACAGAATTTGCTACTACTGGTAGCGTTCATCTACCGAGGTACAGAGCACAAACGCTAAGCCCTCTCTAATGATCCTGGATGACAGAAGAGTGGTGGTCACATGGTACATGGTTGTTGGGTATGGTAGGAGTGCACTATCCGAGTGGAGGGAGAGAAGCTGATAATTTTGAGTCATAAATTATGCTTATTAAGATTAGATATGAATTATTGTAATTAAGATAACAGCTATCAGTTTAGGAAAATTGTTTAGTCACGTTTGTTAACATGAGCACAACTGCAGTACTCGGAGTCGATGTTGGGTCATAAATTACAGTAATTAAAATGACAGTGTTGGGCCATTAAATTCTAAATAAACAAAATCAAATGCCCAAGTGAGCAGTTGGCTTGCATAAGGATCATTAAATTAACTAGGCTAGAGCAAGAGAACGATTGGCCCTTCGGTCTGATACCTGTACAGCCCCCCATCTTATGTTAATAGTGTTCCGAGCTCTGCTCTTCATGCTGTTGAATCCAATCTTTTGAGTGTACATTCTAGTTCTCTACTGAAAAGAAATCAGTACAAGAGAAGAAATCGCGGCTGACCAAATCAAAATAGTCAGCAGTCAGGGAATTGTTCTACACTTTGGTTAAGTCTTATCACATTCAATGCATAATTGTATTAGCACTACTATAATGAAATCGGTGAGACATGTACTGTGAATTAGCTATAATTTATTTTTCGTATACAATCACTACTTCACGTTCAGTTACGATATGTTTGCCTTCTCTACCGCAGGTGTAAATTCCTTGTAACCTGCCATTATTAACTAATGAGTGATTCGGTAATTATTCGACGTACCTGCCGTTAATGTAGACATGCTAATTTAATAGTACCATTATAAAAGGTGGTGTGATAAAGACTCACAGTAAATTCTCGCTTCACCTGAAAGATGTCTAGAGCAATGAGGAAAACTTTGACGAACATTTCTCTTTGAGCCAGTTGGTTGGTTGGTTTGGGGAAGGAAACCAGACAGCGAGGTCATCGGTCTCTTCGGATTAGGGAACGTCGGGGAAGGAAGTCGGCCGTGCCCTTTGAAAGGAACCATCCCGGTATTTGCCTGGAGCGATTTAGGGAAATCACGGAAAACCTAAATCTGGATGGCCGGACGCGGGATTGAACCGTCGTCCTCCCGAATGCGAGTCCAGTGTCTAACCACTGCGCCACCTCGCTCGGTCTTTGAGCCAGTACGAAGGGCTTTGTTGAGGGATCGATGGGCATCGATGTAGTAAGGAATTCGTTAGTCTTTTTCTGCAACAAAAATATTTTTACTTGACGATTGAAGAACTTAGCTACTTATCGGAGGTTATGTTGAAACGGAATGCTTGAGAATTCTTTATGTGGAAACTCTTAAAGCTTTTGAATGAAAGTAAACGTTATTAACATTTTACATTCTTCATGCCGCTAGAGGGGTCCGAATTGTAGCGTGTAATAGAGCAGTGTGTAAAACAGCTATGTCCCTGCGTGAGAAATAGAGAGGTGTAATCGAGTTTGGAATTAGATGAGATCGTCCACACATGGAGCACCCTCTCCTTCAGCACGGTAAAGCCAGACCACACACTAGTGCTGCGGCATGTGCAAAAATCCGACACCTTGGGTTCACTGTAATCGGTCATCCACCACACAAAATTTTGGAAATTTGTGGTAAAGTCTTATGGGACCAAACTGCTGAGGACATCGGTCCCTAAGCTTATGCACTACTTAATCTAACTTAAACTAACTTACGCTAAGGACATCACACACACTCGTGCCCGAGGGAGGAGTACTCGAACCTCCGACGGGGGCAGCCGCCCGCACCCTCCACAAAGTCTCGACTTGGCGCCATACGGTTTTCATGTGTTTCAACAACATAAAGAGCACCTTCGAAGGGTTTACATTGATAGTGGTGAAGCGGTGCAGGCAGAGGTGGGGATGTGGATCCGTTAACAAAGTCTATATTGACGGTACCGGCAAATTGGTCCGTCATTGCGAGAAATGTGTTCGTTGGCAAGGTGACTTAGATGAGAAAGCGGCCCCTGCCGCCGGAGGCTAGAGTCCTCCCTCGGGCATAGGTGTGTGTGTGTTGTTCTTAGCATAAGCTAGTTTAAGTAGTGTGTAGGTCTAGGGACAGATGACATCAGCAGTTTCGTCCCTTTGAATTTTATGATGAGAAATAAATATGTAGACATGAAGAATTAAGATGTAGAATGTGAATAAAGTTTGTTTTATTTTAAAAAAAAAGCCTTAAGAGCTTTAGCATAAAAAAATTCGGAGACATTACTTTTCAGCACTCCGTCGTCAAATGAGCGGCAATAGTGACAAAATTATATGGAAGCAGATTATATGAAAAGTATCGATGTGCTCACGGATTTAATAAGGTGATGGTTGGTCGGACCCTGAACTGCGCGGTCATCAGCACCCGCACCGACTTTTACACAGTCCAATCTAGCCACTGTCACGAATGATGATGATGATGATGAAATGATGAGGACAACACAAACACCCATTCCCCAACCCGGCCAGTAATGGAAGCCTGGACACAATGATCTAGGGGCAGCAATGCTAGCTACTAGACCACGAGCTGTAGAAATTTAATAAGCTTCAAAATGGTTCAAATGGCTCTGAGCACTATGGGACTTAACGTCTGAGGCCATCAGTCCCCTAGAACTTAGAACTACTTAAACCTAACTAACCTAAGGACATCACACACATCCATGCCCAAGGCAGGATTCGAACCTGCGACCGTAGCGGTCGCGCGGTTCCAGACTGAAGCGCCTAAAACCGCTCGGCCAAAATTTAATAAGGTGCAGGCTCAAGTTGTTCTCCAGTGAAGCACTATAAGAATGGTGTTAATAACAACAAAAAAGTGGACCTTACTTAGATTCTACTATCGTCAATTCCAAGGCAAAGTCATGGTAAAGGGACGTGATGGTTTGGTATATGCTCCTGGAAGACTTGGCAGTGATTCCCATAGATATCTGTAAGAACCTTAGTTATTATACATTAAGATATACTTTCCCGTCCCTTCTGGCATATATGAGACCAAATAGCAGCTGTCCAGTGACATACAGAGCTACTGCTATTCAGTTGTGGTGATTATAAACATCAGAACTGAATATGGACGGTTGGTTGACACCAAATTGCTTGTCTGAGCTGAGCTTGAAATTCTGAATTTAAAATGAAGATGGAAGATTCGCTTAAAAGTGATGTCCTAACGGACGCCGTCCTGGATGAATTTCGACAGTTCATCTACTCCGAATCTCTTTACATTTCTGTCAAAAACTATGCTCCACAAGGGATATACAGGGGACCATAAATTATTTTCGCAGCTAAAGATTTTAATACCTTTAAAACTATACTAAACGTTAAGAAATCATTTTAAACATATAATAAGAGAACTCAAGAAGTTTTGTTTCCTAATTATTACACATAAACGCGTGCATAATTAGTGACACGGATAATGTCTAGTCACAGTTCCACTTCTCTCCCTATACGATTGAAGATATCAACGGTGACATGTTCAAATTTATTACGCATTTGTGCCTTCAAGTCCTGCAGGTCTCTAACCTAGACTTGGTGCATTCACAGGAGGAATTCTAGTGGTGTGAGGTCGGGAACATGGCGACCAACGAATTGGACCATCTCGTCCACCCACCTATCTGGAAACTATTCAACTGGAAACTGACAGACATCTATGGATCAGTGGGTGGAATGTGACATCAGGTTGCACGTGTTGCAATTGTGGCACAAAAACTCTTGTGTTATGGTCTGGTAAACACCACTGTCGACGGGAGACTCGGTGAAAAAGAATGGACCAGTGACGAAGTTCTGCACCACTCCGTACCAAACACCGACCTTCGGGCTGTCTCTTTCCTTTCCACGTGTAATATGACGCTACTGTGAACGCCATATACGAACGTCAATCTCTTTCCTCATCGCAGAAACAAATATTTTCCAAAAAAAATCATTGTTTGCGTCACTCTTGTGTAGAATACCAACTGCAAGTTCTTCCCTCTGAGGTTTATTCGTAAGCTTTACTGCCTGAAGCAGCTACATTGTTGTAGGAATACAGCCGTAACCTCCTATGCAATACATTCATCGTCTCAGTTCCAATGATCTCGCTGCCGTACACCGAATTTGTCGGTATCCTTCGAAACGCCTGACGTACCTTGTCCAAGTTGGCGTCTGAAGCAGATGGGCGACCCGCCCCCTTTTTATAAGGAACACCACTTGTTTCCATAAATGACGTATGCCGAACCTGAGTAGATGGTCGGGACGTTGGTCGCCATCCAAACCGTGTTCGACAGTTTCATTGCACTTGCGTATCGAAGCCGTCTGTATGAATCGGCTGACTGCTGTGGCGTCCAATTTTTATCAGATATTCATGTTCAATTTTGCATCAAAACTGTCCCACCTGGTAGGTTAAAAAATAGAAAAGAAATGTATGAGATGTTTTATCACTCGTTGAAAACCTTTTGTTGATACCTAGCATATTTTTAGAGTTACTGAATCCTTTTAGTTATAAAGATAATTTATGGACATGCTGTAGGAACAGGAGAACCGTTCTGCTCCATTGTATTGTAGCGAATAGCGGGCTCAGAGCAGCCGCCCTGCCGGCGAGTTCAATCATATTCCGGCGGCGGCAGCGGCGTGAGCCAAGCGGCGATTTAAATATGGCAGAAATGTAGCGGCCGCCGGCTGCCGGACAATGCTGGGCTCGATTCGACGCGGCTTTTGTGGCGGCGGCGGCGGCGGAGGAGGAGGAGGAGGCGGCTATCGACGCGGTATCGACTGGCGGCGCCTCTGCCGCTGCCGCTGCTTCAGCTCTGAGCACGCCGCCTCATTTGGCAGTGGCCGGCCGGCTCCGGCCTCGCTGCTGCCTGCGCTAAATTGGCCACGCCAGATGGTCGGATTCGCCGCGCCTCAGCAGGGGGCCACAGCACGAAGCGGTACCGCGTTACCACTTGCCTCTTGTGACACCAAGTCTACTTCCCCTTTGATCACTGAGGCTGAATCACACGGGGCAAACAATGTCTGAACACATACAGCTACTCGAGTCGAAGACGCCATGTGCGTAAATACTTCTACAACTTCATCTATACAAGTCACCTTAAAGCGTGTGGCGGATGATCATTGTAACTTCCCCCATTCCTTGTTCCAGTCGAAATTTGGTGTGCATTGGAACTATTGTTGGTAAGTCTCCGCCTGAGCTCTAAACAGTGTAATTTAACGCCATGGTCCTATTGCAAGATATACGTACAAGCACGGGCGTAACCAGTTCTGAATTCACTGGGGACGGGGGGGGATCAATAGACAGGATATCGATCTAAGAAAATTAGGACCTACAACCACTTTCTGGAGCATTCTGGATGCTTCAATGGCAATTAGAACTCCTAAAGTATACTAATTTAAGCATGGACTGAAGCGTCTTTTGCGATTACCGGGTATAGGAAAGTCGTATAATATTAAAATTTAAATTTATGGACAATGTATGTACGAATCTTATGCATTATGTCCTAAGGAACCAGGGAAACTACTTCAAAATGAATACTTTTTCGGATTAAATTCTGCTTGATTTTTATTGGAAATGGAAATAAATAGAGTATTACATACACGATTTCATTTAGTTTATTTTTCAAACATTACAAATGCATTTAAGAAGGGAAACAGAAAACTATGAGAACAGGAAAGTAGTTAAAAAGTCAGAATCTATAATTAAATATAATGTTAAGAGCATAAAGGACCCAGTTACACCACTGGAAATAATTAGTACACCATTTTAGAGATTTCCAATTCACTCAAGTTTTATTGTTGCAACAGTGCACATGGGCTATATGAAATGATCATATTTACAGATCAGCAAGACAAGCGGTTCTGAGGTACAAGGTATGGATCCATGCTGAAACACCCTTATTAGTACGCTTTGTATCCTCCACAGCTGGCAGTGCAGGCGCTCACTATGGCATCGAGTCGATCGTAGAAATGGCGAATACTGTCCTGGGACACGATAGGCCACACCTGCTCGACCTCTTCACGTAGTTCTATTAAGAATTGTCGGTTCACGAGTCGCAAGAGTCACTTCTCTCCCCATCACACCCCACACGTGTTCAATTGGAGACAAGTCAAAAAATGGTTCAAATGGCTCTAAGCACTATGGGACTTAACATCTGAGGTCATCAGTCCCCTAGACTTAGAACTACTTAAACCTAACTAACCTAAGGACATCACACACATCCATGCCCGAGGAAGGATTCGAACCTCCGACCGTAGTAGCAGCGCGGCTCCGGACAGACGCGCCTGGGACCACTCGGCTACACGGGCCCGCAGAGACAAGCCCGAAGATAGTGCTGGCCAGGGGCCCGCAGAGACAAGCCCGAAGATAGTGCTGGCCAGGGAATTTGCTGTACGTCTTGCAGAGCACGTTCAGTTTCACGTGCAGTCTGTGGGCGAGCATTATCCTGTCGGAGCAACACATCACCTTCCTGTTGCAAGAATGGCAAAAGTACGGGTTTAACAACATTCTGCACGTAGGCTATCGAGCGCTGGTTAGCTTCGCCTCCAGGATACCAATGGTCAACAAGAACTGTAAGGCCTGGGGTGTGCCCATTGTGTCTTGGAATAATGCTTTCTAAGAGACAGAGCTCACCAGTTGTACGTCATCCCCGCAAACGACTATAATTTGCCTGCAGGCAAAATCTACGTTCATCGCTGAAGATCACGGCACGGCAGTCCATCTTCCAAGTGACCTTCTGACGACACCAGTCGAGCCGTGGACGATGATGCTGTGGCGCGGGTGGAAAACGTGTTAGAGGTGTGCGTGCCATAAATCCCTCTGCTAATAACCCGTCCGCAACAGTTCGTGTTGACACGTTTGGGCTCATAAGCCGTCTTATCTGTGCTGTGGTAGCTGTACGATCTGCCACTGCTGCCCTTGCAGTTCGACGATCCTGGTAGGCGTCTGTACTGCGTGGGCGTCCAGAGCCCCATCTACGCGTGTGAAACTGTTCACGTGACCAGTGATACCCTCATCGTTCCACTACTGACGCAGCACGTCCAACTTGCGTGGCAGTTCTCAGAAAGGACCATCCCACCACTCGGAAGACCACAATTTGACCCCTTTCAATGCTCTCAGTTGGCTGTAGGAAACACGGGTGCGTCTTCGTGCCATGGTTGCCTCCTTGCTTCGTACGTTTGCACCTCACTGAGTCTTCTGGCTCTGAGCAATCCCTAGACACAGATGGCGCTCTGCTAAGTATACCACAACGGTGGACGACGTTGATACTAATATCAGTATGTATACTACCCCAAGGTGGCATATGCCGTCATCAGATCAAAATCGACGTCGTATATTCTGTACCAGCAAATTTTTCCGTGGAGTGTACGTTTCTCCAAATTTTTTTCTTTCTCAAAAGTGGGTATAAATATTCTAGCAAAATTTCGTAAGGTATTTGATTCAACAGCAACATGTGCACGCTGCAAACTATTACGTGATTGAGCATCTGCTGTGTAACTGTCGAATGCAAATAGTTCTTCAGTCGTCACAGAGCAGTAAAATAAAGTACTTTTTCACAGCTATCAAAGCTTCAGCATTAGCAAATAACCCTCGAACTTAGTGTCTTGCAGGCATTTTACGCTGAATCGTAAATAAAAGAGTTCAAGTTCTGTATTCAAAGATCAAACATCGATTTCCGGATATGGCACTACTAGACATTTTTTCGAAGGAAAGCTGTTTCTTAATTCCAGCTTGGTCAAGTGTTCGATATCCAAGCCTTTGGACAGCCAAATCAATGATTTCAAAGTGTTCCTGCCTGTAAAGTTCTTCTAGCAATAGAATGTGGATCTGTGCCCCCAGACAACCGCTTATGAAATCCATTTTTCCTTTGGAAGATGTCGCGTGCCTTTCGATTGTTAGCTCTCTGCCTCCTGGCAACCCCTCCTACAAAGGTAACAGCTAAACCAAGCAGACTGGAGCTTATGCAGCCTGCTCCTTCCTCACTTGCAGTCGTACCAACACAGTACATTAAAACTTCGAATACCGCCTTTTTAGTGAATAATATAACTGGATTTGATTTTCTGCCGCATTCGTAAATCCTGCAAATCATTCATTCTTAGTGCCCAAGAGCTTTTAGTACATGTAATTAATTAAGCTTGGGTATATTAACTCAGTTATGCCATTTTTTGTCAACCAATCATTAAAAAATTGAAACTGGTTTTCAAAAAGTCATCCCTTAGGCGTGACGTTCATGCATAGGAGGCAACAGTACATTTGTTGACCCAGGAAAATACGCCCAGAGTAAAGCGCTCTATGATGCACAACGTCTCTCTTGTAACGCTGGCGTTTGCGTAACCACAAGAAGACGTTCCCCGCGTCCGATTTCCAAACTTCCTATGATACCAGCAAACAGAAGGCAGCTATTCTGGATCATGCGGGCCCTACGAGTTCATAGGGAAACAACTATGTGATCTCTTTCGATAGTGTCCGCTGTCGTTGCTGGAGTTGTGACGAGCCAGCAGTTCACTAATCTCTTTAGCCAGAGCATCGAGCTTATGTGCGAGGCAATCGTAATCTGTACAAATCATAGCTTATTACAAAGCACAGTTGCATCGTGCTGCCACTGCCTTTACCGACGTCAGCATTATCGCGTCTTGAATCCTATCAGCCACATGCGCTTTGGCGTCTAAATTTATTTTCATCTGAGACGCCATTGCAGCTAAGACCTGAGCTGGAAGACTGCTACATAGGAAGGTATCAGGTATAGCGCTTGCGTTGACTTTACTGCGTAAGTTCCTGTCATATTGTGATGCTTTTCGGTCATCAGTATCTTCTTGCATTACAACTTATCACACAAGCTCTTCTTGCGGGGTGAAAAACCCTGGGAATTAATTCGGGCTTGTGTTTGTCGTAAGAATCTCTCAGCAGGTGCAGTTACTACATCATCGACTTCAGCTGCGTAGTAACGACCAAGATGGCTGGCCACTAAGGCCAATTTAATTGAATCCCTAGTTATTCAGGCACAATAAAAGCTTGCTTCTACCTGCGTGTACCATAACGCAGGATTGTGAAGCCAGAAAGGAGGCAGTCTCAAGCGAATCGCGATACTAAGAGTACTCCAACAGGCAGTGTGTCTTGCATTTCGTGAAAATGCTTTATCCACTCTTGAAAGGTAGTTCTGATTCTTCTGGTTACGTAATCTGACTATGAGATCATGTCAGCAATACTGACGCAACTAGGTTTTAGCCATCCGAATAATTATAATCTCTCGTTCGAGATACTCAACCAGTTGTATCAAATACGAACCCTAGTGTGTCACTAACGAATAATATTTTTCATCAATAGACATAGAAGAAGGTACTTGATAACATAGAGAGAACGTCGCATTGCACACACAGAACCAATCAAAAGCCAGCATCTCTGACGGATGGAGCGTGAGCACTGTGACAGTTCAATTAGTCATACCAGCCAACTATAACTGGCATTCTGGTTCGACAAAGGCATGTTAGTTATCCAGTCTATACCTCACGGTCATATCTCCATTGTCGGTCCCCTTCCAGAGAAACGAATCGAGGACTAATCTGGAATCTTTTGCCAATTAAGACATCGATACTTCGTCTATTACTGGACACATTGTCATCAACGGAATGGTTTCCATTCCTTTCCGCGTTCTCGTGTCGTTGTCCTCAGGTAGCAATTTCTGACGCCAAGGGAAAGGGAGTGCACCAAAACTCAGTCCGCTCCTCTGATTTGTTGGCAGAACGAGGGTGATTCCTCTTACTGAAAGTATTCGGCCCCCCACTGCTGGTAACAGGGGTAGCAGACGTTAACCTCATAAAGTAACGCAATCGCGCTTTTTCTCTATAATTTGGAAAGTAAAGCAAATTTTCCCTGAAAACAAAATGTGACCTACATCTGTCTTTGGAGGGAACTATTTCCAAAATGAAGAATGTTCAGTCGTATAGGATTCAAGTCATAGTTATAGACTGCTACAAGCTCTGATTCATCCGCTGTTCACAAGTAACGTACTGCCGATGGCCTATGTTGGAGAAAGTCACATGGGAAAGACGTCGACAAAGACACTTCAACCGTAGATTAAGTTTGCTAGCGCCTGCTCATTGTGTTTAGTGTTCCACGATACTTTGTTGAATTACCGTTGAGGGATCATTAAATAACGAAAGAGATCGGCAGTAGTCATTCAGTAGTGGATTTAAGAACTTACAGTTCCGATAACGCGTAGTTTCGAAAAGTTTGGAATTCTAAGACATAAGAGTATGAAGTGCAGACAAACAAGCCGTTATCCACGACAACCAAGGGAACTTTGGTGAAGTATTTACAATACTTTAGACGCCACTAGTAGTACATATATGGAGGTCAATGTGGGTCACTATTCGCTAGTTTGTTCCTGCTGATTTAGGTGCCACGTGTTACTGTTTCGCCGGCCGGTGTGGCCGTGCGGCTCTAGGCGCTACAGTCTGGAACCGTGGGACCGCTATGGTCGCAGGTTCGAATCCTGCCTCGGGCATGGATGTGTGTGATGTCCTTAGGTTAGTTAGGTTTAAGTAGTTCTAAGTTCTAGGGGACTGATGACCTCAGATGTTAAGTCCCTTAGTGCTCAGAGCCATTTGAACCATTTTTTGTTACTGTTTCATAGCATTCCACAGAATACTGAAGGATTTGCAGCGCTAGAGAAGTTATACTGTGACAGAACCACTCATCAGCTCTTACTCCTTGAGAAGTGGTCACTGTTGTCAGAACGTGAACATAGCGTGTAAACTACCAAGCGAAAAATATTCTCGATTCTATACACACACCTAAATCCAGCCAAATGAACTAACACATCCATCAATTTTGGAGCAAGCTAAGGAAAACACGAGACCCCTTCCTCTTCTCTTATCTCAGTGAGTAATGCTGTATTGACTGCCTGTAGGACGATACGTGACGTGAGTGGCGTAGTGACTTCCTACGTTGAAGAACCGTTCGTGGCGTATTTGCTCCCAGCTACACAGAGGATATGTAACTGTTACATGCCTGCACATCACGGACTGTATCAAGTAGTTGTTTTCGGTGTGTGTGTGAATGGGGGGGGGGGAGATGTGCAGTTATTGTAGGGGAGGATATGCAGATACAGAAACAAATGCTGTGTACCCACAGGTTTGGAGGAAAAGACGAGTATCTAGAGCGTATAGGCGTAGGAGAGGATCCACTGGATCGCGGCTTTGTAGATCTGGAGGATGGTAATAGATCTCCGTGTTCTGGTGGTAGTAGTGCTAGTACTGAATATACTGAAAACTCTACGGTTAATGGACGGGGCTTGTATGTCAGTTGATAATCGAGGGTTAGTTAGGTAGAAAGGAGTATTGTAAATGGCTAGAGATAAATGGCGACTGCGCAGTCCGAGTAACCTACTACTTTTTAATTTATCTTAAAGAGCCATTGATTACATCACGAAGGAAACCTGTTAAAGTGAAAGACGATTGATAGTTGGGATTTGTCTGAGACAAGTGTAACCACGCTTTGACGGCCTTAAACATTAATTTTATTAAAAAGATAAACAGTAATTAGTTTAACTGATATATTTAAGTGTTAGTTATAAGAAAGGGGATACAATATAATCCTACGAGAGTCAAGGAGTAAGGGTACTCTAGAATTCGTTTGTATTAACCTGTAAGCAATACCGGTACACTATGTTCAGAACTGTTCTGTAAGAACCTTGTTCGTCAGCTCTAATCGCTTTGATGTGATGTGTAATTGAGAACTGGAAGTTGAAACAATATGTCAGTATTACTGAAATTGTGTTTTACCCGATTTATTCCAAAATGTGAATTTGCGTATGGTCATCATTGGTTTACAAAATCACGAGTTTTTCCCATGTTGGTAAACACTGAAAGAAACAGAAAGCTTTATTTTCGGAGATAGTTAAAGAGACTGAAATTATTAACAGATAAAGAATATGGACAGCGAACAGCATTGAAGTGATAAATATTGATATTCGTTTTCTGAATTTTTAACGTAGCGAACATTACGCTAAGTGACTGTCTATTGCTGAGTAATCGGCCCATATTAACTATCGGTCTAGCATCTTTGTTCGCTGAATAATGCGACAACTGAAATTATTTTCCTAGGAGAAAGTATTTTTAAAATATAACCAAAGTAGTTTGCAAACCAGTTAGCTAGAGGCAAGACTATAAAACCAGAAAATGAAAGACTGTTTTATCTGTGATTAATATCTATCAGAGAAGTAAATTGCCGGCCGCTGTGGACGAGCGGTTCTAGGCGATTCAGTCCGGAACCGCACTGCTGCTACGCTCGCAGGTTCGAATCCTACCTCCGGCATGGATGTGTTTGATGTCCTTAGGTTAGTTAGGTTTAAGTAGGTCAAGCCTAGGGGACTGATGACCTCAGATGTTAAGTCCCATAGTGCTTGGAGCCATCTGAACCATTTTTTAGAAGTAAATGGACGGAATTTAATTGACGATAAAAATAAACTGTATTTAAACTGGATCCTGGATAGTTTTGCCTACTTCCACATTCCTGAGATACATCGATGTCTGCTTCATAATAAAACCTACTACTCGAACTTAACACGAAAGAAGCACATCGAACTTTTAGTACTATGTGGCGAAATAAATAAAAAAATTAAATTTACTGATATTTTGAAACGAGAAAAAATTATGGATATGGAACTGTAGAATTTTTGAAAGGCTTTTTTACGGACTGTATTGACCGGCTTGAATGCGGACATATTCAGTGCTACGTGAAATTTGCCTGTAATATAATTTACAATTGCGATTAATTACATTTTTGAATTCTACGTCATTGTTGATTTAATCAGAGTTCTCACCTTAGACGTAGAATTAGTCCTTCTGCCACAATATTAATTCATTTGTCGCCATCGATGTTCTTCTCTCTGTTGACCGTGGGTATCTTCCTAAGTCGGCATCGGTTTACTTCACGAAGACGGTGGAAACCAAGGAATACAATGCTACGTCGCTATATATAATTCTCCTAAAACTTAGATACTTCTCACATTTTTTATTCACGAGACAATAAGACTTGCTCTGCTCGTCGCACAAACCGTAAATACTAACAAGATGGCTGCCTTTCCGCACACATCAAAAATTACGTCCGTCCCCTACAATGTAACAATCGAAAGTGTATCTTAACTCCTTCTTGGAGTATGAAACAAAATAGAATCCAATATGAACATTACAGAGATTATATTCAACATCCCTCTCAATTTAATCTTTGGCGCAGCCTTTAAGATATTGTATGTCTCTGCGTCGGAATGTGTCATTTCAACTACCATCAATAAAAAATAGTCAGGAGAACACTAGATTAAATACACAGGGTAGAAAGATGGGAAGGCTTTGTGTCTTGTACAATATGAGGTGGCGCGACATATAATACGCTAAAGTAATTATACGAGTGGGGGGAGAGGTGTCAGCATCAATAGCAACGCTACTTCATCATCTCAATTTTTTAAAACTACTTCAATATTTATATTAAGAGACGTCAAAACGAGAAATTAAAATATATAAAATGCATGATCGTCTCTGTTGAGGTTGTTCACAATGAGATGCTGCAATAATAACGAATGACCAATTGCTTCTGATAAAAGTAGATGTATATATGGATGGTTGCACTGAAACGTACGTTATGCGTATAATAGGACCCTGATGCAGTCGTGTATGAGGATTCACTGAGAGTTGTGGTGTGGGCATTGTGAGAGGGTGGATATCTCAAAGTATGGTTTTGATAAGGGATAACCAGTCCTAAATTAACAAATGCGACAGTTAAGGGAGGACGGTATATATTTCTCAAGAATTTCTGGATCAAGAAATGTTAGTCGATAAAAGCCTCATTAGAATTGTATGCGAAATTTATGTAGGTGGAGAGGCGCAGGAGTTGTTAAGTGAGAAGTTATAATCTGGTGACATTTTGATGCTCAAATTCGGCTCGTGTAAAGAATTTGTTGAGGTTCTACACGAGTATGAGGAGGAGTGAAGTGTCATGTAATTGGTATCAGATGAGAGTGAGAAAGAATAGGCCGCAGCAGAAAGTGATGGAGACAGCATGAACCTCGAGCAAATGTTTGAGTGTGGGAGGAGAAGTCAATAAGGCTCTCAGCTGTCGCCTGTTCACACCTCCAAAGCGGCAAGCTACATGAGTTTTCCTAGTAATATATTCGTATTTCTTAAATACTGAGTACGTTTTTCTGTTTAAAAGGTTTAACCTCGTGTTTTTAATTAGGAATGTAAATTCATGCAGTCTGTAGCGTAGTTTTCATTTCTTCTGAACAGCCAGCTATCCAGCTCATTAAGACATCAGCGTCCATTGGTCCCACATCAGGCGGGAAGCATTTTGCAGATCTAGGTTTCTGTCTGCTTTCATAGTTTACTTCCTCAATCTTTCTGGGATGAGTAGGTTGTGTGCATGCTTTGTGCGGATGCAGGAGCTGTCCGCAGTTCGCGAACAGTCGAATGCGCCTTTGGCTGTGGTCAGATGGTTCAAATGGCTCTGAGCACTATGGGACTCAACTGCTGAGGTCATGAGTCCCCTAGAACTTAGAACTAGTTAAACCTAACTAACCTAAGGACATCACAAACATCCATGTCCGAGGCAGGATTCGAACCTGCGACCGTAGCGATCTTGCGGTTCCAGACTGCAGCGCCTTTAACCGCACGGCCACTTCGGCCGGCGGCTGTGGTCAGCTTCCTTCAGCCTGTTACCTCGGGGTGCAGCGGTGGTGGAGAATTTAGTGTGTTGCTTGGGACACTTCAGGTGTCGCCTATTTCGCCCATGGGCTCTGCTGCCGAGGCACATTATAGTGTACCCGACATGATGGTTCCGCCATCACTGGCAAGTGGTTACGCTTTTACGTCGCTCGAAGGGGATAGTCAGAGTGGAGACTGGCCGTCTAGCCTCGCCTATTCGCCCTATGACTGAACAGGTGTTCGTTCCTGCAGCAAGTTCCGAGTATGGACACGTGGGCGGTGGTTTGCTAGTGATCTGCAGCTCCAATATTAGGCGTGTTATGGAGCCGTTAGGAAGACAGTGTTCAAGGCTGGAAGGAAATTCAATGAGCACTCGGTATGTCTGTCTGGAGCCTCATACAAGATGATTGGACAGCCTCACATGTGGCTACCGAGAATTCAGGATGCAGTCGTCTGCAAGTTGTGCTCTAGTCGGCATCAATGACGCCTGTCACATGGGTTCTGGGACCACCCTCGGTTCACACTGGCGGGTGGCCGAGGTAGTGAAGGCCCGTGGCCTCGCACGTGGGCTGCAAGCAGATCTCGCAACATGCAGTGTTCTTACGACTAACTGGTGTCCTGTGGTTTTGAAGCCGAGTGGGGGGAAGCGGGAGCGGGGTGAGAAAGCAGAGGCTGTTGCACTCTCAGTTCAAAAGAAAACTTGCAAATGTCGACAAGCAAATGTAAGTATAGAATCGTTCGTCTGTGAAAAGGTCTATGCTTCTACAACAATCACCACCGTCATACCTTAGCAAATACTCTGCCTGAGAATTTGATAAATTTCTGGTTCAAAATGGTTCAAATGGCTCTAAGCACTATGAGGCTTAACATCTGAGGTCATCAGTCTCCTAGGCTTAGAATTATGTAAACCTAACTAACCTAAGGACATCATACACATCCATGCCCGAGGCAGGATTCTAACCTGCGACCGTAGCAGCAGCGCGGTTCTGGACTGAAGCGCCCAGAATCGCTCGTCCACAGCGGCCGGCTAAATTTCTGGTCATATGTAAAATAGTTGAGTGGGTCTAAGGCTTCCATCCAGTCACTTGTTGACCAGTCTGTTGCGGCAGTAGACTATAGCAAGCCGAAGTTCTAGATTTGGTGTTTAAGAAATTGTTCACTCAGGAGAATCGTACAAACACAGCGTTCCATATGGATGACATAATAATAAGGATCCCTCGCTTAGAATAAGAGCTGAACGGATTGGAAACAAATAAGCCGTTAAGTCCAGATGGAATCCCAATTTGGTTTTACAAAGAGTGCGCTAAGGCATTGCCTTCCTACTTAGCTTGCGTTTAACACGAATTTCTCGCCCAGTGCAAAGTTCCAAGGGAGTGGAAAAAGTACAGATGACTCTTATGTATAAGAAGGGTAAAAGAAGGAACCCGCAAAACTACTGACCAGCACTCTTAACATCGGTTTGCAGCAGAATTCTTGAACATAATTTGAGTTCGAATATCATTAATCTCCTTGAGGCAGAAAATCTTCTGTCCACAAATCAGCACGGTTTTGAAAGAGTCACTCCTGCGAAACTCAGCTTGTCTTTTTTCACATGATATACTGCGAATTATGGATGGAGGGCAACAGTTAGATTCTATACTTCCAGATTTCGGAAAAGCATGTGACACAGTTCCCTACAGCGGATTGTTAACGAAGATACGAGCATACAGAATAGGTCCCCAGATTTATGAACGACTCGATGGCTTCTGAAGTAACAAAACCTTGGTTGTTGCCCTCGTTGGCGAGGGTTCGTTAGAGACAAGGCTATCGTCAGGAATGCCCGAGGCAAGTGTGGCAGGAATACTCTTTTTCTCTTTATACATATCGGATCGGACTGGTAGGGCGAAAAGTAACTCGAGTGTTTTCTGATGACGCTGTTGTGTACGGGAAGGCATCGTCTTAGAGTGCCTCCGGAGGATACAGAAGGACTGGGACAGAATTTCTGTTTGCTGTGATAAATGGCAGCTTGCTCTGAATGTGGAAATCTGTAAGTTAGTACGGATGAGCAGGAGAAACAATCCTGTGATTTTCGAATACAGTGTTAGCGGTGTGCTGCCTGACGTTGTCACGTCACGCTTTGCAGTATAGGAACCTTACCAAATGGGACTGACGGAGGACATTGAAAAAGTCCAAAGAAGGGTAGTTCGACGCCAACCCACATAGGACGAGAAGATCGGCATAGGGAAATAACAGAAACTATAGCTTGTACGTAACGTGCCACCAGGTATCCACCAGCCATTGACCGTACGGTGGCTTCCAGAGTGAATGTCTTGATGCAGATGTAATGAGAGAGGACGTCGCTAGGTTTCTGCACGAAATTAAAAATTTTAGCATAGTATATCCTATATAGGACTAAGTGGTTTAAGTGAGATTATACAAGTACAGTCAGGCAGAAAAGGAAGAAAGAACATTAGAGTGATTTTGCGAATGTGGTGGCGGCATTAAGATGGAGTATGGAAGTGGTGGAAACTTCAGTTTGGTGGAGGACTTGAACGTGCCCAAATGGCTGAAATATTGACGGTTAGTGTTGAAGATGCACATACTATCTTCAGCAGTGGCAGGGGAACGTGGAAAGTTCTTTTGTTTGGTAGAATGACGCATCGATGGCGTTTACTAGATTACTAGGAGAGAGTTTTGCATACAAACATGAATATGTTGCGTGGGATAGGTACTAATACCAGGGTCGGAATATGTTCGCTTCTACTGAAAGAAGTTGCAGCTGTAGTATCACTAATCTTGTATTATAATCCACAGCATGTTATAAAAATGGATGTCCGTATATATGTATGTACGTTGCAAATCTCCTCCTAAACCATCGGACAGATTCCAGCCAAACTTGGTACACATATCACTTACTGTTTGGAAGGAATCGCCGTGGAGGGAAGAACCACTTACTTATCAAGAGGGTGCAGTTGAGTCTGAAAAAGAACTGTAGTCCATGTCACACGAATAACCAGACCTCATTTGTCAATTATTTGAGAATGAGAGCACTTAGTGACTTGCAGCCAACGTAATTTTAACCTTTACGAAAGTTTTCTCGCTGACAATCTCCAAAAAAGTTTATCGATATCTACATTTTCGCTATTCAAGCAATAAAATTGTTGCATCAGGCATAACGTTTTATTTTCTTACTTCTTGACTACTGACTGTATTCGCAATATATTTTGCAGACATTGTTCACATGTACCACTGAATTAACCTGCATTGTACGACAGATAGTTCACGAGATACGATCACGTAAACTCTGAGATGCGTACAAAACTGACGCATTACGAATGAAGTTTAAATTCGTTACCTATAGGCTACTCACGCCATTCGCAACAAATTTCACAGCGCGAATCCAAATATCCTGCTGAACGCACCCCACAATCGTATATCACTGTACAACGCATATTTAAGGAGATATGACGCCAAAAACATTGAGCTACATGAAAACGAAACTGCTAGCAGAAATTCGCTAGAGGCACAGGTGAACTATGTGTACAAATATGTGTGAAATACGTTAAATAGGTATGACGCGTTAAGGGTAAAAAGCTCCTCCTAAACCACAGGATCGATTTCAACCAAATTTGGTACGCATATTATTTACTACCCGGAGAAAATACCGGCAACACACTATTTGGAGTACAGGTGATAAGTTGGAGAGCGAAGGGGATGGAGGAGACGGACACAGATAGAGGCGAGGAGACTGGTACAGGGAGGAGGAAGAAGATGGACAGAGGACGGGGAGAAGGTGCAGATGGACACAAAGAGGGGGAAGAGGAAACGGACAGAGAAAAGGAAGAGGAGGAGATGGACAGACAGAGTGAAGAAGAGGAAGTAAATAGAGAAAGGAAACAGGAGGAAACAGAAGAACAAAGGAGGACATGGACAGAGAGTTAGAAGGAGATAGACATGGCGGAAGGAAATGAGGGGGGGGGGAGTGATGAGGAGGGCGTTGGTGTAAGGAGCAGATCTACAAAGCGGAGTTGGAGCAGATGGACCGAGAGAGGGAAAAGGAGAGAAAGAGTTAACAGAAGATTGGAATAAATACATACTCAGGCAACGCCGGCTACCTTCCTAGTTCTAAGCACAGCATCTCTTAGGCAAAACATTAACTGCCTTTCTGTCTCGAAGACAACACAAAAACTGACCATGAAAACAAGTGGATTTTTTTTAATAAAATAATCTCCATCGATATCGCAACTGGCTGAAGTTTATGGACTCGCATGCTGTGTTCGTATAGTAAACAACACTACGAACTGTCTGTGAGTTGCACCGGGCAGACTTCGTTCGGTCGCAATCTCGTTCGACGAAACAATGAATGTAAATAAAGAAAGCGAGAAATCCATTCTTACACTTTAATTGGATTAATAAAAATAAATAATACACATTCTTCGCTCTCATTACCATGCTACAGAAACGTTAGGAATACGAGTGACACTTCAGTTTTTTCGCCAACGGATTACGACGATCCAGAGAAAATAAGTAGAATGATTTGGATGTGGTCCTGTACTTAGAACAGGTGCAAACTCTACCTTCTCTTTTGCGTGGCGGTATTTAGGTGTTTCAATAATGAATGAACTGGAGCAGATTTCAGTGGTAGTGCCAGAGGCCATCGGATCAGTTGTGCGATGTTTTTGATGGTGTTTCAAAATAGGTGGGGTGTCTGCACTGAGTTCTAGGATTTTGTAAGGATGACGAAGAAATTCTTCTCTTGTGAAAACCCCTTCATCTCACAATAGAACTTGTGACAACTAACGTAGTCAATTATTTGCCGGATGTTTTCATATCTCTGTCTTCCTCTACAGTTTTTACCCTCTACAGCACCCTCTAGTACCATAAAAGTTATTTCCTGATGTCTTAACATATATCATATAATCCTGTCCATTCTTCTTCCTTCTTGTCAGTGTTTCCCATATATTGCTTTCCTCTGCAATTCAGCACAATTTTCAACGTTCGTCTGTAGCACCACATCTCAAATGCTTCGATTCTCTTACGTTCCGGTTTTCTCACAGTACATGTTTCACTGCCATACAACGCTGCGCTCCAAACGTGCATTCTGAGAAATTTCATCCTCAAACTAAGGACCTAGTTTGAGACTAGGAGACTTCTCTTGGTCAGGGGTGCCCTTTTTCCCCTTGCTAGACTGTGGTCTACTACTAGCGTCTTTGAACAGAAATCTAAATGTCCTCGGTTCCGAGTTCTAAACCCGCTACCGTTTAAATTTCCGTGAATAATCAGCATTGGCGGCCGAAGAGCTGCGACGTAAGAAGTCATTCTTGTTCTGCTAACGGCCTTGTCAAAGAGGTTGGAAGAGCCCACAGATCTTAAGGGTACTCTCTTGTCTTTGGGGGTAGGAAACTGTCCCTAAAGGCGGAAAAACCAGCAATGACCAACTAATGGGGATGCAGAAGGCAATGGAAACTACTGCATTTTCTACTGAAAATATCGTGCTTGTACTCATGTTAACTTTACTATTACAGAGATCGCCGAAACTTTATTTTTTTTTAATTGGTCCTATGCGCAATAGATAACTTACTCGGTCTTTCTGCTGCCACTGCTTGATCTGCTGCATTCCATCATTTAACAAAAACATAAAAAACCTATTATTCATGCTGAGTGCAAGGCATGTTCTTTATGGCGGCTCCTGTTGTTGCTGCGGCTGCTGCTGCTTACTACTACATACAGTTCAAGAGAAAGTGTTTGGTCAAATCTAAACTCGATAAATGATAACCCAAACAAGTAATTCCTTTTTTCCAAAAACTATATTCTGAAAGCGATTCTTTCTCATTCGATTAACAAAACGCTAGAAGCTCTTTGAATAATCGCTTCGTATGTAAATCTGCCTCCAGTGGTATTAAAGCAATATTACAAATTAATCAAGCTCTTGAGACAGACTGAAATACTTCTCAATTAAATACATAGTGAAACAATTCCCTGACAATTACAAAAGAAATTAGTGACAAAAATCAATACTTCATCTATTCGCGTAACAATGGTTTCCCTTAAGAATTCAGCTCCTATCATTATCAAAATTACCGTCTGCTGCTACGCACATACACAAACCCTTTTCTTTAAATTAATAAGCGCGGTGCAAATTATAAAAAATACCAACTCAATACCAAATCCTGTGTCGCTGCTGGCGGACACAGCAGTACGGCAGCTCGGCGACGACCCCTTGTCCAACAGACGTGCGCACCACAGCAGGCGGGCTCCTACACTAGCTTCAAAACTGCCACTAGTTAATCCGTGCGCTTCGAAGCGCGACAACAATATCTTAAGATTCAAGAGCTTGTGTATGGGCGCTGTAGCCAACCTTTAAATCCTAAGAGAGTATTACCAACTCTCAAAGTCACGAGCAGTGACGTCCCTGTATGACGGCTTTAACTTGCGTCTCGCATCCCTGTGCAGTCCTGTGATACCTCGTACTTAGAGATACACAGATGAGCCAAAACATTGGTGCTGCAGGCACGTGGCGCAGTAAAGAGAGAATGTAAGCGGAAGAGAGACGAATGGACAGCCATTATAGCGAAGACACGAGCCGAAAATGTGGAAATCAACTGGCATGAACGATTTTGACAAAGGGCACATTGTTGTGGCGCTGCAGCTGGAAACGGGAATCTCTGAAACGTTGAGGCTTATTACCTGTAGGAGTACTACTGTAGTGAACACCTATGAAAAGGGGTTGAAGGATGGTGAAATAACGAGTAGCGCGTATGGTATTCGATGACCATTCTCATCACAAAACGTAGCGGTCGGAGGATGTGTAATCAAAGATAGGCAGCGATGTCGCAGATCTGACGAGAGAGTACAATGCTGGTGCAGGCCCAAGTGGTTTAGAGCACACTATTCAAAGGCTGTTGCTGAACTTGGAGTTCCACATCACACGATCCCTACGTGTTCCTGTGTTGACGTCAGATACGCCCGATACTACTGCAGGGGTACAGCATCACAGAGGTTACACTGTGTAGCGATAGAAATCGCTCTCCGGTCGAATGAATCGCATTCCTTGTTACACCAAGTCGGTGACTGGACCCCTACACGTCGTCACCAAGGCGAATAGCCGCAAGGAACATGCACTGCACCACAGATGCAGGCCGATGAGGGCAGAATTATGTTATGAGATAAACTGAATTGAGCTTCGATGGGATCTGTGTTGGTAATCGAAGGCATCGTGAAGGCAGTGAACTAGGTGAACCTTGTTGCCGACTATATGCATCGCTACATGCTTGAAGTCTCCTCCTATGGTGATGACATCTTCCAACAGGATAACTGTCCATGTTGCAAGGTCAGAGTCGTGCTACAGTGTTTTGAGGGGCGTTATAGCGAACTCACATTGATGTCTTGGCCAGCAAAGGTGCTCAGTGGAACACATCGGGCGCCATCTGCGTGCACGTAAACCACCATCCCGTAATTTGCGAGAAGTGCTTGACCTGTGCGTAAACATCTGGTGTCGCATACTTCTGGAATGCTATCGAGGTTTGTAGAGTCCACACCAAGCAGAATCTCTGTTGTACTTGAGCCGAGCGCTCTAAGGCGCTGCAGTCGTGTACTGTGCGGCTGGTCCCGGCGGAGGTTCGAGTCCTCCCTCGGGCATGGGTGTGTGTGTTCGTCATTAGGATAATTTAGGTTTAGTAGTGTGTAAGCTTAGGGACTGATGACCTTAGCAGTTATGTCCCATAAGATTTCACACACATTTGAACACATTTTCTGTTGTACCGTGTTTGAAAAGTGGAACAACACGCTATTAAACAGGTAGTCATAATGTTTTGGCTTATCGGTGTAAAACATAACATACTACTACAATTACATTTACATCAATTGAAAAACAATTAGATTTCAATACAAGATTATTTATCTGAGTTAAAGTATATCTCAGCCACCAGAAAGTTAGTAATTACATTTGCAAACGGATGACTGCTTTATTGGCATTTTAATGACAATTTCTACTTCATCAATGGTTCATTTTAGCGGCAAAAACACATAATCACATATTACTCGTACAACACATCACGAACAGTGTGGTACTACTTCTTTATTCATTAGACACTCTATCTGACATATTAACAATTTTATCATCATCTAAATGTCAGGTACGCTTGTCAGAAGGTAAGGGTTGCAACGTTTACTCTTAGATTCTCCCAAAATTTTATTAGTTATGAGATGCACTACCTAGGTTTCGCTAATATATCTGTTGATAGAGACTGACACCTCATTATTACTGATCGTGACTCAAGTGGTCCCCGTCAACCATCTCACCACTAAATACGGCATCAGCGGAAACTAATATGGATCCCACAATACGACGGTACCGTATATCTGTATTCCATTATACGCCCAATTCACCCCAGCATCAAGATCCTAGACACAGTTTCAGGTCATTGTTTTTGTGTCAGTGTCCCTCTCTTATTATTTCTTCGGTTAATTACTCGTTGGTTATATCACACTCGTTACTCAGCAACTTACCAGAAAATACATAAAAAATATCGACAACACTCAACACCACATCACAGTGCAAAAACTTTTTCATAAGTTACACAATTTCTTGAATTCCTTCTTACCGACTTCTTACCATTGGTTGAACTCTTTGCCTCACACTCATGTCTTGCAGGTTTCTTTGTTCGTCAATGGGCTTTTCGCATTGGTATACATTACGATCATGGTTCTCCTCTGTCATGCCTAAAATCTCTGCATTTCACACATCATTTTCCCTTCTTTTTGTGGTAGAGGATAAGGGACAGTATAATTGGACATGTACTAAGACATCAGGAAATAACTTCTATCGTACTAGAGGGTGCTAGAGAAGCTAATATCCGCAAAAGAACACAGAGACTGGAATAAGTCAAGAAAATAATTGAGGAAATAGGTTACACTTGCTACTCTGAGATGAAAAGTTTGGCCCAGGAGAGAAATTCCTGGCGGTCCGCATCAAGCCAGTCAGAAGACTGATGACCATAAAAAAGTGCTAAATGGGGTTTCTCGATTAGGCTGATGTTCTTTCTGTCAATAGCATGATTAGACGCAAATTATTTCGCCATTGGGCTCATTGACCTCTTACCCTACCTTTGCATTAGAACAATATCTTAAATCCATCATTAGGCCACTGCATCAGTGCATTTCGCCAGTTTGACTTTCTTTCACTACTCAATTCATGTGGCTTCAAATCATTATCAATAGCCCTTACGTAAAAAAAGTAACTATCACACGCACACGTCATCATCACTTTGAATGGACTCTACCAGTGGCTAATCGAACATTTACTTTTCCAATGTTGACCACACGTTAGCCACAAATTAATATAACTATGATCGAAGTTATTCCCTGTACAAAAATCATTATTCAAGTAAGTTCACAACTGCTTTTAAATGGATAGGGTTACTCATTTTATACAGATACATTAATTCACCATTATGTACTACGAGACAGGCTGATGTGTCTCTGAACTTCGATGCTGCTTTTATTCCTCGGACTTCTCAATGTTCGCGATATGTTGCTTCTTTTTCGACTTAGGACTTTGTTGTATCTCAAGTTCGACAAATTTATTGTGTACTACTTTTGTTTCTGCCTTCCACCACAGACATAACAAATATTGCACAGATATCTGCATTTCTTCGAGTGTCTCCTCGATCTCAAAAGTAAATTGTCCAAAACAGCAAAATTAACTATCGGCCCACACCTACTACAGTAGTACAAGTTTATATGCCAACTGGCTCTGCAGATGACGAAGAAATTGAAGAAATATATGATGAAATAAAAGAAATTATTCAGATTGTGAAGGGAGACGAAAATTTAATAGTCATGGGTGACTGGAATTCGAGTGTAGGAAAAGGGAGAGAAGGAAACATAGTAGGTGAATATGGATTGGGGCTAAGAAATGAAAGAGGAATCCGCCTGGTAGAATTTTGCACAGAGCACAACATAATCATAACTAACACTTGGTTTAAGAATCATGAAAGAAGGTTGTATACATGGAAGAACCCTGGAGATACTAAAAGGTATCAGATAGATTATATAATGGTAAGACAGAGATTTAGGAACCAGGTTTTAAATTGTAAGACATTTCCAGGGGCAGATGTGGACTCTGACCACAATCTATTGGTTATGACCTGTAGATTAAAACTGAAGAAACTGCAAAAAGGTGGGAATTTAAGGAGATGGGACCTGGATAAACTGAAAGAATCGGAGGTTGTACAGAGTTTCAGGGAGAGCATAAGGGAACAATTGACAGGGATGGGGGAAAGAAATACAGTAGAAGAAGAATGGGTAGCTTTGAGGGATGAAGTAGCGAAGGCAGCAGAGGATCAAGTAGGTAAAAAGACGAGGGCTAGTAGAAATCCTTGGGTAACAGAGGAAATATTGAATTTAATTGATGAAAGAAGAAAATATAAAAATGCAGTAAATAAAGCAGGCAAAAAACGTCTCAAAAATGAGATCGACAGGAAGTGCAAAATGACTAAGCAGGGATGGCTTGAGGACAAATGTAAGGATGTAGAGGCCTATCTCACTAGGGGTAAGATAGATACTGCCTACAGGAAAATTAAAGAGACCTTTGGAGATAAGAGAACGACTTGTATGAATATCAAGAGCTCAGATGGAAACCCAGTTCTAAGCAAAGAAGGGAAAGCAGAAAGGTGGGAGGAGTATATAGAGGGTCTATACAAGGGCGATGTACTTGAGGACAATATTATGGAAACGGAAGAGGATGGAGATGAAGATGAAATGGGAGATATGATACTGCGTGAAGAGTTTGACAGAGCACTGAAAGACCTGAGTCGAAACAAGGCCCCCGGAGTAGACAACATTCCATTGGAACTACTGACGGACTTGGGAGAGCCAGTCCTGACAAAACTCTACCATCTGGTGAGCAAGATGTATGAAACAGGCGAAATACCCTCAGACTTCAAGAAGAATACAATAATTCCAATCCCAAAGAAAGCAGGTGTTGACAGATGTGAAAATTACCGAACTATCAGTTTAATAAGTCACAGCTGCAAAATACTAACACGAATTCTTTACAGACGAATGGAAAAACTAGTAGAAGCCAACCTCGGGGAAGATCAGTTTGGATTCCGTAGAAACACTGGAACACGTGAGGCAGTACTGACCTTACGACTTATCTTAGAAGAAAGATTAAGGAAAGGCAAACCTACGTTTCTAGCATTTGTAGACTTAGAGAAAGCTTTTGACAATGTTGACTGGAATACTCTCTTTCAAATTCTAAAGGTGGCAGGGGTAAAATACAGGGAGCGAAAGGCTATTTACAATTTGTACAGAAACCAGATGCCAGTTATAAGAGTCGAGGGACATGAAAGGGAAGCAGTGGTTGGGAAGGGAGTAAGACAGGGCTGTAGCCTCTCCCCGATGTTGTTCAATCTGTATATTGAGCAAGCAGTAAAGGAAACAAAAGAAAAATTCGGAGTAGGTATTAAAATCCATGGAGAAGAAATACAAACTTCAAGGTTCACCGATGACATTGTGATTCTGCCAGAGACAGCAAAGGACTTGGAAGAGCAGTTGAACGGAATGGACAGTGTCTTGAATGGAGGATATAAGATGAACATCAAGTCGAATTAAGTCTGGTGGTGCTGAGGGAATTAGATTAGGAAATGAGATACTTAAAGTAGTAAAGGAGTTTTGCTATTTGGGGAGCAAAATAACCGATCGTGGTCGAAGTAGAGAGGATATAAAATGTAGGCTGGCAATGGCAAGGAAAGCGTTTCTGAAGAAGAGAAATTTGTTAACATCCAGTATTGATTTAAGTGTCAGGAAGTCATTTCTGAAAGTATTCGTATGGAGTGTAGCCATGTATGGAAGTGAAACATGGACGATAAATAGTTTGGACAAGAAGAGAATAGAAGCTTTCGAAATGTGGTGCTACAGAAGAATGCTGAAGATTAGATGGGTAGATCACATAACTAATGAGGAAATATTGAATAGAATTGGGGAGAAGAGGAGCTTGTGGCACAACTTGACCGGAAGAGGGGATCAGTTGGTAGGACATGTTCTGAGGCATCAAAGGATCACCAATTTAGTATTGGAGGGCAGCGTGGAGGGTAAAAATCGTAGAGGGAGACCAAGAGATGAATACACTAAGCAGATTCAGAAGGATGTAGGTTGCAGTAGGTACTGGGAGATGAAAAAGCTTGCACAGGATAGAGTAGCATGGAGAGCTGCATCAGACCAGTCTCAGGACTGAAGACCACAACAACAACAACAACAATCCATTCTCGCAATCAGAATCTGTCCCAGTGTCTAATCATCTAACATCCCTTATACTCATTTGAGCTGTTGAGCTGGTACCCGCACTCGGTCCCTATGCGCATAATATTAATGCTTGCCCATCTCACAGAAGCATCCTGTCATCAAGAGGAAATCTAGATTCGAGAGAAACACTTTTCTCTATCATATAACAAACTGCATATCATAACTGTCCACAACGGGGACAAGAGGAGGCTCTATGATTTCAGTTAGATAGTCTCCTCTGACACCTACATAATTACTTTGACTGACTCTGATCTCGGCGTCTTCGAACGATATGTTCCTAACTGAAGCAGAATTATTCTCTTTACACTGCCAAAGCAAGAGGGGAGAGTTCTTATTTGTAAGGAGGTGGCCTCCACCACAATGTAAATAATGGAAATTAGCAGATGTTCAGTTAGTTGACGGGTGTCCCCCGCGCTTCAAAACTACACCACTGGCTACTGGTGTTCCCTAAACTAAGGCATTTGTAACGGTGACGGACAGGGGAAAAATATGGATGCAGTTAAGCGTACATGAGAGGCATCTGTGAATCAAAAGCGAGAGAATATGTTTTGTGTTTCCCAATAGTTGGTTTCCTTTCACTAATGATCTTATTGGAGAATCATTTCGCGCCAATCAGTTTAACACCTCATTAGATTTCTGAACGTACACACATTAAAAAATGTTTTGCATCACCCCGATTCCCAGAACTCCTGAAGACAGATGTTGACTGTGGATTTTCTATCACAGACACAGTCCCTCTGACTGTTCAGAGATGTCACTAAACCCGCGCCTGCCGCTGTGGCCGAGCGGTTCTAGGCACTTCAGTCCGGAAGCGCGCTGCTACTACGGTCGCAAGTTCGAATCCTGCCTCGGGCATGAATGTGTGTGATGTCTTTAGATTAGTTAGGTTTAAGTAGTTCTAAGTTTACGGGGGGGGGAGGGGGGGGGACTGATGACCTCATATGTTATGTCCCATAGTGCTTAGAGCCATTTGAACCATTTGAACTAAACCCGGCCAAAGATATAAACAACCATGCGTGAGCAGCTCCTATTAGACGGAGGGGGTCCGACAGTCGATCGGTTCAACTCATTCCACAAGGAAGGAGGTACTTGGCTCGTGTTGTCTGTAGTTCAACCATGCCTAGACGGTCAGTACCGCGGCTCGATCGCATTGCTACTTTGTGCCAGGAAGGGCTCTCAACAAGAGAAGTGTCCAGGCGTCTCGGAGTGAACCAAAGCGATGTTGTTCGGACATGAAGGAGACACAGAGAGACAGGAACTGTACATGACATCCCTCGCTCAGGCGGTCCAAGGGCTACTACTGCAGTGATGACCGCTGACTGCGGATTATGGCTCGTAGGAACCCTGACAGCAACGCCACCATGTTGAATAATGCTTTTCGTGCAGCCACAGGACGTTGTGTTACGACTCAAACTGTCCGCAATAGGTTACATGATGCGTAACTTCATTCCTGACATCAGTGGCGAGGTCCATGTTTGCAACCACGACACCATGAAGTGCAGTAATGATGGGCACAACAACATGCCGAATGGACCGCTTAGGATTGGCATCACGTTCTCTTCAACGATGAGTGTCGCATATGCCTTCCACCTGACAATCGTCGGAGACGTGTTTGGAGGCAACGCCGTCAGGCTGAATGCCTTGGACACACTGTCCTGCGAGTGCAGCAAGGTGGAGGTTCCCTGCTGTTTTAGGATGATGCAAAACTTTTTTTGGTGTGTGTATTTCGTGTTCACTAAACTTCATGGCTACTCCTCGAATAACACCTTGTTGTGCAGCGTGTAGGCGGGTACTGTGCTATGCAGATAAACCTGACTGTAACAAAATCTTGGATGTGGATGTAAATAGCATCGGTAAGGCGATAGTTTTGGAAAGATTGAAAAATCAGCCAGCCAGCTTTATGAGCCAGTGGGAGAAAGGACTCTGCTGGAATTATGTTGTCTGAGTAAATCGGTTTACTATAAATGCCGAAGTTATTATATTATTCTGTATAGATAAATTCAAATAGTAGGTTTCTTCAACTCAGCAATAAATCGCGCTTTACTTAGGAGCAGTGGTACGGAGCATAGTGATTCATTAGAGGATTCAGTGCTAAACACAACAGTGTACAGAAATCATGCTGCCGTAAAATAGATGCAGGTACTGTAGAAGAGGGTTTATGTGGTACTCTGCTCACAGCATGGAACTTGAATACAAAAAATGCGAATATGTTCCTGTTTATTTAAAAGACCGTGACTGAAAAGTGGGCTACCAGTTGCCTCATTCTACCCTCTCTCAACCCATAAAATTTTCCGATAAACTTTGGCATGCGAACATACTTGTGCTTTTCTTAACGTGCAACTCACCTCAAACTCCCACAAGCTCCCCTAGCTTATCTCACACTCACTAGTCCATCGCTGTAAGTCGCTCCTGCCCATTCACACCCAGTTGCCAGTTCTCACTCACTCATTCAGCCCAACTAATTGTCATTATCTTTTCGTGACTCATATGTCACAGCCACAATCCCCTTCGTTCTGTCCTACTACTACAGTCTCCTCTCACTGTTACTCTTGCTCTCTCTTTCTGCTACTATCTGTTCTCATTGTTACTATCTGTCTCCTCATGGTTTACATTGTCATGTACTCTGCCTCTCATTATCGCTGTTTCTCAGCCACTTTCATTCTCTCTTTCTCTTTATTCTTCCCCTCCTAGCGTTGTCTACTTCGTTCCCTAGTGCTGTTCTGACACTGTCACCTATGTTCCACTGCCACTGTGTCCCTTTCTTTTTCTCACTGTGCCATAGACTCCTTCGCTCTTTATATAACACAGCCACTGTCTACTGTTTTTCAATATTTATTACTTTCCCATCTCATTGCCACGCCACTGTATTCTTATATGTCAACATAAAAAAGGGAGAATGTGTTCGCTGCCAAAACCGTTGGGAAAAATTTTAAAGATGCTGAGGCAGGTAGAATCAGGCAGTTGGTACCTAATTTTCAGTCAAAGTCTTCTAAATAAGCAGGAACATATTCACATATTTTGTGCTCAGATACGAGTACTTTTCCGTGCTGCAGCGGGGCATGTAACTCATATGAAAAGAAATGTGTTCGTCAGTGAAATTTAGATAGTTCACTTACGTGAAATAAAACTAATTTTCACCTCATACCGGATTTCGTGTGCAAACAAATTTTGTATGTGCTTCAGTATTACAACATGGATTTCCCAGATAATGGAGACACTTCGCAGTATTTTTATCCGTGCTGCATCACTTTACAAAACTGCATTTTGACCTCACAACGGATTTTACGTGTGCATTTTACACGTACAAGTAGGTAATTTTGAACATCTGTCTCTCGGAAAAGGATAAAGACACGAAGAAAGTTTTCAAGGTTATTCTATATCTGTATCTTAGGAATAAATCGTAAAAATTACAGGCATTTGCTGTGCATCGCCGTCTCAGAGTCAGCGGCTGGCTTTCGGTGCCCAAAAAAAAATTTTTTTGGTGTGTTTCTCGATAACTGATAAAGATTTTTGTAAAGGGGAAGCTCAGCTCTCTCGATAAATGCCCAGAGAATATAATTTTAAAATATGAGCAGTCGCTGTAGTTATTTATGATTTAGATCTCGTTTCACACCGGATTTTACGTATAGAAGTATGGTAACTTTCAACCTCTTGAAAGTTGGACGTCTGTGATTCTACTGTGTGCATAAACAAACTCTGAGTCTGAGATATTATTATCGCAAGTAGTAGCGAGCGAGCTGTTGTCGCGGGGAGTCGGAAGTGATCGGACGTAGCGTGCTGTGGAGAGAAGCCACGCGACATGAGACGTCGCAGCGTGTCGTGATCGTGCTAGTAGCGCCGGAGGACACTTTGTTATTAAGCGAGGATTTTTTTTGGTAATTTGCCTTTTCGCTGCACGTAGTTCTTGGTTGCTTGCACACTGGAGGGATTTTGTTAGATTTGTGTATGGATGCACTCAGATTAATATCCACATCTTTGTTATGGCCAGAAACGTGTTTATTGACACTCACAGAAAATAAAGAAAAAATCAAACAATTAATCCATCTTAAACAAACCATCTCAAGAATTAAATCCTTTGAATAAAATCCAGCTAAAAACGTATACCACACAAAGACAAACTAGAAACGTTAAAACAAACAGAAGTTAAAGCATAAATTCACACTAGAAATGTCAGGTGACTCATCTCCTGCAAATGACTAACATGAAAGATACCAAATGGACTTCAGCCTACAGAGACAACAATTTTCAATATTCTGTGCGGAGACCAGTAAATCGACAGTTCAATACACGAAGCGGCTTCCAGTCTCAGGAAGTTCGAACTCTGTTCTTCGACCCGAGAGAATGTGTCGGAAGTACTATCAAGATTAAACGCTATCACCATTCAAGCTGACTCTTAGACGCTGAGACACAAAGAGGCCTTAGTCAGCTGTTGGATACCTGCAGTCTGATACTAATAATTGTGGGACTGTTCTCTACCAGAGTAGAGGGAGACATCATAGGTCTAAGGAACAGAATCGTAAGCATTAATTTCGGATCGCTGTTTTCAGTGGAACCCTCGATTAGCCACAACCAGTAGGAAGAATTTGAAATACATCTGCGGCTTGGTTTAATTCTGATAGATTTATCAATTTCAGATAATCATCTGTTATAAGGACAGATAGACCAGACGGAAGAAGACGTGTCGTTATCCTACGTATTATGGAAGAAAATTACGCTTTAGGAAGTACAGGTCCATTTTTTTACCGTGAGTCTACAGATAGCGTAAATGCGATTTAAATTACGTTCTGTATCTTTCATCTTCTCATCGGGATTTTGCTCCCCGAGAAAAGTGAAGTGAAACAGACAAGTACGAAATGTTGTCCTAACTGGAACCATCTTGGTCTCTGTAGGGGTTCAACGCCCAAAGCAACACTTGGGAAAATTCGTGGTGGCACAGGACGTAACTAACGTAACAGAAGATAAACACCTTTTAATCCTCAACTGTGACTCTCCTACCGCTGTGTCCCTGCCCACAATAGCGGTTTTATTTTGGATCTCATGTTATGTTTGTCAACAGTTTCCAACGTTTCTGCTTGGCCGATACTGCTTGAGGCCTGTTAGGATAAGATCATTTCCCATTTACTCTCCCGACACAAGTGACGACAAGGGACGTGGCGTTCTTTCCTAAGAACCCTAGGAACATCAAGAAAGCAAATTGGCACTATTTCAGAAAAGCGGTAGAAAATACAGTTTCCAAAGTACCAGACCCGACCTAGCGAACGTAACCTACTACGCATTTCTCGAAGTGTTATAGAAATCGGCAGTCTCCTCTATCCAAGAAGGACGAGTTACATTCTCCGATGTGTGGTGGAATGCGAACTGTTCATGAGTCGTTGCCCGAAGTTGTCTGCACTTAAGGGGTGTAAGAGCTACACATCTGGGGAGATTATCTGCAGTACCGGAGGATAGATGCTCAAACTAGGAGGTTACTAAGAAAGAAAAAACGTCTTAACCTGATAAATTATTGTGAAAAATGAATGGAGATACATAGATGTCTGACGCGTGGAGCATGAGAAGGTAATTCAGAAATTGTAACTCGAACCTGGACCAGGCCGAAATGGATGACAACTAGTTGGAAGAAATGCTTGACAACTTGGCTCTTCCTTACGTCAGCAGTCTCGCTGTTCCACCACTCTATTTCCTGTGCTCATCGTTTCATATGAAATAGCTGAAGAATATGGCTGAAGTCGTCAATGGAAGATTATGTTCACTATAAAATGATTTCTAATCTATTAGATCATGCTTTGACGACATTTTTACGAACATTTAACGACGTAAGGATGAAAGAGATAATTCTTTCTGACTGGACTACTTAAATAATTGTTCCTGTTCAAAAGTCTAACGCAACATCGTGAAGTCCGACGTCATAGACCCATTACGTTGTCCTTATGGATCTAAAAAAACGCTTATTAAGGCAAGTTTAGAATGATACATGGAAGCCGAGAATTTATTTTCGGAAAATCAGTTTGGATTTCTAAAGGGTAAAGGAACCATAGACAGTGTTTCTTTTCTCCACTCTGAATTTTTTCGGGCATTCAACAATAGGATACATCTTACAGCAACATTTATTGATACTAAGAGCGCGTGTAATAATGTTCAAATTCGAATTCCCCTTCAAAAAATTAAGCGTTATAGGCATTTCAAGACATTTTGTGTTGACGTTCATTCCTTACTGGAAAGCAGCACTGTATACAGGCTGATTCAGCTGCCACAACCTATGGATTTTATGCAACCCGTAACACCCTCAAAAACCATATGCGAGACTTGCACTTTCTCTCGCTCGCTATGGGCAAATTATTAGTCCTCCAGAAAAAAATGAACAGTATGTTTTTGTAGGAAATGTAATGTAGTTAAATTTTGTACAGGGTTATGTTTTGGCTGGAGGCCATAGTTTTCGAGTTATTCAAGAGAAACGCGTTTGAGGTCCATTTTCGAATGTCATTCCTAAATAATTCAAAAACTACGTGCTCTAGCGAAAAAGTATTCCAGCACAAAATTTAACTACACTGACCTTTCTTTGGCACTAATAGTTTGCACGTAGCAAGCGAGAGAATATGAAAATATTTCCTATGGTATTTGAAGGTGCTGCGAGATGCATAGGTAGGGGCAACTGAATCAGTTTTTATGTAAGGTTTCAGAACAAATTACAGGGTCTTCGTACAGCGTCTAGCGTCAATTCAATGAAGTTCAGTGCCACGCTACGATCCCATTCGTAGTTAGAAGCACCTCCTGGTTTCGAAAATTTCAGGCGAGCAGGGACCTGACAACTATCTTGGTCCGAATTCTACTAACCACAGTTCAGCTCATTCCATCTTGCATTGCATAGGCTTCAAGAATCAGCCTTTCTGTGACTGAAGAAAGATGTCAGCCATGTGCTGTTGTCCTGAAATTTATTCTAAGCACAGCAAAACAGCTTACTGCAGACCCTCATCGAATTGAAAGTGCCCTTTCCAACATGTGTTCCTGTTTTATTAGGTCATGACAAATCTCACATATACAGAGCACTTTTTGTTTACTACGAAATGGTAACTAGTACGTATGAAATGTTTCGTTCTACGTGTAGGTGCTTAAACACTTTAATCGCTAGATGTATGCTTCCCAATCTCTGTGTAGTTCATTTTAAATTTTATTTCTGATTAATAACCATTTCTCTTAAGGTATATGTATAATGTTAAATAATTGTCCCAACTTCTTCATATTGTGGTTTTTCTATTTCTGTGAGTTACAATTGTACCAAGTTGTTGACAATATGGTTCAATAAATCGAAGTGAAAAAAGTGGTATATCTTCTGGCCGCTTGTGGCAGTGGTCGGTCGTCTAGCAACTGGGAACTTTATTAAATGACGTGACAAACGATAAACTCGTGCAGGGCCAAGCAGAGCAGTCAGCGACCGCCGATCACCACGACATAACTGTGACAGGTGGCAATGAACAAAACACTTTACGGTTTATATTCAACAAAATATAATTACAAACTCATCAGATTAACTTTAAACATTACCATATATCCGGAAAGTGTTCTGTGATACTGCGCAACCTCATGCACCACTACATTTTGCAGACCAATAACTGCAGGTTCAGTAATCAAATACCAAGGACGTGAAGGTCTTAACTGCCTGCCCTGAAACCCCGTAAAGTAGCATTCCTTTCCTAAGTGCAACCCGCCAGTATTGCTATCTTTACGAAAATGAATTTACTGTTTGACTTAGTAACAAGAGACAATTACTGTGAGCGAAAGACGCTTGTGGTGGAAGAGGTGTAATATGCTGACATGAAAACATAATGGTAGTCCACCTGGAACAATTACAACCGAACTTCGTACGTCGACAATAAACAACAGACAAAAAGAGAATAGAAGCTTTTGAAAAGTGGTGCCGTAGAAGAATGCCGAACGCTAATTACTAAACTGGTACACATGATAACTAATAAAGAGGTGTTGAATCTAATATGGTAGAAAAATTTGTTGGACCACTAAAAGGATTGATAAGACGCATTCTGAGCCATCATGCAACAGTTATGGAAATATTTGTGAGGGGTACAAGTTGTAGTAGACCACGGCACAACTATAGCGATCTGGTTCAACTAGTCCTAGAGTGTAAAATGGTTCAAATGGCTCTGAGCACTATGGGACTTAACAGCTATGGTCATCAGTCCCCTAGAACTTAGACGTACGTAAACCGAACCAACCTAAGGACATCACACAACACCCAGTCATCACGAGGCAGATAAAATCCCTGACCCCGCCGGGAATCGAACCTGGGAACCCGGGCGTGGGAAGCGAGAACGCTACCGCACGACCACGAGCTGCGGACCCTAGAGTGTAGTGGCTATGTATATATGAAGAGGCTTGCACAAGACAGGCTATGGTGGAAAACTTCATCCAAGAATTCTTCGAATTAAAGATCGTAACAATAACAACACGATCTCCGTTCTGTTGCATTCTTACAGCATCGATAACAGCTGACATCTGACATTTACAACGCGTACGTTGTCTGGACGTGTAAATGAAAGCCAATACGTTCCTATATGACAACTTTGTACGTAGTCTATTGAAGAGGTCTTATTATAATGCTTCCTTCTCCACATACATGATACTGAAGTTATCTTCATGTAATTTCATATGTAATGAAGTATTTGCACTCGAGCCCTTGAATTTTATGAACTTTAATAATCCCTTGACCTGCAAAATAACTTCTGATTGCTCTAGCAGTATAGCTTATGTGTTGTGAAAGTATACATGGATGCCAAAGAGTGTACACACAGGAACACTCAGTGGAAGCACCTTCAATAGCCACATATAAAATTTGATGCTTTTGAGTATGCCAGTCATGAAATTAGTATTGCACCATAATCACACGGACATACAACTCACTTGTGTTAAACTAAGAATAATTGCATCTTACTGGCACAACCTACCGTATCTTGAACCTTGTTATTGGCGAACTAAGACAACAAGCATATATTGCCATGAATGAATAGAATAGCAGGTTTGTTTGACCCGTGGCTGAGTGTCCCGGAGATGCTGGAAAAAACTGAACAGGCAAGCGCGTGACTGTAGCCGCCGTTTATCTCGCGAATACCTACACACAGACTTTCAAAAATGGCTCTGAGCACTATGGGACTTAAAATCTATGGCCATCAGTCCCCTAGAACTTAGAACTACGTAAACCGAACTAACCTAAGGACATCACACAACACCCAGTCATCACGAGGCCGCATAGACTTTGAAGAACTAACTTAAAGTGATGATCTCTCCCACGCTTCGCTGCCGTAGGGATCGCGAAGACAAGATTTGAATAATTACAGCGCGGACAGAGGCGTTTAACCAACGATTTTTCCCTTTCTTCATACCTTAAAGTAAGGGGAAGAAGTCTAATAAATTATACAATGGGAATTACTCTTTGCCATGCATTACACAGCAGCTTGCAGAGTATGAATGGCGTAGTTTGAGTTACAACAAACTTATCTCACTGGTTGTCAAAGCGATTGATGAGCTTGTAAACTATAAGCAGTGAAAGAGGTTCGCTGTTCTTGCTGTTTTCTGTTCTTTCATAATATTGCAAAAATTTGTAAACCCGATCAACTGTTATACTCAGTAATAATTTTTTATAATATTTCAAAATTATGTAAGCCCATTCACAAGTTATATTCAGTGATTATGATAAATCGTATAACTAGTTAACAAGTCAACTTCACAAATGATTATTTTTATCAACCACGCATTCTGTTAACTGACTGCGAGAGCTGGCACAGTATCAGGTTATCACGGAACACATTGTCAAATTTTCGATTGGATACCTTTTAACTAAACCTGGAAGTTAGGAAACGAGAAAAGGTGCCAAATAAATTTTACATCTTATTAGAATTTAAATGTAGTCCAGTATCCCGCAGTTACCACTTGGTCTTGGCGGGGCACCAAAAAGTAAATAAATAAACGGTTAGGGATATTATTGTAACTTTTGATAAACACCTCAACTGGACATAAGTCACTGTTACCACGCGCCTGACTATGCACACCAGTAATACTTATACAGAATGTTAAATCTGTGTCCACACTCATGCGGCCGAACTTCCACTACTGCGATATACTCAAAGGGAGAACTTAAGACGAAGAGAGCAAACGATGATTGCTGGTTGCTCTACTTCTGGCACGTACGAGTTTCTCGTTTTTTATCTTGTCAATGCCTCAGACTCTCAGATAGCAAGGTTACGGGCAGTCAAGCCGGTGACTACCGTACGTTGTGGCAGCTTCGTGCGCTTCTCATTGCGCAGACTCCTCAGTGACAGATATTATAGGCCCTATCATCACATAGCAATCCTAACTCAAGTGCTCACTTACCTAGACCGCTATCATTATCCATATACAGGGTATTATAAAAAGGTACGGAGAAACTTTCAGGAAACATTGCTCACACACAAATAAGGAAAAAATGTTATGTGGACATGTGTCCGGAAACGCTTAATTTCCATGTTAGAGCTCATTTTAGTTTCGTCAGTATGTACTGTACATCCTCGATTCACCGCCAGTTGGCCCAATTGAAGGAAGGTAATGTTGACTTCGGTGCTTGTGTTGACATGCGACTCATTGCTCTACAATACTAGCATCAGGCACATCAGTACGTAGCATCAACAGGTTAGTGTTCATCACGAACGTGTTTTTGCAGTCAGTGCAATGTTTACAAATGCGGAGTTGGCAGATGCCCATTTGATGTATGGATTAGCACGGGGCAATAGCCGTGGCGCGGTACGTTTGTATCGAGACAGGTGTCCAGAATGAAGGTGTCCCGACAGGAAGACGTTCGAAGCAATTGATCGGCGTCATAGGAAGCATGGAACATTCCAGGCTATGGCTCGCGACTGTGGAAGACCTAGAACGACGAGGACACCTGCAATGGACGAGGCAATTCTTCGTGCAGTTGACGATAACCCTAATGTCAGCGTCAGAGAAGCTGCTGCTGTACGAGGTAACGTTGAGCATGTCACTGTATGGATAGTGCGAATGGTTGATCCAACAATGTGTCAATCCTCATTTCAGTGCAAATGTTCTCTTTACGGATGAGGCTTCATTTCAACGTGATCAAATTGTAAATATTCACAATCAACATGTGTGGGCTGACGAGAATCCGACGGCAGTTGTGCAATCACGTCATCAACACAGATTTTCTGTGAACGTTTGGGCAGGCATTGTTGGTGATGTCTTGATTGGGCCCCATATTCTTCCACCTACGCTCAATGGAGCACGTTATCATGATTTAAAACGGGATACTCCACCTGTGCTGCTAGAACATGTGCCTTTACAAGTACGACACAACATGTGGTTCATGCACGATGGAGCTCCTGCACATTTCCGTCGAAGTGTTCGTACGCTTCTCAACAACAGATTCGGTGACCGATGGATTCGTAGAAGCGGACCAATTCCATGGCCTCCACGCTCTCCTGACCTCAAGCCTCTTGACTTTCATTTATGGGGGCATTTGAAAGCTCTTGTCTACGCAACCCTGGAACCAAATGTAGACTCTTCGTGCTCGTATTGTGGACGGCTGTGATACAATACGCCATTCTCCAGGGCTGCATCAGCGCATCAGGGATTCCATGAGATGGAGGGTGAATGCATGTATCCTCGCTAACGGAGAACATTTTGAACATTTCCTGTAACAAAGTGTTTGAGGTCACGCTGGTATGTTCCGTTGCTGTGTGTTTCCATTCCATGATTAACGTGATTTGAAGAGAAGTAATAAAATGAGCTCTAACATGGAAAGTAAGCGTTTCCGGACACATGTCCACATAATATGTTTTCTTTCTTTGTATGTGAGGAATATTTCCTGAAAGTTTGGCCGTGCCTTTTTGTAACATCCTGTATAAGACAGTTATAAACTGGAACCTCTTTTCAAGTAGTACTGCCCGACTCTTGAACAAACTAACCTGCACTCTACAGACAATGCAGTATATTTCTTTTAAGAAAGGTAAAGCACTACCTTTTGCCGTCCTCTGGACCAGTTTAAGGCCCAAGCGACACAATCCGCGGCTTAGGGCGCCAAGCTGAGAGGGTCCCCGGAGGCGTCACCAATGTAAGAGCCGCTTCACACGTGGACACCGAGAAGCGCTTCTTTCCAGGGCAACGAGCCTGCCCACGGCGCTGCGGGAAGGAAGAGCGGCTCTTTGTCGCCACGCTGCGCCACTTTGGTCTGCCGATGCTCCCGCGCCGCCTTATTTCGGTTCCGTTATGGGGAGTCCGATGAGCAGAACTGCTCTCTTTTGCCTCTCTTACTAAACAACAAAATCAAAAAGAGGTAACTTAAAAGTAAATTCTGAGTGCCAACGTTTGTCCAAGGAACAATAATTAAAAGTTTGCTAAAAGGGCAGCCAATTTACCCAACTGTTTGGCGACTACAAGTGGTGAACATACGAGGATATGGGAAAGTAAGATCCGAGAGGTCACTAAATGGAAGCAACGGTGAAAATCAGATGAAACTTTGGTCAGATGTGTTGGGCAGTGTCTCTAGTACGCCAGTCGATCGCGTCACATCTGTCATTTCAGTTCTGAGTACATGTGTATAAAATGCCTAGAAAATAGTGTCTCACGCGAAGTACATCTACATCTACAACTACGTGAATACTCTGCAATTCACATTTAAGTGCTTCGCAGAGGGTTCATCGAACCACAATCATACTATCTCTCTACCATTCCACTCCAAAACAGCGCGCGGGAAAAACGAACACCTAAACCTTTCTGTTCGAGCTCTGATTTCTCTTATTTTATTTTGATGATCATTCCTACCTATGTAGGTTGGGCTCAACAAAATATTTTCGCATTCGGAAGAGAAAGTTGGTGACTGAAATTTCGTAAATAGACCTCGCCGCGACGAAAAACGTCTTTGCTTTAATAATTTCCATCCCAACTCGCGTATCATATCTGCCACACTCTCTCCCCTATTACGTGATAATGCAAAACGAGCTGCCCTTTTTTGCACCATTTCGATGTCCTCCGTCAATCCCACCTGGTAAAGATCCCACACTGCGCAGCAATATTCTAACAAAGGACGAACGAGTGTAGTGTAAGCTGTCTCTTTAGTGGACTTGTTGCATCTTCAAAGTGTCCTGCCAATGAAACGCAACCTTTGGTTCGCCTTCCCCACAATATTATCTATCTGGTCTTTCCAACTGAAGTTGTTCGTAATTTTAACACCCAGTTATTTAGTTGAATTGACAGCCTTGAGAATTGTAGTATTTATCGAGTGATCGAATTCCAACGGATTTCTTTTGGAACTCATGTGGATGACCTCACACTTTTCGTTATTTAGCGTCAACTGCCACCTGCAACACCATACAGCAATCTTTTCTAAATCGCTTTGCAACTGATACTGGTCTTCGGATGACCTTACTAGACGGTAAATTACAGCATCATCTGCGAACAACCTAAGAGAACTGCTCAGATTGTCACCCAGGTCATTTATATAGATCAGGAACAGCAGAGGTCCCAGGACGCTTCCCTGGGGAACACCTGATATCACTTCAGTTTTACTCGATGATTTGCCGTCTATTACTACGAACTGCGACCTTCCACTGCGAAGTTTCGTCTGATTTGATGCAACCACACGTAATGTACATACTATTCATTTCCTTCTTCGCCCGCATCTCGTGGTCGTGCGGTAGCGTTCTCGCTTCCCAAGCCCGGGTTCCCGGGTTCGATTCCCGGCGGGGTCAGGGATTTTCTCTGCCTCGTGATGGCTGGGTGTTGTGTGCTGTCCTTAGGTTAGTTAGGTTTAAGTAGTTCTAAGTTCTAGGGGACTGATGACCGTAGCAGTTAAGTCCCATAGTGCTCAGAGCCATTTGAACCATTTGAGCCATTTCCTTCTTCATGGAAATTCTGGGCAGGGGCAACGAGGATGCTCCTGCAGCGTTTTAAGTGGGAAGTGCTTCATCACCCAGCATACAGACTGGACTTGGCTCATTCTGATGTTCATCTCCTCCCACATGAACCGCTGGCTATAAAGCAACGTTTCCGGCACAGAAAACGAACTGCAGATCAGCGCAGAGAAGTGGTGGAAAGCGCAGGTGGCTGCTGCCTCCTATGACGAATGTATTGATACTACGTTACGACGAAGCGGCGACTACGTAGGGAAATAGCTGGAAGATATAGCAAACTGCTGCAAATAAAACATTGGATTTTCACTGTGGTTTCCATTTCGTGACCGATCGGACCTTCGTACTTTCTGAATAAACCTCGTATACTTGTCATCATCAGGCCGGGTGACAATGGGTCGCTGCTTTATTACAACAACCGAAAAATTTTCTCCTGATTGTTGCTGGTCTAGTGATTCCTAAGGCTCGATTCACACGGTGGGCAACGTCACGTGAACGTGAACGCGGGTCACGTGACGTCAAAATATCCGTCCAATGCTTGCAAATGGCGAGGTTCACACGGTGGGCAACGTCACGTCAACGTCAGTTTGCCTGCCGACCGGTATACTTCGAAAGAATAGTTTGACGTTGACGGTGGGAGTCACGTGGTTGCCGAACTGCTTACGATTGGCTGTCTCTTTTCTGTCTGTTATGCGGCTGCTCGCATGACACGAGTTTGATTCTGCTAGCAGTTTTCTCCACATCGAAAATATCTACTGAGTTTTTAGTTATAAAATGTTTTTATATAAACATGAACGACGAGAAGTTAATCGAAATTGTTCGCCAAAATCTGGAGTTGTATGACATGAGCTGCAAAAAATACAGCGACACTTTGTTTAAAGAAGAAATATGGAAGAAAATTGGATTGGTTATCGGTCGCCCAGGTAAATAACTGTATGAATATTGTAGGCCTACTGCAGCTTATATTTATTTTGTATATACTGTATTTAGATGTATAACATCGCACCTCCATCTATTTATGTATGTATGTATGTACTCACGATTAGGAGGTGAAAACGCTTAGCAAAGGTTAGACCCTTCCTGCTTTCCAATTTCACAATTATTCGCGAGTCGTGTAAGTTTATTTCGACCATGTTTATATGTAATACTGATCATTCCGAAGAAAATATAAGTATTCTACGCCACATAGTCATTTTGGCTAATAGTTTACTTATGTATGGTATTTATTTACATACTTTCTGGTACTGAGTCTCACTCAACACTTCGCATGGATACAGCTTATTTAAGTACAACTGCAGTAAAAAGTTCGATGTTCCACATTCATATACAGTGTGCAGTTGGTTCTCTGCAGTGCCAAAGTTATGCAGGACGAACTGTAGCAGATTTAGATCTACATAAGACGGGGCCATAAATTGTGAATGTTTAGCCTATAGATCAATTTCTCGATAGTGTGCAGTATTACAATAAATATTCTGTTCTATAGAATACGTAAAGGAACAGAACAGGAACCCTCAAAGGAATTGGTAAAGCTGAAGCATCAGACTCACCTCAAACAAACCATTAGTTTTTCTCGTGGAGAAATTGCACGGCGCATGTTTGTGTCTGCTTTCTTGATGCTGCTACTTATCAAAGACAGCAAATTACAAAAATTGCTGTCTCGACGTTCGTAAATATTTATAAAATGACGTCTCCTCTTCTTCCAGCTCTCAATACAATGTGTGATATTCGCCTTCACACATTCTCTTCAAAATCATTTTACTCACTCACGTTCGTTTTGATTGCTTTGCCAATTTCCGCTCTCTTTCATCATCTAAAGCAATTGCAATCGTAGCAAGTTCATCAAGACTAAATATAATGTCCGCCATCCACACAGATTCATGTTCACTGACGTTGGAGTCAATACAGATCGCCAGATTGATCTGTGTTCATGAATTAATTGCTTCTCAAGAAATTATGTGACAATGAAATTTTAATTCTTCAAAGTAGGCAACTGTACGAGGGCTCTGACAATCTCCCTGTTGTAATCGTCGGTGGTTAAAGTTTCGGTATGTATCTTTCTTTCTGCACTAATAGGTTGAGAGATTCTTTTCAAAGAACTGTAGGACTAGAAGATAAATTGAATGTAATTTTGTCATTCCTGTAGATGATCCAGAATGTTTGATTGGCCCTTGAATACATCTCCCGAATTTTCTGTGTTTTCTGTGTTTTAGTTCTTGATTGTGACAGCTAGAGAACTGAAGACTGAGTACTTGCGAGTAAGAAGACATGCTAACAGATCTTACACAAGCGGGAAGAACATACAACAGTCGTCTTCTTGTTTGAGGAAGGTTTGCCTCCAACGTCCAGTGAGAACTTTAATTTTCTGAAATTTATCTGAAAATTTCTCACACTCCAAGCCCTACATCGATGGATGTTTTTCAGCTTCACAGATGAAATCTTCTCTACTGACTTCCATTTCTAGTGAACAGCATGATTCACACAACCGTACTACCAAGCAACAGTCAGCAACAGTCCCAGTACATCTACACCCACATCTGTACAGCTACTCCGCAAGCCACCGTACTGCTCATGGCCGAGAGTACCCTGTACCACCACTAGTCATTTCTCTTCTGTTCCGCTCTCAAACAGCGCGAGGAGAAAACGATTATCTATATGACTCTGTTGTTGTTTTTGTTGTGGTCTTCAGTCCTGAGACTGGTTTGATGCAGCCCTCCACGCCACTCTATCCCGCGGAAGCCTCTTCATCTCCCAGTACCTACTGCAGCCTACATCCTTCTGAATCTGCTTAGTGTATTCGTCTCTTGGTCTCCCTCTACGATTTTTACCCTCCACGCTGCCCTCCAATACTAAATTGGTGATCCCTCGATGTCTCAGAACATGTCCTACCAACCGATCCCTTCTTCTAGTCAAGTTGAGCCACAAGCTCCTCTTCTCCCCAATTCTATTCAATACCTCCTCATTAGTTATGTGATCTACCCATCTAATCTTCAGCATTCTTCTGTAGCACCACATTTCGAAAGCTTCTATTCTCTTCTTGTCTAAAATATTTATCGTCCACGTTTCGCTTCCATACATGGCTACACTCCAGACAAATACTTTCAGAAACGACTTCCTGACACTTAGATCTACACTCGATGTTAACAAAGTTTTCTTCTTCAGAAACGCTTTCCTTGCCATTGCCACTCTACATTTTATATCCTCTCTACTCCGACCATTATAGCAAAACTCCTTTACTACTTTAAGTGTCTCATTTCCTAATCTAATTCCCTCAGCATCACCCGACTTAATTAGACTACATTCCATTATCCTAGTTTTGCGTTTGTTGATGTTCATCTCTGTATGAGCCATAATTTCTCATATCTATCTTCGTGGTCCTTACGCACAACGTATGTTGGCGGCAATAGAATCGTTCTGCAGTCAGCCTCAAATGTCGGGTCTTTCAATATTCTCAATTCCGTTACTGTTTCTCAAAAACACTGTCGATTTCTCTCCGGGGATTCCCATTTGAGCTCCAGGAACATGTCCGTAACACGTGTGTGTTGTTCAGATCAACGAATAAAAACTGTAGTACCCCACTTCTGGATTACTTCGTTGTCTTCCATTAGTCCGGCCTGGTACGGATCCAAAACACTCGAGCAGTACTCAAGACTAGGTTGCACCAACGTCCTATATACCGTCACCATCTCAAACGCCATACACTTTCCTAAAACTGTCACAATAAGTCGAAGTCAAGAGCCTTCCCTACCACGGTCCTCACATGCTCTTTCCGTTTCATATCGCTTTCCAAAGTTATGCCCAGATATTTAAACGACGACGCTGTCAAGCGAGACACTATTAATGCTGTATCCGAACATTACGGGTTTGTTTTTCCTACTCATCCTCATTAACTTTCATTTTTTCCACATTTAGAGCTATCTGCCATTCATCGCACCAACTAGAAATTTTGTTTGATCATTTTGTATCCTCCTACAGTCACTTAACTTAGCATGATCAGCAAACAATTGCAGAGTGTGACCCACCCTGTCCGCCATATCAGTTATGCACATAGGGAACAACAGCGGACCCATCACATTTCCCTGGGGCACTCCTGACGATGCCCTTGTTTCTGATAAAAACTCGCAGTCGAGAACAGCATACTGGGTTCGATGACTAAAAAAGTCTTCGAGCCACTCACATATCTGCTAACGAATTCCATATGCTCGTACCTTCCTTAAAAGCCTGCAGTGGAGCACTGTATCAATTACTTACCGGAAATCTAGAAATATGGAATCTTCCTGTTGCCTTTCATCCGTAGTTCGCAGTATATCATGTGAGAAAAGGACATGGTAAGTTTAGCACGAGCGATGCTTTCTGAAGGCTGATTCGTGAATATAAGCTTCTCGGACTCAAGAAAATTTATTATCTTCGAACTGAGATTATGTTCAAGGATTCTGCAGCACACCGTCATTAGGGATATAGGGATATTGATCTGTAATTTTTAAGCTTCTTATACAAAGGACTTACCTGGCTTTTTCCCAGTTGCGTGGGACTTCGCTGTGAGCGAGAGATTCGCGGTAAATGCAAGCTAATTAAGTGGTAATGCCGTAGAGTACTCTTCGTAAAACCGAATTGGGATTCCACATGGACCCGGAGATTCATCTGTTTTCAATTCTTTCAGTTGTTTCTCTACGCCACCGATGTTAATTGCTATGTCATACTCACGGGAGTTTTTTCGAGAGTCAAATGATGGTATGTTTGTACGATTCTCCCGCGTGAACGATTTCTTTAATCGATATTTAAAACTTCGGCTTCCGGTTTACTGTCTTCAACTGCCGCTCTGTACTGGTCAGCAGGGGACTTGATGGAAGCTTTAGACCCGCTCAATGACTTCACAGGACCAGAATTGTCCCGGATTCTCTGCAAGACCTTTTGCTAAGGTGTGATGGTGCTAGTTTAATGCTCCGCGCAGACCATTTGACAAACGCACGAATCTCTTCTAACCTTCGCTTATCGTCTTTTGTGACATCTCTTTGAACCGAGAGTGCAACAAGCTCAACTTCCTCAGTATTTTTCGAATTTCGCCATTAAACCTTGGTTGGTGTTTTCCATCCTTAATCCACTTAGTAGGAACATAACTCTCCAGATCAAGATTTATAGTCTTCTTAAGCTTTTCCCATAATTCTTCAACGTCCATCTTACTGGAACAACTAGGTGACGTCATTTCGCTGTCTTAGTGAGATGTTAACAACTGGTTATCTGCTCTCTGTAGCAGAAACCCTCTCCTAGCCTTCTTAACTGGTTTACTGACTTTCGTAACATAGTTGCTATAATGACATCATGATCGCTAATTTCCGTTTCTGTACTGTCGTTGTCGATTAATGTCCGGCCTATATCTAGCAACAAGGTCTCATATACACTCCTGGAAATTGAAATAAGAACACCGTGAATTCATTGTCCCAGGAAGGGGAAACTTTATTGACACATTCCTGGGGTCAGATACATCACATGATCACACTGACAGACCCACAGGCACATAGACACAGGCAACAGAGCATGCACAATGTCGGCACTAGTACAGTGTATATCCACCTTTCGCAGCAATGCAGGCTGCTATTCTCCCATGGAGACGACCGTAGAGATGCTGGATGTAGTCCTGTGGAACGGCTTGCCATGCCATTTCCACCTGGCGCCTCAGTTGGACCAGCGTTCGTGCTGGACGTGCAGACCGCGTGAGACGACGCTTCATCCAGTCCCAAACATGCTCAATGGGGGACAGATCCGGAGATCTTGCTGGCCAGGGTAGTTGACTTACACCTTCTAGAGCACGTTGGGTGGCACGGGATACATGCGGACGTGCATTGTCCTGTTGGAACAGCAAGTTCCCTTGCCGGTCTAGGAATGGTAGAACGATGGGTTCGATGACGGTTTGGATGTACCGTGCGCTATTCAGTGTCCCCTCGACGATCACCAGTGGTGTACGGCCAGTGTAGGAGATCGCTCCCCACACCATGATGCCGGGTGTTGGCCCTGTGTGCCTCGGTCGTATGCAGTCCTGGTTGTGGCGAACACCTGCACGGCGCCAAACACGCATACGACCATCATTGGCACTAAGGCAGAAGCGACTCTCATCGCTGAAGACGACTCGTCTCCATTCGTCCCTCCATTCACGCCTGTCGCGACACCACTGGAGGCGGGCTGCACGATGTTGGGGCGTGAGCGGAAGACGGCCTAACGGTGTGCGGGACCGTAGCCCAGCTTCAAGGAGACGGTTGCGAATGGTCCTCGCCGATACCCCAGGAGCAACAGTGTCCCTAATTTGCTGGGAAGTGGCGGTGCGGTCCCCTACGGCACTGCGTAGGATCCTATGGTCCTGGCGTGCATCCGTGCGTCGCTGCGGTCCGGTCCCAGGTCGACGGGCACGTGCACCTTCCGCCGACCACTGGCGACAACATCGATGTACTGTGGAGACCTCACGCCCCACGTGTTGAGCAATTCGGCGGTACGTCCACCCGGCCTCCCGCATGCCCACTATACGCCCTCGCTCAAAGTCCGTCAACTGCACATACGGTTCACGTCCACGCTGTTGCGGCATGCTATCAGTGTTAAAGACTGCGATGGAGCTCCGTATGCCACGGCAAACTGGCTGACACTGACGGCGGCGGTGCACAAATGCTGCGCAGCTAGCGCCATTCGACGGCCAACACCGCGGTTCCTGGTGTGTCCGCTGTGCCGTGCGTGTGATCATTGCTTGTACAGCCCTCTCGCAGTGTCCGGAGCAAGTATGGTGGGTCTGACACACCGGTATCAATGTGTTCTTTTTTCCATTTCCAGGAGTGTATTTCCATTGCGTATGGGGCCCCGAACTAGACGCTCATGAGAGTTTTCAGGAAACATGTTTAGTACTTCGCACGACTGTCTGTCTGTACTCCCCGCAATGAATCTCGAGCCAAATGTTAACATGCCGCGTTCTCAGTGGCTCCTGTGAAGCTGCACTTAACCAATGCTTGGCCGCTTAGCAACGCTAGCGAAAAGCGTCGTGCGAAGGCCCTTACAGCTTGTTACTTCTAGTTGACTAGAGTGCCGTATGTACTACATTTAGCAGTGAAAACCATATGGATCAAAGCGTACGAGGAAGAAGGGGGGATGCCGTGGGCGCCAAATGATAAAAGTTTCTGAGAATTATTAACGTGTTCTTTTGCTTTCTCTGTGCACTCTTGCAGGTTACCCATCTACATATTATTGGCGTTGATCAAGAAGAGCCACATGCAGGAAGTTCTGATCATTCTGGTTAGTACGGAAAAGACAATGAACGAATAATTGCAAAAAAAGAAAAAAGAAAAAAGAAAAAGAAAGATTGTCTAGAGACGTTTGTTTTTACAGGAAACAACTGTCCGCTGTATTTTCAAAACATATTATGTGTCACTTGTGAAAGCACGCATCATCGCTTACGCGTTATTTACCACAAGCTGCAAACTTATTTACAGAGGTGCACTTACAACTCATAGTATTTCGTATCACGTTCTCTTAGTTCACGACTTGGAAGTAGCCGTCCAATATGTTTATCCGTTCCTGCATGTTTTCGTCATCTAGCTCTTCTCAAGTTTGCTTTATAATAAAAAATTTGTGAAGCCTGACATGGGCAAGGGGGAAGAGAGACTGCCGTCTTAGTGCGGTTTATAAACAAAAAATGTATAATAATTCATGCACCATGAATTTACAATAGTATTTACGTGAATGAAAAATACTCTAAAACTGGCCACCAGTAAAAGCCACGAAATCATATATGACCTAAAAATAACTTATAAAGAATAAAAAAATTCAAATTATGCTCGAACACATTTGAGAATAGCATAACATACAGCACACGAAAAACACACTTCGTTATTGAAGATCCCTTCAGGTCTGGAAGCAAGAAAAAACATATAAAAAGGATAATTTTACTATTTTTTTAAGTAACTCATTGTTCGCTTTCGCAAACACCTCCTCTTACATCACTTATCTGTGAAGAAGTCCAAGTTGCTGTCTCATGTCTTATCACATATATTGAGGTTGTTAGAGATGGTCATCCTCTTTCTTTGAGCACGAAAAAGAACGAAAACGTCCTACATTAGCATACTAGTAATTATCACAGATAAACCTACAAGAAACAGTTCATATGGCCTAATAACCATTATACATATTACAGATGTTCGTACGAGGATTGGAACTTAAATAGTGGCAACCATTTATTCATAACCAACACAAAAGTGTTACATGTTTGCATCTGTTACTGTCCTTCAAAGTAGTCGCCAGCGTTGTGTAGAACCCGTTGCCAGCGATGTGGGAGGCGTAGTATACCGTTACCAGAGCCTGTTCTTTTGATGGTGCGAATGGAGCGGTCTACTGCCTGTCGAATCTCTGGAACAGTTCTGAAGCGAATGCTACGAAGTGGTTCCTTCATCTTTGGAATCAAATCAAAGTCACAAGGACATATGTCCGGGGAGTATGGTGGATGGTACAGTACCTGTTACTGCCCGCCATCCATGTGGAGCACGTATTGGTCTCACCGTGGACTTCTAGTGCTCAACTACACACTATTGATATCTTCAAGGTGTACGGGCCTGAAGATGGCGTTGAAGGAACGTCGAAACCAGTAGCCAAATAAATATGAAATCTTAAGTACAGCTGGAGGAGTTTCATTTTTAATAAAAATTGTACCAGCTGATGTCACGCCATCATCCAATATAAACATGGATCTACGGAGAACAAATTCTGATAGTTGTGTTTTCATTTGTAACTGTTTGCATTGAGCAAAGACAGACGATTGAGGAACTGCAGTAGTTGTGATAGGATGAGCACATATGCTATATTCACGTCTGGTTGTAAGTTTTCTTGCCTAAGGTGCCACATTAAATTAAATTAAACGTTTCATTGTAAGCCTTTTCGACATACTGTTTTAAATCAATTTCGTGTTCTTAAAAATTTGAGTTTTAAAAAAAATACAACTGTTGTGTTACGCTTACCGCCTCAACTCCTGCCGTTCCACTGAATTCCCTGTTACATATCTGCTGTATATATTCCAATCGCTGCCTTCCTCTACAATTACAGCCTCTACAGCTCCCTCTAGTATCACGGAAATTATTCCCTAATGTCTCAAGACATGTCCTATCATCCTGCCCCTTATTCTTGTCAGTGCGTCCCACATTATACTCCTTTCCTCGCCGAGTCTGCCGATTCCTTACCTTACGTGTCCACGTAATTTCCAATGTTCTTCTGTAGCATATCTCAGACGGGCTCTGAGCACTATGGGACTTAACATCTGTGGTCATCAGTCCCCTAGAACTTAGAACTACTTAAACATAACTAACCTAAGGACATCACACACATCCATGCCCGAGGCAGGATTCGAACCTGCGACCGTAGCGGTCACGCGGTTCCAGACTGAAGCGCCTAGAACCGCACGGCCACACCGGCCGGCTCTATCTCAGACGCTTAGAGTCTCTTCTTCCCCAATTTTCCCACAGTCCACGTTTCACTACCATCCAATGCTATGCTCAAATTAAGATCTATGTTTGATACTAGTAGACTTCTCTTGGCCAGGAATTCATTTTCTGCCAGTGCTAGTCTGTTTTTTATGACCTCCTTGCTCCGTCCGCCACGGATTATTTTGCTGCCTAGGTAGTACAATTCCTTAACTTCTACTTCATGACGTAATTCCTGATGCTTAGTTTCTCACTGTTCTCATTTATACTAAATCTCATTAGTTTCGTCTTTCTTCGATTTACTCTCAATCCATAGTTTGTATTCATTAGACCGTTCATCCCATTCAGCACATCACGTAATTCTCCTTCACTTTCACTAAGGATAGCAATGTCATCAGCGAAACTTAAGATTGATATCCTTTAACCTTGGATTTTAATCCCACTTTCTTTTATTTCCGTCATTGCTTATTCGATGTATAGATTGAACAGTAGGAGCGAAAGACTCCATCCCTGTCTTACACGCTTTTTAATCTGACCATTTCGTACTTGGTCTTCCATTCTTATTATTCCCTCTTGGTTCTCGTATATATTGTATATTACCCGCCGATACTTATAGCTCATCCTTATTTTTCTCAGAATTTCGAGCATCTTGCATCATTTGGCTGTGAATGTGTCTTGATTCTTTTTCAGTCTTTCTTCCATTATCAACCGCAACGTCAGAACTGCCTCTCTAGTCCTCCTTTCTTAAAGCCTAACTGGTCTTCATCTAATACATCCTCAATTTTCTTTTCTATTCTTCTGTATATTATTCTTGCCAGCAAATTGGATGCGTGAACTGGTAAGCCGATTCTGCGATAATTCTCTTACTTATTACTTATAGGCTCTTGCTATCTTAGAAATTGTGTGAATGATGTTTTACCGAAAGTCAGATGGTATATCGCCAGACTGGTTTATTCTACCCATCAACTTGAATAGTCCTTTTATTGCACTTCCCCATTGATTTTAGAAATTTTGTTGGAATACTATCTATTCTTATCTGAATGTTATCTACCCTTATTTGATTTTAAGTGGTCCAAAGCTCTTTCGAAGTTTGACTCTTAACACTGGACCCTCTATCTTGTCACTGTCGACTTATGTTTCTTTTTCTATCACATCAGACAAGTCCTCCCAATCACAGTGGGCTTCGATGTACTGTTTCCAACTATCTGCTCTCTCTTCTGCGTTTAACAGTGGAAGTTGCATTGTGTGCTGTTCTTTTTCTTTGTTAAAAATTTGGTTATTGTTATTAATATTATTGTTACTGTACGTGCAAGAGAAGGAAATTATATTTTTCGCGTAAACTTTACTTCATTTCAATAACAACAACAACAATAATAAATGTTTCTTAGGGATTGCTACCTGCGGTCATTTGAGGAGTGAGATGGAATGAAGCATTCCTTTTACACGGTTGAAGAGCCGGTGTATCGAATTCAACAATTCTATTAATGTTTACGAGACTGAAAGGTGTTAGTTGTTTTGCTTCGCCCCTGGTTGGTGAAGAGACAAAGGATTATGGTGGGCGAAATTAAAACTGACATCGAATTAGTGTTTAGTACTGGTTCCTTCCCTGCAACAACATGTCAAAAATACTTCTCATCAAACACTCTCTTTGTTTTTATAATTAGTTGGAGGTTCACCATAAGTGCCATGGAAATCTAAGGAACTAATGAATATTTTAAGCCATAAAAGTAAAATAATTAAATCAAGTTTAACCCTGATCAAGGAAAACGCTAGAGTCGGTACAGCCTTATGGAGCACCAACCATATTTCAAAAACGTTTTCGCACATTGCTTAATTTATTTCCAATGCTAAGAGGAGAACAATATGGGGCACAAGGTGACGTAACCTGGCACTAAACAAACTGGATCCTGAACTAACAATTCATTGATATTAACTGAATATATAACGTTAAATCAATGAATAAGATCATTATGTTCGGTTAAATGCTACTGTCCCATAAGCATTTGTTGTCAGAAATTAATATAGTTTGCAATGTGATAAGCGTGATAACACCTCTAGGGACTGAAATCTAACATTTCATGGATCATTAGCCGGGGGGTACAAAGCATGCGCTGTTCCGGTATGGAAGCAGACGTGATTGTAGATGTGGATGCATTAACGACAAGTTTTACCAGTCGAGCACAGGTTTTAACCGGAAGAGCAAGGTTATAGTTCTGTTAAATGAAGCGTTGATTTACGGTACCAGGATGCGTTACTGTAGGCCCGGAATTTTCAACGTGTGTGTCCAGGCTATGTTCGCAAACTCATGGCACCACACTGATTCGCTACGACTATCTTCTCATCACGAAAACTAATTTGGATGATTATGAGCCGGCCGAAGTGGCCGAGCGGTTTTAGGCGCTACGGTCGCGATTCGAATCCTGCCTCGGGCATGGATGTGTGTGGTGTCCTTAGGTTAGTAAGGTTTAAGTAGTTCTAAGTTCTAGGGGGCTGATGACGTCAGAAATTAAGTCCCATAGTGCTCAGAGCCATTTTTTGATGATTATGAACATTCTCTACTCCTGAAAGTGCTGATGCTGTCAGGTTACTCCACGTCTTAACTTCCTTCCAAAACCGCCTTGCAAATATTACATTTCGACTTACACACTCAGCTTAGAGATACAGCACCTCGCACGTCCGCTTCGTCCGACATCTTCTTTTCCTCTCTGCTGCCTGTTTACTGTCCGTCTGTCTGCCGACTACACACTGACCAGTGTCCTATTGCGAACTAACCCGTCTGACTTCTCTCCAAAGCACAATTCTGCGTCTGCGTTTTTTTGGAGGGTCCTATCCGACCAGTCCTCTGCCACGCCCTAGGGTACGAACACTGGGCCAATCACAGCTTGCGAGAAAACGCGGGAGGAAGACGTCTTGGGCTCCGTCAAGAACCGGAAGACGATCCCGAACGTTCTAGAAGCTTCCACAGCGAATCTAGAACAGCCAATGAAACTTCCCGCCCGCAAAAACTTCTCGCCTGCAAAATCGTAGGGAAACCGTACTTCTCAACTCTCGTACGCCTGCCGGGTCATGTAGGCAACTCAGGAATCAGTAGGTGTACTTGCTGACCGTATTTGTGCAAGACCACCTTGACATTACCACTCGAAACCTAACGGAAACTCCCCAAGACTCATCCAGCAAAACCTGGACAGAAGCGTGTCTCAGCACACTGCCCAGCTTTCAACATGCGTTTCATACAAGGTACTTAACGTGCTTGGAGTAGAGGCTGCCGATTATAAAGGAGAATGAAAATGTAAAACACATGTTCAGCAGTCCAGTTACTCTAGACAGTGGTTGAGTGTTTATGGAAAAAGTTCAAGGCAATCGTAAAATGCGTTTTAGACAGGTATGTGCCGAGTAAAACTGTGAGGGACGGGGAAAACCTACCGTGGTTCAACAACAACGTTAGGAAGCTACTGCGAAAGCAAAGAGAGCTTCACTGCAACTTTAAACGCAGCCAAAACTTCTCAGACAAACAGAAGCTAAACGATGTCAAAGTTAGCGTAAGGAGGGCTATGAGTGAAGCGTTCAGTGAATTCGAAAGTAAAATTCTATGTACCGACTTGACAGAAAATCCTAGGAAGTTCTGGTCTTACGTTAAACCAGTAAGTGGATCGAAACAGCATATCCAGACACTCTGGGATTATGATTACATTGAAACAGAGGATGACACGCGTAAAGCTGAAATACTAAACACTAAGCACAGAGGAAGACCGCACTGCAGTTCCTTCTCTAAATCCTCGCACGAACGAAAAAAATGGCTGACATCGAAATAAGTGTCCAAAGAATAGAAAAGCAACTGGAATCACTCAACAGAGGAAATTCCACTGGACCTGACGGTATACCAATTCGATTCTACACAGACTACGTGATAGAACTTGCCTCCCTTCTAACAGCCGTGTACCGCAAGTTTCTAAGGGAGCGGAAGGTTCCAAATGATTGGAAAAAAGCACAGGTAGTCCCAGTTTTCAAGAAGGGTCGTCGAGCACATGTGCAAAACTATAGGCCTATATCTCTGACATCGATCTGTTGTAGAATTTTAGAACATGTTTTTTGCTCGCGTATCATGTCATTTCTGGAAACCCAGAATCTACTATATAGGAATCAACATGGATTCCGGAAACAGCGATCGTGTGAGACCCAACTCGCTTTATTTGTTCACGAGACCCAGAAAATATTAGATACAGGCTCCCAGGTAGATGCCATTTTCCTTGACTTCAGGAAGGCGTTCGATACAGTTCCGCACTGTCGCATGATAAGCAAAGTAAGAGCCTACGGAATATCAGACCAGCTGTGTGGCTGGATTGAAGAGTTTTCAGCAAATAGAACACAGCATGTTGTTATCAATGGAGAGACGTCTACAGACGTTAAAGTAACCTCTGGCGTGCCACAGGGGAGTGTTATGGGACCATTGCTTTTCACAATATATATAAATGACCTAGTAGATCGTGTCGGAAGTTCCATGCGGCTTTTCGCGTATGATGCTGTAGTATACAAAGAAGTTGCAGCATTAGAAAATTGCAGCGAAATGCAGGAAGATCTGCAGCGGATACGCACTTGGTGTAGGGAGTGGCAACTGACCTTTAACATAGACAAATGTGATGTATTGAGAATACATAGAAAGAAGGATCCTTTATTGTATGATTATGTGATAGCGGAACAAACACTGGTAGCAGTTACTTCTGTAAAATATCTGGGAGTATGCGTACGGAACGATTTGAAGTGGAATGATCACATAAAATTAATTGTTGGTAAGGCGGGTGCCAGGTTGAGATTCATTAGGAGAGTCCTTAGAAAATGTAGTCCATCAACAAGAGAGGTGGCTTACAAAACACTCGTTTGGCCTATACTTGAGTATTGCTCATTAGTGTGGGATCCGTACCAGGTCGGGTTGACAGAGGAGATAGAAAGTATCCAAAGAAGAGCGGCGTTTTTCGTCACAGGGTTATTTGGTAAGCGTGATAGCGTTACGGAGATTGCGGTGTAACGACGTTTTATTAGGTTTTCGTTTGTTATATGATCATGTGCAGACTTCGTCACCTACGTCAGTTACAACCCACTTCAAAAATGATTCATATTCTTTTTAAATTGTCATAGAATGGTTCTTGAACGAAACTGTAAAACATCAGTTGAGTCGTGTGCAGAAAATTACATCACTTGGGCCAATTGGTTTTCGTAACTTTTTCCCAATTTAAATTTCGTTTGTTTCTCCTCAGAAAATTATATCGACACACGTTATCTTGATCTAATCGATATCAGAATCACACATTAAATAAACTTTTTAGATTCAAAGTTTCGATGAACGCTGTCAAAATTCAATCATCTTGTCAAATATATTATTAATTCATTCACATAATTCTTCAGAAATAAATCTTCAAGACACTTGTTTCAACTTTAGTAGCATACACTATTTTATTAGCTTCCTACACATACTACAGATGTGAACTTGAGCGTTGACAGACAGTGACTAACATTTCAATAAGACTAAGATCTATTTGATGTCATTGTTGTACAAAAAGAGTATAAAAATTCATTTTTAATTTTTTAGAAACACGACGCAACAACTCGGTTCCAGGATCTTCTGTTGCTCCTTGGCTGTCGACCCGCGACGTATAGCGGCCAGCAATTTCCTCTCTGGTCGCGGCAACGAAGATGCTGTCCCCGTTCGTTGCGCCGATCTCTCCGTACATGAAACACATAAAAAAATACAAACTTTTAGATAATTCACACTTATTACAAATAATAAGAAAACACATAAACAAAACTAAATTAAACTTATAGTCACCTGCAAACTGGGCTGACTTGGTGGATGGGTGACGTTTAATTTCGTCCCACTACAAGATGTATAGCAAACTCAAGTGGCAGACTCTTCAGGAGAGGCGCTCTGCATCGCGGTGTAGCTTGCTGTCCAGCTTCCGAGAGGGTGCTTTTCTGGATGAGGTATCGAATATATTGCTTCCCCCTACTTATACCTCCCGAGGAGATCACGAATCTAAAATTAGAGAGATTCGAGCGCGCACGGAGGCTTTCCGGCAGTCGTTGTTACCGCGAACCATACGCGACTGGAACAGGAAAGAGGGGGAATGACAGTGGCACGTAAAGTGCTCTCCGCCACACACTGTTGGGTGGCTTGCGGAGTACAAATGTAGATGTAGATGAAACAGTTGAAAAGAATTGGATTGATGACCGATGTGATACACAGACAAGTTTAGATGTACAGATTATGAAGAGGGCACCAAAATCAATGTAATTCTTTCAAGATGATCCCTGAGTACGTGAAATAATTTGAGATTCGCTGCTAAGTCTAGTGTAGTATTGTATCCAAATGCGAGGGCACATGGAACACCTAGGACGACTGTTACTGTACAGTAAACGGTAAAATATAGTGTGCTGAAGCAGTGTTGTATAATTCTCGTTCAGGCAGGTCATGTGACAAATTTGGGCAGAATTACATTAAGATTTAGTCGAATATTTACGTTTCAGATACATTTGCACAACAGAGGATAATGTTTCAAGGTGAAGCCGTTACGTCTCGCAACCATGAGTTTGTAGTTTACTCGTAAATCTCGTTTTACATCGCCTCTTAGTGTTGGTAGAACGTGTTTTTTCCTGTCTTTATAGATTTACACCCTCGTCACATCCCGTTATTAATTATGATACACACTATATACACCTATAAACCATTGTATTGCGCGTGGCATGGGGTACTTAGTACCAATGTTAGCGATGTCCTATTTCATTCATTTCGAGTACTGAGCGAGAGCAGAATTGCTGTCGGTATTTCACTATATGCACCCTATCTCTCTTTATCCTGTTTTCACAATACCTCGTATACAATTGTAGAAAGTACACCAGCAGCCGTTATTTTTGAAAACTTTATTTAAGCCACTAGTTTCAACATCTCAGTAGCGTCTTCTTCAGGCTCCAATACATCGAACGTTTGCTGTATTCCAGTAGTATGTCTACATCATACAGGAACCACTGTACTAACTGGATTCTGTGTAAGTGTGTGCTCTGTATGAAAACTACATCGTCTTCCTTCCAAGGTTTCACACTGAAGTTCCCCGAGCTTTACTATTACAGATTCATATAGGCTTCAACGTCTAGTTAATGGTCCTAAGAGGGTGGTTTGGAAAGTTCTCGGAACCGAATAGAAAAAAAGTACTTACATCACTGAAACTTTATTTTTCAATGTAGTCTCCTTGTAGACTAATGCACTTGGTCAATGATGTTCCAGTGCCTTGATCCCATCTTCGAGAATGAGTTTCCTCCAGACCTGCAAAGTTGTTAACTCCGGCTATGAGTTCTTCGTTTCAAGTGAATCTTCGTGTACCAAGAAAAATTTTCTGTTTTGGGAAGAGATGGAAGGCTGACGGAGCCATATCAGGTGAAAAAAGAGCACATGGGTGCGGGCGCGCGCCAAGAGTCGCGGCACCCATCTTGCAGATAGTTTTTTCATTTCTAATTCTTCCGTTAAAATGTGACATACCCTTTCAGATGACATCTGGCATGCGTGAGCAATTTCTTGCACTTTCAGTCGGCAATCCTCCATGACCATTCTGTGCACTTTTGCATTGATTTCTGGAGTAGTGACACATCTTGCCCGACCACTGCGCGGATCATCTAAGCTCTCCCGACGAAATTTTAATTAATTTGACCATTTGGCCACAGTTGAATGTGAAGGAGCACAGTCCCCCAGTGTATTCTGGAAATCGGCATGAATGTCGTTTGCTTTCATACCTTTCTTTACGAAGTACTTAATCACTGCTCGGCTCTCGATGATTTTTTCCATCTTCCCAAATCACTACGCGGGAACAACAACAGAGCCAAGTCACCGCCACAGCTCTCTTCCAAGAGCACTGTCGTGGCACGTGTTTACAAGCAACAGGCCAATGAACATCACGTGAACAACTCGTTGCGCTAGCGCTGACCTCTCGTGGTGGTTCCGAGATGTATATTGAGAGCATTAGAGGTCATATTACGCTTCATCTCTGTTGAACATTCACCGTCCAGTGCAACTTCCCGGGTACCGCTGTAACCCACAACAACAAGATAACACTTTTAAAATTACAATATTTACTGGTCATAAACATTAACACAACTTAAATCTCCGAATCTTTGTATTTAAAAAAAATCTACGAAACGCGTTCCAGAAACTCAGCGCCAATCATAGGATATTATCTATTGCACCGCAAAAAGATATCATGGGCAAAGGCAAAATTTTCTCCAGTCAGCTTCAAGCGAAATTAAACCACGCCAGCGAGCCGTGTAGCAATCAGAATGACAAGCAGGCGGAGCGCCAATGCTGCCAATAATATGGCGCACTCCGGAAGCCACAGTTTCACCTCGCTCTAGCGAGAAGCCTAAATCGTTAATTCAGCAACATCTCATCAATGAGAAGAGATTTATTTACTTATGTATTTATTTATTTACGCGTCCAGTTCCGCAGGACCAAATTGGGAAGCAAATCTCCAAGGTCATGGAACGCGTCAGAACATGAAATTACAACTTTAAAGTAGTAAGAGATAAAATAAAATGTTTACGAACCCAAAATAAGTCAAGTCATAAATTTAAGTAAACGCAATCAACCATATAACATAAGAATCAGTCTAATTTTTCAAGGAACTCCTCAACAGAATAGAAAGAGCGGCCAATGAAGAATATCTTCATTTTCGATTTGAAAGCGCGTGGATTACTGCAAAGATTTTTGAATTCTTGTGGTAGCTTACTGAAAATAGATGCAGCAGTATAACGCACACCTTTCTGTACAAGAGTCAAGGAAGTGCTATCCAAATTCAGATTAGATTTCTCCTAGTATTAACTGATTGAGAGCTGCTAATTCTTGGAAATAAACTGATACTGTTAACAGGAAACGACATTAATGAATGCATATATTGAGATGACAATGCCAGAATACCCAGACTAGTGAACAGGAATCGACAAGATTTTCACGAATTTACTCCACTTATTGCCCGAAATGCCCGCTTCTGAGCCAAAAGTATCCTTTGAGGATGGGAAGGGTAACCCCAAAATATGATAGCAAACGGAGTAAGCGAATGAAAATAAGCAGAGTAGATTACTTTTCATTTCGAATTATCACTACTTCAGACACTGTTAGAATAGTAAAAATGGCAACATTAAGCCTTTGAACAAGATCCTGTACGTGGGATTTCCACGATAGTTTACTATTTACCTGAACACCTAGAAATTTGAGCTGTTCAGTTTCACTAACCGTATGCCCATTCTGTGAAATTTAAACTTCTGGTTGTATTGAATTGTGTGTTAGGAACTGTAATAACTTGAGTCCTACTATGATTTGGCGTTTATTTTCTACAAGCAATGAACTTATATCACGAACTGCACTATTTGAAACAGAGCCAGTGTTTCACACACATCTTTTACTACCAAGCTAGTGTCATCAGCAAACAGAAATATTTTAGAATTACCCGTAACATTAGAGGGCATATCATTTATATAAATACGGATCAGGAGTGGCCGCAAAACTGATTCTTGGGGCATCCCCCATTTTACCACACCCCACTCAGAGACCACATCACAGCCATTCTCAACACTTTGAATAATGACCTTTTGCTGTCTGTTGTTAAAGTAAGAGGTGAACCAATTGTGAACTGCTCCCCGTATTCTGCAATGATTCAACTTCTGGAGCAATATTTTGTGATCAACACAATGAAACGCCTTAGATAAATCAAAAATATGCCTAGCGTTCGAAACCTTTTGTTTAATCCAATCTGTACCTCACAGAGAAAAGAATATAGCATTTTCAGTTGTTAAACGACTTCTAAAGCCGAACTGTATATTTGATGGTAAATTATGTGATATAAAATGATCAATTATCCTTACATACACAGCCTTTTCAAATAACGTTAGCAAACACTTATGGCGTAGAAATAGACCTAAAACTGTCTATATTATCCCTTTCTCCTTTTCTATGAAGTTGCTTTACAAATGAGTACTTCAATCGTTCAGAGAACTGACCATTCTTAAAAGAAAAATTACAAATATGGCTAAGCTCAGGGCTAACATGTGCAGCACAGTACTTTAATAATCTGCTAGGCACACTATAATATCCACAAGAGTCCTTAGTCTTCAGTGATTTAATTATTGACTCAATTTCCTTCTTGTCAGTATCACAGAGGAGTATTTTAGACATCAGTCTCGGAAAGGCGTTTTCCAAGAGAGTTACATGATTCCCTGTAGTAACTAAGGTTTTATTTAATCCACCAGCAATGCTCAGAAAATTATTGTTAAACACTGTGCATATATCTCACTTAACAGTAACAGATATATATTTACTACGAATTGACTTCACATCGTCGACCTTGTGCTGCTGGCCAGACACTTCCTTCACAACTGACCATATGGTTTTAATTTTTGCGTGCGAATTAGGTATTCTATTTGCGTACCACGTAGCCTTCCTAATAACATTTTAAGCACCTTAGAATACTGTTTGTAATGGGCTACTGTAGCTTGATTGTGACTACTTCTAATGTATTGATATAATTCCCGCTTTGTTCTACACGATATCCTTATCCCATTAGTCAGCCACCCACGCTGCCTTTTACTGCTAATACCCCGTTTAGAAAGTTCGAATGGAAAGCAAATCTGAAAGAAGTGTGTTAAGGAAAGCATTATATTTATCATCTATGTTATCGGCACTATAAACCTCCTGCCACTCTTGTTCCTTAACGAAGTTTGAAAAACTCTCTATTGCCGTTGGATTAACTTTCCTTCATTAATTAATTATATGTAACATTTGTTTGAGTACAAAGGTCTTTTAGTATTAAAATTTGGGCATCATGGTCTGAAAGGCCATTCACCCTTTTGCTAACGCAATGCCCATCTATTAATGGAGAATGAATAAAAATATTGTCTGTTGCTGTGCTACTGTTCCCCTGAACCCTTGTTGGAAAAAACACAGTATGCATCAGATCATTTGAGTTTAGGAGATCTTCCAACATCCTTTTTGTTGCACAATTACATACAAAATTAATACTAAAGTCACAACATATAACTAATTTCTGGTGCTTCCTGTAAAGTGAACCAAGAACCTCTCTAGTTTGAGCAGAAATACTCTGAAGACAGGACACCTATAAACAACAACAATTAGAAGGTTAGTTCCACTAAATTCAACGGCCCCTGCACAACATTCAAATACCTGTTCAGTGCAGTGCCGTGATACACCTACGGACTCAAACGGAATACTGTTTTTAACGTACATGGCCACTACCTAACTCCGCAAGGAACTCCTTGAAAAACAGCCAGCTAATCTGTATCCTGGTAAATGAAACCTCTGAATTGTCAAATTATTTAAGTGGTGCTCCGGCATACCAATAATGTCAGTCAACATCTATAAGCAGATCACTAACTTTATCTCTAATACCTCTTATATTTTGATGAAATATGCTAATTCTTTCTCTACTTCGATAGCTAACCTTCTCTAAAGGTGATTCCTTAGTTAGAGGGACTTCCTTTAAGCAGATATACCTATCAGCTGACTTCAGTCTAAAAAAGGTGTACCTCTAACCCTGCTCCACCCACAATCACTACATTATCCCCTTTCGTAAAATTCCTACACAGATCCCCTATGCTGTCAGTCATCTGAGCCCACACTGCACTAGGCTTCACAACGCTAGTGACCTGGTACTCACTTCCCAACACTTCCTCCAACTGCTGGCCACACCTCTACTGTGCAAACTACCTAGCAGCAGAACCTTTTTCTTTCTGCAACAAACTTAGGCCTCCTAGCCGCTGAGGACTGCTGCATGTTTCCTACACCTACAGCTACAAGACGCTCCTCTCCTCTCAGCTGTGACAGTTGGTCAAATCTATTGCATGTACGCAAAGTAAAACTGAATACCTCCTCATCCTAGCTGCCTCCTTGCCAACTGCCAGTTCCCATTTCCTAGCACCCTCCACTGTCCTCAACCTATCTAGTTCCTCCTTTACGTATTGTTACTGCACCTGAAGGTCACAGATCTTACGCTCCTGCTCCTCTGTCAACTCATTTCTACTACAAATTCTGCATTCCAAGGATAGGATCTCGCTAGGACGCACACTGACTGCCCCATTACATTCCCCCCAATGAAAATACTACTTACAAACCTACGACGAAGCCCACATTTCTCACTCATGGTATAATTTTACAGTTACTAGAAGAAAAGTAAACGTCTACGTTACCTAAGTTCAGTTACACCTGTAGAACTATTTATAGAACTAACAATAGTGGCCTCTAAATTCTCTGTCTACTAAAAAAGCAACAAATTTTATTAATACTACTAGAACACAAATAATACCAATACCAACAAAACTTCAGACAGTTTATTAGCTAAAACGAAAACTAAAAGCGGCCACTGCAACACTCATCGAAGCTAAAACAGAGAATGAAAAATTTACTGAAGTATTTCACTAGTAACAACAAGAAACGTCAGCTGGAAACTACCGCACGAAATTTACTAAACGACCTCAACGCACACAAAACTCTAAAAAACACAGTTAACGAACATCTCCAAAAGTTTATTAAACCGTTATTTCGCCACAAACAGCACAAGACACCGTTGAAACTGCATAACAGCGCACAAACAGTTTTGTCAGCACTTAACATACGAACGGCTACAGCTGCAACTGCAAGAACCACTACAGCTGCAACTTCATTCTGACAGCACAGTACGATGCCGCAAGAACGAGTTGATGTTCCATTAGAATGCCCATCAGCCCACCCACATGGTGGAATAACATCAACCTGAAGCCCTAAAAGCCACTGTTGTGCCATGAAGATGTGGCGAAGAACACTGATGAGCCCAGAAAGCCTAGCTAAATCCTGTCATCCTCATCAAGACATAAAGTCATTGCCTCATACGAACAGTAATCAATACTCAGGCTTCCAAGGTTAACGCTATTCAGTTACAGTGTGCGAGCTATGGTTTCGATCCAGTGACGTGCTGTCTCCCTTTACTAGAAGACTTCTACCTTCGAGAGTGCTGCTTACCTGGTCTGCCGAACCTGGTCTTGAGCTGTCACCAACTTACTCACTGGTGTGAAGTGTTTGGGACCTACCTCAGTAGTGCTGAATTGATGATTTCTGGCGCACCACCAACCTGCCACTCTATTTGGGTGGTGTGCTAAAGATTGGTGCTGCCGACTTGCCTCTCTCTACAAGGAGACACCACTGTCCATGGGCTGGGAGGCATGCTGCAACTCTGCGCTACCATCTGTCAGTGCTGGAGTTTACTCGAGCACACCCCTTCGATGTCCACGAGAATGTCTTAGTAACACAGAGCCTACAGAATTGTCGTCGACAACATTGTACAAGCTGCACCTGTCGCCAGCTGCTCGGTGTTAAGTTAGCCGCCGCAGTGGACACAACGCCCTCGAGAATGTGCTGAGATATACGAGTCAGCACGTTCCACTTTGCGTGCTGTGTTCGCAGTCTTCCTTGTTGCTGCCACGGCAGATTTAAATGCACTCAACTGGAATGAATATATGTTTTCCTAGTGCTATACGAGATGAAAGGATAATACCGAGGGAGACTTGCAGACTCTGGGTCTGGGAGATGAAAATGCAGCTGACAGAAAAGTTTCCTCCTCTTGTCAAGGTTTTTCACATGTTCCTCTCCTCGTCGATTATACGGAGAACCACCTCATATTTTTGTCTAATCAGTCCACTTAATTTACAACATCCTTCTTCAGCGCCACATCTCTAACGACTCGATTCTCTTCTTTCTCTGTTTCCCCGTAAACTATGACTGATTTCCAAGCACTGTTGTGCTCTACACGAACCTTCTCAGAAATTTCTTCCTCAAATTGAATATGTTACTAAGCTACTACCCGCTTTGCCTGTATTACTCTGCTTTTTACAGTCGCCTAATCAAAATTCCTTCGTGTTTCGTACTTCTTAATCCCCAATTCGATGGTACGTTTCTCATTAAAGCTATTTCTCCTATACTTCATTTTTTAGTCGGTTTGCTCTCAATCCAAAAAATGTGCTCTTTAGACTATTCATGACATTCAACAAGTCCTTAGTTCTTTCTCATTTTCACCAAGGATAGCAATACGTCATCAGCAACACTGATCGTTGATATCCTTTCAGCCTGACTTTTAATCCCACTGCTAAACTTTCTTTCTAATTCCATCTTTGCTTCTTCGATATATAGATTGAGTAGTAATGGCGTTAGGCTACATCCCTGCCTGCTTTTCGTATAAGTATTTCGTTCCCGGAATTTCATTCTTATTTTTACCTCTTGATTCTTGTACATATTGCATATTTTATTTTACGCATCTTTTCACGTAGATTACTCCTACTTTTCTCGCAATTTCGAACATTTTGCATCATTTTAGATTGTAGGAGGGTTTTCCTATATCTTATTCCGCTTTCAGTCGCAGCGGTAGAACTTCAACTATCCTAAATCCCATCTGTTTGTCAGCTGATAGATCCTCAATTTTCTTTTCCATTCTTCTCAATATTTTTCTACTAGTCAGCAATTCCCCCCCCCCCCCCCCCCACCTCATGAACCATGGACCTTACCGTTGGTGGGGAGGCTTGCGTGCCTCAACGATACAGATAGCCGTACCGTAGGTGCAACCACAACTGTTGAGAGGCCAGACAAACGTGTGGTTCCTGAAGAGGGGCTGCAGCCTTTTTGGTAGTTGCAGGGGCAACAGTCTGGATGATGACTGATCTGGCCTCGTAACACTAACCAAAATGGCCTTGTTGTTCTGGTACTGCGAACGGCTGAAAGCAAGGGGAAACTACAGCCGTAATTTTTCCCGAGGGCATGCAGCTTCACTGTATGATTAAATGATGATGGCGTCCTCTTGGGTAAAATATTCCGGAGGTAAAATAGTCCCCCATTCGGATCTCCTGGCGGGGACTACTCAGGAGGACATCGTTATCAGGAGGAAGAAAACTTGCATTCTACGGATCGGAGCGTGGAATGTCAGATCCCTTAATCGAGCAGGTAGGCTAGAAAATTTAAAAAGGGAAATGGATAGGTTAAAGTTAGATATAGTGGGAATTAGTGAAGTTCGGTGGCAGGAGGAACAAGACTTTTGGTCAGATGAATACAGGGTTATAAATACAAAAGCAAATAGCGGTAATGCAGGTGTAGGTTTAATAATGAATAAAAAAATAGGAATACGGGTAAGCTACTACATATAGCATAGTGAACGCATTATTGTGGCCAAGATAGACACAAAGCCGACGCCTACTAGCCAACTAGCTCTGCAGATGACGAAGAAATTGATGAAATGTATGATGAGACAAAATAAATTATTCAGGTAGTGAAGGGAGACGAAAATTTAATAATCGTGGGTGACTGGAATTCGAGTGTAGGAAAAGGGAGAGAAGGAAACGTAGTAGGTGAATATGGATTGGGTCTAAGAAATGAAAGAGGAAGCCGTCTGGTAGAATTTTGCGCAGAGCATAACTTAATCATAGCTAACACTTGGTTCAACAATCATGAAAGAAGGTTGTATACATGGAAGAACCCTGGAGATACTAAAAGGTATCAGATAGATTATATAACGGTAAGACAGAGATTTAGGAACCAGGTTTTAAATTGTAAGACATTTCCAGGGGCAGATGTGGACTCTGGCCACAATCTATTGGTTATGAACTGTAGATTAAAACTGAAGAAACTGCAAAAAGGTGGGAATTTAAGGAGATGGGACCTGGATAAACTGAAAGAACCAGAGATTGTACAGAGTTTCAGGGAGAGTATAAGGGAACAATTGACAAGAATGGGGGAAAGAAATACAGTAGAGGAAGAATGGGTAGCTTTGAGGGATGAAGTAGTAAAGGCAGCAGAGGATCAAATAGGTAAAAAGACGAGGGCTGGTGGACACCCTTGGGTAACAGAAGAAATATTGAATTTAATTGATGAAAGGAGAAAATATAAAAACGCAGTACATGAAGCAGGAAAAAAGGAAAACAAACGTCTCAAAAATGAGATCGACAGGAAGTGCAAAATGGCTAAGCAGGGATGGCTAGAGGACAAATGTAAGGATGTAGAGACTTATCTCACTAGGGCTAAAATAGATACTGCTTACAGGAAAATTAAAGAGACCTTTGGAGAAAGGAGAACCACTTGCATGAATATCAAGAGCTTTGATGGAAACCCAGTTCTAATCAAAGAAGGGAAAGCAGAAAGGTGGAAGGAGTATATAGAGGGTCTATACAAGGGCGACGTACTTGAGGACAATATTATGGAAATGGTAGCGGCTGTAGATGAAGATGAAATGGGAGATATGATACTGCGTGAAGAGTTTGATAGAGCACTGAAAGACCTGAGTCGAAATAAGGCCCCCAGAGTAGACAACATTTCATTAGAACTATTGACAGCCTTTGGAGAGCCAGTCCTGACAAAACTCTACCATCTGGTGAGCAAGATGTATGAGGCAGGCGAAATACCCTCAGACTTCAAGAAGAACATAATAATTCCAATCCCAAAGAAAGCAGGTGTTGACAGATGTGAAAATTACCGAACTATCAGTTTAATAAGTCACAGCTGCAAAATACTAACGCGAATTCTTTACAGACGAATGAAAAAACTGATAAAAGCCGACCTCGGGGAAGATCAGTTTGGATTCCGTAGAAATGTTGGAACACGTGAGGCGATACTGACCCTACGACTTATCTTAGAAGAAAGATTAAGGAAAGGCAAACCTACGTTTCTAGCATTTGTAGACTTAGAGAAAGCTTTTGACGATGTTGATAGGAATACTCTCTTTCAAATTCTGAAGGTGGCAGGGGTAAAATACAGGGAGCGAAATGCTATTTACAATTTGTACAGACACGAGATGGCAGTTATGAGTCGAGGGGTATGAAAGGGAAGCAGTGGTTGGGAAGGGAGTGAGGCCGGGTTGTAGCCTATCCCTGAGGTTGTTCAATCTGTACAATGAGCAAGCAATAAAGGAAACAAAAGAAAAGTTCGGAGTAGGTATTAAAATCCATGGAGAAGAAATAAAAACTTTAAGGTTCACCGATGACATTGTAATTCTATCAGAGACAGCAAAAGACTTGGAAGAGCAGTTGAACGGAATGGATAGTGTCTTAAAAGGAGGATATAAGATGAACATCAACAAAAGCAAAACGAGGATAATGGAATGTAGTCGAATTAAGTCGGGTGATGCTGAGGGAATTAGCTTAGGAAATGGGACACTTAAAGTAGTAAAGGAGTTTTGCTATTTGGGGAGCAAAATAATTGATGATGGTCGAAGTAGAGAGGATATAAAATGTAGACTGGCAATGGCAAGGAAAGCGTTTCTGAAGAAGCAAAATATCAGGAAGTCATTTCTGAAAGTATTTGTATGGAGTGTAGCCATGTATGGAAGTGCAATGTGGACGATAAATAGTTTAGACAAGAAGAGAATAGAAGCTTTCGACATGTGGTGCTACAGAAGAATGCTGAAGATTAGATGGGTAGATCACATAACTAATGAGGAGGTATTGAATAGAATTCGGGAGAAGAGGAGCTTGTGGCACAACTTGGCTAGAAGAAGGGATCGGTTGGTAGGACATGTTCTGAGACATCGAGGGATCACCAATTTAGCATTGGAGGGCAGCGTGGAGGGTAAAAATCGTATAGGGAGGCCAAGAGATGAATATACTATGCAGATTCAGAAGGATGTAGGCTGCCGTAGGAACTGGGAGATGAAGAAGCTTGCACAGGATAGAGTAGCATGGAGAGCTGCATCAAACCAGTCTCAGGACTGAAGACCACAACAACAACAACAGCAGTCAGCAAATTGGGTACATGAGCTGTTAAGCTGATTATGCGATAGTTTTCGCCCCTGTCTACCCTCTCCACCATTGGGGTTGTGTTCATCATATTTTCCCGGAAGTAAGATGATATCTCTCACCCTCAACACATTCCACAAACAAACTTATCATTTGGTTATCACTTCCTCCAATAATTTAGAAATTATCTGGGCCTTCCCATTTATTTGATTATAAGTCTTACAGAGGTCTGTTAAGCTTCTTCAACGTGCTCTTCCCATCTACCCGTCCCCTGCTAGGTGTTTAAGAGTCCAGTTTCTTTTACGTTCTTAATTTGTAATTTTCGATTTTTATATATGTTGACTCAACTCCTCCGACATTTGTTTCTTTTTCTGATTTCTACGCAATTGTCATTTTGCCTTGTCTTCTCTGCAATTCCTATTTACTACAATCCTTAGTGACGTTTTGCTGTACTTCTATCTTTTACTGAACATTTTTGCTCTTCGTTCTCTCTAGTCGGTCAGTTGTCTCCGCAAGCCACGATATGGTGCGTGGCGAAGGGTATCTTTTACCGCCGCTGGTCACTCGATTTTCTGTTCCACGAGCAAATAGAGCGAGGAAAAGACAACAGTCTACATGCTTTCGTAAGAGCCCAGATTTATGTTGTCTTCACGATCCTTAAACAAGATCCATGTAGTTGGAGTTACACTTCTGTGCTGTCTATCGCAAATGTCTGTTCTTTCTACTTTCTCAAAAACAGAACGACGTTCTCCCTCCACAGATTGTCGTTTAAGATTGTAGAACTTTTCCGTAACTCTTGTAAGTAGGCTGTTTAGGTTTTTACGTTGGTAACGTCACATAGCGCTCTGTACGAAAATCACTGGCTGTGCTGTTGACAGTATGTGGCTGGTTCGCATTATTGGAATATTCACTATTGTAGTGTTGGGCAGTTGGATGTGAACAGCGCGTAGCGTTGTGCAGTTGGAGGTGAGCCGCCAGCAATGGTGGATGTGGGGAGAGAGATGGCAGAGTTTTGAGATGGGACGATCTGGACGTGTGTCCGTCAGAAAAAGGAAATTTGTAAGGCTGAATTTCATGAACTGATATTGCAGTAGTTCGAGTAACTAAGATTTTTGTGAGGAAAGGGATTCATGAAAGGTATAGGTTATTGTTAGTCAGGGCCAGTCTTTCGTAGGGATTATTGAAAGTCAGATTGTGTTGAACTAAATATATTGTGCGTTAGTATATTGATGGTCAGAATAAGTCAAGAGAGAAATGTATGAGTACGTTCAGTTTTGCTCAGCTGTTTGAATATCAAATAACGTAGAGGTTTTACAGAACTGTTCAAATGGTTCATATGGCTCTGAGCAGTATGGGACTTAACATCTGAGGTCATCAGTCCCCTAGAACTTAGAACTACTTAAACCTAACTAATCTAAGGACATCACACACATCCATGTCCGAGGCAGGATTCGAGCCTGCGACCGTAGCAGTCACGCGGTTCCTGACTGAAGCGCCTAGAACCGCTCGGCCAGTTCGGCCGGCTATAGCACTGTCATTTATAAATTTTTCTAAGGGGATGTTTCACTCTCAGTGTTGATCGAACCTACAGGTAACAAATCTAAGTTCCCTATGTGATTTTTGTTATGAATGACCTACACGTTCCCAGAATATTCCCAGTAATTCGAAGCCAACCATCCACACATCCTACAACCGATCTTAGGTGCTCGTTCCATTATCTGTTGCTTTTCGACATTACGCATGGAAATCAATCGACCTGACTGTGTCGGTACTTCTAATACAGTATTCGAGCATACGGGATATATTTTCCCACACTGCAAGCAAGCTCACATCCATCAGATCAAATAAAAATTGTATCCAAGTCCCACTTTAGCCTCGTACAGGGAACGACACTTTCCCTTACACTACACCGTCATCACCAAACAGTCGCAGATTGTTGCTAACCGTATCCGCCAGATCGTTTATCTACATAAAGAAAAAAAGCGATCCTGTTATTGTTCGCCGAACGGAATGGCCGAGCGGCTCTAGGCGCTTCAGTCTGGAACCGAGCGACGCTACGGTCGCAGGTTCGAATCCTGCCTCGGGCATGGATGTGCGTGATGTCCTTAGGTTAGTTAGGTTTAAGTAGTTCTAAGTTCTAGGGGACTAATGACCTCAGATGTTAAGTCCCATAGTGCTCAGAGCCATTTGAACCATTTTTTTGTTATTGTTCCTAGGGCCACTATTGACGATGCCTTTGTTTTCGATGAATACCCTCTCCAGGCCAACGTAGTAAGGGTCTTCGACCGACTCGCTTATCCGAGATCCTGTTTCATATAATCGGACCTTCATTAATAGTCCTCAGTGCGGCACTGTGTCAACACGACGTGGCGCCGGAGGCCTGCAACCATTATATGAATACTGAAGATTTTTTTTTTCCATCTCTTTAATTAGTATCCATTAACAACAGTTCCGTTTTGGTTGAAAAATTTTATTTATTCACGGGTTTCGAGATAGCCAGTTATCAGAACATCATATAAAAGGAATTACCACCTTGTAGTTTGTCAAACGAATTCAATCTTAGCACTGCTGATCAGTTGAGTTTCGTATAAGGGATGGTTTCTAAGCCGTTCTGAATTATGGATAGAAGGTTTTCTGTCTGAAGACAATTTATAATATTCGAATATAGAATATGCATAAACATTCTGTGACAAAAGACGGTAGTGATATAGATCTGTAATTTTGTGGGTGCGTTTTTACTTTTCTTATAGATAGGAGTCGCCTGTGCTTTCCAGCCGTTTTGGACATTCCACTGGGCGATAGCTTCACAATACAATATCACATTTTTAAATGTGATAGTTAAAACTTCAGCTTTCCTTTTGCTGTCTTTTATTGCCACACAAGGCTGGTCTAGAAATGACTGAACAGAAACCTTAGATGCGCTTAGCGACATTGCGTTGGATCAGAATTTTCTAGGAGTCTCGTTAAGGTCTATTGCTAACTGTATGTTTCGGGTATTTTTTAACAAATCCTCGAATTGCTACTAACTTTTGCCTGTCGACACTTCTGAGTTCGTTTTTGAACCGAGAGTGCAACTCTTATCTCTGTTTTGCTAGCATTTCCCTACCACCAGGGGGCGATCTAGGGAGGGGGTGGGGGGAAACAGTGCCTTCGTCCAGGGCGGCAGGTATTTGAAGACAACAAAATCTTAAATTTGTAAACGGTTCCAAATGAGTGAGTTAAATAAGACAATGTATAAGTGAAGAAGTGCCAGAATAAGGTTGAAATACAAATCATACATAAAATATAGTATCTTTCTGGAAATTATCTGCGGTTTTGTGATGACAAATGAAGCCCTGGAGTTGCGTCTGCGTCTTTCAGAATAGCAAAGCTTGCTAGCAGCAATGTTGCCAACTCAGTTTCTACCATGCGCCTACACAATACTTGAAATGCACCTTCGTCAGCTTGAATGTCCCTAAAGAAGCGAAAAACTTTACAATAAACAAATAAAGGTAAATTTTGGCTTATGATGGCCTAACAGTTCCAGTACAGGAACGTCGAACACTTATCGAACCAGTGCGAAGAGAAACTCTTTGTACTAAATAATTAGGGAATAAGTAAAACATCACTGCTAGTGATTAAGCGCTGTTTACACGTGTTATATTTTCTTGTTCCCTGAGATCCAAAGTTCTGCGCCAAACTCGTTGAAATAATTCGGAAAGTTTCGTGTCTTTTTGCAGCTTTTGCCACCGTATGCAATCTATTACTGTTCTTCACCTGCACTGAAACGTCGTTCAGTGTGCAGTGAAAAGGTGTGGATTTGTTTCTTTGTCTTTGTGGTGCGCTACGAATATGTGCCGCATGTGAAGGTAAACGTCTGAGTAAACAGGCGCCTACACGAACCCAGTCACTGCCGCGTCTCATTTACACAGCAGCAGGGAAACGGTACGAAGCGCGAGGGGTGCGACAGTTCTGCTAGCCTCTGCTCCCCGCTTTTTACTCTCCCCGCGGCAGTCCAGTGTTCCTCCTTGCGCAGCGGACGGTCCACTCTGATCAGGATACGAGAAAAACTTGACAGATTTTAGTTACGTTAACTGCGAGTAATATAACTCAATTGTTGTTGACATAATTAATTTTGGAGTTATAACTGAAAATGTGTTACAATGTGAACGTTTCACCTCTGTATCACTGCCTGGTGTCCCGTATCTGGCTCTGGTCCTGTATTCACGTCAAAAAGAAGTGTGAGTGAATGTAATATATGAAATAAAACGTCATGGATGAAAGAGACAGTTGGAAAGGTCGACTATTTCTGGAAACACAAGGGGAGGTAGGGCTTGGCGTTGGAAATTTTCACACGGGTCGGCAAAATCCTTATAGCTGACCGTGCGTAACATTGTTACTAAACCACAGTAGGCTGTAAAATACCGGGTGATCAAAAAGTCAGTATAAATTTGAAAACTGAATAAATCACGGAATAATGTAGATACAGAGGTACAAATTGACACACATGCTTGGAATGACATGGGGTTTTATTAGAACAAAAAAAAAAAAAAATACAAACGTTCAAAAAATGTCCGACAGATAACGCTTCATCTGATCAGAATAGTAGTAATTAGCATAACAAAGTAAGCCAAAAAGAAAAAATGTTGTTCTTTACAGGAAATGCTCAATGTGTCCACCATCATTCCTCAACAATAGCTGTAGTCGAGGAATAATGTTGTGAACAGCACTGTAAAGCATGTCCGGGGTTATGGTTAGGGATTGGCGTCGGATGTTGTCTTTCAGCATCCCTAGAGATGTCGGTCGATCACGATACACTTGCGACTTCAGGTAACCCCAAAGCCAAAAATCGCACGGACTGAGGTCTGGGGACCTGGGAGGCCAAGCACGACGAAAGTGGCGGCTGAGCACATGATCATCATCAAACGACGCGCGCAAGAGATCTTTCACACGTCTAGCAATACTTTTTTTTTTTGTTCTAATAAAATCTCATGTCATTCCAAGCATGTGTGTCGATTTTTACCTGTCTATCTACGTTATTCCGTGCTTTATTAAGTTTTCAAATTTATACTGACTTTTTGATCGCCCGGTATAATGACTGTGACGTCAGTGGTCTGGTGACACCGCCAGGGATGCGATATATTGGTGCACCTACACCCGAGCTAACCGGTCCTTGCCCTAGGAAGGCAGTTGCACCTGGGGCGATGCGTCAGTACATTTCAGAATTTTAAATGTATGGTAAGATGAAACGGCATCACGAAATAAATCTCGGGTGAACAGCCTGGTGTGAGTGTACAAAGGACACAATATCTCGGCAATCGACCTTGTTACCATCATCAGGTGCGCTGATATACTGCCAAAGGACGGCAGGCGTGAGGTATATGATTCCTCCTCCCCCACCCTCGGGCGCTCCCTCCGTCCTCCGCGGCCGCGGGCGCGCTCTCGGCCGTCCGCGCCGGGGTTCGACGCCCGGCTCGTGGCCCAGCGTCTGAGTGTTCCCTCGTAGGTCCGCGCCCAGCGAGGTTTGCCGGCGGCGTTTCGGAAGTTCCTCCCCCTACCATCGAAGTAAGTACATTCTGGAATATTTTCTTCTCCATAACCCGGGTAATGGCTGGTTCCCAAGCTTGGTTAAGGGAATAGCCGCTGTCACGATTCAGTTCAGGTTTTCTTACTCTGGTCTCTATAGCTTCTTTGATGATCCTCCCAATATTTCGAAGTCTGTTTTAGGACCTTTGTCTTGTCACAATCCATGCCGTGAGTTCTGATAGGCAATTCTCGGCGATTGCAGATTTATTTGGCTGTTGCAATCTCGTGTGCCGTTGGTTTTCACGGCATCGGTCTTCAGTTGTGCGAATTGTCTGATTTTTGTATTCCTTATCGCATTGGCACGGTATTTTGTGAACCCCTGATTTACGTAAATCAAGGTCGTACTTACCACTGCCAAGAAGTGTTCTGGATTTAGTTGGAAGGCAGAAGACGGTTTTTAGTTGATATTTGCGTAACATGCTTCCAATTTTTCCCGATAAGGCCGCACAAAACGGAATGAATGCCATGGCCATATTTTCCTCAGGTTCTTCATTAGTTTCCAGCGGTTGTGCTGCGAGTGTCGAACGTAGAGCATCCCGGATTTGCCTCTCCTTATAACTGTTCCTCCGAAACACGGACTTCAGATGGGCCAATTCTTGTTGGAGATTGTCCTCGTCAGAGAGGGCACGAGCTCAGTGTTCAAGAGTTCTTAGGACGCCGTTCTTGTGAGCAGGGTGGTGGCAGGTATCCGCGTGTGAGTTTTCTTTCTATACACGCCGTGCCCCAACCTGCCATCGTCTCGTCTTTTGACGAGAACATCCAAGAAAGGGAGCATCCCAGCCGAATCTCCCTCCATGAAGAATCACATAATGTAATCACTTTGCCAAATGTTTCTTCGAATTTATCTTCCTTGTACCGCAGTTTGTCTGTCCAGCTTGCGTGGTCGCACTTTTTAAAGATTTCCATTCCTCTTCAACTGAAATGCCAATAGAAATTCTTCCAATCCATATGTGGCATACAGCAAACCAGTGCTTAACGGTATTGGTTAAAACAGTCTTGGTTGCAATTTTAGTTTTTTTTATTTTTCAACGACGCGTTTCGCCTTATTTAGGCATCTTCAAGTTATCTTTTCTAGATGGACGCGAGAGGCACCAACATCTGCATAACGCGTTCCCGTTCACAGGAGCGAGTAACAGAGTTCGATGGGGGCTCAGGGAGTTATGCAGTCCGCAGCTAGTGGTCGTGCGGTAGCGTTCTCGCTTCCCACGCCCGGGTTCCCGGGTTCGATTCCCGGCGGGGTCAGGGATTTTCTCTGCCTCGTGATGACTGGGTGTTGTGTGATGTCCTTAGGTTAGTTAGCTTTAAGTAGTTCTAAGTTCTAGGGGACTGATGACCGTAGATGTTAAGTCCCATAGTGCTCAGAGCCATTTGAACCAGTTATGCAGATCTTGGTGCCTCTCGCGTCCATCTAGAAAAGATAACCTGAAGATGCCTAAATAAGGCGAAACGCGTTGTTGAAAAATAAAAAGCTAAAATTGCAACCAAGACTGTTTTTAACCAATACTGAACTGCCAGTTGTGGTATTCATTACCCCTTCCCCCTCCCCCCCTCATGTAAGTACTGTTCGCGTCCAAACGACATGTGATTGAGTTTGAATTACGTGCGAAGTCCCTCGTCCAACTGTGATATCAGGTGCAAGTAAAGTGATACATGATACACTGTGACTATGATCGTAAGCAACGTACTGTCTCAGTAGTACTGGAATCACTTGATTAACGGGCGAATATTGCTCGAGCGTGCGGTGCACCTCAGTTTTGGTGACAACCGGCGAGCAGCAGGGACGAGGCAGAAGCGAGGCACAGTGAACCGAGCGGCGGGGGCGGCACGCGCGATGGAGCGATGCCGCAGCGGGGCGCGAAGGCCGCCGCGGCGTTAATACCGCAGAAAGGTGTGCAATTACTTAGCGACCGCCACAATGGTGCCCCGCCTCAAAGTCACCAACAATGACACGCCGGGCCGCGCCAAAGTGGGTATTGCTTTCATCTCTGCTGCGGGCGCCTTGCTCCCTACTGGCCCCCCTTTGCACAACACTCCCGCCCACCCAGCTGCTTGCCAAACAGAAACCCACGCGACCCAGCAACGTATCACACCCACCGAACCACCAACTCACCCACCCACACACACACACACACACACACACACACACACACACATACAGACCACATGATGGACGGATTTCTCTTTCACCACTGTCATAAGAGAAACGCACATTATTTTTATATGGATACCGAATGTTTCATCCACTTTGATTAAAACTTTACACATCCCCACTGGCAGACCTAACCCAGTCTCACTACATTTATGATTAGGTTCCTTCCTACTTCCTGCACTAGAGGACTTCAACGTTTCATTGGAAACTAATGGTGCACGTACACACATGAGATAGTAAATTAGAGTTCAACTTTTTCTAAATATTTATGTTTATTTATGTTCCGTTACCTATCTAAATAAATGCACTCTTTTTTCCATTAAGTTTTTCAAAAACGTTATACATAAATACTAATTTTCATTATTTCGTAAAATACGTAATATGTATTGATAATGTCGTTCGCACCATGCAGTCGCTCGATCCCACATAGAGTACATATTTCTTCTAAGAACTAGATATAAATTTTTACTAAATTAGCCGCGGAAACTTCCATACACCAAATATTACAAAGTAAACAAGAACAATAATAATAAGAAGAAAAAGAAGAACAAGAAGAAGAGGAAATTAATTATGGTATCGTCCAGAGATTGTGGTGCCACAACAACACAAATCGATACCGCAACTTGCTTGCTGCAATCCGCAGCGACATATGGGAGGCATTCCAAAGCGCCACGCTTCTCCCTCACCGATATGCAGCGCAACGCCCTTGCTCTGTGGTCATTAGAGTATCGAGTGTGCAAGAGCTCAGCCCCTGCTCGAGACCTCAGATACAGTAGTCAACATGTAAGTAGGCTGTTTACGTTTTTATGTTGGTAACGCCACGTAGCGTTCTGTATGACTGTGCTGTGTGCAATCTGTGGCTGATTGGCATTGATGGAATATTTGCTGTTGTAGTGTTGGGCAGTTGGATGTGAACAGCGCATAGCGTTGCGCAGTTGGAGATGAGCCGCCAGCAGTAGTGGATGTGGGGAGAGAGATGGCAGAATTTTGAGAGCGGACGATCTGGACGTGCGTCCGCCAGAAAAAGGAAATTTGTAAGACTGGATGTCATGAACTGATATATAATGACTTTTGAACATTATTAAGGTAAATACATTGATACATTGTTTGTTCTCCATCAAACTCTTTCATTTGCTAACTATGCCTATCAGTAGTTAGTGCCTTCAGTAGTTAGAATCTTTTGTTTAGCTGGCAGTATTGGCGCACGCTGTACTGCAGTAGTTCGAGTAACGAAGATTTTTGTGAGGTAAGTGATTCATGAAAGGTATAAGTTGTTGTTAGTCAGGGCCATTCTTTTGTTGGGATTATTGAAAGTCAGATTGCATTGGGCTAAAAAATATTGTGTGTCAGTTTAGTGATGATCAGAATGAGTAAAGAGAAAACTGTCTGAGTATGTTGAGCTTCTCTCAGCTGTTTGAAAATCAAATAGCGTAAGAGGTTTACCAGCACAGTAATTTATAATTTTCCAAAGGGGGCGTTTCAAACACAGTCGTCTAGGATCAACGGGTTGTTAGTGCCTGCTGAAACTGTGTGCATCAAGAAATGCTTCGCTAGTCAGTGATAGTTGTAAATTATGCAGTACTCCTGTGTTAAAAAAGTGTGTCAAAGTTAAGTAAATCTTTTATTTATTTATGTAATAATATGAACTAAAATTTCGTGTGTTCTGGTATGATTAGTCTTCTTTGAGAGCAATCAAAGAAACCACAGTCATGGCTGAACTAAAGTAGTTTCGCCTAGGTACAACACTAAAATAACAATGAAAAGAGAGAGATATGGTACAAATGGCTCCAAGCATTATGGGATTTAACATCTGAGGTCACCAGACCGCTAGACTTAGAACTATTTAAACCTAACTAACCTAAGGACAACACACACATCCATGCCCGAGGCAGGATTCGAACCTGCAACCGTAACAGCAGCGCGGTTCCAGACTGAAGCGCCTAGAACCGCTCGGCCACAGCGGCCAGCAGAGAGAGAGAAAGGGAAAGAAAGAGAGAAGAGAGAGAGATAGTGGACAGAAGAATGTAAAGGGAGACAGAAATAAGGAAGAAATTTGTCGTTATTAAAATAACATATCGAAGAGGCAAGTGGTAAGACAGTGTTTCAGTGCTGTAATGTGATTCAGTGGCTATATATTCTATGTACAATTTATTTTTCGCACTAACTTCAGAAACTGCCTGTATCCGGAAGAAAATGGACAGCGTCTGGGGAGTTGGTCGTTTCAGCAGCCCTGTAGAACGTTAGTAAATGGATATCAAGTTTCTCACTCGACTTCAGATCCTGAGACAGCATCGAAAGTTACGAAAATCTGACGGTTAGTGCACCTACATGTATTCATTTCTGTCTTAGTACCTAGCTGTCCCCTTATCTCACGTCAGGTGACATCCTTCTGTCCTCCGCCCGCATCGGCTGTTCAGCACGCTCCCTTTCAGCTGTCTGTGAGATCACTCAAGCTATTTCCTTCACGACGTCAGATTTCACTTCATCTCGCAACGCTTCGCAGATATGAGTGACCTGATGATGCTGCGTGCCATCTACCACCAAAGGCTCTAATACTATAGATTCCACTGCGACGTGGTCAGATGTGCCAATGGCTCTCAAGTAAGAAACGGGTTAATGTTTTCTCCTCTGCTTTCTGTCTACAAAATCCGGGAATGAATCATAGCCTGTCAGACAGTGCACAAGACTAGCTGTTAGTTCAGTGTGAAGAAAAATTCCGCCTTTCAGTGGCAGAGGAGTCCTATCCCTCTTGCCACAAAACTATAGTACTCCCAGCGATGATGAGGTGTTATTCTTCACTTTTACATGCGTCCCAGGCTATTCACGTAATTGAAGTGCCCGACTTTCCTTTATCCAATAGATGGCCCTTCCTCTGACACGCATATGCAGAGGCACATTCTCACATACTATTCGCATTCTGCCATTTAATGTGATAAATGCACCGTAGCAGTGCACTCGAAACATACAATGGACCACACCACAGACAGTTCCTGTCACCAGCCTCACTTTACGTGCCAATTCGATCGCACCATAAGCAATTGTATGAAGCTGGTATCTGTATGGGTTTCATTGGTGATCTTGCAGCTCTCGAAGAATGAAAGTACGATGAAATCCAGACCATTAGCTGCTTACAAGCATTGATAAATATCAACGGGGACGGTTGAAAATGTGTGCCTCGACCGGGACTCGAACCTGCAACCTCCTGCTTACATGGCAGAGGCTCCGACTGAGCCACCGAGCACACACACGATAGTGCGACTGCAGGGACTTACCTCTGGCACGCTCCCCGTAAGACTTACACTTTCCAACTTTCTGTCCTCACACTACATTTGTAGTGCCCCTGTCCACTACATTTATTACTCGTGGCAGTCAATCTACCAATTCCCGTAAGACTTTGAGCAATATGAGTGCATCCACACTGAAGAAGATCATTGGCTGGTAAGCCTTATCTGTATGGAAGTCTTGCAGATCTCAAAGAATGAAAGTACGATGAAATTCAGACCATTAGCCGCTTACAAGCATTGATAAATATCAACGGGGACGGTTGAAAATGTATGCCTCGACCGGGACACGAGCCCGGGATCTCTTGCTTCCATGGCAGACACACCATCCGACTGAGCCATCGAGGATACAGAGAATAGCGCGACTACGGGGACTTAGCTCTGGCACGCTTCCCGTGAAAGCGACATTTCCAACTTACTGTCCACAAACAACATTTGTAGTGCCCCTTCCCACTGTACTCGTTTGTTCGGGACGGATGTCCGATGACACCCGTTTAGGTTCTTCGTTGATCCATTCACTCAGTTGTTTTGTTACAGAGGGTAGCTAACTCTCTCACCAAACACGCTGAGCTACCATGCCGGTGTCCGACAGAGCCATCGAGGACATGTCCGAAAGAACAGATACCATCTTCATATAGACAAGGCTTCTTCAGTGCGGATGCACTCACATTGTTCAAACTCTTACGGGAATCGGTAGATTGACCGCCACGAGTAATGAATGTACTGGGCAGGGGCACTACAAATGTAGTGTGAGGACAGAAAGTTGGAAATGTTGGTCTCACGGGGAGCGTGCCAGAGATAAGTCCCTGCAGTCGCGCTATCCTCTTTGTCCTCGGTGGCTCAGTCGGATAGAGCGTCTGCCATGTAAGTAAGAGATCCCAGGTTTGAGTCCAGGTCTGGTACACATTTTCAACTGTCCCCGTTGATATTTATCAATGCCCGTAAATAGCTAAAGCTCTGGATTTCATTATTATTTCATAAACAATTATGGACGCTAGTAATGCCTCATCGTAGAGATGAAATTCTTACAAGTAGACTGAACCTTCGTTGTGAGATTTTAACAGTGTTTTTCATAACAGGCAAATCTAAACGAAGCACTTATGAGGTTCTCAAAAATTATTCCTACAATTCCTAATTACAGGATTTTGCATTTTATCATAGATTGAATTCTGGAGTGCGATGTGAAGTTTACTTTCTCCACATAATACTTGAACTGTATCTAAAAGGATTTCCACGTTATTTCTAGTCGTACTATGCAGTTACCTTTGGCTAGACGCAGGAAAAAGTCAGCATAATTTATTATGCCCGGTTCTTCCGTGAAAGTTGGTCAAAGGTGGTGCGAGATTAGTCCCAGAATGTAAGCACGAGGTTGAGCTCTGAGGGCAATCTTTGATCACTGTTTTAGTCAAATTTATGTTTGATAATGGACGGAATAACCTCTCCGAGCACACTCTCCGCGTTGTAAAGAGGACAACTACAAAGATTATGTTGACAGATGCCTCAGCCGCGCAATTAAAGAGATCCTCCAGGGGTTTCAAAGGTATCACGTATGTCAGTCATAAAACCAACGAAATACTTTCCTTCTAAATCCTGCACCTCTAAAGCGTGGTTAATAACATACGCAACAGTTTTACCCTTTCTAAGGACATCCAGGATATATAAAAAAGAATCATGCGATTTAGGTCGTCTACATTTCTGAAACTAATAAAATATACACTGAATTTTGTTTTTGGATGAACGGGAAAACTCAAAAAAATTTTTCTTATCTTTTCATAGGTGTTCAATATGCCGCCCTTGAGATGCACGGCCTATGTCAATGCGGTATTGGAATTGTTGCCACACAGTAGCTGTGGAAGCTGTTTTCAGTTACAGCTTTCACAGCAGCTGTTATGCGTTGTCTCAGTTCATTCATTATTGTTGGTAACGGAGGCACATAAACAGAGTCTTTTATAAACCTCCACAAGAAATAATCACATACACTCAGGTGCGGTAACATTGGAGGCTAGTAATGTAAGGCTGAATCATTTGGCCAGTGCGACCGATCGATCGTTCAGTAGTTGATTTAAAAATTCGCACACTTCCAGACGACAGTGTGGCACTGCCCATCCTGTTAGTAAATGAAGTCGTTCGAATCAGTTGAGTTGTCGAGATACGCGACGAACGGATTTCTGCGGATGCGTTCCACGTCTGTGTCAGACACTCGGGGACAGCCCGGCGATTTGCCTTTAGACAAACAACTTGTTTCTCGGAATTGTTCATGCCATCGTATAATGCTCTGTGCTGTAGGAGGATCCACACCATACCTGGTACAAAAGTCACGCTGAACAGTTATTACTGACACGCATTACGCAAAACGTAGAACACAAAACGCTTACTGTTGTCCCGACACCATTTTTACTGGAACTGAAGTAGGCCCACACTGCTGCTGCCCAGCGGGAACCTTGTAAAACTCGAATGTTCGCTCTTTCCAACGGTACATTGTTCACTCAAATATCTCAAGTAAGATAATAGTTATGATTTTTTAAAAATCGGATGATTCTTTTTTATACACTCTGTACTGAAAATCATTCATTCGAGTTTCGCTGTTGTGAACGTGAAGCCTCTTATTAGGAGCTTATCAAATATTTTTCCCAGAACATTTACAGTTCTGTGAGAATTTGCTTTGGTGGGACTTCCATGCTCCACCTTTTTCATGATTACGACCACTCTAGATTTCCATATATTTTGATATTTTCCAAGCCAAGGCGCTCTTGATCTGTCCACTTAAACAGGGAACAATGACTATATCTCCATACTTTAATGCTTCGGCGAGAATCCCAAAAAAAATATTCAAATGTGTGAGAAAGCTTATGGGACCTAACTGCTAAGGTCATCAGTCCCGAAGTTTACACACTACTTGGCTAAATGGTTCAAATGGCTCTGAGCACTATGGGACTCAACTGCTGAGGTCATTAGTCCCCTAGAACTTAGAACTAGTTAAACCTAACTAACCTAAGGACACCACAAACATCCATGCGCGAGGCAGGATTCGAACCTGCGACCGTAGCGGTCTTGCGGTTCCAGACTGCAGCGCCTTTAACCGCACGGCCACTTCGGCCGGCTTACACACTACTTAACCTAAATTATCCTAAGGACAAACACACACACACCCATGTCCGAGGGAGTACTCGAACCTCCGCCGTGACCAGCCGCGCAGTCCATGACTGCCGCGCCCTGGACCGCTTGGCTAATCCCGCGCGGCGGGGAATTCCATCTTTTGCTTAATTAAAAGGTAGAAAAGACATCATAAGTCAATAAGTAAAACAAGTTATATGAATGCATGGTGTCTGTTCTTTCGGAAATGTCTGGCGTACATTTTCACTCGTCGCCGCTAATACCGCGTTACGTCCTGATGCTGCTGACATCAGTAATCCCTTCCCTTTCCTTCTTTCTCCCCCCTCCGCCTTCAATTTACAAATAAATCATGCAATGTTATTATCTGAGATATCGTTTTTTGCAATCGCATGAAGTTGTTAATTCAGAGGTTCTTTGTGGAAATAATTATTGACTGTGAAATATTAACTTGAGCAGTTTTAAAGATATTGGAAATATTGTTGTCTCATTTTATGTGCCTTTTTAATGAGATCTCAAATATATACTTGACGTAGGTTATTATAGATTCTCAAAGGCCATGCGAGGAGTTGCTGTCCAAATTTCCAGATTTGGTATTTACTCACTTCGGGCGACGCTGTTCGTCTTTGTAGTTAAACTTGTCCGTACCGGTCACCTGCCTTGGCGCACCTTGAGCCTTGGTCCCGCTAGCTTTCAGTCATACAAAAAATTTATTTAGTTCTAGTATTGGGCGGCCGATTAGCTTATCTACATATGTACGCGTAACATTACAGCGGTCTAGCCAAAAAAAAGTTTCGTGCAAACTTTGTGCAATGTGCAAACTTTGTTGGAAGTCACTAAGTCCTCTCATTCTCAAACATTGGACGAATACTGTCTGGGTAATTGATGCACCATGAGTTACACTGCCTAAGACATATACACAATTTCTGACTGTTGACTTTCGTTTACTACGATAAACACGTTGATTACGACAGCATTTCAGATTTTTATACTCTGTGAATAATTATATTAAATATTGAAAATCGGATTTATGTTGACTCTGGATGCCACTGTACAGGCAGCTCGCAGTATGCATTATGGTCACCGGATTTCGATTTTCAATATTTCATACGAGGGGTATTCAATAAGTAATGCAACACTTTTTTTCTGAAAGCAGGTTGGTTTTCTTTTTCTTTTTTTTCGGGATTCTAGTACACCTCATTATTCCCCATTCTTTTGGCTACAGAATCCTGCTTTTCAGTATAATCTGCGTATAATGCGACTACCTTACGCCATCTTGCTGGGAGGGCCTATATGCCCGGATGGTACCATTCTAATAGTCCACGTTGGAGCCAAAGTCTTTCTGGATCGGTAACCTCCTCCTCAAACACGTACTGCGTCCCAAGAAGTGCTTTCTTCATTGGGCCAGACACATGGCTATCGAAAGATGCGAGGTCCGAGCTTCAGGGTGGAAGAACAGTCCAGTGAAGTTTTGTGAGCTCCTCTCCAGTGCGTAGACTTGTGTGAGGCCTTACGTTGTCATGGAGGAGTTCATTTGCATTTTTGTGTTGATGAACACGATGATGCCTTTTCTTCGTTTTCCTAAGGGTTGGTGCGGCCGGCTGTTGAGCGGGAGATCGGACAGGTTTGCACGACCTTGTTGCGATGATAACAGACGCCTCGCCCAACGGCTCGCCGCGCTTTTGTTCATTGAAATATCTCCGCAGACGTTCTGCAAAAGCCAATGAAAATCTGCGACGCTCTGGTTTACTGCCAAAAGAAACTCAATGACAGCTCTCTGGTTGGAGGGCATCTCCATTACAGATGGCATTTTGAATGCTACGTACAGCGCTGCCACCTATCGGAACTTCATCGAATTTGAAGGCTACATACAGTGTTGGCACCTATAGGAACTTCATCGAATTATACGGGCTGAAGCACGAATATTCTACGATGTCCTACAGCAAATTCCGCATTTTTTCAACCTAAATTGGACGAGAAAAAAATTTATACCATTACTTAATGGAAGCCTCTCGTAAAATTACCAGTCCGGGTAGGCGCCGTTTTCGAGAGGGGAAGAACTGCCGGCACCGGATGGAATTCCGCCGGCGGATTAACGACGGTATTGGAGTGCCGGCGTGTTTTTCGGCAATTAGAACCACCCGCTGTGTGAATACCGGGCTAGTATCCACGTCCTGCTTCAATTACGCGTTTCTCAAGCAATTCGAAAACTTTCGCTCACTTTGACGTGACTAAAACCATACGCAGACGGTTGGGATACACATATTTCATCCCGTGGTGTACGGTGTGGCTACAGGAGGAGCTTCAGACCACCACTTAAAATTAACCGTGCCACATGCGTTTATAGCCAGACCGATCGTGCGCCTATGCGGTATAAAGGCACAAGAAAAATAAGAAGAGCATTTCACATTAGTGTTAGTAAAATTTTAAAATTTAAATTATAACCATAAATTAATCATTGGATGATATAATATTATGTTAAATATTTGGCACAGTAAGAGAAGCATTGCTGTTAGAAAATGCATCGTAACTTGTGGCTCGCAAATTGCCCAAACTATGTTCGTTCAGTGTTTGAGAAAAAGAGAAATTAGCGACTTTCGACAGTTTGTGCAAATAATTTCAAACCTTTATGAAAATTTTTTCTCGCTGACCCCCCCCCCCTCCCCAAAAAAAAAAAATGATCAGAGGAAAAAAGTTTATCGCTTACTACATTATTATGGAGAAAAACTTCAGCGTACGGCATGTGTTGCAATTTATTACTTCTTTACTTCTAACTACTTTGCAACATACGAGGGTAATCCCAAAAGTAAGGTCTCCCATGTTTTATAATTACAGAATACTGTTTGTGTGGCAGTTGGTCACACTGTTATGAAGAGTGCTTCACGTCCTGTGTGTCAACATGCTTATGCCGCGCTAAAGCGCTCAGTCTTGGCTTGGCAGCCGTTGAGAATGGAGCTCCCGTTGGATGTTACCGCCAAGTGCGAATTGCTCGCAGTTATTCGGGTTTTGAACGCAAAGGGCACTTGCCGATTGAAATCCTTCGCCAATTGACGGAAGTGTATGGTGAGTCGTGCATGGATGTCAGAAATGTTCGTAAGTGGTGTAGAGAGTTATCAGCTGATCGGATCGAAATTCACGACGAACAAAGGAGCGGGAGACCGTCACTTTCTGAGGAGACAGTGTTGAAGGTTGAGCAAAGCATGCGTCAAGATCGGCGGGTCACCCTGGATGATCTCTACACTTTGGTTCCTGAGGTTTCCCGAAGTACCGCTCACAGAACTTTAACGGAAACATTGAACTACCGGAAGCTGTCTGCACGATGGATGCCACGCATGCTGCCTAAGGACCACATGCGACAACGAGTTGATGCTTCCCGCGCATTTCTTCACCGTCTTGCAGCCTAACAGGACAACTTTCTGGACTCAATTGTCATGGGTGATGAAAGGCAAAAAGTATGTGGTATGCAGATAGAATAGCTAAGTCTCAGGATAAAATTAAAACCATATGGTCAGTCGTAAAGGAAGTGGCTGGTCTGCAGAGACAGGTCGAGAATATAGAATCAGTGCGTAGTGGGGATGTCCGTGTTACTGATAAGTCGCATATATGTACAGTACTTAATAATCACTTTCTGAATATAGCAGGTGAACTAAATAGAAACCTAGTCCCAACAGGGAATCATATAGCGCTCTTAGAAAAAAGTGTTCCGAGACTGTTACCTGAAATGCTCCTCCATGATACTGACAAGAGAGAGATTGAGTTAATAATTAAATCACTAAAGACCAAGAACTCTCATGGACATGACGGGATATCTAGCAGAATACTGAAGTATTGTTCCACGTATGTTAGCTCAGTACTTAGCCATATCTGTAACTTTTCCTTTAGGAGTGGTCAGTTTCCTGACCGATTAAAGTACTCGGTAGTGAAGCCACTTTATAAAAAGGGAGACAGGGATAATGTTGACAATTATAGACCTATTTCTATGCCATCGGTGTTTGCTAAAGTTATCGAGAGGGTTGTATATACAAGGTTACTGCAGCATTTAAATTCACATAATTTGCTATCAAATGTACAGTTTGGTTTTAGAAATGGCTTAACAACTGAAAATGCTATAGTCTCTTTTCTCTGTGAGGTTTTGGACGGATTAAATAAAAGGTTGCGAACGTTAGGTGTTTTCTTTGATTTAACGAAGGCTTTTGACTGTGTTGACCACAAAATATTACTGCAGAAGTTGGAACATTATGGAGTAAGGGGAGTAGCTTACAATTGGTTCGCCTCCTACTTTAAGAACAGAAAGCAGAAGGTAATCCTCCGCAATATTGAGAGTGGTAATGATGTTCAGTCCCAATGGGGCACTGTTAAATGGGGCGTTCCCCAAGGGTCGGTGCTGGGGCCACTGCTGTTCCTTATTTATGTAAATGATATGCCTTCTAGTATTACAGGTGATTCAAAAATATTTCTGTTTGCTGATGACACCACCTTGGTAGTGAAGGATCTTATGTGTAATATTGAAACATTATCAAATAATGTAGTTCATGATATAAGTTCGTGGCTTGTGGAAAATAATTTGATGCTAAATCACAGTAAGACTCAGTTTTTACAGTTTCTAACCCACAATTCAACAAGAACTGACATTTTAATCAGACAGAATGGGCATGTTATAAGCGAGACGGAACAGTTCAAGTTCCTAGGCGTACGGATAGATAGTAAGCTGTTGTGGAAAGCCCATGTTCAGGATCTTGTTCAGAAACTAAATGCCGCTTTATTTACCATTAGAACAGTATCTGAAATAAGTGACATTTCAACACGAAAAGTAGTATACTTCGCATATTTTCATACGCTTATGTCATATGGTATTATTTTTTGGGGTAATTCTTCTGATTCAAAAAGGGTATTTTTGGCTCAAAAACGGGCTGTTCGAGCTATGTATGGTGTAAGTTCGAAAACCTCCTGTCGACCCCTATTCAATAGTCTGGGAATTTTGACACTGCCCTCACAGTATGTATTTTCTTTAATGTCGTTTGTTGTTAGCAATATTAGCTTATTCCCAAGAGTTAGCAGCTTTCACTCAGTTAATACTAGGCAGAAATCAAATCTGCATGTGGAATGCACTTCCTTGACTCTTGTGCAGAAAGGAGTGCAGTATTCTGCTGTATCCATTTTCAATAAGCTACCACAAGAACTCAAAAATCTTAGCAGTAGCCCAAACACTTTTAAGTCTAAACTGAAGAGTTTCCTCATGGCTCACTCCTTCTACTCTGTCGAGGAGCTCCTGGAAGAGATCAAAAATTAAGCAAATTCCAGTGTTACATTCTTGATTTTCTTTATTTAAACTAACGACTTGTCGCCTGAATATGTTTCTTATATTTCATTTTATCTGTTTCTACAATCGTGTTATAATTTCATGTATTGACTCGTTCCATGACCATGGAGACTTCTCCTAAATGTGGTCCCACGGAACAATAAATAAATAAATAAATAAAAATAAACCTGGGCATACCACTTAACATCTGAGATCAAGCAACAAACACGCCAGTGGCGGTATCCTTCTTCGCCAAAGCCGCGGAACTGCCGGCGAGCTGGTATGACAAGGGCATACAAAAACTGTCACAGCGTCTACAAAAATTCATCGACAGAAATGGTGATTATGTCGAAAAATAGCTAAATGTTCAAGCTGTAAACTGATGTAAACCATTGTAGAAATAAACAGGTGTATGTACTCATAAAAATAGGAGACCTTACTTTTGGGATTACCGTCGTATGTTGCAGACGGTATCCACATGTACCACTGAATGTATCTGCGAACACGTAGTTCAGAGGATACGACGTCATGAACATTGAGATGCGGGAAAAGCTAGCGTTCGCTTAAAATGAAGCGTAAATTATTACTCAGTATTTGATAATGTGAGCTATTAGTGACATCCAACAAATTTTAAACATAATCCGAAAGTTTCTCTAGATTTTTCTTGGCTTACATGTTTAACGTCAAATCTGTAACACCAAATTTGTAATGAGACACTGACGCTGTATTTATCGGAGGTTTACTGGTAGACACTACGGCAATGAAGCCTTCTCTCTTACGCTCTGCGAGAACTGAGAAAACTTCAGCTCAATAGAGGGAACTCATTGCTCCAGGAAACGCTTACTGGAGGCGTGACCCTCCTGCCGCAAGGAATTGCTTCAATTACACTCTCTGTGATCTCTACAGCCTTCTCCTCGATATTTTCCCCAGATTTTAATACGAAATGGCTCTGAGCACTATGCGACTTAACTTCTGCGGTCATCAGTCGCCTAGAACTTAGAACTAATTAAACCTAACTAACCTAAGGATATCACACACATCCATGCCCGAGGCAGGATTCGAACCTGCGAACGTAGCGGTCGCTCGGCTCCAGACTGCAGCGCCTAGAACCGCACGATTATAATTCGTAAGGAATGATGTGCACTTTGCTTAATAGTTCCCAGCCTGTAGTTTTAGAACTTAAAACAATTTTAATCATTCTTTTTTATAACTGCATTTCAGCTGCTCGTTGTTTAGGACGAAATGAATTAAGTAGAGGTCACTTCTGGCTGGATGTTGCCTCACTCACCAGTTTTGTACTGGTCTACAGGCTTGACCGTTTATCAAGGTCATATCAATATTTGATAGTGTCTCAGATCGTCCTCAGGAGATCGGTGACATATTTTGTTCGCGAAGTTGTAGCACTTGTAACTGAAGGCCACGAAATCTGTCTCTCTTACGCTTTATGAAGGTGGTTTGGCACTTAAGTCCATCGTTATGAAGACAAGTTCAAAGTGTGGGGCTGCACAGGTAGGTCATAATTTATCAATTTCAGCATTAACTTCAACACTCCACTGAAAGTACTAATTACTGCTGTCCTCGGATGGTTTCCTGATGATGACTTGCGCTGTTTTCCGACGTCGGATTCTTTCCTGGCGTGCGGCTCTTCATTTAGCACACCGATTTCGTTCATAACCACAACGTTGCCCATGACAATGAGGTGAGCTACCAAAGCCCTACTATGACAATACTGGTTATCAAAGTTACACCAGAAAGTACAGTATGTAACTAAATTTTACCACCAACTCACCTGACCATAGTCGTATCGAGCCTTCTGATCTTACCTGAATCGCCATCGGTGAGATTTGCCCTTCTTACAACCAGCTTAGAACAATCGCTAATGACACGTCTTCGGCACCAAGGCGGATTCAGCAACGGCATGGAGGCGTCGAAAGCTGTACTTCTGTCCGTACACTCCATTAAAAACGTGAGTATTTAGATTTCCGTACTTCAGTCGGTAAAGCGGACTCCTTTTAGGATCACTTCCTTGTACGTGTGTCTATCTGTCTGTCAGACTTTAAGACCCCTTTTTCTCAGGAACGGGTGTAGGCATCAAATTCAAATTAATGTCAGGTACAAAAGTTTAGGGTGCCTTGACAGCGTAAGAAATTTAAGTTTCTAAGTCAATGGTATCAAAACAGAAGGGCATTTACGCCACGTATTTTGATACTCGCAAACTCACTCATCAAAACCTATAGGATACTTCCCGTTAACCAACACTCATGCTCATAAATTAAGGATAATGCTGATACATGGTGAAAGAACGCTCTGGTGGGCCGTTTGCGAGATTAAATCACCTCGGTCGTTGCACGGTGGCGCTGGCAGCAGTCCACATACGCAGAGGTGTGTTGGTGCATGTCAGAGTACGGTGCAGCTAGTAAGTGTGCAGTCGTTTTCAGACTTGCTTGTGGTGACTGTGTGTTGAAAATGGCTCAAAGAACACATATTGGTGACGTTATGAGGAGTAGATTATTAGGGCGACTGGAGGCTAGTCAACACAGCAGGTCGTAGCAAAGTATGATCTCAAGATTATGGCAACGATTCCAGCAGACAGGATACGTGTCCAGGCGTTACCGTACGGGACGTCCACAGTGTACAACACCACAAGAAGATCGATATCTCACCATCAGTGCCCGCAGACGGCCACGGAGTACTGCAGGCAGCCTTGCTCGGGACCTTACCGCAGCCACTGGAACAGTTGTCTCCAGACACACAGTCTACAGACGACTGATCGGACGTGTTTTATTCGCCCGGAGACCTTCAAGGTGTACTCCACTGACTCCTGGTCACAGGAGAGCCCATAAATCCTAGTGACAGGAGCACAGCACATGGTCAATGGTACAGTGGTCCCAGGTTATGTTTACGGACGAGTCCAGGTATAGTCTGAACAGTGATTCTCGCCGGGTTTTCATCTGGCGTAAACCAGGAACCAGATACCAACCCCTTAATGTCCTTGAAATGGACCTGTATGCAGTTCGTGGTTTGATGGTTTGGGGTGGGATTATGATTGGCGCACGTACATCCCTGCATGTCTTTGACAGGTGTATCGGGACGTCATTTTGCACCAGTATGTTCGCCTTTTCAGGGGTGCAATAGGTCCCACCTTCCTCCTCACGGATTATAACGCTCGGACCCACCGAGTTGCCATCGTGGAGGAGTACCTTGAACCAGAAGATATCAGGCGAATGGAGTGGCCTGCCTGTTCTCCAGACCTAAACACCGTCGGACACGTCTGGGATGTTCTCGGTCGACGTATCGTTGCACGTCTTCAAACCCCTACGACATTTCAGGAGCTCCGACAGGCACTGGTGCAAAAATGGGAGGCTATACCCAAGCAGCCTCTCGATCACATGATCCAGAGTATGCCAACCCGTTGTACGGCCTGTGTACTTCTGCATGGTGATCATATCCCATACTGATGTCGGGATAAATGCGCAGAAGGCGGTGGCGTTTTGTAACACATGTGTTTTGGGACAGTTTTCTCAGCTTATCACCAATACCGTGGACTTGCAGATCTGTGTTTCCTGTGTGAATATGCTATTAGCACCAGTTTTGTGTAGTGCCACGTTACGTGGCACCACATTCTACATTATGAGCATGAGTTTAGATTCATAAAATTTGGAAATAAGCAGATTTTCACAGTATTTGATATTCTGAAAATTTATAGATCAGTTGTTGAGTGGGGTAGTCACAGCTGTAGAAACACTTTTTGCTTTTTTTTTTGCGGACGTGTTAGCTGACTTCGATATTACAGACCACTACAAAAAAATTTCAGCTAATACGAAATAAAATGTAAGAACGTTGCCAGTGTGGCTGACTGCCAAGGAGTAAAAAAGAAAAAAATGCTGTAAAGCGCCTGTCGTCTATCTGGATATCTAGAGGTCACGGGATCGAACCTCGGTGGAACTACAGATTTTTTTCAGTTTTCGTTTTATGCTAGCCTTCACCTCTCTACGACCTGAGGAGTCGCCAGAAGCAACACGTTGTTTAGATTCCTAGTTAGACTGTAGGACCGCTTTCCCCAGTTGGATAACTGGAGTAGGTCAGGGACACGCAAGCCGCTGAAGAGGAGTCCGATAGAAAGACTTGCGCCAGGCTGTTGAATCGCACGAATTAACTTTTTGAATATAAACTTAAGTTGGTACGGAATCCTTAGAGCGCGAGCTCTTCTCGCATTTGTCCGGTTTTACTTTTTTTGGTAGATCGAGACATTTGTGTGAACTGACGCGTGTATCTAATTTCTTACAGCGTTGCTCCTTCTGAGACAGCTTGGAAGAGATAAAGTTGATTTCTCCGTGATGATACAGACATGTCGTGGCAAAAACGAGGGGAATCATACCTAATCCACGCTCCTCCAACCGTCACTCAGAAAACGCAGATTTTTCGCAGCTGGATTTGAGTAACACACATGTCATTCGATGGAGACCCACTATGCTCAATAGGATTTAGGTTAGGTAAGCAGGTGTTTTTGATGAAGAGCTGTCCTTGTGGAAGTACAGGTCACCTGTGGGGTGCGGACAGAGGGACACCCATGATGCAAAATGCATCAATGTGAACGATTGCAGGTATGTCACAGAACCCATTTCATCTCACATACCTGAACATTGCCCAGCTGGCAATTGAAATGCTGCTTTCGACCCAGGAATAATCTGCCTTTGAAATATATGTATACCTACCGTGTCACATCTCTCCATCCACTCTTTGCGCATACTACGAGTGATGATTACGTTCGTGTGTGGATGTAGTTATTCGTTCAGTAAGCTATGCAGTAAGGCACGACGATGGATTCCGTAACGTGTAACCGATTACGATGATGTGGGTGCGGATGGTTTGCCTTCTCACCGATTTTTATTAGTTCTGTTAACTGCAGCTGCTGAATTACAGCCAATCCACTCGTTTTACAATCCACAATGGTCCTTGTCCTCAACATTTTGTTGTCTATAGCTGTTTTCTGTGGATGCGACAACAGTTTTCCCAAATCCAAGTATTTATAGTATACTATTGATACGGCGCTACGTGAATGGTCTAGGACTCGCTCTTCCTAACAGAATAATGTTCCATGATTATGCAGCCATAAATTGACCGCAGTCAATACGCCAATTCAGCGCTTAGCGCTCGAATGTCTTCTGAGAGCCAGAGCACACTATTTCACTAAATCTCTCCGGCACGCCTAAGAATTCTTTCCACTGTGACATTGGAGTGCTCCTTCTTCAGTACAGCTCCAATCTCATATTCACTTTTTGAAGATACAGCGCATTAAAAAGGCCTAATCGTATTCTTCAGGGTTTTTCGAAAGTATAAATGTGTTTATCAATCAGAGTCCAAGAATTGTGAGTACCAGGATTTCTTTCTATTTCTTTGATTTGATATTGCCTGTCTTGACAAACTCTCCTGTTCAAATCTCTCCAAGTGAGTAGCAGCCACTCCCAAAGTGCTCAATCACTTTTCTGGATATACTCCACTCTCGGTCTTACCCTGCAGTTTCTACCCCGTACAGCTCCCTCTAGTACCATAGATGATACTCCCCGATGTCCTAATTAACGTCCAATCATCCTGCCCCATCTTTCTCTCAAGGTTTCCCACACATTTCTGTCCTTGACGATTCTGTGGTGAATTTCCTAATTTCTTATCAGTTTTGACACTTGTTTTAGTCCTCAGTCTTCTGACTGGTTTGATGCTGTCCACCCCGATTTCCTCTCCTGTACCAACCTCTTCATCTCAGAGTAGCAATTGCAATCCACATCCTCAATTATTTTCTGGTTGTATCCAAGTCTCTGTCACCCTCTACAGTTTCTGTGCTCCACGACTCCCTCTAATACTATTGAAATTATTCCATGGCATCTTAATAATTGTCCTGTCACCCTGTCCCGTCTTCTTGTCAGTGTTTTCCACGCATTCTTTTATTCGCCTCCTCATTCTTACCGTATCAGTCCACCTAATTTTCAATATTCTTCTGTAGCACCACATCTCAGATGCTTCTACTCTCATCTATTCCGACTTTTCCGCAACCTTTGTCTCGCTACCATACAATGCTGTGCTCCAAACGTATATTCTCAGAAAGTTCTTCCTCAAATTAAGGTCTATGTTTGATACTAGTAGATTTATCTAAGCAAGGATTGCCTTTTTCGCCAGTGCTAGTCCTCTTTTTATGTCCTCCTTGCTCCGTCCATCATGGTTTATTTTGCTGCCTAGGTAGCAGAATTACTTAACTTCCCTACTTCGTGATCACCAATTATAATATTTCTCGCTGCTCACACCTCTACTGCTTCTTATTCCTTTCAACTTTCTTCGATATAGCCTACTTTCAACCCATATGCTGTACTCATTAGACTGTTCACTGCGTTTAACATATTCTGTAATTTTTCTTCACTTTCACTGAGGAGAGCAAAGTCATTGCAGAACCTTAACATTGATAGCCTTTCATCTTGAATTTTAACCCCCCTCTTCAACCTTTCTTCTGTTCCCATTATCGCTTCTTCGACTTGCAGATTCAACAGCAGGGACGAAAGACTAAATCTCTGCCTTACACTCTTTTTAATTCATGCGTTTCGTTCTTGATCGTCCAGTCTTATTGTTGCATGTTGATTTTTGTACGTATTGTATGTTACACGTTTATCCTCACAGCTTATCCCCTATTTTTTTCTCAGAATTTCTAACATGTTGTACTATTTTACATTATCTAACGCTTATTCCAGGTCGACAAAACTCATGAATGCGTCTTCAGTTTTACTTTCATTATCAACCGCAACGTCAGAATTGGCTCTCTGCTGCCTTTACCTTTTCTAAAGCCTAGCTGATCGTCATCTAACAGATCCATAATATTCCTTTTCATTCCTGTGTATATTATTCTTGTTAGCTTCCTGCATGCATGGGCCGCTAAGCGGACTGTGTGATAATTCTTGCACTTGTCTGCTCTTGCAGTTTCCGTAATTGTATGGATGATGTTTAACCGAAAGTCTGATGATGTATCGCTAGTCTCACAGATTCTACACACAAACGTGAATAATCGTTCTGTTGCCATTTTTCCCAAGGATTATTATAAACTCCGCTGGAATGTTATCTATCCCTTGTGCCTCATTTGATTTCAAGTCTTCGGAAGCTCTTCTAAATTCTGATATACTGCATCACCTGTCTCTTCCCTGTCGATTCCTTTTCTTCTTCGCCGCGCCATCAGGTAAGTCCTTCCCCTCATAGAGGCCCTCAATGAACCTATCCGCTCTCCCCCCTGCATTTAAGACTTGTATTCCCTTTGAACTGCTAATGTTATCGCCTTGCTTTTAATTTCAGTGAAGATTATTTTGACCTTCCTATATGCTGAGTCAGTCTTTCCGACAATCATTTCTTTTTCGATTTCTATACATTTCTCATGTAGCCATTTTGCCTTAATTTCTGACTATCGCACTATCTATAGCCTCAGAAAACTCCTAGTGTATGCCTTTATTCCTTAGTACTTCCATAGCCCACTTCTTTGCTCACTGATTCTTCCGGAATAGTGTTTTAAATTTCAGCCTACTCTTCGTCATTGCTAAATTATGGTCTGAGACTGTATCAGCCCCCTTGTATGCCATACACTCTAATCACAGACTTCGAAATCTCTGTCTGATCCTGGTGTAATCTAAGTGAGATATTCCCGTATCTCTCGGCTTTTTCCATGTACTCCTCCTCCTCTTCTGATACTAGTAGACTTAGTTTGGCTAGGAATGCCCTCTTTGCCATCCATCTTTTCTTTGTTTAAAAGAAAGCAGAATTTTTTAACTACGTCTATGGAAATTGGAGAGCGAGGGGCTGGGAGTGCGAACTGCCATTGAAAACCAGTTTAACCAAAAAAAAAACGAAATTAGCTTATTTGACTCGATGTGAGTGCTGCCCCTTACAGAAAACAATGGAATTCAAACAAGTCCATAAGAACGAGAACCACGTGTTCCACAGCCACTACAAGAATTTATGGGACATGAACTAACGTAGCCAATTTACAATAAGCATCTATCCTCTGTCACCAACAGTCCTGACGTTACACTGGCTGGTAAAACGACTCAGTTTTGCATTTCTCCATGGAATTAAACTGTCCGTACGTCGCAACGGATTAAATTTTCTTCGGTACTCTGCTCACGTTGCGGTGAAATAAGTAGATAACAGCTGGCGTTTCATGTGCAGCTGCTATAGATCTGCCATTGCAAGTTCACGCCCGAGGCGTCGCAAGATGCTGCATACCGGGTGTGTCTCTTCCAACGGGTCGGAAGATGGCAGCGTCGAACCTCTGTGTCTCCAAATGGCAATAGGCAGATAACGATATGCGGCCTCACAGACAACACGGATATAAACGTTGCATTGTCTCCATCGAAATACCTGAATCACAGTTGCGAACAGTTTTGCGGCTAGTGAGACTTAAAGCCACTAAACGAGGAACAACACTCCACAGAGACTGCATACACCGTGCTCTAAAATGAGGCAGGCGAGGCATGCTGTGAAATCTAGTACGATGCATAGCACTTGGCGCTAATTTACAAAATGGTTCAAATGGCTCTGAGCAGTATGGGACTTAACATATTAGGTCATCAGTCCCCTAGAACTTAGAACTACTTAAACCTAACTAACCTAAGGACATCACACATATCCATGCCCGAGGAAGGTTTCGAACCTGCGACCGTAGCGGTCGCGCAGTTCCAGACTGAAGCGCCTAGAACCCTCGGCCAGACTGGCCGGCGCTAATTTACAACGTGCAAAGATACGTCACCGCGGAAACGTCTGTCGATAGTAGGTTCACGAACAGATAAGCAGCTGTCTTCACTCTCTGTAAAAGAATATGACATAGGGAGAGGAAAAAGTTGCTAGGGAGCTCACACTGTTTTTTTTTTAGAATGACAATATTTACCCTGGCTTCCAAAAAAAGACTCGTTTTATTGGTAGCGAAATTTCTAATCATTAGGCTTACCAGAATTGAAAATTGTAACAAGCCTGCAAAGTGCAGTAAAACGTGGCAATGGTTTACTTGAAATTATCATCCTGGGTTTAGGCACTATTATTTTCAATAAATACATCTCCAGCGTAAAACATGACATGATACATGCCTCGGCTATATCTTCCGTCCTATTTCCTGAGTGCTAGATCAATATTATTTTTTGTTCACCTCCAGATTCCCTGGATCTTTCCGAGACTGTTCTACCCTGGGACGTGGTCATTAATAGATCGTAGGTTCAGTATAGTAGATTTTAGGGGGTTAACAAATATTAGACGCCCATAGAAAACGAACAAGAAAGCTAGAATTAAAGACAAAATTTAACTAAGCTATGGACTTAACCCGTTTTGTGAACTAAGGCTGTGAATAACAGAGAATGGTGGTAATATTCCCAAATCAGACCATTCTAATCTGTCTAGACACAAAAGTGGGAGCATTATCACCAACGATGATTCCAAAACACCCAAATACAGAAAAAAAGCGTTAGCCAAATGTTGAATAGTTATTCTGGTTGTCGTCCCTTCTTACTTCAATATTTAATGTCGGACAGGTGAGGTGCTTCCTAATTGTCCTCATACTTTTATAGCCTCCATATTTCGTCCAAGTAAGGATCATGAAAATACTGAAAAGTGTGGGAGACTGTTTCATAGGGAAGACATTTTCTGTTGTAATTTTCGATCGTAACAGGCGCAATAACAAAGGGATCATTTATTAACTTAATAGCACCGAATTTGTTCACCAGCGGGAAGCATCTGTCTAACGCTGACTACGTATCGATACTGATCCTATTTCTCCCTTAAATTACTGAATGGAGAAGGTATTTTGGCTAATATTATTGAAAACCTCACCGCACATTCGCCGTCCTGAAACGTCTCTGGTTTAGTCTGACCGACCTAAAGTGTAAGGCTCAGTCGTTCACAATCTGATTATCTGATCGCCGTATGCTTTGCTGGAAACAGCGAGGTGGAAATGCGAACAGTCCAGCGCACAATCCAAACGATTTTATGAGGTTTCGCAAGCACCCAGCTTGAGGCCGCGTTATCGATTTGCAACAAGACTTCTTTGTGTTTGGAAGATGAAAAGGACTGCTTCAAACTCGTAGACAGACTATTTCAGTTCAGCCGCAGACATAGTTCTCAAAGCATATGACATTGGTCTGCTGTCGCTGTCATGATGCTGAACGAGTATACCTGCAATCCTAGAATTTGAGCCATCGGTTTGCACTGTAAAGGGGGCATTCAAAATCTGGAATAGAGAAAACGGAGCGCTAAATAGTGGAAGTTTATGTTTATGAAAGGCCACCTGCTGTCCATCGTTCCACTTAAAAACCTTCCATAATGGAGCAGCTGTGCGGCTATCTGGGCAAAAGTAGGTATAAATTTTCTGAAAAACTTTGTAATATAGATAAAGCGAGCATTACCTTCAAGCGCTCTTAACCCATTCACACATAGACCTAACAAGATTTCGAGATGTACCAAACCACATTAGATGGTATATCAGCTAAACAACTTCTTGCAAACGTACTGAAACTTCATTTAATATCAATATATTGTCAGGATAATTATAAACACACTTCAACTCACGCTCTCCAAAAACAGAGTCCAGTAAACGTGACTGAACTTCCGCGTGCTTTGGCAAGCCAAATGGAAAGCAATTAAATTCAAATAAATTCCTATCAGTACAGAACACTGTCAGGGTTTTGGATTTTTGGTGTTAAGGGCACCTGGTGGTACGCTTGGATAAGGTTTAAGAAGCTAAAATTACATAGGCAGGTTAACGAAATGAAATAGTTGTGTTAGTCCAATAAAGGAGCCGAATCCAATATAACCTGTTGATTGATAGCATGGTACTCTACCAGTGGCCAACACCCACGCCATTCCCTTTCATACCAAAACCGTGGGTGAAGCATAGGGCGGGATGAGCAAGTAACTTGTTACTAATCTTGTGTAACTCTCATCTTTGGAGGAAATAATTGATATAGCGCTTATCAAAAGGGTATTTCATAGATCACCTGAATCTGACAGTGAATTTTATCGGTAACACCCAATACACCATTAATTATACTCTGAAATTGATTGGAAATGTTTACATTTAGTTACTCCTCTGCTTCTTTCAAACGAGCAGCATTACCTTGAATATTATTTTCTTTTATTCCACAAAAACAGTAACAAAAATGGCTAGCTTACAATGAAATGACATAAATAAGGTGACAGATAATTGTAGGCATAAATTACAGCATTCAAAGAATGAGGAATGATGTTCTGCAGTCTTTATCAGTAGCACACATTTAGCATCTTCACTGCCACCTTGAACTGGTGGCAGTTCAACATGCAAATTTTCTTCTTCTGCAGCCTGAGGTTCCTCATCATCATTTTTCAGACCCAAATTAATCATTCATTAAATTCTTGACGTGTGTTCCTTCCAGGGTAAATAACGTGGACAAAAGAGCAGTCCCGAACAGAGACATCACAAAGTCCTTCACTGCCTTGTTATTTTTGTCAGTGCCAGCCTTCTAAACGCTTCCTTAGGGAATTCAAGATCTTCCTTTATTACAGACACCAGGTGTTTGAAGTCATATTCTTGTATCTGCTGTACTAATGATTTATTTTTCATGTGTGACTTGCTGGTGAGGTTAGGGTCGGGAAGTGACACAGCCCATCCCCTCTCCACGAGGAATCCAGTTCCTAATCTATACCCATTCTGTTGAAGACAATTCGGAGCATGTTACCATATTTCGTATTGTGTTTCTGATACTTAAGTGTTTTATCGAATTCATTTTCCATATACATCTTGTATTCAATATGTTCATCGCTCCCAATATTGTTAAAAATGGCGCTTGTATAATTGCCCATTAACCAAATCACTGAGTTAATTTTCGCCTGAGGGTAGTAACTTTCTTCTGGTCTGACGAAAATGTTAGTCGGTACATTGTTTGCTGAAGTTCTTGTTATTTGAGCAATTTTTCCCTGGTACACCACCAGCTGATAATCCCATCTCCACATGTTTAACGATGACGCTCACTATCAACGAGGTTGCATTTGCTGCTGAGGTTAGTGTCACTTAAACCGATGGCAAAGAGACGCTCATTAGTGCTGATGATGTTATTGACTACCTTGTACCACGCTGTTCTCACGTCAGACGAAAGAACATCACTACTGATGTTTTTCCAGATCACATTCGATGCTATTCCAGCATATTTAGTTTCTATATTATTTTTTCCTTTCATGTCTCCATCTTTCAGCTAAAATCGCCTTTGCTGTAACGTTATTGGAGTTTAAAAGCTTTTTGCTGAGAAAGCTTAGTTCAATATAATACGCTCTAACATGTTTTAGTTGAAAACCTACTTTTTGTATATTTATCGGCGACTCTACACTTTCTGGCCTGACACTGTCGTATAGTTTTGCTGTAATGCACCCTGGATCGTTACACATCACGCTTCATGTTCGTTTGACATACAGTGCCATCGCCTTAGATTTGTTGTCGGTTAGTCACGTTCCTCCATTGCTTGGGTCCAAAACTGCTGTCTTCACCGGCACTCGAAACAATTACCCTTCCACAAAAACTTTGCTAAGGTGGACGTGATCGTCTTCGCCACCATTGATGGAATGGGGAGAACCTGTGTTATGGTGTTATGTAGTAGGCCTTGGATAAAATATATGCGTTGATAAACAGTATTCTCTGGAACTGGTCTATGCTACGTTGAAAATTTTCAATCAAAGCTCCCTTGATTTTTCTTGTCACGTCCCGCCAATTTATTGCTAGCATTTTTAAAAGGGAAGTTGTCAATGCTATTCCAAGAGCTTTGTGTTCATTAACATGGTTCGCCCACTCAATGCGCAAGTTAGCAAGCCGCCTTATATTAAGAAATTTACTTTTGTTTTCATTTACCCTCGTACCTGATGCGGAACAGTATTTTGCAAGTACCATCTCTAGTTGTGTCACATCTGCTTGGTCTCTGATGATTACGCCTACATCGTCCTCGTAAGCACCTACCACGGTCTTTGTTCCTTGAATGGTAATGCCTGTCAGCCTGTGCTGTAGCTGTCTCAAGAAAGGTTCCAGCGATATAACGAACAGGAGCATGGATAAGGGGCTTCCTTGGGTAACACCCCTTTTTATTTCAATTTTTGTCAGTCGACAGTTAACGGAGATTTGTGCAGTAATACCCATTACCATGTTCTTCATGATGTCGATGGTTTTTGGCAGGATGTCCGTTCAGCGCATTGTCTCTATCAGGTACCTGTGATTAATTTGATCAAATGCCTTATGGAAGTCTATGAAAAGCAGTCCACGTTTTATGTTACTTGCTGCGCAGTTTGTAAAATCCGTTTGTAGGGTTCTCGTTCTCCTCAGAACTAAGTTCGGTTACAGATTACGCCATAAACAGTTTTAATGGTGATATTAATTCAGTTCCTAACGTAAAGGTAGCTACTGTTTATGCATCTACAGGGTGTTACAAAAAGGTACGGCCAAACTTTCAGGAAACATTCCTCACACACAAAGAAAGAAAATATATTATGTGGACATGTGTCCGGAAACGCTTACTTTCCGTGTTAGAGCTCATTTTATTACTTCTCTTCAAATCACATTAATCATGGAATTGAAACACACAGCAACAGAACGTACCAGCGTGACTTCAAACACTTTGTTACAGGAAATGTTCAAAATGTCCTCCGTTAGCGAGGATACATGCATCCACCCTCCGTCACATGGAATCCCTGATGCGCTGATGCAGCCCTGGAGAATGGCGTATTGTATCACAGCCGTCCACAATACGACCACGAAGAGTCTCGACATTTGGTACCGGGGTTGCGTAGACAATAGCTTTCAAATGCCCCCATAGATAAAAGTCAAGAGGGTTGAGGTCAGGAGAGTGTGGAGGCCATGGAATTGGTCCGCCTCTACCAATCCATCGGTCACCGAATCTGTTGTTGAGAAGCGTACGAACACTTCGACTCAAATGAGCAGGAGCTCCATCGTGCATGAACCACATGTCGTGTCGTACTTGTAAAGGCACATGTTCTAGCAGCACAGGTAGAATATCCCGTATGAAATCGTGATAACGTGCTCCATTGAGCATCGGTGGAAGAACATGGGGCCCAATCAAGACATCACCAACAATGTCTGCCCAAAAGGTTCACAGAAAATCAGTGTTGACGACGTGATTGCACAACTGCGTGAGGATTCTCGTCAGACCACACATGTTGATTGTGAAAATGTACGATTTGATCACGTTGGAATGAAGCCTCATCCGTAAAGAGAACATTTGCACTGAAATGAGGATTGACTCATTGTTGGATGAACCATTCACAGAAGTGTACCCGTGGTGGCCAATCAGCTGCTGATAGTGCCTGCACACGCTGTACATGGCACGGAAACAACTGGTTCTCCCGTAGCACTCTCCATACAGTGATGTGGTCACCTTGACGCTGACATTAGGGTTATCGACAACTGCACGAAGAATTGCCTCGTCCATTGCAGGTGTCCTCGTCGTTCTAGGTCTTCCCCAGTCGCGAGTCATAGGCTGGAATGTTCCGTGCTCCCTAAGACGCCGATCAATTGCTTCGAACATCTTCCTGTCGGGACACCTTCGTTCTGGAAATCTGTCTCGATACAAACGTACCGCGCCACGGCTATTGCCCCGTGCTAATCCATACATCAAATTGGCATCTGGCAACTCCGCATTTGTAAACATTGCACTGACTGCGAAACCACGTTCGTGATGAACACTAACCTGTTGATGCTACGTACTGATGTGCTTGATGCAAGTACTGTAGTGAAATGAGTCGCATGGCAACACAAGCACCGAAGTCAACATTACCTTCCTTCAATTGGGCCAACTGGCGGTGAATCGAGGACGTACAGTACATACTGACGAAACTAAAATGAGCTCTAACATAGAAATTAAGCGTTTCCGGACACATGTCCACATAGCATCTTTTCTTTATTTGTGTGTGAGGAATGTTTCCTGAAAGTTTGGCCGTACCTTTTTGTAACACCCTGTATATTTCCATGAGCGCATGCGCATGACTATCAGCGATGCTAGGTACAAAGCTGCTCGCTGCGATTAGTTCCGGTGCTCTGGCGACATACCTACCTCGTCCGCGCAGTGGGGCCTGCTGTTTCCCTTCAGCCCCAGCAATGTAGATTTATGACTGGGTACTACGGTGCTGTAGTTTTATACTTGACATGGCCAAACTCTGGCATGCAGTAGTTTAGTGTCAATAGCTTCTGAAGAAGGCCAAATTATTTTGGCTGAAACCTACGTAAAGATTGGTTTCTATTTGCAACTGAGGCTGACGTGTTATATGTTCGATTCATATTAAACTCGTATTTGGACAACGTTTACACTGGGGTAAAGATAACTGAAGCGATAATTCTATTCCTTTCTGTGTAGTCTAACGTTGCCACGTAAACAATGATACGTGCATTCCACAGATTAATCACTTTGTATGATCACTGACATTTCGTAACAACTTCAGTTAATTTCGGTTCTGATTTTCACTCATTTGAACTTTCGTTATGTAAATGCAATCTTGTTAGCTTTTATTAGTAACGGACTCTTGTGTAGTTGGCGTGTGCCAACGCAATTAAGTGATTTTCACTGGAACCAAAACTTCCTAATACCAACTCGAGATTACGTTACGCAAAAAGCTAGCAATATCTCTGAAACTTAAATATTTCCTTTAGTCGTTTTGTAAGAGTTACTATTGATGCACATTTTCGTAATAATACTGTTTTCAGATAATATTCATCACTCAATTTTATCCAAAGTAAGTTTCTTTTGCACTTTGAAATTAAATATCCCTCAAGCACGTTACTTTTATGGTGACAAACTTGCGATCACAACACAATGAATTACACGCAACAGCTACTAAGTAACCACACGTAAAGGTTTCTTGTGACCCAAGAAAACTTGTCTATATTTGGACTAGGTGTCTCAATACAAGTTCAAATCTCGTAAGTGACCGAGTGCCACCACGACCTCACATCCCCCACAGAAATGTAAATTCAAGAACAAACAAAAGCCGGCCGCTGTGGCCTAGCGGTTCTAGGCGCTTCAGTCTGGCACCGCGCGACCGCTACGGTCGCAGGTTCGAATCCTGCCTCGGGCATGGATGTGTGATGTTCTTAGCGTAGTTTGTTTAAGTAGTTCTAAGTTCTAGGGGACTGATGACCTCAGAAGTTAAGTCCCATAGGGCTCAGAGCCATTTGAACCATTTGAACAAACAAAAATATAAACAAAAAAATCCAGGCGCCACCACCTCTTTTGCTTTAACCTTAATTAACAATTCAAACAAAACTAAGCCTCTTCAGGCGTTAGCACAACGCGAACCGCTAAAGGTCCCTAAATTAGATCAGGCCGCTCGTCACTTCTACTAACCAAGTTTTTTGTTTAGTTACGTGTTGCTTGTAAATGATTCCTTTCTTTTCCCGTCGCTTACCAACTCAACCTACTGGTGTGATCCCTTATAATCAAGGCGAAACAGTTCGAATATACACCAGCGAATTCTAGATCCGCTGTATGATAGTGGCATCCAAATAACAACCAAAACTGTGTTTGAGGATTTCCCTTCTCGATACACATCAGTCATTACCAAACCACTCCCAAAAACAGCTAGCAACCCAGTTACCTCTGGGCGAGCCGCAACCACTAATCATACAACACGGACAGGATATCGGGTTTCACCGATTCCCTAAAAATCTTCAAATGCAAATCTCTCTCTCTAACACGAGTCTCGCTGTAGCTATCACAGCTCTCCTTCCTCCCGAAATGTCCACAGAACGACAACCAGTCGACCGCCCATAAGCACAATGTCGCCAAACGAGTGCCTAATCCGTGACTAATTTAAAATCCCAGAACCTACATGTATTCCGTAGCTCGACCTTGGGAGGAAAACTAAACGACAAAGCTGCGACAGTGTCTCCGTAAACTGCGCAAAATACTACACTGGTTGGATGTGAGGTCCGGCAGTTATGCAAAACACCATTTGCAGAACTGGCGGACCTCACATCCAACAATTTTAACTGCAAACACGGCCAACACAAGGAGCTGCAAATCAAAATAATAAATACTGCACTGGTTTCACCAGCCAAACTCCTTCACCTCTCCCAAGACTTTAACACCAATAGCGACGCCTCTATACAACACGCAATGGATAGGTACTACATGCGACCTAGGCCGACCGCGACAAGTTTATCCGTAAGAGGTCTACTGGGGAACTAATTATATTATGATGTCGTACAATGCCGGCCGCGGTGGTCTAGCGGTTCTAGGCGCTCAGTCCGGAACCGCGCGACTGCTACGGTCGCAGGTTTGAATCCTGTCTCGGGCATGGATGTGTGTGATGTCCTTAGGGTAGTTAGGTTTAAGTAGCTCTAAGTTCTAGGGGACTGATGCCCACAGATGTTAAGTCCCATAGTGCTCAGAGCCATTTGAACCATTTTGTCGTACAATGGGAACCATTTACATGAACAAACACACAACGCCACGCTAACTTTTGACAGTTAAATTATTATTCTTTCGGCCGTCGGGCTACATCGATAGCGCCCGGTTCCGTATCGTCGCTGACGTAGCATCTCTGGAATCAGCGATGGCGAGTTGTTTCATCGCTGAAGCCGTGCGTGTTCACCACCTGTTTTCGCTGCGGCGCACTGGGGGCATCTTGAACATGTTTTATCGCCTTCTAATACATTATACACGTATGATTATTGTATTCTCCAGGTGTTACTGGCTGTTTACCGGATCGGGTGCTCAGCAGTTGTAATGGCGAACGAATTCCATGCTTCTGACACAGCACACAGTTCATACGTCAAAGTATTTAGTCATTTACAAAAATTAGAATAAACTCAACATTTGCTCAACAAACTGGTGTAGGTATCAGCTATCTCATCGTCTAAAATCCACGTTCTTACGTGTACATTTGCCTTACTCTCTAAATTTCTTAATATTTGACACGTGGTGTACTCCAAAAGATCTTTTAGTGAAAAGTGCCTCTGCTTCAGCCACATTAAGGTGATAAGCTTACAGATCTGAAATAGTCCACTACATATGTTGAAAAATTTATTACATAAGAAATTTTGTTTCCTAGGTGAACGATGCGTCTTAGCCAAGAACTTGTCACCTGCTCTCAAGGGTATGCCACAAAGCATGCCATTCTTATTGCTTGCTGTATTTACTCAGTTGCCAAACGAACAGTTTCAGCATGTATTTTTCTTCCCGTGCGTGGAAAGGTAATACCCTTTCCGACTGTGTCTGCTAGCCGCTAATTATTTAAAACTAGGATTAGTGTCATTCTCGTCGCTTCTTGAGCTAATTCACTTTTTCCTTGAACTCCTTCGAAAACATATTCCAGTCTCTGTGCTGCAAGTGGCAGTCCAAACAACGCACTTTGCCAGTCTCCTTCATGATCCTCCCAGCTTGATCTGATGCAGGGTGATAATGCAAATCTTTGCCACTGTGATATTTCTTCAACGCAGAAGATTTAGCCTTTGGCGAAATAAGAAAATAGACCCATTATGAGATAATGCTTGATCTGCCTTCCCCACCTCTCCTTGAAATCAATCTACAAATTCCATACATACAATCTTTGCGTTTGAATAAGGGAGCAAAAGTCATATACTCCAATGACAATTCCACTGTGACAGGCACATACTCGAAATGTTTTCTTGTCCTTGGAAGAGAGACAAACAAATTAGTCACAGTAAATTCCTAAAGTTACAGAGGTGCGAATGAAAAAAGCGGGCTTCTACATGATACAGTTTGCATGCTGACAGACTTTGCAGGTTGCCAAAACTTTACGAATTATTCTTTCCATATTACTGAAATGCACTCCTGGAAATGGAAAAAAGAACACATTGACACCGGTGTGTCAGACCCACCATACTTGCTCCGGACACTGCGAGAGGGCTGTACAAGCAATGATCACACGCACGGCACAGCGGACACACCAGGAACCGCGGTGTTGGCCGTCGAATGGCGCTAGCTGCGCAGCATTTGTGCACCGCCGCAGTCAGTGTCAGCCAGTTTGCCGTGGCATACGGAGCTCCATCGCAGTCTTTAACACTGGTAGCATGCCGCGACAGCGTGGACGTGAACCGTATGTGCAGTTGACGGACTTTGAGCGAGGGCGTATAGTGGGCATGCGGGAGGCCGGGTGGACGTACCGCCGAATTGCTCAACACGTGGGGCGTGAGGTCTCCACAGTACATCGATGTTGTCGCCAGTGGTCGGCGGAAGGTGCACGTGCCCGTCGACCTGGGACCGGACCGCAGCGACGCACGGATGCACGCCAAGACCGTAGGATCCTACGCAGTGCCGTAGGGGACCGCACCGCCACTTCCCAGCAAATTAGGGACACTGTTGCTCCTGGGGTATCGGCGAGGACCATTCGCAACCGTCTCCATGAAGCTGGGCTACGGTCCCGCACACCGTTAGGCCGTCTTCCGCTCACGCCCCAACATCGTGCAGCCCGCCTCCAGTGGTGTCGCGACAGGCGTGAATGGAGGGACGAATGGAGACGTGTCGTCTTCAGCGATGAGAGTCGCTTCTGCCTTGGTGCCAATGATGGTCGTATGCGTGTTTGGCGCCGTGCAGGTGAGCGCCACAATCAGGACTGCATACGACCGAGGCACACAGGGCCAACACCCGGCATCATGGTGTGGGGAGCGATCTCCTACACTGGCCGTACACCACTGGTGATCGTCGAGGGGACACTGAATAGTGCACGGTACATCCAAACCGTCATCGAACCCATCGTTCTACCATTCCTAGACCGGCAAGGGAACTTGCTGTTCCAACAGGACAATGCACGTCCGCATGTATCCCGTGCCACCCAACGTGCTCTAGAAGGTGTAAGTCAACTACCCTGGCCAGCAAGATCTCCCGATCTGTCCCCCATTGAGCATGTTTGGGACTGGATGAAGCGTCGTCTCACGCGGTCTGCACGTCCAGCACGAACGCTGGTCCAACTGAGGCGCCAGGTGGAAATGGCATGGCAAGCCGTTCCACAGGACTACATCCAGCATCTCTACGATCGTCTCCATGGGAGAATAGCAGCCTGCATTGCTGCGAAAGGTGGATATACACTGTACTAGTGCCGACATTGTGCATGCTCTGTTGCCTGTGTCTATGTGCCTGTGGTTCTGTCAGTGTGATCATGTGATGTATCTGACCCCAGGAATGTGTCAATAAAGTTTCCCCTTCCTGGGACAATGAATTCACGGTGTTCTTATTTCAATTTCCAGGAGTGTATATTGAGCCTCTTAGCGTAGCAATGCATTTCATAGCACCAAAAAGATCCAATGTACATATCACACATTAACCTCTTTCTAAAGTCCTGTGCTATGCACAGTACCCAATTGTGACCAATCCTGTTCATTTTTCGAAACAGTGTGTTATTTCTCAAGAGGTAGCGTTGGAATTTCGTTACTAGATCCCTATCTCTCACCTTTACTTTCAAATCTTTTAGTATCCCGGTCTTATCATGTTCCCATGAGATCTCCGTCATAGTATTCCCTACAGAATTCTTGTTTCATGTGACCAATCTCCAAAACATTCGCACATAGCTCTTCATCATTCTCAACCTGTAGTCCTGGTGATATACATGATAGAACATCTACCATCACATTGTCCATCCCTAGTATGTACACAATTTTAAATATAAACTCTTAAAGACACAGTCACTTATCATGCCTAATGTCGATGCGTAAGTCTGGCAGTCTTCAAAATCTGAAGTGCTTTACAGTCACTATACACCTTTGCGTTCCCTCCAAAAAGAAAGAATCTAAACGTTATAAACATCTAGGCAATCGTAAGGGCCGCGAGGTCAGTCACCAAGTAACCTCTGCCACATTTAGATAGGATTCGGCTAGCGAATGCAGTCTGATTCGACTAGTGGGTGCAGTCGTCTTAGGAATCACTGCTCCATCATGTTCTGTTCGTTGGACAATACGCAATTTAATGCCAACACAAGAGCTGCCCGATCCCAGGTATAAATCTTACTCCAAATCAGGATGATTGACACTTCCTACAATGCTTCAAATTCTTGCTGCACCTCTATATCCGAATTTGTATTTCTACCAATCAACGGACCTAGCTGCTCTGTAGACAACGTCATATTGATAAAATCTTTGTAAAAATTTAATATCTCCAAGAAGGTTCGAACTTGTCGCTACCTCTTTGGTGTGGAATAATTTCAGCCGGCCGCGGTGGCCGTGCGGTTCTAGGCGCTTCAGTCCGGAACCGCAGGACTGCTACGGTCGCAGGTTCGAATCCTGCCTCGGGCATGGATGTGTGTGATGTCCTTAGGTTAGTTAGGATTAAGTAGTTCTACGTTCTAGGGGACTGATGACCTAAGATGTTAAGTCCCATAGTGCTCAGAGCCATTTGAACCATTTTTTGGAATAATTTCATAAGACCTGAATCACCTCTGGATTGGATCGAATACCTTCTCACGTGATCGTGTTTCCAAGGAAGTTAATCTCTCTACACATGAACACTGATTTCATTAGGTTCACTCTGACACCATGGCCTCAGAACTTACAGTTTTGTTAATGTAGGCCTCTATAGCCGTCATCACAGCCAATAAAATTCTTCATTGCCAATGTGTGAAATTCTTCTACGTTTCGACCACTGTTGCAAATGGCCTCCCACAGGCTGTCTTTTTCTAACGAAAAAGTTAGCAAGAACACACTGAGGAAGGCTATTTGCAGTAATGGATGAGATGTCGAAGAATTTTGCATATTTACAGAGCGGTCACATAGCCTGAAGAATTTTATTGAGTGAGAACTTAGCGCCTTGTTAGGGTCTTGCCAAGAGTTTTCTGCACTTAGTACATCAACATATAATGTGACCTTTTAACTTTGTTCTATGGAATTATCATGTATAAACCACTAGTAAATGAGGCTCATAATGCACGTAGACAGAATGGTAAGTTTTTAAATTAATAAGAGCACCCATAACAGAGAAAAGTAGAATATTGATGGTAATCCGTGGTGTATCAGTAATTCAGGTGCCCAAGAAAGGCAATCAGATATCTACAAAAAGATAATCCGTTAATGACTTTAACTACAGTATGTGCACAGCTAATTTTTTTCTCACAACCGGTGAAGAATTGCACTTTAAATACAAACTGAAAGTTGATTTAGATGAAAAGTCTGATCACATTTACGGAAGAAGCAAAAGATTTTAATACTGAGAATTTTGAAAGTTATTACATATAACTTAAGGAGACAAAAGTCATAGGACTGCGATATGCATGTATACAGATGGAGGTAGTACCGCGGGGATAAGGTATACAAGGGCAGTGCATTGGCTTTGCTGTCTTTGTACTCAGGTGAGTCAAATAAAAATGTTTCCGACGTGATTGTGGCCGCAAGAATGGGAATTAACAGACTCATACACTCCATTCCAGATATCATTAGGGAATTCAGTATTCCGAGATTCACATTTTCACGAGTGTGCCGAGAGTACCAAATTTCAGGAATTACTCCAACAATGGACAACACAGTGACCGGCGGCCTGCACTTAACGACTGAGAGAAGTAGCGTTTGTGTAGAGTTGACATTACTAACAGACAAGCAACACTGGGTGAAATAAGCGCAGAAATCAATGTGGGACCTATGACTGACATATCCGTTTGGAGGGTGCGGTTAAATTTGGCGTTAGTGAGCTATGGCAGCAGACAACCGATGCAAGTCCCTTGGCTGAAAGCACGACATCCTCTGTTGCATCCCTCCTGGACTCGTGACATTATCGGTTGGACCCTAGACGACTTAAAAAACTGTGGCCTGGTCATATGAGTCGCGACCTGTTGGTAGGGTTCAAGTTTGGCACAGATCCTACGAAGCCATGGACTTAAATTGTCAACGAGGCACAGTGTAACACTGTGTAAGCTGGTGGTGACTGTAATGTTATGGGCTGTGAAATGGACTGGGTCCTCTGGTCCAGTTGAACCGATCATTGGCTGGAAATGGTTAATTTCGGTTACTTGGAGACCATTTGCAGTGACTGTAGGAATTCTTGTTCCCAAACAACGATGGAATTTTTATGGATGAAAATGCGCCATGACAGTAGGTCATAATTGTTGGCGATTGGACAATTTGAGTGAATGGTTTGGCCACCCCAATCACCCGACGTTAATCCCATCGAACATTTGTTGGTCATAATCGACAGGTTAGTTCGTGTACCAAATTCTGCACTGGCAACACTTACCCAATTATAGACGGCAGTAGAGGCAGCATGGCTCAATATTTCTGCAGAGAAAATCTAACGACTTGTTGAGTTCATACTACATCCAGCTACAACACTATCCCAGCAGAAAGGGTGTCCGACACGATACTGGGAGATTCCCGTGACACTTCTCACGTCTGTGTATAAAATCCTTGCCCATCTGTGACAAAGTTGGCCCCATGGACGTCAAAATTTTAACGAGTCCTTGGAACACCTCAGCAGCATTAACAGTAATATCCTATTCGCCATGGAGGTAGAAAAAGACAAGGCATTGCCCTTTCTAGACATCCACATCCGCCGCAAAAGAAATGATTGCCTTTGTCACAGCGTCTACTGAAAACCCACGATCTGTACTTGCCGCCATCAGCCCTCATCACCCGGGGCAGAAGCGCACTATTTTACAAACATTGGTGCATCGTGCAAAAGAGATATCAAAAGGTCTGAGCTGTGGGGTTGATCTGTTATTCTGTTATTCTCCACAACGGATTAATCTGAGATGTACCCTTTACCCTGGGGCCCCTGCAAGATGCAATTCCAACCCCCACACTACTACAGAAATCAGACAGACGCTCCTAACGGTCTAGAGAGAAATGCCTGAAACCTTTCAGCAATAAATATCTTCTGGAGTCGTCCGCTGTAAGGAAATGACACAAAAATTCACAAAATTTCTTACGTAACTAGTGGGATACTTGGGTACTGGAGTAGTGGTAGTTAGTGTAAGGAAAACATGAAACTAACGAAAGTTATTATTCATTTTGCAAAATTTCTGAGAAATCACAATGGCACTTTTAGTTATGAATTGAACAAGTTATATTCTGGTTCTTTTCGGAATGTAAAGTTACCTTTCAAGGATAGGATTCGCTAATGAAATTTCTATACAAAGTTTAAGATGGTTGTTGACATGGCAGAATGGCAGAGAGGCGCGCCTACTCAACTTGAATAATTATGCTTTAGAATGTTGCTTGATGCGGGCGAGGCTGTAGCGTGTGAAATGCAGTGAAGTGTACTGTTGTGGAGGAAATATGGGGCTCGCAGTAGCTGTAGCGCGCATTACCGTAAGCTGCGATGACTGCTGTCTGCGCCGCTCACTGCTGAGAAATAAGATAACTCTCGTTCTATCTGGATTGACCTTCGCCAATCAAACTCTCCCTATGCCTTGATGAAGTCAAGGATTCCTATTCGCCCCTAGTCTAACTATTGGTGTACACCGGCCAGATAACCAGGCCACCGCGATGCCAATCAAAATTCGCTCACAGGCGTTTAACTATAACTCTGTCCGTTCCCACCGCACAATAAGTGTGTTGGCCAACAGAGTGAACAATGCTTAATTGCAAGGACTCAATATAGAGTAGCACTTCGATTCGCTCTCGACAGAGGTGCTCTCCCAGTGAAGTACTGAGGAGAGACTTGTTCCTCGCTCCAAGAGCAACAGCGCAATGGCGCCTCTTCACACCAGAGGTGAAGGGGTATATCATTCAGTCTCTTCCATTATTCCTTCAGCTCAAGGCGTCAGAAATATCGTCTGCCAATCATCATTGCTCTTCTAAAACGGGAGAATGACGTTTCGTTTAAGGTGGGCAATCCGGAAACCTGTAGCATTGGCGTTTGGCGTTTGCTGTCTCCCTGTGAAAATCTCTGAAACTGCGTTCTATGTGTACAGAATGCGTAGGCTGGCCGCTCCCACACAATGTGGCGGAATTTGCTTTTAAGCCGAACACAGGGTTGTTCCCGCCTTTCACTCAGGCCAACGCTGTCCGCTACATGGGCGGTCACCGGCCGACATAGTCTTGGTCATCCTCTGAAGGGATCGGCGTCCCGTTGTGCGGTTTCTCTCCCAAACTAAAAGCTTCTGTGACCGTTGTGTGTGGAATGTATGTGTGTACGCCAGCCTCGAGTATTTCAACCATGTGCACTTACTTGTTAACTGCATATCATTTACATGAATTCATACAACATTGACTTTATCTTATCGAATTTGGATTCGAATGAAGCGTCTTGATGTGTGGAATATGATTGTGAGGGCGGAATTTGTAAGCAATGAAGGTCAGGAGACCATGACGTCTTACATACCTCCCTCCTTCTAACAAAATTTTTGTCTGGGGTTTGTCAATGCCGAGGAAAACATTGACAAAGTCAGGCAAAAATTGCTCTTTTAGATTTTCCAATAAACTTTTCTCAACCAGTCTGAACAATTTTTTCTAATGATTTCTTTATGGCTATTGTTTCTATTTTTTTAATTCTACAATTTATGTTTTGTTGTTAGGCAAATACAGGCTTTACAAAGGTTGTTACTCTTTTTCATTGCCAGTATGTGTCTCTGTATTTCTTTTTCACTTCCAAAAATTTGTTTTTACAATATTAATTTTTCAAAACTTGTAAGTGTACAGCGTATCATGTTTTAGTGTGGTTATATCTTTTCTTTAGTTAAGCTTGCGTAAATTTTCTCAAAAGCTCTGTTGTGTTACTTTGTTTTATTTATTTAGGCATTATCTTTTTCTTTATGTGTCATTATTCTTTTTTTTTTTTTTAAGAATGAAGAATCGTTTCCTCTTAATTCTATCCTCGGTATTAATATTATTACCCCAGAAAGGTGTTTTTGAATGTTATTTAAAGAAGAAAAATTCTGCACAAATCCTTTTCTAATTTTACATATAAAAGAAATAAATAGACTTTCTATGAGTTTGTGAGATTATATAACTAAACTAACAAACGGTTTAAGGTATCTATACATTGCAGATTTTACATACGTAATAAAAATAATTACTTTTACAAGAAAGGAAAAAGGTACTTTTACAAATATATCATTTTCTTAACTCTACATTTGTGTTTTATGATTTTTTTCTTTCTTTTCTACGTCAGATCTGTGCTCGATGATCCCCACTGAAATGCTGGAAGGCGTCGACTCATTTGTGTGGGTGTCACAAATCATGAGAGAAGCACTCTAGCATGCGATGCCAGGTCTTACTTGTTGACATTGTCATCATGGAGTGGTACTTTTAACCGATGATGATGACTGTGGTTTACTGCATAGACAGTGATGTCTTGGTACTCCTTTGCTGTCACACCTGGGACGGTATGGCAATTTGATGATGTGGTAGGGAGAATACTGTTCATTTTGCTGAATTTATTTCTAGATAATGTTGGTTGGTACTACTTAATATTCTGTTCGCTGTTCGCTTTTATTTGTTTGACGATTCAAGGTTTAGTTTTGGAGAGGTGGTTGTAGTAGTTGCTATGCCTCGAAGTTCATGGAAAGACGTTTGTAGCAATTTGCTTTGTAGGATAGGAGAGAAAGGTATCTTGCTGTCTTCTGCCCCTCTTCATCTTGCTTCTTCTGTTCTTCTCTTCTTTCTTGCATTCATCTGTCCTTCTTCGGCTAGGAATATGTGAATTTTAGTGTAGGAGTGATATAGGATTTGTGGGATCTGACTACCTTTCCAACTGTTACTTGATGAGTTTGTAGATCTTAGTAATTTTTTGTACCTTCATTGTCGTCTCGTCATATTGTGATTTTCCCCATGCTCTTCCGTTGTGTAGCAGTGTCGTGACATATGAAATGTCCATGCTGCGTGTTGTCCTCCCGAAGTCCAACCTGGTTGCAACCTGCATTTCCAGTGTGGCGTTGGTCTTCATGTTGTTGTTATTGCCGTAAGTGCTTTCTCAACATGTCTGTACCCTCTCCGTCGCTAACTCGAAGCATCTGGTGTTAAGGGAGCTGGTGATTCGTGTTGGTGGTGATGTCCCTCTGACACGTAGAACTATTTACAATTTCTGTTTTACATATATTTGTTATTTACAAAAAAACTCTGATTTTATATAACGCAAAAATTTTCTGATAGTAGCAAAAATTATTGTATATATATGACATCTTTTCTTTATTCTAATTATGTCCTACCACTTCTTCATTCTTTTAATTGTTGTGCACCATTTATTGTTTGTGTGCATGTTGTAGTGTACTTGATACTACAAGAGATTGTTAGTGTGTATTGTGTCTTTTTTTCTTTCAGTTAATGTGTTATTTTGTTGATCTATTAATTTCACTTTTATTTAGTGGTTAGTATAAGATAGGGTGGACGTTAGTTTGCCTAACCTCTTCCGCAATTTTTGAATTCAATCTTTACGTTTTGCAGTGTTCGGAGGCCTAACTTCTACATCTGGTTTCTCTTCGCTGTGCTGTTCTTGTCTTTGTGGACCATAATTTCCTCCGTAATTATTCGCGCTCTGGTCTCGCCAGTTGCTGTTTCTACAGCGTGACCTCTTTCAAAGTACCCTTGACCGTTGGCATTTTGATTCCTAAATCCATATCCGCCACTGTATGAGTGTCCATTACCGTTCCTATTTCGGTAACAATTATTCTGGTTATCGTTTCTATGCCAATTGTCTCCATTGTGCCACTGTCCCTGTCTGTTAAATTGCCTGAAATTATTGGTGTTAGGATTACGATTATTATTGTTATTGGAATATTCGTTCCTAGTCCCCTCCTTTTGCTGTACCCTTTCCTTTCTTTTTTCTTTCACCTCGTCTTCTTTAAACATAAATTCAAGTTCCCTTAAAACCTCTTTGAATTCTTCGGTATTTTCATTTTTTCCTACTGTTGCCTTTCGATACTTTACCGGTAACTTCATTCTACACTGACGTATCAGCTCTCCGTTACTGTATGGTTTGTCTAGGCATTGATTCTTTTTGTCCATTGTATCAAACAATTTTGCCACGCTTTTCTCTCCTGAGATTTCATATCGTGTCATCTGAAGTAACTCGTATTTAATTTTGTTTTGCGCCTCCTTGGACCAATATCTTTCGAGAAATGCTGTTCTGAACTGTAGGTAAGACGTACAGGTAGCCGCGATCTTTTGCATAACCTCTGCTACTGTCCCTGACATGTGTGCACAAATGAAGTCAAGTTTGTCAGCTACGCTCCAGTGGTTTGGTAAACCTACTTGAAACTGGTCTATGAATGTGCGTGCAAGCAAGCTAACGCCTTCTTCCTTGAAATGTTGAAATTTTCTAAATGTAAGGAAGTGGTCTGTATCATATCTACTCATAAATCCGGTTTGTGGCTGATTCATGGACTCAAATAATCTGCCATTGCTTGTGTCGTCGTGTTTATTCTTTGGTAATTTACTGCCTGTCTGCCTATTCTGAATGTCCTGACTTATATCCGCGTCATATCGTATCATTGGTGAACAAAAGTGTTGTTCATGTGTTTCTACTCTCGTCGTTCGTGGTATAGAACCTGTGCTGCTATTATGTTGTGTCACTGGATTTACTAGTTCATTTGGCTGTCTTTCGATTGGTATCGGCTGAATGTACAGGGTGTTTCAAAAATGACTGGTATATTTGAAACGGCAATAAAAACTAAACGAGCAGCGATAGAAATACACCGTTTGTTGCAATATGCTTGGGACAACAGTACATTTTCAGGCGGACAAACTTTCGAAATTACAGTAGTTACAATTTTCAACAACAGATGGCGCTGCAAGTGATGTGAAAGATATAGAAGACAACGCAGTCTGTGGGTGCGCCATTCTGTACGTCGTCTTTCTGCTGTAAGCGTGTGCTGTTCACAACGTGCAAGTGTGCTGTAGACAACATGGTTTATTCCTTAGAACAGAGGATTTTTCTGGTGTTGGAATTCCACCGCCTAGAACACAGCGTTGTTGCAACAAGACGAAGTTTTCAACGGAGGTTTAATGTAACCAAAGGACCGAAAAGCGATACAATAAAGGATCGGTTTGAAAAATTTCAACGGACTGGGAACGTGAAGGATGAACGTGCTGGAAAGGTAGGGCGACCGCGTACAGCAACCACAGAGGGCAACGCGTAGCTAGTGCAGCAGGTGATCCAACAGCGGCCTCGGGTTTCCATTCGCTGTGTTGCAGCTGCGGTCCAAATGACGCCAACGTCCACGTATCGTCTCATGCGCCAGAGTTTACACCCCTATTCATACAAAATTCAAATGCGGCAACCCCTCAGCGCCGCTACCATTGCTGCACGAGAGACATTCGCTAACGATATAGTGCACAGGATTGATGATGGCGATATGCATGTGGGCAGCATTTGGTTTACTGACGAAGCTTATTTTTACCTGGACGGCTTCGTCAATAAACAGAACTGGCGCATATGGGGAACCGAAAAGCCCCATGTTGCAGTCCCATCGTCCCTGCATCCTCAAAAAGTACTGGTCTGGGCCGCCATTTCTTCCAAAGGGATCATTGGCCCATTTTTCAGATCCGAAACGATTACTGCATCACGCTATCTGGACATTCTTCGTGAATTTGCGGCGGTACAAACTGCCTTAGACGACACTGCGAACACCTCGTGGTTTATGCAAGATAGTGCCCGGCCACATCGCACGGCCGACGTCTTTAATTTCCTGAATGAATATTTCGACGATCGTGTGATTGCTTTGGGCTATCCGAAACATACAGGAGGCGGCGTGGATTGGCCTCCCTATTCGCCAGACATGAACCCCTGTGACTTCTTTCTGTGGGGACACTTGAAAGACCAGGTGTACCGCCAGATTCCAGAAACAATTGAACAGCTGAAGCAGTACATCTCATCTGCATGTGAAGCCATTCCGCCGGACACGTTGTCAAAGGTTTCGGGTAATTTCATTCAGAGACTACGCCATATTATTGCTACTCATGGTGGATATGTGGAAAATATCGTAGTATAGAGTTTCCCAGACCGCAGCGCCATCTGTTGTTGAAAATTGTAACTACTGTAATTTCGAAAGTTTGTTTGCCTGAAAATGTACTGTTGTCCCAAGCATATTGCAACAAACGTTGTATTTCTATCGCTGCTCGTTTAGTTTTTATTGCCGTTTCAAACATACCGGTCATTTTTGAAACACCCTGTATGTGTTCCGTTTTTCTGGGTTCTGCGCCTGGTCCTGTGGCATGTCATGTATTACTTTAATCGGGGTTTTCTGTTGCAATTTCTGCGCGAGTGTTACGTCTAGCCTTGGTTCTACTTGACCTTTCTTAGACGGCGCGTGTTCGTGTACTGAATTAATGCTTGACACGTCAGTTGTTTCGCTACAGGTGTAATAGGTCTCGATCTTTTCTTCGATAGTTTGTATGAACTCTGTTCGAAGCTTTTCAAACTGATCTTTGTTTTTAAGTTCTATTTTATTAATCCACTGATCTTACTTTTTCAGTGCAACCTTTGCGACCTTGATTTGAGTTGCTTGTTCTTCTGCAATTTGTATTGCTGTTCGAGTGGCTTTTTTCGTAAAACGTTCCACCTTTTTGTCAACGTTTGCGATGTCCAATTGGACCTTGTCCACGTCAGTACGTAATTGCTGATGACCTTGTGTTAGTACCTGAATTCTTTCTCTAGGTTCTTTCGCGTCTTTGTTTATCTGAGTGATCTGACTATCAATTCTGGCGATTCCCTCTTCCATCTGGATTTTAACCTGTTGGATCTGCGTCTTAATAGCCTGATTGTCCTGTTTCAATTCCTGATTATCCTGTTTCAATTCCTGATTATCCTGTTTCAATTCCTGATACTGTTTTGTTATCTGTGTATTCTGTTTCGTCATACTAGCGTTCATTTTTTGTAACATCTCCATGATCGCGTCCTGTCCTGTAACACTACCTACTGCTGAACTATGTATTCACGATCTATTGTATTCTACTCGGTCAGTTACGTCGTTTACTGGGCTATGCTGTGGCGTTTCTAAGTTTGAGAACTGCAATAACGCGTGCTGTCTGTGTTGAGGACTAGTTGCGTTTGTCATTGAACCATTACGTGGCGCAAACAACTCCGCAATTTGCCCTCTCTGTTGTGTATGTCTTGTGTTTGCAGGTACAGTTGCGTCTGTTACCGAACCTTTTCGTGGCGCTCGTAACTCCGCAAAATTCTGTTTCTGATGTTGGGGCATATTTAGAATGTGTACGATAGGTTCGACGTATTCTAAATGTTTCCCCTCTTCCTCACTGTCTACTTCTCTTTGAACGTTAGCTAACTGCCGGTTCATTGACTGTATTGACGCGTATTCTGTCCCTGAATATGCGGCAAACAAACGCGTTTTCTGTGCTCGTTTCGCTTCTAATCTTTGTCATTTCCTACGTGGGCTGTCTATTTCTGGCTCAGAATGAGCCCTACCTGGAATTTCATATTCTGGAAATTCGATGTTCTTATCCCTTCGATTCCCATCTGTCTGATCTATCACAATTTTATCCCAGTCTAACTGAGCCTGCTGATAGCTCCCCGACTGTCCTATTCTCTGAGTCACCGTCTGTCCTATTTTCAGGTTCACCTTCTGTCCTATTTTCAATAAGCTCGTTTACTTGCTGTCTATCTGGTTGATTCTCCCCCATCTTGTCTACTTGCTGTCTCTCATGTAACCTTTTGGCTTGTGCTCTCGTTAACATGGAAATTCTTTCAACACACCACAACCATATCTCCAAAACTGTACGACCACTTACCAGTTGGTTGAACCAACAACAACAACAACGTCGTGACTTCTCGGATAATGTTCTGTCTGCTCTCCTACAGTCTCCAGTCTCTACCTGTGCGCTTGCAAAGAGAGAAAAAAGTTATTTCTTAATTCTAATTTATATGATGCTGCGTCACACTGCGTCTCTGCGTCACCCTGCGTCTGTGCCTATCACTTGAAAATTCTATGCCCTAACAGCTACACAAAAATAGTAAAAAAAAATGCAAAATTCTCCAACACAATAACACACACCCATTGTCAATACAATTCTGCTTTCTTCACTACCTGTATCTATTCTGATCCCAATATTTGGAAATAGCTATTTAATACATGAAAGAAAGTTCTACAAAGTGCTAATGCTGCGACCTACCGTACCTAACTATCCTGGTAGTTTACCTATTTTACCTATCCTGGCAAGGTCGCCATTTTCTGAGGTGTGGAGTTGATCTGTTATTCTGTTATTCTCCACAACGGATTAATCTGAGATGTACCCTTTACCCTGTGGCCCCTGCAAGATGCAATTTCCACCCCCACACTACTACAGAAGTGAGACAGACGCTCCTAACGTTCTAAATAGAAATGCCTGAAAAACTTCCAGCAATAAATATCTTCTGGAGTCGTCCGCTGTAAGGAAATGACACAAAAATTCACAAAATTTCTTACGTAACTAGTGGGATACTTGGGTACTGGAGTAGTGGTAGTTAGTGTAAGGAAAACATGAAACTAACGAAAGTTATTATTCATTTTGCAAAATTTCTGAGAAATCACAATGGCACTTTTAGTTATGAATTGAACAAGTTATATCCTGGTTCTTTTCAGAATGTGAAGTTACCTCTCAAGGATAGGATTCGCTAATGAAATTTCTATACAAAGTTTAAGATTGTTGTTGACATGGCAGAATGGCGGAGAGGCGCGCCTACTCAACTTGAATAATTATCCTTTAGAATGTTGCTAGGTACGGGCGAGGCTGTAGCGTGTGAAATGCAGTGAAGTGTACTGTTGTGGAGGAAATATGGGGCTCGCAATAGCTGTAGCGCACAATACCGTAAGCTGCGATGACTGCTGTCTGCGCCGCTCACTGCTGACAAATAAGATAACTCTCGTTCTATCTGGATTGACCTTTGTCAATCAAACTCTCCCTATGCCTTGATGAAGTCAAGGATTCCTATTCGCCCCTAGTCTAACTATTGGCGTACACCGGTCGGATAACCAGTCCACTGCGATGCCACTCAAAAATTCGCTCACAGGCGTTTAACTATAACTCTGTCCATTCCCACTGCACAATAAGTGTGTTGGCCAACACAGTGAACAATGCTTAATCGCAAGGACTCGGTATAGAGTAGCACTTCGATTCGCTCTCGACAGAGGTGCTCTCCCAGTGAAGTACTGAGGAGAGACCTGTTCCTCATTCCAAGAGCGACAATGGAATGGCGTCTCTTTACACCAGATGTGAACGGGTATATCATTCGGTCTCTTCCATTATTCCTTCAGCTCAAGGCGTCAGAAATATCGTCTGCCAATCATCATTGCTCTTCTAAAACGGGAGAATGACGTTTCGTTTAAGGCGAGCTATCCGGAAACCTATAGCATTGGCGTTTGGCATTTGCTGTCTCCCTGTGAAAATCTCTGAAACTGCGTTCTATGTGTACAGAATGCGTAGGCTGGCCGCTCCCACACAATGTGGCGGAATTTGCTTTTAAGCCGAACACGGGGTTGTTCCCGCCTTTCACTCGGGCCCACACTGTCCGCTACATGGGCGGTCACCGGCCGACATAGGCTGGGTCATCCTCTGAAGGGACCAGCGTCCCGTTGTGCGGTTTCTCTCCCGAAGTAAAAGCTTCTGTGACCATCGTGTCTGGAATGTATGTGTGTACGCTAGCCTCGCGTATTTCAACCACGTTGCGCTTACTTGTTAATTGCATATCATTTACATGAATTCATACAACACTGACTTTATCTTATCGAGTTTTGGTTCGAATGAAGCGTCTTGATGTGCGGAATATGATTGTGAGGGCGGAATATGTAAGCAATGAAGGTCAGGAGACCAGGACGTCTTACAAAGGGTTCATCAAATAAATGAAGTTACGTCAAACAAGAATCACAATAAGACCCCGACGAGGAGCGAAAAAAGAAACTCGTTTTCCTGCCATTTTGTGGCTTAGTGTCAGGCAGGTTAAGCCGACTGCTGAAAAGACACAAGTTCAAATTAGGTCTCCGACAAAAATCCGTTAATTACTGAGACCAGTTAAAGGCGCAGCATCTCAGAAAACGGGAGGTCTGCAAAATTCCTTCCGAGTGTATTCAGTCGTACGTCGGACAAACAGCATGCACTGTGGAACAACGCAGGAAGGAGCATGAGAGGTTTCATCGTCTACGCTATCTCAAGAAATCTGCTTTAGCTGAACACCGTTTAGGAAACGTCACCGGATAAAATCTGGCGAAATATCCGTCGTGGCTAACAATAACGGCCTCAGACACAGCGTAAGTAAAGAAGCCATTGAAATAAAAATCACTGATAACGCCCTAACTAGAACGTTCTCGGACTTCTCGCCACATCAGTTCAGGGTAGGACCTCGAGCTTTTGACGATTAGCTCCATCGTCTTTGTCGGGAGCAACTGACTGTCAAAACTGCTACTGTCTTAGATTTATCTAGCCCAGCGAAGGCGTCTGATTTGTCGCTAGTTATGTCATGTTATCACAGATGGTGTTCACGTCTCAGCGTCAAAGAAAGGATACAACATGCAACCGGATACTAAAGCACGCAGTTTATGTAATTGGCATCTATTTTTATCCGTAGTTCTCTCACCTGACAGGGAGAGGGTCGATATGTCGACGGCAGTTCAAGAACCCCGCAGCAATACAACGACGATACAAAGAAAGAAATATGAGCGACTTGCAGCTATGCAAATATCATTGTCATCTCGTGGAAAGTTGCATACTATAATCAACATGTCAGACATTAACCTGGGCGGAAGAGCCATATCGGCCCTTAATAAATGATTCTCTTTCGCTCCTACAACATGAGATGTACCTGTCGTGGAATTCGTAAGTGGACTTTAACAGAGATTCGGCATCTCTCACAACACGACGCCGACGACGTAAGACTTAACAACAAGTCGCATTTTCAGCATAGCAGAGAGAGAGAGAGAGAGAGAGAGAGAGAGAGAGAGAGACGGAGAGAGAGAGCGGCTCCGTGCACTGCAGAAAGATAAAGATCTTGTTGTACTTTCGGCTGCCAAGGGAAATGCTACGGTTGTTTCTAATGCCACCGAATAACCACAGCAGAGTGGCATCGTTATTGAAAGATAATACGTACAAATGCCTAAAACGGGGCCCAACTCTGTCATACAGCAGAAAAACTGTGGAAGTCGTGAATAAAACTGGTCTACGAGTGTAATTTGCAACTGGTTGGCTGATTTTTCAGCCTCTTCGAATGGCTAAGTATCTAACCAAGTTGATGACCCACAGTAGTTGGCCGCTTTGAGCATGACACCAAAAACTCTCAGACGTTCACTGAGGAAAGTAAACAGGTTAGTGTTAGTCCAAACGACATTTTGGTCAGCCTGAATGTTACCTCACTATTTACAAAAGATCCTGTGGAGGACACAATGGGACTGTTCGCAGAGTATTTTCCTCTCTAAGCGGTAAAGTTGTTCCGACATATTTCAACGACCGCGTACTTCTTGCTCAGCAGTAAATTTTATTAAGTGACGGATGGAATGGCTATGGATTCTCTGTTGTCTCCAGCACATGTGAATAGTACCTGTATGCACCCAAACATCGACTTCAGGCCTCGAGACACAGAAAGAGGGAAGACCGCGATTTTTAAATGTTTTGATACAACGAAAGTCCGATGGACGTCTCGGACTATCAGTGTCGCACGCAGATTTATATATTAACGTCTAAAGTTTTCACCATCCAGTCCAGAAGAGAGAAACTTTAAATAGACGGGTACGCAGAGCAAAAACTATTCCTGACGGGAACCACTTGGATTCCGAAACTAATCATCTGAAGAATGTGTTCCGAAAGAACGTCTACGGTTTATGTCATATGAAGCTAGCGTTCTCCAAGGAAAGGAAACGTGAAAATGTTGAACATTCACGTGATGAGCCACCGATTACGTTTCTTCTCTTCTGGAATTCTGCAGTTAAAGAGGCTGTAGAAATAAGAATGTATGAGAAATCTTCAACCGTGACAGGGGATATAATCTTAGCGCGGCATGGAAGCGAGCTCTCGATGCAGAGAAGAGCCAAAGATTTTCGTCGCCATGTTTACTCAATGGCGGGAGCTGTAGCGCCGCCAGCGCAGACATTGACACCATCTACGATCGGGGCCTGCAATTAAATTGTGACGTCACACTGATCGGCTTGTCCGCCACTCTTCGGGAACGCTCGGCTCCGTCCAGGACCCACGGAAAATCGATATTTAACTGAAAAGATGTCGATTAAATATCTTAATTTTATCGTGTGCTATCGAGAACTTTAATGAATTTAAAAGCGCGGTCAAGAATTAGTAAACTCGTCTGAAATAGTTACTTGCTCAGCGCCGGAGACGGCTGCCGGTACTCGTAAGACCTGCAGTGTCACGTGCTGTGAACTACACCTCACGGCATGTCTTTCTCGTGGGCGTCGATCTACAGCAGCATGAAGTAATTACCGATCTATTAGAAGCCGTCTTTCGACCACCACCGCAGTAGTTTTGACAGTTGCTCCTTAAAAAGACGATGGAGGTAATCGTCGAAAACTCGAGGTTTTAACCTGAAATGACGCGGCCAATAGTCCGAGAACGTTTTATACAACAGTGCCGTCGCAAAAGACTTCGTTCTCACCCTAAAGAGACGCAGATATGCACGCCGAGTCAACGTATGTCCGAATATGGCGATGCCACACGCACCAGACCAGTGCAGCTAGTGAATGTAAGGGACGTACTAGCAGCTCACTGGCGAAGCCTTGACTGGACAAGGAGAGTTTAGATGAAAGGTCCTGTAATTTTAATCATTTCTCGCAGCCGAAAATCCGAGGTTTTACTCAGTATTACTGCCCCGAGACTGTATTCTTAGTAAAAGTTTTTATTCCTTCTCCGTGATTTTAAATTCACTTTCCAAATTTCTCCTACAGTTTCTCCACAGATCTAAATCTATAATTGCTATAAACATCGGTGTACGTTTCTTTAAAATTTCTTTGGAAGACAAGTCGTAAGGTCAGTATTGCTTCTCGTGTTCTTGCTTTTCTCTGGAACCCACACAGATTTTCCCGAAGGACTCCTTCTGGTTCTTCCATTCTTTTACAAATAATTCGTCTATCATTCGATATTATTCATATCTATGAGCAGCTGCCTTCTTTGGAATTGGAATTATTAAATATTTCTTGAAGTCAGAGTATTTTTCCTCTCTCGTATGTTTCGCAGGACAGGTGGAATAGTTTTGTCATAGCTGGACCGCCCAAGAATGTTAGTAATTCTGAGGGAATACAGTGTACTCCAGCAGATTTGTTTCAGTAGTCTGTCAAATTCTCCTCGTGGTATCATTTCTACCTTCACATGTTCGCTTACTTCTTCTCCCGTTTCCATCCGGAAGTTCATTTCTGCTGCATAGCCGTTCTACACAGGGCGTTCCAGCTCTGCTACGACTGCTAGTGTGAAACTCCATACTGTAATCAATTACTCAAAATGACAGTCACAATCGCTTTATTTATTTTGCCACCAACCGGTTTCAACCCACGATGGGGTCATCTTCAGGGCAATTAACACCATTTGGTCGCTCGCTGAAGTCGTCACCGTGCCTATGGGCGAGCGACCAAATGGTGTAAATTGCCCTGAAGATGACCACATCGCGGGTTGAAACAGGTTGGCGGCAAAATAAATAATACGATTGTGACTGTCATTTTGGGCAATTGATTATAAGTAAATCAATCGCTGTTATTTCCACACAACTATGTTCTCTAAAAATCAATATTGTAATGCTATTTTGTAGTGAGTTGTGGCGTAACCATGCTGGAAGTTTCAAGAGCAGCTGGGCAGCAGACATTATGCCTTGAATGCGACAGCCGGCCGAAGTGGCCGTGCGGTTAAAGGCGCTGCAGTCTGGAACCGCAAGACCGCTACGGTCGCAGGTTAGAATCCTGCCTCGGGCATGGATGTTTGTGATGTCCTTAGGTTAGTTAGGTTTAACTAGTTCTAAGTTCTAGGGGACTAATGACCGAGCGAGGTGGCGCAGTGGTTAGACACTGGACTCGCGTTCGGGAGGACGACGGTTCAATCCCGCGTCCGGCCATCCCGATTTAGGTTTTCCGTGATTTCCCTAAATCACTCCAGGCAAATGCCGGGATGGTTCCTCTGAAAGGGCACGGCCGACTTCCTTCCCCATCCTTCCCTAATCTGATGAGACCGATGACCGCGCTGTCTGGTCTCCTTCCCCAAAACAACCAACCAACCTAGGGGACTAATGACCTCAGCAGTTGAGTCCCATAGTGCTCAGAGCCATTTGAACCATTTTGAATGCGACAGTAGGTGTTCGACACTCGTCGGAAAATGGTAATGGAACAGTGGGGCAACATCCCGTTTTTGAGTCTTTCAGCGTCTGGGCGAGAATTTGTCGATTTCGACCCGAATACTGAGAGCTAGGTTCATGGTTGCTCCTCAGACTGTGCACGAGTTTTTGGCCACCAAATGGACCATAGTCATGGATCACCCACCGTATTCGCCGAATTTGGTCCAGCCGACTTCTCGTTGTTCCCCGAATTGAAGTTGGCAATGAAAGGATATCGTTATGACGCAGTTAAGGATATCCAAGAAAACTGTACTGCAGTACTAAATGCAGCATCGAAAAGGACGACACTGACTGTTCCAAAATACTTTTAAAAGGATTTCAGCTGTGCTTTGTGTGGTGTCACCGCCAGACACCACACTTGCTGGGTGGTAGCCTTTAAATCGGCCGCGGTCCATTAGTATACATCGGACCCGCGTGTCGCCACTATCAGTGATTGCACCGAGCGGGGTGGCGCAGTGGTAGCACACTGGACTCGCATTCTGGAGGTCGACGGATCAATCCCGCGTCCGGCAATCCTGATTTAGGTTTTCCGTGATTTCCCTAAATCACTCCGGCAAATGCTGGGATGGTTCCTTTGAAAGGGCACGGCCGACTTCCTTCCCCATCCTTCCCTAATCCGATGAGACCGATGACCTCGCTGTTTGGTCTCTTCCCCCAAAACAACCAACCAACCATCAGTGATTGCAGACCGAGCGCCGCCAGACAGCAAGTCTAGAGAGACTTACTAGCACTCGCCCCAGTTGTACAGCCGACTTTGCTAGCGATGGTTCACTGACTACATACGCTCTCATTTGCAGAGACGACAGTTTTACATAGCCTTCAGCTACGTCATTTGCTACGACCTAGCAAGGCGCCATATTCTTCAAGAATGTATTCTGAACTGATAATATTGTGAATCATGTACCGTCAAGAGCGACGTTCATCATTAATGGGTTAAAGTTAAGTATGAAAGTAATTACGTCCGCTTTCTGAAATCTAAATCCTTGTCATGTTCCAGACCTCGCGTCAGTATAGTCCTTCCCTCCTCACGCCAGCCTTCGTGAGCTAAAAAACGTGCATTTCGGCCTCCTCTAGTAACACGGTGTTGGCTCTTCTGCCAACACAATACTTTGATTCAGGGGAGGACTACTTTGCACAGATACAGTGATTTTGTGAATCCATAACTTGTAAATTTCATAGCCACAGTGGTAACGAAACAGGGACACACTGTGTATTCATTCCTTCAAGCGTTCATAAACTCTTGTCTCCCTTTTCTGAAGAGCGATGTTTCTCCGGCCTTTCACCACTCTCCCAGTGTTGGCCTGTGGAGTTCCGCCCCAAGTATGGAGTCCGGCGCGGGTGTCGGCCAGGAGCGCAGGACGGGCCGGACGCGGCGGCGCCTGCGTGCGTCGCAGGGCGTCGTGAATGATTAAGGCGGGCGGTGGCGCCGCGGGCCGCGCGTCGAGGGCCGGCCACAAGCACCGTCGAGCGCGCTCGCTAATTAGCCCGGCGCCCAGGGCCGCGCGCCCACGTCACAGCCGCCGCCCGCTCTCCTCTGTCCTGCCCTGGCCCGGCGCCGCCCGCTGGCGGACATCACCCAGCTGCGGGGCACACACCACCGCCGTCGATTCTCGGAACTGCTGGCTGCGCTCGGCCTCGCGAAGCCCGCATCGGAGGGCTCCACGATGGAGAGACAACTACGGTACGGGAATGTGTGGGCAAGCCGGCTTTGAGGCCTGAGGGAGGGGTAAACTGACCTCGAGCTGCTCCTGACCCACGCCCGTTATTACCGGCATATATTCTGAAAATATAAGTCACGCGAAGCCCAAATCGCTCTTTGCTATATGCAGTCAGATGGATATACAGGGTGTTTCAAAAATGACCGGTATATTTAAAACGGCAATAAAAACTAAACGAGCAGCGGTAGAAATACACCGTTTGTTGCAATATGCTTGGGACAACAGTACATTTTCAGGCGGACAAACTTTCGAAATTACAGTAGTTACAATTTTCAACAACAGATGGCGCTGCAAGTGATGTGAAAGATATAGAAGACAACGCAGTCTGTGGGTGAACCATTCTGTGCGTCGTCTTTCTGCTGTAAGCGTGTGCTGTTCACAACGTGCAAGTGTGCTGTAGACAACATGGTTTATTCCTTAGAACAGAGGATTTTTCTGGTGTTGGAATTCCACCGCCTAGAACACAGTGTTGTTGCAACAAGACGAAGTTTTCAACGGAGGTTTAATGTAACCAAAGGACCGAAAAGCGATACAATAAAGGATCTGTTTGAAAAATTTCAACGGACTGGGAATGTGACGGATGAACGTGCTGGAAAGGTAGGGCGACCGCGTACGGCAACCACAGAGGGCAACGCGCAGCTAGTGCAGCAGGTGATCCAACAGCGGCCTCGGGTTTCCGATCGCCGTGTTGCAGCTGCGGTCCAAATGACGCCAACGTCCACGTATCGTCTCATGCGCCAGAGTTTACACCCCTATCCATACAAAATTCAAACGCGGCAACCCCTCAGCGCCGCTACCATTGCTGCACGAGAGACATTCGCTAACGATATAGTGCACAGGATTGATGACGGCGATATGCATGTGGGCAGCATTTGGTTTACTGACGAAGATTATTTTTACCTGGACGGCTTCGTCAATAAACAGAACTGGCGCATATGGGGAACTGAAAAGCCCCATGTTGCAGTCCCATAGTCCCTGCATCCTCAAAAAGGACTGGTCTGGGCCGCCATTTCTTCCAAAGGAATCATTGGCCCATTTTTCAGATCCGAAACGATTACTGCATCACGCTATCTGGACATTCTTCGTGAATTTGTGGCGGTACAAACTGCCTTAGACGACACTGCGAACACCTCGTGGTTTAGTCCCCCTTAAACATCCCAACACCCACCACCACCTCGTGGTTTATGCAAGATGGTGCCCGGGCACATCGCACGGCCGACGGCTTTAATTTCCTGAATGAATATTTCGATGATTGTGTGATTGCTTTGGGCTATCCGAAACATACAGGAGGCGGCGTGGATTGGCCTCCCTATTCGCCAGACATGAACCCCTGTTACTTCTTTCTGTGGGGACACTTGAAAGACCAGGTGTACTGCCAGAATCCAGAAACAATTGAACAGCTGAAGCAGTACATCTCATCTGCATGTGAAGCCATTCCGCCAGACACGTTGTCAAAGGTTTTGGGTAATTTCATTCAGAGACTACGCCATATTATTGCTACGCATGGTGGATATGTGGAAAATATCGTACTATAGAGTTTCCCAGACCGCAGTGCCATCTGTTGTTGAAAATTGTAACTACTGTAATTTCGAAAGTTTGTCTCCCTGAAAATGTACTGTTGTCCCAAGCATATTGCAACAAACGGTGTATTTCTATCGCTGCTCGTTTAGTTTTTATTGCCGTTTCAAATATACCGGTCATTTTTGAAACACTCTGTACTATCTCTTGACTTGTGTAACGCATTCGATGCCATCGAAACCACTATTATACAGAGATGAAAGCGAAATTAGTGTCTGTAGTGAAGATGCGGAGTGAGCCAGATCGCTGGTCGACCATCAGCGATCGGCTTGTTATCTTTGGCGCGTCCCCGGGCATGAGCATCCTTGCGTTTTCGGCTGGGGCGCGCGGGGCGGCCGGTGAGACTGGCGGAGTTGTGGCTCGGGCGTAATCACATGTGTGATGTCTGTTACGCTGGGGCTCTTTGCTAATCGTGAAACTCCTGCGGCGGTTACTGGTTGCCTGCAAGGCATTTCGTTTAAACTGTGCCAAGCCTGGCAGTGAGAGGGGAGTCCGGAGTTGGTGTTGGCCTAGATGTTTGTACAAATTGAGGTGCCTGTGTGAGAAGCACGGCGTGGGCCTGTTGGTTGCTTCGTCATTCTGGAAGCTACCGCAAGCGGATGTTCCGCCGGAATGTCTACAGGTTGTGGTGAGCATAGTGTGAACAAGTTTTCGTAGGATGTGCAGCCTGACTCTTAGCCTGTGTTATTGGTGGGTGCCGGCCCCTTGTCTGTTACTGCTTCCGGGTGTCCTGTAAGATTTCACAACAAAACTGTGTTTTTGTGGAATTCTGTGTTTCTGGCTCAGCCTCCGCCTATAAAGGGGAAAGATTTGGAATTCCTTAATGCTGTAATTTAAACATATAAAAAAATTGTTTTTCAGAATAAGTGCCTGTTTCTTTGGGACACTGCAGTTCAAACAGGAGTGGCGTAATGTTAATGAGTAATTGTTAATCGTCAAATGAAGTGTATTTAATGTCTTACTGTTTTCTGGGGCATGCAGCTGTGTTATTGAACTCATCTTGAAGCGTTCTGTCGGGTGAATGACTGCTCCCCACTTCAGTGTATTGTTTTGAGAGTATTGTAAGGTTTTTTGTATATTTGTCAGCGGGGTGTATTGATTCAATTTTTTTTTCTCTTTCTTTTGAATTACGGTGAATTGTTTACTTTACTTGGTTATTGGCTTAACTCGCGCTTCACGCACTAAATCAGCTGATATCGAAATTGTTTTTTATTCCTGTTTAATGTCAGACAGATTCAAATGTAACTTCATTTATGATATTTGAAATAAATGTGTTGGATTGACCTTAATGAATTATGTGCAATCGAGATAAGGGACCCAGTCGTTCATTAGTGCTTAACAGTGGCGTGTGGTTCGGGTTGTGAGCCCAGTGCTTGGACCACGGAGACTGCAGCATGTCATGTTGGATGGTAGGTGGCCAAGAAATGTACAAGTAACTTCTGATGCATGGAGGAAACGGTATCGAGACCTTTGCTGACCATGTTCTATATTAATCACGTGGCAGACAATATTAACAGCAATGTCGGCCTATTGCACACGATGCGGTTATCTGCAACGAAGTAGTTGGAAAAAACTGCACAAACATTCAATTACATTTCGATATCAAAGTGGTACACACATCGGATACGTCAGCAGTTGGCTTTAAATATGCCCCATCGTAAAATTGTGCCTTATAAAGCCAACAAATGTTGTTCTTGCAACTGCAATATCAGTGAATCGCGTATGAAATCAATAATATTAACACCAATAGTGACACAGCGCAGGTTCAGGCAAACATAACGATCTTATCTCAAAGTCGCGTTGTAACCTGACACCCCGCACGCACCTCTGACGCCATTGCCTGTAGTACACTCGCCAGGATGTAACCTGCTACGCCATCTATGCCTCTGACGCCACTGAGAGTGGTACATTCGTCAGGATGTAACCTGGAACCTGTCATATATGCTCCCCATGCGCCACTCATGCCTGTAGCGAAATTGTGCATGGTACATTCAAGGTCATTATGCAACAAACACTCTGTCCACGCACCTGCGGCAATTATGTGACATTATAATGCAGGTCACCGACCCACTGTGCGGGTTCTGGCGCAGAAATAACCTAAGACAATGCCACCCCTCCCCCGGCTCCCCACTGAGCTAGGCCATCAGTATGGCTTATAAATGATGGAAACCCCTCCTCCTGTTATTGTAGACTAATAGGAAAACACTGCTAGTGCAGGAAAACCCCTACATCTCCCCCTACTCCCCTTTTATTATTATTTCAAGTAGTCAGTGTTTTCTTATTCAACGTCGGTACACCACGGTGAAAGGATAATGAAGCGCCAGTGGAGATCAGCCTGTATCTCCAGCCAGATTAAAAAGAATAACGTGCCTGTCACATTATAAAGTGAGTATTATTGTTGTTAACCAGGTGCCTATAATCAATAACTGTGTGTATCTCTGCGAATACTTCCTGATTTATCGGATCTACCGTTCGAATATGCAGCACTTCCAAGCTGCAACAGCAACAGCAGCCGTTGGAGCTTCCTAAATGCATACTATTGCTTGCCAAAAAGTATAACATGACTGCAAATGTATTGAAGTGCTTGAATGTGGGTGTAGTATCAGATTCCGACTTTGATGTAATACCAGAAACGGAGTGAACGCGTTGGTGCTAGAATGTAGTATAGATGGAATAAGTGGTACTGTGTGTGTAGCACGACTGAGTACACAGGAAGGTGAATATCGGTTATGGCCCATCTCACACCCCCAATATCTAACATTCTGGGTGGTGTCTGTTTGTTCTAAGTCGTGTCTCCCAACCACTTTCGCGCAACGACGCTCTGAGCGTGTTTTTTAGGGAATTGACTAATTTGAACCTGGGACCTGTTGCTGGTAAGGAGACGCCAGACCACACATGACATGTACAGTTCAGAAGAGTTCAGTGAGACTAGCGATGATATAATCAAATACTTAATGATTTCAGCGTCAGCTCCACTGCACTCCCTGTAAAAGAATCTTAATACTAACTAAATTTAGTGGAAGGGGTTCAAGGCTTTCCTATTTTTAGTTAGCTGGTAAAATAACCTCGAAAAATCAGTTAAGTTTACAATTGGAAATTTTATTCTACTCACAAAACATTGTTTATAAATTGCACTATTGATAAAAGGAAATATTTTAATACAGAATGATAAATACCAACTGCGTTCAACTAAAATGTGAACGAATATTCCCTGAATGGGTTTCCAAGTTCTACAAAGGATCGAAGGATGACCTATCCACATCATATCTGTAGTCTAGATTTAAGTTAAGTTTCATAAAAGACAAAACTATCAAAATGGTCTACAGTGACCCTCAATTATCTTAAATTACATATCTAACTTGTCGTAAATTAGAGTGGCTGATGTGGCTTCTCAATAATTGTATAACAGAAAAATCATCGCGTTTCAGATTTTAACTTCACGTAGCAAATGTGAATATCATGAGATTTAATTGACGATCGACACTAGTATTACATAAAAAGGGGATGTAACAGATGAGACTTCTGCAGTTCTGAGTGAAGCCTTATGCGCTCAAAATGCGGCATCGCGTGCATTCATTACCTTGTCAATGTTCGTTAGGGAGCGGCGGGTGGCACAGCTCCACGAACCTCGCCGTCTCAGAAGCAACTCCCTCCTAACTTCTACTTACTGCAATCTACTGACGTTGGTTTAAAAAAAACTATCTGGCTGTGTTTTCATCTGACCAAACAGGGTCTCAATGTTCACCTTAAGTTCCGCCTACAAAAATTCTATCTATCCAATGAGAAACATTATACTTTTCGTGGTGGGGCAATGTTTTTAACGTTTTCAACGTAACAGAGACGCGAAAAAGTCTCACGCTAAAACTTGCAGCTGGTGTGGCCCTTTTAGTGTTATCGTAAGATCTATACTGTTCTTCGGAGGGCTCTATCTTCTAACATGGGCTTGGTGGGTGGTCCTGGTGGTTGTCTGGCGACGTGGGTGTCTGTCCCTTATCGTAGGGCCTTCTAGCTTAACACGGTTCTGTTCTCGTTTCTTCCCTCGGAACTGCGTCTGTTTCACGGTGGGAAGGTATGACATGCATTTAGGCGTTCTTGTGTTAGTCTGTGGTATTCTATTCGCTCACTCGTTGATCGTATTACTTTGGTTAATTTAATGTCAGAATTTATTCAGAGCTATGTGACATACTGCCAGATTTGCTTATCATGTCAGGGTTTTCATGGAAGGTGTTGGATTTGCCTGACACCTTACATATCACCACCCTTCGAACTTCATTTTTGCACTGAAGTTAGGCAATGATTGAATCGTTGTCTAAGGCAGTCAAAAATTATTCCTTTATCTAAATTTTGTTGCCTACTGTTCAGCCACGTTATCCTGGTTCTATGCTTGATTGTATTACTAATTTATATTTTTATATTCTTCCACATTATGCTCAAAAATATGTTTATATTGACAAGAGAAGATTATTTTTATGCTATTATAATTATTATTTTTTAATTATTTTCTTTCTTTATTTAAGTGTGAAGTTTGTTTTTTAAGAAGTCTGTTATCGAAAGTGAGGAGTCTTTTACATCGATTTTCATAGAAATATTTTTTTTATAAATGTAATAATTAAGTAAAATCTATTCCTAACATTTTCTAAGTATCATGTACAAGTAAAATGTTTTTGTTTCTTGACACTCATTTCAACATTGTTACACTAACAAATAAGAATTATTTCCAGGAATTGCTTTGACAAAGAAATATACATACACAAGTATTGAGATATTATCCTAACAAATTGTACAAATATTAAAAAAAAAGGAAAGCATCCAACAAGATGATTTTTTATTCTTTGTTTTTATATGGAGAAAATAAGTGCTTTTTGTGAGTACACGACTGGCAAATGCAATTGTTCTATATGATCTGAGCCCTGCCTGTTCGTATTCTTGGAATAAAACAACTCCTAAACCTGTTTTCGCGCTATCAGTGGCCATACATAAATTTTGTGTTAGATCAGGATGTGCTAAAATCGGTGGTGTTGTTAGTGCGTTTATCACTTTTAAAAATTCTTTATTGGCTTGTTGATCCCATACCCATGGCGTGTTTTTTCCAGTCAATGCACATAGGCATGGTGTTGCGAGAGAGTCGAACCAAATAATTTTTTTATAGAATCTGGTGAGACCTAGAAATCCTCTGAGAGTTTTCTTATTATATGGAGTACAGAATTCTTTGATTGCCGTTAGTTTTTCTAGGTCGGGCATTACCCCTTTCTCTGAAATTATGTGTCCTAGAAATCTGACCTCTCGCCTTCCAAATCTGGATTTTGTTATATTTACTGTCACCCCATGCTCTTTCATGATCTGTAAAAACTGATTTAATGTGTCGTTGTGATGTTCCCAATAGGGTTCTGCTATAATCACATCATCAACATTACAAGTAATTTTTTGTAAAATTTCAGGACTGAGAATAGTATTAAATCCCCTAATAAACGCTGCTGATGATATGTTTAAACCAAATGGCAATCGTTTAAACTGATAACATCTACCGAATACGATAAACGCTGTAAATTTTCTATATTCTGAGGCCAATTGTATTTGCCAGAAACTACTCCGTAAATCAATTGATGAAAATATCTTAGCACCGTGGAAGTTTTGTATCAATTCCTCTAATTTTTCTGGGCGATCTGTCTTAGTGATTATGATTGTGTTGATCTGTCTGGAATCAAGCACTAACCTGATGCTCCCATCTCGTTTTTGTACAATATGGAGTGGGCTGTTATATGTGGAGGTAGCTGGTTCAATAATATCATCATCTAACATTTTAGATATCTCCTGGAATACTTTATTCCTCTAGCTTAATGGGAGTGTATAGTGCGGCACTCTAAATGGTTTGTGCTGTTTTACTTCAAACTTGTACCGAAAGTATTTAATACTGCCAGTCTTAGGTAAAAATACCTCTGCTTTATCTCGTAAAATACCCTCTAATTCTCTTTTACTGTGTTCCGAAATACCCTGAACTTCTTGCAATTTTTCGTCGATTTCTTTATGGACTTCTAACATGAGTTGAGGCGATTCCCCCTTTTGCGCATACCATTCTAATTCTTCATCCTCTTTATCTCGCGTCATTCTTAATTGTTTGTTTATAACTGGTATTTCTTCTACTTTTAGCTTTTGCTCAAAGAGAAGTGTGACATTCCCGAATGTTACGCTACCTTTCCCCATATCTATTATCGCTCGTCTCTCATTTAAAAAATCTGCACCTATAATCAAATCTACAGTTAGTTTAGGTATAATCACGAAGTTGACTTCGATCTTTTGACCTTGACACGAAAGAGTTAACCTTGTTTGTCTCGTAACTTCCGCAGCATTGTTTCTAATATGACCTCTTACTTTAATCTTACGTGTTTTCAGAACTGGCAATTCCTCATTGGCATTACATTACATGAATAAATTTTCTGAAATCGCAGTCAGTTCACTTCCGCTATCAATTACAATATTGACTGGGATATGCTTTACCATGGCCTTCACAATCGGTTGAATTTGAAAGGGTTGGTTTTGTTCTTCTTCTTGCATCAACGAATCCTCCACTGAATCATACATGTGACTTTTCAGGTATTTCCCTTGTGAATTCGAACTTTCTGTAGGATAAGCTTCGACTGCTACTTCTCTTTTATTTCCTCTTCTCTATTTCTTCCTTCATTTACGCTGTCTTCAACATCCTCTACTTTTTCCTCATCCTCGTCTATCTTCTGTTTCTTCGTCGCTTCTTCCACATAATCACATCTAAATCCTCTAATTATCGCTTCATAACTTCCTTCATTGTATACGTTGGGTTGTGTTCCCACTCGTAACTTATTTTCAACTTCTGTCGACTGCGCATTATCCTCATTGAATTCGCTTTCCCTGGTTTCCATCTCAAATAGCTCTGCAATACTTATTACTTCGTCCTTTCCTCCTACATTCGTTGTGCACGCCTCTGGTAATTCATCTTCCTCGTCAGTATTCTCCCAATTAATTTCGTCCCAACACGATATTGTTATTTTCTTGTCTTCGTTTTCATCTGGTCCCTGCGGATTTGTTTCTTCCTTCTTCTCTTCTCGTGATAAGGTATTTACTTCTCTGTTCAAGGTGCTGCAATTGTCCTGGCTCGGTGCGTCATTTCCTTTGGCATGGGCGCTTAGCTGTCAATTCGAACGGTTTTCGGGGTTTGGTGGTCTTACCTCCACCTCTTCTATCTGTATTCTCTTTTCTTGCTCCGCTTGTTGATATTGGTTTCTTTGTTGATAATTTGTCGGTCTATTGGCGCTCCAGTACCCGATCCAGTTGTCGTTATTCCCTCTGCAATAGTTGTTGCCGTTCCTGGGTGAATTGTAGTTATTGCCATATTCTCTTCTAAATCCATAACCGGTTCTTTGTTCAAATCTAATGTCGTTTCTTGGTGCGAAGTTATCACGTGGTTCGTAATTATTGTTTCTTCGTACTGTGTCTTGTGGATTCCACTGCTTTTTGCTTTCGTTTTCACGTGCGCTTCGTCTTTTTCTTGCGTCATCTTCCGAAAATATGAACTCTAGTTCCCTTAGAATCCCTTTAAATGCTTCGACGTCATTGCCTCCGCGACCTACTAATGATTGCTGGTATTTCAATGGTAACTTCATCGCGCATAATTTAATCAACTCTCCGCCACTGTATGGTACATCTAAGCATTGATTTTTCTTTGCCATTACTTCGAAAAATTTCACGGGACTCTTCTCTCCTGAATTTTCAAAATATGGGTTCTGTAATAATTCGTACTTCACTCTGTTCTGTGCTTTGCTGGACCAATATCGTGAGGGAAAATTCTCTCTGAAATCTTCGTACGATCGGCATGTCGCTGCAACATTCTGCATGGTTTCTGCGACTGTTCCTGACATGTGTGCACATTTAAAGTCTAATTTGTGTGCTAGCGTCCAGTGTTCTGGTAATCCCACTCGGAATTGATCATCAAAAGTTCGTGGATGTAATGAGTTTCCTTCTCGAAAGTGTTGAAATTTTTTTACTGTGAGGAAATGATCGTTGTCGTACTTTGTCACAGTTCCACATGAAATTCGCGATTCTTCGCCACTTTTGTTTCTGATCATTTCTCCCGTCATTCTTTCCGGTTGTGGTAGATCCATTGGATATTGTCCACTGTAAGTTTCGCCTACCCTTGCGTAGTATCGTTGGAGTGGACGTGTAGCTGAATGCATTGCACTGTACTCTTCGCGACCTGGCTTTCCATTGTCACGTATTGGTTCGGTATCTTGTCTGGCTAACCTTTCTGCTTCATTGCACGATCCAAACTGTCTTGAAACATACATTTGTGGTTCCGCATGTGTTTGTGGTGCCGTTTGTTCATCAAGAATATCGAAACGTGTGTGTTGCTGTGCAGGCTGTCTGATTTCACGTATGTTACTTTCCGCCTGTGATTGGAATCACAAATGCGTAATATCTTCGTTAATTGCTTGTTTTACCGGTGCTGTTACAGATACGGATGTGGTTGCAGACTCAGTGCTTGTTCGATCCTGTTCACTAAGCCCTTCAATAGTTTGCAACAACTCTGTTCGCAATTTCTGAAATTGTTGCTTCGCTTGCGCTTCTATTTTGACTATGCGGTTATCATATCTTTTCAGCGCTGCTTTTGTGATACGTTTGCGTAACACGCTGTTTTCAACAATTTCACGCGCTGTACCTGCTGCTTGTCTAGTAATTACGTTTATTTGTTTCTCTAGTTTCTTGACATCTCTCTGGGTGTTGTTACGTAATGTTTTGATGTCGCCCTGGGTGTCATTACGCAATGTTTGTACGTCCGCTTGTACCTTGTCAGTGTCTGTTCTCAATTGATTGTGACCTGTTACTTAGTTTCCTATCACTTCTCGAGATTCTTTTGCCTCGTCTTCAATATGACTTAGGTGTAACTGAATTTTTTTGTTTTTTTCTTTAATCTCACGCATTTGGCTCGTTGTTTCTGCATTCTGAATTTGAATTTGGTTCGCTATTTCTTTATTTTGCCTTGTCATGGTTTCCGTAATTTGTTGTAATAATTCTGCCAGATTGGTGGGTCCTATTGCGTTTTCTTCCGACGTCCTACGCTCTGTGTTTTCGCCCAAGTGTTGATTCGCAACATAATGTATTGAAATGTGCGGTGACACGTTTCTGCTAGCATTCCTTGTACTCTGTGGTGAGGGAGCTCTGATTACTTGTACCACGGGTTCTACGTATTCAAGACGCAAGTTAGAATCCTCATCGACTGTCTCTCTACTTTCCTGCTCCTCTGTCGTACGCTGACATACGTTTTCTATGCCTTGATGTACATTATCCTCGTTATGGTGCGTTATCTGTCCTATTTCTCGCGATACTGCATCGTCTGTTGTACTGTCCTCTATTCTCTGTCTGTCTTCATGCTGGGTTTCTACCTCAATTCGGTCAATGTCTCGATCTGCCATTGCTAATCTTTCCGAATCCCTTATTTTCTGTTTTAAAAGCAATTAACGCGCCCTTTTCGCGTCAACATGTGCTCATACGGTCTCACGCGTTTCATAAACTTCTTGCAGACACGACTTGACAATCCATTCATTTACTTGTTGGGTCAGAACCAACTTGTCAACGATGTATCCGCCACACCCGCGCTTGCATTGGAGAGGAAACTTAATTCTAACAATATTAAAATTCATAACTTAATTATGTTATTGTCTCTGGTAGAATGTCTCACGTTCTATTGAATACTTTCTTACTATCTATCGCTGCAGCTATTGTTTTCGACTATTTATAACTTTAGGAAGAACTTTTTTTTTGCGAAAATTTTTCAACAGGATATTTTTCTGACCTAGATAGGCATGTGGTCGACCTTCGATCATGGGATTTTAACATCCTGGCAGGGTTGCCATTCTCTAACATTCTGTGTTGTGTCTATTTTAATACAGAATGATAAATATCAACTGCGTTCAACTAAAATGTGAACGAATATTCCCTGAATGGGTTTCCAAGTTCTACAAAGGATCGAAGGATGACCTATGCCACATCATATCTGTAATCTAGATTTAAGTTAAGTTTCATAAAAGACAAAACTATCAAAATGGTCTACAGTGACCCTCAATTATCTTAAATTACATATCTAACTTGTCGTAAATTAGAGTGGCTGATGTGGCTTCTCAATAATTGTATAACAGAAAAATCATCGCGTTTCAGATTTTAACTTCACGTAGCAAATGTGAATATCATGAGATTTAATTGACGATCGACACTAGTATTACATAAAAAGGGGATGTAACAGATGAGACTTCTGCAGTTCTGAGTGAAGCCTTATGTGCTCAAAAATGCGGTATCGCGTGCGTTCATTACCTTGTCGGTGTTCATCAGGGAGCGGCGGGCGGCACAGCTCCACGCATCTCGCCATCTCAGATGCAACTCCCTCCTAACTTCTCCTTACTGCAATCTACTGAAGTTGGTTTAAAAAAAACTATCTGGCTGTGTTTTCATCTGACCAATCAGGGTCTCAATGTTCACCTTAAGCTCCGCCTGCAAAAATTCTGTCTATTCAATGAGAAACGTTATACTTTTCGTGGTGGGGCAATGTTTTTAACGTTTGCAACGTTAGAGAGACACGAAAAACTCTCACGCTAAAACTTGCAGCTGGTGTGGCCCTTTTAGTGTTATCGTAAGATCTATACTGTTCTTCTGGAGGGCTCTACCATTTAACATGGGCTGGGGGCTGGTCCTGGTGGTTGTCTGGCGACGTGGGTGTCCGTCCCGTATTGTAGGGCCTTCTAGCTTAACACGGTTCTGCTCTCGGCTTCTGTTCTCGTTTCTTCCCTCGGACATGCATTTAGGCGTTCTTGTGTTAGTCTGTGGTATTCCATTTGCTCACTCGTTGATCATATTACTTTGGTTAAATTAATGTCAGAATTTATTCAGAGCTATGTGACATACTGCCGGATTTGCTTATCATGTCAGGGTTTTCATGGAAGATGTTGGATTTGCCTGACACCTTACAAATAATATCCATACATGTGAAAGGAATGTGCCCACCATCAATATATATGGAGACGTGACGCTGGAATTAAATTCTAGAGACATTTTCTTTTACATTATATATTCAAGTGTTGTGAATTTGCGTGGCGTGTACAATGTCTTAGCGATTCCAGCCAACAGATTAAGTTGCTGGAGGCCAAAGGTTGCTCTAAAACTTCGTAAGCTATTTGTGTAAGGATAGTGTAAATCTGAGTCATTTAGAACATTGTATAAATTCCAGTTGTCACATGGTCCCAGAGTATGCTACTGTTGACTGTGTGAGTGTGTAGGTTTTATTTTGTCAAGTTGTGCAATGGATTGATCCAACAAGTGTCCTTTGGCTCCTGCAAGAAACAATTTCCACCTCATACTACTACACAAGTCAGACAGACACTCCTAATGTACCAACAAGAACTGATTGAAAAACATTCAGCAACAAATATCTTCTGGAGTCGTCCACTGTAAGGAAAAGACACAAAAATATTCTATATTCTGATGTACTTAGTAGAATACTTGGGTACTGGAGTACTGCTAGTTAGTGTAAGAAAAACATTAAATGAACGAAAAATATTATTTATTGCAAAAAATTCTGAGAAATCAAGTGAGACTTTTTCTTATAAAATAATAAATTTCCGGGTTCTTTTTGGAACAGTAGATTGCCTCTTATGGAAAGGAATGCTATTACTTTACAAAGTATGGAAAGGTTCTTTTCTCCCTTGCCTTTGAGAATGTTATTTACTCGGCAGAATGGCTGAGAGCCGCATCTACACAACTTGAGTAACTTTCTAGGTACAGTCAAGGCTGTCGCGTGAGAGATGTAATGGAGTGTACTGTTATACTGTATATTCTCTTGCAGGCATTTAACTAGTACTCTGTCTGTGTTCACACTGCACAATAAGTGTGGCAGCCAACATAGTGAATAATGCTTAATCACGAGTAACTCAATATAGAGTATCACTCTGATTCGCTAACGACAGAGGTGCTCTCCCAGTGAAGTACTGAGGAGAGACTTTGTTCCTCGCTTTTTGCGTACGCGTACGAGTGCACTCAGTCTCATTACGTGTTCCGACTCCAAGAGCGACAACGGAACATCGCCTTTTTCTGGAAAAATTGCAAGGGTATATCATTCCCTGTTTCTCTCACTCCTCTGGCTCTTTGTGTCATAAATATTCCGCCAGTCAGCGTTGCTCCTTTAAAAGGGAGAATGACGGTTTGTTTAGGTCGACCAGTGCAGAACTATGTAACATCTCCATTAGGCATATACTGTCCTCCTGTGAGTACTTCATAACTATGCAGTCGGTCCATCAAAAAATGCATCTTCTGGGTGCTCCCACACAATGTAGCGGAATTTCTTTTAAGTCGAACATGGGGGTCGTTATCCCTTCACTCTGGCAAAAGCTGTCCTTTCTCTGGCTGGTTACTTCGGCTGAAGTAGGTGTGTGTCGACCCACCCCTCTGAAGGCACGGACCTCCCAGTGGGCCAGCTGCCTCCCTAGAATGAAAATTCCTGTGGCTGTCATGTTGTGTACGCCAGCCTCGACTTTTTCAACCTCAGTGCGCACTTGCGATTTACTTATTAGATTTGCATTTCGCTTAATGAATTCATACAAAACTGACTCTACCTTATCGAGTTTGGGTTCGAATGAAGCATCTTGATGTGCAGAATACGATTGTGAGGATGGAATATGTAAGAAATGAAGGTCAGGAGACCACGCCACCTTACAACTGCGCAAGAATAAAACCTGAAGAAGTGGGATTTACAGACGAAATAAGTATTTTGTTCCTTCTATAGTGTTGAAAGTGATACCGGATGAATTCAAGGATTACAGAAAACATTTTTTTTCAAACCATTCCAAAGCAGAATGACAGTAAATTGGTGATGATTAATAATGGTTATGGAAGTATATGTCACAAAAATAATATTTCCTACAAAGTTGTTTTTATTCTTCCCCATCCCTACCCTGTCATTCAAATATGTTACAAACATGTGTAGCCACAGCTCGCTGGAAAGAGATGGGTGCCCAAACATCAGAAAGAACAATATTTTCCATAAGCACCTCTTATTGCTATCTACAGTTAATTGCAATATCACTGACTTCTCAAGAGAATGTATGTAAATACAATACTGTACAACTACCAAACTGCAACGCCAAAAACTTATTGTGTCTACAAGGAATTAGGGGTTACATGCATTGGCTCAGAGGCTACCGCCACCGATGCTATATCGCATATATGTCATATGGCACACAGCCATAGAGAGCTGCAGCAATCCTGCCTACATTGAGAGCTCCAGTCTCAGTGAACTAGCTGGTATCAGAACCTGCTGCAACATGCGTATAGGTTTCTGAACTATAAGAAACATCCCACACATCCGAGTAATGCATAATCCCCCACTTTGAGTAGCTCCCGCTAACAGTCAAAGAGTTTTCAGTCCTACTGGCAGCCACGCATATATATGCTGCAGCATTCAGTCTGCACATTAAAACCAATATACTTGCTAGATAACTTTATTGGATGTGGCCTTTGCTGCTGTCTGCAACACGTGATACATCTCATAGAATCTGGTAGTGGCCATGAACTCCCTACTCTTCTCAGTGCCTACACAAATATAGGTGGATAATAGTTTCACCAACTCCTCTCGAAGTGGCAGCAGCCAAATTACAAATATGAATTAAAAGATTATAAAAACCAGCACTCATCCTGGTACAGGGAGTATGACGTTGGATTTTTAAATGGAAATGATTCATCACTATAATCCAACCTGTGATGACTAGATATATTATTATTATTTTTAAGAAAAATGATACATTCAGAATTCATTTTTTTACCTTCATTTTTACAACCGTCACAGTGTAGTTTAATAGCAGTATAGCCAACAATTTCACATCATTCATTCAGATAATAATGCTTGCAGCTAGGTTCATATGTAGAAATAAAAACATAACTCTTAAACATTTGAGGAACCCAATGAAACCTGTGTGAAATTTCACATAACAATCATGAAGTTGTTTAGGAAACAAATAATAGTCAGTTGCATTGAAACTACGACGCCTTTCTGTAAGGTTCTTATAAACCTCCAAAGGCAGTTTATAGACATTTCTAGATTTGAGCCTTTAGAACAGGTAACAAGCGTTAATACATTACGTTTCCTTCTCATTGAATCTGTAGTTCTCTTGCTGTAGGATCGTGACGTATTCAGGAATAATTATTTCAGAATATTTAGGACGTCTCAGCTAAGCAGATTTCTTAAATACAACAATGTCATCCACTTATCTTGCTCCTTTAACAGTGATCTAATGGATGTGTTCGAAGTACAGGTAAAACTTACACCATGCATTTGCTGCCCTCACACATGTTAACATAAACTATCGAACTGCACCTGTCAGGTTTGGTGTCAAGAATCACAGTCATATTAGTTTTTACATGTGATAGTGATAAACTGACGGTATAGTACAGAGTATTTTTTTCTTTCACACTTAAATAAAGCAAATATGATATAATTTCTTTTTAAATTTTGCATACAGTGCTCCTCTTTTTCTACATGTATACTCACAGCAGCTGACAAATCGTTCACCCAGTTGTTTATGTAATCTCAAAGGCTACACATGTTCAAATGCGTAACAACTTCCGCCGCAGTAATTCAGCAATCATGTAAGTATTATTATTTTTGATGGACAAGCATGTACTTGTAAAAAGTTAAAATATTTTGTAGCTCATATTTTTTCCTCTGTCATTGCAGCTATGGTGAAGACATTTCTGCAACTGCCTGACTTGAAAGGCTGTTTAATGTTACAGTTAAAACAGCAGGCGTCGTAAACATGTCACTGGGTTCTACTCAGTGATGGCTTTCGAAAATTCTCGACATAGTGATATTAAAGTCATACACTGTAGAAAAGAAAAATATGCAGCACCTGAAAGGACGAAGTAATTACATTAACAAGTGATATGACAGTTGTTCACCATTGTCGGAGTATGTGATAACAAACTCAGACCTAATTAAACACACGCTTTATAGTAAATGGGGCCTAAACAGTAGTGTCAGTACACAGTATACCTGCCTCCAGTGGCAAAGCAGGCATGTACTCTTGCATACAAACAATCATGAAGGTGCTGAATGACATCCTGCAATAGACCGTCCCAAGCATCATGCACTCTTTGTTGCAGTTCAGCAATAGTTAACGCAGGCTTTGGAGAATGTGTAAGTTCGCATAGCACCATGGCCCATATGAGTTCAACTGACGCTTCTGGAGCTCTTTTGGCCGTGGCATTACCTACACGCCTCGAAGATCATATTATGCAACAACAGCTGCACGTAAATGTACACTGTCCTATTGAAAAAGTACATTACCGTCTCACGGAAGGAATCGCTGTAGAAATGATAATAACCTGTGCAATGAAATAGGCACTGGTTATTTTACCTTGCAGGAAAACCAAATGTGACACCGAGTTGTAACTGATGGCTCCTCTCACCATGAGGCCTGAGGAGGTTGCATATGGTCCAGAATACACTGCTCACTAGGTCTACTCTATGCACACATGTGTCCATCAATTGCATAGCAACGGAACCTACTCACAACACTGAAGACGACAGTTTGCTATTTCCCTCTCCAGTCGACTCTTTCACGACGCCAGATTAGCTGTGCATGTTGGAGTCACAGTGTGACTGGCTGCCTGGACAGAGGCATTTATGATCTTAAATTGCTCGGAGTAGACAGTTTCCAACGATCCTCAGTGACAAAAGGTGAAATATGTGCCCTAATTTCATCACCGGATGATGTCTGGTTGGTCACCATTGCTCAGATAACTTGATGCACTTCTGTAAGATGCAGACGTCCAGAACCTGAGGAATGTTCCACATATCACTGCTGAAAGTGACATGGCACTGATACGTTGGGCCCAACATGTGCAGCAATTTGTCAATGTGTCCATCTAGCTTCCTGCCGGACCACATAGGTTACCCATATAAAATGGCTGTAGTTGGTCAACAGAAGTATGTACTCATCGGTGCGGTACGGTTGTACCCCACAATGGTATGTTGCTATCTCTGTTCAGAGCACGATTCCTGCCTGCAGAGAAAAACAAAGGGTGCACAGACAAACCTCCTCAATGCCATCTGATCGCCAATAACTGTGACAAATGAATTTCTGACACTGGAACCCCTCAGTACTCACATTCTTTCATGGTGCTAGTGAACGCAGTCCCTGAGAATGTCACATTTTTGTCCAGCAGTGTATCATCTCTGGTCGAGTCGATTTGCCGAGGCAATGCATCAATACAGATATTATCTCCCTATTCAATGGAAAATGTTCGCTCTCCTTCAGTGACACTGAGTGTTCATAGAATCACTGATGAGGACTTCCCACAAACAATTAAACGGTTTTACGAGAGAAAATGCACTAATCTACAAGAGCATACGTTTAAAAACGTAATGTTTGTCAATTGCGGGAACCACACATTCGGATAAGGTGGCAACCCTCTGTGTACTGATTCTACAAAATAATATGGAGCAATTTGTTGAACTTAGTGTGTCGAACTCTTCATCCATTGGAAGAAAGTGCTACTCAATTTTATGGTTCATGTTCTGCATCAATACATGTAAATGTGTGTGAACCAATTCCAGCATATGTAGATACAGATCTACGTTCTTATTTAAGCATGTTCATATGTGCCTCTGAGCACTATGGGACTTAACATCTATGGTCATCAGTCCCCTAGAACTTAGAACTATTTAAACCTAACTAACCTAAGGACAGCACACAACACCCAGTCATCACGAGGCAGAGAAAATCCCTGACCCCGGCGGGAATCGAACCCGGGAATCCGGGCGGGGGAAGCGAGAAGGCTACCGCACGACCACGAGCTGCGGACGCATGTTCATATGTCCTGGTGGAGATAAGTATATATAAATAAAAACAAAAAGTGTATCAGCTTCATATGTGTGCTTTTATTTCTTTATAAAACCGTCTTTATGCAAATATAAACAGAAAGTCATTGCCATGACACAGTGGACGCAATACCTCCAGTGTAAGGGCCTTATGGTAAACGACTGGTCCTGCAGTGGTACTGGAATTTGGTACAAGAAGGCGAAGAATAAAGCACCCTTTCTTAGTGATACACTTGTTTTAATTGTTGACCTATCTGATTACAGTAAGAGTAATGTTGTTATGACATTGCTAACATACATTCAATGGGTTCACTATTTTCAAAACCATTATTCCAACCCAAATAGTAGCTATTACAGGAGATTCTGCACATGATGGATAGCGTAAACTTCCAGACACTCAGTGAAAGCAGTGTTATACCATCACCTGAAAATAGTGGAGTCTAATGGTTGTTTTGGCCACTATATGCGAGTGGCTCTCTTTTGTTTGACCCAAATATATTCCAGGACACCAAAGTAGTTGATAACGGATAAGGAAACCCTATTATCTCTTTAAAGTCAGACAATATGAATTTAAAACACATATATGACACATAGGAACTGTCATGACAATCAATGAATATATTAGCGTATGCCGATATTGCTGGAACCACATGCAGCATCAGTTTTGGTTACTGATAAGACAAGAAAACTGAATTATGGGCTATGTGGGCAAAACTTACTGGGGCTTCTGTTTGAAAGATAATGCCCTAATACATAACTGTGTCAGTATATTGTAGACTACTGACAAATTCACATGGATATTGTGCACTAATACCGAGGGTATGATGCACAGACCAAACAGCCATTTACATATAGATAGAAGAATCAAAGCAATAAGCAGAAGTCTTTAAATTATGGAAGTTGAAAGTATAAACAAAAATCTTAAACTTCAACTACACAGATCCTAAAGTTGAGACATGACATGGAAAAGGTTGTTGTAAAGATCCATGGAATTGGAAAAAAATTAGAAAATATAGAAAAACCTCTTTCTGTAAATATTAAGCAAAGAAATGCTCGAGAGGAAAGCACTAAAGCTCTTCCGAGGTTAAACAATGTAATAAACGAAAAAGGTTAATGAGACTGAAAGAGTTTAGACATACGAATAGAAAAACCTGTATAAGGTCGTGAGACTATATAAGATGTGTACTATCTCAAAGTCAGTTTAGTATTCAGCAGCATGTCAACAAAACATAAAGTCACTGAGGTTTTGGAAGCCGATTTATAGGAAATTAAGGCCGCTAAAATTAGAGCAGTTGGAGCAATATAATTCTCTCTTTGAAAGTAAGTAAGTGAAAGTATTAAACAGCTCACACACATGTTGAATAAAGGTGTAAAGGGGGAACAGAAGAAGAAGAAGAAGAAGAAAAAGAAGATGATGACAATGATGATGATGATGATAACAAGAAAACATCAGAGTTTTAGCGAAATAGATTTAACATACAGGACCATCAGGGGAGAAACATATATTCTGGCAAAGCATTCAATATATTTAATTGGGCTTGCAATACAGAATGGAGTAAGGAATTTGAAGGAACATCCAGTTTAATAGAACTTATACTCTTGAAAACTTTGAACCCTGGCAGCTATCTTCCAAAAGAGATACAAAGGTATGCTGAAGTATTACATATTATTAATGCACATAGGCAAAACAACACCCCAAATTGACAAATAAAAGGCCCAAACACTAGAAAATTCCGGGATATTGTTAGACCTCGTGTACATAAGACAGGTGAACACACTGACATTCATCATAAAAGAATGAACTACCTACCTCCAGAGTACATACATTATGATGACTCCAACGAAATAATAGAAATGCTGTGACTATTCGTCGCATCATCTGCCACAGGGAATACAGCTCACGTGAATAAAATCTTTTCAATAATTTTGGAGCCCTGAGAAAGACGCATAACTGAATAATAATTATAGAAGTATTAAGTGCCAGGAACTCGTTTCTGAAACTATTTGTATGGAGTGTAGCCATGTATGGAAGTGAAACATGGACGATAAATAGTTTGGACAAGAAAAGAATAGTAGCTTTCGAAATGTGGTGCTACAGAAGAATGCTGAAGATTAGGTGGGTAGATCACATAACCAATGAGGAGGTATTGAATAGGATTGGGGAGAAGAAGAGCTTGTTGCACAACTTGACTAGAAGAAGGGAACGATTGGTAGGACATGTTCTGAGGCATCAAGGGATCACCAATTTAGTATTGGAGGGCAGCGTGGAGGGTAAAAATCGTAGAGGGAGACCAAGAGATGAATACACTAAGCAGATTCAGAAGGATGTAAGCTGCAGTACGTACTGGGAGATGAAGAAGCTTGCACAGCCAAACTGATCGTCATGTAAGAGATCCTCAGTTTTCTTTTACTTACAATATACTGTTCTCGTCAGCATCTTAGATGCAGGAGCTGTTAATTCTCAGACTTCTCGGCTCTCGCTATCATCGGAATTGTGTGTAACATCTTTTTCCAGAAGCCTGATAGTACATCGACAGTCTCATTCATGCTACCTACCAACATGAACAGTCGTTTTCTTTCCACTTGCTCAATGATTTTAAAAACTCTAGTGGAATTTTATCGATTCCTTAAACATTAGCTATTACTTTTCCTGCGTCAGCTTTTATTTTGCATAACTGGCTGTTGACTTCCGAGATGAATACTTATATCGTATTCAGAATATTTTTGTTAATGTAAGCGAACTTCAATAGATGGTGCCACTTGTTCCATGTCCACGTTGTCGCAACTTCGGCCTGTGAGCACTTAATCCGTCGCCACATCCAGTGCCTGTCTCGTCATACAGTCCTTAGCTGCAATTTTATACTGACAAGTGCCTTAAGATCTGTAATTTTTATGTGGTTTTAAATATGCTTTCAAGAAGATATTTTATATGACGAGAGCATTTTGCTCCTAAATCTTTTGTTAACTCTCACTACATGTGAGTATAGTCACCTCATAAATTTGTCCAGTATAATAACCATATATTCTTAGTTTTTTCCTCTAGATTAATGGTTTTAAAATCATTTATAGACAATAGATTTTGGATTTTTCTGATGAAGACTGTCATAGTCGGTGTCGAAACGAGGCCAAGTCAAATCTTGTTACAACTAGTTATCTGAATTATACAAAAACATTTTCCTCTAACGTACAGAAAACGTTAATATAAATGTTTTGCAAATAACTTTAATAAGTATATTTCATAAATCTGATACCATCTCTTAAGGATTCGAAAGGGAAAGTTAACCTTTGGAGCTGGTAGAGCTAGAACACATGGTTCTGGTGTGGTAAGGGGCTGAACACAGTATCTGAAGATTTATTGGTTTAATTAGTTTACACAAGCGTATACAGGTATACAGAAAATTCATACTTTTTGTTAACATTAGAATCGATAACCATTGAAACATTAATATCATGCAGTCTTTTTTTAATGTAAAAATTTTTAAATACTCGTATTTTAAGGTAATTACTGAAATTCTAAATTACCCAAAATTTTCTTTCTCTTTAACGTTAAAACGAACAACCTTTAAAAGATAGTACGATGACCTAAGATATTTAGAGTAATCAAAGAACTTCTAGACTGTCCAAGTTTCCTTTTTCTTAAAACATAAAAACAAATAACTTTAAAAACTAAAATCATCCACGGTATTCTTTCTAAAGCAAATAAGCTTAAGTTCAGAAAATCTTTCACGTTAGTGTACAGCAACTGGCCATAGGGATGCTGACAAGTGGATAACACAAGTTCAGCCAATCCGGTCGTGTGAAAATCAACGTTACGGTAGTTACAGAAGAATCAATAAAAAAATTTAATTACAATTTACTGAAGCGTAACATGTGCTAATGCTGTCGCAAACAAATCAACCTTTCATCAGCATCACATACATCAGTACATGGCTCATGTTACTACAGCCATAGGCTAAGAACAATCTCTGTAAACGACAAATTCTCACTATCTGTCTTAACCAACTTCATGTTCACTCTACCTCACGAACATGAGGCAGTTCGAAACAATATAGTTACACCTTGATGAGGTTAACTGAGAACCTTGTGATCACTGAAATTAATTAACTACCTTACTTACAAATTTCTGCCAGTGAGAACATGTACCCACAATCACGAAGTCCCCTAAAGCTGACCTCCTTTTCTAGAATGCCATGCCCACGGTTCAACATGATTTACACACTCTGGAAGGTCTACAACAGAAAGTCACACACACACGGAAATTTGTACAACACTGCCAGGGTACAATTTCGTGTCACTACAGTCAATGATAAGCAGAATTCGCTCTTCAGTGCAGCATCCAATGTGATGTGTCACAGACGAAACAGGAAAAATGCTCCCTAGTCTTGCTAACCGAAAACAGTTTAAGTTACAGGATGAACCTGCGCGCGACCGGGGTCGAACGCAGACGGGCGAATTACTGTTCCAGCCTAGGCGAAAGACCCAGCTCAATTTTCAAACTGAACGCCGACGCTCACCAAACTCAGTAGGTTTTCGAGGCGCTAGTGCAGATTTGATGCGCTCCCCGCCAACCGCCGACTCAACAGCAACCTCCGGGCAGTTGACCCATCACTTAAACGACGCCGTAGCACTTCCTGAGCTTGTAGTCCACAACTGGCATGCGCCCGGCTGTCACTATACGGATTACTTCTCCCTCTGTCGTCCAGTCCAGCAGTCACCAAAGGCTTGCCCGGCAGCACTTAAAACTGCTATCCACGCCTGGTATCTCTGGCCACAGAACAATTTCTCTTTGCGTAAAAGCGCGCTGGCGTCAGAAATCGATACGGTCGCATATATGCATCGCAGAAGTACGAGCCAAAATCATACCACCATATAAAAACCTGAAATAAGGAAAGAGGATTTTAAAATACTTTGATAGCAAAAAGAAAATTATTCTTAGAAAAACAGAAATTAATTTGCAGTCTACCTGTCTTTATCTTTTAAAAAAGTGCCTGCACCCAAACAGACCTGGTCCTTCCATTATGGTAAACAGAACAAGAATGTCGAGACTTACACAATTATTCTAGTGAGAAAAGGGGAATGGGAGGATGTTTCACATCATTTTAATGTGTTCCAATTGGTCTAGAGAGAAAAGTGGGAAGGGGAGGTCTTTCCCGCCCTTTTTTAATCATCATATTATCCTCAACCAGGAAGGAGCGGTAGGGTGATATCTGTGCCACAATCTGCGCAGTGAATGGGTGACCTTCATTTCTAATTCATGCAACTACCTAAGATGTGTGGACGCAGTTCAAATGGTTCAAATGGCTCTGAGCACTATGGGACTCAACTGCTGTGGTCATTAGTCCCCTAGAACTTAGAACTAGTTAAACCTAACTAACCTAAGGACATCACACACATCCATGCCCGAGGCAGGATTTGTGGACGGAGTATTTAGATTACGACATTCAACGTACAACACAATTGCCCCAAGTTATTGGTTGCAGAAGTGAGACGTTATTTGACAATTATCAGATTATATCCTGAAATTGAGTGTACCACACGTAGTTGCCACTCTGGGGCTGCTTGAGCCCGCACTTCCTCATTATTAGTACCTGCGTCCAACAAATATTACGGCGACCGTGGCACACAATTGTGGAGCTGCAGTAACTGGTGGTGCAGAAAAAATCAAAAATCCAAGAAGCAGTTGGTGATAAATCTACGAATTGATGTGAAATTTAAAAATCAAACTTCGGGGATGGATGGAAGTTCAACGGATATGGCGGGAAAGTCAAATACGAAAGATGGCACTCATGGGGAAAATTAAAAATTAAAACGAAAATTTAAAGAATCAAACATGATGGAACTAGGTCAACTGTCCTAACGGGAAATTTAAAAACTTACTTCTCTCTTTACAGCCAATTACAGCAAATATTAAAATGTACTGTGCAAATTGAGACAACGTCCGTTATTTACATGAAAGTCAAAGGCATTAATTTACATCTGGCATAACTTTAAAATGATGTGTAAAAATGTTGTCAAGCTGCATTATTTCCAGGAAAATCAAGTGGCGTGCATACACACACACAAACACACACATTTGTGGGAAGGGGAGGTCTTTCCCGCCGTTTTCAGGTCACCATATTGTGTGTGTGCGTATGCACGCTACTTGATACATACAGGGTGGTCCATTGATCGTGACCGGGCGAAATATCTCACTAAATAAGCATCTCAATAAATAAGCATCTAGCTTGATGGGGGAAACCAGATGGCGCTATGGTTGGCCCGCTAGATGGCGCTGCCATAGGTCAAACGGATATCAACTGCGTCTTTTTAAGTACGAAGCCCCATTTGTTATTACATATTTGTGTAGTGAGTAAAGAAATACTAATGTTTTAGTTGGACCACTTTTTTCGCTTTGTGATAGATGGCGCTGTAATAGTCACAAACATATGGCTCACAATTTTAGACGAACAGTTGGTAACAGGTAGGTTTTTGAAATTAAAATATAGAACGTAGGTACGTTTGAACATTTTATTTCGGTTGTTCCAATGCGATACATGTGCCTTTGTGAACTTATAATTTCTGAGAACGCACGCTGTTACGGTGTCATTACCTGTAAATACCACCTTAAATGCAATAAATGCTCAAAATCATGTCCGTCAACCTCAATGCATTCGACAATACGTGTAACAACATTCCTCTCAACAGCCAGTAGTTCGCCTTCCGTAATGTTCGCACATGCATTGACAATGCGCTGACACATGTTGTCAGCCGTTGTCGGTGGATCACGATAGCAAATATCCTTCATTTTTCCCCACAGAAAGCAATCCGGGGACGTCAGTTCCGGTGAACGTGTGGGCCATCGTATGGTGCTTCGACGACCAATCTACCTGTCATGAAATATGCTATTCAGCACCGCTTCAGCAGCACGCGAGCTATGTGCCGGACATCCATCATGTTGGAAGCACATCACCATTCTGTCATGCAGTGAAACATCTTGTAGTAACATCGGTAGAACAATACTTAGGACATCAGCATACGTTGCTCCATTTAGATTGCCATCTATAAAATGGCGGCCAATTATCCTTACTCCAATAATGCCTCACCACACATTAACCCTCCAAGGTCGCTTATGTTCTACTTGTCGCAGCCATCGTGGATTTTCCGTTGCCCAATAGTGCATATTATGCCGGTTTACGTTACCGCTGTTGGTGAACGACGCTTCGTCGCTAAATAGAACGCGTGCAAGAAATCTATCATCGTCGCTTAATTTCTCTTATGCCCAGTGGTGTACACGACGTTCAAAGTCGTCGCCATGCAATTCCTGGTGCGTAGAAACATGGTTCGGGTGCAGTCGATGTTGATGTAGCATTCTCAACACTGACGTTTCTGAGATTCCCGATTCTCGCGCAATTTGTCTGCTACTGATGTGTGGATCACTTGGGCATCATCATTTGTTGCAGGTCGTGACTGACGTTTCATGTGTAGCTGAACACTTCCTGTTTCCTTAAATAATGCAACTATCCGGGGAACAGTCCGGACTCTTGGATGAGGTCGTCCAGGATAACGAGCAGCATACATAGCACACGCCCGTTGGGCATTTTGATCACAATAGCCATACATCAACACGATATCGACCTTTTCCGCAATTGGTATACGGTCGATTTTAACACGGGTAATGTATCACGAAGCAAATACGGTCAGCGCTGGCGGAATGTTACGTGATACCACGTACTTATACGTTTGTGACTATTACAGCGCCATCTATCACAAAGCGAAAAAAGTGGTCCAACTAAAACATTCATATTTCTTTACGTACTACATGAATATGTAATAAAAATGGGGGTTCCTATTTTTAAAAAACGCAGTTGACATGCGTTTGACCTATGGCAGCGTCATCTAGCGGGCCAACCATAGCGCCATCTGGTTTCCCCCTTCAAGCTAGACGAGTTTCGTTCTTTGTAGTTTTTCGTTTGATGCTTATTTCGAGAGATATTCGGCCCGGTCACTATCAATGGACCACGCTGTATATACATGGTGTTACAAAATGGTAGGCCAAACGTTCAGGAAACATTCCTCACACACAAATAAAGAAAATATGTTATGTGGGCATGTGTCCGGAAATGCTTACTTTCCATGTTAGAGATCATTTTATTACTTCTCTTCAAATCACATTAATCATTGAATGGAAAAACACAGCAACAGAACGTACCAGCGTGACTTCAAACACTTTGTTACAGGAAATGTTCAAAATGTCCTTCGTTAGCGAGGATACATGCATCCACCCTCCGTCGCATGGAATCCCTGATGCGCTGATGCAGCCCTGGAGAATGGTGTATTGTATCACTGCCGTCCACAATACGACCACGAAGAGTCTCTACATTTGGTACCGGGGTTGCGTAGACAAGAGCTTTCAAATGCCCCCATAAATGAAAGTCAAGAGGGTTGAGGTCAGGAGAGCGTGGAGGCCATGGAATTGGTCCGCCTCTACCAATCCATCGGTCACCGAATCTGTTGTTGAGAAGCGTACAAACACTTCGACTGAAATGTGCAGGAGCTCCATCGTGCATGAACCACATGTTGTGTCGTACTTGTAAAGGCACATGTTCTAGCAGCACAGGTAGAGTATCCCGTATGAAATCATGACAACGTGCTCCATTGAGCGTAGGTGGAAGAACATGGGGCCCAATCAAGACATCACCAACAATGCCTGCCCAAACGTTCACAGAAAATCTGTGTTGATGACGTGATTGCACAATTGCGTGCGGATTCTCGTCAGGCCACACATGTTGACTGTGAAAATTTACAATTTGATCACGTTGGAATGAAGCCTCATCCGTAAAGAGAACATTTGCACTGAAATGAGGATTGACACATTGTTGGATGAACCATTCGCAGAAGTGTACCCGTGGAGGCCAATCAGCTGCTGATAGTGCCTGCACACGATGTACATGGTACGGAAACTACTGGTTCTCCCGTAGCACTCTCCATACAGTGACGCGGTCAACGTTACCTTGTACAGCAGCAACTTCTCTGGCGCTGACATTAGGGTTATCGTCAACTGCACGAAGAATTGCCTCGTCCATTGCAGGTGTCCTCGTAGTTCTAGGTCTTCCCCAGTCGCGAGTCATAGGCTGGAATGTTCCGTGCTCCCTAAGACGCCGATCAATTGCTTCGAACGTCTTCCTGTCGGGACACCTTCGTTCTGGAAATCTGTCTCGATACAAACGTACCGCGCCACGGCTATTGCCCCGTGCTAATCCATACATCAAATGGGCATCTGCCAACTCTGCATTTGTAAACATTGCACTGACTGCAAAACCACGTTCGTGATGAGCACTAACCTGTTGATGCTACGTACTGATGTGCTTGATGCTAGTACTGTAGAGCAATGAGTCGCACGTCAACACAAGCACCGAAGTCAACATTACCTTCTTTCAATTGGGCCAACTGGCGGTGAATTGAGGAAGTACAGTACATACTGACGAAACTAAAATGAGCTCTAACATGGAAATTAAGCGTTTCCGGACACATGTCCACATAACATCTTTTCTTTATTTGTGTGTGAGGAATGTTTCCTGAAAGTTTGGCCGTACCTTGTTGTAACACCCTCTATATACTATCGTGCGCACGCATGCAAGCACACATAAACGTTCATATGTATTTAATCATTGAACTACTTTATCCATGTGATCTCTTTCATACGAAGTAATTATTTTTGCCTCCTCCCTCTCCTTCCCCCAACCACCCCCGGCACGCCATCTCCCTTTCTCTCCCCCCACCCCCCTGGATCACGCTAAGGAATGGTCGTCACACAATGGAATGGTGACCACTCTGATGGGTCAAAAGATCTGATGGTATTTCCCATGTCTGTAAACTTTGCCAGCTTAAGTTATTGGCTCAGCCCCTAGATGCACATTGTCGTAGAAAACGTGTTTATCGTGTGTCAGTATAAATGTTTGCGTATCGGTTGTTGTTTAGACGTATGTTATAGAGCGCAACTGAAAAATTGCGAATCAGTTGCCTACAACACAACAGCAGACCGAGAAGCAAAGATGTTACTACACTCGGCGGCCAACCACTAGATGGTGAACTAGTGGCAGTCCTTAATAATATCTAACTGTTAAACGAAATGACTTACGGTTCCAAGAAGATTTGATATGCCTCTCAATGACAGCTGCAATTGTGACTGGGCTTTTTAACTGTTGCTGCTAAGCTTCCTGTGCTCACAGGGTCTGTGTAGGTATTAACTACGTGTGTTGTAGAGCTCAGACACAGTCAGAAGCAATTTCATTGTTGTGGTAATCAACAACAAGGACAACAACTACCAGGAAATTTTGTAGCCCCTGTAGTTTTCTTCTGGTAACGTACAGTAGAGCTAGTTCCGATTATCATTATCAGAACTGATTTAAAATTTAGGATGACACTGCTAGTACCGGAGGATCTGTTAAATAATGGTGTAGAGAGACTGGGTGCAATGAAGTGTTAAGTTATCGCAGCAGTTGACCATGCAGATTTTATGTGTATTTTTGGTGTAAAAGTTCACTGCGGTCAGACAGTGATTCGATATCTTCCATATCTTGTGGCTAGTGGTACTGTTTTTCATCCTCCAATGTAAGCGAGTATTTACTGTATTTTTGTGGGAATTTGGGGCCATCTAAGGTAATCGAGTGGTTGCAGTGTTTGTTTGTTGGGAGTTGGTAGTCTCAGAGGTAACTGTGTACTTGCTTTATCTGTTTTGGAAATTGGTTTGGTGATTTGCAGTGATCGAGGTACTGGTTCATTTCTAGTTTATTTTGTTTAACAGGCACTAGAGACTTCAAAATGAAAGCTCTCCTTGGTCATGCAAGTCATCTTTGTGCAGAATTATGATTACTTGGACAACTGTTGTGGCGAGTAATAATTCATTTATGAAACGATAGTGGGACGCGTTTTCCAACACTTAAAGGGACATAATTTTCCTTTAATTGCGTAACTTCAGAGACTAAATTGGTGGTGGCACATTGATGGTTTGTTAGTATTTTTCCTAATTTACGACAGTTTCTGGTATGGCTGTTTGGTTTGGTAGTACTCGTCCACATACAACGACAACCTGCTGTATATAATTAGAGGTCAAATAATCTTTGATTAACGGACAATTTAAAACTAAGATCCCGACTTTTTATTTGAAGCAAACAGTCTTTCGGCATTCATTAATCTTGAGCCCCAAAGAAAGAACGAATAAAAGAAAAAAAGAAAAACTATAAAGAAATAAATTAAAATGAGCTCTGTGGAAGGCTGTGAATTCAATAGGAATGGAGTCAATGTTCTCTTGCTGCCAGAGAACGTGTAAGAAGTTACATGATAGATAATGAAGTCCGGAAACACCACACTGACCGTAACGTAATAGGTGCATAAAACTGAATTTTTCCAAATGAATCTATCCAGAAGATTTATTGCTCTGATAATTTTCTGCGACGCTACGCATTGGGGAATTTTTTGGCAATTTCAATTTCACAGACAGATGGACTTCGACACGGCCGATAATTTATCGAAACGTGTTCAGGCAATAGAACGAGTTCTGGCAGATACCAGAGGGCTGCATCACAGCAGTTTAGGCCTCTGCATAAGTCTGGAAGCGTTGTCCCATCCCTCTCTATCGCTATGCAGCTCTCATTTGGAGAAAGCTCAAGTGGGCTTTGAAGCGTTTACCAAATGTTGTCATTTGCCTTTGTGAGTAATATACTCACGTGCCTAAGTTAATGTAGCTTCTAGATCCATGAAATCATATGATCCATGAAAACATTAACACTAAAGAGTGCCCTGGAGTGCCTCTCCAGTGGTAGCAAATACGAAATTAGAAGTCCTTGAATGGCAATCTAGGACGAAAACTGGGTCTCTATAATGCGTATCCAGCACGGCTTGTGGGAACATCTCCCCTTGGGAACACCTCCCTTCCCTGGGCAAGCGATTTCTGGTACTCACCCAAACGTGGTGTCAATGTTACCTCTCTCGTGGATAAGGCCTCCGTGTGGCTGTTTGCGGTCGATGCTGTTGGCCATGCCAGAAGCCTGTAGCATGCAGGAGAACCAGCTGTACCCGTCGCCACACTGACCGTGCTTTCGAAAGTCAACTTTGAGCGCGCCGAGTTCAACGTGCTGGTGAACGCACAGAAACGATGCGACTTACGCATACAGTAAGTGTGCCTCAATGTGTTATCATAGACTGTGGTTTACGCCATCGCTGCGCGCTCCAGCGTCAGTTGGCGGCTTTAGCTGGCTCGCAGTCACACTTCTTACGAAAAGGACGCCCGTAAAATTCCTACGATAGCTCTTTTACAAAGCAAATTTGCTTCCTTGCCCACGTACTAGTGTATTCTTCTGTCTGTGGTATAAGTAAATAAAAACTTCAATACCAATGGACATGTTACACGTTAAAAAGGAAAATACCATGTCCAGTCAATAAGAAAATCGGCTTGTAAAAATTCCATTAGAAATAGTGACACGCGACACTTCGACGACTCTATTCGTTACGCTGTACCGACCATGAATAATTTTCGACAGTACTTTGTATCGTGCCGTTTCGTGAACACTTTAATCGTGCCTACACTATTAAGTGGCATTTAATTATAGCAAATTGTTTCAACAAAAAATGAGTTTTTGATCGACCCTCAATGTGTCGTGGCCTTGGAACGGCATAGTTTCATAATACGCAGATTACAATAAGTCTCCAGCCAACAGTTGACATTTCCTTTGATTTTCTTATAATATATCATACAATGTACTGAAGAGCGATAGCCTGCATGTGACGTAAGTGGCGCACTTCCATCTCGCTGGTCTACGTTCGAATGCACGATCCGTGTGCCGACGGCTTAAGGATCGATGACGTGATGCATGGGCTGGCAGTTGACCCTGAACGTAAATACGAGTAACGCAGTGCACAGTCAAGAGCGACGTGATCCATCATTCATACAATTATATACGCTCTCACGGCCAGTGTTGACTTGTTAAAACATCCGATCTGAGAGCGGTGATCGAAATATAAAACTGTTTTGTGAAGTTGTTTCGTCTCCGACCGCGTGAGTCATCTTCGCAGTAACTTGCATGTGGTCCATTACTATACTACGAGGGTGAGTCAAATTAAAACCTTAAATTTGTAATAACAAATCGAAATTTCGCACCGTTATCCTGTAAGTTGATAAGCGTGCTACAAACAGCGTGCAGAATGACCTGTAGGTGGCAGCATAGTGCAGCTCCACCCATACCGTCGCAGTATCAGTAAAAAGATGGTCGCCCCACTTGCGACTTGCACCAGGGAAGAACAGCGTTCTGTTATTCGGTTTTTGCGTAGTGAAGGTGTGAAATCTATTGAAATTCATCGAAGAATGAAGGTTCAGTACGGTGATGCATGTTTGTCACAGCAGCAAGTCTACGAATGGAGTAGAAAGTTGGCAAATGGTGTGACTTCAGTGAAAGATGCTCCTCGTCCAGGTCAGGCACAACGAGTTGTGACTCCACAGAACATTGCAGCAGTTGCAGCCATAGTGAAGGAAAACCGCCGAGTGACAGTGAGTGACACTGCAGCATGTTTACAACTTAGTCATGGGTCAGCACACCACATTGTGCATGATATACTCCAGTTTCAAAAAGTGTCTGCAAGAAGGGTGTCACGGCAGCTGACTCCTGAAGTGAGAGAACGACGTGTTGATGCTTGTGAAGAACTTCTTCGGCGCTCTGAACGAGAATGTGATGGCTTCCTTGCAAGAATAGTTACCGGGGACGAAACCTGGGTTCACTTCCACCAACCGGAAACGAAGAGAGCGAGCAAGGAAAGGCGCCATTCCTCATGACCAAAACCAAAGAAGTTTCGAACAGAACCATCAGCAGGGAAGGTTATGCTGACTCTCTTTTGAGACAAAAAAGGCGTCATTTTGGAGAATTACATGCCTAGAGGGACCACTGTCACCAGCGCATTATACACAGATCTCCTAAAAAATCATCTGCGGCCTGCAACCAAATCAAAGCGACGTGGATTGCTGTCAGCAGGTGTCCTTTTGCAACATGACAATGGAAGGCCCCACACTGCCAGTACAACAGTTGCAACAATTACAGATCTGCATTTTGAGTGCCTTCCTCATCCACTATACTCACCAGACCTTGCCCCAAGTGATTTCCATATGTCTGAACCACTTAAAGACGCAATGGGAGGAAAGAAGTTCCGTTCTGATGAAGAGGTACGCCATGCGTTGCATGAGTGGTTGCGCGGACTACCAAAATATTTTAAAATTATAATTCCAGTCAGAAAGTGAGTCTACGTGTGCCGTTGATTCATTCATATCATTACTGCCTGCTTTACGTAGAATAGTACACCTCTTATAACTGATCATAAAGGAAGCAAACATTTTCTACCTACGAAGCTTCGCTATTGTGAGGTACATGATTAAATTACTTAAGATACAGGTTCATAAAAGAAAACTAAATATCCCTATATTATATCTGCTGGAAATTAGATCTGGATATGCATCTGGTTGCTCAGTCTGCTATATAATAGTCTCTCACTACAAACAAGGGGGTAGAAGAAGAATGGAGATGCCACTACATATTTACACTATACGTTGTTTTGAAACCAGAGTGTGCAGGACCTGCTATCATCCTAAATAGCCCAAAAAATTAGCAAATCACTGTTTACGATTGCTTCTCGTTCATTATCTCTGTAGTGTGCATGCACAATTGTTTTAAACATTAAAAATTAAAGTGCTTATATGAATAACGTAGTGTCGGAGGGCAATTTGGGAAGTTCATCTGTTCTTAAATGCTTGTTTGATCCAGTAATACGGCACACTCGGCCTCGTTAATGTAACTTACTTTTTGTTGATACATTTGGTCTAACCAAGAAAAAAAGGAAGCGATGTGCAAAGCATGCTTTCTTAATCCATGTAATTCCCCCTTTTACTGTATGTCTATCGCTAGCAAACAAGGGGAACTCCGAAACCAATGCTTCTTTTGTTACTGGTACATGCTTCTTGTTCGTAACATTTTCAGCTTTCAGCTCGTATGCACAACATTATTTAAAGTTCACTTTTACAAAAGAACTTACCTACGTGCCCTTTGATAACCCACAAACGTATGCAATGAAAAAGACGCAAGTCATGATAGCGTATCTTGTATTGTCAACAAAGTGACGATTGTTGTAATGTCAATGAAACAGACAAAACAGAGGTGTACCTTCATGCAGAATAAGAAATCATACCTATGAACCATGGACCTTGTCGTTGGTGGGGAGGCTTGCGTGCCTCGGCAATACAGATAGCCGTACCGTACGTGCAACCACAACGGAGGGGTATCTGTGGAGAGGCCAGACAAACGTGTGGTTCCTGAAGAGGGGCAGCAGCCTTTTCAATAGTTTGCAGGGGCAACAGTCTGGGTGATTGACTAATCGGGCTTTGTAACACTAACCAAAACGGCCTTGCTGTGCTGGTATTGCGAACGGCTGAAAGCAAGGGGAAACTACAGTCGTAATTTTTCCCGAGGGCATGCAGCTTTACTGTATGGTTAAATGATGATGATTTCCTCTTCGGTAAAATATTCCGGAGGTAAAATAGTCCCCCATTCGGATCTCCGGGCAGGGGCTACTCAAGAGGATGTCGTTATCAGGAGAAAGAAAACTGGTGTTCTACAAATCGGAGCGTGGAATGACAGATCCCTTAATCGGGCAGGTAGGTTAGAAAAATTAAAAAGGGAAATGGATAGGTTAAAGTTAGATATAGTGGGACTTAGTGACGTTCGGTGCCAGAAGGAACAAGACTTCTGGTCAGGTGAATACAGGGTTATAAATACAAAATCAAATAGGAGTAATGCAGGAGTAAGTTTAATAATGAATAGGAAAGTAGGAATGCTGGTAAGCTACTACAAACAGCATAGTGAACGCATTATTGTGGCCAAGCTAGATACATAGCCCACACCTACCACAGTAGTACAAGTTTATATGCCAACTAGCTCCGCAGATGACGCAGAGATTGATGACATTTATGACGAGATAAAAGAAATTATTCAGATACTTAAGGGAGACGAAAATTTAATAGTCATGGGTGACTGGAATTCGATAGTAGGAGAAGGGAGAGAAGGAAACGTAGTAGGTGAATATGAATTGGGGGGAAGAAATGAAAGAGGAAGCCAACTGGTAGAATTTTGCACAGAGCATAACTTAATCATGGCTAACACTTGATTCAAGAATCATAAGAGAATGTTGTATACATGGACGAACCGTGGAGATACTAGAAGGTATCAAATAGATTATATAATGGTAAGACAGAGATTTAGGAACCAGGTTCAAAATTGTAGGACTTTTCCAGGGGCAGATGTGGACTCTGACCACAATCTATTGGTTATGCACTGTAGATTGAAGAAACTGCAAAAATGTGGGAATTTGAGGACATGGGACTTGGATAAACTGCCTATGCCCGATGTTATTCAATCTGTATATTGAGCAAGCAGTAAAGGAAACAAAAGTAAAATTCGGAGTAGGAATTAAAATCAATCGAGAAGAAATAAAAACTTTGAGGTTCGCTGATGATATTGTAATTCTGTCAGAGACAGAAAAGGACTTGGAAGAGCAGTTTAACGGAATGGACAGTGTCTTGAAAGGAGGATATAAGGTGAACATCAACAAAAGCAAAACGAAGATAATGGAATGTAGTCGAATTAAATCGGGTGATGCTGAGGGAATTATATTAGGAAATGAGACGCTTAAAGTAGTAAATGGGTTTTGCTATTTGGGGAGCAAAATAACTGATGATGGTCGAAGTAGAGAGGATATAAAATGTAGACTGGCAATGGCAAGGAAAGCGTTTCTGAAGAAGAGAAATTTGTTAATATCGAGTATAGATTTAACAGTCAGGAAGTCGTTTCTGAAAGTATTTGTATGGAGTATAGGCATTTATGGAAGTGAAACATGGAAGATAAATAGTTTAGATAAGAAGAGAGTAGAAGCTTTCGAAATGTGGTGCTACAGAAGAATGCTGAAAATTAGATGGGCAGATCACATAACTAATGAGGAGGTATTGAATAGAATTGGAGAGAACAAAAATTTGTGGCACAACTTGAGTAGAAGAAGGGATCGGTTGGTAGGGCATATTGTGAGGCATCAAGGGATCACCAATTTCGTATTGCAGGGCAGCGTGGAGGGTAAAAATCGTAGAGGGAGACCGAGAGATGAATACACTATACAGATTGAGAAGGATGTAGGTTGCAGTAGGTACTGATAGATGAAGAACCTTGCACAGGGTAGAGTAGAATGGAGAGCTGCGTCAAACCAGTCTCTGGACTGAAGACCGCAACAACAGCAACAACCTGTGATGTGTCAATCGGTCTGTGACCAATAATAACAATTTACAGAGTAAAAAAAGATATAATTTTTAACCATGTTCCAGCATTGTGCAATACTGTAAATGTGACTAAGAGAATGATCTCAAACGCTTAGACACCCCAAAATGGATATTTTGCTGTAACATATATGTAAGTATTTTTTTAAGTAAAGATAGCCTACGCTGTGTAACATATAGGGTTACTTTTCCAATTTGCTTCTTTTCCCGGAATACTTCTCACCTGTAACTCTGCCTGTTTTTCTGCAATAACCAAATATATCATGACTTGAATGTACGTCTACTTTGATTATTTGCTTCAGTTTACTTTTGAATCTCATTATGAGGTTTTCAGAGTATACAGGGTGTATATTTTAAGTTGACAAAGGGTGGAGTTTGAGGTAGAGGAATCAGAGTTTTACAAGTCCGTAAAACTAATGTTTAAGACAAAATGTGCGCAGTATTTTTTATGTAGAATCTGATTCTGCAATAAAAATGGGGGTTCCCATTTGACATTTTAAAGCTGCCTCCCGCCCCGACCCCAGGGGGGTTAGTTTCCTGTTGCATGTATCATTTGTATGATGAATCATAATGATGTGGAACGAGTCAATTTATATTCAAATAATTTTTTAAGTATGCTGATCGCTTGTTAAATTTTTTTTCTTAATTAAAGACAGAAGGATGTTAGTTGTTCCTGCCGATCACCATTTACACATTACAATAATAGACAGTCTTCTGCGGAGTAGGAGGAGTCGTCAAAGACATTTTTTCACTTCAGGTTAAAATTTTACCTTTCTCGCTGTCAGACATTTTATGTTACTGAGTAAGTGATCAAAACTTTTGGTAGGATAAGTGATCAAAACATTTGGTTGCAACATTGTGAACCCCTGTTTGTAATTAATGTATTTTTCTTCTGTTATCGTAATTATGTACAAAATTGTTCCTGTTGAAGTGCGGTGGATTATTTACAAGAAACTTCATGAGGGAATAACTATATTGTGAAGCGGATTGATTGCTACTCACACGCCGAGCAGCAGGCAAGCACAATGAAAATAATGTTCACATGAGTTTTCATCCAAAGCCTTGTTCAGAAAGGAAGCAAAGCACACACACACACACACACACACACACACACACACACACACACACACATTCATTTAATCATACATACAAAACTCACGCACACATGACACTGTCTCCGGCTTTTCTAGCCAGAGCCTTTTTTAAAGAGGAAGGAAATGTGAATAATGAATAATTATCGACGAGAGGAATTCAGGGCATGACTCCGGCTTTTCTATTCAGAACCTTTTTTTAGAGAGGAATGAAAGGTGAATAATTAATAATTATCGACGAGAGGAATTTAGGGCATGAGATGCTGCACCAATAGTAAATACGGTCTCATAGCCGTGTGTTATGTGGGCGGAGACCGTTGATACTGTGTGGCTAGGATGTCGGAGGGTTTGCGGTTTTGGGAGGCAATGAAAAACACAGGAATGAATGAAAATAAACAGCGCAACCACAATTCATCTAAGCAATAGAAAATATTGCTACAACGGCTCCACTTAGAAAGGAAATATCTGGGAGTATGCGTGCGGAACTATTTGAAGTGGAATGATCATATAAAATTAATTGTTGGTAAGGCGGGTGCCAGGTTGAGATTCATTGGGAGAGTCCTTAGAAAATGTAGTCCATCAACAAAGGAGGTGGCTTACAAAACACTCGTTCGACCTATACTTGAGTATTGCTCACCAGTGTGGGGTCCGTACCAGATCGGGTTGACGGAGGAGATAGAGAAGATCCAAAGAAGAGCGGCGCGTTTCGTCACAGGGTTATTTGGTAACCGTGATAGCGTTACGGAGATGTTTAGCAAACTTAAGTTGCAGACTCTGCAAGAGAGGCGCCCTGCATCGCGGTGTAGCTTGCTCGCCAGGTTTCGAGAGAGTGCGTTTCTGGATGAGGTATCTAATATATTGCTTCCCCCTACTTATACCTCCCGAGGAGATCACGAATGTAAATTAGAGAGATTCGAGCGCGTACGGAGGCTTTCAGACAGTCGTTCTTCCCGCGAACCATACGCGACTGGAACAGAAAAGGGAGGTAATGACCGTGGCACGTAAAGTGCCCTCCGCCACACACCGTTGGGTGGCTTGCGGAGTATAAATGTAGATGTAGATGTAGAAATGTGATTCCTTCAAACTTTAGGTTACTATCGGATCGACTAGTACCCGCGTATAAGACGCAAGCTGGCATTTTTGATGAAACGTTTACGTCTACACACAATCAAAGTACCAGATACTATTTCGGATACGACCGCAAAAGGCGACAGATATCACCTATGGTCGAAGCTGGGCACGGGCGCGTCAGAGTGACATCAAGGATAAGTACCACCGCGGTGAACCATAGAGGTATAAATGTGGTGAACCTAATGTTTTGGGATACATAAGATGGCGGACGTCGGCTTCAAGTTCATGATGTAATTTCATCTCCTTTCTTTTGTTGTATCGGCTACTGCGGGAGTCAGCGCCGACACAAACAAGGAAGGGGAGACGTTGCGATGGCCGGTGGCAGGAATCCAAAATGATCGGTAGGTAACACTTCCTGGTTAATAGATCACTCCATTTCTAAAAATGAAGGAAATATAACTTCTCTTTTTGAGGGTGCTTGATGTGCTTCCTGTGCCTCCTACAAGCAATTACTTTTGCACGCTACTGTTACCCGTGGAACGCAGGCTAAGCATAGTCTTTCTATTACTCAGCACTGATGATCCCGGAGTCTGCGACCGAACTGGACCCGACCAGCGATGGACGGCTGATTACGTCAGCGTGGACAGGGGGCGCTGAACTCTGGTCTTCCTGGAAATGTGGCGCTGCCCGATCTTTCGATTGGCACATGGGTCAGCGACTTCTTGATGTCGTTTCGCAGCTCTGCACTGTTCGGTGTGTAGCCGGTGCCAGAGGACTACACAATTTTTTTTTACATCCAGGGCTACAAATTTTTTCTGTTTTGTTCACGAAATAAAATTAAGATCTTTGCTATATATCTGTTTATTTACAGTTCAAATAAGTAGTTCAGGGTTATTCACTTCGTAACTCCTGTCATTACGTTAAACAAACTACTTAGAATATTTCGTGGTTTCAAGTAGAAATTATTTTCTGATCATATTGTTTTAGGTGTGATGTTAAACTACAAAATATTTTAACTCTTGTTACTTCACCCAATTAAATATTATCATCGGAGAACATTTCTGTCTGATAACATTCACTGGAATTTCGTTTAATTTATTTTATTATTTCAAATAGCTGACAAATCCGGCATTACCCAGGTATTCAATTTCTCAATTTTCTATTAGAAACGAAAACAAGAAAAGAAGTGTGTTTGTAGTGAAATCCTGAAAGAAATTCATTTCTATGTATTCATGAAAACTCCTACCAAATTATAAAACAATCGTACAAAAATATACATAATGTACAAATGTTCATGTACAGTAGACAAATTAGTCGGCCGTTGTGGCCGAGCGGTTCTAGGCACTTCAGTCTGGAACCACGCGATAGCTACAATCGCAGGTTCGAATCCTGCCTCGGGCATGGATGTGTGTGATGTCCTTAGGTTAGTTAGATTTAAATAGTTCTAAGTTCTAGGGGACTGATGACCTGAATGTTAAGTCCCATAGTGCTCAGAGCCCATTTGATTTGAGTAGACAAATTAGGAAACTTGATGCTGGATAGTTTCTGTATGCTGAGCGCAGCTGCTACGCGTGTCCACAACACGATTTTGTAAACTTCTCTATGGTAACGCCCCCTCATAGCTCTGTGTGACAGCTGTCGTTTTTGCCTGAAGCCGCTTGCGCTTCGCAGTTGAAAGCTTTCAAAAGCCCTGCGCGATGTCAGGGATTTCCTCAAGCTGACTCAACTTCAGTAAAGTCTTAGTACTAAAAGAATAAAAATACTAGAACCTCGTACATTTTACGACATTTTTTCACCTTTCTCAGTAATTATGACGTCATATCTCCTGATCTATGTGCGATACGACGATATAATCTTGTGGGTACATTCAGCGGCGTATACGCGGATACGTTTGGAAAATGTGTTACGAATAGAGTTAGAAGAAAGAAGTAATACATTTAAGTGTCATGCATGTTGCGGCAGTTTTTCATGCATCTCAGCGTTTATGACGTCATATGCCCTGATCTATGTGTCATTCAATGACGTAACTTTGTAGGTACATTCAGCGGCATATGTGGATACCGTCTGCAAAATCTGTTGCGAATAGTTAATAAAAAGAAGTAACTCATTCAAACATCATACGTCGAGCATGATGCGGTAGTTTCTCGTTTCTTACGCATGATAGGTAACTGGTTCTTACCACACTGCGTTGTTGCCTGACAGTAAGGGATATGTGTACCAAGCTTTGCTGAAATCGATCCGGTGATTCAGGAGGAGATGTGGAACACACACACACACACACACACACACACACACACACACACACACACAGAAACACATCCATTTTGATAATATGTATGGATTCAAATAATTCCATTGGTTTTCTTATGGAGACATATATTTTATTATTCCTTTCTGTTAAGGGGTAATTTTAATTCATTATTTGGAATTACAAATCGGATCTTCTTTATTGCAATTTGACACACCTTAGCTTTATTAGACTTTCTTATACAGATTAAGTCGATAATAGCGAACGAGTGACAGCAAGTTATAGCTCACAATTAAGCGATTCGACGTTCAGAAAATAAATGAATAAAAAAACCTGCATTCCACAAACAGTTTATGTCATACCATTTAAACAAGTAGAGTAAAATGAAGCCTCTTCTGGTGTTGGCTAATAGTGATTCTCTATCGTCTCCTACATTAAAAGGTCGCTCGTCACACAAAATAATGTAATTAACGGTAAATCCTTGACGAGCATAAGTAAATGGTCTAACTACATATTAATCAACTTTTGAAGTAAGATCTTGGCAATGAATGGGTGAAAGTAAAACTGTACGATCAGTCAGTTATTACGTTCCGAATTCCTTAGAGAAATATGAGTCGTCGCCAATAGAGTTCATATTACTCTAAGACAAAATGAATTACTTTTTACAACAAGAATGGACCAAACTATTCTCTCAGTGAGAGTATAATTCTGTAGCTCTCTAAGTCGAACACTCGATTCTATCAAAGTGGACCAAATTCCTACACCAAACAGTTATCGCAGCAATCAACCATACGTGAGTTTGCGGAAATTGTAACACTAACACGAATTTACGAATTTAGAGAACCATTCAGATCAGCATGTATTCATTATTTACAGTCACGACTCATTAACAAGAGTCTTTCGGCGTACAGTCTTCACCATAACTCTCGCTTCCAAGACAATATTTCATCCACTTCTCACCAACATATAGCCATACCTTCCTCCTTATTTAACTATTCCCCACGTTAACAATGTGCTAAGAATTCACAAGTGGAACTTGCGGTGTCTGTCCTTTGACTATTACGAGTCGGTCAAGACTGGTATCAAAAAAACCTAATTCACTCCACGTTACAAGTGTTATTATTCCGCTGCGGTTAGCACCACTATAGTTTGCAATGAATATTCACATACTACCTGTACTAAGAATACCCAGTTCAGCCAGACTCTTCTATGTTAACTCTCACCCAGGAACAGTACAGCCACGACTGTCTTATTCCCATGTGAAAACCACTTACCAAACAAATGTAGAGCGATACTATTACTTTTCACAATTAATTCAATTTTTAGATGAAATTCGACTTCTTTCCGTGCCAAGCTGTTATCAAAGTAGTCTTGCCGTTCGAACCACTCACGTTATCCGCAAATGGTAAATGGCATCTTTACCGCTCGAATCTCGATCTCTGTCACGCATCAGCATTGGTATACTATTACATATGGTTCGAAAGGAGAGATATAAACAGTATATAATTATAACATCAAAAATACATTTAATACATATTATTTACAATCGGGAAACTGCTCTAATATTTTAAGACGAAAGAGACTACCGTGAAGACATTTCAGAGTAACGATTTTAAGGCCTTTTGCTATACTTATAGTGTGAATCATCGTTTCTTACAAAATTTTATGACTCTAGGTCAACGGGAAGTATCCAATACGTTCTTATGACTGAGTTTGAGAGGATCGAAATATGTGACAGAAATGGGCATACCTTTTGATTGCACTGACTTAGAAGCTTTAATTTTCAACAAATCCTCGGGATCATACCCCTAAGTATGTGACACGAATGTCTAGCCGCCTCAGAGAAAATGCAGACGGACAGAAGGACGGAGAACACAGTGATCATATAAGGGCTGCGTTTTTGCCGACTGGGGTACGGAACGATCAAAACGTCACTCTGTTAAGCATTAAAATCTCCCTCCTGTAAAGTGTGAAGTTCTGAATTAACACAATGACTTTGATTCCCCGATATACCGGTACTTACTACTTAGTATCTTTTTTTCGTATTTTATGTGTTTCTTTAATTATAAACGTACTACAGTCTCGCTTTTAATACATTTAATGTTTCTCTTCTCTAGTTTTTCCATTAGCAACGACCCAGTGCCATAGAATAATCTGTTCCACTTTCAGCAACATCATCAATATCATTTTAACATTTGATAGGTCTTTTTTGGAACATAGCTTTCTATGTCAACTGCAGTTTACTAGTATATCACTTTTGCATTGCATGTTCCGTGCAATCTTGCTTTGGAAACAATATACGTCTTTCAGTTTTTTTTACTGTTGTTCGTACACAAATTTGTAAGATGTTATCCGCTATTCGCTACTCTGCTGTTTCTTATTTTTTTCCTGTTATTATTGTTTATCTTCCAATGAAATTCTGTGTTATGCTTGCTGTCTATTCGGCTCAGCTGGTGTCAGTCATCTTTACTTTCAGCCGGTACATCTATGTTGAATGTGAATCATAGAATTATTAACTCTTTTGCACTGTTTTCACTCTTCTGAAATTTTGGCATTTGTGTGTGTAAAAAACTGTGATGATAAACTGTAATCACGAGTTACACACACAACAAAATTAATGTCATTCTCGATCCTACTTTTTTATTAGTGTCAGTTAGTTTCTGTGGAGATGGATGCCATTCGTCTTTCTCTTTACTTTGTTATCATTTGTCTCAGAATATTGAACATTTTATGACACTGTACGTTGCGAACTTCCTGTGGGTCCTTAGCCAGTACGAACTTCGCAGGGATAATGACTTTTCTAGATTTTTCCAACCAAATGCGTACTCTCGTTCAGTATCATTTCAGATTTCGTTTTTCGTTCCTCTGCATATTATTCCAGTGAGCGCTGCCATTGAAAACTAGCCTCTCCCATTATGTGCCTCACAGATCTTACCGATTATACGACAAGTTCAGTTACTGGCTCCTAGAGAGTGCTTCTCATCATTTAGTAGCATGCATGATTCTTACTCATCTCTTCATGTATTTGGTCAGTCACAACGACCACACAAACGAGGGTTAGGAGCACAGTAATCACAATCAGTAATGAAGACGAGAGCACGCTTTAAACTTAACAGATAAGTAATTTTAGCAAACGGGTACATGTAAATTCGTAGTACGAATTAAATGAGGCCTGAACTGACGGCAAAGGTTACTATTAGATTAGATGGTTGAGTAAAGTTCTAGTATTTCCGATGTTTTCTAATTTAAAATCAACAAAATTAGAACATCAAGCGAAACAAACTATAGACCGTGGTCTGAGCTTACTCGGGAATGTGATCAGAAATGAAATGAAATGTCGTGTGGCTAAGGCCTCCCGTCGGGGAGACCGTTCGCCTGGTGCAGGTCTTTCGATTTGACGCAACTTCGGCGACCTGCGCGTCGATGGGGATGAAATGATAATGATTAGGACAACACAACACCCAGTCCCTGTGCGGAGAAAATCTCCGACCCAGCCGGGAATCGAACCCGGGACCTTAGGATTGACATTCCGTCACGCTGACCACTCAGCTACCGGGGCTGGACAAATGTGATCAGAAGGCGATGATATCTCAGAAATATCATTTGCCAAAACTTTAAGTACTGTCAGGAAAAAATGGATAGCGAGTGAGACATGAGCCCAGCTAATACAAGGCGCGTGGCTGCAGCGTTTCATACAGCTCGGAGTCCTCCGATGCACACGCGATCTGAGAATCAAAACGGGCAGGAAACTGAGAAGCTTCGTCTGGCTGGGCACTTGTGGCGGCAATTAGGCCACATCTCGGCTTTAGCTGTGAACCGTACTGCTTGGAAATAAGATTATGTGAAGGTTCTGGTTAAGTCAGATAAACGAACACAATGAATGCACTCAAACCGGTCACTTATATGCCCCCACGCCAACGCAGATCAGATGGAATGAGTCCAACTAAAACGCAGCACAAAGCCCGGTAACGCAATGGGCTTGCGGGAATAGGCCTAATATTCCGTTGACACCTCTCATCTTATTCTTCAAGGAGAAAATAGACAACTAGTAAACAGAAATGTGAAGTACATGTAAAGTAATAGCTAGTGGCGAGATATTTGCGTCGTTCTCGACCAGAATGACGATAAAGTGAGTAACGAGACATTTCCATTATCCAACAAACTACTAGGGAACTGAGAACAAAAATCTGAAAAGGTTTGGAGTTTATATGCCAAAATATTCGTGACATAAAGAGCGAAATTCGTGATGTTTGGAAACAAAATCTGAATACACCAGACATGGAGAGGAGAGCGCATCGAAGCCTACGAGAGGACACATACATGTTCTCACCAACCCAGTGAAGGTAACGGCAGACATGATGAACGCCCAGCATGGAATGGTGCTGTGGGGCAAGCGAAGGGCGTTCTAATATAAAACATGTGCGTAGAGAGCCATCGTTAACAACAAGCAATGTTAATAAATTACTGAGATCATCTGAATTAGATTAAGGTTTTAGAAAAATGCTTGATAATACATCTAGATATAATTACTATTAAAAACAGTCACTATCTAAAAAAAAAAAAATTGGCACATGTAATCTACATATCAACTTCATAGATAATATTTCATATATACGGACAACTACTTCGTATCGTATTTGTGCAGCATGTAGTATACATGTCAGCTACAGATTATTGTAGCTTACCCTTTAAAAATCGTTTCAATAAAGACATGTTGCTGCTCAATAATACTTCGTCTGACGCCTCAGTCTTTGCCATTCCACTTCGCAACAACTTCGTTGGAAAGAAGCCTGCTGCCACATCTCTGCACTGGCGTTTGGTCTCACCATGCCAACCACTAGTTCGACTATCGACTTTACAACTTCAGTGAAAAAAGCCTGCTGCTTCATCTTTGCAACGGCGTCCAACTTCACCATAGCAACCAGTGGTTCCAAATGGTTCACTGACAGGCCTTGAGAGGGCAACCCATGTACTGCCAAACCGAAGTTCATTTTCCTACATATTCAAATATTTTTAACGCTTCTTAATTGACAATAGCTGTTTAATAAGCTAAGTTTAGTGTGTATTTATTTCTAATTCTTGACAATGTTTTTTTAACTACGAAATTTTTAATTGTAATTCGACTTATAACTCATTGGTTAGTAATGACATCATGCAGTCGGAAGTGGGTGGAGCCTCCATTATATATATAGTAAGACATGCACTGGTTTCTCCAGTAGTGATTCCCCAACAGAAAGAGGTTCCTACTCAATGGTAATACAACGTTTTATAGTTTTATAACTTTATGTATTTTCTTTAATGTATGTAGCCCTCTAATGAGAGCTTTGTATACAACTTGTAGGTCTGAAGATGACCACAGTAGTGGTCGAAACCGGTCACCTTGTTAAATAAATCGTGATCAAGACTGTTTTTAATAATAATTATTTATAAGACATTGATCACTGCTGTTCCCGTAATGTATTCAAAAGTAATACATCTAGATATGCCTTATAACCGTGTATTCGTTCGTGAATATTTGAATGAAGAAACAGTTATAGATCTACTTAATCACAAGCAAACTGCACCAAACAAAGCAGTTCATGATAGAAATAGAAATTGTAAAAGAAAGAAAATTACTTAAAAACACTCAATCCTCTGGACTGATGGTATATCAAGAAATATTATAAAATTGTGTGCAGACATAGGAAAGAAATGTATGTGCAGCCAGTCAATGAAAACGGGTGTTTCCGGATAGACTGAAACATGTGGCAGTGATATCAACTTGCGAAAGTGGAGAGAGGCTTGTGGTACCCAACTATAGGCCCATCTCCCTGCTCTCATTGTATCTAAAGGCATTTGAGATTATAACATACGATAGGATTATAGCCACACACTACAAACTGATACCTTCACACGTCGGCTTTCGTAAGAGGTGTTCCACAGACAGTGCTGCATTTCGTCTAACAAAATAAATTTTAAGCTAACTAAATTTCATAAGGTATCTAGTGGGGATATTCTACGACCTTTCTAAGGCACTCGACTGCGTAAATCATAACACATTACTTAAAAAACCTTCTGATCCGCTGCACGATAGACATCTCGCGCCGCTCCTCCAGGAACACGATCTTTGGTGTGGAGGATGCATGGCACGGTTGCCTTGAGAGGCGTTGAGGCCGTCTTCCGCTAGAGGCACTTAGTGAAGCAGCACAGATAGCGCAGATCTGCGGGGCAACGGACTGATTATTTGGTCTACCGCTTGTGTGGATGCTCGGCTGAACTAGTGTTAGTTTGCTACTTCGGTGCCGAGACCAAGCGGGACTCGTAAAGACTGATCTTGCTCCCCGCTGTGAGCGTTATAATGGTCATTGGTTCGGCTCCTGTGCTTGTTTGTATCTGGCTGCATCTACATCGGACTCGGCTCAGCCTCCTTTTGTTGTTAATCCCTGTGCATGTATTTGGCCAGGCGATTTGAGGAGCGTGCCGCTAGTATGGAAAGTGGCTCAAGTGGCTCTGAGCACTATGGGACTCAACATCTGTGGTCATAAGTCCCCTAGGACTTAGAACTACTTAAACCTAACTAACCTAAGGACATCACACACATCCATGCCCGAGGCAGGATTCGAACCTGCGACCGTAGCAGCCGCGCGGTTCCTGACTGAGCGCCTAGAACCGCTATACCACCGCGGCCGGCCGCTAGTATGGAAACAATAACTTCAATTGGGTAATAGTCATGGAGTTGTGTTTTACATTATTGTGGTTTTGGACTGCTTCGGGTTATGAAAAATTTGTTACGTTCAATATGATATTATTCGCAACGTTCTAACCTTGTACCCTGTACCTTGTTACCCTGGAAGAACTAGTTAATGTTTTTAAAATGTCGTGGGAAAACATTTTTCAGTTGACGTATACTTTGTGTCAAGGGCCCTCGGCCGAAATGATCGGTGAGGTTTCAACGAGGAAGGGCTGTTTAAGAGAACTACGCACCCGCATGCAAAGGGAGCGTCTACCTGCTAAGGTTAAGAGCGAGGCCTACGAGAAAGACAGGCCGCGGCGCGTACGCCACGAAGATAGGCCTGAGTTCGCTCGCTCAACTCAGCAGACAAAACTACGTTTCTATACATGTTAACTCGTGACTAGGTGTGTACTTACAAACGAGAATTGCATGTCCTACTGGAATCCATTATTGTGGACTCTTACTGTTATTAGTCCTACAATAATCGGATGTCCATAGACCTACTTATAATTTATTACGGCTGTACTGGGGTACCATAAAATTACAATCATGCCAAAATGATTATCAGATGCATAAGGCAACACTTCTGTACGTTAAGCAGAAGAGAGTAAATGCTATAAACAAGCCGTTACACTATTTATATCGAGTATTCACCTTAAATTAGAGTTTGCTGTAGATTGTCAATCAGTAAGCCTTCATAATAGCAGATTCCAGTGGAAGATGCAATTCTCGCTATTACGTACACGCCCAGCTGCAGGTTAACAGGTTTAGAAACGCATTTTGTCTGCTGAGCTGAGCGAGCGAGCAAGTTCACGCCTACCTTCGTGACGTACGTGCAGCGGCCTGTCTTTCTCGTAGACATCGGGTTAAGAGCGACCTCGATAATAAATATTTTTTGCATGTCCAGCATGATTAAAAGAACCTAGTTGAGTATGTTCTTTAAGTATACATGGCAGACGTGGCTTTTACTGTGGGGTTGGCAGAGCACAAGATTGCTGCCACCAATTTGCAAGGGATTAAACCAGAGGATAATTCCAGGGTCCTGTTGAGATCTACTACGTATTGTGACATACATAACTAAGTCACTAAGTCATTCTTGTGTGCGTGGGGCGGGGGGGGGGGGACGAGGGGAGGGTTATCGGCCAAACCCACCTCGGGTGCGGTTCCCACTAGTATGATGAGGTTTTTCCCACGGTAGGTGTAATCGCTGTGGTCGGCAGGCATTTTTCTCGCCAGTGCGATGTCAAAGGAGAAAAGCGTTCCGACAGCGAACGCCATGGGCAGGCACGGCGTGGGGCATTTATTACGTTGCTAAGTACATTCAGTAAAGTAAAAGGGATGATCCATTATCTTCTTCCGTTTGTGTACCCGTACATCAATCATGAGCCGCTATGTGCTCTACTAGTTTCTGGAAGCAGACTTTCCTTAATGAGCCGTAGGTGGTACTTCACATACTGGATTGTAAGACTCACAATTTAAAGCTCGTGGTTTGAATTTCTAGAACTGTTAATGGTCAAGCTATTTCTTTGATAGGATCCATGCTCATTTCTCGTCACTTCTGTATATTTTCTTAGCCCATGGAAGTATTGGTGGCAGAGGGATTAAGCACCGACTTCCTGTTTGGGTGTGATTTCGCAAGTAAAATGAGATCAGGTTGTGCACCTGGATTTTGGTCTCAGATGAAGTTTCGCCTGTGCCGCCATTCTAGGAGGGCAGGTCTCTGTAATACTAACGTTAGTGGGGCAGAGTTCGACACTGTGCATCTATCTCCTCATGAGGCTGAGGCTCCCCTTCAGATGCTGTGTAGTTTCTCAGAACTGTTGTGGACTGTCATGTCCTTAATCATAAAATAATCTTCGAGTGTGTCCCACTTTCCGCTCTACATGGATGTTTCTCATAGTTTTCCAGGGCGCACTATTTTTCGGTTTCCAGGCGTGTTACCAGATTCCCCTTGCTGAAGAATCCAAAGTCGCTACTGCCTTTTACACTTGACTGGAACTCATATTAATTCAATGGGGTGCCTTTCGGCCTTTCTTCTTGGGAAGTGGTTCTTTCTAGGCTGCTCGATTCCACGTGTATAACTACTTGAACGACGTTTTCATCTATACAGAGCCAACTTTTCTGAGCATTTCGGGCATTTTGGAGCGTCTGAGGCAAGCGGGACTAACAACCAAACCATCTAAAATTACCCTAGCTCATCATGAGATATATTTCCTCGGGCATCTAATCCCAGTCGAGGGTGTCTAGACTGATCAGACTAAAAAAGAGGTATCCAGTTTCATTGGAATGGCTAACTTCTTCCGAAAATTCATTCCGAAGTTTGCTGAGCTACGTGCTCTGTTAAACGTGTCACGAAAGAAGGGCGAGCTTTTTATCTTGACCGGCAGCCAGCAGGTTGAATTTGATTTGCTTAATATCACTCTGAGTAGTGCGCCTGTTCTGGCTATTCCAAAACAACGCCTCTATCTCAGAGTTTTCCGCCTTGATGCTTCAGGAGCAAAACAGTGAGCAGAGGCTCTTAGTCTACGCCTTTAGGGGCATGTCTCCAGCAGAGAAGAAATACTCTACCTATGATTTGGAAGCGCGGGCTGTACTGTTGTACTCTTGGCGCAAGAGAAACTTAAATACTACCTCAAACACTGGAAATTCACACTGCAGGCGGATAACCAGGTCCCTAGTTGGGTTCTGGCACACCCGTGTAAATCTGGGCGTATTGCAAGATGTCTGTCTGAATTTGTGCCTTCCATTTCATTGTGCGTCCGCAGCTCGTGGTCGTGCGGTAGCGTTCTCGCTTCCCGCGCCCGGGTCTCCGGGTTCGATTCCCGGCGACGTCAGGGATTTTCTCTGCCTCGTCATGACCGGTTGTCGTGTGCTGTCTTTAGGTTAGTTAGGTTTAAGTAGTTCTAAGTTCTAGGGGACTGATGACCATAGCTGTTAAGTCCCATAGTGCTCAGAGCCATTTGAACCATTTGAACTTCATTGTGCGCCACACATTATGAGGTCTGATAATGTTGTAGTGGTTATCTTGAGCAGAATGTTCATAGAGGAGGAGGAGAAGTAGGAAGAGGGCTCTTCTCCCCATGATGCCTAGGTGGTAGACTGTCTTGTTAAAGCAGTGCTTATCGATGTTCCGGTATTGTTTGTAGGTCTTGCACAATAACAAGAGCATGACCCAAAGTTGGGCTCCATTAGGAAGCAACTGAGAGCAAAGACATTCACTGTCACAGTGGGGGCCAGGATGAAGAGCTTAAAATTTGTCTGCCTGCTGTACATGTCCTGGCTAAATGTTATTGTAATTCTGTCATGGGGAGGTCATCTGGTGGTATATAAAACCATTCACAAGATTTGTGAGTCTCTAACTTGGCTCACGCTGTATTACGACGTTAGAAAATTGGTTATCAGTATCAGGAGTGAAAGATGGCTAAGCCAGATTCCGAATGGCTTACGGGGTTGCTTCAACCCACTCAGGCGGAGGTCCTCATGGAGAAACTTTTTATTGATTACGTCGGTCCTTATCCCTGGATCCAAGGTGGGCAGCGCTATATATTGGTGGTGGTTGATGGTTTCACTTGGTTCAGCTGGTTGCTCCTCAGTAGTGATACTACTGCCGGACAAACTATTAGGCATCTGACTGAGATTTTTACTTGGTTCAGCCCTACAAATGTCAATGTCCGTGATAGTACGCCTTATTTCTCTCTGAGGGAGTTTCGGAACTTCTGTTTCGACTCAGCAGTTAGATACAGCACTATGACACCTTTTTAGCCCCACCCTTCTTTTATGGAGCGGGTTAATCGAGAACGTAAAGCCCTCTGTCATTGTTTTTCACTCTGAGACTAAAACAAAATGCGATCTTTCTTTACAATGCCTGATCATAGGCTTTAATACTGCAAAACATGAGGCGCACAGATCTATCCCTGCTTCTCTCTATCCCCTTAATTCCCTTTCATCAAACATATGGTCTATAAATGATTTGTTGCCCATTGTTATTAGTCCTGAGTTAATGAAGTATAATTAGCGTAGAGCCAGAGGAAATATTCAGAGCGCCCATAAAAGGGAAGTGGCTTGTTATAACCAGGGCCGACGTCCAGGGAACATTCAGGTCAGGGATATAATCTTCGTGAGAAATTTTTGGGGGTAGGGACATCGCGAGTAAGGCGATCACAAAACTATCATCCAGCTTTGAGGGCCCATATAAAGTGTTGGAGATATCAACTTCAGTCACGCTTAGGCACCATAACGAAGAGAGTCGAAACAAATGTTCAAATGTGTGTGAATTCATAAGGGACCAAACTTCTTAGGTCATCGGTCCCTAGACTTACACACTGCTTAAACTAACTTAAACTAACATATGCGAAGAACGTCACACACTCCCATGCCCGAGGGAGGACTCGAACCTCCGGCGGGACGGGCAGCGCAATCCGCGACATGACGCTTCAAACCACGCGGCAGAGTGGAAAGATTTCATGAGTACACAACTGAATTCAGAGAGGTTGCATTAATTAAGTCTCCCATGTGAGCTCTACCAGTAATATCTATATAACGATACTGGCGCAATGAGCATGTTTCTTAAAAATTCTCAGATTAAAAACCAAGATTTTAGCTTTCTTGTTTCCCCAATTTCAGAAATTTGTCTCTACCCATGAGTACAATTTTTATTTATTTAGAGAAATAATAAACCTAATAGCTTTTTTTCTTTAAAAATAAGTTCTCTGAGGTAGTATTTATCTATACCTCCAAACCATATTTTCATTTCATTAAAAAATAAAAAATATAATAATTTTTTTCTTTATAGATATGTTTTCCAAGATTATGTTTATCTATACCAACAAACAAAATTCTCTTTTTATTTAAAAAGAGAAAATATAATAAAATTTTCTCTTTATACTTGGGATGTCAAACCTCATCTATCTATACCATCGATTGAAATTTTAATTTAAAAACTAAAAGGTACATTACCATCATAAAGTTTTTAATTTTTAAAATCCAAACGTTTTCTATATAAATAAAAGCAAAACAAAACATACTCCAAGGCTGAGCTATTTAAAAACTTTGAAAAATGTTGTAAAGAAAAATGTATAAGTGGTTACACGGATTTAGAAAATTATTGTAAATAAAATGTTTATTCAAAAGTAACTAGACAAGATCTCTTGGAATTTATTGATTATTTTAATATGAAAGAAACGAAGAAGAGAGAACTAAGCTATAAAAATATAAAAGAACTTCGATCAATTTGTAAAACAAAAATTTGGAGAATTACACCAAACTTAATAAAGAATTAATTTAGCTTCTACTAAATCTTGTGACAATATTAATAATAATGGTAACAAATTGAATAAAAAATCTTTAAAGGAATTTCATGAAATCAGTAAAACAAAAAAATTAAACATTTGTCTAGACTTAAGAGATAACAATTAACTGCTCTTATTGAAAGATTTGGTCGTCATCATCCTCACATTTCCTGGAGACTCCAACATTTTCTAATGTATGTCGCCACACAGCGGCTTTGAATGCTTGATGAGTTTGTGTTAGTTTGTTGCTTCGGTACCAAGTCCAAGTGGGATTCTTAAAGACTGAATTTCCTTCACAATGCGAACATGATAACTGTGGCTGGTTCAATTCCTGTGCATGTCTGTATTTTACTGTGTCTATAGCAGACTTGGTTCAGCCTCCTTTCGTTGTTGTTTCATGTTCTTGCCTACGGCCAGGCTATTTGAAGAGCTTGTATGAGAACTTAATAACTTCAATTTGGTAATAGTCACAGAGTTGTGTTTTAAATTATTAGGCTTGTGGACTGCTTCAGGTTGTGCAAAATTTATTTACATCAGTGTGTCATTAGTTGTGACGTTCTACATATTTTTTTTACTTTTTTGTTATCTTATATATTATTGGAATCTATCGAAAGGGTCAAACACTTTAAATATTTGGGATAAACAATAACGGATACTGGTATAGAAAAAGATACTCTCAAACTTCGAGTAGCTAAATTTAGGAGGGCACACATTTTAACACAGAAGCTGTACAACAAAAAATGCCTATCCCGAAATGTGAAGTTGTTACACTACACTACATTACAGTGAAGAGAACAGAAGTTGAATATGCAGCAGAAACATTCTCCCTGATGAACAAAGGACTAACAGATGAGCTCGAGGAGAAGGTAAGATTAACTCTGAAGATTCATGGTGGAATGAGATTTCACTCTGCAGCGGAGTGTGCGCTGATATGAAACTTCCTGGCAGATTAAAACTGTGTGCCCGACCGAGACTCGAACTCGGGACCTTTGCCTTTCGCGGGCAAGTGCTCTACCAGTTGAGCACTTGCCCGAAAAAAGACAAAGGTCCCGAGTTCGAGTCTCGGTCGGGCACACAGTTTTAATCTGCCAGGAAGTTTCATTCTTGGCGGACATAAAAAAATTTCAGGCATTACCTCGCACCACGGACAACACAGTAGCCGACGGCCTTCACTTGACTGCGTTTGCGTAGTGTTGTCAGCGGCATCAGACAACCAACGCTGAGGGAAATAGCCGTTTAAATCAATGTGGGCAGTACGACGTACGTATCCGTTATGAAAGTACGGTGAAATATGGTGTTAATGGGCTATCGCTGCAGACGACCAATGCGAGCGCCTTTGCTATCATCTCATCGCCTACAGCGCCTCTCCTGGGCTCGTGATCGTGTCGGTTGGACGTTAACGACTGGAAAACCGTGGCCTGGTCAGATGAAACCGGATTTCACTTGGTAAGAGCTGCTGGAATGGCTCGAGCGTGGCTCAGACCCCAGGAAAGCATGGACCCAATTTCTCAACAAGGGACCATGCAAGCTGGTGGTGGCTCCATACTGGTTCCCTAGAAATAATAATGTTCAGCTGCTTGGACACAATCTGTAGCTTATGATAGACTTCAAACAACGATGGAGTTTTTTTGTATGACAAACACGCTGTCAACCAGCCGCAGCTCTTCGCGATAGGTCAGAAGAACTTCTGGACAACTCAGAGTGAACGATTTGGCCACCCAGATGGCCCGACAAGAATTCCATCAAATATTTGTGGGACAATGGTGAGACCAGTTGGTGCGCAAAATCCTGCACCGGAAACACTTTCGCAATTATGGATGGCTGTAGAGGCAGCATGGCTCAGTGTTTCTGCAGGGGACTTCTAACGACTTGTCGAGTCAAAGCCACGCCGAGTTGCTACAGTACGCCGGGCGAATGGAGGCTCGACACGATATTCGGAGATATCCCATGACTTCTGCCACATCAGTGTAGATTAGAGGTGTACACGGAAAGGAAATAAGAGTTAACTGTCTCCTGAAAATGTACAAATATACCACTTCTAGAGATTAAGGTTTACATGGACGTTGTATTTTAAGTAAATAAAATATGTGCGATGTTAGTCCATGTGTAGGGTTAAGTACCATTTCTCGTTCGTTTCTCGGTTGCTAACAAGGGGAGGCCGCCAATTGTGAAATTCAGATTCGATTCATACTGCGCATAATAAAAGCTCATGGCCAGAGGTGCAATGAGGCAAAGCACCAAGATGCACTTCTCAGCCGTTGTCGAGAAAATTGACAGTTAAAAGAAACCGTTGCGGTGAAATACTCTCACGATTAGTAATTTTCTACAGCGTGGTGGTGCAGCGGTAAGCGCTCGGGTTCGTAATCCGAAGGTCGCCGGATCGAATCTCGCTCCGTGCAACTTTATTTTTAGTATTTGTTTTTTGTGATTCATATATATATATATATATATATATATATATATATATATATATATATATAAATTCCCGGCAATCAGTTGCAACAATTATGCATATAATAAGTTGTTGAAAGTCGTTTGTCGTGGAAAAACTGGCGACTTCGAACATCATTATGTTTTTCGCAAACAAAGTTGTATTTCACAAATGTTATTAATTGTCTTCATAATGTTAACCACGTACAGTTAACGGAAGACGTAGAAACGAATACGTATAGCGTAAGTCAAACGTTCGAATTAGAATAGAGACCCCACGAACACAAACTTGCTGTGGCAGGTATGAAATATAAACTCCGTTACTCGCTCGTTACACTTGAAGGATAGATGTTGAATGGGCCGAAACGAGCCGCCCCATAACAGCGTAGTTGCCTGCTAACTTCGAAAGAAGGTAGATGCGGTCCCTCGCGCAACTTATAACATCGTCGAAAATCAGTGCGGACGCGGCAGCTTTGGCACACCCTGTTAAACAAACGGAAAAATGGAGGCGGTACAATTGGAGAGCGATCTGCCTTCACCAACATGCATAAGCAATTCATTAATAGTTTATATATATATATATATATATATATATATATATATATATATATATATATATATATATTTGAATTGCAAAAAACTAATAATAAAAAATATATTGCATGGCGCGAGATTCGATCCGGCGACCTTCGGATTATGAACCCCAGCGCTTACCGCTGCGCTATGACGCTGTAGAAAATCAATAATCGTCGAGAGTATTTCACCACAACGGCTGAGAAGTGCATCTTGGTGCTTTGCCACATTACATCTCTGGCCATGAGCTTTTATTATGCGCAGTATGGATCGAATCTGAATTTCACAGTTGGCAGCCTCCCCTTGTAAGAGAATAAATGGAAATTACATCTTAAAAACTGGAATAAGATCCAGTTTTATTGTTAACTAAATGCGACCCGTGGCTGGCTCATGTTATACCCTGGATTAAACCTTGGTTCCAATTCTGTCTTTAGTCTACCGCGATTATGCTGTTATCCTCTATCACCGCGAGTGGCAGCAGCGGTGTGTATGGATATTCGTACCTTGTACTATCTTCAACCTGGCGCTTATAGTTTCCGGCTGTGCCGTGTGCAGACAGTTGGTCGGTTGGCGTGGAGCAGCGAGGAAATCTCCGCGGCGCGTGTTTTGGCCGAGGCCGCTGGCGGCGTCCACGAGCGATCGGAGTGTGTGGTGCTGTTCCCATTGCTACGAGGTCCGTGGCCCACCGATCCTGCTCACGAAAGTTGAGTTTTGACTTAATCTACCAGCAAGTCACGACTGTTCACATTGTGTCGTTTGGATTTCGTTGTCGGGTGCTGAGACATTCCCGCGAGCTACAACGTGTGTTTTCTATTTGGCAAATTTTAGCCACCCTCCGGTGGAGTTTAACTGTACTTGGTAATTTTGAACTGAAGTGCACCAGCGGAATCTTCTGCCTTGTGGCCGTTAACGTTCCGGTTACCTGCCCTGGCCGCTGACGTAAATTCAGTCAGTTTATTTCCTCATCATGTTGTTGCTGGCCAGCACAGTGTGTAGCTTGACAGCTCAATGTATAATTGGTTGTGGGTGCCAATACTTTCTACGTTGTTCCATTGAACTCACTGTTGTGTGCTGGTCGGGTGGAGCGGAAGTTATCTTGTCGGTGGGTCTGTAGACTGTCTGTCGGTTGGGTTGTCGTCGGATCGAGATTGGTTGGGCTGATTGCCTGTCTCACCTAAGCGAGCGTTAGTGTTTGAATTCCAGGCCGACCCTCGGAATCTTCTGAGCGCAGTTGCGTGTACTGCCTTTTCTTCATTGTTCTTGTTGTTTGTATTTTTATGGCTTTTAGCCGATTTTTAAATTAAGGTTGTTTTGCCCTGAAGGCGTAAGATTGTTTGGGCCTTCAGCCTAATTTAAAGAAGTTTTAAGTGAGGCTTTGGCCTTTTTGAAAATTTAATTTTGTTGAGTCTTAAATGATGGGCCTTCAGCCGATTTGGAATTAAAGTTGTTTTGCTCTCAAGGTGTCAGATTGTTTGAGCCTTCAGCCTAATTAAAGAACTGATTTACGATAAGGCCTTCTGCCTTTTAAATTTCTGATTTTGGTTCCAGTTTAAGTTATTGGCTTTCAGCCGATTTTTAGTTAAACTGGTCTTGCCCTTCAGGCTTAAGATTGTATGGCGTATTCAGGCGGTTATTAAGTTCTAAAAATTAATGCTGAGTCCTTTTTTTAAAATTTGCTTGGCTCTTGTAATGTTTTCTCAAATAAATAAAGTTGTAAGTTCGAGTGTAACTGACAGCCGCTTATTTTGGCCCTTTGCCACAAATTAAACTACCTGTCCTGTCCTGCGGGTTTAGCAGGGTGTATCAAAATGTACGCATTTGAGTGAATAAAATGTGCGCGACGATAGTCTAGTGTGTAGGGAGTAGTGCCATTTCTTGTACGGTTCTCGAGTGCTAATAGAATAACCCGAAATTACATCTTAAAACTGGAGAGATATTAAGGTCCAATTTTATTGTTAACTAAATGTACTCATTTGATTAAGAATAATTTTGATCACAACAATATACATAGAGCCGGTAATTCCTCTGTGGTGTTACGAGCAGATTACGGCCCTGAAGTGTCATATTGAACACACACGACTGTCCTCTAATTTTCCACCGAAGCTTCCTTCGACTGCAGTTTGGTATTATGTTACAAGAGTACATATTCCATATATAATAGAGGCATGTCATCCGTTTCGAAGGTTTTTGGCGTTGGATCGAACATTTTGCTACTTACTATAACTGAATTTGATTTTAGTAACTCATTAAGATTGACATTACCTCCTGCGCAATGGTTTCACATCATTCAGTCTTCTGAATAACTCATCACTTTAAACACAGTGAGGTAAAACATGGCGTACATGGAAGCTGATTACTTCCTCTGAGAAGGTAGATGTATCGTACTGGAGAATTCCCTCTTCTGACAAGATCTACGGGGTTGGACAAGAATATGGAATATGGAAAATCCACGAGAAATGTATGCCTGAACATAAATGCAGATGTTAACCAAGCTTGCAGGTTGCGTTGTTGTATTTGACCTCCAGCGGCGCCTGTGCAATATCCTCAATACATTGCAAGTGTCAATCGCGGTCAGTAGTGTTCTGCGTAGTTGCGAGAGTACTGTGTCCGAGCTAAATGAATACGAAAGTGGACAAGCAGATGGTGTGTTGTGGTGGGTGCTTCCGTAACCAAGGGAGCCGAAGTGTTAAGTGTTTCAAAAGGCACAGTATCGGAGATGTGTACCGCATACAAGGAAAGCGGAAAAACATCACCCGCTACGTCACAACGCGGAAGACAGTGTGTCGTAAGTGATTGCGTCATATGGTCATTGAAGTGGCTTGTGACAAAAAATTAGAAGACAGCAGCAGAAGTCAATGTCGCACTCGCAAACGATGTCAGCACCCCAAATCAACACGAAGAGCGTTCCGTAAGTAGGGAATTGAAGAGCGAGATAGATAACTAAAGCCACACATTGGTGTTGCAAAACGTGGTGCCGAAGCTATTTATAGGTGACTGTTGAGCAATGGAAGAAAGCCATTTGGTCGGATGAGTCTCGTTTCACATTGTTCACCGCATCGGGTCGGTTTTACGTCCCAGTAGAGAACCCTGGCGAGCGTTCGGTGATCATTTGGGCTGCCATATGTTAGTATTCCGTGGACGCTCTGCAAGGTCGCATTACTGTCGAAGATTATGTGGTCATTTTGGCTTATCAAGTGCATCCCATGGGATAAAGTGTGCTCCCCACTGATGATACTGTGTTCCTAAACAACAGGTTGTCTGTTCACACATCTTGGATCGGGCAGGACTTGGTTTGTGAGCACGAAGATGAATTCCCGCACCCCCTCCCCCCCTGCTCACCACTGTCATTGGGTTTCAATACTATTGTGCCCTTATGGTCTGCTTTGGACAGAAGTGTGCCTAAACTCTATCCTCCTCCATCATCATTACCGGTAGACAAGTTGCGATTATTTTGCGGGAACAATGGTGTAAGATTCCCTTGAAACAATACGGGAACTGTATTTATCTCTTCCGAGACGAGTGGAAGCTGTTTTGGAAGCCAAAGGGTTTTCTACAGCGCATTAGACACGCCGATGGTCTTGTTTTTGATGTTTCCATACTTTTGTCCAATCCCTGTATATCTATCTACATATACAGCTGTACTCGACAGCCTTCCACACGATGTGTGGCACTGGATGTGTGCTGGCGTCAGCTGTCGCCAGCACACCAGTCATCAAAGATGAAGTGCGAAGATCGACAGTAGGCGCTGGATCAAGCACGTCTATCACGAGAGAGGCCAGAGACACACCACAAGCAACAAGCCGCCAATGCTCTCTCGACAGCAAGTATTTAGGCCACCGCCGCTGAGCGGACTGCCTCACTCACTCACTCACTCACTCGTTTACTCACTCTTACAGTTGGCATCTATCAGTGACGTAGCAAAGCTACAACAGTACATAGCGACCAGATTAGTGACTATAGCAGGAGAACCGATACTAATGAGCGTGTACCACAACACATGCACTCTATTCAAGCTAAGTAAATGTTCAAGTAAATAAAGGACCGTATGAAACCACGTGTGCGTTTGTGTTGCAGGAAGAGGATACCAGCCAATCACAACATCCTCTCCCTTGCTTCCTTGCGGTACAAGACGCTAGAGCATGAACCTGTGTAACCTTCACACACCCTACCCACCACCATCCCATATCCCATCCTATTCGACTCACTAAAAATTTTCGTGTCATTAAATCAATTTTAACGTAGTGACCATCATGCGAGATATACACTATGTGTTCGAAAGTTTCCGGACACCTAATTTAAAATAACTTACAAGTTCGTGGCGTCCTCCATCGGTAATGCTGGAATTCAGTATGATATTGGTACACTCTTAGCCTTGCTCACAGCTTCCACTCTCGCATGCATACATTTAATCAGGGGCTGGAAGGTTTCTTGGGGAATGACATCCTGTTCTTCATGGAGTGCTGCACTGCGGAGAGGTATCGACATCGGTCGGTGAGCCCTGGCACGAATTCGGCGTTCCAAAACTTCCCAAAAGTGTTCTATAGGATTCAGGTCAGGACTCTGTACAGTCCAGACCATTACAGAGATGTTATTGTCGAGTAACCACTCCGCCACAGGCCGTACATTATGAACAGGTGTTCGATAGTGTTGAAAGATGCAATTGCCATCCTCGAATTGCTCTTGAACAGTGGGAAGCAAGAAGGTGCTTTAAACATAAATGTAGACCTGTGCTGTGATATTGCCGCGCCAAACATCAAAAGGTGCAAGCCCCCTCCATGAAAAACACAACACACCATAACACCACCGCCTCCGAATTTTACTGTTGGCACTGCCATGGTTTCGAATGACATTCACCTGCCATTCGCCATACCCACACACTGCCATTGCATCGCCACTTTGTGTTCTGTGATTCGTCACTTCACACGTTTCTCCTCTATACAATCGTCCAGTGTTTACGCTCCTTATACAAAGCGAGGCGTCGTTTGGCATTTACCGGCGTGATGTGTGGCTTATGAGCAGCCGCTCTACCATGAAATTCAAGTTTTCTCACCTCCCGTCTGTCATAGTACTTTCAGCTCATCCTCATGCAGTTTGGAATTCCTGTGTGATGGTCTCGATAGATGCCTGCCTATTACACATTACGACCCTCTTCAACTGTCGGCGGTCTCTGTCAGTCAACAGACGAGATCGGCCTGTACGCTTTTGTGCTGTACGTGTCCCTTCACATTTCCGTTTCACTATCACATCGGAAACAATGGACCTGTAGATGTTTAGGAGCGTGGAAATGACGTATGACAGAAATGACACCCAATCAACTGACCACGTTCGAAGTCCCTAAGTTCCGCGGAGCGCCCCATTCTGCTCTCTCACGATGTCTACTGACTACTGAGGTCGCTGATACGGAGTACCTGGCAGTAGGTGGAAGCACAACACACCTAATATGACAAACGTATGTTTCTGGGGATGTCCGGATACTTTTGATCACACAGTGTAGATACTGGAGGACATGGTGAGATCATGATTCTGTTCATAAAGCGATTAAGTTGCTTCCAGAATTATTTTCGTACCAGTATATTATCTAACCCACAAACGTTACAGTATCCAGAGGAATTACTTGCAAATATTATGAAATGCAAGAAACGACTGTTTGGTCATTAAAAATGTTTTTTAGAAAAAGATCTTGTGATGCGGTTTTACTTACATATAAACGTATTTAAGTATTCCACCTGATAGCCGTTCTCTTATAAACGTATTTCGTAACGTTGTTCTGACACAACGCCCTGCGTAGACATTCTCCTCCTGGCAACTGAACCATTTGACTACGACGGTATTGAGTCGCTTATCTTCAAAACGCTCTCTGTCGAAACATTACATCAAATTTCACTCCTAAGTCGTTGATCAGATCTCAGGACTTACCGCTTCGCTTGTAATTGGATCTTTCATTTGCTAACTGACTTTTCTAATTATCTGTAGAAGAAATAGATCTATTTTAGGGATGTTGTAAACATTATTTATTATGGTTAATATGGTGCTCATTTTTATTTTTCAATTATAGCGTTTGTGACATTTTGTTGAACTCACCATAAAGTGTTTCCACCAAATTTTTACGTGAGCTGCATTATGGAGTAAGTTCTATGACTCTGTCTATGTTCTCACAGCACCAATAATTTAGTGAGATTGTTATATTCCTGATGGGTTATTGACAACATCAAGCCCGTATTTAGAAAAGGAATTTGAAACATGATTGCTACAGATCGCTGGAGGCAGAAAATAAATACAAAACTAAAACAGTGCTCTAAGAGACAGACAAATACACCTATATTCAATGTGAAGGGAAAAAGGGAAATTATTATTAATACATTTTTTGACAATGATTGCACATATTCTCACGATGTTTCTGAGGTAAGTAGATTGACTCGCGTCAGTGGACAACGAACCCACAACATGCAGGTCAAATGCAAATTTACGTTCGATCTCAATGGTAATCTAAAACTACCGAGTATGGAGGACACGGATGGAGACTGTGGACAGTTGACGCTAGAAGGGAGCGTAAGTCGGCAGGAGAGCATGCCGAGGTAATGCGCCCATTTGCGATCAGATAAACACTGTGTCTGGGTGGCGCAGTGGTTAACGCAAGCGCCTAGTAAGCAGAAGGTCCTGGGTTCGAGTGTCACTTAGGTATATAATTTCACTCGGCGTCGCTGATTCTGCACTTAGTCTCTGTAGAACTGAATGACTGGTTACTTCGTTTTCCTTTCCTTTATCCCCCCCTTCCCCTCCAGTGAACATAATATAAGTAGATCAGTGAGACAGTAAAGGAAGTACCGTTAAAGGAGCGGATGGAATCAGCAAGTGAAAAGGGGCGTAGACAGTAAAAATAACGACATATGATAGAATTTCGAATAATATTCTTCAAATGAATCTCCAAGGCAAGATATGAAGAGGGAGACCAAGGGATTGTTGACTGAAAGGAGCGGAGGAGAGTATTCGAAGACAAGCAGAGGACTGGAACATGTGGTGCTAGGGTAATGTTAGGGGTATTTAGGAGACTGGAGTGGCTTATCTGTGAAACAGGTCCGGCGAGTAGATGGAAACTGTTCTTAATGATAATGCGGTAGCATTTTTGTTTTCTGAAATATCAGCATTCAAAAACTGAGTGCGAACAGCATTTTACTAACATTCTTTCGTCTAAAAGACAATAGCTGAGTTAAATATCCTTGCTTACTGCCTTCTTAATTCATGATCGGAAGACAATGAACCGTTTAAAAATGAAAGAAGTATTTGTTTACAAGTAGGCTATATCTCCATTTAGACAAATACTGTCACACCGTAACATACCTAACTGCCTTCATGGCAATATTTGGCTATTCAGAGACACAAATGTTACTGTTATGAAGAAGTATAGTGACTCAAAGCTCCATTAACCTTGATAGCATGTGTTTCCAATTGCGTCTTCTCTTGTATTATTGTACGTTCTGCCGTTCAGCATATGGGAGACTGTTTGCACTGTGACTTACTTGTACACATTTTTCCTTTTTATTTCTTACTTATTGTCTCCGATCTTTCCTCTATAATTGCAAAATAATAAATTGTCGTCGCTATTAAAGCTTTCGACAGGAATTAATGCCGCATTTCTGCTCTATGAATCGCACAGGAATACTTTATATTACAAGAAGAAAGCGGTGACACTTGAAGAGGGTGACGTAGTGTCCACAAGGGCAACCTAATCCATTACTGAGTTCATGAACGTTCTCGAGGGAGAACATACGAGCGGCCATGCGTTTGAGTCAACTGACATTAGCCGCAACCCGCTCCAGCTGCGCCCATCGATCATTTGGAGTGAAAGGTTCACACTTCATCGATTGTCGACAAAGAAAACAGCTGACAGCGCCTGAGACCGCTCTTAGAGGAGTGGAGTTATTGAGTTGAGGATAACTGTCCCGCCATGACGACAGAGTGCCCGCAATACGCCCGCCTCTAGCCTCCACGGCCGCCTGCTTGCACAGCAAAGCGCAGCACGGCGGTCTGCGGGAACGGTCGAGCACCAATATCTTGCCCTACCCACTACGTCATGCATTTCTGGTGATACGACGTACAGCGTGTCCTCTTCCACACACTTGACTACTGGACTGCTCTTACCGTCTGCCGTTCCTTCTTTCGGGTCAGAGGGACAGACATGCACGACTCGTACAGAAACGGAGAATGCTGAAGAAGCTAGGGTAAGGTGGGGTAAATCCGATCTAGTAGTTTCTTGTGGCTATAAAACACTTATCCGACGTCAAATCATAATGTTATATATGTTAAATTACAGGTAATATAAAGGAGCAACTGTTTGCAAAATATTTTTGTTATACCATCAATAGTTTTTCAGATATCCGTATTTTAAGAAACGTCCATTTTTGCCATTTGCAAAAATGGTGGGGTAAATCTGACCCCCTATTTGTTTGGCTGATTTCGCACAGAAATAGGTGTAAATGAACGGTTTTTTGGGAAATAATTATAAGCAATCATGTTTTTTACGTAAATGAACCAAATGTATTAAAAAATAACAATGTTTAGAGTACTAAATGTACTTAAAGTTATATGAACGTAAATTTTAATTGAAAAAAAGGTGATTTCATTGCACGGCGATGCAACAGCAACGTCGATCTTGGAGTGTTAAAATGACAAGCAACAGCTCGTAAAGACATTCTCATTTGCATTGCAGCAACTGCTCGGCGAATATAGTTTTGATTGCGTTTTGTCGTTTTTCGTTTGTAATTTCGTACCATTGTCCAAAAAATAAACAAAAATTCACTTTATTTCCATAAATAAATAATTCCATACACATAAACGATAAAAAATATGCGGTCGGCTTTGTCCCACCATGCCAGTTTTCATTTAACACACATAGAAATAATTTACACGAAATTTCCAACAAAAACAATACATACACTGAATAGGTCACTAAATGCACCAAAAAATCGCTTACAGTTTGTTTTGTGATCTTTTTATTTAATAAGGTACATGTAGTGATGCAATTTGCTCAAAAATTTAATTTAAGCAGTCGAAAACACACTTGTTGTCTTTTGAGTGTCTAAATGTCAAATGCGGCAAAGCTGTCAAGGTGACATTTTCGTTATTTCGAACGCTCTATATGGTAACACTAATGCGAAATCGCTCCGTTTTGCCGTTTCTTACAAATAGAGGGCGGTCGGGTTTACCCACCTGGTTGGATTTACCCCACCTTACCCTATATACATTCAGAACTATGACCATGTGATTATTTTTTACAGCAAAATCTGGAAGATTTTCAGCTTTTCCTGTGGAGAAAACTTTACATTACATGATTCAAAAGAGAGTACTTGCTCAATAATTACGAGATAACATTTGTTCCGTTGAAAGCCGTTGTGAAAGGGGGAGAAAAGCAGTTGTCGATGTCTGTTAGCATGCAGAATGCGAGGGCCAAATTTTAGACTGACGTCTTCCACACGAACCATCCTTACAAAAATCTAACAATCATCAGTATGGTATGAACGAAAATACTCGAAATATTTAAAAAAGCTACACTCCAATACAAAAAAATAAACTACCCACCACGACGGAATTATTCAAAAGAGGCGGAAATCGGTATATGTGATGTTCTTTTACAGACTAACAAATGCTTACAATTTCAGAAAAATTAGATGATTTATTCAAGAGAAATAGCTTCAGAAACTGAGCAAGTCAAAAAAGTGTTGTTTCACTTCTGACCCATGTGCAAGTAGTTGTTCAGCTTGAGATTGACTGATTCTGTCCAAATGGGGACTCAGTTCGTCAAAATCCGAGATGGTTGGAGGGCCTGTAACGTCTCTTGGCAAAACACATATGTGGTAAAAAAAAGAAAAAGTAATTGAACTGGATGATAATAATTTTATTTCTGCATGGACAATGATTGTGTGAACTTCATGTAACAAAGGGAAACCATTATGTGTCATGTTTTATACCTGTATAGAATTATGTATCGATTTTTTAAGATAATATCTGTGTCGGCGAGTACTGGAACCGCCACAGAAAATACTTATTAAATATCAAATAAAGATGTAAATCTATTAAACCGAGTATAAATAGTAGTGACCGAGCATTAATTTCTCTGTCGTCTTTTTGGAGTTACGTGAGTATGAAGAGCCTATAACGCTATATTGAATGCTTGTGTGGCATTCTTTTGTCAAGATCGAGAGAAGGGCGCCATTAGGCATTGATTTGTAAAGGTGTGTAAGAATTTAATCTGTCTAAATGTACTGAATAGAGTCACTTAGTGAAAACTTGCATTATGATTTGTAATAAGCTTGTATGGTATCTTATCCCATCCTTTTAAGACATTTCCAGCTATTTAAATATTATTCGTGGAGCAGAGCTGCGCTACGAACGAACGAGTCGCTGCCGCGGCGCATTCAAACTGCATTAAAAGAAACCAATCATACCGCAAAGAAGCGGACAGGTAATAGTGAACTAAAATTATTTCTTTCAGCTTTCGGGATTGCAGGGCAGAGCAGCAGATTTTATGATGTGTTTTACAGGTGGACGCGGGCTGCGGATGAAGTTATATTATTAACAGTGCAAAAAGATAATTTACCTTCATGACACAAAAGAAATCTTGTTCTGGTCTGGCAAACATTTTTTTCTCTGATAATAGTCTCACGTTCTCGTCTTGGTCGTGGTACTTATGGTGTTTTAATGTTAACAAAAATCCACTGCAAAATCATTGCGTACTATAACATCAGTACTGATAACGAAATAATTTTCAGTAACGTTCTCAGTAACTGTAAAGTTAGGAAGATATGTTGGACTTTATGGCGAGTTACAGTAACGAAGAAATGTTCCTTAAATAGAAAGCCAGATCCAGAATAATAAGAACATAATATATCTTGTTTTGTTGAAAAGTAATGATCCAAAGAAAGTCACAGCACACCATCCCTAACAAGTATTTAAGGGCTTTTTTTGTAGCAACATATTTTATCTCATCCATTCATCAATACATTAGTTTCTACGCGAGCAATAACAGAGAGAGCGAAAGGCCATGTCCATAATGCTCCAAACGTTCTCACCTGGGGAGATATCCGGCGGCCTCGCTGGCCAAGGAATGGTTTCGCAAGCACGAAGACTAGGAATAGAAACTTTCGCCGTGTGCGAGCGGGATTTACCTTACTCGAATGTAAGCCCAACATGGCTTACCATGAAGGGCAACAAAACGAGGTGACACAACTCTGTGCTGTAAGAGCGTCGCGGACTCAACCAATGGTGTCCTGCTGTGGAATGAAATGGCACTGCCGACCATCACTATTGGCTGTTGGGCCGTATGGCGGGCGACAATCAGGTTGGTATCCCATACTGTTGGGTACGTCTCCAGACTCATCTTCGCCGGTCATCGGGGCTCAGTTCGAAGCGGGACTCAACACTGAAGACAAATCTAGTCCAGTCGCGGAGACTCCAGGCCGAAGACGTGTCTGTCAGCCAAATGACTGATGCCAGTCATACTGCCCAACAACCAGTAGTGATGGTCGAGAGTGTCATTTTGACGTCCACGGCACCTTTCATAGCAAGCCATCCTGGGTTTGCATTTCAGCAAGATAATGCCCGTCCGCGTACGGCGAGAGTTTGTAATGCTTGTTTTCGTGCTTACCATACCATGCCTTGGCTAGCAAGTTCGCCGAATCTCTCCCCAAATGAGAACGTTTGGAGCGTTACCGCATGGATTTGCAACATTTTGACGATCTAACGCGCCAGTTCGGCAGATTTCGGCACGATATCCCGCAGGAGGACATCCATGAACTATGTCAGTCACTACTGACTCGACTAACTGCTTGCGTAACGGCTAGAGGTGAACCAATGCGTTCGTGGTTCAAATGGTTCAAATGGGTCTGAGCACTATGAGACTTAACTGCTGTGGTCATCAGTCCCCTAGAACTTAGAACTGTTTAAACCTAACTAACCTAAGGACATGACATACATCCATGACCAAGGCAGGATTCGAACCTGCGACCGTAGCGGTCGCGCGGTTCCAGACTGTAGCGCCTAGAACCGCTCGGCCACTACGGCCGGCAATGCGTTCGTGACTCGCTCAAATTGTAAAGCACGTTCTCTTCGATAAATCATCATTTTTTTCTGTAATTGTAATCATTTCTTTGTCTGCAAATGTACATCACATCTACGGATTTCCATCCCATTCGGATAATTCCATCGTAGGGCGCCGCCTTTTATCTTAGAGTGTATATGTAATTAAGAAACTAATAGTCACAAAAAGAGCTAGCATGAATGATGTCATGGGATAAAATTTTTTAAACATTTATTTAGTTGTTTGTAGTACCTGTGGTACTGGTATTCCGATTTCTTTCTTAGTCACATATACAGGGTGATTGTAATTAAAGTTAAACCTCCAAACAGCTGCAGAAATAACACCACTGTTGACAGTTACGTAAAATTGCAACGGTATATTATCGGAGAATGGAGATATTGTATGGCAGAAGAAAATTAAATAGTTACAACATATAGCAATAGATAGCTCTGTAAGAGTCATAATTTAATAGTGGTCGACTACAAACGACAAACGGGTCATACAATAATGCATAAAGTGTACGTTAAACAAACTGTACTACTCAGTGTGCATGGGTGTACTGGCATGATACCGTTAGTTACGTAAGCCCATCCACCACGGCAAGGTCACATTACATCCGATGGGGAAGAAATCGGTTTCTAATTGTCCTTAGGCCAAAAACCGCATGAAAATCATCACTCACATCGGTTTTTAATTGTCCTGAGGCCAAAAGCTGCATAAAAAGCTTCAGTCAAAATCAGATCGGATTATTAATTTCCGTGTGACTGGCGCAAAACATGTTCAATATGCTACAAACCGATTTCTGCAACAAGTTGAAATCAAGAAACAGCGTGTTCAATAACTGATCGAAGTGTTTCCGTGGTCAAGTTCAGAGTGCGTTGCGCAATGCGTGCCTTCAATGCAGCTAAGTTTGGAATCGGAACACGGAACACAACATCTTTCAGATAGTCCCACTGCCAGAAGTCACTCGGATTAAGATCAGGTGATAGGGACGTCCAGGCTTTAGGGAAATGGCTGCTGATAATTCTAGCATTTACAAAATGGCGCTTCAGCAGCTGCTTAACTGGATTTACAATGTGCAGAGGTACGCCATCTTGCATAAAAAGGATCCCATCCACACATCCGCGCTGTTGCAGAGCTTGAATCACGTGGTTGCGCAAAAGACACTCATAACGCTTACCAGGGACGGTACGGGTAACAGGACCGGAAGCACCTGTCTCTTCAAAAAAAATATGGCCCTATGATAAATGATGCCATAAACCTGCACCACTCAGTGACCTTTTCCGTGTGCGGCCACTCCCGACGGAGGTTCGAGTCCTCCCTCGGTCATGGGTGTGTGTGTTGTTCTTAGCATAAGGTAGTTTAACTTAGTTTAAGTAGTGTGTAAGTTTAGGGACCGATGACCTATGGTGTTTGGTCCCCTAGGAATTCACTCACATTTGAACATTTTTGAACCTTTTCAGCCACTGCTTTACTGACGTCGAATCAATTCGTTTCCTCCCTCTACCAGGTTGCACACCAAAAGAACCCGTCTTTTCGAATATCCGAACCATTTTGTCCAGACCCACGGCATTCATCGGACCATCGTTTCTAACCCTTCAGACCGAGCGAGGTGGCGCAGTGGTTAGCAGACTGGACTCACATTGGGGAGGACGACGGCTCAATCCCGTCTCCAGCCATCCTGATTTAGGTTTTCCGTGATTTCCCTAAATCGTTTTAGGCAAATGCCGGGATGGTTCCTTTGAAAGGGCACGACCGATTTCCTTCCCAATCTTTCCCTAACCCGAGCTTGCGCTCCGTCTCTAATGACCTCGTTGTCGGCGGGACGTTAAACACTAACCACCACCTCAAACCCTTTAGTGTCCGGAACATCTGCAGAGCGACGTGTGCACAGTCTTCATACTTGTAATACAGTTTTACAAGCAAAACGCGATTCTGCATTGAGACCCTCATGGTGAACGTCGCAGACGCGAAAGGAGGAAAGGCGTATACCCGGCTTGTTTGTACCAACTTCAGTGGGTGTTGCGCATGACAGGTATTTTCATTTACGTATTCTGACACATATACAGCCCCATCTATTGATCAATTTCCACACTCTTTTTTTCTTCCTCCATACATTTTCCCTTCTTATCCGATAATATTCCGTTGCAATTTACGTGATTCTGACCAGTGGTGTTATTTCTACAGCGTTTTGGAAGTTTAATTATAATCACGATGTATAATTTAGATCTTTTTATTTTTTTAATTTTTTATTTTTTTGCTATGGAAGAGAAGGTGGATGAAGATGAAATAGGAGATATGATAATGCGTAAAGAGTTTGACAGAGCACTGAAAGACTTAACTCGAAACAAGGCCCAGGGAGTGGACAACATCCCATTAGAACTAATGACAGCTTTGGGAGAGCCAGACCTAACGAAGCTCTACCATCTAGTGAGCAAGATCTATGAGACAGGCGAAATACCCTCAGACTTCAAGCAGTATATAATAATTCCAATCCCAAAGAAAGCAGGTGTTGACAGACGTGAAAATTACCGAACTATCAGTTTAATAAGTCACTGCTGCAAAATACTAACGCGAATTCTTTACAGACGAATGGAAAAACTAGTAGAAGCCGACCTAGGGGAAGATCAGTTTGGATTCCGTAGAAATATTGGAACACGTGAGGCAATACTGACCCTACGACATATCTTAGAAGCTAGATTAAGGAAAGACAAACCTACGTTTCTAGCAAATATAGGGAGCGAAAGGCTATTTACAATTTGTATAGAAACGAAATGGCAGTTATAAGAGTTGAGGGGCATGAAAGGGAAGCAGTGATTGGGAAGGGAGTGAGACAGGGTTTTAGCCTCTCCCCGATGTTATTCAATTTGTATATTGAGCATGCAGTGAAGGAAACAAAAGAAAAATTCGGGGTAGGTATTAAAATCCATGAAGAAGAAATAAAAACTTTGAGGTTCGCCAATGACATTGTAATTCTGTCAGAGACAGCAAAGGACTTGGAAGAGCAGTTGAACGGCATGTATAGTGTCTTGAAAGGAGAATATAAGATGAACATCAACAAAAGCAAAACAAGGATAGTGGAATGTAGTCAAATTAAATCAGGTGATGCTGAGGGTATTAGATTAGATTTACTTAAAGTAGTAAAGGAGTTTTGCTATTTGGGGAGCAAAATAACTGATGATGGTCGAAGTAGAGAGGATATAAAATGTAGACTAGCAATGGGAAGGAAAGCGTTTCTGAAGAAGAGAAATTTGTTAACATCGAGTATAGATTTAAGTGTCAGGAAGTCGTTTCTGAAAGTATTTGTATGGAGTGTAGCCATGTACGGAAGAGAAACATAGGCGATAAATAGTTTAGACAAGAAGAGAATAGAAGCTTTCGAAATGTGGTGCTACAGAAGAATGCTGAAGATTAGATGGGTAGATCACATAACTAATGAGGAGGTGTTGGACAGGATTGGGGAGAAGTTTGTGGCACAGCTTGACTAGAAGAAGGGATCGGTTGGTAGGACATGTTCTGAGGCATCAAGGGATCACCAATTTAGTATTGGAGGGCAGCGTCGACGGTAAAAATCGTAGAGGGAGACCAAGAGATGAATACACCTAGCAGATTCAGAAGGATGTAGGTTGCAGTAGGTACTGGGAGATGAAGAAGCTTGGACAGGATAGAGTAGCTTGGAGAGCTGCATCAAACCAGTCTCAGGACTGAGGACCATAACAACAACAACATCACTGACACAATGGATGTACCGTTAGTATTGTATCTTACAAAATGTGCTGAAACTGACGGCTATCAACCTCAATGCAAGCATGACATCGTCGAACAAGATTCTGACCAACACTGACAAATGCCCCAGTGTGTTTTGAATCACATCACAGGCATCTACAATTCTGCCAACTAATTCCATCTCCATATCTCATACACACGTGACTTAAGATATCCCCATAGGAAATGATCAAGGCGATTCAGGTCAAGTGACCTCGCAGGCCGTGGAGTAAGACTCCCAATCCAGCGACCAGGAAATACAGCACTGAGATGGTTGTGGATATCCATAGTTACGTAAGGCGGTGCACCATCATGTTGTATGCATACCCTCCCATGAACAGCCAAGGGTACGTTCTCCAACACCTCAGGCAGAACTCTTTCCACGACCAAGTAAAGTAAACAAAACCCGCATCATGACTTCCTAGTAATCAGGATCGTCCTCCTTGTTTCCTCGCAGGAAATAAAGATTGTACATGTAAATAAATAGCACAGTACATGTAAACTTGTGTACATGTTAGTTGTAAATAAGCTGGAAAACAGTAATCTAGACCAAGCGGTAGAGAAGTTTACTTCCATATCCCATTAAATTGGCTTCTCCTACCCCAGCTTCCCTACCTTAAATTGCCGGCCGGAGTGGCTGAGCGGTTCTAGGCGCTACAGTCTGGAACCGCGCGACCGCTACAGCCGCAGGTTCAAATCCTGCCTCGGGCATGGATGTGTGTGATGTCCTTAGGTTACTTAGGTTAAAGTAGTTCTAAGTTCTAGGGGACTAATGACCTCAGAAGTTAAGTCCCATAGTGCTCAGAGCCGTTTCAACCATTTGAACCTACCTTAAATTGTTCAGTGGAGCATCCTATAATTCCTGTTACTTTTTTGCACCCTCTTACAGAAACACTCTGTGTACATCTTCTGTACAGTAAAACATAGAAATAAATCACTTTGACATAAGAAAATTTAAATGTCACTTTCTTTGTACAAATGGGTTAAACCAAACAGTCATGTTTGCAGTGTAATAAAAAAATACCATCCTTACAATAAAAATCCTAAATAATCACGCTCACAGCATGTAATTAACAGGGTCAAAATGCCTCTCCCCTTTAGAGAACTCATTCACAGCCCAACCATAACACACCACACTATAACAACGGACTTCTCATGGGAAATATTATTCGTTAACCAATACACTCAATGCGCTCAGCACTGTACACTATATTGGATCACTTATCCACCAAGATGCTAAAGCTCCTAGGTAATACTGCAGAAGCTTCTTTCTGCACCTTCACTGATACCCCCAATCGTTTGGCTTGGGAAAGGGCACCAATCACTCCAACCATTAGTTGGTGTCCACACAACGGCCACGCCCCAAGCTGACCATAGCAAGGTCCCGTAGTCAGCTCCTTGGCATCCCAGCTAGGAGAAGTCTTCCCATTATAGGCTGTGCCCCATCACTGCTCCACCTTGGCACAAGCAGTGCTCGCATCCAACACACACTATCGTGGCATCAGGGCGACCCGCTGCCGAGCATCATTCTCTGACTGCGGGCAGAACAACTGTACCGCTTGACTTGGCACAACTCTGAATGGATACAACTATACTGATAGGTGGTCAGAAACTACTCGAAAAAGCTAGTGAAGCAAGATAACAATGACAATTTTCATTGTCGAGACAACAAATTTATTTCAGTGAAAGACAAACAAGGCATGAGCAACATACATGAAATATGAGGATTCATTTCTGATTCTTTAAATTATATTGAATATAACTCAGCACTTTGCAATGTACGGTTATACCCTATACGTTGGGGTAAAAGTAGGTACTCTGTGCGGCACAAACTGGCAGCATTAGTTGTTTTGTCTCAGGCATGTGACAGGCCTGTACTCATGCAAGTCGTCTTCCGTCCACCGGGTGCAATCCTCATGGGCCCAGATTAAATAGTCACCTGATTTTCTTGTTGATGGGTAAATCTGCAAAGGAAAGAAGGCATTTCATTCTAATCTTCAGAAGAGCAGTTTGCCTCAGAAGTCTTCAGACACTTCTTTACACTTTTGTATGGTCTAGAGACAGAGTACTGCAACATTTTTTTAACTTTCCTGGAAGCTTCTCTGTTGCATTCAGTTAATTTTTGCACGGAGAGCCAGTGATCATGGCGCATTTTCCTCTTCATGCAGGTGATGTTGGTCTCTCCTAATGGTGGACTGGCTTCACACTCTCCTGCGATGCTGCGAATGAAGACTGTGTTTGCTCATCAGTCGACGTACGAGGTTATGGAAAAGAAGCAGTAACTGACTCTGTTGCGTTCTGGGAAACTGACATTATTGTTTCTGTTGTACTTGACGATGCAAATTCCCATTCGCAAAAGCTTTGGTATAAATTGAGAAAACAGGTGTCTTTTTAAGACAAGATGGATTGATTTGCATTGTTACAATTGTAGTATATCCATTTCGAACAACTGAAGTACTTGCTACTGTTTCAATTTCCTAGCTGTATAAAGCGGTTATTGGTCCCATCTCATATGAAAATATACTTCTTTAATATGGGAATAATTAATCAGATTATTAGTGACAAAATTAAACTATAACTTGGCGCAAAAATTGTAAATTCTTTATGTAATTATGAAATTGTATTATTAAAACATGTACAGACAAGTAGCCTGCCGTTAAAAGCATATTCTTGTATCGTGACACATATAAGTTATATGTAACAAAGTCGTGGGGTAATATCAGGTAGCTTCAGCTTTAATCTACTACTTCAACCTGGTTTTACCCCAACTGTACCTTATCAGTAAAATTCCTTCTGCATATAAAAGAAGGTGAAGAAACATTTGACATGGCATACGTTTATAAGGCCTGTTTAATGTACTATTCCTTATATTACTAGTTTCAACTTATAACATGACAGTATAAGTTCTTTATTGAACACAACATATTACAAAGTAAGATACACAACCACCAAAATCCAAGAAATTATTTTGCTCAATACACTTGGCACTATCAAGGCACATGGCAACACTGAAGTTACTGGCTGTCTTCAAGGTCTAACGACCCAACAACAGTGTGTAAGACATCGGGATTTTGGCCACCAGTTTTACATGTCGTTTATAGTGTTGCAAGGCACATGTTTCTCAGCATGGGACGGTTTTTTGTGTGTATATTTCACTTGTTTGAGATTTAATATGTGTGGCATCGAGAGTGACGAGAGTGATTCCCTTAGGTAAATTTGCATGTTTAAGTTAGATAGAAGCGTCTCTGGAAGGGAAACCAGTTTCAGTTAGCCACGCTGTGACACAATGCCTCTCAGAACTGCAGCCTAGTCAAGGTCAGGCGCAGGTTACGGGCACGGCGGAGAACTGGGGGAAGAACAGTATGTCACGTGAGCTGCGCGTGATGACATAATTTACCACTCTTATGGATGATGGAGTGTTAATAAAGGGGGTAACAGACCAGGCGAGCCAATTATACGGCACTATACTTATTAAGCCATTTGCTGAATGGGCAGCCATGGCTGCTAGAAATGAAAGAGCGACTGCCATTGGCTGTTCCATCCAATGGCCAATCCCACTGTAGGGGGAAGAGAAGTTAGGCTGAGGAGACGCCCAACTGCGCAGCGCGACAGGCACTTTCCCTTGAGACATCATCAAGTGAGTCAGAAGGCATCCCTCTCTGACGTGACGACATGGAAAGGAGATATATTAGTGTGAACACTTTGTTCACCCAGCTCAAAAATTCAGTCAAGAGCTGGCTGAATTCTTTTGGTAAATCTCCAGAACGAAGAACGAGAGCCAATATAGTTAAACTCTTGCGAGAACAGCGAGGGCAGAGTAACACATAGCACGCCAGCCATGTGCTTGTGCTGAGCCATTAAAAGCAAAATAGGGTGAAGTTAACGTTTTCCGCTTCACGAAAACGTAGGGCAAGTTCGCTGATATAGAATCAACCAGGCTCAGTATAGGATTTTGATAAATTTACAGATCCGACGACACGCGGTAGAAGCCAAGCTGACGACGCTGTGCAACACAAGGTAAAGAACGCAGCACGCCATTTACTGTAAATGTCGTGTCACAAGCCAGTTTTTTCTCCAGTGATACGAAGCCCAAAGTAGGAAGACCTGTCCTCCTTGTAGTATTTCCCAAAATTAACATATTTCCTTTGTGCACTCGATGGCCACGTTTGTTAGCATTTATGGGGAAAGAATAAAATTTACTAGAGCCAGTAACATTGTTCAAGGTCTTTCTCTCAGTTAAAATAATTAACCATCCCAAATTTTTTGTTAGTACTGATCTTTTGTATTTTATGTTATTTGAGAAATTTAATACCAGGATGCACTTGTCTGAACAGGCGATACCTGAGATTGCTGTTGTGCAATGTAGTGGCCGAACATGTGCCAAAGTAAAAGAGAAATGTAAATGTCGTGTGACTAGGGCCTGGCGTCAGGTAGACCATTCGCCGGGTGCAAGCCTTTCGATTTGACGCCACTTCGGCGACTTGCGTGTCGATGGGGATGAAATGATGATGATAAGGACAACACAACACCCAGTCCCTGAGAGGATAAAATCTCCGACCCAGCCCGGAATCGAGCCTGGGCCCTTAGGATTGACATTCTTGTGCGCTGACCACTTTTTTTTCATTTTGTTCGTTGTTGATCGTTGTGTTTGGTCGTTGTGAACGTCACATGACATCAGTTAAAGTTCGTTTGTCGATCCTTCTACTCAGTTTTTTTATTCAGAGGCCAACCAGCTCTCCGACCGAACACACTGAGCTACCGTGCCGGCGACCACTCAGCTACCGGGACGGACTGCCAAAGTGATTCCAATAAATACAGCTACAGGGAATATTTGTTGTCTATTCTAAGATAGAGGCCCCCTTCCTACCTCACTGGAATATTTTAGGAACACTGATGGCAGCCATTCTCCTGAAATCTAAACCCTTGGTCAGCAATAGCACGTTTTCTTACAGGTCGGGTTCAAACTGCGTTATGCGAGCTAAGTGGAATCTTGCACACAATGAAACCATAGAATTCACTTATTACCAACCAGAGGCATGTTTAGAAGTGTTACCAACTCGTAAAGAACAATATGTGGGTTCCCGGTTTCACTCCCTTGCCCGATTACACTGTAACTGCCGCCACATGTGATTACATTTGCAGAAACGTCTAGTCAACGACGTTTGGCGCCAACCTACATAGGGATAAATCAAATGGCTCTGAGCACTTTGGGACTTAACATCTGTGGTCATCAGTCCCCTAGAACTTAGAACTACTTAAACCTAACTAACCTAAGGACATCACACACATCCATGCTCGAGGCAGGATTCGAACCTGAGACCGTAGCAGCCGCGCGGTTCCGGACTGAGCGCCTAGAACCGCGAGACCACCGCGGCCGGCTAGGGATAAATGATCATCACGATAAAATAAGAGAAATCAGGGCTCGCACCGAAAAATTTTTCCCTCGTGCCGTTCGATAGTGGAACAGTAGAGAGACAGCTTGAGAGTGGTTCATTGCACTCTCTATCAGGCACTTTATTGTGAATAGCAGAGTAATCACGTAGATGCAGATGTGGATGTTTGTTGATCCGATAGTGTAAAACAATGTTTCTCACAGTACGGAATTAGATGGTTACGCCCCCGTGTTTAGACGTACCAATCCCGAGAGTGGCCTCGCTGAAGAAGGGGACGCACAGCAGCGACGCAGCGTCCACAGGTAGCGTCAGCCACCGCAGCAGCACTCCGGTCCGCAGGCACCACTCGAGGGCATCATTATTCCGGCCGCTTGTCGGCTATCCCGTTACACGAGGCTCTCGTTCGCAGAGCGCTGGTTATTCAGGGAGCAGTCGCAATTTATATGAATTACGCGGCTCCGCGGGAGGGCCCACTTTTATGTGTACGGCCACTTCCTCTCAGAAAGCTAATTACGTTTAACATCAATCGGCCACAAAAGGCTCCTCCTCAGAATCATTCAGATTTTTTTATTCAGGCTGTGGCTTTGTTGAAAACAAGCGGAGTGGAAAGAGGCGCTGATGAGGCAACGAGTCTTATCTTTGCTACCAACTGGCAACGCCGTCATCCACCAGTAGTGAGTGGTACCTCTTTCGGATCGCCACAGTATATGGAATTCCTTTCTGCTGCCGAAGTATTTGAAGCGTCAAATAGTGTCCCTTCCCCTGCCCACTCTCCTTCCTCCCCCCCCCCCCCACGATAGGTATTTGGAGATACTTAACTTACACTTCGAGTAAAATATTCCTCAAAATATGGCAATCGTTGTGACTGAGGAATTATCGGTATCAGTAACTAATGTGGCGCCGGACGGTGTGGCCGAGCGGTTCTAGGCGCTACAGTCTGGAACCGCGCGACTGCTACGGTCGCAGGTTCGAATCCTGCCTCGGGCATGGATGTGTGTGATGTCCTTAGGTTAATTAGGTTTAACTAGTTCTAAGTTCTTGGTGACTGATGACCTCAGATGTTAAGTCACATAGTGCTCAGAGCCATTTGAACTGATGTGGCGGCCTCGTAGTGCCAAAACAGACAGCTGCGCTACGTAACTGGAATAGCGTTATGACTGTTTCGGTGAAACAGTGTTTTCAGGAAAGTCTTTATTAAGTCAATTTTTCGAAAATCACAGACTGCTAAAACTTGTCACTGAGAAAAAAACTGATGTAGGAACGGCAGTGAAACATGGACTGTTGGGACATTGGAACAGAAGAGAACTCTAGCATTTGGGATGTGGCACTACAGAAGAATGTTGAAAATTAGTTGGAGTGATGAAGTAAACAATGAATAGGATCTCCGCCGAATTGGCGAGCAAAGGAATATATGGAAATCACTGACAATAAGAAGAGTCAGGACGGTAGGACATCTGTTTAGACTTCAGAGAATATCTTCCATGGTAATACAGGGAGCTGTACTGGATAAAAAGTGTAAAGGCAGACAAAGATTCGAATACAACTAGCAAACAATTGAGGACGTAGGTTGCGAGTGCTACTCGAAGATGAAAAGGTTGGCGCAGGAGAGGAAAATCGTGGCGGGCAGTATCAAACCAGTCAGAAGATTGATGTCTGACAAAAGAAGTTACTGGTGACGGCTGTTGCTTGCTCAGGCCTCGTCGTGGAGCAGTGAAGCAGTCACGGTGTGGGGAGCAGACACAGAGGCATGAGGCAGCAGCGCCGTGGGAATCGCCACGGCGCGGGGGCGAGTTAATAATAATAGCTGGTCACGGATAACAAGTAAATGGGCGTAATGGTGTTGTTGTTGTTGTTGTTGCGGTCTTCAGTCCTGAGACTGGTTTGATGCAGCTCTCCATGCTGCTCTATCCTGTGCAAGCTTCTTCATCTCCCAGTACCTACTGCAACCTACATCCTTCTGAATCTAATTAGTGTATTCATCTCTTGGTCTCCCTCTACGATTTTTACCCTCCACGCTGCCCTCCAATACTAAATTGGTGATCCCTTGATGCCTCAGAACGTATCTTACCAAGCGATCCCTTCTTCTAGTCAAGTTGTGCCACAAACTCCTCTGCCCCCCCCCCCCCCCCCAATTCTGTTCAATACCTCCTCATTAGTTACGTGATCTACCTATCTAATCTTCAACATTCTTCTGTTACACCACATTTCGAAAGCTTCAATTCCCTTCTTTTCCAAACTATTTATCGTCCATGTTTCACTTCCATACATGGCTACACTCCATACAAATACTTTCATAAACGACTCCCTGACACTTAAATCTATACTTGATGTTAACAAACTTCTCTTCTTCAGAAACTCCTTCCTTGCCATTGCCAGTCTACATTTTATACCCTCTCTACTTTGACCATCATCAGTTATTTTGCTCCTTAAATAGCAAAACTCCCTTACTACTTTAAGTGTCTCATTTCCTAATCTAATTCCCTCAGCATCAGGTGTTGATATCGTCGACAAAATCAACAAATTTATCATTGAAATAAATTATCAAAATAATGTATATACTGAAACAATTTTGTAAATATTCGAAATTTGGACAAGCCAGACTTTATGTGAATGATTACCCAGACGTTATTGCATTCCGACAGAAAGGACGAGCACCTTAGGAGCCAAAGTATTTTGAAATATTAAAAAAAAATAATAGGGAAATTTGATGTGACAACGAAGTTAAGGTCCCAGTAGGGTTGGAGTTCTTTCTCGTTTTTTAAATTTTCTAATTCTTTCAAAACCAGATACTTTTAAGAAAATGTTTACGTTGGGGTATAAGAGGCGTTTATGCCACATCTCTGGCTACGTTTGTTACATTTTGTTGCTATTTTTTAATGCACGGTATAGGAAGATTTTGTTACAGGAGGCTAGTGAGTGGGAGGGATTACAAAGCAGACTCCTCGAACGACGCACCAGATGGTCACATAGCCTGAGCACGGCCTGGAGAGAGACAGTCGGCATTCACCTACTACGCTGGGCGCCATGCAGCGAATCTTTTATGAATTATACACTGTTTAAAAATTAGTATACAATTCCAACCGTTCAACCGTACCTGCGATGAGAACTATTTCAATGTCACTCACTTCATCAGGAAAAATAATTAAAAATTTTAGTTACTATAGCTGCGTCTTGATGGAATGGATGGTCCAAGCACAAATGCACAATAAAAACAAAATGGCAGGCGCCGGACTGCTAAGATACACTACTGCCTATTAAAATTGCTACACCACGAACATGTGTTACAGAACGAAATCTAACCGACAGGGAGAAGATGCTTTTATATGCAAATGATTAGCTTTTCAGAGCATTACCATCACGTTTCCGACTTTGATAAAGGTCGAATTGTAGCCTATAGCGATTGCGGTTTATCGTATCGTGATCTTGCTGCTCACGTTGGTCGAGATCCAATGACTGTTGGCAGAATATGGAATCGATGGGTTCAGGAGGGTAATACGGAACGCCGTGCTGGATCCCTACGGCCTCGTATCACTATCAGTCGAGACGACAGGCATCTTATCCGTATGGTGTAACGGATCGTGCAGCCACGTCTCGATCCCTGAGTCAACAGATGGAGACGTTTTTCAAGACAACAATCATGTGCATGAACAGTTCAACGACTTTTGCAGCAGCATGGACTATCAACTCGGAGACCATGGCTGCGGTTACCTTTGACGTTGCATCACAGACAGGAGCGCCTGCGATGGTGTACTCAACGACGAACCTGGGAACACGAATGGCAAAACGTCATTTTTTCGGATGAATCAGGTTCTGTTTACAGCATCATGATGGTCGCATCCGTGTTTGGCGACATCGCGGTGAACGCACATTGGAAGCGTGGATTCGTCATCGCCATACTGGCGAATCACCCAGCGTGATGGTATGGGGTGCCATTGGTTACACGTCTCGGTCACCTCTTGTTCGCATTGACGACACTTTGAGCAGTGCACGTTACATTTCAGATGTGTTATGACCCCTGGCTCTACCCTTCATTCCATCCCTGCGAAACCCTACATTTCAGCAGGATAACGCACGACCGCATATTGCAGGTCCTGTGTGGGCCTTTCTGGATACAGAAAATATTCGACTGCTGCCCTGGCCAGCACATTCTCCAGATCTCTCACCAGTTGAAAACGTCTGGTTAATGGTGGCCGAGCAACTGGCTCGTCACAATACGCCAGTCACTACTCTTGATGAACCGTACGATACGTGTTGAAGCTGCATGGGCAGCTGTACCTGCACACGCCATCCAAGCTCTGTTTGACTCAATGCCCAGGCGTATCAAGGCCGTTATTATGGCCAGAGGTGGTTGTTCTGGGTACTGATTTCTCAGGAACTGTGCACCCACATTGAGTGAAAATGTAACCACATGTCAGTTCTAGTATAATATATTTGTCCAATGAATACCCGTTTATCATCTGCACTTCCTCTTGGTGTAGCAATTTTAATGGCCAGTAGTGTCCCTCACAGCTAGTCTACGATCGGTTTCGCAGGGGTAATACCCGAATCCATGGAGGAAGAAACGAAAGAGTTTCTTGAGAAATTGCGTAGGGATGACGTCCGATGTTCACGCCAGTTTTCGATCGGTTTTCGGAGTGGGAAACACACGAAGTGGTGCGCGAAGTGCAACTCCACATAAAGATGGAAGTAAGTGTCAACACTGCCACGACAACATACTCGTATTTGTGCGGTCTCATATTGATTCTAAGATGGACTGAGGCATTTTTGTATATTTTGTGATGCTCCGGGACTAATGATTAATGACCAGGAATCATGTTATGAATATTAACGATCTACTGGCTCTAGAAATCATGTCAATAGTTTTGCGATTAATCAAATAAAACAAAATTAGTTGGCATCCTAACATTTCACGGTTCTTATTATGCTTACTAGGGAACCATACGTACTTGCCCTCACCGATTTCATTCATGCTGACAGATGGTGTATAGTATAGCTGGCACTTCAACTTTTGTCAACAGGAAGGTGTTATTATCAACTGTTTTCGAGAAAATTGAGTTTTAGTCATGTGTGTATATCTTGCTTTGCGGACGCTGGCAAGTAAGAGTCGTAGGGAAGTGATTAAGTACTTAGTTTCAGAAGCGGAAGATTTCTGGATAGAATCTCGGTGCCGGTGCCTTTTTTTTTTATTCCCACATATCTCTAAATACACATTTATTATGAGTGTCCAAATTATCAGTATTTAAATATTCATTTATTATTTGCTTAATACTTACCATGAAATGAACGGAGACAAAATATTTTTGTAAGGACATTAGAAACAATTGAAAAAAAATTTAATCAAATCAGTATAGTCTTTTTATTGACGTTATTGTACCTGCGTTTGTGAAACGTATGGAGCACTGCATGAATCAGGATGCTATTGATCGTACGATCATGTCAGTTATACAGCACAAATAATGAACGTAGAGTTCTTGCGAGAGCATGATTTTTTCAATGTTTCTGCTGCAAGAGAGAAGCTTGGTTTACGTTCATAGATGGTTCTCGGTCATCACGCAGTTTCGCAGCATACCACGCATATCAGGCCATATCACCGATTACTGATGCAGGCAATTGATTATGTACGATTCTTTGAATTTTTATGTACTCTCCTCCTGAAGCTATTTCTCTGTCATGTTCCGAGCAATTTTGTAAACGCTTTATAAGGTTTCTCACCCCCCTGTAAAAATTAAGGTCGCAGAGCTGCACCAACTTTGTAAGTAGGTTGTTTAGGTTTTTATGTTGGTAATGCCACGTAGTGCTCTGTATGAAAATCACTGGCTGCGCTGTGTGTAGTCTGTGGCTGGTTGACATGTTGGAATATTCGCTATTGTATTGTTGGGCAGCTGAATGTTAACTGCGCAACGCTACGCGCTGTTCACATCCAACCACCTATGTAACATCCCCTTAGAAAATTTAAGAATGACTGCTGGAAAACCTCTCGTTATTTGATTTTCAAACAGCTGATCAAAACTGAACGTATTCAGATATTTCTCTCTTTACCTATTCTGATCATCACTAAACTGACACACAATATTTTTAGCGCAGCGCAGTCTCACTTTCAATAATCTCTACAAAAGAGCACTGGCTAACAATAACCTAAACCTTACATGAATCACTTACCTCACAACAATCTTCGTTACTCAAACTACTGCAACACAGCGAGCGCCAATACTGCCAGCTAAATAAAAGATTTTAACTATTGAAGGCGCTAACTACTGAGAGGCATAGTTAGCAAATGAAAGATTTTGATGGAGAGCAAACAATGTATTTACCTTCATAGTGTTCATAAGTCATACAATATTATATATATACACTCCTGGAAATGGAAAAAAGAACACATTGACACCGGTGTGTCAGACCCACCATACTTGCTCCGGACACTGCGAGAGGGCTGTACAAGCAATGATCACACGCACGGCACAGCGGACACACCAGGAACCGCGGTGTTGGCCGTCGAATGGCGCTAGCTGCGCGGCATTTGTGCACCGCTGCCGTCAGTGTCAGCCAGTTTGCCGTGGCGTACGGAGCTCCATCGCAGTCTTTAACACTGGTAGCATGCCGCGACAGCGTGGACGTGAACCGTATGTGCAGTTGACGGACTTTGAGCGAGGGCGTATAGTGGGCATGCGGGAGGCTGGGTGGACGTACCGCCGAATTGCTCAACACGTGGGGCGTGAGGTCTCCACAGTACATCGATGTTGTCGCCAGTGGTCGGCGGAAGGTGCACGTGCCCGTCGACCTGGGACCGGACCGCAGCGACGCACGGATGCACGCCAAGACCGTAGGATCCTACGCAGTGCCGTAGGGAACCGCACCGCCACTTCCCAGCAAATTAGGGACACTGTTGCTCCTGGGGTATCGGCGAGGACCATTCGCAACCGTCTCCATGAAGCTGGGCTACGGTCCCGTACACCGTTAGGCCGTCTTCCGCTCACGCCCCAACATCGTGCAGCCCGCCTCCAGTGGTGTCGCGACAGGCGTGAATGTAGGGACGAATGGAGACGTGTCGTCTTCAGCGATGAGAGTCGCTTCTGCTTTGGTGCCAATGATGGTCGTATGCGTGTTTGGCGCCGTGCAGGTGAGCGCCACAATCAGGACTGCATACGACCGAGGCACACAGGGCCAACACCCGGCATCATGGTGTGGGGAGCGATCTCCTACACTGGCTGTACACCACTGGTGATCGTCGAGGGGACACTGAATAGTGCACGGTACATCCAAACCGTCATCGAACCCATCGTTCTACCATTCCTAGACCGGCAAGGGAACTTGCTGTTCCAACAGGACAATGCACGTCCGCATGTATCCCGTGCCACCCAACGTGCTCTAGAAGGTGTAAGTCAACTACCCTGGCCAGCAAGATCTCCGGATCTGTCCCCCATTGTGCATGTTTGGGACTGGATGAAGCGTCGTCTCACGCGGTCTGCACGTCCAGCACGAACGCTGGTCCAACTGAGGCGCCAGGTGGAAATGGCATGGCAAGCCGTTCCACAGGACTACATCCAGCATCTCTACGATCGTCTGCATGGGAGAATAGCAGCCTGCATTGCTGCAAAAGGTGGATATACACTGTACTAGTGCCGACATTGTGCATGCTCTGTTGCCTGTGTCTATGTGCCTGTGGTTCTGTCAGTGTGATCATGTGATGTATCTGACCCCCTTCCTGGGACAATGAAATCACGGCGTTCTTATTTCAAATTCCAGGAGTGTATATATATATATATATATATATATATATATATATATATATATATATATATATATATCAGTTCATGACATCCAGTCTTACAAATTTCCTTTTCCTGACGGATACACGTCCAGATCGTCCGCTCTCAAAACTCTTCCATCTCTCTCTCCCCACATCCACCACTCCTGGAGGCTCACCTCCAACTGCGCAACGCTACCCGTTGTTCACATCCAACTGCCTAACACTACCATAGCGCATATTCCAACAATGTAAACCAGCCAGAGACTGCATACAGCACAGTCAGTAATTTTCATACAGAGTGCTACGTGGCGTTGCCAACATAAAAACTTAAACAGCCTACTTGCAACTTTAATACTGCACACTAGCAAACCTTGCATCCCAATAAATTTCGTCACACAAAACCAGTTTTTTTTGCCGTCCCCATGACCCGAGGAGCAAAAGAACTTGTTCTTATCTGACGCGCGGCTTCAAGAAGTCAATTGGAAATTTCCTGTGTAGTATTGTTGTGAGTTTGCCGGATGTGGAAGTTATCATAACATTTTTGTATTTGTGTGCGTACTCACCAGGTTCTTTTTACACCCTTGGTCCAAACGACCTGTGGTCTCTTGTAAGTAAACGAATACCATACGTAGTAATTTCCTCACATAAAGTGACAGCATATAATGCACCGTATAAATGTGTCACCATTCGCTGCACAAGAACCTTTGTTCCGCTTTCGGCGGGAGTTCGGTTGTAAGTTCATTAATATTGGCACCCTAGAACAAAAACTCACAAATTAGTGTCGTACAGTCCATAAAAACTGTACTGTAGTTTATGTAAATGATGACGTACTTTTTATGTCTGATGCCTGTTTCATCAGTGCTAATAACAAAATCCTTGTCGTATTTTGGTATGAGGGCTCGAGTCTGCTGATAACATTCTCGAACTTCTACGAAACGATCTCAGGTCCTCGGGGCAATTGTTTTAAGTTGTTCATGCCCTGTTCCATCTTGTTTTATACGTTCTTCCCATCTTTTCAAACCTTATGCTTTTGAAGCAAGAAGTTACCCTTTTACGGAGAGAGGCCAAACGTCATGATTTGTCGCTAGATTGAGGACTCCAATATTGTAATACTGCGGAACGTAATCTTTGCCTATTTTCAGTGGCTTCTCTTAGGCTTTGTAATCATGTGATGAGGACAAAGCGACTTCTTCATTGTCTTCATACACATCATCTTCATCGATGTTTTGGTGGGCAGTTAGTTCTTCTTGCACCACGGATTTTTTCTCTGCTAGGATTTCAAAAATTCTGCGAAAAATTTGTTCTCCAGTTTCCAAGTGTTCTTGTGTGATTACTGCAGAAGTTTTTTTTACATAATCTTTCCTTTCGCCCTCCACCAACTGAAAGTTGTTTCTGGTGGTGAAAACGAATTACAGGATTACCACGAAAATTTGTTCATACGGTGAGTCGTACCGTACCTATAACGGAAAAAGTCTCATGGTGGTTTGAAGCTCACCTTCAGGAATACGGTTACAATGGTTAACTAACCGGCGATTGACAGAGGTCTGATCGGGTTGGTAGGTTTTGTGGCAATGTGGAGACAGTGCCTGACTTCGACGCAAAATTATTGAAGAAGAGAATTTTTGTTGTAATTCCTGGCGATTTCATCTCGCAATTTCAGAATTTATGAATTTTGTGAATTATTGATGATGCAGAATTGATCCTAGTAACGAAAATATGGGTTATGAGATCACAACTCAAACAGATGTAGGTAGCAATGAGGACAATACTAATCAGTTATTAGGTAATTGCTGTTCTAAATTACATAAGATGAGCTTTGTCGGAGAAGGTACCTGTTATTAGTGGAGAAGATAATATATTTCATTGGGCTGATATGAGAATGTAGAGTGTGACAACAATGTGTTGGCCTACCGGAGTGGCCGAGCGGTTCTAGGCACTGCAGTCTGGAACCGCGCGACCGCTCCGGTCGCAGGTTCGAATCCTGCCTCGGGCATGGATGTGTGAGATGTCCCTAGGTTAGTTAGGTTTAAGTAGTTCTAAGTTCTAGGGGACTGATGACCACAGAAGTTAAGTCCCATTGTGCTCAGAGCCATCTGAACCATTTGATTTGAACAATGTGTTGATAAATAAGTGGTATTTGGTTGACGATAAGGACTTTTCACAAAAATCTTGAATAATGTATTGTACCATTAATAGGTCTTATGATTTATGAATGATGATGATGATGATGATGATGATGATGTTTGGTTCTTGGGGCGCTCAACTGTGCGGTTATCAGCACCTGTACAAATTCCCAACATTTGCTCCTTCCAATCTCGACACTTTCATGAATGAAGATGAAATGATAAGGAGAACACAAACACCCAGTCATCTCGAGGCAGGTGAAAATCCCTGATCCCGCCGGGAATCGAACTCGGGACCCCGTACTGGGGAAGCGATAACGCGACCGCGAGCTGCGGACATGATTGATGGACTATTGCTATAGATTAACTTAGGAAAAATGAGTAATGTTAACAAAAATAGGGGTAATGAGACGCCCATGAAGGGAAATATTGGTAATGCGGATAGTAATGTTAATATGTCAGTTAATAATGTGTTGCAATGGTGGAGTTAGTAAGTCTCAGAAAGTGAGGGACGGTGTTGAAGTTAAGATCAATGGCAAACAAAATGTAATCAATGGGTTTACTAAAATAGTGATGATAAGCAATAAAAAAATTTCGATTAACACAAGCTGTATGTAGATTAATGTTACGTGAAATCAGATAGATGTCAACGAATTTTCATGAGTTAAAAAATGATTTGTCAAAAGGATTTCGCAGGTATCTGAAACTAACCAGTAAACAAACCAATGATGAGTTAAAACAAACTATGGAATATCTGCCAAACGAAATTAACGTGCGAATTGATCAGCTGATCAATCTTGTGACCAATTAAGAAAGGAAATTAAAAATAAAATGGCCGAAATATGTTAATGTCTAGGAACTTGGATACAGAAACTGACGAATTAAATACTGAGCAAGAAACGTTAGGAGATGTTATTTGTGATAAAAATAAAGTACAAGAATATGAGGATGAAACGGGAGTCAGGATAAGGTTTATGGAATAATGTCAGACAAAGGTGTCGTAAATGAAAATATGAGAACAGAGTTGTTTAAAGTAGAAGCAGATGTTAAACATGTGGAATAATGAGTTGAAAAAGATAAACTCAGTAACATTAATAGGTAAGTAATTGAAAATGAATTTATTATTGTGCAAAGGGAAGCAGTAATGGAATAATTGCAAATACAGGTAATATGGATGAGGAGTACATAAATAAATGGACTTGAGAGGAAAATAATACTGTTTGTGACATCGTAAACCAGAACAATGACTGTAAAATCTGCAATATAAAGTGTAACTTTATGTGCTCGAACATTCACATTAGTGATGTAGTTTATACTCATATAGGTCATGCATCAGGTTGTGATGAAAATAAAGCATTACTGAAATTATTGAGAAAGTATCAGAAAATATTTTCTGAAAATTGGGTTATTTGGAAAGAATACGGTCACTGGTTTTTTTAAGTCCAAGAGCATAGCCCTTTCAAACTACGGTTTCTGGTCATGTCATAGTAGCGCGAGAAGTTGTAGATGATAACAACATACAGTTGTTTAAATTGTTATAAGTGTGCCTATTAACTAAGCGTTTATGGTGCAGTAATTTTAATGTTTTGATAATATGGTGTGGCGTTGACCACGAATAGTGCTTATATAACACGTATAAAGTAAGTAGCGTGAGTGCACAGAGCATGAACTGTTGCAATCAGATGGATACATAATTGCTGTTTGAAGGCGTGGCTAATGGTGTGCGGGGTGACGACACTCAGCCACCAGCTGTGGTGGTAATGTGATTGCCGCAGCACTTGACAGAGCGGCTGGTGAACGACGCTTTGCTGTCGGGTATGCAGCGGGTCGTAAAACAACACTTAATGATTACAAAGTTACTTGGTACTTACTTCCATGTAAACACAGCCGACATTATTACGGAGCCATCACCAGCACAGTGCCTTGTTGACAATTTGCATCGATGGCTTCGAATGATCTGCGTCAACCTCGAACCCTACTGTCAGCTATTACCAACTGAAACCGGAAATCATCCAACAAAGCTGTGGTTTTCCAGTCATCCAGTGTTCAACCCATTGGTCACGAGCCCGCTGCAGGCGATGTCATGCTGTTAGCAAGGGCACTCACTTCGACTGTAAGTGTGTAAGTATTACCACAGCAATCTATATATGTGCAAATCGCTATCCAGTGATTTTCGTCACCTCAGTGTATAATACCTAGGAGTAACCAGCCATTGTGATCGAAACTGGAATGACTATGTAGAGTGAAAGCATATTCCAGGATGGCTGAGAATCATCTGGAGGAATATTAAGGAAACTACATACAATCCAGAGCGATCGTTTAGTTGGTGCGAATGCTGTGGTTGATGCGACATGAACGATGGTTTATTTTGTCCCATTGTGATATTGGTGCATACCGTCTGGCGATCAAGAAAGCTTTCTAATTAATGTAACGGTATTGCTGAAAGAATCATCAAGAATATGCTACAAAAAACACTTGAAATACAAAGAATACAATCTACACTCCTGGAAATTGAAATAAGAACACCGTGAATTCATTGTCCCAGGAAGGGGAAACTTTATTGACACATTCCTGGGGTCAGATACATCACATGATCACACTGACAGAACCACAGGCACATAGACACAGGCAACAGAGCATGCACAATGTCGGCACTAGTACAGTGTATATCCACCTTTCGCAGCAATGCAGGCTGCTATTCTCCCATGGAGACGATCGTAGAGATGCTGGATGTAGTCCTGTGGAACGGCTTGCCATGCCATTTCCACCTGGCGCCTCAGTTGGACCAGCGTTCGTGCTGGACGTGCAGACCGCGTGAGACGACGCTTCATCCAGTCCCAAACATGCTCAATGGGGGACAGATCCGGAGATTTTGCTGGCCAGGGTAGTTGACTTACACCTTCTAGAGCACGTTGGGTGGCACGGGATACATGCGGACGCGCATTGTCCTGTTGGAACAGCAAGTTCCCTTGCCGGTCTAGGAATGGTAGAACGATGGGTTCGATGACGGTTTGGATGTACCGTGCACTATTCAGTGTCCCCTCGACGATCACCAGTGGTGTACGGCCAGTGTAGGAGATCGTTCCCCACACCATGATGCCGGGTGTTGGCCCTGTGTGCCTCGGTCGTATGCAGTCCTGATTGTGGCGCTCACCTGCACGGCGCCAAACACGCATACGACCATCATTGGCACCAAGGCAGAAGCGACTCTCATCGCTGAAGACGACACGTCTCCATTCGTCCCTCCATTCACGCCTGTCGCGACACCACTGGAGGCGGGCTGCACGATGTTGGGGCGTGAGCGGACGACGGCCTAACGGTGTGTGGGACCGTAGCCCAGCTTCATGGAGACGGTTGCGAATGGTCCTCGCCGATACCCCAGGAGCAACAGTGTCCCTAATTTGCTGGGAAGTGGCGGTGCGGTCCCCTACGGCACTGCGTAGTATCCTACAGTCTTGGCGTGCATCCGTGCGTCGCTGCGGTCCGGTCCCAGGTCGACGGGCACGTGCACCTTCCGCCGACCACTGGCGACAACATCGATGTACTGTGGAGACCTCACGCCCCACGTGTTGAGCAATTCGGCGGTACGTCCACCCGGCCTCCCGCATGCCCACTATACGCCCTCGCTCAAAGTCCGTCAACTGCACATACGGTTCACGTCCACGCTGTCGCGGCATGCTACCAGTGTTAAAGACTGCGATGGAGCTCCGTATGCCACGGCAAACTGGCTGACACTGACGGCGGCGGTGCACAAATGCTGCGCAGCTAGCGCCATTCGACGGCCAACACCGCGGTTCCTGGTGTGTCCGCTGTGTCGTGCGTGTGATCATTGCTTGTACAGCCCTCTCGCAGTGTCCGGAGCAAGTATGGTGGGTCTGACACACCGGTGTCAATGTGTTCTTTTTTCCATTTCCAGGAGTGTATAATGCATAGATGGGAAATCAGCCCAGGGATTAATGCTGCGGATGTTCGAACAACTCTCAGATCGAATTGTCTGTATGAAACAAACACCCGCAAGGTTAGTCTGCATGTCACCCAAGAGTTTTCAGACAACAATTTGGGAGGCATTACTTTTCAGAATGCCGTCGTTTTTGAGGGGAGACGAATTTGCTCCTTCTGGATCGCACAGCAAAATTTGTGTTTAAGGGAAAGTGATTTGCTAACTCATCGACATGTCCCTCTTGTGTATTTCACAGTTTTTGCTTGTGTCATATATAGCCATGTAATGCTAAGCAAAATGAAATGTTACTAAACGCTAGGTTTTATGAATGAAATACTTTTAGGGAGTGGGACGGCTGTTAATGCCTATTTGTATTAGACAATGTGGGGAAATTCTGCACCACACAACAGTACTCCGATGGGGGACTCGCAGGTGTAGTGTAAGTCATCTTCTTTACATGCAGATGTCACTTAGAAGCTATAACGTACAATTCTGTTCCGTCTTTGGAACGAGATGTAAGTAATGAGCTTGTTTACAAAATATCTGTTTTCTGTTAATACGTCAGTGTCAGACTCATTCTTTGTACTGGAATCAGTGGGGAAATAATATTTTTTCAACTGCCAGTCATGATTTTATTTTCTAAATGTGGACTACTTAGTGATAGTATATGTGTTATATATACTGTAAGTAGGCTGTTTATGTTTTCTCTATGTAAGTAGGCTGTTTATGTTTTCTTATTGGCAACGTTACGTAGCGCTTAATATGAAAATCACTGGCTGTGCTGTGTGCAGTCTGTGGCTGCTTTGCATTGTTGTAATACTCGCCATTGTAGTGTTAGGCAGCTGGCTGTGAACAGCGCGTAGCGTTGCGCAGTTGGAGGTGAGCCGCCAGCTGTGGTGGATGTAGGGAGAGAGATGGCGGAGTTTTGAAATTTGTCATGAACTGCTATATTTATATATGATGATATCAAGGTAAATACATTGTTTGTTCTCTATTAATATCTTTCATTTGCTAACTATCCCTATCAGTAGTTAGTGCCTTCAGTAGTTTGAATCTTTTATTTAGCTGGCAGTAGCGGCGCTCGCTGTATTGCAGTAGCTTGAGCAGCGAAGATTTTTGTGAGGTAAGTGATTTGTGAAAGGTATAGTTTAATGTTAGTCAGGGCCATTCTTTTGTAGGGAATTTTGAAAGTCAGATTGCGTTGCGCTAACAAAATATTGTGTGTCAGTTTAAGCACAGTCCTGTATAAATTGTTCTAAGGGGACGTTTCAATACTGTGTGAATCAAACTAAATAGTGCATGGATCGAGTAAATTGATGTCAAATAAAATTACAATACAGTATAAAAGTGAGGTGGAATGTTAATAATGACATCTCATTCCTGGAAGTATTACAGTTATAAGATTATTACAGTGTGTTTAAGACCAATGTCTGGCTGATACAAAGTAAGGCTTACCTGTTGCTGCTGTTGATCAGTGTGATGTCAGTTTTGTTTATATCGTTATGGGTGTTGCTGGCAGGCATGATAGGGACCGGTAGATGACATGTCAGCTGCATGTGACCTATATATACAAGCAGCCACTTTATGACTGTGAGTCACAAATTATAAAAATTAAGGTAAATGTGGATCACAGATTATAGCCATTAAGAAATTTATCTGTGCCAGTCAGTAGCATAACATCCCCTTGCATTTCTAACTGCCCAGCTATATTAGATGGAAGGGAGGGGTGACCATGAAAGTGAGATGGGGACAGGTTGGTCATACTGGGTCATAAATTATAATAGTTAAGATAAAGGTGAGACAGCCATGTTATGAATGTGGATTAAGTCATAGCCATTAAGATAATAAATCTGACTGAAGTAAAAGTTAGGAGCATACATGGCCCTTTGTTTATTTAAGGTTCAAAAAATAGGCCAAGCCAAGGAGAACGATCGGTACACTGTTCCAGAACGTAATTTGCTCCACAATTTACATTTATAGTATTTGTCAACCTAGAAAAAGTGTTTGATAACTTAACATGGTACCGCATATTCGAAATTCTGAGCAAAATTTGTGAAGTGTAGGGTGAGATAGGTAAAATACAGTGAGCATAAGAAGTGGTAACAATAAGATGGGAAGACTAAGAACGATGTGTTCAGATTAAAAATATTGTAAGACAGGCATCCAGTCTTCTGCCCCTTGTGTTCGATGTATGTATGCATTGAAAAGCAGTGACAGGAATAAAAGAAAGGTTCAGAAGACGAATTAAAATTTCAGGTCATTGGATATCGATGATAAGATATGCTAACATTGCTATCCTCAGTGTAAGTAACAAAGAATTACAGGTACAAAATATGGACTGAAAGTAAAGTGCAGCAAAACTAAGGTAATTAGGAGTACTGGAAATGATATTAACGATGAACTTAACATCAATATTGTTTATCAGAAAATAAATTAAGTTAAGGAATTCAGACAAATTGGAAGCAAAACACTTGTAACACATAATGGATAAAACAGAGAAGGCCTAAAAAGCATATAGGTTCTAAAACTTCCTGGCAGATTAAAACTGTGTGCTGGACGGAGACTCGAACTCGGCACCTTTGCCTTTCGCGGCAAGTGCTCACCAACTGAGCTACCCAAGCACGACTGCCAGCTAAAGGCAAAGGTCCCGAGTTCGAGTCTCGGTTCGGCACACAGTTTTAATCTGCCAGGAAGTTTCATATCACCCCACACACTCCGCTGCAGAGTGAAAATCTCATTCTGAGTATATAGGTTTTACTTTTTTGCCATGTGGTATACACACTCCCACTCACTCACTCACAAACACTCACTCCACATACACACACACACACACACACACACACACACACACACACACACTCAAGCATGCGCGTGTGTGTGTGTGTGTGTGTGTGTGTGTGTGTGTGTGTGTATGATTTAAAAGTCGCGTAACGATTAGCAATGAGTCAGCAGTGGAATCAGTCAACTGATTCTGATAAAGTGATATATCAGTTTTTGAGCATACAATGTGATCACATAGTTTCTCTGGTGAATGAAGCAAGTGATAAGCTTCGTTTGATTTATAGGATAATGGGAAAATTTAGTTTCTCTGAAGAGGAGGTTTCTTAAAAATTTCTTGTCTGATGCATCATAGAGTGTTGTTGTAGTGCACTGAAACATTTGTCTTTAATTTTCCTCCTTTTACGTATATTTTATTAGAAATAACGTTGAGAAGAAAATAAATTGTTTTATATTGGCTTAAAGTGTAGTAATAATTAACATAAGACAAGAATTTACATGCATCATAAAAGTTAGAATTTTAGAGAATATGCTACGAGCTGACTGTCTCATTACGATAGAGAACCATCTTTGTGTAGTGAATTTCTTTCAGTAAAAATAAAATATTCTTTATGAAGTATATCATATACAGGGCGAGCATTAGTAACACCGACAAATTGCAGGGACGAATTCCTGGCTGGAAACGAAGGAAAAAAGGGTCTTATGTACATGTGTATGGAAACGCATCGTTGTTACAGTAAATGACACTGCCGAATGACAGTTCCTCTTACCAAGTGCTGTGCATTTACTGTATGTAGGAAGCAGTATCACTGACGCAGCACACTGTAAGCAGCAGAATGATTCGGTACTCATATCGGGAACAAGCCGAGGTGATGTTTGTGTACTGCCAAGCTGATGGGAATAGTCGAAGGGCAGCACGGTTATACTAAATCAAGTACGCTCGCAGACACCAACCCACTACGCAACATTTCAAGCCCCTCTTGGGCGTTTGTGTGATAATAGGTCCTTACAAACGGAGGAACGTGCATGGAGGCAGCGGGCTGTGCATAAGCACCTGATTTGGAGGACCGGCTTCTACAGGATATTGAGACAAACACAAGTACAAGCTCCAGGAAAGTGGCCCACCAAGTTGGTGTTAGCCAGAGTACGACTATGTGTATCCTGTGTGACGACTGCTATTATCTCTATCACCTGCAACCCAGTGGAGACTTCTTTGGACATTATAACTAACATGTCTCAAGAAGATAAAACTTGCTTGCTCTATATAGAAATGGATTTAGATTTTGTAATTCTATTGTAAATATCAGATTTCTGGGTGAAAATTACCAGTTGATTTTTTGATAAGGTTGAATTTTGAAGTAACTTGTTGTCAGCTGAGGACACTACAGCAAGACTATTGCAATGAAACAGGTCAGCTAATTTGTAAGACATTTTCATTAAAAGGGAAGTGTTTGGGACATTTGGTTGTTGTGACTTTGAACATGTGGTTCCGACAGGGGAGATATTTGATTGAAGTTGGTTATTGGCTTTGCTGACTTCATTTTTAATTTGCTAGTGTTCGCAAGTGCCAATTTATGACCATTATTATAAGCATTCGTTTTAATTATGTGGATTTCATGAAGCAAATGATTGGCTTCTTAAGGAACATTAGGTGCACTGTGTACTGAATATTTATAAGAGATTATTTTACGCTGCGTGTAGTGGCAGAAATTGTTTTTAGCCACTGAAATTTATGGAGATTGTTTGATATTCAACAATACAAATTAGCCTCTAGGTATTTCACTGATAATGATAGCTGCGTTGTGTTACTAGTATATCTTTCATAATACCTGTCCTTTTGGATTATGTTGTTACGACGTGCAAGGAATATATGTAAATGCGTTTGTTTAAAATATTAGAGAGCAGACCTGTTACATTGTTACCCATTGCCAAGCTATTACTTTTCATATACATTTAGTTACTAAATGCAAATTACTTATAAGAGTGCGCTGATATCAAGCACTGTATAGGTATATAAATTTTAGGTAAACCTACGATACCATAATTATTCTTGTCAACTAGCTGCTTCGCTGTATCTTCACTGCGATTGTGCCACAGTTCACTGATATTTATTTAACATCATTTCTTGTACTTTGGAATTTGAGTGGTGTAATCGAAAGGGAAATACTGGCAACGGGTAATAAAGAATGTGACTGGTTGCTGGCTTTTCAGTACAACCTATACTTCAGATGAGCTGCAGGTTTCTGTCTATACATCATCGATAAATTATTGAATTTAAAAAGAACGTTAGCAATACGAGATAATGTTGTTGTTGTTGTGGTCTTCAGTCCTGAGACTGGTTTGATGCAGCTCTCCATGCTACTCTGTCCTGTGCAAGCTTCTTCATCTCCCAGTACCTACTGCAACCTACATCCTTCTGAATCTGCTTAGTGTATTCATCTCTTGGTCTACCTCTACGATTTTTACCCTCCACGCTGCCCTCCAATGCTAAATTTGTGATCCCTTGATGCCTCAAAACATGTCCTACCAACCGATCCCTTCTTCTAGTCAAGTTGTGCCACAAACTTCTCTTCTCCCCAATCCTATTCAATACCTCCTCATTAGTTACGTGATCTACCCACCTTATCTTCAGCATTCTTCTGTAGCACCACATTTAGAAAGCTTCTATTCCCTTCTTGTCCAAACTGGTTATCGTCCATGTTTCACTTCCATACATGGCTGCACTCCATACAAATACTTTCAAATACGAGATAATAGTGTTCATAAATTATCTTAGAGATTACCTTAAAAACTAGTTTCGATTCTTGTTCGGTTTGCGGTCCGCATGTATTGTCCTAACCGAACGGTTCAGGGCCACAGTTTTCAATTTTTTTCTCGTTTAAAAATGTGTGATTATTCTGTATACATCCCGTCCTGTGTAGGAAATGGGCAAATACGTCTCCAAGATGAGGAAATGTAACGTAATAAAAAGAGAATGATTTTGAAAATTATTCCTACTGCCACATGAGCAGCTCTGGTGTGAATTGTTGTCCTCCTAAATGAGAACTTACAGTGGTTACTCGTTGGTGTCACACGTGAGAAGACTACCGACAAGACTTAGCAGGTCGCTCAATATTGCAGCTTCATCCGGGGAATAGGCTATTAGCAAGTAATAACCTCGCGGAAACTTTGACGCAACGTGTTACGAGGAGCTCGTTGCTCGCAAGTTGCCCACACCGCCGCCACAGCGCATGCATCGCTTGTTGCGCCGCAAGATGCTTGTGGCCCAGCTGTATGGACTCTATTTAAAGGTGACACTATTTTTCAGGGTACTGTAAAATAGCGTAGGAGTGAAATGTCTTGTAGTTATTATCAGTTATTAGACTTTATAGCTATTCTCAGCTCAAGTTAAAATGTTTTAAAATCTCCGACGTGCCTAAATGACATACAATTGTCAAAATAAAATATATCTGATTTTGTAAATCAGTCGTCGTATTACAGCGATAACATATCAGAGATACATAATAAGGCTGACACTGTACACACCGAATAAACCTTAACAAACTGCAATGCGTATTCGACAGCCAATAAATTTCTGTGTAGCTACCTTTGCATTTGTTCTGACAACTGGTAATGTCAGGTAATATCAGCACACACTCCCCTGCAGAGTGAAAATCTCATTCTGAAAATATCCCCCAGGCTGTGGCTAAGCCATGTCTCCGCTATATCCTTCCTTCCAGGAGTGCTATCCCTAGGTTCGCAGAAGAGCTTCTGTGAAGTTTGGAAGGTAGGAGACGATGTGCTGGCGGAATTAAAGCTGTGAGAACGGGTCGCGAGTCGTGCTTGGGTAGCTCAGATGGTAAAGCACTTGCCCGCGACAGGCAAAGTTTCCGAGTTCGAGTCTCGGTAGTTTGATAGTTTTCACACTTGTGCGGTTTTTGGAATTTGAATTATTATACTCTTCTTGGACCATGAGGGTGTTTCGCCTGTGTCATACATCTTGCTCACCAGATGGAAGACTTTTGTCATGGTTGGCTCTCGCGAGGCTATCGTCATCTCCAGCGGTATGTTGTCTACTCGCAGAGCGTTGTTGCGACTTAAGTCTTTCAGAGCTTTGCCAAAATCTTCAAGCAGTATCTTATCTCCTTTCTCATCTACATCTACGTGCTCTTCCATTTCCATAATACTGCCCTCAACTACATCTCCCTCCACATACTCATTCCACCCCTCTGCTTTCATTTCTTTGCTTAGGACTGAAAATAAAAATGAATGAAAATTATAGAAGAGAGGGATGAGTATTGTCAATATGTATGATGCAGTCGCATATGCGACGAGTACAGTAAATTTACTATGAAATAACATCACAGTGCCATGGAGAAAGAATTTAATGATATAGGTGACAATTAAAGAGCATAAAATTACAACGATCGACAGATGGGATTCATTGTTCTGTACGTCAAGAAGCAGTTTGTGCTAAATTTGCAGATACGAAACACGAGAAGAAATTGGTGGTAGAAATAGTAAAATTCTTGAACTTGCGTGCATTATTCCTCTGTCGGTTGTAACTGAACCAAAAGTATGGAAACTATGTTTATATACGCCTGAAAAGTACGTTGGGTAAGTCAAGGGGCATGCCTTGAACGATTTTTGGAATTAAAACTCCCCGTTGTTGAATATACGAAGAAAAAAGGAGTGCAGTAACAAAAAGTAGAACATCCAGAATTGACTGCACAAATCATATTTTAAGTGGACTTGATTTCACATTGTCGACACTGAGACACTGCAAAGTCAGCAACAAGTTCTTTATGATTTGTTGGGAATACATATAAAAGAAAATGATGTTGTAGAAAGGTCACACTCTGGCTGACGCAGTCCAGCTCCCTACGCTCATTGGCATTTATAAAAAGCAGGGTTTGATGAATTCCTTGTGAACTTGAGTGAATTACTAGGATAGTTTCCTTAACGTTTTGAAGACACTTCCAATCTTAGATAGTACTAGATAAAAATTGTTATATCTTCACAGTGCCAAAAATAATTAAATAATATGGAAAATTTTGTTTGTTTTTATATATGTTGGTAGGAAACTGAAACATAAAACAAAGTCGTATGCAGTGCACTAGCATTGCCATTTAAATGTGGCGTGTTCGCAGTTTTCCCTCCTCCCTCTCCTTGCACTGAGACAGTGTGGTGTGGTGGGGAAGGAAATGTGCAACCTAAGCTGAGCTCGTGCAAAGACACAGCTCGTGAATCGAGCTCTTGGACACCCCTGGTCTACAATTTCTTGGGGTGTACGTGATCAAACCTTCTAGGTTAATGCCCTCAAGAAATACTGTAACAAATATTAGGGGCAGTTGTAAAATGTAGTTTCACTGTAAACGCTGACATGACCCCAGTAATCTACACCATATGTTAAAGTAAATGAAACTTCCCAACTTAAAGATATGCTGGGGTTAATAAACACGGTAGATTTTAGAGAGACATGTCTGTGTTCACTTTCCCTAGCACAACTGGAGGCAACATGCTTACCTTACGTCTTCTAAAGATGTCCTGTAGTCGTTGTACCAGTAGGTTTCTTCTCTGTCGGTCGCGAGCTCTGACGCTTGTGCCATAAATACCGCATAATAATGTGACAAGTGGGTCACAGTATGTTAGGATGCCAACAAATTTTCTTTTATTTCATTAACTGCAGAATGAGTAAAACGATTTCTAGAGCCGGTCTATTGCTAATACTCACAACAAGATTCCCAGTCATTAATCATTAATTCTCAAGTTTAAATATATACATTATTTTAACAATATAGTTCAGTGATAAATGATTTTGTCAACATTTGCGACATCATTATGCCGATTTACCTGTGTTCTTTGACCAGTTTCAGAATGATATGCTGATCCTCCAGTTATTGGTGTCGTTCTGCTGTTGTTGGCACCCTCTCTCTATTCCTCTCGTACCATAATAAAAACATTGGACACATTCAAACTAACAATGTTCCTGAAAAACCAAAATTACAAAATCATAAATTGTATGAATGGGTAATAGATTAAACGCTATAACTGAAGTAGTAATTATAAAATAATTATTACTCCAATGGTCCAAATGAATCTATCACTGGAAATGGTTATATGCGGCTATTTGGAGACCATGGACCTTATGTTCCTCAACAACGATGCAATTTTTATGAGTGGCAATGCGGCATGTCAGCAGGCCACAGTCATTTGCTGTTGGTTTGAAGAACATTCTGGGCCGTTAGAGCCAATGATATGGGTACTCAAATCGCCCGACATCACTCCCATACGCGATTTAAGGGACATAATCGAGAGGTCAGTTTCGCAGTTATGGACGGCTATGGAGGTAGTATGTCTCAGTATTTCTGCAGGGGTCTTCCACAGGCTTGTTGAGTCCATGGCACGTCGAGCTGCTGCACTTCGCTGGGAAAAACGAGGTCCGACAGAATATGAGGAGATACCCAATGACTTATGTCACATCAGTGTGTAGCTGTTGCTGCTTCCACCAGCAGTGCAATCGTACTACACAGGATTTATTTTACTGTGTATGTGCAGTACATTACATTCTTGTACATCCATCCTCTATACCAATCGTTGGCCCTCTGCAATTACCTACTGTCTTCTGGTGCTGTTGTACACTATGGCATCATCTACGAACAAACTACACCTGCTTCTAACACATACTCCACAAGCTCCTGTACATTGCATGGTGGAGGGTACGTGACAACAGTATAATCGATTTGTCTCTCCAATTCCTCTCCCACATACTGATAGAGGAAAAAATGATTATCTGTATGCCTCTATACATGCCCTAATCACGTCATCGTGTACGTTATTCTATGGTTTCACAATATTCTTTGAATAAGGTTTCCATAATTTTACCCAAGAGCATTTTACGAGAAATAAGGAGGAGGAGGAGGAGGAGGAAGAGGAAGCGGAGGAGATTAGCATTTGACGTCGATAACGAAGTCATCAGAGACGGAGCACGATCTCGGCTTAGGGATGGATGGGAAAGGAAATCGGACGTGCCCTTTCAAAGGAACGATCCCAATATTTGCCTGAAGCGATATAGGAAAATCATAGTAAACCTAAATCATTGTGGCTGGGCGCTGGTTTCAGCCGTCGTCCTCCTGAATGTATGTCCCGAGGTCTAACCACTGAGCCACCTCGTTCGGTGCGAGAAATAAACCATCTTCCTCCCAAGGATTCTTAGAGCTTTTATGTTACATTTTTCGAAAGGGCGTACCAACCTGTTACGATCCTAGCATCCTCATGGAGTGGAGCCTCGGACACTATCCACTGGATCATATGTTGATGCCACTGCTTCGCAAGTCAGCCACAAGCAATCACATGACGCGATTTCATCAGTAATAGGTTTATGTAAATCAAATATTTTGTGGGCGAATGACATTTTTTTTTAGATTTCTCCAATGGATCTGAGCCAGGCTACTGCCTTTTCCCTACGTTTTGTTTTATGTATCATTCCACTTTAGGTCTCTATGGATGCTTACTCCTAGGTTTTCTACGGTAGTTGCTGTTTCCATCAACACTGTAAGGGAATAGTATTGGGTTTCTTCTCCATGCACAATATTTTATATTTGTTTCCACCCAATGTCGACTCTTAGACTGTGTCACTATCTTCGATCCTCTGTAAGTTACTACATTCTACTGCCACTCCTATCTTTTTCGTATAGACAACTGAATCATCTACACTCAACTTTTACATATTATTAGAAGCAGCCTGCATGTGTTACTTACACAAACCGGTAGTCTCCACTTCAAAATACCTACTTGTACCATAAAAACTTAGCGGTATGTATGTATTAAAGCCTGTTTTATATTCTAACTTGCCAGCTATATTGCATCATTCTGGAGTGAAGTGACACATACTGCAATAGCCACACGTATTTGGAACATTTTTGAGGATTGTGGTCCCGCACAGGGATCACTGACAAACTGGTGATGTGTTCTGATTGCTCCTTGGAGATACACACACCTATCTAATCGATGGTTGCATTGCATGTATGCTCCATAAAGCTTTTCCCAGACTATGTCAACGTTAAAATCAGATTTGACCATATGATGCGTGCAGGATAGCACTTTCTTCATTTAACCACCGTCATACTTGCGTATTACGATAAGCAACTTATGTCTGCTTCCCTCATGCAAGTAAGAATGCTTTCTCAAAGTTTCGCACCATATTCGCATTAAATTATTGTGATAGCTTTTTCGCAAAACCTATAGGGCATGTCTACATTAGTTCTGGGGTGCTGGGATACACATCGCACTTAGCTATTAATAGCTCCCAGCCACAGTAGCGCAGTCAACTGTGCTACAAAGTGCTGGGCTGTGGTTCAGAAGGCCCCAGTTTTTGATCGCACATCAGTCGGTCACAGGAGTTGCATGTGTCAATTCTTTCAGCTCTGTTAATGTTTGTTTGTGTATGGAAAGATACTGCAATTAATAATCATATAATTATTCTTTAGTCTACAGGTTTTAGAGACTAGGCAAACTGCTTTCCAGCTTGTACATGCCAGTGGACACACTGCAAAACACTGCACAAGATGCTGCTTACTTTTATGAAAAATGTCTAGCACCACCGCAGGACTATAAATTACAGCTTAATACTATGATCTTGATTCAGGAATACATGTATCAGGATACTCATTTTACTAAGCTTTGAAGCTCCTCTCGATGTTCTTCCGTCTTTACAATTTAAAAATAGCATTGTTTTGAAAGTCAGCCTTAGCAAACACAATTAGTTCATTTTTATATCTGCGCAGACATGTTTCGACACCTGTGTGTCATCTTCTGCGGGTCAAATTTTTATTTCTAAAAATTACATTCCTGAGTGAACTGCACTATTGTACACCGGTTTTTATTTCTTATTTTATAGCATTAAAACCAGTGTATAATAACTCAGTTCGGTTAGCTATGTAATTTTAAGAAATAAAAATTTGACGCACGGAAGATGACACATAGGTGTGTTTGCATAATGCTGATTTTCAAAACAACCCAATGTATCAGGATATATTTTTATGATGGATCGTAAGTCTCTATAAAAGGGCCAAAGTATCATGAATACTAATGATTATCACTATTTGCCGAGTAGTACCACGGTTTATTACCAGAACAATTATGAGATGCACCAAATGTTATTAAAGAGTCATTGCATACACTACACTTGCAATTGTATACTGACGCCCATTACCCCAGTAGTGCAATATGTGAACCACGTTTGTTGTTCAACTGCTATAGAACAATTAGGCTAAAACTGTAGCGCTACATATGTGTTTCATACTCAAAATCATTCATAGGGAATGGTCTAAATCTGTTCAATACACGCTGTTTCTTCCTTTCAGGACCTGTGGAATAACAGTGTCAGTAGGAACCAATAATACTTCAGTAACATTCATATTTGACAGTACTGCGGGTGACAGTTTCCTGAAGAGAGAAAGATATATTTAATTTGACATTACTGTAGGCAACAATTTCCTTGTGTGAGAAAAACTGAAACATAAGACCTCCGTATAATACAGAACTAGAACTATTGAAAGAGGGAACATAGATTACAAAATTTTCTCAGTCTTGATTGTCTGGAATGTTTGCTTGTACAGCAGTCAACTTTTATTTTTTCTTATCACCCTTCTCAACAAATTTAAAAATTCTATTAAATACAACACAGCAACCGTTCTTTAAGCTATCCACAAATTTACATCACATGCATGTGGTTGTCACATACTTCAGCAGCGTTGCTCCCTGTAGCAAGAATGGTAATTTGGCCTTGACGCCCTGTCTTTAGAATGTTTCGTCTTTCCTCCATTAAAATACAGATACGTGATGTCGTTACTTATGTCAAAGCCCCGTAGCTCCTAACACAAGATCCGATTACTCCGACCGTTATTTCTATATGTATCTATAAAATCGGTGTGATATTATTAATGTGGGGACTGCAAAGAATTCCAGAATATGAATGTAGGCAATGAATTATAGTAGTTATTTAACGGAGTCAGATATTCTCCATGCAATACACGCTGATACGGCGTCGGGTCAGTCCGGTACTAGCCGTGCAGAGTGAAAACTGCCTCTGATGTGCAGTTTCCACACCGCAAAGCACTTGTTAACAGATGATAGCGAACTGTTTAGTTCAGACCGAATAGTTTAAAATAGCTCCCTATGATGAAGAAAGTGGTGTCTTTATCATGTGGAAGATTATCTGCAGTTTCACGTTCTTTAATGCTGATCAATTTTTTTTTCGAGGGGTCGCAATCTAATCATATTAAGAACCCACCTATCAAGGTACAATTCTATCTTGATGTAGACATATGAGATACGAGTATATCACTTGCATGGGGGCTTAATTAAATAATAATGCAAATAATTTTTGCCGCTGTTTGTCCGGTTACGAAGTCTCGTAACTGGTTGGCCCTGACTAGTATTAGTACGCAATCTGACTGCATAGAATAACAACACAGAATGAAAGGAAATTTCCGTTAACACAAATGATTAATTAAGCCCCCAGCAACTACAAAAGCTACGAAACAACAAAGCACAAGTGTAACTGTTCTGTGTGTGGAAGTGTGATTCAACATACACATCTGGCACGGTTCTTTCTCAATACAAGATATTTTAAACACCATTTACAATGAAGTAATTAAAAAAAACAGAAATCTTATAATTTCACATAGAAACCAGAATTACAGTCTAATATATGAACACAAGCCAGATGCTTTGTTGACTGAACCTGTGACCAAGAGGCATTGTTATTTAGGAAATTTGAAATAAAAAATTTTTTTGTTACCTTCATATATGTTGACGAAAAATAGACTGTGATCATTACAACATCTCCAATCGAACAGCATCTGCTGTCTTGGCCAACAGAACAACTGTACACGACATGCCCTCAACTAGTACCGCTATCGACATCATCTCAACAAGCACTGCTCACGGCAACCTCAGAACTACTACTACCCACAGCAACTTCTGAACTAAAACTGCTCCAGTGGAGGCGACGGAAAAATACTCTTTATCGCAATCTCTGGCGTTGTGACTCAGTGTAGCCACCTTTCACACTTTACCAAAAACAGATATTTCCTTCAGGCATATAAAATTCTTCAGTATTTATTGCAAACTCTAGTATGATTTGTGAACGTGTACTTCTAATGCATTGTAAACGATGATGGATATCCAGAACATCTATTTATCTTCTACGGCTCTCAAATCCAGAGTAACGTTTACATCAATATTCTTATAGTAAACATCCTCAAATTCATCATTTATCGGCGTGTGACCACTTTCCGCTTGTATGTACAGTAAGAGCTTTGTGGAATATTGAGACCAGACACTTTTGGCAGTGGCTGATCACGGAAAAATAGACACGAAACCAAGGTTCCCACAATTTATTAAAAAAACAGTAATATTTTTATTTATTGTTTGAAATATTTTAAAGCTGTAGGATAACAAGATATTATTAGAAATTTATTTCAACAAATTTTTAAAAAAACAAGATGTTCTGCTGAGATTTAACAAATGAGATCTTTCTATTCATGAGTAGCCCATATACTGCCACCAATACTTAACGCACAGAAAGTACCATGACATTACCGAATCACTTTGAGTCCACCCCACTATAACGTGTGTCGGTACGACACGTGATGCTGGCCACACCAGTTATGCACGAAGGAGGCTCCAGAGGCTCCACTCAGTGCCAAACATTCTTAGCACTCCTGCCGTTCCACGTTTCTGTCTCACTGCTTCCACGTGAAGAAATCACGGTCTGTACCATACAGTCACTTTTGAAACATAGGCGACTCATACACTACTGTCCTGCCCTGTCTAGAGTCTCATCACCTATTCTGACTATCAAGAAGTAGCGGCTTTCCTGCTCACTGTACACGACTGCTCCAGTCATATGATACTCTCCGCGTCTATGCTCCAGCGAAGCTAATTCAAAGATGGTTCCAACCTTTGGCACATACTCCTACCCTCAATCAAGGTCCATTGGTCAAAAAATTAAGCCGCGAGGCTGGAACGCGGCTTAATAAGACAGAGTTGAGCACATATGGCACTCCTCTTTTCAGGATCTCTCACAGGCCCTATAAATATCTCTGAATCTTAAACGGCCCGCTAGTCTGCACAACCTTTTAACTAGATGCCTAAAAATTTGCAACAAAAATCTGAGGACCTATATGGTATGGGTTTGGGCGCTGTCTCTTATTTTTGTGCTGGGTCTGAAGTTGAAGTGCACTCAAAATATTCCTCTTTGCCCTTTCCCACTGAACCGTCACTTGCTGTGGATTAATTTTTTCGATAGAAGGTTACTAATAGACAAGAGGTTGCTTAATGAGGTGGCAGTACTAAAGTTCAGAAGTAACCCTGCCGCAGCAGAATTGTGACTCATATTTTGTCGTGTTAAATGCAGCCACCATCCATGGGAATATATTATCCCCGTTTTCCATCCTTAAAGGTAGATTCATCCTTTCCACATACGAAAGATTAGCATACTAAGACGTTGCGGTTCCAATTCTGACGCTGAGCCTATGCTAAACGTTTTAAATCCGTCTGATGCAAAACATAAAAGGTGCCTGTTGATTCATCCACCCTTCTTTTTGATTACGTATTTGTGCATATCAACTATGCGAGTGTTCATTGGTACATTTAACGACTGCTCACTGGTCCATATCGATATCCTTTTGCTACAGGCTAAGTATTTAGGTTTCATTGGTAATCATTGGAGTGAGTATCTCAACCAATCAATGCCTAGCGCATAGTGCTACTTCGTGAGCGTATTGTACTTGAAGGAAGGAAAAGAGACAGTTGCACGAAAGCACTTATTCTGAGGCAGTCAGCCTGTCGTTGTCAGATGCGAACAGTCGTCAAGTGGGCACCACATGTAGTGCAGAATTTAGTCGGCACTGAGAAGTTTTGCGCGGGAACTGTATGTTATTTTGAGTTTGTGCAAGCAGGCTGTGTTGAGCCAGAAGAGGTAGGTTGGCAATTGTTTGTATCAGGTAGGCTGTGTTCTGATAATTCTGTTGCCATCCTGTTGAAGAGAAGGATTGCATGTGATTGGCATTGGTGTTGAGAGGGGCTGCATATAAGCTTTAATAGGGGAAGCTATGTTTTTTAATTGATTTTGATAAGCACTTGTTGCACCTCTCCATGCAATCTGCTCAGGGACCTGAGGTAATTTGTTACCGCTTTCCTCTTCTCACAGCTTGGTATTGTTTTCATTTGTCAAACAAATAGCAAATATTTTCTGTATTTTTCTTAATACCACCGATTCAGTAATCTACCCAAATCTGTGTGACATGTGAGAGATGCTACATGTTGTATTAGCATATGTGAAGATTTGTTGTAATAATTTTACCAATAACCACAAGTTTGTTCGATTTTTTCCAATTTATTGGTCAGGCTATTGCTTCCATCTCATGTTTTTTTCTGAACTCATAATCAAAAAGCATTTTTGATTAATGTTATTATGGATGTTTAACTTTTGAAGTTAAACAGAAGAGAAACAGGAGTTGGTATAGAAGAGATATGGTGTAGAATGAGAATTTAAAAGAGTATGGAAGACTTAAGATTGAATAAGGCAGAAGGGACAGATAATATTCCAACAGAATTTCTAAAGTCATTGGATGAAAGGCCAACAAAACGATTATTCACGTTGGTATGTAGAATGTGTGAGTCTGGCGACATACCGTCTGACTTCTGGAATGCAGTATCCACACAATTCCGAAGATTGCGCAAGACGACAAGTGCGTACAATCAACATAACAGCTCACGCATCCAAGTATCTGACAAGAATGATACACAGGTGAATGGAAAAAAGAAAACTAAGGATGTGTTATATGATGGTAAGTTTGGGTGTAGGAAAGGTAAGGCACCAGAGAGGCATTTCTGGTGTTGCGACTAATAATGGAAGCAAGTTTAAAAAAAAAAAATCAATACACGTTCATAGGATTCGTCGGCTCAGAAAAAGCTTTCGATAATATCAGGTATGTACAAGTGCCAAGAGGGAACAATTAGAATTGAAGACCAAGAACGAAGCTACTTGAAGTAGCAATGACGGAAATAAAAGAAAGGTTCAAGATTGGACCCAAAATTCGAGGTGAAAGGATTTCAATAATAAGATTTGCTGATGACATTGCTATCCTCAGTGAAAGTGAAGAAGAATTACAGGATATGCTGAATGGAATGAATAGTCTAATGAGTACAGAATATGGACTGAGAATAAATGGAAGAAAGACGAAAGTAACGAGAAGTAGCGAAATGAGAACAATGAGAAACTTAACATCAGGACTGGTAATCATGGATTAGATGATGTTAAGGAATTCTGCTACCTAGGCAGTAAAATAACTCTTGACGGGAGGAGCAAGCAGGACGTAATAGGCATATTAGCACTGGCAAAAAGGACATTCCTGCCCAGAGAAACCAACTAGTATCAAACATAAACCTCAATTTGAGGAAGAAATTTCTGATAATGTACGTTTTGAGCACTGGTAGTGAGACATGGACTGTGGGAAAACCAGAACAAAAGAGAATCGAAGCATTTGAGTTGTTGTGCTACAGAAGACTGTTGAAAATTGGTAGGCTGATAAGGTAAGGAATGAGGAGGTTCTCCGTAGAATCGATGAGGAAAGGATTATGTAGAAAACACTGACAAGAAGAAGAGACAAGATGACAGGACAATTGTTAAGGTATCAGCACTCCTCAGTACTTGAGTATACCATTTCTTTCTATATTGATTCTCCGTCTTTTAGAAAGAAAGTCTTCATAGGTCCAAAACGTTCTGTATGAATAATATGTGGTGCTCACCCACGTTCATCTCGTGGATGTCATCCACTTTGTTAGGGAGTTAAGCAGTTTGACTACTGTTTCGCAGTATATTTACTCCCTCCTGAAGTCTCTCAAACTGTGATAATAGGTGAAAGAGACGGAGTTAGATCAAAGGTTTCTAAAGGCTGTTATGAAAGTGTATGAAACTAATAACACGACAGTAAGGATTGGGACTAGCTAGACAGAATAATTTGAAGTGAATGTGGGTCTATGGCAGGGATGCGGGCTATCCCCGACCCCTTTAAGCAGCATCTAGCAGCAGTCCCGTAGATTTGGCATATAAATGCCATGTTGTGGGAGTGACAGTACAGGACCTCATGATATTTAGTCGCCATTTTGCAGATGATCGTATGGTACTAGCAGAAGATGAACAAGATCTGAGCTATATGATAAGAAAGCTTAAAGAGGACTACGATAACGCTGGTCCGTAGATGAAAATGAAGAAGTGTGTGTACTTCGATGCTGGAATGGAAAAAGTAAATAATTTGGAGGTAGATGGAGAACTCATTGTAGGTGTGTAAAAAGCAAAATATGTTTGGATATTATTTAATAAACAGAGCAATGATGAACTGACTGGTAGGATTAATAAAGGGCGAGTTGGAACAAGGGCAATGGACTCTACACTGTGGAAGAAAAAAATAAGAACAACTAAGAAGAGACTGTGTAAGACTACAGTCCAGAGTGTAGTTTTTTACGGAGCAAGGGCCTGGAGCGTTAGAAAAAAGATACGAAAAAGAGAAAAATTGCTTTCCACTGAGATGGATTACTTAAGACGAAGCTTAAGCTGTACTAGGATGGGTAGGATAAGAAATGACGTAATCCGACAAAGGATTAAAATTAATAGGTCTATCAGTGATGGCATCTAAAAGAAAAACAGCTAATGTGGTTTGGCCACCTGAACAGAGTGAATGATGACAGGACACGAAATAGGATGATATAACGGATACCACCAGAGCGGAATAAAAGAAGCGGCCCACGACGCAACTAGCAAAGTGATGTGGAGGAGGCAATGAAAACTAGGAATATGAATGTCCAGGAAATTCAAGGCTAGAGAAGATGGCGACTGGGGAGGGAGAATTGGCGTCAGTCGCAGATAATACCAAAGAAGAAGAAGAAGAAGAAGGAGAAATGAAGCCTGTTATAAACAATCCACTGCAGTTCAAAACGAAAAATGGTGTACATGATTCCAGTAGCAGAGGTAAAAATGACATTCATTACTCCATATGAAGGTTCTCTTTAGCGCAGAAAAGGGGGTGCACAACTCAATGGGTCATAAAAGTGACATAAAAGTCTGAAAGACCAAAGTAAAATTTGAAAGCAAAGTGAAAAAGTTTCTCCATGATAACTCCTCCTATTCCGGAGAAGAAGTTCTATTATTGTGCTGTGTAAAGTTGATGGACAGGAATTATTAACTCACATCTGTAGATTAAAAGAAAAAACTCAGCATGTAGCCATATTTACATATTACTTCATTTGAATGTGAAATGAGTAGTTCCTCAGGATCACGTTTTATCATATAAATGATACGTGGAGCATGAAACCAACTTAAACGTCAGTTTTCATCGTTATTAAATTGTTATATGTGTTTACTTCTGCTCCACGGTACCCTTAAAGTCCACCATCGGTTTTAAGACTGTCCGTCTGACCATTAGACTATCTAAACTGAACTACCCATATACCCTACGTCATGTCGAATTGTCCACTGGAGGACCTGTCAGTATAAAAGCAGGCGGAAAAGTATTCTGTTGTCAATAGAGAAGCGATAATCGCAGAATGGGTCGGTCAAGATAGCCCAGTGACTCCGAATGTTTACTAGTTACTTGATATCATCTGAGTAATAAATACATCAGCGACATTTGAAAGCGGCTAAAGCTACTCAAGTCGACAGTTGGTGATGTGACTGTGAAGTGTGAATGCGAAGGAAGAACCATAGCTACGCTAAGACAAGGTAAGCTTCAGGTGTTCGGGGACGATCGAGAATTGCATTGAACGATTGTGAAAATCCCGTGAAATCAGCAGAAGGAATGATTCGCGAGATCCAAAGGGTTACCAACTGTTCATTTAGTACAATGATTGTGAGTAGGGAGCTAATGGTCGAACAGCACCTCATAAATTAAACATTTATGTAGTCAACGATAAATGACACTTTGGAAGACGTAGGATCAAATAAGGCAGAAGGGATAGACAACATTCCTTCATAATTCATAAACTCATCGGAGGAAATGGCAAGAAAACTACTGTTCACGTTGGTACATAGAATAGCAAGAGCCGACAAGCCAAGGTGTGGTGTCACCGCCAGACACCACACTTGCTAGGTGGTAGCCTTTAAATCGGCCGCGGTCCATTAGTATACGTCGGACCCGCGTGTCGCCACTATCAGTGATTGCAGACCGAGCGCCGCCACACGGCAAGTCTAGTGTAGAGAGACTCCCTAGCACTCGCCCCAGTTGTACAGCCGACTTTTCTAGCGATGGTTCACTGTCTACATACGCTCTCATTTGCAGAGACGACAGTTTAGCATAGCCTACAGCTACGTCATTTGCTACGACCTAGCAAGGCGCCATATTCTTCAAGAATGTATTCTGAACTGATAATATTGTGAATCATGTACCGTCAAGAGCGACGTTCATTATTAATGGATTAAAGTTAAGCATCAAACTAATTACGTCCGCTTTCTGAATTCTAATTCCTTGTCATGTTCCATACCTCACGACAGTATAGTTCTTCCCTCCTCACGCACCGAGCGAGGTGGCGCAGTGGTTAGCACACTGGACTCGCATTCGGGAGGACGACGGTTCAATCCCGTCTCCAGCCATCCTGATTTAGGTTTTCCGTGATTTCCCTAAATCGCTTCAGGCAAATGCCGGGATGGTTCGTTTGAAAGGGCACGGCCGATTTCCTTCCCAATCCTTCCCTAACCCGAGCATGAGCTCCGTCTCTAATGACCTCGTTGTTGACGGGACGTTAAACACTAACCACCACCACCACCACCCTCCTCACGCCAGCCTGCGTGAGCTAAAACGCGTGTATTTCGTCCTCCAATAGTAACACGGTGTTGGCTCTTCTGCCAACATAACACAAGAGAGGAGGAGGTTCTCCGCATAATTGGGAAGGAAAGGAATATACGGGGAACACTGACAAGAATAAGGGGGAGGTGGTAGAATATCTATTACAACATCACGGAATAACACATCCATGGTGCTAGAGGGAGCAGCAGAGGGTGGATGTTGTGGAGGAAGACAGATACTGGAATATATCCATCAAATAACTGTGGAGAGCTTCTGTAAAGTTTGGAAGGTAGGAGACGAGGTACTGGCAGAAGTAAAGCTGTGAGTACCGAGCGTGAGTCGTGCTTCGGTAGCTCAGTTGGTAGAGCACTTGCCTGCGAAAGGCAAAGGTCCCGAGTTCGAGTCTCGGTCGGGCACACAGTTTTAATCTGCCAGGAAGTTTCATACCAGCGCACACTCCGCTGCAGAGTGAAAATCTCATTCTGGAAACATCCCCCAGGCTGTGGCTAAGCCATGTCTCCGCTATATCCTTTCTTTCAGGAGTGCCAGTTCTGCAAGGTTCGCAGGAGAGCTTCTGTAAAGTTTGGAAGGTAGGAGACGAGGTACTGGCAGAAGTAAAGCTGTGAGTACCGGGGGTGAGTCGTGCTTCGGTAGCTCAGATGGTAGAGCACTTGCCCGCGAAAGGCAAAGGTCCCGAGTTCGAGTCTCGGTCGGGCACACAGTTTTAATCTGCCAGGAAGTTTCATATCAGCGCACACTCCGCTGCAGAGTGAAAATCTCATTCTGGGAACTGTGGACGTAATTTGCAAGGGCTACTCTGAGATGAAGAAGTTGGCACAGAGAGGAATTCGTATCGGGCTGCATCAAACCTGTCCGAAGACTGATGACTCTAAAAACTAGTTTCTGGGGTCGGCTGTTGGTTGGCGAGGTCTCCTCACGTAGCAGTGCAGCAGCCACGGTGAGGGGAGGAGTCGCAGGGGCAGGCGGCGGCAGCGCCGTGTGAGGCGCCGCAGGGCGTGGCTGCCGCCGGGGCGCTGACCAGCGCGCGCCGTCGCCGTCAGTGTCGTCAGGGCCCGCCCCGCTCCCGCTCCTCTAGTGGCGGGGCCATACTAGTGGTCGTGTTCACTGCAAGCATATTTCGATACCGGTATACATCACGTTGCGGCGTAAAAGGGCACGGAAAACTTTCGACCACTCAGTTCAATTTCCTGATGTGCTGAGGAAGCCGAGCAATTTCGTGAACGAGCGTCTGACTCTATGCAAAATAAGGGAATGGAAGCTGAGCAGCCTTATGTGAACCACTTCTACTCCTCTATGCTCCTTCGCATCCCATTCCCTATCCCCCACCCTGTCGCCCTCCGTGTCCACCACCGCTTCCACTTCCGCCCACAGTTCCGCCCCTCCTCTCATGTCCTCTCCTTCACCCCTTCCTCATCTCTCCCTCTTCGCTCCTCAGTGAAGAACAATGTCCTCTATCAGAACTTGTTGTTGTTGTTCTGGTCTTCAGTCCTGAGATTAGTTTAGTGCAGCTCTCCATGCTACTATATCCTGTGCAAGCTTCTTCATCTCCCAGTACCTACTGGAACCTACATCCTTCTGAATCTGCTGAGTGTATTCATCTCTTGGTCTCCCTCTACGAGTTTTACCCTCCACGCTGCCCTCCAGTACCAAACTGGTGATCCCTTGATGCCTCAGAACATGTCCTACCAACCCCTCCTTCTAGTCAAGTTGTGCCACAAACTCCTCTTACCCCCAATCCTATTCAATGCCTCCTCATTAGTTATGTGATCTACCCATCTAATCTTCAGCATTCTTCTGTAGCACCACATTTCGAAAGCTTCAATTCTCTTCTTGTCTAAACTATTTATCGTCCACGTTTCACTTCCATACATGGCTACAATCCATACAAATACTTTCAGAAACGACTTCCTGACACTTAAATCTATACTCGATGTTAATAAATCAGAACTTAACGTCTCTTAATTTGAGGAAGAAATTTGTGAGAATATACGTTTCGAGCACAGCACTGTGCGGGAGTGAATCAAATATTGTGACAAAACCGGAAAAGGACAACTGGCGTTTTAAATTATGGTTCTGCAGAAGAGCGCTGAGAATTAGGTTGATAAGAGACGATCTGAGATTATCCGCAGAATCGCCCAGGAGATAAGCAAGAAGAAAACTTTGGCAAGAAGAAGGGATAGGATGATACGACTTATTTTAAGAGATTGAAGAATGTGTATGCCTAGATTTGTAGTTGAGATCGTTAAGTCACAAAAATGAGACACAGCAGGTGAAATATAACTTCATTAATCACAAAGTGCGGACGAAACGTCTCGTAATTAATTTCACCTTCAGAAAACCAAGTGTAAAAGGTAGCACAAAGAAGGAGCGTTACCAGCTGTGTGCTTAACATAGACTACTCAGAGTTATCTGTCTTCTCAACGGACACAACTGGCAACGCTCTTTACCCTACGTATTACTCAGAGTAGTCTGCTGATGCTATAGCTCCATACTTAACAATCATATACAACCGTTCGCTCGGCGTAAGATCCGTACCCAAAGACTGGAAAGTTGCACAGGTCACACCAATATTCAAGAAAGATAGTAAGAGTAATCCACTAAATTACTGGTCCATATCGTTAACGTCGATATGGAGCAGGATTTTAGAACATATATTGCGTTCGAATATTATGAATTACCTCGAAGAAAACGGTCTATTGACACACAGTCAACATGGGTTTAGAAAACATCGTTCCTGTGAAACACAACTAGCTTTTAATTCACATGAAGTGCTGAGTGCTATTGACAAGGGATTTCAGATCGAATCCGTATTCCTGGATTTCCGGAAGGCTTTTGACACTGTACCACACAAGCGGCTGGCAGTGAAATTGCGTGCGTATGGAATATTGTCTAAGTTATATCACTGGATTTGCGATTTCCTCTCAGAGAGGTCACAGTTCGTAGTAACTGACGGAAAGTCATCGAGTGAAACAGAAGTGCTTTCAGGCGTTCCCCAAGGTAGTGTTATAGGCCCTTTTCTGTTCCTTATCTATATAAACGATTTGGGAGGCAATCTGAGCAGCCGTCGTCGGTTTTTGCAGATGACGCTGTCGTTTATCGACTAATAAATTCATCAGAAGATCCAAACCAACTGCAAAACGATTGAGAAAAGATATCCGAATGGTGCGAAAATTGGCAGTTGACACTAAATAACGAAAAGTGTGAGGTGATCCACATGAGTGGTAAAAGGAACTCGTTAAAATTCGATTACACGATAAATCAGTCTAATCTAAAAGCCGTAAATTCAATTAAATACCTTGGAATTACAATTACGAACAATTTAAATTGGAAGGAACACATATAAAATGTTGTGGGGAAGGCTAACCAAAGACTGCGTTTCATTGACAGGACACTTAGAAAATGTAAGAGACCTACTAAGGAGACTGCCTACACTACGCTTGTCCGTCATCTTTTAGAATACTGCTAAGCCGTGTGGGGTCCTTACCAGATAGGACTGACAGAGTACATCGAAAAAGTTCAAAGAAAGGCAGCATGTTTTCAATTACCGCGGAATCTGGGAGAGAGTGTCACAGAAATGATACACGATTTGGCTGGACATCATTAAAAGAAAGGCGTTTTTCGTTGCGACGGAATCTTCTCACGAAATTCCAATCACCAACTTTCTCCTTCGAATGTGAAATTATTTTGTTGACACCGACCTACATAGGGAGGAAACGATCACCACGATAAAATAAGGGAAATCAGAGCTCGTACGGAAAGATATACGTGTTCATTCTTTCCACACGTGATACGAGATTGGAATAATAGAGAATTGCGAACGTGGTTCGATGAAGTCTGTGCCAGGAACTTAAATGTGATTTGCAGAGTATCCATGTAGATGTAGATGTCATCTCGTGTTACATACCCGAATGGTAACGCTCTTGTCCTTGTCCTACTTTTACACTTTGATTTCATAACATGAAAATAATTCCCAAACGCGTCATGCACACTTGGCGATCAATAAAGTCATTCTCCAGCAGCTGTATCACTTTTTAACCTGACTACAGATCTACGCTTATTTACTAGAATGGTCGCTAGTCTCCTCCGTGATACTCGTCGGAACAGAAATTAAAATATTAAAAAAGAAACAAAAAATGAAAAAAGACATTCGCCACACGTAAAACTCTGAATTTTCGGGAGGACTGGCGCTTCTTACTTTGCAAGTGGCTTCGTAATCGCCTTCGTAAGGCTGAGTGCACTCAATTCGATGCCTGCCATAAATAAATAAGAATAAATAAATAACATAAAATAGAAAAATTAAATCACAAGCACCCGTGATCTAGGGGTAGCGTCTTTTATTAGTAATCAAACGTTCTCGGTCCCAGGTTCAAAACCTGCGACCGCTTACACAGGGTGTGGCAGAACCGACTAAGTGGTTTTAAGGAGTAATAAAAAGTTAATCTGGGTGCACAGAGAAAAATATTTCTATTTTCTAAATTAGTACAGTATACCATTTTACATTCATTTAGTTTTGAAACTAATGTCCGTAAGATGGCTGCCGTTAGCATCAATACATTGTTGTAGACGATCCCTGAAGTTTCGAGCAGCTCTTGCACACATATCACGGCGTATGGTATTCACTTCGTCAATAATCCTCTCTTCCAACTCTGGTAGGGTGTGACGGCGGCTCTTGAAAACCTTTTCCTTCAGATATCCCCAAAGAAAGTAGCCAGAAATGCTGAAATCTGGCGACCGCGCAGGCCACCCAACATCACCCCTCAAAGAGACGAGGCGTCCCGGAAACATTTCTCTCAAAACACCAAGTGAAATTCGAGCTGTGTGATCAGTAGCTCTATCCAGTTGGAACCACATGTCCCGCAGTACATGTTCTTCAACAAGCTCGTCCATTCTGGGTTGCAAAAAAATTTGCTCCATTGAAACACAACGTCTGGAATTTACTGTCACTGGCACTCCTTCCTCGTCAAAAAAGTAAGGGCCTACCACGCCAGTTTGTGATATGGCACACCACACTGTCACTTCAGGAGAATGTTGCGGCCTTTCATGAATAATTCGGGGACTATTTTCAGCCGAGTAGTGGTTGTTTTGCTTATTCATGCACCCACTAAGATGAAAATGTGCCTCGTCACTACTGAAGAAAGCTGCATTCGAAGGGATCAAAAAATGGTTCAAATGGCTCTGAGCGCTATGGGACTTAACATCTGAGGTCGTCAGTCCCCTAGAACTTAGAACTACTTAAACCTAACTAACCTAAGGACAGCACACACATCCATGCGCGAGGCAGGATTCGAACCTGCGACCGTAGCGGTCGCGCGGTTACAGACTGAAGCGCCTAGAACCTCTCGGACACACCGGCCGGCGCTCGGAGGGAACTGAGTAAGCATTTGCTCACACAGGTTTTGACGGTTGGCGTAGTCTGCTGGGCGTAATTCTTGAGCAATCATTATTTTGCAAGGATGGAACTTCAAATCGCATGGCAGAATCCTTCTCAAACTTCAGTCTGAAACCCCCAATGCAACAGCATGTCGTCGAGCAGAACGCTGCGGCGATTGTTGAGCTGCTGTTCCCACCCGCTGCACATTTTCTGGCGTTCTGATGGATCTGCGTCGGCCATGTGTATCTATTCTTAGTGTGCTACCGGTTTCCTCCAACTGCCGGACCCAGGACCGAATTGTGTTTGCATTAGGAACGCCATTGTTGCGTGGAAGACTGAACTGTCGCCGAATAGCTCGTTGTGTAGCGTTCACAGATCTGCTGTTTTCATAGTAAGCGCGAACGGCAAAACCACGATGTCCACCGGTCCAGACCATGGGTGGCTACTGAAATGGGGTCAATGACTGAACAAAGGCACACCACGTGCAACTGCCTACCCCCGTCACAGCCCCAGCAGTAATCGACAGAAACTGCTTAGTCGGTTCTGCCGTACCTTGTACTTTGATTAACAATCAATATTGGAGGCCGAAGCTTTCCAGCGTAAGAAGCCACCCTCATTCTTCCAATGGCCTTGTCAAGGAGGGCGGAAGAGTGGGCAGAGGTTAAGGGTATTCTCTCATCCTTGGTGGGGGAAACGCCCCTAAAGACCGAAGAATCAGCAATGATCAACGGCATGAGGATGCAGAAAGCAACGGAAACCACTGCATTAAAGACACATAACTTGTATCCACGGGATATGTGGCCTGTAATTGAAAAAGTGTCATGATGGTCTCTCCATTGGCAAAAGATTCCGGAATAGTCCCTCATTCGAATCTCTGGAAGGGGACTGCCAAAGGGGTGGTGACCATGAGGAATAGCATAAATAACTGACGAAAGGATAACGTTCTACGAGTCGGGACGTGAAAAGTCGGAAGCTAGAAAATATAAAATACACAAAATATACAAAGGCTCAATCTAGATAGAGTTGGGGGTCAGTTAACTGAAAAGGAAGGGAGGCAAGGATTTCTGGTCAGATTAGAATAGGGTAATATTAACAGCAGCAGGAAGCGGTATATCTAACGAGAGTAGGATTTGTTATGAATAGAAACGTAAGTCAGAGAGTGTGTCTTACTGTGAACAGTTCAGTGACAGGGTTGTTCTTACCAGAATCGACAGCGAACCAACAGCGACAACGATAGTTCAGGTATACATGTCGAAGTCGCAAGCTGAAGATGAAGATATAGAGAAGTATATGAGGATATTGAAAGGATAGTACAGTATGTAAAGGGAGATGAAAATCTAATAGTCATTGGGGTTGGAGCGCAATTGTAGGGGAAGGAGTAGAAGAAAAGGTTACACGTGAATATGGGCTTGGGACAAAGAGTGAGACAGGAGAAAGACTAATTGAGCTCTGCAATAAATTTCAGATAGTAATAGCGAATAGTCTATTCAACGTATACAAGTGGAAAGATATAGTTGCAGAAGGTCGGGTCACAAGGGAAGATATCAGATAGGTTACACATGGTCAGATGGAGATTACGAAATCAGATACTGTACTGCAAGGTGTAGCCATGCGCAGATATACTGTACACTCAGATCACAAATTAGTAGTGATGTAAAGCAGACCAGTCAGCAAGAATCAATATGAAAAAAAGTAGGATAGGGAAGTACTAAGGACTGACGAGATACGATTGAAGTTCTCTAAGGCTATAGATACAGCAATAAGGAATAGCTCAGTAGGCAGTATAGTTGAAGAGGAATGGAGATCCCTAAAATGGGCAATCGCAGAAGTTGGAAATAAAAACATGCGTACTAACAAGGTAACTGCGAAGAAACCATGGGTAACAAAAGAAATGCTTCAGTTTATCGAGGGAAGAAGGAAGTACAAAAATGTTCACGGACACTCAGTAACACAGAAACACAATTCGCTGAGGAATGAAATAACTAGGAAACGCAGGGAAACTAAGAACAAATGGCTGCGTGAAAAATGTGAAGAAATCGAAAAAGAAATACTTGTCGGAAGGACTGACTGAGCATATAGCTGAGTCAAAACAACCTTCGGTGAAATTAAAAGCGAGGATGGTATCACTAAGAATGTAACGGGAATTCCACTGTTAAATGCATGGGAGACAGCAGATAGGTGGCACTGAAGGCCTCTATGAGGGGGAAGATTTGTCTGAAGTGATACGAGAAGAAACAGAATCGAGTATTAGATTCAGAATTTAAGAGAGCTTTGGAGGACTTCAGAATAAATAAGGCAGAAGGGTAAATAATACTCTATCAGAACGTCTAAAATCATCGAGGGAAGTGGCTACAAAACGACTATACACGTTGATGCGGAAAATGTGTGAGTCTGCCGACATACCATTTCACTTTCGGAAAAATATCACCCAGACACTTCCAAAGACAGGAAGACCTAACAAGTGCAAGAATTATCGCACAATCAGCTTAACAGCTCATACATCCAAAGAAAGATTCAGGAGTGGAATTAAAATTCAAGGTCAAACGATATCAATAATATGCTTCCCTGATGACATTACTACTCTGAGTGAAAGTGAAGAAGAATTACATGACCTGCTGAATGGAATGAACAGTCTAATGACTGCAAATTACGAACAGAGTGAATTCGACGAAAGACGAAAGTAATGAGAAAGCAGAAATGAGAACAGCGAGAAACCTGATGTCAGGATTGACGGTCACGATGTAGATGAACTTAAGACATTATCCTACCCAGGCAGAAAAATAACCAAAGGCGGACGGAGCAAGGAGGACACCAAAAGCAGACTATCACTGGCAAGAAGTGCTTTCCTGGCCAGGGTAACTCTACTAGTATCAAACATAGGCCCTAGTTTGAGGCAGAAATTTCTGAGAATGTTCGTTTAGAGCACAGCACTGTATGGTAGTGAAACATGGAATGTTGGAAAATGGAACAGAAGAGGATCGATGCATTTGAGAAGTGATGCTAGAGATGAATATTGAAAATGAGGTGGACTGATGAGGTAAGGAATAAGGAGGTTCTGCGCACAATCAGAGAGGAAAGGAATATATGAAAAACTCTGACAAGAAGAAGGGCCACGATGACAGGACATCTGTTAAAACAACAGAATAATTTCCATGACACAAGAGGAAAATTGTGTGGAGATATACGGATTGGAATACGTTCAGCAAATAATTGAGGATGTAGGATTCAAGCGCTACTCCGAGATGAAGAGGTTGGCACAGGAGAGGAATTCATGGCGGGTCGCATCAAACCAGTCAGAAGACCAGTGACTAAAAAAAAAAGATCACTCCTAGGAATCGAACCTATGTCGACCGCACGGAACAAAAGAAGAATAGCGTTTCACTCCCCGTTGTCGGTTAGGTGGTTATTTACCAAAGTAAGACAAAAACGTAGGATGTATCGGTCTTCAATCAGTGAACGGTTTTAGGCCAAAAATCGGTAAACGTTTTTACGCCGTTCGGCCGCCCATTCAGTGACAATACTACCGCTGAACCTGAGGATGACAGAGATGCCAATGAAGTATATCCCTTTCTCCTACATTGTTTCACCGACGAAGAATCTTCGTTTCTTTTATTAATCGTCGTACAAAAAATGAAAAGACAAATATCGTAATAACCGCCTGCAGGCTAGAAAATCATCTGAACTCATTCAAGAAGGGAAACCGACTGGATTTGTTGGGATGCCATTCTGCATAGGGCATGCAAAACAACTTGTTCCTCTTCCACTAGCAATCTTCCATAGGGCGCTTGAGGAAGGTAGCGTTCCAGGAGATTGGAAAAACTTGTAAGTCATTCCTGATTTCAAGAAAAATCATCAAACATACTCTTACAACTAAAGATCTACACATTTCAAAAAAGGTTTTGCACACCTCGGTTCCGAGAGTTCCGTAACCTGTACAGAAAATTGGAATATAGATCAACATAAACATCATTTCCGCTCTTTTTATTGCTCATGAAAACCACGCACTGCACGTTGTACCACCATACAGCGAGACCTTCAGAAGTGGTGGTCCCGATTGTTGTACACACCGATACCTCTAATATCCAGTAGCACGTCTTCTTGCATTGATGCATGCTTTTATTCCTCGTGGCATACCATCCACAAGTTCATCGAGGCACTGTTAGTCCAGATTGTTCCACTCCTCAGCGGCGATTCGGCGTAGATCCCTCAGAGTGGTTGGTAAGTCACGTCGTCTATAAACAGCCCATTGCAATATATCCCAGGCATTTGCGATAGGGTTCATGTCTGGAGGACATGCTGGCCTCGGTAGTCGAGCGATGTCGTTATCCTGAAGGAAGTCATTCACAAGATGTGCACGATGGAGGAGGGGGGGGGGGGAGGGGCAAATTGTCGTCCGTGAAGACGAATGCCTCGCCAATATGCTGCCGATATGGTTGCACTATCGGTCAGAGGATGGAATTAACGTATCGTACAGCCGTTACGGCGCCTTCCATGACCACCAGTGTCGTACGTCGGCCCCACATAATGCCACCCCAAAACACCAGGGAACCTCCACCTTGCTGCACTCGCTCGACAGTGTGTCTAAGGCGCTCAGCCTGACCGTGATGCCTCCAAACACGTCTCCGACGATTGTCTGGTTGGAAGCTTATGCGACACTCATCGGTGAAGAGAACGTGATGCCAATCCTGCGCGGTTCCTTCGGCATGTTGTTGGACCCATGTATACCGCGCTGCATGGTGAAGATGCGAAGATAGACCTCGCCATGGACGTCGGGAGTCAAGTTGCGCATTGTGCAGCCTATTGCGCACAGTTTGAGTCGTAACGCGACGTCCTGTGGCTGCACGAAAACTATTATTCAACACGGTGGCGTTGCTTTCAGGATTCCTCCGAGCCAAAATCCGTAGGTAGCGGTCATCCACTGCAGTAGTAGCCCTTCGGTAGCCTGAAAAAGGTATGTCATCTACATTTCCTGTCTCTTTGTATCTCCTCCACATCCGAACAACATCGCTTTGGTTCACTCTAAGACGCCTGGACACTTCCCTTTTTGAGAGTTGTTCCTGGCACAAAGTAACAATACGCACGGGATCGAACCGCGGTATTGAGCGTCTAGGCATGGTTGAACTGTGTACCTCCTTCCTGGTGGAATGACTGGAACCGATCGTCTGTCGGAACCCCTCCATCTTATAGGCGTTGCTTATGAATGGTTGTTTACATCTTTGGGCGGTTTTAGTGACGCCTCTGAACAGTCAAAGCGACTGTGTCTGTGATGTCTATCTTAAGGAGTTCTGGGAACCGGGGTGATGCAAAACATTTTTGATGTGAATATATATCGATAAAGTCGGTGTGTTGTTGAATTTCGAAACATTTTTTATGACACTGCGTATTAAGAGTTCGCTGGAGATTTAAAATCTGGTCTGTACGAATCAACATCGGTCCGCAAACAACGATCGTGTGGAATGCAGGTCGTTCTCGCCGTCCACGAAATCCAGAGGCCAGCAGATACTAGCGCCCAGGTCGCTGCAGTGTTCCTTGACTTCCGGAATGTGTTTGAAGCATGGTCGCCTAATGTCAGAATATCAGACCAGCTGTGTGATTAGATTTAGGAGTTTCCCGCAAATAGAACACAGTATGCCATTCTGAATGAAGATAAATCTTCAGACAAATAGTAAGTTCATGCCTCCCCTAAGGGAGTGTTACAGGGGCATTACTTTCTCAATACACATCAATGACCTAGTGAATAAAATGGGAAATTCCGCGAAACTTTTCGGGATGCTGCTGCTGTATACAGAGAACTCGCAACACTGGGACACCATGCAGAGGATCGACACTTGATGCGGAGACTAGCTGTCGACCTCCAACATAAAGAAATCTGACGTACTTTGCATAAATTGGTCCCATTATCGTACGAACCGCCGAACAAACACGGGAAGCAGTTGCATGCATAAAATACCTGGAAATAAGGCTATTTAAAGTGGAGTGACAACATAAAATGATCGGTAAGGCATATGCCAGACAGATTCATTGCAAGAATTTTGAGGAAATATAATCCATCAACACGGGAGGTAGCTTTCACAACCCTCGTTTGACCAACATTTCAATATTACTCGTCAGTCCGGGATCCGCAGCGGAAACGACTGATGGAGAAATTTACATGCTGCTTCACAGATCGCAGGATGGTTCATAGCGAAACGAAAACTGTCATTTTAAAAAGTTAACGCAATCAAGTCGGATACTAACGGTGATAGCGAACAGTGTCAATTTTGGCGATATATCTAAAAATGGCAGCGCGTTTCATCACAGCTTCATTTAAAAGAACTAAAGCATCGAGGAAATCCTCTTACAACTCCAATGACAGATACAATTAGTGCAGGAGGAGGAGAATAGTAGTGCTTAGCGTCCTGTCGACAGCGAGGTCATTAGAGACGGAGCACAAGCTCGGATTAGGGAAGGATAGAGTAGGAAAGCGGCCGTTATCTTTCGAAGGAACCATCCTGGCATTTAGAGAAATCACGTGAAACCTAAATCAAAATGGTCGCACGCCGGTTTGAACCGTCGTCCTTCCGAATGCGAGTCAGCGCGCTAACCACAACGTTATCTCGCTTGGTGAGTTAGTGCAGTGTCTGTATTTGACATTGTCTGAATAGTTCGATGCAAATGTCCTTCAGACATGTATGCATGTCTGAAGAAACTTACACCGCCGGCAATCTAAAAGCGTATTAAATTATGAATTGCATACGCAAATTGCAACATCAGCTGTATGTTTTACTCTAGACACATGAAACTTTGTGCCAGACTGGGAATCGAACCCGGATTCACCGCTTATTGCAAGCAGACACCTTAACTATTTTGGCAATCTGTGTAAGCTGCTCGGATCAATCCAAACTTCCATGCGTCATAGTATGTATGTCGCATAATTCTCGCACAATGTTCGTGTGATTCCCACACAGGGAGAGATACTGTTTTTGTCGTCAGATTGTTTTATATTGGCATGAACTGCAGTTACTGTTCGAATACATTTGATAATTCCCGCCGGCCGCGGTGGTCTCGCGGTTCTAGGCGCTCAGTCCGGAACCACGCGACTGCTCCGGTCGCAGGTTCGAATCCTGCCTCGGGCATGGATGTGTGTGATGTCCTTAGGTTCGTTAGGTTTAAGTAGTTCTAAGTTCTAGCGGACTGATGACCACAGATATTAAGTCCCATAGTGCTCAGAGCCATTGATAATTCCAATAGCAGACTACAACAGAAGTGCTCTGCATTGCGGTGTGGTATTAAAATTCCCGGAGCGTATTGCTCTAAAAAGAGTTAACCACTATAACGCTTCGTCCTAGGTGTATTTCGCGAAAAGACCATGAACATAAAGCTAGACGGTCTTGAGCTTACTCGAAGGTCTGCCAACAATATTTCTTCGTATACACCAATCCCGAGTGGAACAGCAAATTTGATATGCGGAGTGTAAATGTAGATTTAGATAGCTGCAGAGACATAGCACATTAAATGTACAGTGATGAAAGAATCTGGTCGTATCCTTTTCAAAGGAACTATTCCTAAATTTGACTTAATGGGGTTATGGAAAGTATGGGAAACCTAATTTGGATAGCTGGACATAGTTTTGGACATCGCTCACCGGATCGCATTTGACGTCTATCGGCGTCTACGTAGCGTTCGGAGTAGCTGTTCTCTTCAGCATCTGAGGCAGACCAAGGTAATAGTTACCTCTGCTGTATTCCTTTTAAAATTATTAATGTATATTCACTTGTGGAACTGCCTAACGTTAGTGAACAGGCGCTGGACCGTTTGTAATGGAACAGCATTGCACTGTTTCGTAACGTGTTGTTAGTAACATAGATAACTTATTAACGATTATTTCCAAGTATCTGATTTTGTATACGTATTTTGTAACTAACAGTTGATGACTTTATTATAACTATTACATTATTATGCACACATGTATTTGTTTCAATCATAGTTGTGAACGCCTATCCCTCTCCTCAGGAAGGATTAATTTGTTGATAAGCAATTGGTGATATTCAGTTACTGAAATACAGAAGCTATTACGCCTTTTAACTGCCAAGTTTTTCCGTTGTCGTTTCCGTTTCTAGAACTGTTTTTCTTTGGAAGAAACGCGCATTAAGCTGCACCACTGCATAGTATATGGCTTTGTCTTTTTCGTTTTTGGTTCGACTCCTCGTAGAAAAAAGTGTGCGCAGACTGCTAAGGAGAGAGAAGCCAGCGAGTTGTGGTTGAATAATTTTCATGTTACACCATGTTCTAGATTTTTATACTTTGTGTTAAGTATGGTGCAGTTTTTGAAACAAAGCGATAATTGCCACTTTCATAGTAGTAAGTCGTCTCATGTAAATTACAACGATGGATGCAAGACATTTACAGGCAAAATATGGTGCTGCAACGCTTGCACTATCATTACGTCAATAATAGTTCCAAAACGCAGATAACAGGACGCGTTTCGTCTATCTGAATGATGACTTGAAGGTACTCCGAAAAGGCATTTGCACCATATACTCAAAGGAACTGTATCTGAAAAGGAAAACTGCTGATGCTTTATATTGTAATACTATAACAGGAGAGAGAGAGAGAGAGAGATGTTTTTTTGAAAGAAAGGGTGGTGATTATTGTTTGGGAACAACACAGTAATAAGTTGTCAAATGTGTTACGTTCTTTTTTCAGCTACGTTATATTTATTTTAGCTTAAATTCTATCTACAAATATGAGTGGTTACCTGAAAAAATTACTGCAGTAAATGTAAAATTTATATGGTTAATTTACACAAGAAATTTGATTAATCGCATTGTAATAGTACTTGATACGTTAATTTTCTTACTTTCTCAAACCAATACTGAACTCTGACTGATAACAATAACTAACTGCCTTTTTATGAAAAAAAGTTTCGTGACGTTGGTTTTTAAAAGATAAATGTTAAATATCTTGTGAGTTTCTTTTCATTATTAAAACGAAAGCTACATATATTCAAAGATATAATCATTATACACTCCTGGAAATGGAAAAAAGAACACATTGACACCGGTGTGTCAGACCCACCATACTTGCTCCGGACACTGCGAGAGGGCTGTACAAGCAATGATCACACGCACGGCACAGCGGACACACCAGGAACCGCGGTGTTGGCCGTCGAATGGCGCTAGCTGCGCAGCATTTGTGCACCGCCGCCGTCAGTGTCAGCCAGTTTGCCGTGGCATACGGAGCTCCATCGCAGTCTTTAACACTGGTAGCATGCCGCGACAGCGTGGACGTGAACCGTAAGTGCAGTTGACGGACTTTGAGCGAGGGCGTATAGTGGGCATGCGGGAGGCCGGGTGGACGTACCGCCGAATTGCTCAACACGTGGGGCGTGAGGTCTCCACAGTACATCGATGTTGTCGCCAGTGGTCGGCGGAAGGTGCACGTGCCCGTCGACCTGGGACCGGACCGCAGCGACGCACGGATGCACGCCAAGACCGTAGGATCCTACGCAGTGCCGTAGGGGACCGCACCGCCACTTCCCAGCAAATCAGGGACACTGTTGCTCCTGGGGTATCGGCGAGGACCATTCGCAACCGTCTCCATGAAGCTGGGCTACGGTCCCGCACACCGTTAGGCCGTCTTCCGCTCACGCCCCAACATCGTGCAGCCCGCCTCCAGTGGTGTCGCGACAGACGTGAATGGAGGGACGAATGGAGACGTGTCGTCTTCAGCGATGAGAGTCGCTTCTGCCTTGGTGCCAATGATGGTCGTATGCGTGTTTGGCGCCGTGCAGGTGAGCGCCACAATCAGGACTGCATACGACCGAGGCACACAGGGCCAACACCCGGCATCATGGTGTGGGGAGCGATCTCCTACACTGGCCGTACACCACTGGTGATCGTCGAGGCGACACTGAATAGTGCACGGTACATCCAAACCGTCATCGAACCCATCGTTCAACCATTCCTAGACCGGCAAGGGAACTTGCTGTTCCAACAGGACAATGCACGTCCGCATGTATCCCGTGCCACCCAACGTGCTCTAGAAGGTGTAAGTCAACTACCCTGGCCAGCAAGATCTCCGGATCTGTCCCCCATTGAGCATGTTTGGGACTGGATGAAGCGTCGTCTCACGCGGTCTGCACGTCCAGCACGAACGCTGGTCCAACTGAGGCGCCAGGTGGAAATGGCATGGCAAGCCGTTCCACAGGACTACATCCAGCATCTCTACGATCGTCTCCATGGGAGAATAGCAGCCTGCATTGCTGCGAAAGGTGGATATACACTGTACTAATGCCGACATTGTGCATGCTCTGTTGCCTGTGTCTATGTGCCTGTGGTTCTGTCAGTGTGATCATGTGATGTATCTGACCCCAGGTATGTGTCAATAAAGTTTCCCCTTCCTGGGACAATGAATTCAAGGTGTTCTTATTTCAATTTCCAGGAGTGTATATTTAAAGTTGAATGTACAGAACTGTTTTCAAAATTTATCACTTCAGGACTGGCGACTGAACTTAGAAGACAGAATTGTTTATTTTTTAGAAGGAAAATACTCAAAGTGAGTTCGTGTTGTTTCCTGGTTCAGCTGAAAATATGGAGACTGTATTTTAGTGGGAAAATCTGATTATCAAAACAATAATTAAGGTGAAGTGTTAAATGTTGTTTCTAGAGCGAGCGACACCCTTAAATTTACCCTAAACGATCTGGAGTAATAAGGAACAGGTTTACACGAGCTTAAAATATACAAAAGAGATTAATGTACGTAAAAAAGTGTTTTCAATGTGCAAATTTTATTGATCTTTACGATTTTGTCGTTAGACGCGACGCCAGCTACTCCAGATAGGAGCAAGTCACACAGTGTAACAGGTGTAGCTAGTTATTCGTAACAGGAGGAAATAAAAGTGCATGGTATTTAAGAACAGACTTGTAGCTCCGTTACACGTAGAGAGGGAACGGCAGAGGGGTTACGTCATGTATGAGCTAAGGGTGCAGCTAAAAACCAAAACCTTCGCAAGGAGGCTCCTAATGTGAATAGATATTACGAAAGAGAACGTACAGTGGACTGTACAACCGCATTGAACAAGGCGGAATGGATGCAGGAGAAATGTGAAAAAAAATGAAATAACCGTCGGAAAAACTTATTCAGCATATAGAAAAATCAAAGCAACCTCCTGTGAAATTAAAAGCGAGGACATCATCATTAAGAATGCAATGGGAATTCTACAGTTACACTCAGAGGAGAAAGCCGGTTGAAAAGAGTACATTGAAGGCATCTTCAAGGGGAAGGACTCGTCTCATTACATAAATGAGGAATATATGGGAGATTCGTTTCAGTACACTGTGAATGTAAAACTTGTTTATGTCGGATTCTGTCTTTTGTTAAGCCTATGTAGCTTCGTACGAGGATACTACTTAAGCTAATGTACACTCTGAACTGTCAAAAACAATTGTCGTGAGACATTTCCAGTGTTGAGATAATCGTATGGGCACGGTCTGAAAACCAATATATTAAAAAAGTGCGCCAGTTTACATCGAGAAATCTAGGGTCCTGCATTAGAGTCAAAGTTTTGGAAGACTTCCTACCTATCACGACACAGGGAATAATTAACATCCCTTCAGAATTTCTGAAATCATAAGCGAGAGTGGCAATCAACCGCGTGTAGGATCTATGAGTCTTGAGGCGGATCGTAAGACACTCGGAAAATACCATCCATAAATACGGAGGAATCGAAAAGAAATTTAAGGACCCGTTAGTTGACGGTCAGTTTGGCTTTCGGAAAAGTAAAGGCACTGCAGAGTCACACAGACGTCTCAACTGATGGTGGAAGATAGATTTCCGAAAAATCAAGACGTGTTCATATGAGCTTATAACATTGCTTCCAATGGCTCTGAGCGCTATGGGACTTAACTTATAACATTAAACTGATTACGTAGCATTTGTAATCGGTTACCAAATTTGCTTTACTACGCACTATGTCCCAACAGAACTAATAGTCCTGTCACATCATAAGTCACGTATAACACTTCCACTGCTACTGTTATATCATAACTTCAAAGACTGGAGGCAGTACATTACCAAATGCAGTATTATTAACTTTTACGTTTACTGCTCTTTGCAACACAACTTACATGCAGTACTGTTCCAGGAAGCAAAGCTACGTATGACACCTATGCTGCCTCTTATTTACGTAATGAAATTACTTTGTTAACCAAATATGGTATAAAAAATCAGTGCAATGTTATCCTCTGAAAGTAATTTTGTTGTTTCGACCGTGCCTTCAGGAGTTTGCCTATCGGACATGAAAGTCAAGATTACGTAACTGTTCAACAAGTAGCAGATAATGTTTTACTTATTTAAACTGTTCAAATAATAAAGAAAAACGGTCGCCAGCCTAAGTAGGCATAGAAATATTTAACATTCCTATTCAACAAACAGGTATAAATACCTTCGGTGGAACAACACAGCCTTTACTTTCTCGTTTGAGAGTGCAATGAACCCAGTCACAAGTATATGATAACATTAAAGAAAGTACTGACAGTCATAGCAGAACAAACCTATCTCCAAGGACACAACAGATACTGATTCAAGGCTTAGTCAAACTAAATAGCTTTAATAACATTACTGTTGACTTCGTTGCTGAATTGTACATTTCGGCATAGGTTTGGTCTTACTTTAACAGGTGCTTTTCTATTTGACGTGAAAATGAAATAGAGTTTACTAGTAAACACAGTCTCACTGTCCTTTAAAGACAAGAAGTTACTATTTTCATAAGTAATGATCTTTCTGTTAATAAATTTCTATCAGTGAGCACCAAAGGCAAAATATGGATCCCCTTAAACTGGCACTATATTCTTTAACACACATAAGATAAATAAATTTAAGAAATCTGAGTAGTTAACTTTCAACAGTGAAAGTCTTTGGGCTTTACTGCTGTAAGACACAAACCGACATAAAACTAAAAAAAAAAGAAAAACAGTGACTTACCTTCTTGTGCCTTTTACCAGGCTGTACAATAGTTGTTTACTATGAAAAACACTTTAAACACTAGTTTTGAAAGTAATTATTGTTGAAACTAACAGCAAATTGATTTAATGCCTGTTTTTGCTACTTCATTCTTTTCCTTTAGAATCAGTAATTAAATTGATACTTTTGAAAGCCCATCAAAACTGTAAAATAATCAGATTCAGTTACTGAGTTACTCTCACGAGATAGCATTTACTATCTAACACAACTTTGCCACACTTATTTTGAATTTAAGTCCTTTCTTTTTACGGAATCTAAGTGGCATTATTCAATTAAAAGTTGGGCTTTAATAACTTCCCTTTCACAACAAGGACACTCGGAAGCTATAGTTGACAAGGATAGGACCCTGAGTGGTTATGTGATTAGGGATAAATAAAGGAACCAAACAAAACATCCAAATCAGCTGATCCTTCACTTTACATTTCTACCCTTCGTTTCGTTGCAGTGATTGCGCAATGTGGTGGAGAGTACATCTTGGCGGGTGGATTTGCAGTTGTTAATGTTGAGCTCTGTCATTTCTTGGTGTCGATGATCCCCAAATTATAAAATACCATTTCCAAAATAGAGCTGGTTACTTAATCCATCCATCCGAGGCTTTGGAACAGAGGAAACCAGCACAACTCACTGTTAGGACATAAGCTGTTGCCAGTTCGGTAGCTCGTCTCCGACTAACTCTTTGTCCCACCTCTTCCTTCATGCCAACCACATTTTGCGCGCGCTGCCTGATTCCGTTCCTGAGGGGAACCACAACACCTTTTATACATATAAAGAACTGAGAACCCTAAGTGAGGATCAGTATATACAAGGTAGTGACAAGACATTTTGAACAAAACGTATCGTTTGCACATATTTGTAAGTTATCAAAATGCTGTTTAACAAATTTCCAGTTGTATATAATAATTTTTGTTTCCCTCCAAGTGAAGCAAAGTATTTGACCAATGAAGACAAAACATTTCATACAATCTAGAAAATATCAAAGTTTTTAAAAAAGAAAAGAGTATACACTTTTATACAGTATTGAAGTAATTATACAATAATTACCGAAACTCAACTATGGAATGTTGAACAAAACAGAAAGCAAAATGAATCGGCAGAGCATTTGAGCTATGGTGTTACAAGCTGTCGGCCTGAAAAAGCGTTCGACCATTTGAAAGGTGCAATACGTTCAAAATTCTAAGAAAAAGTAATATAGATCTGTATAGAAAGATAGGCAATATTAAATAAGAGGGCTGTTCGGAAAGTAAGGCACGATCGATCTCGAAATGGAAACCACGTGAAAATCCGACGAAGCTTTACACAGATATGTTGGACTGTGTCCCTAGCATGCCCGTCGATCGCGTCATGTCGCTCTTATCAATTCTCAGAGCACAGTCCAAATAAAGATGCCTAGAAAACATTTTCTCCCTCGAAGTATGAGTGCTTTTGAGAGAATTCACCTGATGGCACGCAGCCCATACAACGTAACTGTCATGTATTTCCTTCTTTACGATAATTTTCGGCCGCGCACTGCAGGCTGAACGAGGACGCTCTTGCAGCGTTTTCGATGAGAAGTATTCGATCACTCACATACAGCATGGGCTTGACTCCCTGTGACTGTTGTCTCTGCTCACATGAACTGCTGGCTACGAAGACTGCATTGTGGCAAAGAGAACAGGCTGCAGATCAGCGTAGATAATTGACAGATAGCACAGACCGCTCTCTTCTATGACGAGGGTATTGCAGAGTTGGTACAACGCTACGACAAATGTCTCAGTCGGAGTGGCGACTATGTAGAGAAGTAGCTGGAAGGTGTAGCTAACTGTTTGAGATAAAATACTTTTGATTTTTAAAGGTGGTTTCCATTGCGCGACCGATTTGACGTAACTTTCCGAATAGCCCTCGTACTTACAAGAACCAAGATGGAACAATAAGACTGTTGAAACTTAATTTGACTGACAAGAAGTGAGGAGCTTCTCCGCAGAATCGGCGGAGAAAGGAGCATATGAACAACGCAGGCAAGAAGAAAGGGGGTAGATGGTAGGTCATGTGTTACTACATCAGGATATAAATTCCATAGTGTTCCAGGGATGTGGAGGGTAAAAGCCTTAGGGGAAGACTGAGACGGGGATACTTCCAAAGAATAACTGAGGACGTAAGCTGCACGTTCTACTCTGGGATGAAGAGGTCGGCACAAGAGAGGATTTCGTGGCAGACAGCATCCGATTGATGACGAAAAGCTTCTAACCTTTTCTTGAAATGGCGTCTCCAAAACAAACAACTGTCACTGCATGTATAAGCTGAAGTGCCCTCACCTAGACGCATGTAGAAAAGTATATGATTTGCGTTATAGATTTTTCTGCTACGTTCATTGGATGGACTTATGTATGTCAGCTATGGACCAGCTGTAACCATTGATCATTAGTTAGTGGATGCCATGTCATGCTTTCAGACCGTCTTCATGGAGTTCTCTGAGAGAGCACAGCCAGATATAACGTAATATTGACCAATGAGAATATATTCTTGGGAATCACGGGTATTGCTTCCGATATCTTCGGTGGTAATGAATGTAGAGGTGGCAGTAGATAACTACCTGCACATTATACAGCGCTACTTCGTTTACCTCTTTGTTACTGACTTGTTAAATAACACGCCACAAGTGCAGATTAGTTTCTTCTGGACTAGAAAAATATACTTAGCTTACATTGACCATGCCTTAAAGCTACTCTGGGTATACATTAATATAATTTAAAATATTTTCTTATGCTTGTACTTTGAGATTGTAAAAGTCATGGGATAGTGATATGCACATAAACAGATGGCGGTAGTATCATGTACATAGGCTATAAAAGGGCAGTGCGCTGGTGGGACTCCAAGCTGGGCTGTACCCAGGTGATTCATGCGGAAAGGTTTCCGGCGTGATTATGGCCCACACGATGGCAATTAACAGACTCTGGACGCGGAATGGTAGAGTCATGGGGCATTCTGCTCCGGAAATCGTTAGGAAATTCAATATTCCGAAGTCCACCGTATCACGAGTGTGTCGAGATACCAAATTTTAGCATACCTCTCCCCACTGCAACACAATGGTCGAAGGCTTTAACTTTATGACCGAGAACAGCGGCGTTTGTGTAGAGCTGTCAGTGCCAACAAACAAGCAACACTGCTTGAAATAACCGCAGAAATCGATGTGGGACGTGTGACGAACGTATCCGTTAGGACAGAGTGGCGATATTTGGCGTTAAGGGATTAAGGCAGCGGACACCTGATGGTAGTGCCTTTTCGAACTGCACGGCGTCGCCCGCAACACCTCTCGTAGCCTCGTAACTATATTGTTTACACCTGGACGACTGTAAAACTATGGCTTTATTAGATGAGTACTGACTTCAGTTGCTAAGAGCCGATGGTAGGATTCGAGTATGACGCAGGACGTACGTGGCACAGACCCTACGAAGCCACGAACACAAATCATCAACAAGGCACTGTGCAAGCTGGTTGTGGCTCCATAATGGTGTGGGTTGTGTTTACAGTAAATTGACTCTCTGGTCCAACTAAATCGACCATTGAAGAGAAATGGTTATTTTTGATTACTTGGAGACCATTTGCAGCCATACAACAATGTGGAATTTTTATGGAAGCAACTTCACCATGTCACTGGGATACAATTGTTCGCGATTGGTTCGAGCGATTGATTTGGCCACATAGATCGTCCGACATGAATCCCATCGAACGTTTATGGAACATTATAGAGAGGTAAGTTTATGCACAAAATCCTGCAACAACAGTAGTTTATGAATTATGGACGGCTACAGAGGTAGCGTGGCTCAATACTTCTGCTAGGAACTTGCGAGTTGTTGAGTCCATGCCACGTCGATCTTTGCACTACGCCAAGGATGAGGAGGTCCGGCAGCATTTTGGGAAGTGTCCCAAGACTTATCACCTCGATGTAATACTGTACGATCACCATGTTATGTGTTTACACTCATTACACAAACCAATTACAGTTGCTAGGGTGTGTAGTGCACTACCGGCGTAAGGTTGCCTGGGAGTGGAAGGACCGGGCAAAATAAGGACTGAACATCATTCGGATCAAGTTTTTAATTAACACTCCTCAGCCAAAATAATTTTACAAATTAGGTCAACAGGAGCTTGACATACTAAGACAAAACTATGTAATGGAACAAAACAATTTAAGAAAAATTACTGACAAACGATCAACAATGTTGTCAAATATTTCAGTGAGATCAAACGACAAAAGGTTACAGTATTAATTAAAGGCCGGCCGGTGTGGCCGAGCGGTTCTAGGCGCTACAGTCTGGAACCGCGCGACCGCTGCGGTCGCAGGTTCGAATCCTGCCTCGGGCATGGATGTGTGTAATGTCCTTAGGTTAGTTAGGTTTAAGTAGTTCTAAGTTCTAGGGGACCGATGACCTCAGAAGTTAAGTCCCATAGTGCTCAGAGCCATTTTTTCTTAATTAAAGTACTTGCTCTCAACTCTCCAAAAAGTCATTTATGGGAATATTAAGTATGAAAAATTTAAATCTATAAAAATGTTGTTCTCTGTTCTAAATATACAATTTTTTTGCGCCACTAGCTGCTGTTGTTCCAATATTTACAGCCAGTTTCCATAAGAGAAGCAAGATACTATTTCACCAACTGAAGTTACAGAACAATTTCTTCAAAGGTTCTAAGGAACCAACCTTTAAAACAGGCGGGTCACAAATATCTATGTAAAATGTTTGACTAAATACAACAAACAAATCAGGTTTACCGAAAATGAAGTTCATTAAAAGGAAAGACAAAACCATTAAAGCTCCTTGATTTGAAACCACCACACCTCAGGCAATGCCGTCCGGATGAACGAATCCGAAAGTATTTAAGGCAGGTACGATATGTTGCTCACCATACTCCTTTTCTAAGCAAGCAGTGGGAACACGCCCCAAGGCAAAAACACACAATGATAGACTAGTGAACAGAAAAGTAATTTTTAAACAAAAATAATAAAAACTTGCGTCATCAGATTACATGCTGGCAGCGTAGGCAAAACATTTGCGAGTGGTTGCTAAAAGATAACTGTCCAAGGCAACAAGCCCCCCTTACACCTTCAATGGCCAACCAAAATTAAACTTCAAAGCACGCCCCGAAGCGGAAATGGTAATTACATAACCGTCGCTCTGGACGGAAAACACAGGTGGGAAGAAAACGCGAACAGTTGACTGATGAACCTGAGCTGCGTAAATACAACCATGACTTGGATGTATAACCTACCAAAATATATGCAACAAGATTTTCACCGGTAAGGCTCATAAGCTTGTGGGCTCCAAATAACTAAAGAAAGCGACCTGTCGATTTAGTCCACAATGTACCAAGTAAAAAACGATAGCTTCAAACATACCATCCAATCACAAATTTATGACAGTTACCAGATGGAAGCTATTATGCTTTGAAACGAGCAGCACGATATTCAAATCACCTGGCCAGTCACGGGAATAGAGAACAACAATAACAGAAACCTGAACCGAATCTGATATAGAAGCTTCAGGGCACAAAACGAGCAGGAAGCGAACCAGACACAATTATCAGGTTCAAAGCAGAGAGCAAGTTCAAACTTTACGAATGAAGCATGGTCTCGGCGCAAAAGCAACGAACTAAAGGTAGCTCACTGAGCATACAAAGCGGCTGTGCGATGACAAATAGTGGAAAAATTTAGAGCCGCCAGAAAATGTGAGGATAACGACAACCCGTCTCTCGCCTCCAGTGGTCGGCCAAAGGAATAATGTGACCACTCCTGTTTCCGATCCAGTTCCCTTGTATCCGGAAGATGCTCAGCCAGACCAGCTCGGAAATCACACGGGCGGTAGTGTGACGTGGTTGGCGCGCCACTTGAGGTTGCCACTACTTCCTCCTGCGAGTCATGCTACATCGCTGGCAAGCGAGGTGTTTACCTAGAGAGTGCGAAGCAGGAAGTAAGAAATGACAGTTGCGGTCCGTGGTCGGCTGTGATTCGTGCCCGATCGGACGCTTGGCTTTGGAGCCCTGCCTGGCTTGTTGTATGCTAAGGCGACGACGATGTCAACAGGTTCCCTGGCGGGAAGTTGATCTATGGCTATATGGTGGCTGTACTCCAGTGATGCTCCGTACCAGTACTATTTTACAGCTTGTGGAATAAGCGTAAAGTAGAAGCTTCTGTGAAGATTGTGCACTGACGTGCTGCAAAGCTGTGTTTCCCGGAAGTGTTAAACTCTAGGAAAGCTGATGCATTGGGCTCTCCATAACGTGCTGAATTTTAGTCTCTTTCAACTCAAGTATTTTACTGTCGTTTTGCCATGTAACAGAAGGTCATGCCATGTTGGAGCCAATATGATGTGGTGACATACAGGACAATCTATCAGCGGCGACTTTCGAGTAGACAATTACTAAAGGTACTGTCTTGATAAACATCTAATCCTTCTCGAGCTTCTGCACTGCTAAAGTTGTCTATTTTAACCCGTGTTCACGTTGATGTATATTTGGACGTCGTTCACCTTTAAGAATTAGAACTAGTGAATTGTTACAAACGTGCCTCCTAGGGAAGATCTAATTGCATTAGTTGATTGCTAAGCTATCCATTGCTTTGTGCTTTCTATCTCTGAAGGTAAATTTTTGAGACTGTGCTGAAATAAACCTCATCTGGGGATTAGAAACAATCTTTTGCTTCATTTAGGAGATCATTTTCATCTGAAATGTATGTGATCACGTGGAGAAATGATGAGAATGTGATTGTGAGTTGCGTGCTTGAGCACATACCGTTTTCATGAATGTGACTTGTGATGTGTCGACAGAAGTGCCGACACAGTGTGATTTGAGGGGACCGCAATGCACGCTATAAACACACGAAGGATGGCGTGAGGTCTGAAACAGGATACGTAATGAATGCTATAAAGAAAAGTACGTAGCTTTTGGAATACTTAACTTTAATCCATCCTTGTTGTATACATCGTTCTTGATGAGACATGCTTTATACGATAAGTATCAATTGCTATGTAAGGCTAATGGCGCCTTGCTAGGTCGTAGCCATGGACTTAGCTGAAGGCTATTCTAACTTTCTGCTCGGCAAAGGAGCGAGGCTTCGTCAGTGTAGTCGCTAGCAAAGTCGTCCGTACAACTGGGGCGAGTGCTAGTCCGTATCTCGAGACCTGCCGTGTGGTGGCGCTCGGTCTGCGATCACTGACAGTGGCGACACGCGGGTCCGACATGTACTAATGGACCGTGGCTGATTTAAAGCTACCACCTAGCAAGTGTGGTGTCTGGCGGTGACACCACAACTTGTAATCATCCTAAACACTGTGTGCTCAGTAAACCTATCTTTTGTAGAAATTTGCTTAGGCGATGGACGCTGTACCACATGTGGGATTATAGACAATTGGAGCGGCGATCTTTCACGGCTTTTAAACTATGAACGTTAACTATATATTCAGAGTTCACATCCGTTATGATTCTGGAATAAGTTTTAATATTTCTCTTATCGGGTAAATTTGAAAAATTTTATATTTACCTGTATACAATAAATATGTTGTGTTTAAACTATCATCGAAGCTTAGACGATCGCTTTTCTGGGTTCCAGGATCCTGCTACACTCAATCGCGCTCATTCTGCTACCGGTGTCTAGCAGGACGCTTGAACATAGACAAAGGTGGAACCATTGACTGAGCTTCAATGATAATTTGAACAACTCATTTATTGTAAAAACTGAATACAAAATTTTGAAACTTAACCGGTAAAAGAAATACTTATTCCAGAATCATAACTAGATACGAACTCTGAATATACAGTCAACGTGCGAAGTTTGAAAGCCGTAAAAGATGGCCGTTACAGTTGTCTATGATCCAACATGTGGTACAGCGTCCATCGCCTAAGCAAATTTCTGTAAAAGATAGGTTAACATGAGCACACAATACTCAGGATGATTACAAGTCACATTCATGAAAAGGGGATGTCCTCAAGCACGAAATTAACAATCACATTCCAATCATTTCTCCACGTAATCACATATATTTCAAATGATAATGGTCCCCTAAATGAAGCAAAATATTGTTTCTAATCCCCAGATGAGGTTTACTTCAGCACAGTTTCATAAATTTACCTTCACAGACAGAAAACAGAAAGCAATGGATAGCTTAGTAATCAACTAATGTAATTAGATCTTCCCTAGGAGGCAAGTTTTTAACAGTTCACTAGTTCCAATTTTTGAAGGTGAACGATGTCCAAGAACTTATTATGGTGAACACCTTAGCAGTGCAAAAGTTCGAGAAGAATTAAATGTTTATCAAAATGGTTCAAATGGCTGTAAGTACTATGGGACTTAACATCTGAGGTCATCAGTCCCCTAGAACTTAGAACTACTTAAATCTAACTAACCTAAGGACATCACACACATCCATGCCCGAGGCAGGATTCGAACCTGCGACCGTAGCAGTCGCACGGTTCCGAACTGCGCGCCTAGAACCGCTAGACCATCGCGGCCGGCTTATCAAGACAGTACCTTCAGTAATTGTCTACTGGCCTGTTTAGCTAAACGTCACCACACAATATCGGCTCCAACATGGCATGACCTTCTGATGTACGGCCAAACCACAGTAAAACACTTGAGTTGAAACACTAAAATTCTGTACTTTATGGAGAGCAAATGTTCAAACGTGTGTGAAAGCTTATGGGACTTAACTGCTAAGGTCATCAGTCCCTAAGCTTACACACTACTTAACCTAAATTACCCTAAGGACAAACACACACACCCATGCCCGAGGGAGGACTCGAATCTCCGCCGGGACCAGCCGCACAGTCAATGACTGCAGCGTCCTAGACCGCTAGGCTAATCCCGAGCGGCATTATGGAGAGCCCAATGCATCAGCTTTACTCGAGCTTGACACTTCCGAAAACACAGCTTTGCAACACGTCAGAGCACAATCTTCACAGAAGCTTCTACTTCACGCTTATTCCACAAGCTGTAAAATAATATTGCTACGGAGCATCAGTGAAGTACAGCCACTTCAACAACATAGCCATAGAACAACCTTTCACCAAGAAACCTGTTGACATCGTCGTCGCCTTAGCATACAACAAGCCAGGCAGGGCTCAAAAGCCAAGCGTCCGATCAGCCGCGTATCACACATGACGCGATAGCCACAAAATGCTCACCGACTGCGGTCCGTTAACTGTCGCTTCTCTTCCTGCTTCATATTCGCTAGGTAAACACCTCACTTGTCAGCGATGTAACGTGAGTCGCAGGAGGAAGTAGTGCCAACCTTGAGAGGCGTGCCAACCACGGCGCAGTAGAACAAACAGCCGGCCTGTTGCACCACAGTTCTGCACTGTCTGTGCTGCTTCGCACACTGCCTTCCCCAATAAACGGCCTCAACGGCACTCGCCGCAAACGTGCCACGTCCACTTCACGCCAGAGATCGTGTTCCAGGAGACTTGGCGCGAGGTGTCGATAGTACAATGGTTGTCATCGACGGAGCGCAATCAGACACTTCGCTGGATAATTGGATCTCCCATTCGTTAGTGCTGACACCTCGTCCAACGGTTAGGATACTCAAAGGTGTGTGAACGCTTGTTACCTTGCCACGTAACAGAACACGGTAAAGAGTAACGAAGGACCATCTGTGCGGAATTTCCTGCGCGTTACGGGCTAATCGCTACAATTTTTTGTCGAATATCGTTACAGGCAATGAAACATGGGTTCATCACTTCAAACTGGAAACAAAACAGCTATCAGTGGAATGGCGTCACATCACCTCTAATCCGGAGAAAGGCTTCAAAGCCGCACACTCATATGGTAAAATTCATGACTGCCGTCTTTTGGGACTCTGAAGCGGTTATTTTATTTGGTGTCCTCTCTTATGGTGCAACGATCAACTCGGATCTGTATTGTGCTACCTTCAGGAAACTGAAGAAACAACTTCAGCGTTTTCCGTCACCACAAAAATGGAAACAAACCTCTCTTTCTCCATCACTGTGCAAGGTCTCAGACAAGTGTACGCGCCCTAGCTTACAGAATTTCATTAGACTGTTATTCCTCATCCACCCTATAGCCCGTACCATGCACCTTCCGACTTATCTGTTTGGCACAATGAAGGAAGCACTCGCAAGAAGCAGTAGGTGGTTGAGGAGAGGTTACTGATAATGCAAGACGTTGGCTCCGACGTCGACCCGTGGAGTGGTACCATGCATCCATACAGACCCTTCCAGCTGGCCGGGGTGGCCGAGCGGTTCTAGGCGCTATAGTCCGGAATCGCGCGACCGCTACGGTCGCAGGTTCGAATCCTGCCTCGGGCATGGATGTGTGTGGTGTCCTTAGGTTAGTTAGGTTTAAGTAGTTCTAAGTTCTAGGGGACTGAAGACCTTAGAAGTTTAGTCCCATAGCGCTCAGAGCCATTTAGACCCTTCCAGGAAGGTTGCGTAAGGCCGTCGCTCTGAACGGAGATTATATTGAAAAATAGGGCTTTGTTGTCAAAAAAGTGAGGAATAATAGGATTTATGGGAACTTTAATAAAACAAACTTGTTCACAGAAAAAAATTGTTGCATTGCATGTAGATCGAACCTGAAACGCCCGCTAAACCCGCTGGGCAGAACAGGTGATTACGATTGTGGAGGGCCAAATAAGGTGGCGGTCAGTTTCACTTCTGTAATTAATAACACATTTAAACCAAAACGGCACATAGCCGAACCTTTACAACTACGAGTTTCAAAATCCAGTTCTTTCACGGCTGAAGGCCTCCAAACAATAAATCTTAAAAATCAACCAAATAAATTCCAGGTGACTGAAGACACGCAGTTAAAATTGCAAATAAGATAATATATCACAGCTAGGCTGAAAGCCTCAAGGCAAAAGTGGATAGGACATACATATACAAGATGCAATACAAACGGCTGAAGGCCACAATTAAATTTCTAAACTTTTAAATATATTACCATAATCTTTTAAGACATAAGGGCGCAATGTTTTCGCTTAAGGGGAAATTTTGACAATAAGGCTTTAAACGGCTGAAGGCCCATAGTTGATTTTCCCAAAATTCCAAAAAATACCTTAACCTTTAAGTTTTAAGTGGCCGAAAGCTCACTAAATGAAAAAGCAACGCAACGACAATAACTAAATTTAAGAATAAGTTTTTAAGCGACTGATGGCCCACAGCTGATTTTCCAGAAATTCAAAATACCTTAAACCTTTGAGTTTTAAGTGGCTGACAGCGCACTAAATGAAAAGATAGCACAGCAACAGTAACTTTCAGCAAAATATCCACTTGACAGAATTCAAACTCACTTATACGGGCTGAAGGCCCTTGATTTACATAAAAAAATATTTTTTTTTTCTTTTAAAGCATTGGCTATAATAGATTACCAACAGACCATTAAACACCCATGAAAAGGACAGTATAGACAACGGCACTCAAACGCCTCCAGGGTGGGGGGGGGGGGGGGGGGGCTCGCCTCAAAACATTAACGTTCACTCAGATGAGACAGGTGGTGGGCCCTACTACACCTGATCCGTCGGTAACCCAACCAAGAGACAGTCACGGACCGACTGACCAAACGACTTGCTAGGACCAAACTGTTATGGACGTCAGTATCCACAATGAAATATGTATTAAGCTGTTAAAACTACACACCGTGCTGGACAGCGACAACAGGTGAGGAAAGAACACTGCCTGAAATTACGTTAGTGGCCAGGGCAGGTAACCGGAACACTAACGGCCACGAGGCATTAATTTCCGCTGGTGCAGTTGAATTGTAGTCAACCAATATAGTTAATTCCACCGCATAGAGGCTCGATTTCACCACTACAAACAGTGTTGCTCACAGTAAAAGCTCCCCAACAGCGAATCACCGAAACGAACGACACAACATGAACGGAATTGGCTTGGGTACTTAAGACACCACTCAACTCTGACGTCCTGGGCCGCGAGCCACGAAGCTCGTAGCGATCGGACAGCTCCACACACGCTCCGACACTGCGCAGGGACCGCCAGCGGACCCAGCCGACTACGTCGCACGGAGATATCGTCCCTGGTCCGCACCAACCGACCGAATGCCCGCACACACCCTAGCCGGAAACTATATGCACAAGACCATAGATGGTACACGGTGCAAATATCGATACACATCGCTGCTGCCACACGCAGGAGGAGAAAGAACCACGGCATAACCGCAACAACGGCGGGAAACCAAACGCAGGTAGACAGCCATGTTCAAGGAAACCCATAGTTCGGAGTGAGCACGGCTCAAAACCCTCGTATAGAGCTGGGCAGCAAAATGGCATAGTCTACATAAAGCGGCTGAAAAGCTCCATTGGCAGTGAGTTTCGTTTCTGGAAAGGGCCTGGAAGGCCTCATGGTTCCGACTCCAGTTCATCTCCACAACGTAACCCATACATGCTCTACAAAACATAGATTCTGAATCCTCCCTTTCCAGACCTATAAGGAACTCATCCACCAAAATATTGGTAGAGAGAAATAATATTCGCGCACTAGGTTATGTTGCGCCATATGAGTGTTTCTGTGCGTTGACAACCACAAAAAATGTCAGGCTCAGGAGAGCCATTAGGCTTGACGTTTAAAGTGGTTCTTTGAGGAATATTCAATGGCGCTGTACCTACGGTGCTTGTCAGACATGTTTCAGGTCTCCAGTCATTGTACCTGAAACATAAGACCAAGCTCAGTCTACGTGACGATACGTTACCAGCATGTCTACGAGGCTACACTTCGGTCGCAGCAAAAGCACCAACACATAATGTAAGACGTTCTCTTCCAAGCAGGCATCACAGTTCCGATTCATATCGAAAGGATTATTAACAGCAATTACAAACTTCTTTAGTCTGTTCCCAATAACGTTAGTTTCATTCTCGCTTTCGCCACGACATTTGTCAGTAGTAAGACGGTAATGTAGATGTGAGGTATAATTAATTTTGGGACATGATATTACATTTTATAAGAAGATATTACTGTCATTGAAAATGATACGACGTAAATAAATTACATTATTCACTGTCATTCTCTCCACCTCGATAGTCGAAGTCTCCAGCACATACACACATCAAAAAAAGTTTTGATTACCTCGGTTCCGTGAGTTCTGGAACCTGCACAGAAAATTTGAATAGAGATCAATATAAACATCATTTCCGCCCTTTTTATTGCTCACGAAAACCACACTTTGCATGTTGTACCACCATACCAGATTCCTGTACACACCGGTACCCCTAATACCCAGTAGCACGTCCTCTTCCATTGATGCATGCCTGTGTTCTTTGTGGCATACTATCCACAAGTTCAGATTGTCCCACTGCTCCTTTTTGATTCGACGCAGATCCCTCAGAGCGGTTGGTAGGTCACTTCCTCCGTAAACAACCCTTTTCAATCTATTCCAGGCATGTCGATAGGGTTTATGTCTGGAGAATATGCTGGCCACTCTAGTCGAGCGATGTCATTATCCTGAAGAAAGTCATTCACAAGATGTGCACGATGAGGGCGCGAATTTTCGTCCATGAAGACGAATGCCTCGCCAATATGCTGCCGATAAGGTTGCACTATCGGTGGGAGGATGACATTCCCGTATTGTACAGCCGTTACGGCGCCTTCCATGACCATCAGTGGCGTACGTGGGCCCCACATAATGGCACCCCAAAACAGCAGGGAACCTCCACCTTGCTACACTCGCTGGATAGTGCATCTAACGCGTTCAGCCTGATCGGGTTGCCTCCAAACACATCTTTGACGTTTGCTTCGTTGAAGGCATATGCGACGCTCATCAGCGAAGAGAACGTGATGCCAGTCCTGAGCGGTCCATTCGGCATATTATTGGGCCCTCTGTACCCAGCTCCATGGTGTCGTGGTTGCAAAGATGGACCTCGCCATGGACGTCGGGTGTGAAGTTGTGTCTCATGCAGCCTGTTGCGGTCAGTTTGGGTCGTAACGCGACGTTCTGTGGCTGTATGAAAAGCATTATTCAACATGGTGGCGTTGCTGTCAGGGTTACACCGAGCCATAATTCGTGGGTAGCGGTCATTCACTGCAGTAGTAGCCCTTGGGCGGCCTGAGCGAGACATGTCATTGACAGTTCCTGTCTCTCTATATATCCTCCATGTCCAAACAACAACACTTTGGTTCACTCCGAGACGCCTGGACACTTCCCTTGTTAAGAGCTCTTCCTGGCACAAAGTAATAATGCGGGCACGATTGAACCGCGGTATTGACTGTCTAGGCATGGTTGAACCACAGACAACACGAGACGTGTACCTCCTTCCTGGTGGAATGAGTGGAACTTATCGGCTGTCGGAGCCCCTCCGTTTATTGGGCGCTGCTCATGCATGGTCATTTAAATCTTTGGGCGGGTAAGTAGGTCTCTGAACAGTCAAAGGGACTGTGTCTGTTATACAATAACCACAGTCAGCGTCTGTCTTCAGGAGTTCTGGGAACCGGGGCGATGTAACAGTTTTTTGATGTGTATATCTGACGGTAAAGAAACTTTCGTTTACTGCACTGGGTAGAGAAGAAAATAAAATGTGGTACCGTCGATTTCCCCGGCGTCAGACTTTAAGATACCATCGAGGATAAAATTACAATTTCTCCACAGGGGTTCGAAGACTGAGATCATGTGAAACTTTTGATGATGAGCTATACATCGGTTGCGATTATATGTCAACCGTATATTAATTGCAGATACCCAAAGTAGAGACCATACAAAATGCATATTGGCAATAGCAGAAAAGGAAAATCTGAAAATTAGAATTTTTTCCTATATCGAATGTAAATTTGCTATAAAATCAGATTAGGTGGAAGCTGCGTATGGAAATGAAACGTGGAGGATGAACATAGCTTTTGAAGTATGACATCACAGAAGAATGCTGATTATTATAGTTGAATGAATACCTAATGAGGAGGTATTAAGTCGAAAAGGGGAGGAAAAAAATTTGAGGTACAGATTGACTAGAAGGGGGGATCGATTAACGCGCTACGTCTTGAGGTATCAAGGAATCTGCAATTTGGTAACAGAATGAAGTGCATATGTGTGTGCGTGTTTGTGGGGGCGGGAGGGAGGGGGAAGGGGGGAGAATTTATACAGGATGACTACCTCTCTACTACAGCAAGCGAGTTGCAATGAATGCATTTTTCTGTAATTGTACAGAGATGAAGATCAGTGCACAGAATTTCCGTGAAGAGGTGCATAAAATCAGTTTTGGAACTGAAGGCCACAACAATAACAACAACAACAACACCATTAAAGACTTTTAGCCATTTGAGAACAGACTAGAAGAGAAAAGGTCAGAGGTGGAGTCGTGGAGCTGGTATCTTACTCACCTGACCAAGCATGCTCCTCTAGAGGTGGGGGGAAGAAAGTAGATGGAAAATCAGGTAGATGGAGGACTCCTAGAATCCAGATTTTCTAAGAGACAATAGTCAGTTGCACAATACATACTTCATATTGCTAAAGATAAGTAAACCTTAACGCTAAAGTAACGGTCCAGAATAAATCTGTGCAGAGGCATAAGGAAGGTCTCTCTCTCTCTCTCTCTCTCTCTCTCTGGCGTGCACTGGAACTAGGGCTTTACGTGTCTGCAAGATCATTGAAAGCTCTAAATAAACTTGTCGGCGGAGATTTCGTTTGGTTCCAAATCTAACTAAATTATTTTATAATAGAGTAGTAAGGATCACCAGTGGCCTATGGGCTCAAAGTGCGAGCGCCCACTTCATGGTTACGTTGTCCATGGTCGTGAGGATTGGACAGGATTTAGTCTTGCGCTCCACTGGGACATACAGAAGCTCGCCAAATGAATCGATATTTACAGTAATGGGATTATGTTCTCTAGACTTGAAAATTAGAGTACAAATAGAAAACTGTTATCTAAGGAGAGAACAATTTATATAAAAAAAAGAAATACACGCGTATTGATACCGTAAGGATCTGCTTATGTCACCTACATCTACGTGACTATACTGCAGTTCATTCTTATAAGCACTGCAGAGGGTTACAGAAGCACTTTTAGACTATTTCTGTACCGTTAGCACCTGGAAAAAACGAACACTACAGTCTTCCCTTGCGAGCTTCGATTTCTCGTATTTTATTACAGTCATTTTGCGCTGTGTATAAAATATTTTCGATTCAGAGAAGAAAGTTGGCGACTGAAATTTCGTGAAAGATCTCGCGACAGCAAGAAACGCCTTTGTTTTAATGATATCCACCCCAATGCGCGTATCATATTCATGACACGCTCTCTCTTTTTTGGATATTGTGCGAAACGAACTGCCCTTCTTTGAATTTTTTCTATGTTCTTCTTCAACCTGATAAGCACTCCACATCACGCAGAAATAGTCAGGACGAAGAGGACAAACGTAATGTAGGCACTCTACTTAGTAGCTTTGTTGCATCTTCGAAGTGCTCTGCCGATAAAACGTGTACAGGCAACATTTCCTATTCCAATTTAGGTTGGTCATATTTGTAATTCCTAGGGATTTAGTTGAACTGACAGACTTTACGTTTGTGACACTTATCGTGCAATCGTAATTCAATACATAGCTTTTAGTATTTTTACTGCTTGGAGTTAATTGTCACTTTTCACAGCTTACAGATATCTTGTTTAAATTGTTTTGCAATTCTTTTTATCTTCTGATTACTTTAGTAAGAGGTAAACGGCAGCATCGGTTGCTCAGATTGTCTCCTAAATTGTTAGGTTACGAATAGCACAGTGTCTACAGCACTTAAGGAACGCCAAATATGCCTTCTGTTTCACTAGATGACTTTCTGTTAGTTACTACGAAATGTGACCTTTTTTCTTGCTTACAGGAAATCACACAACCAGTCGCACAACTGCGACGATATTCCATACGCAAACACTTTCAATAGAAGGCGTTTGTGAGGAACGGTGTCAGAAGCTTTCTGGAAATCAAGAAATATGCAATCACATTTGAGGCGCCCTGCCGGTAGCTCTCATTATTTCGTATGAACAAATAGAAACTTGGGTTTCACACATGCAATGTTTTCTGAATCCGTGATATGTGTCAACAGATCGTTCTCTTCGAGCTATTTCAAAGTCTTCGAATAAACCGTACTGCAGATCGACGTCATTGATACGGGTTTGTAGTCCAGCGGGTTGTTCCTATTTCCATTCTTATGTATTCGTGCTATCGGTGCATCTTCCCAATCCTTTGGTACGGATCTTTCGTCGAGCAATGGGTTGCATATGATTCCTTGAATTAATCCGAAGTCTATCAAAGACATAACCAGAGCATTGCGGGAGAGTTCGAGCATTGCTGTGCAAACATACAGTACATGGAGAATTGCCCGAACGTTGGACCTGCCTGCGAGTACGATGCATAATATCCTACGAAATATCCTAAATTGCTATCCACACAAAATAACCATGATCAGAAGTTTTGGAATTCATTGCTCGATAAATGGGCATTCAATGGTCATGGAACATTCTGTGGACATACCAAGCCCATTTCCATCTCTAAGGACATGCTAGTACTCAAAATTGCAGAATATGGGCTACGGAAATTCCACCGGTACCATTTCATTCTGTAAAGGTAACTGTGTAAGGCGGGTTGACGGCATCTCTTATTACAGGGCAGTATTTTTTAACTTCACCGTCACTGGTAAACGCTATGAGAGTCTTTTACGCACCAACGTGGTTCCACCCCTCGAACAGCGCGGATGTGTAGGTAGGATCATTTTTACGCTAGATGGCGTTCCCCCGCTCATTGAACAGACAGTGAAGTGGCTGCTGCAGAGATATTTTCGAAATGCTACAATTATCAGCCGTCATTTCCCTACAGCCTGGCCGCCCAGATCATCTGATCTTAATCCGTCTGACTTCTGGCTGTGGAGTTATTGTAAATATCTTGTGTTCAGTGCTCCAATACGAACATAACTGAATTGAAGGCACGTGTTGCTCCACGCATTCTGAACGTGACTCCAAAGACACTCTGTGTGAAAGAAGCTGCTTCTTGATTTCAACTTGTGGCAAAAAACAGTGGACAGCGTATTGAAAATGTCGTGCGCCAGTATCCAGACAATCAGAAACCGATGTCAATTTAATTTTTATGCGGTTTTCGACCACAGGACTTTAAATACGATCTCATTTTTCTTTTCATGTAATTTTTGGCCTCTGGACAGTTAAAAACCGATATTTTCCGATCCGATGCGGTACAATCTTCCCGTGCTGGATGGACATACCTAAGTAACAGTGCCACAATTACCGACTGCAGAACTTGTGCTGTCACGCACATTGAACAGTGTGTGTGGTGTAATGTGCAACTCACGCCATAGCCGACTGTAGTCTGGTCAGACGAGCCTCGATTTTAATAGATACGAGCTGATGGTACGGTTTGAGTGTGGTGCAGACTCCATGAAGCTGTGGACCCAAGTTGTCAACAAGGTATTGTGCAAACTGTCGGTGTCCCCATAATGGTGTGAGCCGTTTTTATGTGGAATGGACTGGGTCTTCTGATCCAACTGAACCAACCATTGACTGCAAATGATCACGATAGTCTGCTTGGAGACCATAGATATTCATGGAATTCATGCTCCACCCCCCCCCCCCCCCTCCCTCCCAGAAAAAACGATTGAAATTTTGTGGATGACAATGCACCTTGTTACTGGCCCACTACTGCACGAGACTGGTTCAAGCGATTGATTTGGCCACACAGATCGCTCGAAATGAATCCCATCAAATATTTACGGAACACAATCGAGAGATGTAGAGGCAGCACGACTAAATTTTTTTGCAAGGACTTCCGACTGTTTGAGTCCATGCCACGTCGAATTGGTGTACTACGCCAGGAACAATGATGACGATATTAGGAGGTATCCCATCACTTTCGACACCTCAGTATACAGTAATCAAAAAATAAATTACAGTTTACTACACCCGTATATATATATATATATATATATATATATATATATATATATATATATATATATATATATACTACTGGCCATTAAAATTGCTACACGACGAAGTTGACGTGCTACAGACGCGAAATTTAACCGACAGGAACAAGAAGCTGTGATATGCAAATGATTAGCTTTTCAGAGCATTCACACAAAGTTGGCGTCGGTGGCGACACCTACAACGTGCTGACATGAAGAAAGTTTCCAACCGATTTCTCATACACAACCAGCAGTTGACCGGCGTTGCCTGGTGAAACGTTGTTGTGATGCCTCGTGTAAGGAGGAGAAATGCATACCATCACGTTTCCGACTTTGATAAAGGTTGGATTGTAGCCTATCGCGATTGCAGTTTATCGTATCGCGACATTGCTGCTCGCGTTGGGCGATATCCAAGGACTGTTAGCAGAATATGGAATCGGTGGGTTCAGGAGGGTAACACGGAACGCTGTGCTGGATCCCAACGGCCTCGTATCACTAGCAGTCGAGATGACAGGCATCTTATCCGCATGGCTGTAACGGATCGTGCAGCCACGTCTCGATCCCTGAGTCAAAAGATGAGGACATTTGCAAGACAACAACCATCTGTACGACCAGTTCGACGGCGTTTGCAGCAGCATGGACTATCAGCTCGGAGACCATGGCTGCGGTTTCCCTTGACGCTGCATCACAGTCAAGAGCTCGTGCGATGGTGTACTCAACGACGAACCCTGAGTGCACGAACGGCAAAAGTCATTTTTTCGGATGAATCCAGGTTTTGTTTACAGCATCATGATGGTCGCATCCGTGTTTGGCGACATCGCGGTGAACGCACATTGGAAGCGTGTATTCGTCATCGCCATACTGGCGTATCGACCGGTGTGATGTTATGGGGTGCCATTGGTTACTTGTCTCGGTCACCCCTGGTTCGCATTGACGGCACTTTGAACAGTGGACGTCACATTTTAGATGTGTTACGACCCGTGGCTCTACCCTTCATTCGATCCCTGCGAAACCCAACATTTCAGCAGGATAATGCACGACCGCATGTTGCAGGTCCTGTACGGGCCTTTCTGGATACAGAAAATGTTCGACTGCTGCCCTGGCCAGCACATTCTCCAGATCTCTGACCAACTGAAAACGTCTGGTCAATGGTGGCTGAGCAACTGGCTCGTCACAATACGCCAGTCACTACTCTTGATGAACTGTGGTATCGTGTTGAAGCTGCATGGCCATCTGTACATGTACACGCCATCGAAGCTCTGTTTGACTCAATGCCCAGGCGTATCAAGTCCGTTATTACGGCCAGAGGTGGTTTTTCTGGGTACTGATGTCTTAGGACCTATGCACCCAAATTGCGTGAAATTGTATTCACATGTCAGTTCAATATACAGGGTGTTACAAAAAGGTACGGCCAAACTTTCAGGAAACATTCCCCACACAGCAACATAACGTACCAGCGTAACTTCAAACACTTTATTACAGGAATCCGTCCAAAATACGAGCACGAAGAGTCTCTACATTTGGTACCGGAGTTGCGTAGACAAGAGCTTTCAAATGCCCCCATAAATGAAAGTCAAGAGGGTTGAGGTCAGGAGAGCGTGGAGGCCATGGAATTGGTCCGCCTCTACCAATCCATCGGTCACCGAATCTGTTGTTGAGAAGCGTACGAACACTTCGACTGAAATGTGCAGGAGCTCCATCGTGCATGAACTACATGTTGTGTCGTACTTGTAAAGGCACATGTTCTAGCAGCACAGGTAGAGTATCCCGTACGAAATCATGATAACGTGCTCCATTGAGCGTAGGTGGAAGAACATGGGGCCCAATCAAGACATCACCAACAATGCCTGCCCAAACGTTCACAGAAAATCTGTGTTGATGACGTGATTACACAATTGCGTGCGGATTCTCGTCAGCTGACACATGTTGATTCTGAAAATTTACAATTTGATCACGTTGGTTCAAAAATGGTTCAAATGGCTCTGAGAACTATGGGACTTAAGGGGATACGGAATCGGATTTTGGGTTAAAAAATCGAATTTTTTTTTATTGGCGTATTACATTCTGCCATGTTTCCTCTTTAAAATGACGTATCATACATAGCTCTACTACAATTATAACTATTTTATTTTTATATATTTGTGAGATCGGGTATTGCGCTTTAGTTATACACGTCTCTCGTGGCTGACCATGAACTTTTTGGCAGTACCTTTAAAGTGACATGAATTCAAATATCCCGGTTTCCAGCGACTATTTATACACTAGTTGCCCGAAAATGTTTCTCTCTGGTTTCCTCAAGTTACTCTTTGACTTTGTGGCGGGACTGTTTTGTAAACAGTGTGATATAAGAAAGTAGTTGTTGTTGAGTTATTTCGTATTTAGTGCTTCATTTTTCGCAGTGAAAATGCCTAGAGCTAAAGCAAAAGTATTTAAAAAGCGTGTGAACTGGCAAAAGAAAAGAAATAATGATTCATTAGCAAAGCAAAGCAGTTCATCATCATCACTGTTGGAAAATGTGAATCCACTTATTACTGATTTGCCGAACGAACTTACACCAAATGAAAACAGTGCTTCTCATAAAAAACTAAGAGATTTGGAAGAGAAATATAATTTACTTGATAGAGGGAATGAAGTTTTTGAACTCATTGATACGAATATATTGTGTGAAGCTCTTGAAAACAGTTTGTGCTGCAAAAAATGTCATGGAAACGTTTCTCTGAAAGTAGAATCCCATGTTGGCCTGGCTGCCCAGTTTAATTTAATATGCAGTGTTTGTAAATACAGCTGTAAGTTTCCAAGTTCGGTTTCAGTAACTGTAAATAATGGATACAAGAAAACTGAACTTTATAGTGTAAATATTAGGTTAGTTTATGGATTGCGAGCAATTGGTAAGGGCAAAGCAGCTGGTGATATGCTATGTGGTGTTCTAAATCTTCCAAGTGCACCTTCAAAGTTTGAAGCTTACAATTATATACTAGGATCTGCAGTTGAAGATGTAGCACAGAAGTCAATGCAGGTTGCTGTGGAAGAAGCAGTGGAAGAAAATGACGGCAGTCGTGACCTCACAGTGGCGTTTGATGGCACGTGGCAGAAAAGGGGCCACACCTCCAACAATGGTGTTGTAACAGCAACTAGTGTTGATACTGGCAAGGTTATTGATGTTGCAATAATGTCTAAATACTGTAGGTGCACAGGCAGGCTGAAAAATGAACACAGTGATGACTGTATTGCTAATTATTATGGTAGTAGTGGTGGCATGGAGGTTGCTGGGGTGAAGAAAATTTTTCATCGCTCTTCACAGTGGTATAACGTTCGCTATGTCAAATATCTGGGAGATGGTGACTCTAAAGCATTCAAAGAAGTTTTGGAAAGCAAACCATATGGGAACAGTGTAAATATAAGCAAACTTGAATGTATAGGACATGTGCAGAAGAGAATGGGTGCCAGGCTGCGAAGGTTAAAATCAGTTATGAAAGGGAAAAAACTAGATGATGGGAAAACCTTGGATGGCAGAGGAAGATTGACTGATTCCATAATAGACCACATTCAGAACTGCTATGGCCTTGCAATCAGGCAAAATACAGGCAATCTTGAAGAAATGAGGAGAGCTATATGGGCTTTATATTTCCACACCGCATCCACGGATGAGCATCCACAACATGGTTTGTGCCCCAAAGGTGAAAACAGCTGGTGTAAATACAATAGGGGACTAACAACAGGAGAGAAATACATTCACCACCACAGTCTACCATCAGCCATCATGGCAGAAATAAAGCCCATTTTCAGAGATCTGGCTGACAGAAGTCTTCTGATGAAATGTCTTCACGGAAAAACGCAGAACCCCAACGAGTGCTTGAATAGTGTGATATGGCATCGTCTCCCAAAAACAGTGTTTGTCGGAATTAATACACTACATTTTGGTGTGTATGATGCTGTGGCAACCTTCAATCTTGGAAATATAACTAAATGCCAGGTCCTTCAAAAGTTGGGTATGTGTGTTGGTTCCCGTACGGTACGTGCTATGTTCTTTTTAGATCAGCACAGACTAAGGCATGCTGATAATATAATCAAGACATTAGTGAAAAAAGCAAGACAGGTGCAGAGGGGTGCCAAAAGAAGACTTGAAGATGATTATGAAGACTGTGAAGGGGGTATTAGCTACGGATCAGGAATGTTTTAATCTTCTTTCTCCGTTTCCCGTAAGTTTACTTTTTACTTCATCTAGGAACATTATCTCAGGTACTGGTCAACCTAGAAGTCTGAAATTTTTATGACGTAGTGACATAGGTCCCTATTACATACTGAAACAACGATTTTTTAATTACTTGATTTACAAAAGACTTAGGGGTGATAGTCTAGTAAAAAGCGATGGAAAAAATTTACTTAAAAATAAATGTACAATATCTCTGTAAGAAAATACTTTGACAATAAACTGTTGTTTCAGTATTGTTGTAACATATGAATGCACATACAGTAAAATTTTTACCTCTCTGTCTCCAGTAGTTTGTGAGAAAATGTTCCCTATAGTAGGCATATATTAACATTGCGGGGATAGGTGATTCCGTATCCCCTTAACATCTATGGTCATCAGTACCATAGAACTTAGAACTACGTAAACCTAACTAACCTAAGAACATCACACAACACCCAGTCATCACGAGGCAGAGACAGATCACGTTGGAATGAAGCCTCATCCGTAAAGAGAACATTTGCACTGAAATGAGGATTGACACAGTGTTTTGTGTTGAAGTGTACCCATGGATGTCAATCAGTTGCTGATAGTGCCTGCACACGCTGTACATGGTACGGAAACAACTGGTTCTCCCGTAGCACTCTCCATACAGTGACGTGGTCAACGTTACCTTGTACAGCAGCAACTTCTCTGACGCTGACATTGGGGTTATCGTCAACTGCACGAAGAATTGCCTCGTCCATTGTAGGTGTCCTCGTCGTTCTAGGTCTTCCCCAGTCGCGAGTCATACGCTGGGAATGTTCCGTGCTCCCTAAGACGCCGATCAATTGCTTCGAACGTCTTCCTGTCGGGACACCTTAGTTGTGGAAATCTGTCTCGATACAAACATACCGCGCCACGGCTATTGCCCCGTGCTAATCCATACATCAAATGGGCGTCTGCCAACTCCGCATTTGTAAACATTGCACTGACTGTAAAACCACGTTCGTGATGAACACTAACCTGTTGATGCAATGGGTCGCATGTCAACAGAAGCACCGAAGTCAACATTACCTTCCTTCAATTGGGCCAACTGGCGGTGAATCGAGGAAGTACAGTACCTACTGACGAAACTAAAATGAGCTGTAACATGGAAATTAAACGTTTCCGGACACATGTCCACATAACATCTTTTCTTTATTTGTGTGTGAGGAATGTATCCTCAAAGTTTGGCGATACCTTTTTGTAACACCCTGTATTTGTCCAATGAATACCCGTTTTTCATCTGCATTTCTTCTTGGTGTAGCAATTTTAATGGCCAGTAGTGTATTAGCAATTATATATATTGTCACTATATTCGCTGTAGAGTGACAAGCTTTTCGTAAGTCCTCTTAAGACAGATAATCTTAGAAACTTGTTCTGTATGGCATGATGTACGATTGATACGAATGGAGGGAAATGTTGTTTGGAACAAATCAAAGGTTTAACGTACGTTGTAGAAAAAGCGGTTCGTTAAAGTCTCCGAGACCGAGCCAGGGAAGATAACGATTGCAGACTGCAGCATAAGTAGAACATTGGGGTCATTACACTGTTCGGCGAGCGTATTGCGAAGTTTGCAGTGTAGTGTGGTGCGTGCAGGTAAGGCGAGAAGCGGCAGCGGCGGGCCAGCTGTTGTGCAGTGGCCCCGCCTCGGGGGCAGGGTGCCGGGACACGCCCCGGGCGATGGGGGCGGGCGGGGGTGGCCGAGGCGGAGGTGGCGCCGGCGCCCCAGCGGCCCGGCGTGCGCGCGCCGCGATCAATACGCGAGGGCAGCCGGCGGGCCGGCCGTGCCGCCACTAGCGGGACAGGGGCAGCGACGGCCGGAGCTGGTGGTGCTCTGCTGCGGTGGCTGCTGCTGCTGGCTGCTGGCTGTGGCTGCGGCTGCGGGCTGCGGCTGCTGGGCGGCGGCGCGCCACGGCGGACGACGGGCGGCTCTCGCGATGGCCCGCACCCTGCGCAGCCTCTCCCTGCGCTCGGGCTGACACCATGGCGCGGCTGCTGCTGCCGCTGCTGCTGCTGCAGCTCGCCTGCCTCCTGCTCCCCGGCTCCAGAGCCGCGTGAGTACCGCCCGCCCCGGCTCTCTTGCTGCTTCTGACACTTTGTTTTTCAGAACTCCGACCCCGTCCGGGATTATTTACTGGTGCAACGAGAAACGACATCTGTCACTTACGCCGTCCTCGGTCCCTTCACCGTGATCGTGATCCAGTGCGTTTCCTTATGCTAAAAGACTATTTGCGGTTGGGGAAGTGTGATAGAGCGCTGTCAGCATCCTGGCAGGGTCGCCAGTTTGGTGCACTACTCTCGGCGTCCCAGCAGACAGCCGCACCTAGAGCTCGCACCGCAGAGCCCAGGACACACTACTCCAGCCCCTCCCACCAGCCACACCCAGCGCCCCCTGCTGTGCTCTTCCCCTCTCCTTCCCAAATTATCTTTCTAGCGTGCGTAGCGTTATATCTGTAACTACTTGCTACCCAACTATTTAAATTTGCTTTCGTTCCTCACATATGTGACCCAGTTATGGTCACTAGAGCACCAATAAATTTCTGTGGTTAGCCCACTCAGTGGACGGATCTATTTTCATACTGAACTGTTTACAACGTATTATTGATTTGTAATGACAGTCATTATAGTAGAGGCTGAATGTTCTTCTGTAACAAAATACTTTCTTATCTTTTTAATGGACTGTAAAACACCTCTGGAGTGTGTCCAGACCGCTAAGTATATTTTTGCAAAATCTTTTCAATGATCAAGGAATATACAGTTATTTTCAATAAAATAATAGTTAACAAGCGTCAATACTGTATACACAAGACACCAAATTCAGTCAGAAACAAATATCAAGACGAAGCATAATTTCAAAATACTCATTGTAGTTAAACCAAACGTCAATAAAAATTAACGAACGAAATCCATAGACAACGAACTTTTTATCAAATAAGCTATTTTGGACTTGCAAAATTTCATATTACCGCCTTGAACTGCTCGTAAAATATTTTATTTACACAGCCAGTTGCAGTCGCCTGATCATCACCAGGATCATAAAACTATTCACCTTTACAGACTGGCGACGTAATTTATTTTATGATATGATAATAGTATGTAATTTATGTTTTATCACATGACGTTAACGATTTTATATTTCACCTAAATTTTTGCAGTGAATACTTTTATAAACCTGATGATAGTCAGGCGACTGAGGGTGATTGTGTAAATAAAGCATTTTACCAACAGCTCAAGGTGGTAATCTGTCATTTTTTAAATATATAGGCCAATCAGAAGTGTAGTGCACCACCTTCTGTTAAGTATGCTAGCAAAATTACATCAGGTATGAGAAAAATTCAAAGAGTTCAAGAAATGATGACCAGAGAAGTTACGGATCTTTATTTACAAGGTTAAAGCACAATCCGATTGTTTTGCCCTACAGGCATCAGACCAAAATCACCTGTATTATTATTGCAGGTCAGGGCATAGTCGCAGAGGTCCAACAGCTTACCTCTGTAGAGGCAGCATATGAGTATGGACTATACACTGCTACTGGTGAAAGATTTTCAGTATCAGCAACCACTTTCTACGTATGACGTAGTTGTTACAAGTTAGTGTCAGAAAAAAAGGGACGGAGAAGGTATTACAGAATCTGTGCATTTCACATATACAGTAAACGTACAGCGGTAAGTTGAATTGGATCCTCATTTCGCTTTATGCTCAAACCATGTTTACAGGGGTTGCAAGTATCTTACTAAAATTAACTTGGTCATTTTATATATCACACAAGTACCCACGTACCCCTTGTAAACAACGCCAAACCAGTTCGAATATATTACGAACAAGACTTCCGCAACTGTCATGTCTTAATACAACTGGTATAAAAATGTGTTCATTTCAATTTCTACAGTGGTGGTGAGTTGACACCACTTTCCAAGTGATACACCGCTAATACCTCAACACGAAATAATTAAAGCTTGAACATATATCCGAAAAAGTGTGCTCGCTTCGTTGAATCTATGTCCGAAGACTGCTGATTTAACAATTTTTTTAGTGGCGCATCTTATTTACAACAATGAATATTGCGGCTCCTTATTGACGTATGCTCGAATTAGTAGGCATTGAGCGTCCAGAGACACATACCCAAACAGCAAACAAATCGTTGTATAGACTGTCTTCCTCCACATCACCTCATATTTTCAGTTCTCCCCTCCTCCCCTTCCCCCCCCCCCCCCCACCCTACCTCCGCTAGTCACCTCTTTCCCTTGTGCCCCCGCAAGATTATGCTGGGAACAGGTGTGGCAAAATAACTCTTTCTCTGAAAATTAAATTAAATTCATTCTTAAAGTATTTATTCACAGGAGAATGCATTTGAAAGGATGAATGAAACATAAAATAAAAAAATAAAGGATATTTAGTAAGCTGAGTAACTATGTCAGGCTAACTTTACTCAATCCTCAGTTTCAGAGCATCTCAAGACTTTGTTCCTAAAGTGCGAGAACCGAATTAAACACGGTCTTAACCTGAATTGCAGCTCGGGTCGCAGCATCAGGCACGACTCAGACTTGGCGCGGCGCCGAAATTGGAGCAAATGCGCCAACAGACACTGCTGTGATGGGACAGATAGTGTTGTGAGGTTGCTGCACCACGTTTCTATTATTATCTTACCTATTTCAGCCTCCTGCCTGTATCAGTTGTTCTCTTGATAATGATTCACTTCGGAGCGTTCAGTTTCCGACAGGGCTCGACGTCAGGCTAAACAGTTTCCAGCATATCATATTTTGATAACACGGCCCTACTAGGTGTCCTATAACTTCGGTAACGGAAACAAAATTTCTTCAAGTCAAAAACTGAAACTCCACGACAGTATTTCGTTCATAATATTTGGCTCTTGGTGTTCCTGTGGCATATCTTTATTTCACTTACAAATTGTTCTATGGAAATTTATGTATTGTTTTGGAAACATTATTTATGTGTCACTACCGGTAAGGGATCCTCGGAACGCAATACAGGCAGTAGCATCATGTTATTATGGCCCAGTTTTTAACCAACATCAAGTACTTTATTTGCCAGCTTGCTCTAACGCTATGTACGGCTCGGCAAGAGTCTCCAATATCACTTTCTTTATTTCACTCAGATTGTTACGTTTTCAACTTTATTTCTATGCTATTAACGAGACCAATAAAATTCGTGCGTTCTGAATGATTTGTTTCTTCCTTAATTTCAGTGTAAATACTACGTTTTTTAATGTTTTAACGGTTGAACATGTCAATATGAATGCGAAATAATCGTTGTACAAGCATTTCGTGCTCTATTGCCAAATATATACTAACAGTCTGAAGATATCCCAAATTTTTAAAGATATTAACAGCGGAAACATTTAAAATATTTCATTTTAATAGGAACGTTCAGCATTTGCAACAAACTGACTGTCACTCCACCGTATAAGCAAAACGGCATAACATTCTGGCAGTTCTGAAGAACAATGAAAAAGTGCAATCTATTTCAAACACTAGTAATGTCAGTCTCACATTTTTATGTTACAGCACCAAGGTATTCCTAATTTTATAATGACTTTAAATATCGTTGCCACATTGGAACCCACTTGTTATCTTCTGCGCGCAACACACACAACTTGAGAGCGTTGCCCTCAACACGGATGTTTTCCATTTAACGTCCACTTCATAATCTCTGTGTATCTGAAGCTTTTTTAGTGAAGGAAAAACTGCACTGCTCTTCAACTTCAGCAACGTATAGTTACTGCCCTCAACTGGAGCATGAAAAAATTTCAGCACAAGTTACCGAAATAACAGCCACATCAGCATTTGCATAAGTTTTGAATATTCAACATAATAATAAACTAAGCCACATACACGTTCTTAGAATAACAAACACATTTGCTGAAGCCATACACTGTGTGTTTGTTCATTAGAACTGGCAGAAATTCATTCACTTAAATACATAATGACTTTATCGAAGGTTGATGTCGAATTGGAGATTGAAGTGAACATTTTTGTTCAAATGTCACAAACGGAAATCAGTACCTTTGTCTTCCATGTTTCTGTTCGACAAACACATTACTGTATATCCTGAACACTCGCACTAAATGATCGTAGAGTCTGGGGCAAATTAAAAGTGATACATATATCCCATTTCCATCTGACGCAACGCGTCACCCACTGTTTCGTTCCGTCCAGTGCCTAACGGTTTTCCATTTGAAAGTATCGATAAACCCGATTGATGGCCCTGGTCAATCCACAACAGTTCCCAGATTGAGCCACTATCAAGCCTTAACCGATCAAGTCATCAGCTATCATAGATTGTAAACGTGCTGCATTTTTCACTTATTTACCAGCACAACAAAACTCTGTGATATCAACATACCAGTGTACAAGCATTTTTATGCTTACCGAGTGACCATTTCTTTTGACGGTACTGGATGTTTTGATTGACTAGGTCAACAAATGATTTCACTTTTCATATAAAGTTTCACATGCGATACGAAAGTCTGTAATTGCAGAAACAGAATACAACACGCATTTTCCACTGTTTTCTTTTGGTTTGCGAACCACCTAAATTATAACACTTTCGCTTTTTAACTTTTTTTTTTGCTTTTGGGCTTTATACTGTCCATAAGGAAATTAGAGATCAGTCAATTCTCGAAAGTTTTGTCATTTAGAAAAATCACTTTCAGTTCTTTCAGTTCTTTAAAATAAAGGCAAATTCGAATCCTTTTATTATTCGAAAGGAACACCATGTAGATTTTTTTCTCTCCCACTCATGTGTTATATAAAGGTTAACAGACTGTTGTTCATTACGTGTAGATGTACGGTCAACATCGCCACACCCTATAGCAACACACAGTCGGAAGCAGAGATTGACGTATCCGTCTGTATTTTTGTTTTGTTATTCGAAAGGAAAACCATGTTGACATTTTTTTATCTCCAGCCCACGTGTTATACATAATTTAACGGACTGTTTTTTTAATTATGTCTAGCTGTACAGTCAGTATCAATATATTGTATAGCAACACATTGTCAGAAGCAGGAGTTGATATATTTTGCCCCATTTTTGTTTTTACTGTTCATCATTTCTCAGTGAATATTCTCTCTACGTTATGCCATAGATTTGACATTTTCTAACGAATACGTCCTCTCACGATTTCCTAGAAAGTTATTGCATAGTAATTTTTGGAATCTCGCCAAATAGCATTGACATATTTGCTTTCATGCGTTCCACAAGTAGTATAATGAGATGTCAAGTAACGGAATATACAACATTTACAGTTTCCTTTTCAAACCTAAAGATGAGTCCTTCGAAAAAACTAATGCAGAACAGTTCGAAAGATACTCCAGTGTGGTCTATACGTTCATCCCTTAATATCACCAAGTGACTTGTAGAATATTCCATATTCGAGACATTTCAGAACCATACATTATTGCAACAACAATATTGTGTGCTATTAGGTCAGTAATTTACCTTCGGATGATACCGATTTTGAAGCTTATTCTTCATTATTTTTGTCCAGTTGTATTTCATTTGTTAAAACTTCAAAACTGTTTATAGCAAACTGAAATCATGTTGAAGAATAAACTGAACAGGTAGTACAACACGTTCAATAATGGGAGAAACCGTTGGGGTGAAATATCTTTCCCAGGTACAGACAAAGACGGCCGAGTCAAAGCAAAATAACCCACGCTGAATCGGCCCGTCGTTTGTCGTTCAGAAAAGTAAATGTTGTGCTCAGCTACGATTTTGCGATGGCCTCTTCCCTATTCACTATGTGACATCAGTGAGCGAGAGCCGTCATGTCCCTGCTGTTCTTTCTCACACATTTCAAGATTTGCTTCCATCTCATTCGTTGGATAAATATCAGAAAAAGACTACAAATTCGTCCTTCATTGACACGAGATGGAAAGTACCGATGATTTCTCCACAGGCTCAGCACTAGAAGTATTAGCAACGAAGATAAAAGAAAATAATTTATCTTGTACATCTCAGAACAAACCATGCAAATACTGATCGCAGACAGTATTACTCGTACGTTGAGAATATTCATTTTAGATTATATTTTAAGTAACAAAAGTGGTATAATGTGGGTAAATAATTATTTAGAAGCCCATCGACAGCATCGATCGTCTCTTCCAGGTATTCTATAATGAATCAAAGGCAACATGACATGCTGAGACGCTACTGGAGGTCTAATTCACCACTTTAGAAACTCTTTATTGCATTCACATATTAGATGTCTCGTCAAAAAACCACTGACATTTCACATTACAGTATATTTCCCAAACCACTGAATTACAAGGTATTTCCTCAGATTTGTTGTAATTCATATCGGCCGTATCTGTCGTGTATCTGGCCACGGTATAGTAATTACTGCACTAGACGTACATCGTGACATATAAGGGAGAAAGTCCCAGTGAACACAAAGATATATGGCTTCCGCAGTTTACCATAGGCACTGACCCAAAAAGTGTTTGGTGTCCCTACGACTTGAAAGCCTCCTACTTCTGTTGAGATCTGAATACGTAGCTCGCATAACCTGTGTCAATGACCTCAAAATATTACCCTTCTTATACAAAATTTTGACCCATGATTTTCATTGGGCAACGATAAATATGAGAGGAACCTGAAAATATGTTTCAGTAGTCAAAAATTACGATCAACACGCCAAAACCTGTTAATTCAACCTGAAAGTGTACTGCACCCTCTCTTATAGAAAAAATGCTTGTAGCGGAGATGTAGACTTCATGTTCCATAATCTGACACCTATTTGTAAGAAGCATTAATCACAATAGTCACTCTCAATATATTCAGAATCAGCAGGTATCTTCAGGTTCTCAGTAGCTCAGACCTACATTATTCTTGCTGTAGCAGGCATTCAAAGAAATGAATATATCATATGCTGATGTCAGATTATCTGAATAAAGATTCCACTGAAAGTAGAACGTATTCAGTAAAGTGTGGGCGCGTCAACTACGAATTTAGACAAAGAATAAGTAACCATAAAACACGATACTGTAGGTGGATTCGGGATAAAAAAAATGTGAATTTGCAGTAGCCTTTGGTTAATATTCATTAAACAAGCACTAGACTTTTGTTACAAGGTTACGTATGCCCTCCAAGGGACCAAGTGAAGTACAATACCACAAATCATCAAAAACAAAAGAATAGGAACCCCATATAATCTAAAATCCCTGTAGCAATACTAAAAAAATGAGAGAGTAACATGAGGGACGACCTATCTTCACTGATGAGTTAATGAAAGACCTATAATGAGCCTTTAACATGGAACATTATCTCTCTATCCCAATAGCAAATATAACGTTGTTCACACAGAAAGCGCATCTCATCTATAGAGATTACGCGAATGCAGACAACTGGTTCACCATAGAGTCATGTACGTTATAGCTTAGAAATGGCCACTAGTGTAAAACACAAGGCAAAGGCGTCCGAGCGTAGCATGAAAGTTGCGGACAGCGTCCACGCGACTAGTTCCAGCTGTCAGTGGAAGAAGAACGGAGGATGCTTTGACTCTCTATCCACATGAGGAAGCTAACCCAAATCTGAACCGAGCAGTTACCTGGCTGGTCAGGATAACTCCACTTCAGGGTGTATCGTTGAGATGTGTTCTCACTATGCACTCAAAGTTGTGTGACTTCCCTAGCAGACGATAACAGTGCAAAGATAGTCTTTGCACCTAGCCAGTGACATAGTGATAAATGTCATGACAGTCGTTCTCTAACAGAAGGCTTTCAAACTTTGTCGCTTTACACGTTACTTTTCTGCGAAGTCCAGACATGCCCCAGCAGAGTGAGGTTGAGGAAGGCCATCAGGTTTTCAGTTACCTCTGATAGACTGAACGAAACCTCCGAATTTCATGCTGAGTTCATTCTGTTTCTTGGCTTCAGATAACCACAAAATGCAGTAAGCAACCATCACGTGATGTGACAGCTAAAGGACGTGAGCTTTGAACATATCTAACTCCTGACATGACAGTAAGCTCTCGGAAATTTGACATATATTCGAAAACAGGGGCAGGTGTGAATAGTTTCACGTGGACCTCTCCCATTGTCTTGTCCAGACGTGCTGCTCTTCACTTTTCAACAACTTGCAAGTAATTGAGCATTGTGTGTATATCCCCTCCTCCTAAGCAAAAGGAACTTCACTGGAATCTTCACATGTTGACTTCATTCTAACTGTGTTTCACCTTGTAATCTGATCTATTGCCATTAGTTTTGTTTGTATCTCCCTGATTAATAACCTTATACTTACGTTCAAATACTTCAAGAAGTCTTGTGCATATATGTAACAGCAAATATGCCCTAAAAAGCTGGGAATCTCTGCTTCCGACTTTGTCTCTTCCTTTTCTGAATCCTATTTATTAATGATTCCAAACTGTGAAGTATTAAAGTTTAGTCGGGAAGAAACATTGCTAGTGGCCTCAACGATAGTTAGTTAGTTAGTTACATGTTCCATAGATCGTTTGAACGCTTGTTCTATCGAAATTATGTGAAACGAGTCAGTTCACAGGATATGCATATATGATTAGTGTTAAAATCAATGAACGTTTTAGTATTTTAGTCCAACTCATGTAAATACACTTAACAATAAGGTGATTTTTTATTTGTTTACATTTTTTACTGGCTGCCAGTTTTTAAGTACAAATCTGTCAATGGAATAGAAGAAGGAGTTGTCCAGTAAAAATGATTTTAAGTTACATTTAAAACTTGCTTTGCTGCCTGTCAGATATCGTATGTTATAAGCCAAATGAACAAATATATTTGTTGCTGCATACTGCGCTCTTTTCTGAACCGCCGACAGCTTCGATGATGCGTAATAAAGGTGACTTTCCGTCTAGTGTTGTGTGTATGGACAGCAGTGTTCTTTCCAAGTTTTGATGGATTATTTCTGATTAACACTGATGAGTAGCATTTTTAGTAACCAGTCGTCTGCATTTCTAGCGGTTAGGTACGTCGCCACAAATGATACTTGTGGATATTTAATTATTATAATTAAGTACAATAGTTTACTGCAATTCATGAAATTAACCAGTCTACGATTTCTCGAGTTGTGTGTGTGTGTGTGTGTGTGTGTGTGTGTGTGTGTGTGTGTTTGGTGCAAAGAGTATGTCCTGTAGTCTTGTTTAATGTCAGAACAAGCAAATACATCCTAACACAGCGGCCAATATAAGATAACAGAGGCATATGTAGACGCATTCACCTGCCCGCTAACATTACTTAATACCTGAGCCCTCATCCAATCACACGACACGTTTCCGTACGCCTATAATCAACAATAAATTACTGTTTGCTTGCTATTCGCTACACTTTGTAATAGGGTACAATGGCCCTCTCATTATTTAAGACTTTAACGCCTTTCTAAAACTGTAATCTCTATAAATACCATTTTTTCAGAGAAATGAGGGAAAAAAGGACTGTGTTGAAATGATTTATTGTGAAATATTTTTCTACGGAGCTATTCATATTTTAATATTTACTTCTCCGTTTTACTGTGGGCAACCGTATAGTCAATGAGTAAAAAGATGCTCATCTCAGCTCTCTAATGACTTAAAACTGAGCCAGAACTTACTATTTTTCACTGTTTTGTCTATAGTACTTTGTTGTAGATTAAACGATCATTTCTCTTTTTGCTGTTAATCGTTAAGGACTTATTCCCTTTCTTGAATGACCGTCCCACACCTGTTCATTTATACGTTCTCCGAAATTTCGCTATGAATCCATCACGCTACTAAAAGAAATTTTCAAATCAGTTTCTTGAAAATTTTGTTATCTAGAGGTTTTTCTTGCTTTCTTCCAACCAGAGCAGCCAGAGATTCTCCAAACACTCTCCATGATCTTATGAGACACCTTAAAACTGTGCGTGTCGTTGTGGTTCGAACCTAAAACCTCGCTTTCGCGGGCTGTGCGCTACTAATCTCCCCATCCGACTACAGCTATTGAAAGAGTCAATCTGGCACGAACTCCTAACATTTTCTTGTTCGATTTTGTTGAACCGAGGAGCTCGGAAGTTAGGTGCTACCACCCTCGTTACAGTTGTCAGAGAGGAACTGGATAGGAATGTATATTTTTAAATGCTTAAACTATAAACTCAATTAAGATCCCACTCACTCTCCGACTGCACTCCGACACAGTGAAGACATCTACTTACTGTTATCTACCGGTATGTCAAAACGCAAACATCTCAGCACTGACAGCTAATATAATGAAGACACATCTCTAAACAGTTTCATCATTCAGCAGTTTACTCTCAGTATTTGTTAGCTGGATCATCCGGTCACTCTGATAGATGAGGCAGATGACCGATGAAAACAGCAACTTACAATTCGTGAAACCATGTCACTGCTTACAGTGCCAAGTTGTAAATTGCCTCCCGTGTGCGTACTTATCTTCCTAGAGCAGGGATTGCAAATTTTTCCTCTGATGGAACACTTTCAAAACTCTGGTACTTTGATGGCACACCTTGTTTATTTTGAAGGTTAGTAAAATTTTGTAAAAGGAGAGAAACTTGTTTTATGCAGTGATTACGTCACACTCAAATCATAACTAATGAAGAAGAAATCATAATATACTTAAGTAAAAAACAATTAGTGTCGTAAAAATGTCGAGAGAAAAAACCACCATATTATTAATAGGTTTCGTGGAGCACTTATTCACTGCCCGAGGAACACCAGTGTTCTGAGGAATACTGTGTGGAAAGCCTGCTCTAGAGTCTGCACTGATTTCTAGTTTTTGAAATCAATTCATGTGCTGTGTTTATTGACATTTGACCTACATTTCCGACGTCTATTATATTCCAGATTCAATACTTGTTACTACTTTTTATGACGCCCCGTAGTTTTCCTAATTTGACCTATGTCTTTTTTCCGTTCGTTTCGCGTGCTAAAGCAAGAGAGAAACGTGTTACAGAGTGGTGCTCCCTATCCTATTATTGTTACCTAACTAAGATCGTATACGCACTCCATCTATTTTCTTCTACACGCATAATTCAAGCGCAGTCTAATCACACCAATTTGGCAGCTCAATAAATATATATTGTCATAGCCTCTGAGTCCTACCGAAGGTCTTTAGGCAGGAGCTCAATCAGTTACGCTATCGATAAAGGTATGTGCTTTGAAGGTTTTCGCCCTCCTCGCTACCGCCAAACTCAGAAAGGAGGAAATGACATTCACGTGATGAAGTCGATGATGCACACATGAGCAATAGGCTGCAATAACTATCTGCATTGCAATTTGAATTTAGTTCCCAACTATATTGCTACACTACTGGCCATTAAAACTGCTACACCACGAAGATGACACGCTACAGACGTGAAATTTAACCGACAGGAAGAAGATGCTGTGATATGCGAATGATTAGCTTTTCAGAGCATTCACACAAGATTGGCGCCGGTGGCGACACCCACAACGTGCTGAAATGAGGAACGTCTCCAACTGATTTCTCATACACAAACAGCAGTTGACCGGCGTTGCCTGGTCAAACGTTGTTGTGATGCCTCCTGTAAGGAGGAGAAATGCGTTTCCGACTTTGATAAAGGTCGGATTGTAGCCTATCGCGATTCCGACTTTGATAAAGGTCGGATTGTAGCCTATCGCGATTGCGGTTTATCGTATCGCGACATTGCTGCTCGCGTTGGTCGAGATCCAATGACTGTTAACAAATATGGAATCGGTGGGTTCAGGACGCTAATACGGAACGCCGTGCTGGATCCCAACGGAGTCGTATCACTAGCAGTCGAGATGACAGGCATCTTATCCGCATGACTGTAACGGATCGTGCACCCACGTCTCGATTCCTAAGCCAAAGGATGGCAAAGTTTGCAAGACAACCATCTGCACGAACAGTTCGACGACGTTTGCAGCAGCATGGACTATCAGCTCGGAGACCATGGCTGCGGTTACCATTGACGCTGCATCACAGACAGGAGTGCCTGCGATGGTGTACTCAACGACGAACCGGGGTGCACGAATGGCAAAAAGTCATTTTTTCGGATGAATCCAGGTTCTGTTTACAGCATCATGATGGTCGCATCCGTGTTTGGCGACATCGCGGTGAACGCACATTGAAAGCGTGTATTCGTCATCGCCATACTGGCGTATCACCCAGCGTGATGGTATGGGTGCCATTGGTTACACGTCTCGGTCACCTCTTGTTTGTATTGACGGTACTTTGAACAGTGGACGTAACATTTCAGATGTGTTACAACCCGTGGCTCTACCCTTCATTCGATCCCTACATTTCAGCAGGATAATGTACGACCGCATGTTGCGGGTGCTGTAGGGCCTTTCTGGATACAGAAAATGTTCGACTGCTGCCCTGGACAGCACATTCTCCAGATCTCTGACCAACTGAAAACATCTGGTCAATGGTGGCTGAGCAACTGGCTCGTCACAATACGCCAGTCACTACTCTTAATGAACTGTGATATCGTGTTGAAGCTGCATGGGCAGCTGTACCTCTACACGCCATCCAAGCTCTGTTTGACACAATGCACCCAAACTGCGTGAAAATGTAATCACATGTCAGTTCTAGTATAATATATTTGTCCAATGATCACTGCATTTCTTCTTGGTGTAACAGTTTTAGTGGCCAGTAGTGTTTTTCTTTTTGAGTTGCTGTATATAATAACCCGATATCCGACTTTGATCGTTCAGTGTACGTATTTCAGGAAGATCTGGTTCGAACAAGAGGGTACTCCTTCCGCTGTCAAAGCTCTGTCTAGTAGTACCTCGTGCTGTACAGCTAAAATACCTACCAATCATTAAAACACCACTTCAAAGTACTGCGACAATCTGCAGAGATTCGTTGTATCTTGTTAGGTGCATCTTATTTCAATTTCAGAGTTATAGTGTAAACGGTTTACGGCATGAAGGAAAGCCTGCAATCAAATAACAGTTGCTGACCGTCATGTTGTAAGTGGTGGCCAAGAAACAGGAAAGAAAGAAACTGATTGCAAAACTTACTTAGTAAGTGTTTACGAGTCATTCTGTAAAATTTTTGTTCAATAGAATGATAAAACAAAGAAGACTGAAGAAAGCAATAAAACGCTTTTATCCGTCATAGTAACGTCTGCTGGTTGCTAAACAGTTTTTGTCGCGTTAGAAATGATGTGTGTAGTAAACTGTCTGCGTAGGCTGGACTTGGGATCGATGGAAAGATTGATAGTAATTCTTTGCACGAGTACTGCATTATTATGTGCACAGTTTTACTCCCCGACCGTAATGCATATACACAACCAGATATGTCACATCACATTTACTAAGATTTTTTGGTTTGCAAAACAGAGTGACTGTTTTTTACCAGTCTCAAAAAATTCTTCAGCCCTTCCGATTTATTATTCGTTCCACTCTTCAGTAAGTTTGTGAGCTGTAAATCGGAAACAAGTCTTAAGTTTGTGTAAATCGCTGAGAATGGTGACACTGACGCCGGCCTTTCTGTCAGTTCTTCTTTCATGCAACTCAAGGTCACTGATCTTGCGCCAGGATGTATGGCAGTTTCTCAAGCTGTTAGAGACTACGGCCGTTGCTGACTAAAACGACCGCGGAACATCACCAAAAGTTTCCAATCTACTTTCTGTCACGAAAGCGTTGGATCCAGTCATACACACGTTTTGCGTTCGCAGCGCTTGGTGCAACTGTACTTTCATCAGTGTGTCCGTTCCACAAAATTTATAACACAACTTTGTTTTTATGCCTCCGTCCTTTGCTCTGCTGCATTAGTTATACGCATACATTCGAGTGAGCCTCCTGTAAACGACACAACAAGCGCACTTTTGCATGACTCTCCATACGCATAGGCTCCCATGAATTTTTAACATAATCCGCCATGTTTATGATACTGATGCTCTCGACAAATTTTGTACTCGCACACGGGGACCAGGAATGATTATGGTAATGTTTTTGAGTGAAACAGCACCTTTGACCCAGCGTCCAGTATGTGGAACTGTAAAGACCGTTGGATAATAAAGAAATGTGGCACAATAAAAAATAGTATACTAAAAAAAATTTGGAGCTGATTCAGAAAAAGTTTTCAAATGTTTTCTGATAATTCTGTAAAAATGTATTCTCAGTTCATTCCAGATACCAAATAAATTAATGTTGGCATTTGTATAAGTTTATTTATATTTAGTAAGTATCTCTTTTAATAAATGTATCCAATTATGACATATCCATGGTTACTTTATAACAAATATGTATATATTTGACAAATGCATGTGGTCCTGAAAATATTTTGCAATGTGCGACGATGGTAAGCAAAGAGAGATGTGCATATGTAAAGTAGCTCAAAGTATAATTTTTTTTTTTATAGTATTCATACAGGTACTGGCTTTTCTTCACTGGACAACATCGACCAATGGAAAAGGGTTTTTAATTAATTTTTATTAGGCGGTGGGTTAAGATTATCGCTTTTTGAATATATCCATATCGATCAGTTGTCTTCTATCATGCATAGTTTTGTCACAAGGCAAGTTCGTTATAAACAAGATAATTATCAAAACATACGTACTGGACTGAAAAGAAATTGATAATTCAATAAAATCTTTCTTCAGACTGAAGAGTTTAACATCCTTTTATAACATAGAAATTTTGATGGAGCTGTAGAAATCCTTAATCTATAAGTTCATCAAACAGTCTAACTAAGTGAACATCTCCGACATGTTCAACACGATAGAAATAGTGTGTGAGTCCTTGAATCATGCACAAGCTACACTCTCGCATACTGTCATTTTTTTTTCAAAGTTTGAATACAATGTTATTTTTCAGGACCAACAAACAACTCCTTCTTTTAGTTTTTAATAGTTAAGAAAAAACCTCACAGAGATTCTTGAAATATTCTCTACATCAATGTAATAGGAAATATAAAGTCTGGAGCAATTGCTTCATGATGTTCTTGGCGCATTAGATTTTGTTTCAATCTTGATCTTTCGAAAACTTCCTCTGCCTTCGAAGTCTTGAGGCTGGATACAAATCTAAACCAAAAAGACCATCTATTCAAGAAAGTCGCCGAGGAAAAGTACGTTATCAAAATATTAATTCTTGTTTTTCTTTTCTGAGAACTCTCATACATAGCAGACATATGCGGTGGTCACGATTTATCCTGATTATGAAGTTTATTTTCAAAATATGACAGGTATATTTTGTTTCCGGGTAGCTCACTGAAGTGTTTCTACACAAATATCTCTGGAACAAGAATAGATATTGAAAAACGACTTTCACTGGTACGAGTGTAAGGCAGGAGCTCATAAAAGTAAACACTACGAGAAATTCTAAAATGTAAACCAATATCAACACAAACTTAGGTTTTTTATGGACACACCGTAGTATTTCTTATGCAACAAATAACATGAAAAATCACAAAAAGAATGGCGTTCGTTGAAGCGGAATACGTCATTTACATCACGAGGAATTCCGAAGCGAAGTTGGTGCTTAGAATAGACGAAACTTGCCGTTACGGCACATCCCGAGATGCGAGTATGATCCCAGATATCAGTGTTTGTGACGGGAAACCCTATTGTTACTTTTTGTCTTTACGACAAAAGTGGAAGTAAGACTACATACGTCAGTCACATAGCGATAATGAGCAACACCGGGTCACGCTTGCATCTCGACGGATGCGAGCGTCTGCTTGGATAAAATTATGTAGTAGGCATAAGTGCAGATATTTTGTATCTAGTTTCTTAATATGTACACACATCAGTGTGTTGATTGTTTTTTTCTCTGCATCGAACAATATTCTTGTAACACGTCACAAACTGACAAATCACGACTTGCTGTTTCCTGCATGGCCCAGTGCACCACTAAGTGGACGACACCTGTCAGTAGAAACTAACCCCTTTGTGTCCATGTGTCCACGCTTTGACACCTGGTCTGCTGCCCAGGAGAAAATGAGCACTAACAGCTTCCTCTTGCGGCATGCATTTGGAGGCATTAACCAAAATAAAAACATACTATTCATAATAATTGTAATTATTAGTCTGCATATGAAGTAAATACTGCACTTTACACACGGTACTTATACGCTAAACAATAACTCAAATGTGCACTTTTTATATTCGTATATTGCGTGCTTATGTGTGTCTCTTTGGTTATCACATTAGGATCCGTGACAATAAGCACCACAAGACTAACCCACTTTCGTTAAAACGTTAGATTTTTTTGGTGTGTGAAACCGATAAAGTAAAGAATATTTCCAGCCATATCTCCGCTATATCCTTTCTTTCAGGAGTGCTAGTTCTGCAATGTTCGGGAGAGAGCTTCTGTAAAGTTTGGAAGGTAGGAGACGAGATACTCGCAGAAGTAAAGCTGTGAGTACCGGGCGTGAGTCGTGCTTCGGTAGCTCAGATGGTAGAGCACTTGCCCGAGAAAGGCAAAGGTCCCGAGTTCGAGTCTCGGTCGGGCACACAGTTTTAATCTGCCAGGAAGTTTCATAAAGAATATTTGCTCGTCAGGCTCCTCCAACAACGTTTAATATGCTCGTCTGGTAGGAGATTCATCAAACACTTAGCGAAGCTCTCTTTGATTCCATGCGATGATGTTTAAAGCCGTTGATCCATCACAAGGATACCTCACACAATAGTGATGTCTCAAATAAGTGACACAGCATTCTGTAGTCCTCATCGACTGTATACCGTCGTGCCCTTCACCCGTGTAATAAAGGTCAGACAGCAGGTGTTACAGTTTCACGATCGTTTTTGTAAAGTGCTGGCCGCCGTGGTCGAGCTGCGCAACCCTGCGAGGTAGGCAACCGCGCGGCACAAGCGGCGAGCAGGGCGCGGCGTCGCAAGGGCCAGCCAGCTAGCCGAGCCGTAATGAGGGCAGCCGTGGCCAGGCGGCGGCATACCGGCGCCTCATTAGCCAGCGGATAATGAAGGCGGGCCCCGCGCCCCGCGATACGCTAATGGCCGCCACCTCTCCAGCCGGCCGCATCACTCCGCCGCTCCCCGCGATAGCTGATCTGAATTTCAATGTGATACCACTTCGTATCAGAGAAATCGCGCCCGCTCCAACTCGGTTATTCCACTTCAACTCTCACCCTCTACCGGCCGCCTTATCGACTCCTTCGGAGATAATTCGTGATCAGAAGGAAGGACTAACCCACCGTGCAGCTGGTATGCGTTTCGTGGAGGGAACTACTTCGGCTGCCTTCCTTTACGAGACTGTTCCATCGTCTGTAACAACACACTTACGAAGTAACTTTTCGGTACCGGATATCGGAGGCAAAAACAAAACTCTCACAACTGAAACTAGCAGTAAATTCTTATTCTTAAAACTGTCTGTAAAAGAGACAACATTTTTAAGTGTATCATATCGCGAATACAGCTTTCCTTTCTACTCGAACTCCACTAAAGATACTGAGAAGGAGGATACATAAATGAAGCGGTGAAAATATTTAGTGAGCCGCGCTTAAATAATTCAGTCAATAGTTCGCTGAAATCTAAACTTCCTTCATCGTGTTTTAGTCCAGCGTACGGTTTTACTGCCAAATAAATGATCTTAGTTGAGATAAAAATTTGTCTTGGTAAATTCACTAGTGCTACCGATAAGGCATTGAAAACATTCCTGCAGCCAATACTTTTTTCACAGTATAAGGAACTGGAAAATATGTTTTTCAGGAGCAAACGTTTTGCTATTATGTCCTATACTGAAACCCACATTAGTAATTGACCCAGCTTTCAATTGACGTAATCTTTTGTCGTTCCAGGTAACATTCTGCAAATGCTCATTGACGAAAAACAAAGACTGCATTTGCATTCACTTCTCTGTTACTGACAAACGTGCTAGCTTCTGTTGCAAGTATAAGAAGAAATAATAAAGTACCAGAAATGAAAGTAAAGATAAAAATACGATTGAATATTTGTAATAACATTTTTCCTAAAAGTATTCTCACTTGTACAGCATTATGTCAGGGACACAAAATTTTACTGCTGTCACTAAGAAGTGATCAATATAGAGAGATGAAGTAAATTGGGAAGAAAGTAAATGTAAAATGACAGCTGAATATTTACAATAACATTTTTTCTGAAAGTGGATGTGTTAGGGTTTCAGATTAATTCTTTTTTTTCAAATGTTCAAATGTGTGTGAAATCGTATGGGACTTAACTGCTAAGGTCATCAGTCCCTAAGCTTACACAATAAGGACAAGCACACACACCCATGCCCGAGGGAGGATTCGAACCTCCGCCGGGACCAGCCGCACAGTCCATGACTGCAGCGCCCGCAGACCACTCGGCTAATCCCGCGCGGCAATTCTTTTCTTATTTATAACCAGCAGTAAATGTTTAAAATGCACATTCTCCTTCATCTTGAAGTGTTTTACTTAATTAACTGGAGCTGATGCATTTCAGTTTTTTTCAGTATAAAGCCATACCATACGCAATTTAGATATTCTTAATTTAAGAAATAAATGTAGTACATAAGCCACTGACCAGATAAACCGATTTAGATTCAAAGAATTTTTAACTAATTTCTGATTACCCGTTTCAGCTATGCCATCTTCAGAACATTAGTCTCGGGTATTCTTGTTTTGGTAAAGACCTCTGTTAGCTTTCTTTTCTATTTCCAACGAATTAGGCTAGTCTGCTTTTACTTCTCAGTAACCTAAATGTCACGTTAAAGTGTTTTATAACATTAAGAGACACATTTTGTTTTCCTTTGCAATGAAGCAAACACTAAATGCGAGCGAAAGAAAAAACTGAAGAACAAAACTGAATGTAGTAAACTCTGATCAGGCGAACAAAACGTTGCTCAACAAGAGAGATAGTAGAGCAAATCAGAACATTGCTGACTGGCCACGTGCGCCAAGCAGCTGTGAGGTATGGCGCAGGTTAGCGGCTGAATTGGCGGCTTAAGCTCAGTCTTGATCCTGGAGGGGGCGCTGGCTGCTGGGGGCAGCCTATTACGACGAGCGGGGCGCTTTATTTTGCGTGCTGGGTGTTTGAAACTTTTGCCCTATTGTCCGGCGAATAATGATGCAGTCGTCAATGGCGGACGGTCGTCGCTAGCAACCGTCCTTACCGCTCTCTTTCGTAAGAGCTTTTCTCTATTTTTCTGATACAAATAAGCTCCTCTATCATTATAAATGGGGTTGTTTGGGGGAGGAGATCAGACAGCGAAGTCATCGGTCTCATCGGATTAGGGAAGGACGGGGAAGGAACTCGGCAGTGCCCTTCAAAGGAACCATCCCAGCATTTGCCTGGAACGATTTAGGGAAATCAAGGAAAACCTAAATCAGGATGTCCGGACGCGGCATTGAACCGTCGTCCTCCCGAATGCGAGTCCAGTGTGCTAGCCACTGCGCCACCTCGCTCGGTTATCATTAAAGGCATCAAGCATAGCATTCTTTAGCAATAAACGAGAAAATTTGAAACACTCCAGAATTTAACAAACATGCAGCATTTATTTAACTGAAAGCAGAAGTAGAAAACTTCAAACAGCCACGATCGCTTTTGAATTGCATTTATTTACGTAACCGGTTTCGCAACCTACTTTGATATCTTCGGATCTTATGCACTACACTTCAAAGAATATTGTCCTTGTACACAATAAACCGTACCATTGTGCACACGGATGAGATTCGCTTAAATGTACTGCATAATATCCGATGATGGCAACATAATTTGCCGAAACCGGTAATCTAAGTAAATGCTCTACAAGAGTAGTCGTAGCTATTTAGGGTTTTTTAATCCCCTTTTCACGTTAATTCATGTTGTTGTTGTGGTTGTTGTTCTGGTCTTCAGTCCTGAGACTGGTTTGAAGCAGCTCTCCATGCTACTCTATCCTGTGCAAGCTGCTTCATCTCCCAGTACCTACTGCAGCCTACATCCTTCTGAATCTGCTTTGTGTATTCATCTCTTGGTCCCCCTCTACGATTTTTACCCTCCACGCTGCCCTTGATGCCTCAGAACATGTCCTACCAACCGATCTTTTCTTCTAGTCAAGTTGTGCCACAAACTCCTCTTCTCCCCAATTCTATTCAATACCTCATCATTACTTATGTGATCTGCCCATCTAATCTTCAGCATTCTTCTGTAGCACCACATTTCGAAAGCTTCTATACTCTTCTTGTCTAAACCATTTATCGTCCATGTTTCACTTCCATACATGGCTACACCCCATACAAATACACTCCTGGAAATTGAAATAAGAACACCGTGAATTCATTGTCCCAGGAAGGGGAAACTTTATTGACACATTCCTGGGGTCAGATACATCACATGATCACACTGACAGAACCACAGGCACATAGGACAGGCAACAGAGCATGCACAATGTCGGGACTAGTACAGTGTATATCCACCTTTCGCAGCAATCCAGGCTGCTATTCTCCCATGGAGACGATCGTAGAGATGCTGGATGTAGTCCTGTGGAACGGCTTGCCATGCCATTTCCACCTGGCGCCTCAGTTGGACCAGCGTTCGTGCTGGAGGTGCAGACCGCGTGAGACGACGCTTCATCCAGTCCCAAACATGCTCAATGGGGGACAGATCCGGAGATCTTGCTGGCCAGGGTAGTTGACTTACACCTTCTAGAGCACGTTGGGTGGCACGGGATACATGCGGACGTGCATTGTCCTGTTGGAACAGCAAGTTCCCTTGCCGGTCTAGGAATGGTAGAACGATGGGTTCGATGACGGTTTGGATGTACCGTGCACTATTCAGTGTCCCCTCGACGATCACCAGTGGTGTACGGCCAGTGTAGGAGATCGCTCCCCACACCATGATGCCGGGTGTTGGCCCTGTGTGCCTCGGTCGTATGCAGTCCTGATTGTGGCGCTCACCTGCACGGCGCCAAACACGCATACGACCATCATTGGCACCAAGGCAGAAGCGACTCTCATCGCTGAAGACGACACGTCTCCATTCGTCCCTCCATTCACTCCTGTCGCGACACCACTGGAGGCGGGCTGCACGATGTTGGGGCGTGAGCGGAAGACGGCCTAACGGTGTGCGGGACCGTAGCCCAGCTTCATGGAGACGGTTGCGAATGGTCCTCGCCGATACCCCAGGAGCAACAGTGTCCCTAATTTGCTGGGAAGTGGCGGTGCGGTCCCCTACGGTACTGCGTAGGATCCTACGGTCTTGGCGTGCATCCGTGCGTCGCTGCGGTCCGGTCCCAGGTCGACGGGCACGTGCACCTTCCGCCGACCACTGGCGACAACATCGATGTACTGTGGAGACCTCACGCCCCACGTGTTGAGCAATTCGGCGGTACGTCCACCCGGCCTCCCGCATGCCCACTATACGCCCTCGCTCAAAGTCCGTCAACTGCACATACGGTTCACGTCCACGCTGTCGCGGCATGCTACCAGTGTTAAAGACTGCGATGGAGCTCCGTATGCCACGGCAAACTGGCTGAAACTGACGGCGGTGGTGCACAAATGCTGCGCAGCTAGCGCCATTCGACGGCCAACACCGCGGTTCCTGGTGTGTCCGCTGTGCCGTGCGTGTGATCATTGCTTGTACAGCCCTCTCGCAGTGTCCGGAGCAAGTATGGTGGGTCTGACACACCGGTGCCAATGTGTCCTTTTTTCCATTTCCAGGAGTGTATTTTCAGAAACGACTTCCTGACACTTAAATCAATACTCGATGTTAACAAATTTCTCTTCTTCAGAAACGCTTTCCTTGCCATTGGCAGTCTACATTTTATATCCTCTCTACTTCGACCGTCATCAGTTATTTTGCTCCCCAAATAGCAAAACTCCTTTACTACTTTATGTGTCTCATTTCTTAATCTAATTCCCTCAGGACCATCCGACTTAATTCGACTACATTCCATTATCCTCGTTTTGCTTTTGTTGATGTTCGTCTTATACCATCCGTTCAAGACACTGTGCATTCCGTTCAACTGCTCTTCCAAGTCCTTTGCTGTCTCTGACAGGATTACAATGTCATCGGCGAACCTCAAAATTTTAATATCTACACCGTACTTTTCTTTTGTTTCCTTTACTGCTTGCTCAATATACAGATTGAATAGCATTGGGGAGAGGCTACAATTCTGTCTCACTCCCTTCCAAACCACTGCTTCCCTTTCATGTCTCTCGACTCTTATAACTGCCATTTGATTTCTGTACAAATTGTAAATAGCCTTTCGCTCCCTGTATTTTACCCCTGCCACCTTCAGAATTTGAAATAGAGTATTCCAGCCAACATTGTCAAAAGCTTTCTCTAAGTCTACAAATCCTAGAAACGTAGGTTGGCCTTTCCTTAAACTTTCTTCTAAGATAAGTCGTAGGGTCAGTATTGACTCACGTGTTCCAACATTTCTACGGAATCCAAACTGATCTTCCCCGAGATCGGCTTCTACCAGTTTTTCCATTTGTCTGTAAAGAATTCGCGTTAGTATTTTGCAGCTGTGACTTATTAAACTGATAGTTAGGTAGTTTTTACATCTGTCAACACCTGCTTTCTTTGAGATTGGAATTATTATATTCTTCTTGAAGTCTGTGGGTATTTCGCCTGTCTCATACATCTTGCTCACCAAATGGTAAAATTTTGTCAGGACTGGATCTCCCAAGGCTGTCAGTAGTTCTAATTGAATGTTGTCCACTCCCGGGGCCTTGTTTCGACTTATGTCTTTCAGTGCTCTGTCAAACTCTTCACGCAGTATCATATCTCCCATTTCATCTTCATCTACCTCCTCTTCCATTTCCATAATATTGTCCTCAAGGTCGTCGCCCCTCTATATACTCCTTCCACCTTCCTGCTTTCCCTTCTTTGCTTAGAACTGGGTTTCCATCTGAGCTATTAATATTCATGCAAGTGGTTCTCTTTTCTCCAAAGGTCTCTGTAATTTTCCTGTAGGCAGTATCTATCTTACCCCTCGTGAGATCCTTACATTTGTCCTCTAGCCATCCCTGCTTAGCCATTTTGCACTTCCTGTCGATCTCATTTTTGAGACGTTTGTATTTCTTCTTGCCTGTTTCACTTACTGCATTTTTGTATTTTCTCCTTTCATCAATTGAACTCAGTATCTCTTCTGTTACCCAAGGATTACTACTAGCCCTCGTCTTTTTACCTACTTGATCCTCTGCTGCCTTCACTACTTCATCCCTGAGTGCTACCCATTCTTCTTCTACTGTATTTCTTTCCCCCATCCCTGTCAATTGTTCCATTATGCTCTCCCTAAAACTCTGTACAACCTCTGGTTCTTTCAGTTTATCCAGGTCCCATCTCCTTAAATTCCCACCTTTTTGCAGTTTCTTCAGTTTTAATCTACAGTTCATAATCAATAGACGGTGGTCAGAGTCCACATCTGCCCCTGGAAATGTCTTACAATTTAAAATCTGGTTCCTAAATCTCTGTCTTACCATTATATAATCTATCTGAAACCTTTTAGTATCTCCAGGGTTCTTCCATGTATACAACTTTCTTTCATGATTCTTGAACCAAGTGTTAGCTATGGTTAAGCTATGCTCTTTGCAAAATTCTACCAGGCGGCTTCCTCTTTCATTTCGTAGCCTCAATCCATATTCACCTACTATGTTTCCTTCTCTTCCTTTTTCTACTGTCGAATCCCAGTCACCCATGACTATAAAATTTTCGTCTCCCTTCCCTACCTGAATAATTTCTTTTATCTCATCATACATTTCATCAATTTCTTCATCATCTGCAGAGCTAGTTGGCATATAAACTTGTACTACTGTAATAGGTTTGGGTTTCGTGTCTATCTTGGCCGCAATGATCGTTCACTATGCTGTTTGTAGTAGCTTACCCGCACTCCTATTTTTTTTATTCATTATTGAACCTACTCCCGCATTACCGCTATTTGATTTTGTATTTATAACCATGTATTCACCTAACCAAATGTCTTGTTCCTCCTGCCACCGAACTTCTCTAATTCCCACTATATCTAACTTTACCCTATCCATTTCCCTTTTTAAATTTTCTAACCTACTTGCCCGATTAAGGGATCTGACATTCCACGCTCCGACCCGTAGAACGCCACTTTTCTTTCTCCTGATAACGACATCCTCCTCAGTAGTCCCCGCCCAGAGATCTGTGGGGACTATTTTACCTCCGGAATATTTTACCCAAGAGGATGCCATCATCATTTAATCATACAGTAAAGCTGCATGCCCTCGGAAAAATTACGGCTGTAGTTTCCCCTTGCTTTCAGCCGTTCGAAGTACCACAACAGCAAGGCCGTTTTGGTTAGTGTTACAGCCCCAGATCAGTCAATCATCCATACTGTTGCCCCTGCAACTACTGAAAAGGCTGCTGCCCCTCTTCAGGAGCCACACGTTTGTCTGGCCTCTCAACAGATACCCCTCCGTTGTGGTTGCACCTACGGTACAGCTATCTATATCATTGAGGCACACGCCTCCCCACCAACGGCAGGCTCCATGGTTCATGGAAGGACGTTAATTCATATCGCCCCCAAATTCGAATAATGTCTGGTATATTTATTTCGCTGTTTATCTCATTCGGTACCTAGTTCTTATGTCCTTCTACTGTTTTCTTCCTCCTAAACTCACCCTTCTCCTTTCGTCTTCTCTCCCTGCCATTCTCCTCGGTTCCTTGAGACACAAATCTTCTATCTACAAATAATCACGAATTTAGAAGCATCGCTTGTGCGAAATTAGGCCTGCCCTTCTCTCCCACGATAACCTGCGAACTGTCGACAGAAGGCAACAGGCAGATTACACATTCCTAGATTTGCGTTTGACAATGTCTCAGACCACGGACTGTTAATAATGGTCGGAGCATACGGAGCAGGTTCTCAGATATGTGAGTGGCATGAAGACTTATTGAGTAATAGCACCCCGTCCGTAGTTCTCGAAGGCGAGTGTTCGTCGGCGACGTAGTTGTTGTCTATTGTGCACCAGGGGAAACTTATATGTCCGCTCTTGCTCTGTATCTACAAAAATGATTTGACGGTTAGGGCGAGCAGCAGTCTACAACTGTTTACCGATGACGCTGAACTATACGTGAAATTTTTTGTTCTCTATCAGCAGGATACGGGATGACTTGAATAGAATCTCCATTTTGTGCCGTTAACGGCAGTGATTTCTAGAGGGAAAGAATGTAAATGGGAACAATTTTAAGTTAATGGAAATGAGTAACGAAACGTTCCTGCAAAATTTGATTACAGTACTAATAGTGCGTAGCTTAACGCAGCAACCTCGATCAGAGAACCGCAACATGCAACAGATTACATATCAATCCTAGTCGCACCAACATACATCTCGCGTAAGGATCGCGACGGTCGGATTTAGAAAAACCAAAGCTAGTATGGAAACATATTCACTGGCAGTGAAAAAGTGAAGTAGTCACAAGTGGAGGAGGAAACGAAATGAAAGTTCGTGGGTTGAGAGGTACGTGATATTATTTGAGTGATTACATAATCCAACCAAGTTTACAGAGCAGTTGGCATTATGAGCCAACTTGTCACAATGAAGCTGCATCCCTTTTAGCCATGATGCATGCACTTATTAGGTTGCGAACGGTGTCACAAATCCGTTGTATCCTCTCCTGCGACAACCCCTCCCATAACTATTGTAAATGGTACTTGACATGCTAGAAATTGCGACTGGGACAGGTTCGACATACGAGCTAGTCCCGCCCATATTCTATTGGGCACAGATCTGTGGTACTGCTGGCTATGGGAGCTCTGAAACCGCGCTATGAACAACATGACCTGGGAAATGGGTTGAATATGGCTTGGCTTTCAAGGAAATAAAGCTCTAATTGTAACCTTCTGAAGAAGTACACAAGCTGCCTGATTCTGACACCGTGTCAAACGCAAATCTGGAAATGTGTAATCTACGTGTTGTCTCCAGTCGACCGTTCGCAGTGTGTCGCGCAAGAAAAGGGTAAACTTAATTTCGTGCAAGCAATGCTTTCTAAATCCGTGAGCCTTTGTAAGGGAATAAAATGTATTTTGTGTATTGGTTGCTGATTATTTCAACAAACATTTCACCATCTACATCAAGAGGACTTGAACACTGAAATAGCTTGTAAAAATACTCCTTTTGTTGACAATCAAGGAAGAAGCGTCACGTTTCGGGGCTATAAAGTTGCAGTCGTACGTCCCCTTGCAGGAATGATTTCGACATATCTCTTGTGGTAATCCACTATTTCTATAAGCGGGTACAGGTCAGTGGTTTCCTCGAAATTAGTTGACAGCTGTTCATGGCGTGAGACTTCAAGAGAATTACACTACAATATGGGGTTCAGTGCACCAGGGGAGGCCAGTGGGGGCAGTAGGTCATCCTGGGTGAATTGCTCGCCCTCAAACAAACACGTTCCATACTGAACGCAAAATTAACCCGGCCGGGGTGTGTTCGCTTAACGGGTCCCCGACCACACAGGCGATTACCGGCGTGATATATTACGCAGTCGCCGTACGCCCGTGTAAACTGTCCCGCGCTCCTTTTAGATGCGGACAGCCATAAAATCAAACGCGATTAGCGAAAAACTCGCTTCATTAGGAGGTGGACCGCGACCGTCCTGTTTTTCGATAACGCGCCGCCTGCCAACAGATTAATCCGCGCTCTGTCCGTACATTCGGACGCAGACGGCGGAGCGTACCGGCCAAACCTCGTGACGTCACGCGTTTCGATCCCTGGACGCGGTGCGCATGCGCGGCAGGGCGGGCGGGGCTCGGGACTGCCCACGGGCCACTCGAACCAGGTCCGGGTGCAGGGGTTCTCAGCACTGCCCGTACCACGCGTCTCGTCGAGACGAGAGCCCTCCTCTAGTCTGCCGTCTGTAAACCACTTCATGAGTAACACACAACAGTAAGTTACTCGCGGGAAGCACTTGCGGCAAGGAAACCGGCAGTGCCACCTAAAACGCTTTGACCCGAAGAAGAAACGTTCGTAATTTATGAAACATTCATTAAAAATTGTCCTAAAAATGTCAAATCGCAATGAAGTGAATACCCCTAGCTGCATACAGGCGTTGATATAAGTCAACGGGGACAGTTGAAAATGTGTGCCCCGACTGGGACTCGAACCCGGGATCTCCTGCTTACATGGCACACGCTCTATCCATCTTTTTTTTTCATTTTGTTCGGTATTGTTCGTTGCGTTTGGTCTGGGCGGTCGTCACAAGACATCCGTTCAGATTGGTCGTTGATTTCTTTACTCAGTTTTTTAGTACAGAGGGCGAGCAGCCCTCTGACCGAACACGCTGAGCTACCGTGCCGGCTGTCCGTCTGAGCCACCAAGGACACAGAGGATAGTGCGACTGCAGGGATTTATCTCTGGCACGCCTCCCGTGAGACCCACATTCCCAACTTATTGTCCCGCACTATATTCATAGTGCCCCTGCCCAGTATACTCGTTACTCGCGGTTTTTTTCCGATTCCCATAAAAGTTCAGATACTGTTTGTGCATCCGCTAGGAAGAAGATTGTCAAATGGCCGGTGAGCCTTAAATATATATATATATATATATATATATATATATATATATATATATATATATATATATGAAGATGGTATCTGTTCTTTCAGACATGTTCGAAAGAACAGATACTATCTTCATATATATTTAAATATATCAGACAATTCATTGGTACTATATTGCGTGAACGAAACACTGAACGAGCGTTTAGCTATTGTCTATAGATTTCGTGATAGTGATGGGGTTATTGACAGCAATATTTATCCAAATTCGACTCTATCGACTCAGTTCGTTTCCGTTCTATTTTGGAACAGTTTCGAATCTGATACGCTGCCTCACCTTTACCCACATCCACACACTTTCCATGTCTTCTCCCTAGACCATTCTTAATGGACCTTCTCCTAGACAATGAAACCCTTTCGGCTCTAATGCACTCCTTACCGTTCATCAGTCCTCCCTCCTCCTTTCGCGTTCTCTCTCACTCCTTCCTTTTCATAATCAATATCTGGTGTCCACTGTTCCGAATCCCGTGTGTACTCACCAACCACTGTTCCTCATTACATCCATTCCCAAATACTAACTCTCCTTCACTATTGATACCCCACAACTCACACCACCAGAAGATCTTAGCCTCTTCCTATTCTAAATTATCTCTTCCCAGTGCAGGACCTTCTCTACCTTTAATGTAGTTCATGTTTACACACCATACTACACACAACAAAAAAAGTTTTGCATCACCTCGTTTCTGTGAGTTCAAGAACCGGTACAGAAAACTGGAATAGACATTTACATAAATATCATTTCCAACCTTTTTATTGCTCATAAAAACCACGTTTTGTACGTTGTACCACCATACAGTGAGACCTTCAGAGGTGCCGGTCCAGATATTCTCACCGGTACCCCTAATACCCAGTAGGACGTCCTCGTGCATTGATGCATGCCTGTATTCGTCGTGGCATACTATCCACAAATTCATCAAGGCACTGTTGGTCCAGATATTCTCACTCCTCAACAGCGATTCGCCGTAGATCCCCCAGAGTGGTGGTAGGTCATATTGTCCATTTTCAATCTATCCCAGGCATGTTTGACGGGGTTCATGTCTGGAGGACATGCTGACCATTGTAGTCGAGAGATGTCGTTATCCTGAAGGGAGTCATTCACAAGATGTGCACGATGGGGGCGCGTATTGTCGTCGACGAATGCCTCGCCAATGTGCTGCCGATATGGTTTCACTATCGGATGGAGGATGGCATTAACGTATCGTACAGTCGTTATAGCTCCTTCCATGACCATCAGCGGCGTACGTCGGAACCATATAATGCCAACCCCAAAACATCAGGGAACCTCCACCTTGCTGCACTCGCTGGGCAGTGTGTCTAAGGCGTTCAGACTAAGCGGGTTGCCTCCATACACGTCCCCGACGATTGTTTGATTGAAGGCATATGCGATACTCATCGGTGACGAGAACGTGATGCCATTCGTGAGCTGTTCATTCAGCGTGATGTTGGGCCCATCTGTACCGCGCTGCATGGTGTCGTGGTTGCAAAGATGGACCTCGCTACGGACGTTTGGAGTGAAGTTGCTCATCAAGCTGCCTATAGCACACAGTTTGAGTCGTAACACGACGTCCTGTGGCTCCACTAAAAGCATTATTCAACATGATGGAGTTGCTGTCAGGGTTCCTCCACAGTCAATGTCTATCTTCAGGAATTCTGGAATCCGGGGTGATGCAAAACATTTTTTGATGTGTGTGTATTAAAAACGAGGTAGTTATTTCATTTTTATATTTTAAAACCCTATGTACCAAGACAGTACTTGTGACTGAAGAGTGGTTATCGCATCTTACCTAATTATCCTCATACGTGAGAGGGGAGGGGATGAAAAAAAGTGTCCAACTTGAAATTTTAAAAAGTCTGTTATAGTGATGGTTCGGGTAAATTAGTCTTCGCTCTCCTTATATTTTTGATATATGGGAGGTTTTACGGGAACTTCTGCAGCGTGTTCTTATGGGCGACGCAGGTGATATGCATCAGGCACATACGAGTCATCCATCCCTAACGCCACCAGGGGCAGCGCAGAGCTTTGCGTCCTCATCCCAAGGAGCGTGACGCCCGAACAGCGACACTAGCTCAAACTTCGGAATTTAACTCACGATACTCACAAAGTGGTACTTTGTCGGCGATAAACTGATGATGAAAATTTCATCTACATCAAAATTCGAACTGTGTGCCTTCCACTCATTCTCGGCTAGGAAAACTGGTCGAGATGGAGCCCTTCTATCACTTTCTGAAAGCGCAACCTTCATATCACGACGAGATAAATCTTATTCTTTCCATTTCTCAGCATTGCATATTGCAAAAAACTGAAATCAGTGGTATGTCTCTGCTTATCTGTGTGTCACTTACACAGCGGCAGCAAGAAAAATGAAACATGAAGACTACAGAGGGGCGAACGGACAGCACCTGATTTCTAGAATCAACGTTGAGGCTTAGAAAAATGTATTACCAATGACTTGCCGCAGTGCAGAGAGGAAATCGCTAGTAAAAGAAAGCAGAAAAAATGAAGGCAAGAGAATAGATTTTATTTTTCCTTAGTCTGAAACGCTATTGCTCAAAATCGACCATACTCTTCTTGGAGCAGCGGTGTAAATATATTACACAGCACATTTTGCACACAAAATTCCTAAAGACTTCAAAATATACAACGTGTTCGAAAACCCCGTTACAAATTTCTGGTACTTGAAGAGGGTAGTGAGTATATGATATTTTGAGTAGAAACCAATATCCGGGACATACTGTTTCCACTCTGCGACAGTTTCAGTTCAGATAGGTAACTCGTCCACGTCTGCTGAGGAAAAGAGAAAAGTCTGAGAGTTACTTTTCCTGGTATGTAGTCGGGTGGACAGGATCAAGTGTACTGCGCCAAACTACTTCTTGTGAAGTCGTATGCAAAGTTTAATTTACGAGATTCCTGTAGAAACAGAGGAAGACCTAATGGCACAAGTTTTGTCGGTTTGCACTAGAAATTCAGGAGGTATCAGGTGGGATGGGGAGTGTGTACCAGAACATACTTCGTAGGTACAATGTCTGTAATAACGTTGGTGGTCGTCACATCGAGCCGCTGTTGTAATGCATCCAGTATAATGGATTCTTTTTTGTTTTGCTTTCGAATTGTTACCTAATAACTGAACAGCTTCATGCCAAATTCAGTTCTCAAGAAGAAGTGAATGAGTTAAACATCTGAATTAAAACCATCGTAGAACGGAAACGGTGCGTTTCCGGGTATGGGTTCCTATTCTAAATATTACGTACTCAAGTCCTAGAAAATTTTAACGGCAGTTTCCGAACACCCTGTACATCAAAATGAAAAGTATGCCGTTGCCACAGACTGAAACAGAATCAATGTGATGATATTACTGTCATTTAGTACCATAGCGTTATTCAGTCCCATTCATGTTAAGACTTTTCTGTAAATGCATACGTGGAAATGCATAAATTAAATTGTGTTGCCTTTGGCAATGAAGAAAAAGCAGTCTTGTTTCACAAACATACAGTATGTACAAAAGGCAATATAATGCAGTGGGGGTTTACACAGGTTTGCAACAGTAATAATCGACGGCATAGTACTGTTGCATTACGAGCTAACCACAAACACAGTTCATAATTAGGTTGCAGATGCTCACTATTTTTAGGCTGAGGACCTGAGCTCCTTGTACAAATGTTTTTATATTGTGTAACGCCACCCTCAGTTTTGTACTTCTAACTTTAGCCTGTCGTGACCCTAAAACCTCACTTTTGCATCTAGAACTGTATTTTGCAATGCGTATTGCGTTTCAATTCTATTACGTATATTAAAACTGTTTGACGATTATACCTATTGCAATAGCAGTTACCATAAAACGTGGAAAGTGATATTAAGATTACAATGTCATTTACGTCACTGCAAACAGTTTCATGTACTCCTTTATCCTTTTCGTGGACGCTAAAAGAAAGAAGTACATAAAAATTTGATATATTTGAATATCGAACTTACAGAAACTCACGATGTTCAACATTATCAAAGGACTCCATCGCGCTACTAAATGGCCAGAAAATACCAAAACTATGCACTGAAGCCGGCCGGGGTGGCCGAGTGGTTCTAGGCGCTACATTCTGGAACCACGCGACCGCTACGGTCGCAGGTTCGAATCCTGCTTCGGGCATGGATGTGTGTGATGTCCTTAGGTTAGTCCAAAGTTCTAGGGGACTGATGACCTCAGAAGTTCCATAGTGCTCAGAGCCATTTGAACCATATGCACTGAAATTTAGGTCTTCTGCAGATCAAATGGTTCAAAGGGTTCTAAACACTATGAGACTTAACATCTGAGGTCATCAGTCCCCTGGACTTAGAACTACTTAAACCTAACTAATCTAAGGACACCACACACATCCATGCTGGAGGCAGTATTCGAACCTGCGACCGTAGCAGCAGCGACGTTCCGGGCTGAAGCGCCTAGAACCGCTCGGCCAGATACTGATTTGCTTAATTTTTCCACATTAAGTTGTCTTTATTTCGTATTTTTTCGCTTTTTGCGTATTGTATTAATACGAAATATATAATAAAAATTGTAATACTCCAATGTTCCTACCATCCAAATTGGAAGACTTAATGTACGACCTGATGTAGGCAACAAGGAAGCACTTTGCATAATGACATAACTTCAGTACACATTTACCAAAATCTTCGTGAGACGTGTGATATTTGTTGCTACTTTGCTGCTCGAAGAACATTATTCTTCAATACACAGTGATGCATAACACAGTAAAGTAAGTTAGTATTGATCAGGATATTACAAGTGAAATCTTCAGGATATAGAAAAGTCTAAATAACTTCAGATAATTGAGAAGCAAGAGCAAGGGTGCGAAAGTATTTCCACAGCTAAACGCAGAGCAGAGCTCGTATAATTGGAAAGTGTATATGATACTTTGAACAGGGGGAAGGAACTATCCAGTACGTGATGGACGATTTTGATAAAACAGATTGAGAGAGTTACGGAAGTCTTGCGATTAAGCAAAGCAGAAGGATAGCAAACATTCCACGAAGTTCTTAAATCAAGTGGGATAAGTGGTACTCAAATGATTGTTCTAGTTAGTGTGTAGAATACACGAGAAATTCAATCGTACTTTCAGATCATTCATACAGTCACCAGCAAGAGTAGGTAAACGTGAAAACTGTCTTACGGTCTTCTTGACAGCTTATGCTTTAGAGTTGCATAACACAATAATAAAGAGAAGAATGGAAAAAAATTGGGGTTCTGTTAGGTAGCAGTCACATCGTATTTAGAAAAGGTAAAGCTAAAATAGAGGCAGTTGTTGTGTTAAACGTAAGGATGAAAGCATGTCATTTCCATGCCTGCCATTCCTCAAATCAGAAAATGAGCGTTGGGGGCAGCTGCGATACATCTCGAACTGCCGTTTTGGACAAGGTCCTCATGGGCTGGGGGTTTTAGTTGCCTTCCTCTGGTGTGTTACGAAGTGTCAATTGCGTATCTGTGTCTTGTGGATGACTGCTGTGAGTCTCTTTATTACTCGACAGAGCAAACCGCAGACCTGGCCGCTGCAGGACTGCGTTACAGTTACAGTCCAGTTCATATGGCGGACGTTGTTAAGTCACAGAAATCGGGAAAATTGTCTGTGTGGGAACCTGCGATGTCTTTCTGTTCATTTCAATAAGTTTATCAACGATGAGAAGGAGAAAACATTAAAGTGTCGGCGGAGAAGGCGAGGGAATGGCAGGCAAGTAGCAGAAGCTGTGTAAGTCGGTGTTGGGAAAAGCAATGCCGATCGAAATAAGATTCATGTACCTGCCTCAAAGAAAAAGAAGCACGGCGCGGATAGTAATAAACATCTCGTTGACGATGTCGTTAAATGTTACTAGGCGTCAGGCTCTGTGACGATGTGTATAATACACACAAGTGTCAACGTTGCGGAAACTGTTTTTGTCATGCTGAACCGGGCGTCAAAAACTCTGAATTTTAGGTTTTAAAAAGTCTCAGAACAAAAGTGTCGTCACGTGCGAAGGAAACGATTTTATATGACATAAGATTTTTACGAAAAAGTGCAGATCATAATCAAAGCGACCAGTGGTTTATTCCGACGAAACGTGGATTCATACACATTAAACTGTTAATACAGATTTTCACAGCTGATTTCGTGCGAGAAGTATTCTCCAACAGAACTGACGGTCGAATCCAAATAAAAATATCGGCCAGGTGCGAGTAGAAAAAAATTTTCAAATGTGTGTGAAATCTTATGGGACTTAACTGCTAAGGTCATCAGTCCCTAAGCTTACACACTACTTAACCTAAATTATCGTAAGGACAAACACACACACCCACGCCCGAGGGAGGACTCGAACCTCCGCCGGGACCAGCCGCACAGCCCATGACTTCAGCGCCTGAGACCGCTCGGTTAATCCCGCGCGGCTGCGAGTAGGACAAATGTAATTCTGTGTATTGACAGTTTATTCACCTCGGGTATCAAGAATCTCGATGAGTTTTGTCTGTTGTCGACATTGATACTGGGAAGATATCGTCCCCGGGAATTCCGAGACTTTTGAGAATGTTTTAATTTTGTAAGTGGCGATCAAACAATTTCCATTGGAGGGCGTTGCTGCAACGTACATGCAACACAGCGCGATTCCACTGCACCAACATGTAGGCAAGAGATTAGTGTCGCATTCGTGTCTTTCCGATACGCGTGCGATCAGTGCGGACGTTATTACCGAATACGTCCAAACAGGACCGGCGTGCTGTTGTTCTTTTCATGGCTGCCGAAGGACAAACACGGGTAGATATCAATGCTGAATGAGCAGTTAACGCGAAACGCCCGGGAGCACTGCGACAAAGGGTGCTGCTGCTTCATGACAACGCACGTCCCCTTCTGGAAAATGCCGTAACGCAAAGTTACGCTAACTCACGTGGGAGACACTCGAGCATCCGCCCTATTGTCCTGGTCTCTCCGCAAGCGATTATCACGCCTTCGGTTCCTTAAAAAAGATCTTGAAGTGTCGAAGATTCCGTCGGACGAGGATGTGCAGCAGACAGTTTTCAAATGGTTCGAATAGCTCTAAGCACTATGGGACTTAACTCTGAGATCATCAGTCTCCTAGACTTAGGACTACTTAAATCTAATTAACCTAAGGACATCACACATAACCATGCCCGAGGCAGGATTCGAACCTGCGACCGTAGCAGCAGCGCGGTTTCGGACTGAAGCACCTAGAAACGCTCGGCCGCAACGGCCGGCCACTCTGTTTTACCAAACGGGTATGTTCAATACGGTGCGTCAGTGGAATGACTGCCTCGCTGCTCACGGCGATTTTTACTGATTGCCATACTGACTCTGGACTGTACGGCCTTCTCACGGAAACTTTTTGATCTCCCTCTATAAGTTTTTGTATGATGTAATAACAATTTTTTTGATTTTTTTCCCTTCAGTTGTAGGGTTAAACCTCGCTTCTTGCCAAATTTCAAGATTCTAGGTCAAAGTAAGCTATGGGCTTTAACGAGTGAGTTTTAGAGTATCAAAATATATGATATAAATGACCGTATCTGTTGGTTGCATTGATTTGGAAGTTTACATTTATTACACCTCCAAAGAACCTTAGACATTAGCTTGTGACTAAACTTCAACTTGATAAGTCTACACGTTCCTGGAAAAAGGGGTCTTGACATCTTGACAGACGGTCGGGTTGACTGACTGTCAGATAACAAATGAAAAAAAGTCTTGCGATATAACTACAAATTTACGATTTTAGGATTTTTTTCCATTACTTGTACTGCACAACTTTGAATCCTGCCAATTTCCATGTTTCTAGGATAAAGGGCAATACCTTAAAAATTTTGATGAATGCGAGAATCAAAATATGTTACATAAATAGACGTATCTTTTGACTGCATTGACTCACAAGCGGCATAAATTTCACCTTGATACGTCTGTGAGTTCCTGAGAAAAAGGGTTTTAGGAGTCGTACAGTAGACAGGCAGATAGACAGACGGACAACAAACTGATCCTATAAGGGTTCCTTTTCTACGGACTGAGGTATGGAACCCTAAAAGCTCTTTTTGGAAAGAACTAAATATTACTTTTTGACAAACTAAAATTTTCCTTTGGTAAATGCAAACTCTAGAGTCGCACGAACAAATTTTCGAAAGTGTCCATAATAATTGGCATATCTACACTACTGGACATTAAAATTGCTACACCACGAAGATGACGTGCTACAGACGCGAAATTTAACCGACATGAAGAAGATGCTGTGATATGCAAACTATTACCTTTTCAGAGCATTCATACAAGCTTGGCGCCGGTGGCGACACTTACAACGTGCTGACAGGAGGAAATTTTCCAATCGATTTCTCATACACAAACAGCAGTTGACCAGCGTAGCCTGGTGAAACGCTGTTGTGATGCCCCGTGTAAGGAGGATAAATGCGTACCATCACGTTTCCGACTTTGATAAAGGTCGGATTGTAGCCTATCACGATTGCGGTTTATCGTATAGCGACATTTCTGCTCGCGTTGGTCGAGATCCAATGACTGTTTTCAGATTATGGAATCGGTAGGTTCAGGAGGGTAATACGGAACGCCGTGCTGGATCCCAACGGCCTCGTATCGCTAGCAGTCGAGATGACAGGCATCGATCCCTCAGTCAACAGATGGAGACGTTCCCAAGACAACAAGCATCTGCACGAACAGTTCGACGACGTCTGCAGGAGCATGGACTATCAGCTCAGAGACCATGGCTGCGATTACCCTTGACGCTGCATCACAGACAGGAGCGCCTACGTTGGTGTACTCAACGATGAACCTGGGTGCACGAATGGCAAAACGTCATTTTTTCGGATGAATCCAGGTTCTGTTTACAGCATCATGATGGTCGCATGCGTGTTTGGCGACATCGCGGTGAACGCACATTGGAAGCGTGTATTCGTCATCGCCATACTGGCGTATCACCCGGTGTGATGGTATGGGGTGCCATTGGCTACACGTCTCGGTCACCTCTTGTTCGCATTGATGGCACTTTGAACAGTGAACGTTACATTTCAGATGTGTTACGACCCGTGGCTCTACCATTCAATCGATCCTCGCGAAACCCTACATTTCAGCAGGATAATGCAGGACGCATGTTGCAGGTCCTGTACGGGCCTTTCTGGATACAGAAAATGTTCGAATGCTGCCCTGGCCAGCACATTCTCCAGATCTCTTACCAACTGAAAACGTCTGGTCAATGGTGGCCGAGCAACTGGCTCCTCACAATACGCCAGTCACTACTCTTGATGAACTGTGGTATCGTGTTGAAGCTGCATGGGCAGCTGTACCCGTACACGCCATCCAAGCTCTGTCTGACTCAATGCCCAGGCGTATCAAGGCTTTTATTACGGCCAGAGGTGATTGTTCTGGGTACTGATTTCTCGGGATCTATGCACCCAAACTGCGTGAAAATGTTAATCACATGTCAGTTCTAGTATAATATCTTTGTCCAACGAATACCCGGTTATCATCTGCATTTCTTCTTCGTGTAGCATATTTAATGGCCAGTAGTGTACTATTATACACCATCCCGTGTTGATAAGTAAGGTATTTATACTCCAGGTCTAGCAGCTGCGCAGAACAGCGTTTGATATCGTAATGCGTAGTAAAATGAGGTTAACAGTGAAACAGGTTAGGAGAAGTTGTCAGTTTCCAGAGTGTTTGTCGGCGAGCAGGAAGTAGGCAGGCGTGTTTCCAGGTCGGCAGGGCGTGGGCCCGCCCTCGGCCTGCAGGCTGCGGCCTACTGACTGCCGGTTGCCGCCCGCCGCCCTGCGGCCGCCACCGCATGAGCCGCTCGGCGGCGCGGAAGAGCGTGTGCGGCGCGGCTGGCGCCCTTTGTGGCCGGCGCCGCCCAGCCGGAAAAAACGGCGCCTCCGCTGCCCAGGCCGGGGCTCGGCCGGCCGGCGAGCGTCTGCGCGGCGCGCGCCGCACGCGGCAAAAAATGACCCCAAACTCTCTCGTCTCGCGGTCCCTGCTACAGATAACGCAGTGCAAACGAGCGAGGGAGGTCGGGCTGGCTTGTTTGCGGGATGAGACCAAACAGCGAGGTCATCGGTCTCGTCGGATTAGGGAAGGAAGTCGGCCGTGCCCTTTCAAAGGAACCATCCCAGCATTTGCCTGGAGCGATTTAGGGAAATCACGGAAAACCTAAATCAGGATGGCTGGACGCGGGAATTAACCTGTCGTCCTCCCGAATACGAGTCCATTGCGCTACCACTGCGACACCTCGCTCGGTAGCGAGGGAGGAAGGCGACGGTTTAACGTCCCGTCGACATCGACGTCGTCACCGACGGAGCACAGCCTCGAACTGGGAAATCGTGTGAGAAGGAAGCCGCCTGCTCACTTCAAAAGGGACCGTTCTAGCATTCACCTTAACCGATTTAGATAAATCACAAAAACCTTTATTTGAATGGCGGGACTGTGATCTGAACCAACATCTTGCCGAATACGAGTCCAGTGTAACAGTTCGGGGAAATGTAGTTCAGGCAGTACAGCCTTCCTCGCTTCTTTGAACCATCCATGTTACACTTTCATAAGTACTGTCACCTGAGCCGTTCAGTGAACTTATGTCTTCCAGTAGCCATTCAACATCATCATTTTTTAAACAACGTGCTTCCACAAACGGCTGAATTTGGAATCTTTATTGGCGTTACTGAATTTTCAAATGTCTGAAATTACAACTGTATCTAACGACGATATTACTACAAAGACTTACTTGAACTGAACCAAGTTCCATCAACGTATGGGATACTGCAAACTACACTCCTGGAAATGGAAAAAAGAACACATTGACACCGGTGTGTCAGACCCACCATACTTGCTCCGGACACTGCGAGAGGGCTGTACAAGCAATGATCACACGCACGGCACAGCGGACACACCAGGAACCGCGGTGTTGGCCGTCGAATGGCGCTAGCTGCGCAGCATTTGTGCACCGCCGCCGTCAGTGTCAGCCAGTTTGCCGTGGCATACGGAGCTCCATCGCCCTCTTTAACACTGGTAGCATGCCGCGACAGCGTGGACGTGAACCGTATGTGCAGTTGACGGACTTTGAGCGAGGGCGTATAGTGGGCATGCGGGAGGCCGGGTGGACGTACCGCCGAATTGCTCAACACGTGGGGCGTGAGGTCTCCACAGTACATCGATGTTGTCGCCAGTGGTCGGCGGAAGGTGCACGTGCCCGTCGACCTGGGACCGGACCGCAGCGACGCACGGATGCACGCCAAGACCGTAGGATCCTACGCAGTGCCGTAGGGGACCGCACCGCCACTTCCCAGCAAATTAGGGACACTGTTGCTCCTGGGGTATCGGCGAGGACCATTCGCAACCGTCTCCATGAAGCTGGGCTACGGTCCCGCACACCGTTAGGCCGTCTTCCGCTCACGCCCCAACATCGTGCAGCCCGCCTCCAGTGGTGTCGCGACAGGCGTGAATGGAGGGACGAATGGAGACGTGTCGTCTTCAGCGATGAGAGTCGCTTCTGCCTTGGTGCCAATGATGGTCGTATGCGTGTTTGGCGCCGTGCAGGTGAGCGCCACAATCTGGATTGCATACGACCGAGGCACACAGGGCCAACACCCGGCATCATGGTGTGGGGAGCGATCTCCTACACTGGCCGTACACCACTGGTGATCGTCGAGGGGACACTTAATAGTGCACGGTACATCCAAACCATCATAGAACCCATCGTTCTACCATTCCTAGACCGGCAAGGGAACTTGCTGTTCCAACAGGACAATGCACGTCCGCATGTATCCTGTGCCACCCAACGTGCTCTAGAAGGTGTAAGTCAACTACCCTGGCCAGCAAGATCTCCGGATCTGTCCGCCATTGAGCATGTTTGGGACTGGATGAAGCGTCGTCTCACGCGGTCTGCACGTCCAGCACGAACGCTGGTCCAACTGAGGCGCCAGGTGGAAATGGCATGGCAAGCCGTTCCACAGGACTACATCCAGCATCTCTACGATCGTCTCCATGGGAGAATAGCAGCCTGCATTGCTGCGAAAGGTGGATATACACTGTACTAGTGCCGACATTGTGCATGCTCTGTTGCCTGTGTCTATGTGCCTGTGGTTCTGTCAGTGTAATCATGTGATGTATCTGACCCCAGGAATGTGTCAATAAAGTTTCCCCTTCCTGGGACAATGAATTCACGGTGTTCTTATTTCAATTTCCAGGAGTGTACATACCATCAAAATTAAAATAAACCTAAAACAGAAAAAAGTCAATAGGAATTATGCTTATGTGCATTTTCAACACATGCTTACCGAAAATAATAATTTTGGGAATCCATGACTACTGGGAGGTATAATAAACTAACCAAAAAGTTTTTAGTATGTATAAGAAACTATCAGCCTCGATTGTGGTAATGAAACCAACCTTTACCTAGGTTTCAGCCCAAATAATTGACCCTTCTTCAGAGGATATACGTGAATCTGTAATTTGTCTAAGAGGGCATGGTCTAGAAATAAAACTAAAACGCCTATCCAGGCCGTTATTTCTAAACCATGCCCTCTTAGACAAATTAGATTCAGATATGTCTCCTGAAGAAGGCTCAATTATTTGAGCTGAACCCTAGGTAAAGGTTGGTTTCATTACCCCAATCGAGGCTGATAGTTTCTTATATATTAGATTATTACGATTGCTGACTTGGCTGCAGTGTTGAAAGTACAAAAACGTTTTTCAACAGAAAGTTGGCTTGCCATATGCCAGTCAAAGATTGAACTTATCAGAGCGCCACATAGTGGTCACCGTTTCTATTTTTTCAGTAATTATATAGCGGTAAGGTAACATCTTTGGAAAGGTATACATGGGTAAAGCGACCTATGAAATTCTGTCATAAAACAGGTTACAAATTTGCATTTAAGAATAATTAATTCGGAAATAAACAGCGCGCGCTACTGTAGACATAAATTACCAATCGTAAAACCAGACGGCAAAATGACACAAGCATTAATAATAAATTCTTGCAATACCTACAAAGCAGATCACGTCATAGTATCGTTGCCGTATATCTAAGAATATATTAAAGGAAAAATAACGTAATAAAAATATATGCATCCGTAACAATACCTGGGTTATCATGAACAACACCTTTTACAATGAAGAAAATAACCCAACATCTACAAAGTATTTACTGAGGTTAACGAAGGTGGCGATGGCCTGATGTACTCGACGATGCCCTTTAGCTATACAGTCTAAATGATCGTCCTAAGAAATACCAATCTATGATCAGCCTGAAGATGCCCAAATAAGGTGAAACGCGTAGTTGTTAAGTAAAAAAAAAATTGCAACCAAGACTGTTTTAGATTAATACTAAAACAGAAAAAAGTTAATAGGAATTGCGCCTATGTTCATTTTCATCACATGCTTACCGTAAATACTAGTTTTGAGAATCCATGACTACTCGGAGGTATAATCAAATAACCAAAAAGTTCTTCAGCAGAAAGTTGGCTTGCCATATGCCAGTCAAAGAATGAACTTATCAGAGCGCCAATAGTGGCCACCATTTCTATACTTTCAATAATTATATCGCAGCATGGTAAAGTCTTTGAAAAGGTAAATATGGGTAAAGCGACCTATGAAATCCTGTCTTAAGACGGGTTACAATTTTGCATATAAGAATAATTAATTCAGTAATAAACAGCGCTTGCTACTGTAAACATAAATTACTAATCATAGAACCAGGCGGGAAAATGAGACAAGCATTAATAATAAATTCTTGCATTGCATACAAAGCAGATCACGTCATAGTATCGTTGCCGTATATCTGAGAATATATTAAAGGAAAAATAACGTAATAAAAATACATGCATCCGTAACAATACCTGGGTTATCATAAACAACACCTCTTACACTGAAGAAAATAACCCAACACCCCCAAGTACTGTGTTCTGCGGCACTTCGCCTAATTAGGGGTTGTAGTGTTAGTGATTCGTTTCTCACATTCATCAGCGATCAGAAGGCTTGTCTGTCCGCCTTCTGTTTTTTCTCTGCAGACAGTAACGGTGCTGGGCTTAGACGTCAACAGTCAACACTTATTCTAGAATACAATCATGCCCCACCAACCCATCTAGCCGTTGCATCGCACTGTGGGCCTGTGGGCGCTACATGGACGCACCGATGGATTGTTGCACATATTGAGCACAGTTTATCGGTGCTGTGTAGTTGTTTTCAGCAGTGCTCTGAGGAATATTCCGACATTTGCTGATCACAGGGAACCGTGTGCTTGCACCACGATTAATATCAAGTGTGCCTCTGGAAAGGCAGCCACCGACGCAACGACATCACCAACCACCACTGTTCTGGCGTCGTGAAAGAGTTGACTTGAGAGTAGAATGACACTCTGTTGTCTTCGGTAAGAATGACGGTTGAATGACGTTCTGACGTATTTTGTAATCCGAGTATGTTGTGTCTGAATGCGAGTAACGGACTTCATTCTAGTGAGCGGCCTTTTACGGAGTGTATGCGCCCAGAACATACGGGTCTCGCCACAGGCCTCATGGTGTGGTGACCCTCCATGCAATTCCCGGCCACATTTGGTGTTGCTGCAGAGTAAACACTGCCCCCACTGTTCCAGGCGCGAACAGAGCGCGGAAGAAACTACTGTCTGTATACCTCCGTATGACCCCTAATTTCTCGTATCATCGTTGTCCATACGCGAAACGTACGTTGGCAGCAGTAGAATCGTTCTGCAGTCAGCTTCAAATGCTGGTTCTTAAATTTTTTCAATAGTCCTCGAAAAGAACGTCGTCTCCCTGACATATCTTCGTAATACTTGCATGCCAGTCGAACCTCCCGGTAACGGATGTATCAGCCGCCCTCTGATTGCTTCGGTGTGTTCCTTTAAGACAACCTAACGAGGTTCCCAAACACACGAGTAGTACTCAGGAAGTGGTCTTCATCACAAATGAAACAAAATTCCCTAAAATTCTGCCAATAAATCGAAATCGAACATTCGACTTCTCTACTACCTTGACTGTGTCAAGTAACAGACTACTAAAGGTGTATTCGAAAATGACGGGATTGTTTTTTCTACTCACCCCCATTAATTTACATTTTTCTTCATTTAGAGCAAGCTACCATTCATCATTCCACCTAGAAATTCAGTCTATGTCATCCTATATTTTCTTACACACACTCAACGACGATACCTTCCCGTACACTACAGTATCATCAGCAAACAGCCGTAAATTGTTGCCCTCACTGTCCGTTACGTCATTTATGCACAGAGAGAGTAAAAGCCATCCGTTCACATTTCCCTTGGGCAGTCCTGACGATACCCATTTCTCTTATGAACGTTCGCCGTCGCGAATGGGTCCTACTGCGCCCTACTACTTAAGAATTCTTCGAGCCAGTAATACATCTTGGGACCTATCCCGTATGCTCGTACCTTCGTTAACAGTGAGGGCACCGTGTCAGACACTTTTCGGAAATCTAGAAATACGGAATCTGTCTGTTTCCCTTCATCCATGGTTCACAGGATATCATGAGAGGAAAGGAAGGCTGAGTTTCCAAAAAAAAAAAAAAAAATGGTTCAAATGGCTCTGAGCACTATGGGACTTAACATCAGTCCCCTAGAACTTAGAACTACTTAAACCTAACTAACCTAAGGACAGCACACAACACCCAGTCATCACGAGGCAGAGAAAATCCCTGACCCCGCCGGGAATCGAACCATGGAATCCGGGCATGGGAAGCGAGAACGCTACCGCACGACCACGAGCTGCGGACTGAGTTTCCAACGAGCGATGCTTTCTAACATAGTGCTGATTTGTGGACAGAAGTTTTGCCATCTCAGGGAAATTTATTATATTCGAACTGAGAATATGTTCAAGAATTCAGCAGCAAACCTTTGTTACGGATAATGGTAATTTTGCGGGCCTGTTAATTTACCCTTCTTTAGTACAGAAGTCATCTGTGCTCTTTTTTTCAGTCATCTGAGAGTTTGTGCTATACGAACGATTCGCGATAAATGCAAGCGAAGTAAGAGGTCGATGTGGGAGAGTACTCTCTGTAAAACCGATCTGGGATTGCATCCGGATCTGACAACTTATTTGTTTTCATTTCTTTTAGTTCCTTCTCTGCGTCTGGGATGCCTGTCAATATGTCCTCCGTATGAAAGTCTGTGCGATGAACAGGCGACGCTATATTTTTGAACGATCCTCCTACATGAACGATTTCTTAAATGCGAAATTTAAAACTTCAGATTTCCTTCTCCATCTTCTATTGCTACTCCAGGCCGGTCAACGATTGACTGGATAGAAACTTTCGACCGGTTTAGTGATTTTACGAAATACCAGAATCTTTTCGAGTTCCCGGCAAGATCATTCGCCTCTCTCATCGACCGCTTTACAGAAGCCCGACTCTCTACTAACTTCTGCCTGTCGTCATCTGTGCGTCCTCACTTGAACACAGAGTGCATCAGTCTTTGCTTCTTCAGGGTTTTCGGAATTTTATTATTAAGCCACCCTGGGTCTTCTCCGTTCTTAATCCACTATCTCGGCCCATACTTCTCTAGAGCGCAATTAACAATCGATTCAAACTTTGTCCATAATTCCTCCATGTCCCTCATGCTGGAATTAAATAATGTCTATTCGCTGTCTAAGCGGAATGCTAAACACTCCTTATCTACTCTTTCTAGCAAAAGTACTGTCGCAGCCTTCTTGATCTATTTATTAACTTTCGTAACTATTGTTGCTAAGAAGACAGCATGATCTCCAATCTTTGTGTATAGTGACAACGTCGATAAGGTCAGGGCTGTTTGTAGCTACAGGGGCTAAAATATTTTCATTGTATGTGGGCTCTCGGACTAGATGCGCAAGATAGATTTCGGAAAACGTATTCATAAGTACTTCACAAGACTGCCTGTCCGTACGCCTGCAGTGAATCCATAGATGTAGATTAAAGTTACATCCAACTAATATCGCATGATCCGCGTATTTCTGCGCTACGGAAACTCTCGCGAAGGATTCGGATGGTCGGTAAAAACATTCAGCAATTAATCTGATTTTACCTAGACCCGTTATACGCCTCTAGGTACTTTTAAATGTCCCCTTTGAACAATTTATACATGACTGTGCTTAAACTGACATACAATATTTTTAGCGCAACGCAATCTGACTTTCAAAAATCCCTACAAAAGAATGGTCCTGACTAACATTAACCTATACGTTTCACAAATCACTTACCTCACAAAAATCTTGGTTACTCGAACTACTGCAATACAGCGAGCACCACTACTGCCAGCTAAACAAAAGATTCAAACTACGGAAGGCACTAACTACTGATAGGGATAGTTAGCAAATGAAAGATATTAATAGAGAACAAACAATGTATTTACCTTAATATCATCAAAAGTCATAATATATATATAGGCGTTCATAACATCCATTCTTACAAATATCAAAACTCCGCCATTTCTCTCTCCACATCCACCACTGCTGGCGGCTCACCTCCAACTGCGCAACGCTACGCGTTGTTCACATCCAGCTGCCGCTGCCCAGCACTACAATGGCAGACAACAATGCAAACTAGCCAGAGACTGCACACAGCATAGCCAGTGATTTTCATACAGGGCGCTACGTAACGTTGCCAATAAGAAAACATAAACAGCCTACTTACAACTTCACAGTCACATTCAAATCTGACCCCAATAGAGATAATATTTTCGTCGACTGCAGTGGACACTCTCCTTCCTGTCACGTTTATTCCGTCTTCCCGATATGCGTTCCATGATTCACAAAATACTTCAGAACTTTCTACTTCGGGTCTGAGCAGGCTCTCTGTCCCTAGAATAATTCGAGCGAGACAAATTTCCTATAGGAGAGGAAATTCGGAAACCTTGTTATAAATGCTTCGATAACTTACTGATAAAATTTTGACAGGCGAATTATCTTTACTCTGAACGCGGTCTGATTTCACTGTCTGTGTGTCGACTGGCGAGTGTTCATCAGAGTGCCTAAAACTATCACCTAGCCTAAAAAACCACATGTGCACTTCGTAAGAACTCTCCTATCCGAGTAGCTGCGTCGCTTGTGTAGAGCGCCCCTGACCTGTCAAGGGAAATCGTACAATTCTCCACCCGATTAGTCAGTTTCAGAAATCTGCAGCCAACACCATCACAGAGTCTTTGACGGAGACCCTCCAGTCTGCACCAAATCAAAGAACCTCGATCATCTCTGTCTCTGGGAACAATGCTAAAAATTGCGAGCTCTGCTTGTGCCCAGCGTGTGAGGCCAGCAGTCTTTACCACTTCCACCAGCCGCCCTTCTGAACTGAGGATGGCCTTAGAACCCAAGAGACAGGCGTCACTGGTGCCAGCGTGAGCCACAACTTGTAGACGACTCCACGCTGCACGCTTGACAGCCACAAGCAAGGCCTCTTCCACGTCTCCTCCACGGCTCTCCGGCAGAGAAACTGAGCCCACGTTGGGTGTCCTTCTGGTCCTGAATGCTGGTCCCCTAAGGGGCTCCATAATGCGCCTAAGATTGGAGATCCTGATAACTAGCAAACCCCTCCCCACGTGTATCTATCTGCTCACAGGGGAAATAAACGAGACCAGACTGCCGACCTTTACATTGTTCCTCCGCGTCGAGCGACACGAATTCGTTACCACCTACCACTCACCCTGCAGTGAGTGCGGATCCACCGCATGGGATACGCTAGAAGGTGCCTCGGCAGCGGAGCCCGTGTGCGAAACAAGCGACACCTGAGGTGACCTTAGGAACGCCAGGTTCTTCGTCATCGCTGCACCCCGTGGCAGCAGCCTGACGACGGTTGACCGTAGCCAAAAGCACCTTCAGCTATTCGCAACCTCTGCCCAGCTGCTCCTGCGTCCGCACACAGCACGCACGCACACTTTTCCTGCCAGCATTGGTCGCACGAGAGTTTCTTACCAATGAACTAAACTGACACCTTATTTACACTCCTGGAAATTGAAATAAGAACACCGTGAATTCATTGTCCCAGGAAGGGGAAACTTTATTGATACATTCCTGGGGTCAGATACATCACATGATCACACTGACAGAACCACAGGCACATAGACACAGGCAACAGAGCATGCACAATGTCGGCACTAGTACAGTGTATATCCACCTTTCGCAGCAATGCAGGCTGCTATTCTCCCATGGAGACGATCGTAGAGATGCTGGATGTAGTCCTGTGGAACGGCTTGCCGTGCCATTTCCACCTGGCGCCTCAGTTGGACCAGCGTTCGTGCTGGACGTGCAGACCGCGTGAGACGACGCTTCATCCAGTCCCAAACATGCTCAATGGGGGACAGATCCGGAGATCTTGCTGGCCAGGGTAGTTGACTTACACCTTCTAGAGCACGTTGGGTGGCACGGGATACATGCGGACGTGCATTGTCCTGTTGGAACAGCAAGTTCCCTTGCCGGTCTAGGAATGGTAGAACGATGGATTCGATGACGGTTTGGATGTACCGTGCACTATTCAGTGTCCCCTCGACGATCACCAGTGGTGTATGGCCAGTGTAGGAGATCGCTCCCCACACCATGATGCCGGGTGTTGGCCCTGTGTGCCTCGGTCGTATGCAGTCCTGATTGTGGCGCTCACCTGCACGGCGCCAAACACGCATACGACCATCATTGGCACCAAGGCAGAAGCGACTCTCATCGCTGAAGACGACACGTCTCCATTCGTCCCTCCATTCACGCCTGTCTCGACACCACTGGAGGCGGGCTGCACGATGTTGGGGCGTGAGCGGAAGACGGCCTAACGGTGTGCGGGACCGTAGCCCAGCTTCATGGAGACGGTTGCGAATGGTCCTCGCCGATACCCCAGGAGCAACAGTGTCCCTAATTTGCTGGGAAGTGGCGGTGCGGTCCCCTACGGCACTGCGTAGGATCCTACGGTCTTGGCGTGCATCCGTGCGTCGCTGCGGTCCGGTCCCAGGTCGACGGGCACGTGCACCTTCCGCCGACCACTGGCGACAACATCGATGTACTGTGGAGACCTCACGCCCCACGTGTTGAGCAATTCGGCGGTACGTCCACCCGGCCTCCCGCATGCCCACTATACGCCCTCGCTCAAAGTCCGTCAACTGCACATACGGTTCACGTCCACGCTGTCGCGGCATGCTACCAGTGTTAAAGACTGCGATGGAGCTCCGTATGCCACGGCAAACTGGCTGACACTGACGGCGGCGGTGCACAAATGCTGCGCAGCTAGCGCCATTCGACGGCCAACATCGCGGTTCCTGGTGTGTCCGCTGTGCCGTGCGTGTGATCATTGCTTGTACAGCCCTCTCGCAGTGTCCGGAGCAAGTATGGTGGGTCTGACACACCGGTGTCAATGTGTTCTTTTTTCCATTTCCAGGAGTGTAGATACAACTGAGCCTATGTGATCCTTTCATTTCATATTCACGTCAGTCTTACACTTATTTATGTGGATGTATTGAATGATTACAATTGTAACTCATCACAAGATACCACATTTCGGCGTTTTGCGAATTGAATAATTGCTCACTTCGGAAAATTGTAGGCATGTTTTCCAATCTTTACGCAACTTTGAAATCTTTTCAAGATCTGATGGGATATTCGTGCAAATTTTTTCAGATAGTATTTCGATGCGATATTCGTGCAAATTGTTTCAGATAGTATTTCATTTCTGACAACTTTATCACCTGCAAAAGTTTGAAGTCACTATTAATATTTTTGCCTGGCTCTCCACCTAAGATAACATTCTGCGTCTACCTGTCAAGAAATCCTCGCCTTGGTTACAAATTTCGTTTCATACTCCATACGAAAGTACTTATGTTAACAAGCGTCACTGTGATCAAATGGTTTTCAGAGGTTAAGAAACACTACGTCGCCCTGATCCCCTTGATCCATAGTTTGCACGATGTCGTTTGAGAAATGCACAGTTATTGTCAAACATCGGAAGCCCTTGTGTTTGCCGTTTTCAGAAAAAATCATACCTACCGTCACAGCAGAGCGCAGACAAAGCAGTAGGCGGTTCGGTGTTAAGTGTATTAGTGCGCTGAAAGACAAGCAGAGCAGTAGTACACTGTCTTCTTGTGGGAATAAGAGAAGATGGCATTTGGGTACTGTGAGTATTTTGTGAAAAGCAGTCTGCGATCGACGGCGAACGCGCTTTTATTGAGGAGTTAATCACCTGTGACACTTAAGGTGCTTCAAGTGATTAGTGACAATGATGACTTGCATACTTATAAAAGAAATGTTTCCCGCAAATTAGTGGAAGACACTGGTTTTCAGTTCTACAGAAGTAAACGAAATTCTTTAATAACAAATAGAGACGGCTCTGTCTTGAACAAGTGACGCTCTGCGGCTTACTAACACTGGAAATATGTCATTTACGTACACACAGAGATTAATTTTATTTATTTATTGATTTCTGGACCAGTATCGGGTGCATGCTCATTATCAGCAGCACCCGTAGTACAGAAGACAAAATATCTTTCAAAATACATTTATCTTTAGTGTACTGTGTCCCATATTATATATCATTGCTGCTTTCTCATATAAATCAATTTACCTTGTATACAGGTTTCTTTGCACATGCGAAGCACGATTGCCATTATTACCTAACTGTATGACGGTTTTAACCATGGCCTATTAATCTTAGATTTTAAGTATTTGTTAATGGCGGTGTTTAACATACAAAGATACTGATGTAGATGTTTATCTTATAGATTGTATACTTTCATTTCTAAATTGTGTTACCTGTGTTAACGAAATTTCAATACAAAGAAACGTACTTTAACACTAAAGATTCATGAGACTATTGATGAAAATTTCGATGATTTTTCTTTCTTTTAGAGACCGGTCCTTTCAAAATAATCTTAGCATATTTCGTTGAATAATTGAAAATTTCTATTACGTGCAAAACATTTAGCAAGCTGTCGTTTCCAGCCACGTGTAGGAAACAGATAGCCTGCTACATATTTTGAAAGAAATGAAAATTTTCAACATCCTGACATTCCTTTAATAATAATGTCAATAAACACGTTGTGGTCAAATGTGAATTACATTTACGTTGTGAGAAAATGATGACATTTTGATACCTTCCTGCCGGATTTTCGAACGCCTAATTGTTTGATCATGATGCCTTTGTAGCCGTTTCGCTTTCAGCTACCACATACTCGGTTATGCAGATTTATTAGTGCGGATATTTTGATGGATAATCCAATATGTGGTAGCCAAAGTCTTTTTGAAATTACGTTTATAGCGAAAGATCAGTGAGCCTCGATAACATGAGATAACATGAGACTGTAATAACCTCGCATCATCTATTTGGAAGCATACAATGTAGAATTTGTTCCTCCTTTAGGAAGTAGTGTCTTTTTGGTACATCACACCTTCATTTACATAGCCAGATTACATTAGTTCTCAGGCTCAGTATGTTATTATAACTGAAGACACACTTTGAACATGAACCACACGAATTACATACATTATAGGCACTCCTGGTTCCCAAAGTATATTTGAATATCCTATATTTATGTAAAATAAAGCTTCCAAACTTTCCGCGTGTTTTCGCAAAGGCCTAGATACTTCTAGTGAATGTTTCCTTCGGACAGGAAGTGTTATGACTAAGTTTTCCAAGTAATAGAGACAATATTTATCAGCGTGGCTGAAATCGTGTTCTAGTAATAGAAACCAAATGAGATCAATACACATTAGTTAATTAGACCAGGAGGAGGATGGTTGTGGGGAGGTTGGATACCCACTGTCAACTTTTCTCAGAACTTGGCTCTGAGCACTATGGGACTTAACTTCTGAGGTCTCAGTCCCCTAGAACTTAGATCTACTTAAACCTAACCTAAGGACATGACACACATCCATGCCCGAGGCAGGGTTCGATCCTGCGACCGTAGCGGTCGCACGGCTCCAGACTGTAACTCCTAGAACCGCTCAACCACTCCGGCCGGCTTTCTCAGAACTTCTACACGATTGTGAATATCTGCGCCTGACTGTCGAGTTGGACTCACTGTTCCATTTTTAGGACTGGCATGAAGTTCCTAGTCAAACAGATCTTAGAATTAGTCACTCATTGGGGAAAAACTGAGCAGGAAGAGCGAAGCAGCAGAATTAAAATTTATGCTTACGGACATTTATGAAATTATTGGAAGCCAAAACTTAAACATAAGACACCGAAAGTGAACGGCGTTTTCCCAGGACCGACGTCTCAGCAAGAACATTAAGGCTTCAGCGTAAGCAATGGTAGTACACATGTCTTGAAGTAACTTCTGGTTTTTGATTTACCTCTACAGAAAATATTAATACAAGGGGCGGTCAAAAAGTTTCCGTTCGAAGATCGTATAGTTCAGAATCAGTATGCCAATCATGGAAAACCGCCGTGAGTGTTGAGGCAATTATTCGACCGGCGCACTAGGTAGAAGATATCCGTTTTTTTGGTAAAGCGCTGTGTTCTGTTGCCTGAAGAATTTTTTTTTTAGGGATCGAAGGCGTGATACCTCTTCTGGAGAGATGAGGGGCTACAGGGCGGGTGCTCTAATGTCTCCCACATGATTTGCCGTGGCTACATTTGCGATATGGGGACATGCGTTATAATGGAGTAGCAGCACCCCTTGTCGCAAATTTCAGCACCCCTTGTGCAATTTTCCCGGACGTTTCGCTTTAGTTGCACGTTATCGTTTTCCGAGGGATGTATACCAATATTTGTCCTCTGGTAGTAAAAAAAAAAAAAAAAATAAAATAAAATAAAATAAAAAAATAAAAAAAAGGTACCCGTGGTCTAGGGGTAGCGTCTTTGCTTCATAATCAAAACGTCTTCGGTCCCGTGTTCGATCCCCGCCACTGCCTAAATTTTGATAAATAATCGGCATTGGCGGCCGAAGACTTCCGGCATAAGATGTCAGCCTCATTCTGTCAGCGGCGGATAGAGGTTCAGGGCACTCTCTTGTCCTATGGGTGGGAAATTGCCCCTACAGGCGGAAGAATCAGCACTGATCAACGACATGAGGATGCAGAAGGCAATGGAAACCACTGCATTAAAGACACGTAACGTGTACCCACAGGACATGTGGCCTGTATTTGAAGAAGTGTCATGATGATCTCTCCATTGGCAAAAGATTCCGGAATAGCCCCCATTCGGATCTCCGGGAGGGAACTGCCAAGGGGGAGGTTACCATGAGAAAAAGATTGAATAATCAACGAAAGGATATCTACGAGTCGGAGCGTGGAATGTCAGAAGCTTGAACGTGGTAGGGAAACTAGAAAATCTGAAAAGGGAAATGCAAAGGCTCAATCTAGATATACACTCCTGGAAATGGAAAAAAGAACACATTGACACCGGTGTGTCAGACCCACCATACTTGCTCCGGACACTGCGAGAGGGCTGGCTCACATGGCTCTGAGTACTACGGGACTTAACATCTATGGTCATCAGTCCCATAGAACTTAGAACTACTTAAACCTAACTAACCTAAGGACATCACACAACACCCAGTCATCACGAGGCAGAGAAAATCCCTGACCCCGCCGGGAATCGAACCCGGGAACCCGGGCGTGGGAAGCGAGAACGCTACCGCACGACCACGAGCTGTGGACTGCGATAGGGCTGTACAAGCAATGATCACACGCACGGCACAGCGGACACACCAGGAACCGCGGTGTTGGCCGTCGAATGGCGCTAGCTGCGCAGCATTTGTGCACCGCCGCCGTCAGTGTCAGCCAGTTTGCCGTGGCATACGGAGCTCCATCGCAGTCTTTTAACACTGGTAGCATGCCGCGACAGCGTGGACGTGAACCGTATGTGCAGTTGACGGACTTTGAGCGAGGGCGTATAGTGGGCATGCGGGAGGCCGGGTGGACGTACCGCCGAATTGCTCAACACGTGGGGCGTGAGGTCTCCACAGTACATCGATGTTGTCGCCAGTGGTCGGCGGAAGGTGCACGTGCCCGTCGACCTGGGACCGGACCGCAGCGACGCACGGATGCACGCCAAGACCGTAGGATCCTACGCAGTGCCGTAGGGGACCGCACCGCCACTTCCCAGCAAATTAGGGACACTGTTGCTCCTGGGGTATCGGCGAGGACCATTCGCAACCGTCTCCATGAAGCTGGGCTACGGTCCTGCACACCGTTAGGCCGTCTTCCGCTCACGCCCCAACATCGTGCAGCCCGCCTCCAGTGGTGTCGCGACAGGCGTGAATGGAGGGACGAATGGAGACGTGTCGTCTTCAGCGATGAGAGTCGCTTCTGCCTTGGTGCCAATGATGGTCGTATGCGTGTTTGGCGCCGTGCAGGTGAGCGCCACAATCAGGACTGCATACGACCGAGGCACACAGGGCCAACACCCGGCATCATGGTGTGGGGAGCGATCTCCTACACTGGCCGTACACCACTGGTGATCGTCGAGGGGACACTGAATAGTGCACGGTACATCCAAACCGTCATCGAACCCATCGTTCTACCATTCCTAGACCGGCAAGGGAACTTGCTGTTCCAACAGGACAATGCACGTCCGCATGTATCCCGTGCCACCCAACGTGATCTAGAAGGTGTAAGTCAACTACCCTGGCCAGCAAGATCTCCGGATCTGTCCCCCATTGAGCATGTTTGGGACTGGATGAAACGTCGTCTCACGCAGTCTGCACGTCCAGCACGAACGCTGGTCCAACTGAGGCGCCAGGTGGAAATGGCATGGCAAGCCGTTCCACAGGACTACATCCAGCATCTCTACGATCGTCTCCATGGGAGAATAGCAGCCTGCATTGCTGCGAAAGGTGGATATACACTGTACTAGTGCCGACATTGTGCATGCTCTGTTGCCTGTGTCTATGTGCCTGTGGTTCTGTCAGTGTGATCATGTGATGTATCTGACCCCAGGAATGTGTCAATAAAGTTTCCCCTTCCTGGGACAATGAATTCACGGTGTTCTTATTTCAATTTCCAGGAGTGTAGTAGGGGTCAGTGAAGTGAAGTGGAAGGAAGATAAGGATTTCTGGTCAGATGAGTATCGGGTAATATCAACAGCAGCAGAAAATGGTATAACAGGTGTAGGATTCGTTGTGAATAGGAAGGTAGGGCAGAGGGTGTGTTACTGTGAACAGTTCAGTGACCGGGTTGTTCTAATAAGAATCGACAGCAGACCAAGACCGACAACGATGGTTCAGGTATACATGCCGATGTCGCAAGCTGAAGATGAACAGATAGAGAAAGTGTATGAGGATTTTGAAAGGGTAATGCAGTATGTAAAGGGGGACGAAAATCCAATAGTCATGGGCGACTGGAATGCAGTTGTAGGGGAAGGAGGTGAAGAAAAGGTTACAGGAGAATATGGGCTTGGGACAAGGAATGAAAGAGGAGAAAGACTAATTGAGTTCTGTAACAAGTTTCAGCTAGTAATAGCGAATACCCTGTTCAAGAATCACAAGAGGAGGAGGTATACTTGGAAAAGGCCGGGAGATACGGGAAGATTTCAATTAGATTACATCATGGTCAGACAGAGATTCCGAAATCAGATACTGGATTGTAAGGCGTACCCAGGAGCAGATATAGACTCAGATCACAATATAGTAGTGATGAAGAGTAGGCTGAAGTTCAAGACATAAGTCAGGACGAATCAATACGCAAACAAGTGGGATAGGGAAGTACTAAGGAATGACGAGATACGTTTGAAGTTCTCTAACGCTATAGATACAGCAATAAGGAATAGCGCAGTAGGCAGTACAGTTGAAGAGGAATGGATATCTCTAAAAAGGGCCATCACAGAAGTTGGGAAGGAAAACATAGGTACAAAGAAGGTAGCTGCGAAGAAACCATGGGTAACAGAAGAAATACTTCAGTTGATTGATGAAAGGAGGAAGTACAAACATGTTCCGGGAAAATCAGGAATACAGAAATACAAGTCGCTGAGGAACGAAATATATAGGAAGTGCAGGGAAGCTAAGACGAAATGGCTGCAGGAAAAATGTGAAGACATCGAAAAAGATATGATTGTCGGAAGGACAGACTCAGCATACAGGAAAGTCAAAACAACCTTTGGTGACATTAAAAGAAACGGTGGTAACATTAAGAGTGCAACGGGAATTCCACTGTTATATGCAGAGGAGAGAGCAGATACGTGGAAAGAATACATTGAAAGCCTCTATGAGGGTGAAGATTTGTCTGATGTGATAGGAGTCGATTTAGAAGAGATAGGGGATCCAGTATTAGAATCGGATTTTAAAAGAGCTTTGGAGGACTTACGGTCAAATAAGGCAGAAGGGATAGATAACATTCCATCAGAATTTCTAAAATCATTGGGGGAAGTGGCAACAGAACGACTATTCACGTTGGTGTGTAGAATATATGAGTCTGGCGATATACCATCTAACTGTCGGAAAAGCATTATCCACACAATTCCGAAGACGGCAAGAGCTGACAAGTGCGAGAATTATCTCACAATCAGCTTAACAGCTCATGCATCGAAGCTGCTTACAAGAATAATATACAGAAGAATGGAAAAGAAAATTGAAAATGCGCTAGGTGACGATTAGTTTGGCTTTAGGAAAAGTAAAGGGACGAGAGAGGCAATTCTGACGTTACGGCTTATAATGGAAGCAAGGCTAAAGAAAAATCAAGACACTTTCATAGGATTTGTCGACCTGGAAAAAGCGTTCGACAATATAAAATGGTGCAAGCTGTTCGAGATTCTGAAAAAGTAGGGGTAAGCTATAGGGAGAGACGGGTCATATACAATATGTACAACAACCAAGAGGGAATAATAAGAGTGGACGATCAAGAACGAAGTGCTCGTATTAAGAAGGGTGTAAGACAAGGCTGTAGCCTTTCGCCCCTACTCTTCAATCTGTACATCGAGGAAGCAATGATGGAAATAAAAGAAAGGTTCAGGAGTGGAATTAAAATACAAGGTGAAAGGATATCAATTATACGATTCGCTGATGACATTGCTATCCTGAGTGAAAGTGAAGAAGAATTAAATGATCTGCTGAACGGAACGAACAGTCTAATGAGTACACAGTACGGTTTTAGAGTAAATCGGAGAAAGACGAAGGTAATGAGAAGTAGTAGAAATGATAACAGCGAGAAACTTAACATCAGGATTGATGGTCACGAAGTCAATAAAGTTAAGGAATTCTGCTACCTAGGCAGTAAAATAACCAATGACGGACGGAGCAAGGAGGACATCAAAAGCAGACTCGCTATGGCAAAAAAGGCATTTCTGGCCAAGAGAAGTCTACTAATATCAAATATCGGCCTTAATTTGAGGAAGAAATTTCTGAGGATGTACGTCTGCAGTACAGCATTGTATGGTAGTGAAACATGGACTGTGGGAAAACCGGAACAGAAGAGAATCGAAGCATTTGAGATGTGGTGCTATAGACGAGTGTTGAAAATTAGGTGGACTGATAAGGTAAGGAATGAGGAGGTTCTATGCAGAATCGGAGAGGAAAGGAATATGTGGAAAACACTGATAAGGAAAAAGGACAGGATGATAGGACATCTGCTAAGACATGAGGGAATGACTTCCATGGTACTAGAGGGAGTCGTAGAGGGCAAAAACTGTAGAGGAAGACAGAGATTGGAATACGTCAAGCAAATAATTGAGGACGTAGGTTGCATGTGCTACTCTGAGATGAAGAGGTTAGCACAGGAAAGGAATTCGTGGCGGGCCGCATCAAACCAGTCAGTAGACTGACGACCAAACAAAAAAGTCAAGAAAAGAATAGTGGATGGTTGGTCCTGTTTGGATGCATTTGGTAATAACGGCACTACAGTTCACGTGTCCGCATTTATCGCACTCATGCCAGAAGACACGAATGCCACACGAACCTGTTGCCTACATTTGGTGCTTTTGTATCGGCATCGGAGTCGCGCTACGTTACACGTACGCTGCAACAACGACCTAAAACGGAAACTTTCTGATCGCCCCTTATAATGACAACAATAAAAAACTACATAATGAGTGAAAGTTTTATGAGGTATGGTGGAGACGTTCTACAGCTGCAATGAAACTCTTGCCTTGACCTCAAAAAAAATTTATTTCTTCCTTACACGTTTCGGCACATCGCTGTAGTGAAAGAAACTGAATGTAAAAGGAGAAGCACACAATATTCAAATGTGTGTGAGTTCCTAAGGGACCAAACTGCTAGGGTCATCGGTCCCTAGACTTACACACTACTTAAACTAACTTATGCTAAGAACTATACACACACCCATGCCCGAGGGAGGAATCGAACCTCTGGCGGGAGGGGCTGCGCAGTCCGTAACATGGCGCCCTAAACCGCACGGCCACTCGGCGCGGCGAATTCAATAATTCAGACTGCAGAACTTGCACCTATCTACTTTTTATCAACAGTGTTCTAGCTGGTGCTAGAACTGCAAACTGTGCCGTCATATTCACTTTGTGATACAGATGTGTTTCTCATTCTGTGCTTCTCCTTTTAAAAAAATGGCTCTAGGCACTATGGGACTTAACATCTGAGGTCATCAGTCCCCTAGACTTACAACTACGTAAACCTAACTAACCTAACGACATCGTACACATCCAACCCTGAGGCAGAATTCGAACCTGCGAACGTAGCAGCCGCGTGGTTCCGGACTGAAGCGCCTAGAACCGCTCGGCCACAGTGACCGGCGCTTCTCCTTTTACATTCAGTTTCTTTCACAATGACGAAATGCCGAAACGCGTAAGGAAGAAATATTTTGTGATCAAGACGAAAGTCTCATTATAAATAATAAAATATTAGAAAGTATAGTTGTACAGAAAGATGAAGATTTGAATTTCCTTTCAGATACATGGTCCAGAGACCATCTTACTGATTGTGACGTGGCAATGTTAAGACACTAGCCTCATATTTGGGAGACGAGTGGTTAATAAATAATATTTGTGGTTCTGATTTGTTTGTTGTGATGTTTCTAATCCTCCCCAGGCAACCGTTGGACGCTGGAGCTGTTTCTCCAGTACAACCCATACTTCCCACTGCCGGTGTTCCATCGAAGCATGGCCTTCCACTCTGCTTCTACATGGACCAAAAATTTAGCTCTATACATACTAATCTCAAAGACAGTATTGAACAGTCCCTGGGTCTCAATGAATAATTCGCATTTTTGATGAATTCATGGGTCTACATTTCTTGCAGTGCATAACTGTATTTTATGACTGCTTCCATAGAAAGACAATTTCCAAATGTTTCGTAAACAATAAAGTATTAGGAAGACCGATGAAAGGGGTGCTGCGGATTCACGAAATACACATCTCCGTTCTGGATATAATACTAACAGGAGTGTCATATAACTGAAAAACATGTAAGAGAGCTAAGATGTTGCAGTATGACGCCATTCAAAGCATGAAAAGAACGTAGTCGAAAACAGAATTCGCTCTATAAAATAATTTTGAAATATATCACCTCTACCTAAGTCGACACTTTAATGTAGCTCCCGTTTTGCATATTTCTTCCGGATGTCCTTAGCCCCATCTCAGTGGGTGCAATTAGTCTGGCACCAGCGCAATGGATAGCTCCGTGTACAGGTAGCAAACGAGCCCGAAAGGGTGGTGGCGGCTGGAAAGGGCCTGCGGTGGTGGTTCAGGGCAGGGGCAGGGATCCTCCGCCAACTTGGAGTCGTTAATTTCGCGCCGTGGAACAGAGCGTGCCAGATTAGAGTGGCGTCGTAGTTAAAGCCTTCGGAAAATGATATCGCGCGAGCGGCGGCAGTAAATTTGTAATTTAGAGGCTGGCAGCGCGGCAGAAGCAATTACAGGGATCAGTAATTATCGCTCAGGGTGGGAGGGGGCTGGGTTGGATAGGTGGGGGTAGGCGCTGGCGGTGGGATGGATGGAGTTGGGGGGGGGGGGGACCCCACCTGGCGCCTGGCGGCCGGATGGCCCGCGTAATCAAACGACTCCCTCTCCCAGGCCTGCGCGTGTCACTCGCGGCGCCTGCCACTACACTCACACACACACACACACACACACACACAGTAATGGCGCTGCGGTGAAGGACACTTCGCACCAGGTCTCCGCCGGTAATCGTTGTCCCAGTTGTCTCAGCGTGAGCTTAGGACGCCAATTAATATATAACTCGGTCACCTGGTCATCGAGCTGAACTCGCGTGACAGACATCACTGACAGCGATTACCGGAAACAGATAAACCCTTACGAGGTGCCGGGGCTAGAGTATTGAACACTAAATTCTTCTAGAATCTCCATATGGAAATGATGCTCTAAGCCACCCCCCCCCCCCCCCCCCCCTCATTCTAACTCCGACTTTTGCTGTTGCACAGGGATTAAGAAGAAATACGAACTGTAATCGACCCTGCAAGTGGTGTAGAAAAGAGTTTGGCACCTGCAATAATTTAATTTGATAAAGGAAAGTTTCATTAACGTAGTGAGAAATGAAAGGGTTGCTTTACTGATCCACAGAATGAAAGTTCTGTCCAAAATGACAATTTGATTTATTATGACTAAACTCAAAATAATAAACAGAACACATGAAACATTTACAATACGTCAAATTGGATACTCAAATAAATGCTGTGAAGGTGAAGTTGTCCATAAACTAGCTTGTGACGTTTATGACAAAGTGGTATGTGGGGCCAGTTCCTTGCAACTCAAATCTTAAGAGAAACACCCAGCTAACCCAACATTAATTGCTGCTACAGTAGTGAGAACTCAGGCAATGAACATCCAACCGAGAACCACGTAAGAAAAGACGGGAACAGGCGCGCTCTGCTGAGCTCTGATTATCACAGAGCAAATTCTCTAATCTGCCGGTGCTCCGGACATATGTTACCAAGCTGTCTTCTTAACTGCAAGGACACGATCTGGCGTACTGGAAGAGATGGATGGTTGCTTCGACGTCCCGTCGTTGTCATGATGTCGCGAGTATAGCCCGAAACAAATTATCCTGGTCTGGTTGTTCCAGATGAAAGACTTCCTATCAATACATATGCGCCTCTGAGGGAGACGAAGAAGGCTCGCCACACAGTCACTGACGGTACAGTGATTGGTTTTAACAAGTGAAGTCACACAGTAACTTCGATACAGTCAACTTTAGCCAAAACTTCTCAAGACGGACAACATAGGCCGCTTGTACACAGAACGCCCAATTGCCAACTGTACTCGGAAAGTTACGTTGAAGTCAAAACTTCAGCAACTTCGTCAAACAGTTACGATTAAATGAAAGCATATTAGACAGCCAACGGAAGGCAGGCTGTCCAGAGCAGCGAGAGCTCAGTTTTGTAACCTACCCCGACCAAAAGGCGAGAGCCGACTACCACAAGAGCACCCGTACAAGCCGAACACAGAACATTTCCACCCCCACGACAGTGGTCGTGGTTAAACGTTCCAATCAGCAACTCGAAAACCGGCGGAAAATTCCCCTCTATTGCTGACGCAGTACTATTCCACCAATGGAGATACTTAGCGCCAATTTCTGCGCCGATTTTGCTACGTCACGGAGCTATTCCCTGAGCAAGCCAATCACAGTTACGATTTTGCAGGAAACGCGGGAATTTGCCCGCCAAGACTGCGTGGGAACACAAGTCATTTCCACGCCTCGCTGGTAGCCCGCCAGAAAGTGTTTTCACTAAGTTTCTGCGAAGTAATGGAATCTCTAGCCCAGCCGCCCCTTCTGGGCGTGTCGCTCCCGCTCTTATGACAATGTCGGCGTCTGGAAAGCATCCACTGGACTCCCTCACACCCGTCGGCTTAACCCTTTCAAGCTCAGCAGAACTCGCCTGTCACCGGACCACCCGGGTGACGAGAGACGCTGCACGCGAAGTCCGCGTGTGAAGGATTAGCAACTTTTCACCGCATGCAATTAGAGAGGAAAATCGAATTACTCAGAGTAAGATAGAAATATGAGAGGGGACTCATGCCACCTCTCACGCTACCGCATTTCTACGATCCTTTTGAGGAGACTCTCGTCGGGAATAAATACTTCCTGATGTTAAATGACCATTTCTCGCGACTTCTGCGAACGTTTGTTTCAATAGTTCTGCATCAAAAGGCCTTGACCATCATTTGTTGTAACTTTGTACCAGCTTTCCAATACCCTCGTCACAGAAGGTAGCCGCCTGTGCTTTCTCCCATTTCCCTACACTGCTCTAAAGCTCGTTGTCTGTACTAAAATGTTGTCGTATAGCCAGTGAGCTCGTGTGAGCAGAGATGAAACTCAGAGGCAGCCAATTACGTGTTGTATATTCTGGGTGATCAAACACTTCCCACCGAAAACGTCGCAGGAAAGAGTATCTTCGTTGGACCTGCATTGTGAGGCCGAGAATTGTCGTGAAGAGGGAGACGCATGACAGTTACGTGGGCTACGCGACATCAGGCAAAATCTCTCATCAGGTCCTCACACTTGGCAGGAGACCCTATTGTTCTAGACATCTTTACGTACTGAGTGTGCGCTCAGAACTGATAAGAACGACGTGATGCAATCGACGGGCGTACTGGCGAAACTGCCGACACTATGCAAAGTTTCATAGGATTTTCATTGTGGTTTCCATTTCAAGCTCGGCCGGACCTTCCTTTCCGAATAGCCCTCGTAATTGTGAAGAAGATTCAAGAGATTACAGACTAGGCAATAAGGAACTGAATGAAATGCTCATTCTGATTCAGTGTATTACGCCGTTGAAAAGATCAAAATGGTTCAAATGGCTCTGAGCGCTATGGGACTTAACATCTGAGGCCATCAGTCCCCTTGAACTTAGAAATACTTAAACCTAACTAACCTAAGGACATCACACACATCCATGCCCGAGGCAGGATTCGAACCTGCGACCGTAGCGGTCACGTGGTTCCACACTGAAGCACGTAGAACCGCACGACCACGTTGAAAAGATCCTCAGTCATTACCAAATGTAAATGCCCGACACAATAATAAGGAGGAGTTCATACCTTATGTAGCAGCGACATACAATACCAAGTATGGGTGAGTATATTACTCTCGCCATATGAAGTGATCTACAATAGTAGTGCCAAAACCCTCATGAAGCAAAGACGTTTCCTACATAAGAGTGTTAATTATGAGAGTGAAGGACATCTGGGAACCAGTAAGTGGCTTCAAAATGAAGCCTCTGGAACGCCAAGAGTAGGCTTTAGGGAAGAAGAGAGTCTTTCCGAAATACTGTTTTGGACAATAGGAGATCTGATGTATCTTGATGTTTTAATTAATAAATACTATTAAAAAATCGTCTTTTAAGTAAAATTAGCCATCAGAATCGACATATTTTGACCACTTGCTTCGACTGAAATAGCTTATTGCTACAAAATCTTTTCTAAAAACTACGATGAGCAGTGTTCTCAAACCAGGGTTTGCTGGGTAGAAGCTATCGCCCACAGAACCTATTACGTCGCTGTCAATAAGACCTTTTATGAACCATGCAGCGCACTTTGAATTCGTTTGGTCTTTCTTTTAGTTACGGACATCACACGCTGTATGAATTATCAACAATTGCTCACACTAGCGTCTTGTTTCCGATTTCTCTGCAAAATGTTTCCGATTAAAAGCTTCCAATTCATCTTCCGCCTTCACTGCACATTTTAAGTGTTCGTCCCACTTCATTTCATTTCGCAGTACTAATCCTACATAGTTATTCGATGTGACATGCTCGTCTCCCCTATCCCCCCTATCCCCTCATTGTTGAATTGATCTAAATAAATTTGAAGATTGTTGTTGCAGAATTATATATATTGTCACATTTTAGTATATCATACAGTCTTTTGAATTTTCACGTTAACAAAGCCGAAATTACATTGTTCACCCAAAATACAAAAATACGTCCGATCACATCAGATGCATGCTTACTACTACGTCACTCTTCAGCAGTACCAGTATTCCAAAGCGTTTAAAATTTTTGTTGACAAATGAATGTCTGTTAATTTCGATTATTATTTCTTAAATGGATCTAGAAATAAACATAGTAAACAGTACTAGATTGCGTAATTATTAATGGAAATTTTAAGGGTCGCAAATAATTCGTAATTTCAAATGTTTCTAAAAACAATAATTTTAACTGTACGTTCAGAAATAGTACTTATCGATTGTAACATCGAAAATAAAGTAATTCCTTTTCATAAATCTTAGCTTGAAAATATAAGACGTTGTGTATAAAATTATATGAAAGTTATCAGAAAAGCAACTGAGATAATATTGACCTGCCCAAAATTCGAAAAACAATACTGGTATCGACAACTACTGTTGAGGAAAAGTTATGCTATAGGAGGATGACCCGTTAAACCTGGCTGTACTATGTTAGCAAAGTAGACAGCCTCGTAATTCCCAATGCCCCGAACATTCGGAGGAGCTAAGCAAATTTCGAGTGGAATTCAAGATAAATAGTTTTTGTTTTATTTTTGTTTTTATGTTGTTTGTGGTTATCCTTCTGACCCAAGTAATAATACCTTTTCCGCTACGCCAGAGCTAGCCACTTGTGCCGCCTTTCGACAATGACGCATATCCGTCAACAGTGCCCAAACAGCTGTTCGCATTTAGTCACTATCCACTATGTGGGAAATCAGGAAAACCTCAGTGGCTCACAGTACCACTGACAACTGCTACGACTGTCCTGTTCAGTGCAGATGATCATGTTAGTGAACAGAGAAAACGAAGAATACGGTACGTGATGGGAGTATCTACACACTCAAAAGTAAAGAACAGACTACGGTTAATTGTAAGCCCTGACTAACACAAACTGAGCTACACTTAGAAACACCATAGTGAGTCTTTAATGTCTAGATGTGCCCGAATTCTATTCCAGAACATCTGAATGTTTCCCCAGAAGTTATTAGTTTCTCATAGTATCAAAACTTAATAGCTAACGAAATATTCATATTCACAAATCTTAGTGATTCTAAAAAACATATGTCTCGAAAGATTGCGTGATCATTATAGATCTAATGTTTCTAATAAATGGATACCAATGTGACCTGTGGTGAGACAGTGGTACTTAACACAAATAGAACATTATCACAAATGGTTCAAATGGATCAGAGCACTATGGGACTTAACTTCTTAGGTCTTCAGTCCCCTAGAACATAGAACTACTTAAACCTAACTAACCTAAGGACATCACATACATCCATGCATGAGGTAAGAATCGAACCTGCGACCGTAGCGGCCGCGCGGTTCCCGACTGTAGCGCCTAGAACATTATCACATAAACATGGTAATTTAGAATCGAACACAAGGTAATATTTGGAAATTGTTAAGGAAAATTCGTTTTAAAATTGTTGTATAACCTAATTATTAACCAATTATTCGATTTAAACTACGAAATCAATTCAGATTACTAGTGATGAATGAAAGTATGGATGTAACTGAAACGAATACCAGCGATTCCGAATCTAATAAGTTTTTTTCGTTTTTATATCCTACGTGTAATTTGATTTTTAGTTGGGCCAACTCTGTTTAAGTACAGATGTTCATTAGTTTCCGGTGCGAAAATTTGTCTAAATATTTCATATGATCTTTTGGGGAGCGGTCTGTATACAGCTACTTCAGCCATTCGCGAGTGTAACAGTGAATGGGGTACCTGTTAGTGGTACCAGCAGAAGACTCCGCCACACACCGTAAGGTGGCTTGCGGAGTATGATGTAGATGTAAATGTAGATGTAGGAAGCAGGAGTCACTAGTGCGTAGCTTGACTATTTGGTTACAAAGGTCAAACATTTTGTTACCGCTCATCTAGATTCCACAAGCCGTCACCACTCCGGAGATAGGCAAGTTCATCTTCCCAAAGGTTTTTGTTTGGTGGCTTTTGCAGCTACATGATTACCCTGCAATTCAAAATTACGTTCCTGGCAGGGAATTCATCGAACCACTTTCTAGCTGTTTCTCTGCTGTTCCACTCTCTAATACAGTGCGGGAAAAACGAACACTTAAATCTTTCCGTGCGAACCTTTGGTTGGCTTTCCCCACAAGGTTATCTGTGTGATAGTTCCATTTAAGTAATTCGCAATTATAATCTCTAAGTACTTGGGTACAGCCTTTAGCTTTGTGTTATACGTCGTGTAACCGAAATTTAGCAGATTTCTTTTAATTCTCATGTGGATGACTTCACACGTTTCATTATTTAGGGTCAATTGCCACTTCTTGCACCATACAGATACGTTGTCGAAACCATTTTGCAATTTGTTTTCATGATCTGATGATTTTACGAGACGGTAAATGACAGCATCATCTGCAAAAAATCTAAACGACCCGCTCAGATTGTGTCCTAAACCGTTTATGCAGGTCAGGAACTGCAAAGGACACTTAAAATTTACTTCAGGAAACGCCAGTTATTACTTCTCTTTTGCCCGATGACTTTCCGTCAGTTATTAGGAACTGAGACCTTTCTGACAGGAAATGACGTATGCAGTCGCACATACAATTTGAATAGTAGCCTGTGAAGAATGGCGTCAAAAACTTTCTGGAAGTTTAAAAATACGGAATCATCTGGGTGTCTTCTGTCGATAGCACACAGTATATCGTGAAAATTAAGAGCTATTTTGTGGTTCCGTGTTTACTATACGTCAATAAATTGTTAAGTGGGAGGTCATTCATGTTGCAGCACAGCATATGGTCCAACAAACTCCTACTGCAAATCGGTGTTAGTGATGATGGTCTGTAATTCAGAAAATTACTCCCATTACCTATCTTGGATACGCGTGTGACTTATGCAGCTTTCCAGTCCTCGGGTACGGATCTTTCGACGAGTGAGCGATTGTATATGATTGCTGACGATGGAGCTACTGTATTAGCATACTCTGAAAGGAGCGTGTGCTATACAATCTGGACCAGAGGCCTTGTCTTCATTGTTTTAAGCTACTTCACTACAAAGAGGATAACTACTTCCAAGTTATATTGGCAGTTATTCGTGATTAGAATACTTACTTCGTCTTCTTTTGTGAAGAATTTCGAAAAGCCGTGTTTCGTAACTCTGCTTCGGTGCCACCGTCATCAATAATATCGCCATAATTATAGGATACTGGTGTTGATTGCGTCTTGTCGATGGTGTACATACGAGCAGAATCTCTTAGATTAGATTACATTAGTACTTGTTCCATAGATCATGAATACGACACTTCGTAATGATGTGGAACGTATCAGGTTATTAAATGGTGTCTATACAAGATATTACATTACACAAAATACACTACTGGCCATTAAAACTACTACACCAAGAAGAAATGCGGATGATAAACGGGCACTCTTTGGACAAATATATTATACTAGAACTGATATGTGATTACATTTTTACGTAATTGGGTCCATAGATCCTGAGTAATCAGTACCACCTCTGGACGTAACAACGACCTTGATACGCCTAGCCATTGAATCAAACAGACCTGGGATGGCGTGTACAGGTACAGCTGCGCATGCAGCTTCAACACGATACCACAGTTCATCAAGAGTTGAGACTGGCGTATTGTGACGAGCCAGTTGCTCGGCCACCATTGACCAGACGTTTTCATTTGGTGAGAGATCTGGAGAATGTGCTGGTCAGGGCAGCCGTCGAACATTTTCTGTGTCCAGAAAGGCCCGCACAAGACCTGCAACATGCGGTCGTACATTATCCTGCAGAAATGTAGGGTTTCGCGGGGATCGAATGAAGGGTAGAGCCACGGGTCGTAACACATCTGAAATGCAACGTCCACTGTTCAAAGCGCTGTCAATGCGAACAAGAGGTGATCGAGACGTGTAAGCCATCATCACGCCGGGTGATACGCCAGTATGGCGATGACGAATACACGCTTAGAATGTACGTTCACCGCGATGTCGCCAAACACGGATGCGACCATCATGATGCTGTAAACAGAACCTGGATTCATCCGAAAAAATGACGTTTTGTCATTGGTGCACCCAGGTTCGTCGTTGAGTACACCATCGCATGCGCTCCTGTCTGTGATGCTGTGTCATGGGTAACCGCAGCCACGGTCTCCGAGCTGATAGTCCATGCCGGTGCAAACGTCGTCGAACTGTTCTTGCAGATAGTTGTTGTCTTGCAAACGCCCCCATCTGTTGAGTCAGGGGTCGAGACGTGGCTGCACGATCCGTTACAGCCATACGGATAAGATGACTGTCATCTCGACTGCTAGTGATATGGGACCGTTGGGATCCAGCACGGCGTTCCGTATTACTCTCCTGAACCCACCGATTCCATATTCTGCTAACAGTCTTTGGATCTCGACCAACGCGAGCAGCAATGTCGCGCTACGATAAAACGCAATCGCGATAGGCCACAATCCGACCTTTATCAAAGTCGGAAACGATCGTACGCATTTCTCCTCCTTATACGAAGCATCACAACAATGTTTCACCAGGCAACGCCGGTCAACTGCTGTTTGTGTATCAGAAATCGGTAGGAAATTTTCCTCGTGTCAGCACGTTGTAGGTGTCGCCACCGGCGCGAACCTTTTGTGAATGCTCTGTAAAGCTCATCATTTGCACATCACAGCATCTTCTTCCTGTCGGTTAAATTTCGCGTCTGTAGCACGCCATCTTCGTGGTGTAGCAATTTTCCTGGCCAGTAGTGTATTACATGACAATATTTTTAATTTTTTTTGCGGCTGTTGGGGAAATTACCCACTTACTATATCCAAAAATGCTTCTAAGGAGTAGAAGGAGTTCCTTCAGTACATTCCCATCGCGAGGTAGTAGAGCACTAAGCAGAATGCTGGTGTTTAAAAGGCTCGCAGAACGTAGCGGGCAGCGAGAGGTGGCGAGAAAGCATTACCGTCCCAGCAGGTGTGGAATGCGAGCTATTCATCAGGCAACTGCCGCGGCCGGCGCAGCGACGGACAGCTGCTAAGTCGCCGCGTGCGAGATATCGATTGCGGCGTCGACCGGGCTGCGGGTGGTGCTCGGCAGCGGGCGCCCGCGGTGGCCCGCCCGGGCCCGCCACCGCGCCCTCGCCGCCGCTCTCGCTTTCCCTGGGCTTTTTGAAGCGGCGGGCGGCGGCCTGTCAGCTGGCGGATTCCCGGATCGACGGCGCGCCTTTCAGGAGCCACTCCCGGGCGCCGTCCCCGCACCCGTGCCTCGTTGTCCCTTTGTAATGCTGCGAGCCCCGGCGCGTGCATATCGCCCCGGCCCGTAATTAAAAGCCACGCAGGCGGCGGCGCCGGCGTCCGCCTCGCCTGCCGAAATGGGATCGCGGCTACCGGCGTCGCATTGACGGCTGCAAATATGTGCTGTCTGGCTAATACAGTCATACCATTACCTACTGGCATGGACGTCCTACCACCCTGATATAACACATCGAGAACAGCCCGTTCTGCAGTGTTAGTGTTCTCCACAAATGTGCTTACCTACACAAACAGATGCGAACAATTCTGTCATGTGATGAATATTTACATTTGTAAGGAACAATCTTCAAGCAGAAATCTCAATATACACTACATTGCTCTTTTACCTCACTTCATGTGGCAATGTATCATATACAGGGTGAAAATATTTAAACCGACAAACTCTGGGTGGTTGTAGGGGACGCCAAAACAAATATTTTTCCCTAATGTCATTTTTTCCTATGAGGAGTATTTAAACTGGTAGAGGACGATTTCTCTGGCGGCAAATTAATTAAACCAACAAACACTTTTCCATTTTTTTATGACCAGGAGACAACACATTAACACAACCCAATATTTCAATTACAGTAGATTTTCAAAAATGCCTCCATTGACACGTAAACAAAGGTTACACCGTCGGATCATGTTCTGTCTGACACGGGCAAAAACCCCAGGAATTTTTCCTGCTGCTGCTACTATCCGGTCAACCAGATCCTCCTCTGATGCAGCAGGAGTTGCGTAAACAAGGTTGCGCATCTCTCCCCACACAAAAAAGTTCAGAGGGGAGATATCTGGGGGTCGAGTGGGTCATGGTACAGAACCACCTCTGCCAATCCATCTGGAACTGCACGACCGCTACGGTTGCAGGTTCGAATCCTGCCTCGGGAATGGATGTGTGTGATGTACTTAGGTTAGTTAGGTTTAAGTAAGGCACAGATGACCTCTGAAGTTGAGTCCCATAGTGCTCAGAGCCATTTGAACCATTTGCCAATCTACGTTTCAACGAACCGTCGGTCCAGGAATCGTCACACACGACGACTGAAATGTGCCGGCGCCCCGCCATGTTGGAACCACATGCGTTGTCTTGTAGGGAGCGGGACGCCTTCCAGCAATTCTGGCGATGCTCTGGCGAGAAATTTGTAATAGTGCCTGCCATTTAATGGCAATTAAACAGTCTCCAACAACACCGACACACACATTAACGAAGAGCCGCACTTGATGAGCGATATTGACTGTGGCATATGAGTTATCCCCACTCCAAACATGCGAAAAATTGTTCAAATGGCTCTGAGCACTATGGGACTTAACATCTGAGGTCATCAGTCCCCTAGAACTTGGAACTATTTAAACCTAACTAACCTAAGGACATCACACACATCCATGCCCGAGGCAGGATTCGAACCTGCGACCGTAGCGGTCGCGCGGTTCCAGACTGACGCGCCTAGAACCGCTCGGCCACTCCCCAAACATGCGAATTGTGCATGTTGAACACTCCATCACGCCCGAACGTTGCTTCATCGTTAAACAACTCAGAGGCTGGAAATGTAGGATGCATTTCACACTGTTCCAGGTACCACTGGAAAAACTGTGCTCTGGGTGGATAATCAACTGGTTCCAGTTTGTGGACACGCTCTAAGTGAAATGGACGTAACAACTGCTCTCGAAGAACTGTTTTTACATTCGTCTGATTCGTCTCCATGTTATGTGCAATTGCATGAGTGCTGATTTAAGGATCCCGCTCCACATGCTGCAAGACAGTTTCCTCAAATTGCAGCGTTCTTACCGTGCGACGGCGTTCCTGTACAGGTAATCAGCTAAATGACCCGGTCTCACGCAGACGTTGGTTCACAGCAGCAAAGGTCGTATGATGCGAGATACGGCGAATAGGATATTGTTGTGCAGCTATTGTTGTGTAGCTCGTCCGTTGTGGTGCGCTACGTAGTACGCACCAACCATACCAGTGTACTCACTCCAGATGTATCGCTCCATTCGTAAACAGAGACAAAGCACTACTACACTGATGGACAGCAGTTGCCTACAACAGAAGAGTGTAATATGCCTCTAACGACTGAAGAGAGTAATATGGGCTACACTGGTTTAAATAATCCTCATAAATGACATTAGGGAAAAACATTTGTTTTGATGTCCCCTACAACCTATCAGAGTTTGTCGGTTAAAATAGTTTTCACCCTGTACAGCGCACACAGCCACACTGACGCTCGTTGTGCGCTAGTTTTGAAGAAATTTATTAATTGCCATAACCACCTGATTTTAACAACAGCAATTGAGTGCAACAACACGTTAACATGCGCGAATTGTTAGTAACTTAAATGCATAGACAGATTGTATGTCGTTATGGTGTTTGTCTTGGGGAACAAATTCAGGATAAGAATCCACATCCAATGCTGCCGATCGTGAGTGTCAAATATATACGGATTAACACCTGCTGCCTGGCCACCCCTTCGGCAGAACGTCTGCAGTTGTGCACTACTGGCCATTAAAATTGCTACACAACACAGATGACGTGCTACACAAGCGCAATTTAACCGACTGGAGGAAGATGCTGTGATTTGCAAAATGATTAGCTTTCAGAGCATTCACACAAGGTTGGCGCCGGTGGGGACACCTACAACATGCTGACATGAGCAAAGTTTCCAACTGATTTCTCATACACAAACAGCAGTTGACAGGCGTTGCCTGGTGAAACGTTGTTGTGATGCCTCGTGTAAGGAGGAGAAATGCGTACCATCACGTTTCCGACTTTGCTAAAGGCTCGTCACAATACGACAGTCACTACTCTTGATGAATTGGGGTATCGTGTTGAAGCTGCATGGGCAGCTGTACCTGCACACGCAATCCAAGCTCTGTTTGACTGTACCAAGGCCGTTATTACGGCCAGAAGCGGTTGTTCTGGGTACTAATTTCTGAGGATCTACGCACCTAAATTGCGTGAAAATGTAATCACATCTCAGTTCTAGTATAATATATTTGTCCAATGAATACCCGTTTATCATCTGCATTTCTTCTTGGTGTAGCATTTTTAATGGCCAGTAGTGTAGGTGTAAAATTAAGTTGCAAATATCTACAGAGGCAGCACAGAATAGTACGACACCCATCTAACATTATGAGTCGTTTCTGACATTTTAATGCATATAAAGTCTATCAACTCGCAGCTGTAACATTCCTCGCAAAGGAATAGTCCTAATTGTTCGATACGAGCTTGGGTGGAGTAACAGCACTTTGTTTTTCGAATACAGATCACAGACACTAAATAACAAGATGTCTGATGAATTCGAGTGTCTTCACACGTTTCGTGGGCATTTATCGTCGTGTCAGTGGTGGCTCTATAGTATTCGAAACGTAATCCATACTACGAGATATACTTGAGTTATGGAATATGATCATCTAAATTGCTTTTTTGACAGGTACCTTGCCGTTTAGTATTACAGTTTGCGGCAAAACTCACTTAAATGATCAACTTTGCTTTACAGTCTCGAAAAAATAGTCTGATTCATATTTCCTCACAGCAGTATCACTACTCAGTTCTGCTTTTTGAACCGTGTATTATTCAAGAAATAGTACGACCAGCAATAGCTTTCGTAGTAACGGTTGCCTTCCTAGCCTAAATATTACTTTTAATGTTCTATTTCTCAGTAAATTTAATTTTTCTCCGCTATTTTGTTTAGCAGACACAATTTTCATGTTGCCAGAATCCTTGATACGTTAATTCTGGGTATCCTTCTTATATTTCAGTTTGTTGTCGTTAAGTTGGTTAAGTCAGACACGTTGATAGATCAACACCACGTCTCAAAGAGCACATACATAATGATTATCTTTCCTTGGGTGGGGTTGGCAAACATATAGAACTTTAAGACATAATTGTCGCCTCTGAAGCATAAAATTATTTATTTACAAATCCCCCGATTCGTATTTCAGTCTTTCTTCATTCTGAAGTGGAATCCTGCTTGTAATGCTCTAGCATACTTAGGAAACAGTCAAAGACTGAAACAACAGTCGTGAATTTTATAATTATTAATATCATCAGTCGAAGATGACAACGATGTGTTTCAGACATATACATATCGCAGGCATTTTCGCAAATATTACAGAGCTGGAAAAGAATACCTCAGTTCTTAGGAGATAAGTCAGAAAAAAGCTAAGGAAAGAAGCCTTTATACCATTGTATTCATATGATCTATCAAATGCAGGGAATACTGATGTTGTTGTTCTGGTCTCCAGTCTGAAGACTGGTTAGATGGAGCTCTCCATGCTACTCTATCCTGTGTAAGTCTCTTCATCTCCGAATAACTGGTGCAACCTACATCCTGCTGAATCTGCTTACTGTATTCATCTCTTGGTCTCCCTCTTGATTTTTACTTGTCACACTTCCTTGCAATACAAAATTAATGTTCCGTTGGTATCTCAGAATGTGTCCTACGAACCAGTCTCTTCGTCTAGTCAGGTTGTGGCACAAATTTCTTTTCGTCCCAGTTCTGTTCAGTATCTCCTCATTACTTGTGTGATTTCATTTATCATCAGCATTCTTCTTTAACACCACATTTCAAAAGCGCTTGTTCTCTTCTTTACTAAGCTGTTTATCGTTCATGTTTCACTTGCGTGCAGGGCTACATTTCCATAAAAGATTTTGAAGCACACAAATCTGTATACGAAGTTAACAAATCTCTCTTCTTCAGAAACGCTTTTTTTTCCATTATCAGTCTACATTTTATATCCTCTCTCCTTCACCAGTCGTCAGTTACTTAATTAAAAAACTCATCTGCTCTAATCTAATTCCCTCAGCGTCACCTGATTTGATTTAACTACAACTCTTTATCCTCGTTTTGCATTTGTTTATGTTCATCTTATATCCTCCTTGCAAGAACTATCCATTCCTTTCATCTATTATTCCAAGACCTTTGCTGTCTCTCACACAATTACTATGTCATCAGTTCAACTTAAGCTTTTATTTCTTTTCCCTGGATTTTAATTCCTACTTCAAATGTTTCTTTTGTTTCCTTTACTGCTTGTTCAAAGTACAAATTGAATAACGTCAAGGATAGGCTACAACACTGTCTCACTCCCTTCTCAACCATTGCTTCCCTTTCATACCCTTCGACATTGTCAAAAGCTTTCTCTAAGTCTAAAAACGCTATAAATACAGATTTGTTTTTTCCTGACCTGTCTTCTAAGATACGTCGTAGGGTTAGCATAGCCTCAAGTGCACTTACATTTCTGCGGAATCCTGTCTGACCTTCCCCGACGTCGGCTTCTACCAGTTTTTCCATTGTTCTGTAAAGAATTCGTGTTAGTATTTTGCAACCATGACTTATTAAATTGACAGTTCGGTAATACACGTGTCAGCACATGCTTTCTTTGCTATTGGAATCATTGTATTCTTCTTGGAGACTGTGGGATTTCCCCTGTTTCATGCATCTTGCACACCAGATGGAAGAGTTTTGTCATAGCTGGTTCTCACAAGGTTATCAGTAGTTCGAACGGAATGTTGTCTACCCCCGGGGCTTTGTTTTGACTTAGGCCTTTCCGTGTTTCGTCGAATTCTTCTCGCATAATCTCCATCTACATCCTCTTCTGTCTCTATAAAGTTGCCTGCGAGCTCATCTCGCTTGTATAGACCCTCCGTACTCCTTCCACCTTTTGGCTTTACCTTCTTTGCTCAGTACGGTTTTCCATCTGAACTGCTAATGTTCATACTGCAGCTCCTCTTTTTTCCAAGGCCCTATTCAATTTTCCTGTAGGCGGTATCTATCTTTCCGCTAGTGATATATGCTTCTGTATCCTTACATCTGTCCTCTAGCCATTTCTGCTTAGGCATTGTGCACTTCCTGTCAAGCAGATTTTTTTAGACATTTGTATTTCCTTTTATTTACTGCATTTTTATATTCTCTCCTTTCATCAGTTACATTCAGTATCTGCCGTGTTAGCCAAGGATTTCTACCTGGCCTTATCATTTTACCTATTTGATCCTCTACTGCCTTCACTGTTTCCTCTCTTAAAGGCATATATTCGTCTTCTACCGTATTCCTTTCCCCTGTTCTCCTGAACTGTTGCCTAATTCTCCCTCTGAAACTCTCAAACTACCTCTCGTTCTCTCTACTTGTCCAAGTCCCATCACCATTATTTCCTTCCTCTTTGCAATTTTTTCGTTTTTAACCTACAATTCATAACCAATAAATTATGGTCAGAGTGGTCGGGCCCTAGAAACCTCTTACAATTTAAAATCTGGTTCCTCAATCTCTGTTTTACCATTATACGATCCGTTTGAATCCTTCCGTTGTCTCCAGGCCTATTCCAGTTGTACATCCTTTTTTCATGATTCTTAAACCAGGTGTTAGCGATAATTCAATTGTGCTCTGTGCAAAATTGTACCAGGTGGCTTCCTCTTTCATTCCTTTCCCCTCCGTTCATATTCATATTCACCTACTGTTTTTCCTTCTCTTCCTTTTCCTGTAATCGAATTCCAATCACCCATCACTACTAAATTTTCGCCTCCTTTAATTGTCTGAATAAGTTCTTTTATTTCACCATACATTCCTACAATCTCTTCATTATCTGTGGAGCTAGTTCGCATACAAACTCGTACTACTGTGGTGGGTGTTGGCTTTGTGTCATTCTTGGCTAAAATAATGCGATCACTATGCTGTACATAGTCGCTTACTTGTATTCCCTTTTTTTACGAGTATTATTAAACCTATTCCTGCTTTATCCATATTTGACTTTGTATCTATAACCCTGTGTTCTCCTGACCAGAAGTCCTTTTCCATCTGCCACCGAACTTCACAAATACTCACAATCTCTTATTGTAACTCATCCATTTCCCTTTTTAAATTTTCTAACCTGGCTGTCCGATTAAGGTATCTAACATTCCACATTCAGATCCATGGAACGCCAGTTTTGTTTCCGTTGATGATATCCTCCCGTATAGCCCCCGCCTGGGGACCTGCATTGGGAACATTTACATCTAATAACAAATCTCATGCCTAAAGAGTATTTTCGTATTTCAGTGAAGAGTGCTAATCATTTCTATATCTTAAAATGAATATGAGATAACTGACTGCTGTGGTCATGTACTTTACTGTAGAAGTTCATATCGAAGGACATCACTTAGAAGTTGAAGGAAGCGAGATGGTAGAGCATTAGGGTAGAGTGTTTTACCTTGACAACTGTGTACCAAGAAATGTGTGATGTTTCCTTATATGTGTTTTAATCTAGTGACCGTTTTTAGAATAACCTGAGGCCGCCATAAGCAATTTTGACATTTTCTGATGTTTATGTACGCACGTCGGATGGGTGTGGTGAACCACAGTCTTTTGCGGTACACCGCTTGACATTGACGTCAAGGATACAGGGTACTTTTCCGGCTCAATATTATGTAAAAATCAACACCTATTTCTTTCAGGCACAGTTTATAATTTATATGTTTTATAGATTTTTTGTTGATATCAGGTAATGCAGCATACTTCCTAAACAAATTAGAAGTATTTTGAATATTTTAGAACCTGCTTAGGGTTATTAAAAATTACAAAGAAATTGATTCAATTGTTTTTCTAAAATCCTTTCTCAAATTGAGGTACTATATAATACAATGTTATACATTTGAAGGAGACCAAATTTTTACCAGTTATGCATGACATGATGGCTGAGGTACTAGACCTATTTAATTCCATCGATTATGTATATTACAAGGATAAAAAATAATCACTTCTTGCATTTCAATTTTTATAATTTTTTTCTTAATGAAAAGATTACTTTCTCAATAATTTACTTGATTCTACAATAAATCTTAGGTCTACTACATAAGTATGGACTATTGCGAGTTACAGAAAAAAATTGGAGCAATGCTTTATAAATTTTAGGAAATATTTATACCTGAATTCTGAAAAATACAACTCGCAGGAAATTGTGAATGAAGATATTAAACTGTGCTTCAGAACATTCCTGAGTATAGTCTTCATCCTGCAACATTTCTTCATCTTTAAGCTTCCTCTTGGTATTCCTTTTACCACTTCTTGCTTCTTTGGTAACTTGAAGACCAAACCTTTCAGCTTCATGAACCCATTGGCTGTCACATGCAAGCAATTGATCTTCCATATTAGAGCCGCATTTTATGCCTACATTTCTCAGGGCTTCGAACCTTCCTATCACTCCATCACTGAAACATATCACTGCGTCTAGTACACCAACTTTTAATCTATTTAGTACTGCAAAAACATTCTTCGGTAACCTTTCCCACTTGCAATGCCTGAAACTTTCATTTGTATTCTGAGTGCCCCCATGAAGGCATTTACTAAGCAAAATAGGATCACTCAGGTCTCTAAAAATTAGTATTATTTCATTCATAACAGGCTCAGGAAGAGAATGCTTATGATGGTATATTTGACCACTTTCATTTTCTTTTTGGTAACTACACCAAGAATTTGCTCCTTTAGGGCAAAGTCTGTGAACAGGGTGGTCATCTGCGGAAAAATTATGAAAGTAGGTGGCCCATACCGCTTTTCTCATTGCTGTAACATCATTCAGAGGTGCAGTTCATCTAATAACTCTGAGGAAGGTCTGTTTCAGTTTCTGCCAATCTGCTTCAGCCAGACAGAGATTTTCCGTCAGGTAGCAAGTTTCATTTCATTTCTCTTCGTGGCTTCCTCAATCTAGCAACCATCCTCTTTTGCACATGTGTACAACACTCCAGTTTTGTTACCAAGGTATCACCATAAATATTGAACTCAATTTTATTGAAAGCTGTAGAGTCCCCATCTCCTAAGTACTTTCTATATCTAACGTTATAAATGGGTACCAACTTCTGGAATATTTTTAGAGCTCCATCACACTCCATATCTTCACTGTAACCGTCATAATTCTTCGAACACTGATGTTCAATATGTCCTTCACTGTTACCATGGCAGGTGTGGCAGTGCTTAGATAAGCACTCAACATCAACAACTTTTCCGTTCTCCAGAGAAGTAGAACTTACACCATTCAAGGAATGATGTCCTCAACATTGCCATGTCCCATCAAGTGCAACAGCAATGTCCCTGGTTCCACTAATATTTACATTTTGTTCTACTGCATGTTTCATAGATGCTTTAGACACCGCCGTCAAGACACCTAAAAGTATCTTTATGTAGTTTCTGAACCTACTCGTAGAAGGAGGAAGGTTCATCAAACCACAAAACGTTTGAGCAGCTTCTTTTCCTATTACTATTGCACGCATTGCATACAGTAACTTCAAATTCACATCGTATGAATTATGCACAATGTTCGAAGTCATTTTCGAGGTAGATTTATTGCAGGATCTACACAGAGCAACTAATTTTGACGCTAAACTCTTCCTGCTACTTTGTTGTTTAGTTGTTTCCAGACAGTCTACACCATCACATTGTTTACATTTCGCCACTTCCTTTATCAAATAAGATGTCCACATCAGCAACAACAAATCCACTCCAAACAGCGTCATTGCTAACACAAAAATCTGAATCGGCAGGAGGCGTGCCATGTGGGAGTTTCTTCCCTGAAGAACTGATACATAAGTTACTTTCAGCAGTGTGGCTCGCTCTGTTTGTGAACTGGTTACCACGAAAATTCCTTTTATTGAATTCCTTGATGCTTGGCATAGTTCGTATTTATTGCACTCTAAAGCATATGTACTTCCACAAATATGTGTAGCACTTGGGCAACAAACATTCAGTAATACGTGAACAAACTGCTTCAGCGAAACAAAAGTAAATACTACCAAAGATAAACATTTACAGACACTATAAATTTGCACTGTTACTAACATATACAACGTAACATACATATAATCGCTGGAAACAGAAATTTCACAGTACTTTTCGATATAATACTGGTATCTGAAACAGAATTAAAGGAGGGCTTTGACATACATGACCATAACTTTAAAATTTGGTATACATAGGTCATTTTTCATTTGAAACCCTATAATATATATATCAATATAATCAGGAAATACTATAGAATTTAATAAAGTCATTAAAAAAATTTCGATTTTTCCATCTTTTATAAGTACCCTGTATCCTTAAGGCTGAAACTTCAATAGCAGGAATTAATTTCTACTGTCAGTGGCTAATATAACGTTGTTTAATAAAGCCAGCCGAAGTGGCCGTGCGGTTAAAGGCGCTGCAGTCTGGAACCGCAAGACCGCTACGGTCGCAGTTTCGAATCCTGCCTCGGGCATGGATGTTTGTGATGTCCTTAGGTTAGTTAGGTTTAACTAGTTCTAAGTTCTAGGGGACTAATGACCTCAGCAGTTGAGTCCCATAGTGCTCAGAGCCATTTCAACCATTTGTTTTGTTTAATAAATTTTTGCTGTTGTGAGGAATGAGGTTTTGTTTTGTGAAGCATTTCTAAAACGAAATAGTTCTACAGTTATAAGTGCAGTGTAACGTACGAAAGCTATATGTATACATCGTCAATTTTTCAGTTACAGAATGTTAGTGTAAGTAGAAATTTATGTATGTTTGAAACTAGTTACACAATGTGTGGACGGTTAAGCCATACTTCAGCAGTTATGCACAATGCAAACGAAGGTTTTGTACAATGGAACATGTGATATTTGCTAATGGAATTAATTTTTTTAAAATATTTTTATGATTTTACCTGGCTTGAAAATGGAAATCTGTGTTAGTTCTCGGAAGCTTGTATTTCAAAGTATATTTAATTTCTAAATGGTTCATGATGGGCTAGTATTTAACTAAATTTGATTTTACTTATTGATTATTGTATGAAGTACAATAATAATGCAGCAGACAAACTATAAAACACAGTATAAACAAGATTTTCTCTGCTGCAGCACTTTTAAATTTCAATAGGGCTTTTTTCCCTAGGTACATGAATATGTCGTGTATAAAAGCATTATTTTTACATTTGTAAAAAGCTTCCTTTTATGGGGTAATTTCTGTAGTGTCACAAAAAGACTACAGCTGAATACCAGCATTTAAAACTGGAGCAAGATAACGTATTAAATTTCTATTACAGGGCTGGCTAGAGCCGAAAGTCTGTAAAGTGTACCTAATTTATGCTTTCTTTCCATCGTGAATCTGATGATGACTGACTGCTGAAATATGTATCTGAAATAAGAGTAATCTTCTTAAATAAGATTATAATTCAGGCCTGAAACAGATTGCTTACGAAACATCTGTTCGATCAATTGTCGACTATCGTTAGTTCAGGACATGTACCAAGTTACATGAACGGAAGAGGAGATTACGTAATGTGAGGCGGTCTGGAGGAGTATCATTTAATACTGTACGAACAGGGTGGTCATGGGTGTAGTCGAGGTGATGCACCTTCCCCCATTCTCCATTAGTTGCTTCTTCGTGTCGCAGTTCTTGTGGTGAAGTGTTACGGATGGTGTTCAGCCAAGGGATCTATGTGGGTTTTGGTGTGTCCTTAATAATGTTTAGCCAACGTGACAGTTTCATACAAATCCTCTATAATGTGTAGTGAGACACCTCACGAGAAGATGTGTCCAGAAACATACTAATTCTTCCGACATATACCTCTCATAAAGACCGTAACAATATAAAAATGGGATGCCGGTCTCAGACTGAAGAGTACCGACAGCTTTTATTCCTGCATATCATCTGCAACTGGAAGAGGAAATGGAGGCGATGACACTGGTACACTGTGTGCCACCACCACACAGCAGAGAGAGTGGTGGTGGGTGGGGGGGGGGGGGGCTTACAATTTACAGATGTACTGTAAAATCGTGGAATACAACTGGAGATTTTGGCAAAGCTTGCCACACAGACCTATTACAGTCATAGTGGAAGATTCGAACCCAGTTCGTCAAATGAATCGAAGCTGATAATACTCAATAATTTCGACGGATACCATTGTCTCCTGAAACTAGTAGTGACCCAAAAGTTCTACAAGGCATAAAATACAGTGTAATTCGGTGTTGGTCTTTCTACAGTCTGGGGTTGTTTTTCTTGATTTCTACTATAATTTCTGATACATGACAAAATGAAGACAGATGTTCCTGAAAATATTTTAGGAATGGCAACAGTTTCTTTACCTGTGTGTTCATGATAACCCAATGTAAACAAATCATATAAAACGAGTAAGTACTTCTGAGGAAGAGCCTCAGCAGAATCTGTAATGAATGGAGAAAATAGCACAAATTCAGGCCAGCAGTCTTTGAAGCATTATCAGGTGATGCAATTTATGGCACTCAGCCCGTGAAAAGCAGAGATCCGGATTCGAATTTTTACCTGGTACATTGAAGAATCTTATTATACACAGGTTGAAAGGGAATTGTACTGACAATCTCTGTGCGGTTGTAGAAGGAATTTCGAGGAAAAATTGATTATATAAATATAAGCCCAGAAATATCACTTAAAGGCACTACAGCGAGTCAAAGTTATAGGAACTAGCAATTGTTCAGAAAAACGTGAGCTTTTGCGCTGACGCCATTGCAATTAGCTCTGTATACAGTAATGTGAGCGCCGTGGATGCGTTGCATTCGACGCCACCTAAGGCCATGCCAGATGGATTGCAAGAGGTTCCATTTACCATATGTCGTATAAATTCATGCTTACTGCCAAAAGTGTGACTACAGTCGTTGGTCGTCTCCAACGCCGACACTCTTAGATTTTGTCGATGGTGTTTACAGGTATGTGTCCGTATTCACAATTTGTTTCTCAAGACACTCTCTATAAACATTTAAAGTTTGTCGACATCATTTGGTTGCTGTATACTCTGTACGGAGTGGATAATTCATTATCATAAACAAGGGATAATGCTCTGTATGTGAAACGGGGTATTGTAAGTTTGTTGCGGTGCTCAGAGTTCAGAAGAGGTATCCTCAAATGTCTTTGAAACGAGCATCTGTTGCGTGCAAGATGAGTACGGACTGAAATCCGACAGCTCTTATTCTATATGGAAGCATAGGAATAAATCTCGCCTATAGTGTTGGGGAAGTTAGAGGGGAGACGTATTAAAAGTTGTGAAACTAGCAGCTGCATTCCTTAGATGCAATGAATTGCACGGTGGGAAGTAACGGAAATGTACACTGACGCAAAAAATCGCAACGCCAATAAGCAGTTATGCGACATAAACGGCCATTGGTAGACGCGTTTCTACAAGTGGAAAATGACGTCTATTAACTTTTTGCTCAAGTCGCATAAGAGTAGCCCTAGGAGCGCCTCAGTGAGGATGCAAATCAAGTTGGCTTTGAATACACGTTGTAACGCTCGTGAGCATTATTTACCTTCGTGGTGAGTTGATGTTAGTCAAGAATATCTTTACGGCAATAAAGACGCCACTATCAACACATCACTATTGTAATAGAGCAACGGGAAGCTGGAACTTCTTTCTTCGACACTGCATGAAGAGTTGGCAGGAATGTAGTCACTGTACATGGTTTCCGACAGTGATTGTCATTAGAATTTACGGTGGCAAGAAGACTGAGCCCCGGACGGCCACGTGGCACAAGTGAGAGGGAAGATCATCGTGTTCGGCGTATGGCTCTGGACGATATTACTGCATACCCAGCAATAATTTCAGCAGCAGGTGACGTCACAGTGACACAATGAACCGTTACAAATCGTTTACTTCAAGGACAGTTCCGGGTTAGACACCGCCATTTGTGACTTCAGTGGTGTTAAACGAGAGTTCACTGGAAGGCAGGGTGGAGGTCTGTTGTGTTTTCTGATGAAGAGTGGTTCTGCCTCGGTGTCAGTGACGGCCGTGTGTTGCTTACAAGGACTCCTGTTGAGGGCCTACAACAAACCTGTATGCGTGCTGGCCACACTGGATCTACACCTGGAGTTATGGTCTAAGGTGCGATTTCGTATGACAGGAGGAGCAACCAAAAATTTCTACTATCTCAACGAGGCGACAACAGGCATAGCAGCGCAGAATAGGACCTCGCACACAAACTGTAAACACAGCCATACACAACAATGGTCGCAGAGGCACATCTGTATTTACATAGTGCATATATATGAATGACAGGAGCTCATGAAAAATATTGGGCTAGTAGTAATGACAGTGGCCATGCGACGCTGCCATCAGGCGTAGAGTATGATAGCGGTGGGAGTAAAATTCAAATAGTAATGGATAAATTAAGAAATAAATATAAATGTAGTAGAGAATATAGGAATATACACAACTCAGGACATGCCAGATCGAAAGCTATGTACAGAGGCAAAGAAAACCCTTATGCTCAAAGGCAGTGTAAAATAATAACGAAGTAAAATATGTAGAGCAATAAACTAAAGATCGGACTACAAATACATGGCTAAAAGGTAACAAAACTAAAAAGATAAAATACAACTGCATACACGTGACAGATGACCAATGCCATGGTAATAAGAATCTAAAAGCTAATATACTGTTTAGAAATGGGCAACATGCACTCACGAAAAACTTGATTTCTACCTGATTACTGATCGCTAACATATCCTTCTTAGTAAGTGAATGTTCAATAATTTTGATCTTTTCAAGCAGATTGAGCCTCTTTCCTTTGGAAGAGTAGAGCGAAGCCTTTAAGTCTCCGAGTGTAGGCGGCTAGTATTTAAGGTGCTCGGCAGTGGCAGAATTATGCTTCATCTGCCACTTTATAGTGCGCAAATGCTCCTGAAACCTAATTTTAAAAGCCCAACCCATCTGGCCAACATAATTTGTTTGACATTCACAGCACTCGAGCATGTATACAACAGAAGCACCATATTAATTTTTCTGGGGACGCTGATTGTGAACATACACAACTCAGGACATGCCAGATCGAAAGCTATGTACAGAGGCAAACTGGATTTTATGAGAGGTGGCAGGAATCGGGTTTTCTATGACTGCATGTTCTCGATTTTTAAAGAGTATATTAGCTTTTAGCATCTATTACCAGGGCTTCGGTCGCCTATAATATGTATGCAATTGTATTTTATTTTCTTAGCTTTGTTACCTTCTAGCTACATATTTGTAGTCTGCTCTTCATTTTATTGTTCTATATATTTTACTTCATTATTCTTTTACACTGCTTTTGAACATAAGGGTTTTCTATGCCACTGCGATCTAGCGTGTCCTGTACTCTGTATATTCCTGTATTCTCTATTATGTTTTTATATATTTCCAAATTTGTCCGTTAGCATTTGAATTTTCCGACCACGATTATAACATGGCAGCGCCACATGGCGACTGTCATTACTACTAGCCCAACATTTTGTATGAGCTCGCCTATCATTCATATGTATACACTATGTGAATACGGATGAATCTGTTCAAAAAAATGTTAAAATGTGTGTGAAATCTTATGGGACTTAACTGCTAAGGTCATCAGTCCCTAAGCTTACACACTACTTAACCTAAATTATCCTAAGGACAAACACACCCACCCATCCCCGAGGGAGGACTCGAACCTCCGCCAGGACCAGCCGTACAGTCCATAACTGCAGCGCCTCAGACCGCTCGGCTAACCCCGTGTGGCGGATGGGTCTCTGCAACCATTGTGGTGTATGGCTGTGTTTACAGTTTGTACATCTACATCTACATTTATACTCCGCAAGCCACCCAACGGTGTGTGGCGGAGGGCACTTTACGTGCCACTGTCATTACCTCCCTTTCCTGTTCCACTCGCGTATGGTTCGCGGGAAGAACGACTGCCGGAAAGCCTCCATGCGTGCTCGAATCTCTCTAATTTTACATTCGTGATCTCCTCGGGAGGTATAAGTAGGGGGAAGCAATATACTCGGTACCTCATCCAGAAACGCACCCTCTCGAAAAGAGGTTCTGTTCTGCGCTGCTATGCCTGTCGTCGCCTCCATGAGATACTACGCATTCTTCGGTTTTTCCTTCGTTCTCTACTCATGTCTGATCACGGAAATTTTATTTCATTAACTTCTAAAATTTTTTATTTGTAGGTTGCCTTTTAGTGCGTTTTATTTTGGAGTCTTGCCTTCTTGATGGATACTTTTTGGCAAAAAAAAATCCGATTATTTAACATGAGGTACATTACGTTTCTCTATACAATTTTATTCGGTCGGTTTTGAAGATTATTCTGACTTTTAGTAGTCCAGGATAGGACCCCAATGGATTTACTCTCTTGATGATGATGCTTGATTCGTGGGGCACTCAACTGCGCGGTTATTAGCGCCCGTACAAATTCCAAACTTTTGCTTAGTCCAGTGTTACCACTTTCATGAATGATGATGAAATGATGAGTACAGCACAAACATCCAGTCAACTCGAGGCAGATGAAAATCCCTGACCCCGTCGGGAATAGAACCCAGGACCCTGTGCTCAGGAAGCGAGAATGCGACCGTGAGACCACGAGCTGGGGACAAGTTATCCTCTTACATTTTCAGATAACCTGATGATGGCCTATCGGGGCGAGCAACCTACGACTGTTTTTTAAACAGCATCAATAGAAGGTTGCCGTACCATCGCGCTATGGTGAAATGGAATAATTTGTACGATAATTTTACATTTGCAATTTCTTATCACATATATATATATATATATATATATATATATATATATATATATATATATATATACAATTTGTACAGAAACCAGATGGCAGTTATAAGAGTTGAGGGACATGAAAGGGAAGCAGTGGTTGGGAAGGGAGTGAGACAGGGTTGTAGCCTCTCCCCGATGCTATTCAATCTGTATATTGCACAAGCAGTAAAGGAAACAAAAGAAAATTTCGGAGTAGGTATTAAACTCCATGGAGAAGAAATAAAAACTTTGAGGTTCGCCGATGACATTGTAATTCTGTGAGAGACAGCTAAGGACTTGGAAGAGCAGTTGAACGGAGTGGACAATGTCTTGAAAGGAGGGTATAAGATGAACATCAACAAAAGCAAAACGAGGATAACGGAATGTAATAATTAAATCGGGTGACACTGAGGGAATTAGATAAGGAAATGAGACACTTAAAGTAGTAAATAAGTTTTGATATTTGGGGAGCAAAATAACTGATGATGGTCGAAGTAGAGAGGATATAAAATGTAGACTGTCAATGGCAAGGAAAGCGTTTCTGAAGAAGAGAAATTTGTTAACATCGAGTATTGATTTAAGTGTTAGGAAGTCGTTTCTGAAAGTATTTGTATGGAGTGTAGTCATGTATGGAAGTGAAACGTGGACGATAAATAGTTTAGACAAGAAGAGAATAAAAGATTTCGAAAAGTGGTGCTACAGAAGAATGCTGAAGATTAGATGGGTAGATCACATAACTAATGAGGAGGTATTGAATAGAATTGGGGAGAAGAGGATTTTGTGGCACAACTTGACTAGAAGAAGGGATCGATTGGTAGGACATGTTCTGAGGCATCAAGGGATCACCAATTTAGTGCTGGAAGGCAGTGTGGAGGGTAAAAATCGTTGAGGGAGACCAAGAGATGAATACACTAAGCAGATTAAGAAGGATGTAGGCTGCAGTAGGTACTGGGAGATCAAGAAGCTTGTACAGGATAGAGTAGCATGGAGAGCTGCATCAAACCAGTCTCAGGACTGAAGACCACAACAACAACATATCTCGTCATACATTAACCTGTGATCTTGCAATGGTTAAGCACTCAAATACGTTACCAAGACAAATGTATTCCCGAAATTTCGAAAATGCGCATTAACTGCTTTTTAGTGTTGCGATTTTTTCTATCAGTGTATGTCTAGAGAGTTTTGGTCGCCTAGTGGTGATAGTTCGATATCTCGATGAATTGAAAGCTTTGGTCACCTAGTGTTGAAAGCCCGATATTTAGGAGGACTGAAACCACTTCGGAATGCCTGCAACGGCAGCGGTGCGAAATGAGGGAGTGATGCCGTCAGTAGTGTGGCATTAGCACGAGGTGGGTGAAGGCCGCGGGTGCCGGCGCTCGTTAGGCAGCGGGCGGGCGCAGCTGCGGCGCTGCCCGGCTGGGTGGCGGCTGGCGGCCAATCAATAGCGCCGAGGCTCAGCGCGGGCGCCGCTCCGGCCCGGGACGCCGCTGCACAGTGCCGGCTGCCGCTGCCGCTGCCGCTGCCGCTGCCGCTGCCGCCTGGGTGGAGCCGAGAGCCGCGCCAGCGTGTGTCGCGCGGCTGCCTACCCACCCAGCGGCAGGGGACGTCTCTGAGCATGTCCTTTGCCACCAGCCGGACAAGAGACAATACGCTAATGTACGGCCGAAGGACAGCACTGGACATATGTCGCCGAGGCTCAACAGCAAACTCTTTCTCCACAGCTGGCGTGGGAGCGTATATAATCCACACATAGTTCACTAAAAGAACCTGATTCGTGTAAGGCAAGGAAACCACAGTTGTTGTAAAACAGTGATCCCAACCTGGACATTATTAGCCTGTGGCGCCAAAATGAAATCTTATCAGCAATAAAAACATATCTTCACACACAATCTGTTAAGTAATAAAGTACTTGGCACTACACACAGATGGTAAAGATATCGCCTTCATTACCCAATGGAGGGAACCTGAGTCCTTCGTGCAATGTTCATAAAGCCTTAGTTTACTTTGAATTCGAAACTGAGATACCAAGAAGAGACATGAATCGCGTTTATCATGATGCTGATGGCCAAATGTTGGTTGGCACTGAACGCTATGGGACTTAACATCTGAGGTCATCAGTCCCCTAGAACTTAGAACTACTAAACCTAACTAACCTAAGGACATCACACACATCCATGCTCGAGGCAGGATTCGAACCTGCGACCGTAGCGGTCGCGCGGTTCCAGACTGAAGCGCCTAGAACCGCTCTGCCACTCCGGCCGGCGGCCAAATGTTGGTTCATTGACAAAAATTGAGACTGGATACTGCAGGAGCACAATGATCTGAAGCCCAACAGCAGGTTTTGTATCCACTGGATTAAAAGGAGAAATGCCTGCAGGTATTGGAGAGTCCCTCACACTCGCCTGATGCTACACCTACTGAAATGTATGGTCTTACATTAAAAAAAGCCGTAGTAAAGAAAAAGATCTTCACTTTGAAACAGCTGTCAACGCAGTTCGATGCATTTGGAGGACTATTCTACGTGAATATGCGTAACACTTCCTTTCAAATATGCCTCGGAGATGCCAAGCAATTTTCGACACTGCGAGAGACTGCATGTGTCATTAATTCTTTTGTTCGTGTATTATCTACATGTATGTTTTAGTTTGTTGTCAAATACATTTTTCTACTCCAGAATGAGAGTTTCACTCTGCAGCGGAGTGTGCGCTGATATGAAACTTCCTGACAGTTTAAAACTGTGTGCCAGACCGAGACTCGAACTCGAGACCTTTGCCTTTCGCAGGCAAGTGCTCTACCAACTGAGCTACCCAAGCACGACTCACGACCCGTCCTCACAGCTTGGGTAGCTCAGTTGGTAGAGCACTTGCCCTCAAAAGGCAAAGGTCCCGAGTTCGAGTCTCGGTCCGGTACAAAATTTTAATCTGTCAGGAAGTTTCATTTTTCTACTGATTAAACCGATTACGATCTTGCTTAACAGATAGTATATGTGAATGGCTCGATGAATATTCGACTATTAGAACCTGTTACATTATACCGCAAGGGCCATCTTCTTCAAAAGCGGAAGTCACACACTAGATGCTTCACAAGGAGCCATACTGGGACATCTTAAGTTCCAAACACACTTAAACGATTTATGAAATAAAATTAAAAAAAATGGTTCAAATGGCTCTGAGCACTATGGGACTCAACTGCTGAGGTCATAAGTCCCATAGAACTTAGAACTACTTAAACCTAACTAACCTAAGGACATCACACACATCCATGCCTGAGGCAGGATTCGAACCTGCGACCGTAGCGGTCACGCGGTTCCGGACTGAAGCGCCTAGAACCGCACGGCCACTCCGAAATAAAATCAAGTGGCCGTACAAGTTTGTTCTGTGAAGATGCTGTTACCTATAGAAAAATATCGTGTTGTGTTGTAATGAGGAAATATAGACTGATTGGGACAAAATTTCCGCTTTGTGTATCGGATAGTACTTCTTTCTGAAAGCTGATAAATGCAATGTAATACCAATAACGAACAGAAAGATTCCGACACTGGCAGAATCCAGTATTCACGCTGAGTATCTTCAGTTCATGACATCACACTATATGTATTCAGGGGTAATACTAACAAGTGACATGAAGTAGGGTTATCACAATGAGTACAGGGGTAAACATAAATGTCTGAGAAGGTTGTGCAAAACTGCAATGCTTTTGTAAATTAAATCACGTACAAAAGCTGAAATAATGAAGCTGTCATCTGCATGAAGATATCTTTCAAAACCACACTTCTTTAGCAGACAGGAACCTGTTACAGGTAGCATAAACCTGAACTTCTCAGGCCGCTTTACTGATTTAAGCAGTCAGTTGCAAGAGGACTTTAACAGTTTAACTTGGACTCCCTACCATAGTTCAAAATGTAGTAGGTAGGATCATTAGTTCGGTATCACCTCACTGTGCTCTACGAAATTAAATGGGAGTCCTCAGAAGAAAGACGCCATAATCCTAATAAAATCCTGTTGGGCGCATTTAGAGAACCTGTGCCCATAGAAGTTTGCGCAACAATCAAATGTTCTGCCATGCACTGTACAATGCTTTCAGGGTTTATATATAAATGTAGATTATTGCTTAGTCCTTTTATTTAGCTTTCTTTTAAATTATCTCTATTTCATTAAACTTAGGTTTCTTCTGTCATCGTCATCTGTATAGTTACTAACCACTTTACATCCATTATAAGGTAAAGTCCTCTTCTACATCTTTCTGCAAATGATGGGCTTCATCTAGCAAGTAACAGGCTAACTAAAAAATGCTCAAATAGTGATCCAAACGAAGAGTGGGAAATTTACAAGTGGGCCAACATACATGTCAGCTTGAGGCCTTGTTTACAAAAAAAAAGTAATACAGAAAAAATTAATGATTTGAGAGATAATTGCACAAAAGACTTTGACCAGTGTATAATAGCCCAACGAAGACTGCTAAAATCTGTTAGCAACGATTTTAAAATCTCGATATCTAATTTTGGTCGTTCTAAGATCAGGAAATTTGAGCCAAAGTACCACATCATTAATTCTGAGAAGACAGCACGTTAGCAGGTAATTTTCTTTCCTTTCGAATGAACGTTATCGAGTATGCATTACTATCAGAAATAGTCTTAATAACACAGATTTCATTTCTTAAGACTTGCTACTGTGAAATTATACTTCCTACTACAGTACCAAAGAAAGCAAAACATAAGAAGTGAATGAACGTCGAGCGTGATTTGTACCTTGCGTTGGCCTACTCAAGCTGGTTATTCAAACTTTAATCAGACATAAGCGGCACTAATCGATCCATTGACTCATCATTTCGTGGCCTAGTAAACAGAAAAAAAAGAATATTACAAAACTGGGTGGATTTTAATTGCTTGCTTATTAATTAAATGTTATTTATCTTTCGTCACTTTTAAAGTATAAATTATAACACTTTTTGCTTCTAAAGTTGAGTTCGTTGCTATCGTTTGTCGGAAGTATAATTTCATACTAATCGCGTTCAGTAGTAATGGTAACAAAAATGTTTAAATCCCATTGACATAAAAAATAATGTGATTGCAATTCATTTGTAAATATACAAAAGCCGCTGCTGTCGTTGAAGCAACATTAGCGTCAGTGTTGAATCTCCAGTGTTGACAATTTTTGGTCCAGATGTCCACGCTGTCCTGCACATCCTTGTCGAACGCGAAGCATTAAACAACCGAAGTAATTGGAGTCACGTTGAGGATATCGCTGCTCTAAGAGGATTATTGGCGTCCTCCATCTATTTTTTTCACTTGTTCATTAAGTTTATTTTGGTTACAAGTAGATTAGCGTCCTCTAGATGTAAAAAATCCCTTCGAGAGCTTCCGTCTTTTGTTTTTAACTGCCCATTTAAGAGTAGTTTCGTTCAACGTTCTGTTCTGCATACTTGCAACCAGCCCATGAGTGAACATCCTACGTTCAAAAAAGAAGCTAAGCAACTTTCTTCTGGGGGAAGTGATAGTTAATACAATCAAATGCGTCACGAAAGGATGTGTACAGCGTAACTCAAATATAATAATATCTCATAATTTTTTTAGTTCACTGTCCACCTTCCTGCGAGCATACGGACGTATGGTTCAAGTAAACATCCATTCTCGCCAGCTTCTGATTCCTTGGGAGCTGCTTGCACAGTTACTGTATGTAGACTATGCTAGATGATGGTAATTGCCCAAAACTAGCTATTTTGGAAGGTTATGCGATATCAGTGTGAGTTAACGTGGTACAATAGGGAATTTGTTACTTGTTGTCAAAGTTTTCTCAAATTTTTCCTAATAATGATCATTATACTAACTTCTTTACCTCCTAAAACAATGTACTGATTTTTTCAATGTAGCAGTGTACTGATGAAGGCCAATCTTTGAATTTCTCTGAAAAACTAACATTTCACTATTATGATTAAACTGTTCAATATTTCATGTAATTCCCAAAAAGAAACCTCTGTGTCTTAGTGAAGTACTCACATATTTTTGTGTAAAAACATAATATATGTGTAATATTACATAGAATCCTAAGCTTGATTAAAACCCAGTAGTTTTACCTATCGTAAATGTGCTAGGGTGTCAGGATGGAGGGAGAGATTGGATACCCTGCTGCAGATTGTGATGGTGTTTAGTGTCGACCGGCAGCACAGCATGTTCATGGAGCAAGGTGGACGTCTGGCAGGAATTGGCAGAAACAACAGTTGCATAGATTAATTTATTTCATGATAAACGTACAGCAGTCGTAAGGCATAGTGTTACCAGTTGGTGGTCACCGTCCAGCAACACAAGGTGATCCAGGTTCATAAGTGTGTTTAGTTCAACAAGCACCCTCATGTGACAGCAACTGTGTAGCGTCCCCCGTCTGGCAGGTGGAAGCTGAGGTGAAGATATCTGTCAGATCACCAGAGGAGTACCGCTGTTTCAGGCCACAGGAAGGCAGTCGGCAAACAGACATTGCAGAAGTAGGTCACGTTGGCGGGTGCAGATGTACGAGTCTTGCATGCATTTTTGAAGCAAGGGACACAGACCAGGATGTGGCAACAGTGATGTGGCAACAGTGATGTTCACGGACAAGCCTGCAATAATAGTGTCCCCAAAAGGGCAGGCGGCGGCTCAGCAGCCGCTCGGGCCCAGATGTGGACTGTGGACCCTGAGGTAGGCATGCTGAAGCAAGCAGATGGTCCAACAGTTTCAAGGCAACTGTTCGACTCTCAGCGGCATCAAGCACAGACACTGCCAGTAGTTCTGCACTAGCTGTCAGTAGCTATATGACCCGTGCCTCTCGTGAGTGTCGGCAGACAATGACAGACAATGCATAGCTGAACAGGCAACATTTATGGCGGTTCGACGCACCACTGCTTTGCGTAACCTTCGTTCCTCATTAATTAGACCAAGGTAGTGGCTCAGTGGCTTGGTGGTAGGCCTGGGCTTGTGATAATCCATGTCGCTACTGCTGCAACCTGCTTATGCATTTTCGTGGTGCAATGCCTCCCCTCTTTGGAAGATCTGATGCACTTGATAGCCGACTGGCAACATCTGAGAAAATAACTTAATAACACATGTTACATCTTCACGTTTCTGTACATTTCATTCATGTTTTCCTTATACTAATTTACCCTGAACCACAAGCATTTTCTCCTTGTGTGGTACCCCAGCTGTATCTCTCTTAAAGGATATTTTGAAGTTTTCCTCAAAGGTGTTATTTACAAGTATTCAATTTATGCCTTGCACGATTGGTGAATTTCCGCCTTACATGCCATTTTCCAGGGCAGTAGGTGTTGATAGATAATTGTGCAACACATTGAAACCCACTGTACTTGAAATGGCCTATGAGGCCGAAATTGGCCAGCCGTGCAAGGTATAATAAATTGAATACTTCTGAAAAAAAAATTGAATTGAGAAACTTCAAAATGTCCTTGCACAGTAGTTTTCACTGGCTGTGTACTTAATTAATAACCATTTGTTAATTGTAAGCCCATTGGTCGGTATTTGGTGTACCAGGATACCACATGTGTGGGCAGTACCCCACCTTAAACAGACATAGGATGCACAGACAACGTTCAAAGTCGACATTTTTCCTGAGATTTATACATTTATTGCCATGACTCTGTGTCACGTGCTGAAGCTTCGGCTCTTTGCTAATATATCCTTTCTGTGTTGCTATTAACTTGTCCAGATCAGTATCTAAGGTACCACTGAAGTAGGTTACGATTTGGACTGGGAGCACATATAGATATTTGTGCAGCCATTGCAACAAATAATATATTAGCTCCTGTTATGGCAGCTGGAAGATGGAAATTTGATCCCAAGCTGTCTCAAGTCGTGTCATTTAGTATTATACCGCTGCTGTGCATTTCCGACCCTTTCATATCTGCTCACAGTAGCTCATGGTAATTACTTGTGGTTGGTACAGGGAATATACACAGTGCATCCCAGCTCTCTGAAAATATGGTTGTGATGCCAAGATGTTTCATGAGTGTCCTTCCCTTCTGTGTCACCTAAGAATAATTGTACCTCACAAGCTCCTGGCACAGTCTGTACTCTACAGGTTGGGCATTGCCCAAAACATTCGCCTCCATGTTTTCCATAGTGCGACTCTGGTTATGGTATGACCATCCTGTGCAATCATCTACAACAGAACTCACATCTTAATTACAACTCCTCCTTTCGCAATTTCAACATACGCATAACCATGTGTGCAGCTTGCACAAATATGTCTGCGTTCCCCTTTTCTTCATCCTCCCTCCTTCCTTCTGAAAGAGTGCTGCTTGACAGGTGGCAACGAATCTGGTCCACCTGTAAAAGAATGAATACGCCCAGCTTGTATGATGGCCATATGAATTTGCAATTTGAGCTTAACACTCTCTGCTGAAGTCATCTCAGTAAGCTGATATGGGCCTTGGTACCAAATGATATATAAGGGGCTTGACAGCATCACTCATTGAACTACATGATATTCTGGTAATTAAGCACTGTGTTGAACTAATTTCTCTTGATGTTGTGATACCTTGGTATTAATTTTTTGTACCCATTTCCACACTTTCTTCAACCTTCTTACGAAATACCATATGGGTACACAATTCTTCCCTGCCCTTGCTGACTACTTGCTTTTTCGACCATACGCCACCTCATACAGTGATAGACCTATGCTCATGTGGCTTATCACGTTATAAGCAGCCCCCACATATTACAAGAAAGTTTCCCAATCGTTAGGATAGCTGCCAGCCGGATTGTCCATGCGGTTCTAGGCGCTATAGTCTGGAACCACGAGACCGCTACAGTCGCAGGTTCGAATCCTGCCTATGGCATGGATGTGTGTGATGTCCGTAAGTTAGTTAGGTTTAAGTAGTTCTAAGTTCTAGGAAACTGATGACCTCAGAAGTTGAGTCCCATAGTGCTCAGAGCCATTTGAACCATTTCGTTAGGACAGCTATGCACGTAGTAGTTAAGCATCTTACCTATTATCCAATGTGCCTGTTCCACGCTTCCATTAATGTGCAAATGTAACAGACTTGTTCTTAGCATTCCAGTACATACCAACTGGCGTAACTGTTTCACTAATTCAAAATAATGTTGGTGGCCAGATCCATAATTATTGTCTTTGGTAGAGCTAGATTTAACAATCGATTATTCATCTTCAATTTCACTATAGTTTCAGCTTGTTGATTTGTAATAGCGCTCATTCCAATAGTGTGAGAGAAAGGGTTACTGTTGGCTAAAAAGTTGCAAAAATCCGTTCCAGTCATCACAAGCTTATTAGCTTCCAGTAATCTTTGTAGCAGCACACACTGATAACTTAAACCTGTACATTGTGCATATGGTTCACAGTTTTTTAAATACTGTTCTAAATCTTGTTTATTTCTTCACCAGTAGTAAAATCGTATGTTACGAATGGCTGAGAGACCCTAACGGGCAGGTTGAGCTACCTATCTGGAAAAGTTTTTCCACCCCCAAGCACCTTTCGATAGTGAAGAATGAAAGCTGTGTGTACAAGTGTATCTGCTGAGTATAGATAACCCTAATGATATGTGTGCACGTATTGTAGTGTAGGTGGCCACCATCTCTCCTCCCCTTGATGGCCAAATACTGGTATTGACAATTTCATACACCACCAGGATTCGAACCGAGCACCACTGCATGGGCAACCTTGGCTACAGAGGCAAGTTTCCCCACCAATAACAGTCAGGTACTCTTTGGTCTGTTGTTCTATGTCCCTGATGACTGGATTGGATAATTGTAACTATTTGCTTCCTTTAATATTTCTTCCTATAGCCTGTCACAGACTACTACATGAGGGCCAAGTCTCGTTGTTATAATAATATCTTGATGCTGCATTGTGAATAGCTTGAAATCTGTGTGAGCAGCTTGCACTCTCTGACATTCTGCTAGCCTATGACCTAGTGTCATAATTACACCATTTTCCCTGCTAACCCCATTCCCATTAGTTGTTTATTGCCACGTCTGAGGCCCAACATGTAAAGCTATTTGATGGATCCTTCAATCCCAACAACCATGTCAGTGATGTGTATCTGTTTGTAGCTGTATAAATAGCAGAGGAAGTAAATCATGTTGTACATAAACTTAAAATGTTTTCAGCGGGAAATTAATACTATTTTTGGCTTTGTTCGACTGCTGTGATGCATGACTGAATGTTCCATAACGTGTACCTCCTGACTTAAAACACAACCCACAATGTGTTTGCTAGCATAACATCACAAAATGAATTCCTTTTCAAACTCTGGAAAGAAGAACACAAGAGTGGTTGTTAATTCTGTTATTTTTGCAAATATGATATCACACTCTGGTATTCACTGGAACTTCACGACCGTTTTTAACAAATGTGGTAGTTGTTGCACTATATCTGCAAATCCCATTTCCAACTTCCTATAGCAATTCACCAGTCTCAAAAACGACTGCAATTCCTTACTCATCTGAGGAGATGGAAAGCTTTGTACAGCATTCACTAACCTTGGACGTGTTCTTAGTCCGTCTTGGGTAATTATTTGTCTCAATTAATTTACTTCCTTCAATGTAAAATGTCTCTTTTCTATACTAAGGGTCAGGTGCGTTGAATGTAGTCTTTTAAATACTTCTCTCAACTAGTGTACATGTTCCTTCATCTTTTTTGCAAAAACAATATCATCAAGATACATCATTCACAATTTCGGTTTTAACTCTCTCAAAACTCGAACCAACAATTCCTGAAATGCGGCTGGTGTATTTTTCAAACCGAACGCCATTCTCTGATGCTGGCGATGACCAAAGAAACCATTAATGCAGTTTCTGGTCGGTCCCCTGGTACTACTTCCAACTTATGATACCCATGTCGTCCTGGGTTTCTGTCATATTCAGTATTGGAATATACCTGTAATCAAACATACCTTGAGATTACGTGTAATTACAGCAGAAACGATATTTCTTGGTCCCTTGTGAGGATTTCCTTGGCACATGATGACAGTTGCACCTCACAGGCTACTCCTTTCCTCAGTGACCCCATTGCATAATTGCTGGTTAATGAAGTGTTCCATTGGCAATTGTAGGTGATGGAGAACACTATACAGCTTGTGGTACAATGGTGACCCAATTGGAATACTTTGCTGCATCACCAGTTTTCCTGGCAACAGCTCATGAGGATTAAACTGGCCCTCAAATTCAAACAGTAATTCCTCCAGTGGAATTTTTTATATCATTTTCAATGTTCCACTTTTACTCTGGAGACTTTCTCTCTATATCATCCTTGTCTGTAACATCTCAATTGGCCTTTGACAGGCTTACACCATCGATACAAAAATTATCCACGCTGACAGACATTACTCTTTCATCATCTATTTCTTGTATGTACACAAAAGCCCTGTGCGCAAAATGTTGTGCTTTACCTTATCCATCGTTCTCTTTCAGTGATTCTACATTTACTGGTAGATCAGTTCCTATGTTCATCCAAAGTAGTTTCCCTGTACCTTGCAGAACTTTATCATGTGGACTGAACCTTCATGACTTCACACAGAGTTTAATGGGTTTGACTATGATGATAGACAAACCTTGCAGTGGTAAGTTACTGACAACAATCTGCACCAGATGGAACAACGTTTCCCCAAGCTTTAACATGATGCCCATACGGGAAACCTAACCCTCTGATCATGCAGTACTCTGTACCTAAATGAAGCATAGTTTCCATACCTTCCTCGATTTGCTTTCCTCCATCCCAAAAATTTAATGTCTCCAACCATAGTGAATACTCATCATTACTCCTCATGTCACATAGCCTATTATGTGGAGAGTATAAGTTTCTTTTTCCCAAGATGTCTGGACTTAAAAAAGACATGTGAGTATCCGTGTCCAATAAAAAATCTTCGTACCATCTGTTACGGCAATCAAGCAACATTCGCCTCTGCACACATTCCTGTACCATTAAAACTTATTGGGACTGCCGTTTGGCTGACCTGAGGTCCCCACTGTTGTTAAACGGTTGATTACTTATATTCTTTCCTGTTCCATTATATACCTTACTTTTGCAATCCCACTCTTGGTGCACCACTATCCCACATTTCTTACACTGTTACTGGATACACTCTTTTTCCCATATGACGTGGATGTCCACAATGAGAAGATGTTTCTTCCATCACAGACTTTCGTCGCCGCATCTGTTTTCTCCACTGTCATTGGTTTGGCAATTCGTCAGCACGATCCTTTCGAAATTGTGCACACACCATTCTTGACACATCAGTAACAGTCCCCTTAATAACGTGTAATGCCTTATGTTCCGCTTCCTGCAGAATGATTCTATTCCTTTTATCATTATCTGTCAACTTATAGGTACTCACATTGATCCACTGTATCCTAACTACAATACTGTCAACGGATCTGTTTTGCGTTTCCAACGCCTCATTTAATTGTTCACAATAGAATCTGCAGCTATTCTGCCTCATATAACATTCTACCAGGCTTTTCATAAGTTCGTAGAATGTCTGAGAAGTCCTCGTGATACATAACACACATTTTCACTTCTCCTGTTGAGATCAACTTGGTCAGCTGTAATAAATGCTCATGCCCAAAATTCCAGACTTACAGCTGTCAATAGGTTATTTATAAATGCTAGTACAGCCTCCCAGCGATAGCTGAATCTGAAAGGGAAGCAGTGGAACTGCACGGATCCCTGTACTCTCTTATTGCTAATGCCGATCAGCATTTTCTACTCTCAGCTGAGCTACTTGCTCCAATAAGCACTGTGCGGATTGCTGGGTGGTAATCCCCAGAACTTCTGATGCGGTCAGTGTGAAGCCTGTCATAGGAAAAGTAACAGAAGAAACAACAAACAAAACGGAAAGCATAAAAGTATAGATAACTACACCACAAATTATTACTCCCAAGTCTTGCACCTAATCACCAGCCATCTGGATTCAGGGCACTGGCTAACATAATGCCCATATCGAAACCACATAGAAAACGTTACTGGGACTGATTCTATACAGGGCACACTATGACTTAACAGATTATATCACACACCTCATAGGATCGATAACTATAACCCCTCTCTTGCGTTTCCATTCTACTGACCGAAATCTATATCCTCATCCAGCTTAACGAACTGAATGAGCAATAACATTTGCAAGGAAAACAAACACAAAGGTAACAAAACAATGAGTTCAAAAAGGTTCAAATGGCTCTGAGGACTATGGGACTTAACATCTACGGTCATTAGTCCCCTAGAACTTAGAACTACTTAAACCTAACTAACCTAAGGACATCACACAACACCCAGTCATCACGAGGCAGAGAAAATCCCTGACCCCGCCGGGAATCGAACCCAGGAACCCGGGCGCGGGAAGCAAGAACGCTACCGCACGTCCACGAGCTGCGGACAAAACAATGAGTCACTTCATTCACGCCACTGTGTTCTTGATGCTATTTGTTACAGCTGCTGACGTCGTCTCAGATCCGCTTGGCCAGTCAATTCTAAATCTAGTCGTCAGCAGTCAGCCACATCTCATGCCTCTTATGGCGGGTCCACTGCCCACTTTTGGTACCAGTTGTTATGGGGCGTCAGGATGGCGGGTGTGATTTGGTACCCCGAAACGACGTTGATGCCCATTAGCAGGCGCCACCTTCATGGAGCCAGGTGAACCTCCAACTTCGAGCCATGGGAATAGTAGTTGCAAAGATTCGTTTTTTCTGCACAATAAGTAGAGCAGTCGCACCATGTTACCAAATTATGGACAGGACCCCTCAGACACAGGCTGCCCCAGTCATGGAAGTGTGCTTAGCTCAACAAGTGGCATGTAACAGCTAACGCCTAGATTGTCAACACACAGGTGGGTTAGCACTGTGTCATGCCCCAGGTATGAAGTCAACATGCCACTGTGGCAAACTCTGCAGAGGTCGGGCACATTGCTGGTGCAGATGCACGACTTAGTGTGGAAACTAACTCGAGTATGTAAAGTGGAAGGAAGGACCCGGCACAGGGTGTGGCAACAGTGATATACAGGGACACGTTTGTGGTAGCAGAGGGTACCTATACACAGCAATCGATGGCTCGGCAGCCACTCAGTTCTAAATGTGGACCATGGGCCCCCAGTTACGCACCCTGAAGTCGGGGGAAGTCGGTCAGTAGATGGTCCATCAGCTGGAAGGGCCCGGTTTGACTTCCAGTGCCATCAGATCTAGGTGTTGCCAGTAGCTGAGCAGAGAGCAATGGCAGCATCTAGTAGCAGCAGCTAGATGATACATCTCAGGTCGTTGACTGGCGTTGAGTGCCTGTGGTAGTTGTCAGCAGATGATGACAGTAACGGCACAGCTGAAACGGGCAATATTTATGGTGGTTCGACTTCCTACAGTGTTATGTACGAAGGCTATCCAGAGAATCACAGACGTTTGGTCTATCGTGGTGGCGACGTGGGCTACAGCCGCCATCTGGTACCATAACGTTCGTACATTCAGAATGCATTCAGCGGCGGTAGCGTCTGGTCTGTTTCTCTGCTACTTTGCTTTCTGTGGCGTGTTAAAATGTGCACTGCAGTAGTTAATCCCGCCATTTATGAGGTGCGTTCCGCGATAAGGATTGTTTGGTGGCAAAAATCCGTAAACCAATTGAAATTTATCGCGATCTTGTGATGTGCCCGTATCAGAGTTCATGATGACAACTGCTTGCCTTATGACTGACGAACCGGCGATGAAAATCAACACAAAATTCGACTAAATAATAGTTTCACGATTACAGCACTGATAAATGGTTCAAATGGCTCTAAGCACTATGGGACTTAACATCTGAGGTCATCAGTCCCCTAGACTTAGAACTACTTAAATCTAACTAACCTAAGGACATCACACACATCCATGCCCGAGGCAGGATTCGAACCTGCGACCGCAGCAGCAGCGCGGTTCCGGACTGAAGCGCCTAGAACCGCTCGACCACAGCGGCCGGCCAGCACTGATAAATTTAAGGCGCGAGATACAAAAGAAGTGTCTAGGAAGAGTTTTGTTTTTTCACAACAGCGCACGTCCAGGCAAGGCCAATCGTACCTGAGAGCTCATACGAGCTTTTGGATAGGAGGTGTTTGATGATCCACCATACAGCCCGGATTTGGCGCCGAGTGACTACCACCTCTCTTCAGCAATGAAGACATGGCTCGCTACACAGTGCTCCGATATTGACACCAAACTGCATGCCGATAAACCAACGGTTGGAATCGCAGGCGGGAGATTTCTACAGAAACGGTGTTGAAAACCTGTGCCGCTGTGTGATAAGTGCCTCAGTGTGAATGGCAGTTACGTAGAAAAACAGCTTAACAGCGTAACTTTAAAATGTATATAATAACATTTGGATTTTCCATATTGCTAATTTTTTATTTCAAAACGTCCGTTACTTTCTGAACAGCACTCGTAGATCAAGGAAGTGTCTCGGTGCCGGGCCTGGACATGTGGTAATCCAAGTTCGCCGTTGCTACCGTCCCCTTTCATACTTCCGCAGTGTCAGCGGTGTTACAGAACTGGCAGCAGTCGTCGAAGTTGGATACATGGAAACGAGTCCACTACGAGATCCAGGAAGAGATTTCCGCTGAGTTAGCAGAGTCCGCTTGTAACTTCTTGCGAAAGGGTGTCTTACTGGCTTCCATTTGCTCCACGCCTCTGGGACTTTTTGCGTCAGCTTGTGGCGAAATTTTCTGCTAAACTGGGAACGGGGTTCCTACTGCCAAGTAAAAGAAACGGTGGGGAAGCATAAATAAGAATAGAATAATAATCACATAAACTACGTTACAATATTTTACTATTCTTTCTTGTAACATTTGCCATGTGTATCAAATAAATTCTCCCGAATTGTGTTTGTTTTCTTAGCCGCAAGGACGTTTCACTATCAATTACCTTTCACAAACACCTTCAGCCCTCGTAAATAGCGAAAACATGAAATATCTCAATTTTCATGTTATGCTTTTGATAATCAGAAAACTGGACACTATACAAATGTGGCTTGTTGATAAGAATGAGGCAGAAATTTGGTCATCATTGTAGTCTTACGGACAGAATACACGTTAAATTATTGAGATTATATTGTCACATGAAAAAGTTATGAAACCGAATATACGCGCTTTTTAGAACCGATGAATGGATGAAGCATTTCACTTCGGAGTCTGAACAGGTGATCTTTGAGAGCAGTAACCATCTTATTCCGTTTCTCAGTCGTGAAGTCTTTCATGGGTCGCAAAGGTTGGCTTCCAGTAGTAATCGGAGTAGAAGCTGGTCATTCTGAAACATTTCCAGTCCAGAATGAATTGTGTGCTGATATTAAACTTCCTAGCACATTAAAGCTATGAGCCAGATTGTAATTTAAAAGCTGACCTCTTCTTTCACGGGTACACAGTTTTTATCTGTCTGATTTTCATTGTTTTGAGAGAAATATTGTAACTTTGAATAAGCTGGGCTATATTTCAAGTAGCATCTGAATTTTACCACACGATCTGTTTTTCAAAGGCTACTGTGACGTAATTTACGAGTAGATCAGGTGGATGCTACAACTCGTTAGCGTTACTGCTATATCCTTGAGATAAAACAATAGAAGTCGGCTGGCAGGCTTTCTTCAGTTTAGTCGATTTGAATGAATTAGCTTTCCTGTCCATCGCACTCCCCAAAATCGCCAAAAAGACACGATACATTGCTTCCAAAACTGTAGAGAATTATTATAGTAGAATTTTTACACCAGTTGTACTTTTATTTTTGACATGGGCGGGTCGACCTCCGAGGCCGTTATCAAGTATGGCTCTCTCAAAAGTCATGAATCTATTCCGGCCATTATCAAGTGTAGCTGTCTCAATCTATGGTGACTCTATTCCGGTGCAAGGCGCACTTAAGTTGCGACGCAACACTGGACAGTGGTCTTGGGAGCCACAACGGTCGTGTGTAAAACAAAAGTTGATTCGGTGCTGAAATTCAGTTCGGATGAATGAAGTATATTGTTTTCGTCAAAAGTGACAGGTTTTTGACAAAGTAAGAGATATTCACTGTTGCGGACGAGAGCGATGCGCGAATCATTGAAAAGTTTCTTTTTTTCAGTCAAAATTCCGAAGACAATCAAAAACAGCTAAAATAAAAGATAACCTTTTGTCACACGGAAAATACCATAAACACCTAACTTTAATAAAACACCTGCAAGAATCATTCCGTCAGAAATAAATAATCAGTTCTATAGGATGACAACTACACTGAAAAGCCAAAGAAACTGGTACACTTGCCTAACATCATGTAGGGCCCCAGTGATCACGCTGAAGTTCCGCAACTCGACGTGGCATGGACTCGGCTAGTGTCTGAAGTAGTGCTGGAGGACTGTCCACAAATCCGTAAGCATACGAGGAGATGGCACGTTGCAAGGCATCTGGAAATGCTCAGTAATGTTCATGTCTGGGGAGTCTCGTGGCCAGCGGAAGTGTTTAAACTCATAGGAGTGTTCCCGGAGCCATTCTGTAGCAATTCTGGGGGTGTGGGGTGTCGCGTTGTCCTGCTGCAATTGCCGAAGTCCGTCGGGCTGCACAATGGTCATGAATGGATGCAGGTGATCAGACAGGATGCTTACGTAGCTGCCGCCTGTCAGAGTCGTATCTAGACTTATCAGGTGTCCCGTATCACACCAAGTGCACACGCCCCACACCTTTACAGAGCCTCCACCAGCTTGAACAGTCCTCTGCTGACATGCAGGGTCCATAGATTTTTGAAGCTGTCTCCACACCCGTACACGTCCATCCGTTCGAAGCAATTTGAACCGTGACTCCTCCGAACAGGCACATGCTTCCAGTCATCAATAGTCCAATGTCGGTGTTGACGGGTCCAGGCGAGGCTAAAGCTTTTGTGTCGTGCAGTCATCAAGGGTACGCAAGTGGGCCTTCGGTTCCGAAGGCACATATCGATGATGTTTCGTTGAATGGTTCGCACGCCGACACTTGTTGATGGCCCAGCACCAACCGTGCACAGGCAGTGTGACGACTCCAGCGAGCGACCAAATGGTGTAAATTGCCCTGAATATGACCCCATCGCGGGTTGAAACTGGTTGGAGGAAAATAAATAATGCGATTGTGACTGTCATTTTGAATAATTGACTGAAATCTTCAGCAATTTGCGGAAGGGCTGCACTTGCGTCACATTGAACGATTCTCATCAGTCGTCGCTGATCCTGTTCTTGCAGGCCGCAGCGGTGTCGAAGATCTGATGTTTTACCGGATTCCTGATATACACGGTACACTCGTGAAATGGTCGTAAGGGAAAATACCCACTTCTTCACTACATCGGAGATTTTGTGTCCCATCGCTCGTGCGCCGACTGCTATTGCAGAGGCTGTAACCGACCTAACAACTGCGCCAGACATTTGTTGTCTTTTATAGGCGTTGCCGACCGCAGCGTCGTATTCTGCCTGTTCACATAGGCATGCGTATTTGAATACGCATGCCTATACCAGTTTCTTTGGCGGTTCGGCGTATCTTCAGATCTCCGAGCCCTTAAACGCTTGTGGAAACTCTAGTGAAACGAAGTTGTTAGTCGGTATATCACTACAGCGGTCAGTAAATTTGTATAGGGCACCATGTATTTCCTTTGTAGGACGGCTGCTACAACATAGACGAGTATGTTTGGCTTGCTCTTCGAATTAGACCTGAAGATGATCATCGTGGAATGGGGGTGATCACCATTACTGCATTCTGTGCTAGAGCATATAACTTTCTAAAATGAGTTTTGGATAGCTTGTGGCAATGCTGAAATGAATTCATAACGATGCAAACTGGAGACAGGTGACGAAATATTGCTTACGGTCTATTCGACGTATCAGGTGTTTATCTGAATGTAATTGGTTCAAATGGCTCTGAGCACTATGGGACTTAGCTTCTAAGGTCATCAGTCCCCTAGACTTTGAACTACTTAAACCTAACTAACCTAAGGACACCACACACATCCATGCCCAAGGCAGGATTGGAACCTGGGACCGCAGCGGTCGGGCGGTTCCAGACTGTAGCGCCTAGAACCGCTCGGCCACCCTGGCCGGCTATCTGAATGTAATCAAATCACATGTGACCAGGTAATGTCCTTGTGTCACTGATAGGAACTGCGCTGTCGACCCTAATGTAAACAATTTCTTTTTCTTTGACTTATAACGTAATTTCACGGTAAAGCGAAATCGCTTACGTTGCTCCTGGCTTCAGTCACTTGGAAGGCGCCAGCAGACGTTCGTGCTGCTCCCGAAAATAAAAGATGTAGAGAAGGAATGTCACGGAGACCTACGAGAGCAGTTACCAGATTCTTATTTCTTTTACCTTTTACTTAGAAGAATTAGAATAAACTGAAGGCGTTTCATACACAACCCCATGACGCTTGCCGGACGACAAACAGATTTTCATGTCGAGTTGACCTTCAGAACAGTGGTCCGATGCAGCTCTCCATACTAGAGAACCCCATTCAAGTCTCATCTGCATATATTTGCTCCAACCTACATCCACCTGAACTAACTTATTGTAGTCAATCGCCGCGCTGAATGGCCGCGCGGTTTGAGGAGCTATGTCACGGATTGCGCGCCCCTCCCGCCGGAGGTTCGAGTCCTCCCTCTGGCATGGGTGTGGGTGTTGTTCTTAGCATAAGCTAGTTTAAGGAGTGTGTAAGTTTAGGGACCGATGACCTCAGCAGTTTGGTCCCTTAGGAATTCACACACATTTCAACATTTTTTGTGGTCAATCCTTGGCGTCCCTCTACAACTTTTACGCTCGCACTTCATTCCAATACCAAATTAACTATTCCTTGTTGCTTAAGTATTGCGATATCAACCGTTTTGAGCACTTTTTTCAGTAAAATTCTTTATCGCCACTTCGACTCAGTGCGTATTCACTAGTAGCTTGATCTGTCCAACTCATCTTCAGAATTTTGTGGTACACAACATTTTAAACGCTTCTGTTCACCTATTAACTGACCTGTTCATAGAACACGTTTTACTTCCATGTAAGACTTCTGCAGATACATACCTTAAAGAAGGATTTTTATCACTTAAATTCACATGCAACATGAACAGTTATTTGAAACAATTTTGTTCTATTGACACCTTGAATTTTATATCCCCTTTACTTCAGTTAGGCCTATCTACTGTTATTTCGCTTCCGAACTAATGATTATAACGTCTTTTAAAAAAACACTATCCATTCAATTCAACAGTTCTTCCAAGTCCATTTCGTCTCTAACAGAATCATAGTGTCGTCATTCTCTCCATAAATTTTAGTTCCTTATTTAAATTTCTCTTGGGTTTCCTTTACTACCTATTCTATTTATAGATTAAATAACATGGGAATCTGACGTAATGTCGTCTGCTCCAGGTGCCCGTTTTCGAACTAGCTCTTATAGTGCTCTGTCAAATGTTTTTCCCATTATAACATCCCCAACCTCTTCCACTAACTCTCCCATTTCGAAAATATTATCTTCTGCTTTCTTTCCTTCATGTACCATCTCGATATGTTTCTTCCGTCTTTCAGCCTTCGCTACTTTGGTTAGCGCTTGGTTTTCAGCCGTCCCGTTGATGTTCATACAGCTCCTTTCCTATTTTCCAGACGTTCCTTTAATTTTCTATTCGTGGCATTTACGTTTTTTATAATAATGTACGCCTCTGCTGCAGTTCTCCTCTAGCAATTCCTGCTTCGTATTTTGCATTCATTTTAAAGTTACATTGTTTACTGGTCTGTATTCGCTTTTGCCTCCTTCATTTGCTGAATTTTATGTTTCCTCTTCACATCAATCAAATTCGAATCTCATATTATAACCAAACATTTCTACTTGATCTTGTCTCTTTTTCTAGCTGTTAGTCTGTTACACTGCTTCATTTCTGATGCTTTATTTCGCATGTTTCATTTGATCTGTACTGCTCCCTTTGCAATTCTCAACAATTTGGTTGTTTCAATTAACCAAATCCCAACGTTTCTGCAACTTCTTCAGCTTTCATCTTCATTTCATAACTAATAAATTATGGCCGAAATCCGAATCTGCTAATTAAGTGATTTACAGAATGAAATTTGGTTTCTGAATCAATCGTTTGCTACCATATAATCTATTAGGGGCAGTCAAATGAAAAACTAAGTAAACTGTTTATTATTTCAAAAGTAATTGCGGTAACAGTTTATAAATTTATCGCTTCATGGATAAATATCTGCGGTTGCTAACGGAACCACGATTGTACTCAGGCGTGCATCTCTTCGCCCGAAGCAAATCGTTAGCCTCTTTTGAAACAAATAACCGTTTATTTACTTTTTTCTATTTCTATTGTTTCCATCTGACTGACACTTATATTTGAAACCTTTCGGTGTCTCCAAGCCTCTTCTGTAAACAACCTTCTTTCATGATTCGTAAACTAAAGTGGTAGCAATGATTAAATTGTGCTCTGCACAAAATTATGTAGGGCAATTTCCCTTATATCCTTTCCCCCAGGGCATGTTCTCATTCTGCTTCTCAATCTCTTTCATTCGCTCCTGTCGAATTCCATACCACACCATATTTCCGTCACCCATAAAGTACTCTCGACATACATTTGTCGCACCTCTTCACAACATAGCTACTATGCTATTATGATGGGTCGTGGTTTTGTGTCTTTCTTGACTAGATCATACGTTCCTTAGGCTGCACACATTAGTTTACCCGCATTCATATTTTCTTGTTCGTTAATAAACGTAGTCCTGGAGGAGGAGGAGATTAGTGTTTAACGTCCCGTCGACAACGAGATCGTTAGAGACGGAGCGCAAGCTCGGGTAAGGGAAGGATGGGGAAGGAAATCGGCCGTGCCCTTTCAAAGGAACCATCCCGGCATTTGCCTGAAGCGATTTAGGGAAATCACGGAAACCTAAATAAGGATGGCCGGAGACGGGATTGAACCGTCGTGTCTCCCGAATGCGAGTCCTGTGTGCTAACCACTGCGCCACCTCGCTCGGTCGTAGTCCTGCATTCCCTTATTTGATTTTATACTGATTGTGCTTATCGCACCAGAAATCACATTCTTCCTTTCACCATACGACAATAATTGCCATTTATGTAACGTCGTCCGATCTATTTCCGTTTTGCAGTTTTTTAGCCTACTTTTCAGATTAAAGGATCTGAAAATCGCACTCTGACCCACAGAAAGACAGTATGTTGCCATTACGAGTGTGGATGGTAATGGAGGCTAAAATTTTTCCATTCCTTCAATCTTCATTTCATAAATAATAAATTATGGTCGAAGATCGAATCTGCTATTTAAATTATTTACAGAATGAAATCTAGTTTCTAAATCTCTGGTTTGCTATCATATAATCTACAAGATGCAGTCAAACGAAAACGATAGATATGAAAATATTAAGTAAAGTAATTGCTGTAACTGTTTATATATTTATCGTTCCATAGAAAAATGTTTCCGGTTGCCAACGGAACTATGATTGTACCCAGGTGTGCATCTCTTCAAAAGTAATTGCCCTAACTTTGTATCGTTTGATTCGCAAGTTTACTTTGGATTGATGATGCAATTATTAGTTCGATGCTACAGCTGATGAATGACAGATTTCTGGTGAAAATAAGCTGTTGCGGAGAAACGAAACGGCAGTTCGTGTTTCTACTTCTCGTTTCGTGCACAACGCCACTAATAATAAATTGAGTCTTCATATCAGTACAAAGCTGGAAATCTATTAATGACGTGTAAACGAAGTAATTCTTAGGGACACCGCATTGGTACGGCGGCCGTGGTTCTGGCAACTGCCGGCGGAACGTTCGAAGGGGCGATAGTGTAGTGCAAAGTCGAAGGATATGCCTCTTTCCCGGAGCCAAAAAGAGATGAAGTTGCCATAAATACTTAAGTAAACGTTTTTAGAACGATTTGATGGTTACTGGTTGAGTAATACCACACCTAGTGGTATAATTTCATACAGTAAATGTGAAAACCATTCGGCACCTACATATTTCTGTTTTAAAGATCGTTTGGATGACAAATCATCGCAATAACGACAACGTAAACAACAGGCATAGGCCCTGTGGGATTTGTCTTCCATCTCTAGTGCCAAACGCTAAAAATATAACGCACTATATGTCTGATAAAATAAAATCGTTAGCAGTTTTCCATTTGTGACGCTCAAAAATGTTTGAAGACATGACAAAAAGTATTTATAAGACGTTCTCACAGACTGAATGCTTTTCATGGGTAACTTCACCATTATGAAACATTACTGATATCAGGCAATGTTAAATCACTGCAGTAAGGAACAAATAGAACAAGAAAACTAATTCTAACCCACAACAAATATTACTGTCTCAATTCAGATGACAAATCTGCAGACGTGGTACACCACAGAACGCAAAAGTTTTCAAAGACGATTTGTTCAGGAAGAAAATGTCAAGTGAGTAGTGCTGACGCATCCCACTAAAGTTGCGAAAAACGTGTGTTAATATTTTATCCGTATCGAAACTCAGGCGATAATAACACAGAAACAGGAACAAAGCCTTGTGTTGTGGTTCGCAAATAAACCTGGAATTGAAGTCAGAAATACGCACGACCACTGCATAGCATTTGATGAAACTTTCGGTTACCCGTGAGGGCTGGAGGATACAGGCTTCATAAAATCTGGTGGTGAGAGGCACGAAAATTTAAAGAAATACAGTACATAAAAAATCAGTACGTTGAAATACTAGCTGGTGCGATGGTTTTAGAAAGAAACAAGAACAGGGGCCTGAAAATATGAGTTACTTCAGTGAAGTAAAGAAGCAAGAAATTTTGTTACAGGAATGACCTCAAAATATCTGTGAACATACGCTATTAAGGAATTAGTAGCTGCCTTGCATTATGAAAATCTGCTAGAGACAAAATGTTATCAACTTAATTGTGTGATAAATTCATGTTCCTTTCCTATTAGAACTGACTGGGATTGCCAATTTTTATCGCTTGGTCATAATTCCTTAGCCTATTTCTAAGCTGGATGATGCAGAATATATTTCCATCCATTCGTCATCACAACTTGAGAGAAGAAAGCATGAGCATTGCTCAAGTGTATATTATCTTAAAGTGCTTCTCAGACTTTCAGGTGTCTTTAAACTTTCAGACTGCAAACCTATAGTATAAAACGCATTTATATCTGCCCAGACTTACCTCAGATCGGCTGTGACCTGCATTTAATTACGTGAAGTTTCAGTTCACTTACCCTTGACCGGACATTACAGAATGCAGCAAGAAGGTACAAATTTGAGCCAAGAGTTCCATATAGACAAATTTCTGTTGAATCTAGTACATACACTCTCTTTGCCACAATACAGGATTATTACAAATGATTGAAGCGATTTCACAGCTCTACAATAACTTTATTATTTGAGATATTTTCACAATGCTTTGCACACACATACAAAAACTCAAAAAGTTTTTTTAGGCATTCACAAATGTTCGATATGGGCCCCTTTAGTGATTGGGCAGACATCAAGCCGATAATCAAGTTCCTCCCACACTCGGTGCAGCATGTCCCCATCAATGAGTTCGAAAGCATCGTTGATGCGAGCTCGCAGTTCTGGCACGTTTCTTGGTAGAGGAGGTTTAAACACTGAATCTTTCACATAACCCCACTGAAAGAAATCGCATTGGGTTAAGTCGGGAGAGCGTGGAGACCATGACATGAATTGCTGATCATGATCTCCACCACGACCGATCCATCGGTTTTCCAATCTCCTGTTTAAGAAGAGTGCGGTGGAGCACCATACTGTTGAAAGATGAAGTCGGCGCTGTCGGTCTCCAATTGTGGCATGAGCCAATTTTCCAGCATGTCCAGATACACGTGTCCTGTAACGTTTTTTTCGCAGAAGAAAAAGGGACCGTAAACTTTAAACCGTGAGATTGCACAAAACACGTTAACTTTTGGTGTATTGCGAATTTGCTGCACGAATACGTGAGGATTCTCTACCGCCCAGATGCGCACATTGCGTCTGTTCACTTCACCATTAAGAAAAAATGTTGCTTCATCACTGAAAACAAGTTTCGCACTGAACGCATCCTCTACCATGAGCTGTTGCAACCGCGCCGAAAATTCAAAGCGTTTCACTTTGTCAGGGCTTGTAGCAATTGTAAACGAAAAGGCTTCTGCTTTAGCCTTTTCCGTAAGATTTTCCAAACCGTCGGCTGTGGTACGTTTAGCTCCCTGCTTGCTTTATTCGTCGGCTTCCGCGGGCTACGCGTGAAACTTGCCCGCACGCGTTCAACCGTTTCTTCGCTCACTGCAGGCCGACCCGTTGATTTCCCCTTACAGAGGCATCCAGAATCTTTAAACTGCGCATACCATCGCCGAATGGAGTTGGAAGTTGGTGGATCTTTGTTGAACTTCGTCCTGAAGTGTCGTTGCACTGTTACGACTGACTGATGTGAGTGCATTTCAAGCACGACATACGCTTTCTCGGCTCCTGTCGCCATTTTGTCTCACTGCGCTCTCGAGCACTCTGGCGGCAGAATTCTGAAGTGCGGCTTCAGCCGAACAAAACTTTATGAGTTTTTCTACGTATCTGTAGTGTGTCGTGACCATATGTCAATGAATGGAGCTACAGTGAATTTATGAAATCGCTTCAATCATTTGTAATAGCCCTGTATATGAATATTCAGGTTTCAACCATCAATGAAGAATTGCACCTCCCAACTGACCTATGCAGTGCATAGTTTTGAGGTGACCTGGAATTTTGGCCGGCCGGTGTGGCCGTGCGGTTCTTGGCGCTTCAGTCTGGAACCGCGTGACCGCTACGGTCACAGGTTCGAATCCTGCCTCGGGCATGGATGTGTGTGCTGTCCTTAGGTTAGTTAGGTTTAAGTAGTTCTAAGTTCTAGGGGACTGATGACCACAGATGTTAAGTCCCATAGTGCTCAGAGCCATTTGAACCATTTTTTTTTTTTTTACCTGGAATTTTGATAAGCTGTTCTGATTGCCATCCTATGTAGTTTCCTATCATCAACGGTACTGAATTAAATGCATTGGTCCATAGACCCCACAATAAGGAAAAAACGCACGTGAGGACAGGTCGATGTTCAGCAGTCAGAAAAAGCACTGAGGGCAGATTGGCACACAGAAAGAAATGTGGGTGTGTGGGTGTGCCTGTGAGCTGCTCAGTGCTTCTTTCTGCAGGTACAAAAATGGTAGAAACATTTAGATAGACCCTTACTGTTAAAAACAAGTCACAACCCAATGAGACATAACTATAAGATGTTTTCAGCTTAGAAGAAACTGTCGAAGTCTGCTGCATAACTAAATTTTAATTCCATCCTTATAAGAATAAGAGGTCCTATAAAATTTGCACAGTCAATGCACATGCCAAATGTCACATATCACAATAACACCTATCTTAAACTTCATGTTGTATGGAGTTGGAAAGCCAAAACCAGTTATTTCGCACACATAAGAGTAGTTCGTCGGCTTCCACAAGGCTTCTTTGTGATTTACATCACCACTGTTAACTGCAATAGCCAACTCCTTTCTTCTTCCTCATTCCGAGGAAATACTAGCATACAAAATCCACCTTCGCCTCTATTTTTACATCCGAAAGCAGCACGACCTGGCATCATTTCTGAATGTCTGCAGAATGAATTAAAGATGGTCAACTACATATGGTACCAATGCTATCTTGCATAATTCAAAAGAGGCATGTTTCATAACAAAATACTATCTTATTTGAACTCTTACTCAAGCTAACACGTTAAGTGTTATGCAAAATGCAGTCCAAGAGAAGTGCAAACGCATACAGAATGCATGACAAATCTACAAAATAACTCCAATTACTTTCTGAATGTTTCCAAAAGTCTTCAAAAAAGTAATATAACTCCGGAAAGCACTGCGAACATAGTAATCCATGGATATCTGTAGGATAAACATGTCGTCGCAGTGGCTCAGCCAATCACATGCGATTTCACCTATGGTCATCTTCTCCCTGTATACAGGCTGGTCCATTGATCGTGACCGGGCCAAATATCTCACGAAGTAAGCGTCAAACGAAAAAACTACAAAAACGAAACTCGTCTAGCTTGAAGGGGGAAACCAGATGGCGCTATGGTTGGCCCTCTAGATGCCGCTGCCATAGGTCAAAGAGATATCAAATGTGTTTTTTTTTAAGTAGGAACACCCATTTTTATTACATATTCGCGTAGTACGTAAAGAAATATGAATGTTTCAGTTGGACCACTTTTTTCGCTTTGTGATAGATGACGCTGTAATAGTCACAAAAATATGTCTCACAATTTTAGACGAACAGTTGGTAACAGGTAGGTTTTTTAAATTAAAATACAGAATAAAGGTACGTTTGAATATTTTATTTCGGTTGTTCCAATGTGATACATGTACTTTTGTGAACTTATCATTTGTGAGAACGCATATTGTTACAGCATGATTACAAGTAAATATCACATTAATGCAGTAAATGCTCAAAATGATGTCCTTCAACCTCACTGCATTTGGCAATACGTGTAACGACATTCCTCTCAACAGCGAGTAGTTCGCCTTCCGTAATGTTCGCACATGCATTGACAATGCGCTGACGCATGTTGTCAGGCGTTGTCGGTGGATCACGACAGCAAATATCCTTCAACTTTCCCCACAGAACGAAATCCGGGGACGTCAGAGATGGTGAACGTGAGGGCCACAGGATGGTGCTTCGACGACCAATTCACCTGCAATACCGCTTCAACCGCACGCGAGCTATGTGGCGGACATCCATCATGTTGGAAGTACATCGCCATTCTGTCATGCAGTGAAACATCTTGTAGTAACATCGGTAGAACATTGCGTAGGAAATCAGCATACATTGCACCATTTAGTTTGCCATCGGTAAAATGGGGGCCAATTATCCTTCCTCCCATAATGCCGCACCATACATTAACCCACCAACGTCGCTGATGTCCCACTTGTCGCAGCCATGGTGGATTTTCCGTTGCCCGATTGTTCATATTATGCCGGTTTACGTTGCCGCTGTTGGTGAATGACGCTTCGTTGCAAAATAGAACGCGTGCAAAAAATCTGTCATCGTGCCGAAATTTCACTTGTGCCCAGTGGCAGAACTGTACACGACGTTCAAAGTCGTCGCCATGCAATTCCTGGTGCATGAAATACGGTACGGGTGCAATCGATGTTGATGTAGCATTCTCAACACCGACGCTTTTGAGATTCCCGATTCTCGCGCAATTTGTCTGCTACTGACGTGCGGATTAGCCGTGACAGCAGCTAAAACACCTACTATGGCATCATCATTTGTTGCAGGTCGCGGTTGACGTTTCACATGTGGCTGAACACTTCCTGTTTCCTTAAATAACGTAACTATCGGGCGAACGGTCCGGACACTTGGATGATGTCGTTCCGGATACCGATCAGCATACATAGCACACGCCCGTTGGGCGTTTTGATCACAATAGCCATACACCAACACGATATCGACCTTTTCCGTAATTGGTAAACGGTCCATTTTAACACGGGTAATGTATCACGAAGCAAATACCGTCGGCACTGGCGGAATGTTACGTGATTCCACGTACTTATACGTTTGTGACTATTGCAGCGCAATCTATCAAAAAGCGAAAAAGTGGTCCAACTAAAACATCGATATTTCTTTACGTACTACACGAATATGTAATAAAAATGGGAGTTCCACTTTTTAAAAAAACGCTGTTGATATCCGTTTGACCTATGGCAGCGCCATCTAGCGGGCCAGCCATAGCGCCATCTGGTTTCCCCCTTCAAGCTAGACGAGTTTCGTTCTTTGTAGTTTTTTCGTTTGATGCTTATTTCGTGAGATATTTGGCCCGGTCACTATCAACGGACCACCCTGTATAGGCTCTCTACTACTCTGCGCTCACGACGCTGCCCGCCGCCGGGGCTGTTGTCTGGCGGCCGGCGCCCGGCGGTGGCTCCACCGGCCCCTGATGCGTCGTTAATACATAATCCGCACGCCGCTGCTTAATTTCCGGGGAAGTAGTTCCATTCAGCAAGTTTGTCTCAGCTCTCTGCCATCTCATAAAACATGGAAGTCGAATCTCGGCGCTGTTACAGCGAGGCACGTCAACAGCGGCCGGCTGCACCTCCATTAGACGTGGAGGCACTGGCACTGCGGGCGAACTCGCAACTACATTTCTGCAGCTCCTCAAAGGCCAAAGAAACTTTGCGTCATCTGATTCGCGAGTTTACTGTGCGGTTGATGATGCAACTATTGGTTCGATGCTACAGCTGATGGTTGACAGATATCTGATGAGATTAAACTGTTGTCAAAAACGAAACAGCAGTTCATACAGGGTGTTTCAAAAATGACCGGTATATTTGAAACGGCAATAAAAACTAAACGAGCAGCAATAGAAATACACCGTTTGTTGCAATATGCTTGGGACAACAGTACATTTTCAGGCGGACAAACTTTCGAAATTACAGTAGTTACAATTTTCAACAACAGATGGCGCTGCAAGTGATGTGAAAGATATAGAAGACAACGCAGTCTGTGGGTGCGCCATTCTGTACGTCGTCTTTCTGCTGTAAGCGTGTGCTGTTCACAACGTGCAAGTGTGCTGTAGACAACATGGTTTATTCCTTAGAACAGAGGATTTTTCTGGTGTTGGAATTCCACCGCCTAGAACACAGTGTTGTTGCAACAAGACGAAGTTTTCAACGGAGGTTTAATGTAACCAAAGGACCGAAAAGCGATACAATAAAGGGTCTGTTTGAAAAATTTCAACGGACTGGGAACGTGACGGATGAACGTGCTGGAAAGGTAGGGCGACCGCGTACGGCAACCACAGAGGGCAACGCGCAGCTAGTGCAGCAGGTGAGCCAACAGCGGCCTCGGGTTTCCGTTCGCCGTGTTGCAGCTGCGGTCCAAATGACGCCAACGTCCACGTATCGTCTCATGCGCCAGAGTTTACACCTCTATCCATACAAAATTCAAACGCGGCAACCCCTCAGTGCTGCTACCATTGCTGCACGAGAGACATTCGCTAACGATATAGTGCACAGGATTGATGACGGCGATATGCATGTGGGCAGCATTTGGTTTACTGACGAAGCTTATTTTTACCTGGACGGCTTCGTCAATAACCAGAACTGGCGCATATGGGGAACCGAAAAGCCCCATGTTGCAGTCCCATCGTCCCTGCATCCTCAAAAAGTGCTGGTCTGGGCCGCCATTTCTTCCAAAGGAATCATTGGCCCATTTTTCAGATCCGAAACGATTACTGCATCACGCTATCTGGACATTCTTCGTGAATTTGTGGCGGTACAAACTGTCTTAGACGACACTGCGAACACCTCGTGGTTTATGCAAGATGGTGCCCGGCCACATCGCACGGCCGACGTCTTTAATTTCCTGAATGAATATTTCGATGATCGTGTGATTGCTTTGGGCTATCCGAAACATACAGGAGGCGGCGTGGATTGGCCTCCCTATTCGCCAGACATGAACCCCTGTGACTTCTTTCTGTGGGGACACTTGAAAGACCAGGTATACCGCCAGAATCCAGAAACAATTGAACAGCTGAAGCAGTACATCTCATCTGCATGTGAAGCCATTCCGCCAGACACGTTGTCAAAGGTTTCGGGTAATTTCATTCAGAGACTACGCCATATTATTGCTATGCATGGTGGATATGTGGAAAATATCGTACTATAGAGTTTCCCAGATCGCAGCGCCATCTGTTGTTGAAAATTGTAACTACTGTAATTTCGAAAGTTTGTCTCCCTGAAAATGTACTGTTGTCCCAAGCATATTGCAACGAACGGTGTATTTTTATCGCTGCTCGTTTAGTTTTTATTGCCGTTTCAAATATACCGGTCATTTTTGAAACACCCTGTATTTCTACTTCTCGTTTCGTCCTCTCCACTCCTAATAACAAATTGAGCGTTCATATTAGTACAAAATTGAGAAAAAAATTCGGTGATAATGTATTGATATGAAATAGCATGCACCTCAAAGAATGTTGTTGACCCTTCTCTCCTCAGCGTAAGAAGTCATGTGAGACTGCTCCCACCTTCTCCCCATCCTCACATCCAATGAGCTGCAAATAAACAAAACAGCAAGGTCCACATTTTGGATATCACATCGTTTACGCTAACAAGGAGACCGTCCTTACTTATTATAAGCTATTTCGTCCAAATTTAAGGTCTATGCTGGGCTAGGCCAGAAATGAAGGTGACAGAGGGAGCTCCAGCTGGTAAATTTGGTAAGAAAATGCATTTTTTCCACTTTTCCGGCGAGACATTAGTATTCTTTTGGTCGAGTAGTTACTAAGCAGCGTCTCGCACAGTGCAAAGCGCATACAGTGGTAATCTGAGGGTTGTGGAGTCGAGTGTATACAAGGAACCCTTTTTTTCTTTTTCTATTTTCAATTATAACGTTATTTACACTGAAAATAAAACGAAATAATGTTCAGTATATTTTATTTATCAATATTTTCATAATAGGCATCGAAAATAAAGGCTAACGAAACTTCGGGGTAGCAAATAAATTGCCGAAAAGGGATCTATGGCGTACCCGACAACTTCGTATATAAAAGTAGATTCTATTATTATTTTGCAATTGTTGATTTACACTTGCTGGGTGCAATATTCATCGTAGAAACAAAGGAACCATTAACTTCTTGGCAACGTCACACGTTATAAACTCCACATTTTTACATGCGTCGTGTTTTTATAGCTTCTATAGAAAAGCCCGCATCTCATGGTCGTGCGGTAGCGTTCTCGCTTCCCACGCCCGGGTTCCCGGGTTCGATTCCCGGCGGGGTCAGGGATTTTCTCTGCCTCGTGATGGCTGGGTGTTGTGTGCTGTCCTTAGGTTAGTTAGGTTTAAGTAGTTCTAAGTTCTAGGGGCAGTTGAGTCCCATAGTGCTCAGAGCCATTTGCCATTCTATAGAAAAAGAGACTTGCTTAAATTCATAAAAGCACTCGTTGCGCTGCACCAACCACCACCTGAAAACGACGGTGTCACAAATGGCTCATCTCATAGCGCGGCATCAAGCCAAGCGTAATGCATCATTTCACAAAATATTGGCAGTGGAATGTTTTCTGGAGCAGTCTTCGCGCGAAATGATTCCTTTTATTCTATTGATGAGATAAGAACAGTTTTGTTAGTTGTTTGATCAAATTCTTTATCTGACAATAAAAATAGGCATTGCAGGGTTGCACTAGCGAGTGCATCGGGGAGGGGGTACCACTTTAATACTACATGATGGCACCCCTAGTACATCTTTTCTCCCCAGGAGTCAGTTAACAGAAGAAATTAGTTTTCCTGCATTTACGACGTCATAACATCCGTCAAAAAATATTCGTATAAGTTTTTCGTAAGATTCCCGGACTTTGATGAAATAACAACATTCCTATATTTTCCCACGTACTCATTCGTCAAATTTTCTTTTGTCTTTCCTTTCCATGCCTTTTATGAAAATATTTATAAATTCATTATACTGAACTTTTTTGGTTTTTGTGCAGTGCAGGTAACGTAAAAGTTGAAAATAAAAAAGTTCCCACATAGTGACCCGACACCATGGCCCTTGGATTATCATTCTGCACTCTTTCCGCTGCGCCAACCGCGGCCGGGAAGCCACGCTGTCACAGACGGCTCGTGTCAAAAACGGTATTTTTTATAAACTCTTGGTAGTCTGGAGCTCCCTTTTCTGTCATTGTAATTTGTGACCCTGTCCTGCATGTATCATAAATTTCGACGAAATCGGTGACGACGTGTAGGCTCGGTCCTCTTGTATGTCGAAATCGTAAGCTTAATCAAGGGAAAAGGCCATAATACGAGGACATCTTGTACACAGTACATTGTAAAGCTTAATCACAAGATGTCTCATGTTTTGTTTGCGCAAAACTATCGACGCAGGACACATATTTTTCTTACAAAAACTATAAATCTACATTTAAAAACCTGTGACTATATTTCATCCATTATGCCTCAGGTAAACTTCGATAGTATTTATTTTGTTACTAGTGTAACCAAAACTATTGTTATTGAACTGAACTTTTATTGTTGTTTCAAACATGTACCACCGAACTACATTTGGCATTTTCGGTGGTCTACAATGAAATAAAAGACATTTTTCGCTTGACTACAAATATTTTGATTTGAGATACGGAATGACCATGGCACTTCCGTTTCAGTCTACTGCCTGTTACAACGTTGCTTGTTTAAGTGTAGCGACAGCAAGGTTGTGAAAAGCAGTTCATTTAAAACTTATCAGAGAAATGTGGGTCCAGAAGTATTTAATTAACATCCAATAGGAACACAAAAAATATTGGACACATGAAAGTAAGTGCTCCGTTCTAAACAACGTAAATATTGTGGTATTGTGGTGAATATCACTTAAAAGTGATAGAACATTGCGCTCTGTCTGTTCGTCCCTCTTCCCCCCTCCCTCTCCCCCTTCCTCCACCCCCCCTCTCTCTCTCTCCCTCTCTCTCGTGTATACAAAACAAGCGTGTGTGATGTATATAGCGTGCATACCCATTTTCCCTATTTGAGGAGGGCATACTTTTCATGTATGAATACTTAAACTGTATTTAAAATTATTATAATAGTTGTGACACACTGGAAAAAGTAGAAAAATAGGAAAATACTACTGATGATTTGCTTTTTGCTGTGCTCTACAGTAACTCTGCTTACAAAAATTACAATAGTAATGAAACCTGCTTGTTTCCGAGAAATACACTTTTTGTATACACACATACAGCAATGTGATTTATTTCCGTTCTTAATTTTCAATTTGATTATCATTATTTTTCTTTTTAGTTTACCTTCTAAGTCTCTGTCTTTTCGTACGATTCAGTATCACCAAGGAGATTGAAATCGCTTACTTCTGAGTGCATTTCAACAGAGAAATTATTTACCACCCCTTGGTATTAGTGCTTCTGGTATTGCTTAACTTCTGCATTATGTAGACTCCATCGTATCAACAGAAGGTTACGTAACAATATAAGTTTAAAATAAGTGTGCGTATTTTTAATATTTCTTTACTTTTGTCCCTCATCAAGCTTTTATAATCGTCATTACCTATGTATAAAGGTGCTGACTGGATGAGATGTACATCAAAACTCAGTAACATAAATAAATTAATTCGTTATTAACAATAATTGTAGGGTATAACGACACAGATTAAGATGCAACCTGAAGTACCAAAGAAAATTTGTTGGAAAATAGTGAAGTCAGTTTCGCTGCAAATTAAATCATTATTAACAATAATTGTAGGGTACAATGACACAGTTTACGATGCAACCTGAAGTACCAAAGAAAATTTGTTGGAAAGTAGTGAAGTCAGTTTCGCTGGCAGAGGGTACATATAGTAACTAGAAGGCGTGCGACCATTACATACCCTATCACAGCTATCGATCGCTAAAGTAAGAGTCCCTTGTTGCTATAACTTTTTTAATGGCGAGTTTCCGGGTTGACCTATAACCAGAGTGTCAGAGAAGAATTTACTACAGCGTTTTGTGTCATGTGGTTTCTGTCCTAAGATTGGTGCCTAAATTGTTACTACAGATATGACACGATATTTGGTATTAAATTTTTCTCTGACATTCTGATGATGGGTCAAGTCCAAAACGCAATATTTCAACAACAACTAGACTCGCGTTATCAGCTACATTTCTGTTCTTTTTTTATTTTTTGAGCCGTCATTCTTCTGACTGGTTTGATGCAGCCCGCCACGAACTTCTCTCCTGTCCCAGCCGACCTCTACATCTCAGAGTAGCACCTGCAACCTAAGTCTTTAATTTTTTGCTGGATGTATTCAAATCTCAGTTCTTGCCCTGTATCTCTGGCGCAGAGGTTACCATTCTGGACTCGCATTCGGGAGGATGACGGCTCAAACACGGGTCATCCAGATTGAGGATTTCCGTGATTCTCCTAAATCGCTTTAGACAAATGTCGGGATGGTTCCTTTAAAAGGGCATGGCCAACTTCCTTGTCCATCCTCCCCTAATTCGAGGGGACTGATGACCTAGTTGTTTGATCCTCTCTCCCAAATTAACCAAGCAACCTTTACAGCTTCCTCTAACAACATGGAAGTTATTCTCTAATGTCTTAACATATGTCCTATCATTCTCTCCCTTCTGTTTGTCAGTGTTTCCACATATTCCACCGGCTGTGGTGGCCGAGTGGTTCTAGGCGCTTCAGTCCGGAACCGCGCGACTGCTACGGTCGCAGGTTCGAATTCTGCCTTGGGCATGGGTGTGTGTGATGTCCTTACGTTAGTTAGGTTTAAGTAGTTCTAAGTTCTAGGGGACTGATGACCTCAGATGTTAAGTCCCATAGTGCTCAGAGCCATTTGAACCACATATTCCTTTCCTCTCAGATTCTGCACAGAATCTCCTCATTCCTTACCTTATCAGTCCACCAAATTTTCAAAATTCCTCTGTAACACCACATCTCAAATGCTTCGATTCTCTTCTGTTCAGGTTTTCGCACAGTCCATATTTTGCTACCATACAATGCTGTGCTCCAAAGGTACATTCTCAGAATTTTCTTCCTCAAATCAATGGATATGTTTGATACGAGTAGACTTCTCTTGGCCAGGAATGCCCCGTTTACCAGTGCTAGGCCACTTCTTATGTCCTTCTTGATCCGCCCGTCACTGGTTATTTTGCTGCCCAGGTAGCAGAATTCCTTAACTTCACCTAATTCGTGACCATCAATCCTGATGTTAAGTTTCTCGCTGTTCTCATTTCTGCAACGTCTCACTATTTCCGTCTTCCTTCGATTTACTCTCAACCCATATTTTGTATTCATAAGAGTGTTCATTCCATTCATCAGATCATGTAATTCTTCTTCACTTTCACTCAGGATAGAAATATCATTAGCAGATCGTATCATTGATATCGTTTAATCCTGAATTTTAATTCCACTCCTTAACCTCTCATTTATTTCCATCACTGCTTCTTCGATGTGCAGATTGAACAGTAGGGGCAAAAGTTTACATCCTTGTGTTACACCCTTTTTTTAAACTCAGCACTTCGTTCTTGGTCGTGCACTCTTATTATCCGCTCTCGCCTCTTGTACATATTGTGTATTAGCCGTCTGTCGCTATAGCTGACGCCTACTTTTCTCAGTATCTCGAACATCTTGCACCATTTTACATTGTCGAACTATTTTTCCTGGTCTTATAAGCGTGTCTTCATTTTCTTTAGCCTTAATATCATTATCAACTGCAACGCCAGAATTGTTTCTCTGGTGTCTTTATGTTTATTAAAGCCAAACTGATGGGTCGTCTAACACACTCTCAATTTTGTTTTCCATCCTTCTCTTTATTATTCTTATAAGTAACTTAGATGCATGAGTTGTTAAGCTGATTTTGCGATAGTTGTCGCACTTTTCAGCTCTTGTAGTCTTCGCAGTTGTAAGGATGATATTTTTCGGAAAGTTAGATGGCACGCCACCAGACTCATACATTCTACACACTAAATTTGAAAGTCGTTTTGTTGACATTTCTCCAATGATTTTAGAAATTCTGATGGAATGTGAACTATCCCTTCTGCCTTATTTGATCCTATGTCCTCCAAACCTCTCTTATATCCTAATAAAGGATCCTGTATCTCTTCTAAATCGACTCCTGTTTCTTCTTCTATCACATTAGACAAATCTTCCCCTCATAGAAGCCTTCAATGTATTCTTTCCACCTATCTGCCCTCTCCTCTGCATTTAACAGTGGAATTACCATTGCACTCTTAATGTTACCACCCTAGTTTTTAATGCGACCAGACGCTGTTTGGTCTTTCCTATACGCTGAGTCAGCCCTTCCGACAGTAATTTCTTTTTCGATTTCTTCACATATTTCATGCAGCCATTTCGTCTTAGCTTCCCTGCGCTTTCTATTTATTTCATTCCTCAGTGACTTGTAGTTCGGTATTCCTGAATTTCCCTGAATATTTTTGTTCTTCCTTTTTTCCTCGATCAAATGAAGTATTTCTTCTGTCACCCATGGCTTCTTAGCAGTTACTTTCTTTGTACCTGTTTGTTCCTTTCCAACTTCTGCGATTGCCCTTTTTAGAGATGTCCATTTCTCTTCAACTGTACTGAGTACTGAGCTATTCCTCACTGCCGTGTCTATAGAGAACTTCAAGCATATATCGTCATTCTTTAGCACTTCTGTACCCCACTTCTTTACGTATTGATTCTTTCTGACTAATCTCTTAAGCTTCAGCCCACCCTTCATCACTATTACATTGTGATCTGAGTCTAGATCTGCTCCATGGCACGCCTTGCAGTCCAGTATCTGATTTCGGAATCTCTGCCTGATCATGATGTGATCTAACTGAAATCTTCCCGTATCACGCGGCCTTTTCCAATTATACATCCTCCTCTTGTGATTCTTGAACAGAGTATTCGCTATTACTAGCTGTAATTTATTACAGAACTCAATTAGCCTTCTCTTCTCTAATTCCCTACCCCAAGCCCATATTCTCTTGTAACCTTTTCTTCTACTCCTTCCCCTACAATTGCATTCCAGCCCCAATGACTATCAGATTTTCATCTTAGTTTACGTGCTATATTCCCCTTTCAATATCCTTATATACTTCCTCTATCTCTTCATCTTCAGCTTGCTACGTCGGCATGTGTACCTGAAGTATCGTTGTCGGAGTTGATTTGCTGTCGATTCTGATAAGAACAAACCTATCACTGAACTTTTGCCGGCCGGAGTGGCCGTGAGGTTCTAGGCGCTACAGTGTGGAGCCGAGCGACCGCTACGGTCGCAGGTTCGAATCCTGCCTCGGGCATGGATGTGTGTGATGTACTTGGGTTCGTTAGGTTTAATTAGTTCTAAGTTCTAGGCGACTGAAGACCTCAGATGTTAAGTCGTATAGTGCTCAGAGCCACTTGAACCATTTTTTAACTGAACTGTTCAGAGTAACATACTTTCTGCTCTACCTTCCTATTCATAACGGATCCTACTCCCGTTATACCAATTTCTGCTGCTGTTGATATTACCCTAGAGTCATCTGACCAGAAGTCCTTATCTCCTTTCCATTTCACTTCACTGACCGCTACTATCTGTAGACTGAGTCTTTGCATTTCCTTTTTCAGATTTTATAGCTTCTCTAACAAGTTCAAACTTCTGACATTCCATGCCCCGAATCGTAGACGTTACCACTTCGTTGGTTATTCACTCTTTTTCTCATGGTCACCACGTCCTTGGCAGTTTTTTTCCTGGAGATCCGAATGGGAGACTATTCCGGAATCTTTTTGCACTGGAGAGTTAATCATGACACTATTTTTCGATTACAGGTCACAAGTCCTGCGGATACACGTTATGCGTCTTTCATGCGGTGGTTTCCATTGCCTTCTACATCCTCATGCCGTTGGTAATGGCTGATTCTTCCGCCTTTAGGGGTAGTTTCCTACTCCAAGGGCAAGAGAGTGCCCTGAACCTCTGTCCGCTCTTCCGCCCTCTTTCGTAAGGCCGTTGCAAGAATGAGCGTAATTTCTTATGCCGGAAGTCTTCGGGCGCCATTGGTGATTATTAACCACATTTTAAGCTGTGTCGGGTTTCAAACCCGGGACCGAGGACGTTTTTATTACTAATCAAAGACGCTATCAATAGACCACGATACAGATTAACAGCGATGATTTGGACGAGCTCAGTTATACAGAGATTCTCTATGCTACTTGGATGGAGAATTATGGCCTTGCAGCATGGAAGTTACTCGTGCCTCCAGACTCTTGTGCTCTGCATCGCCTACCATGTCATAGTTAGACAGGACGTTTCGATTGTTTTGTATTTGACTGAGGGTGTTTTGTTCGATATAGACCTAATGTCATTGTAGCTTCTCTTTCTTCTTATTCCTGTACTTACCTTGTCTTCACGAGGTCAGCGTGTTAATCTATATTTGTAGTGTTAGTGGTGGGAGATGGCCGGATGTCCTTCCTGCCACCACCTCCTGCCTCCCAGGACGGAATTTGTGTACCCCATCTGCCCGCACGCTAGTATTATCCGATGAGAAAGGGTGTGAACGTTTTCGAAATGTTTGCGCATCGTGAAACTGGGCCGGAATCTGACTATCAGCACAGTATTCACTCAGTCGGATGTGGAAAATCATACTGGCCGGCCCAGGGGCCTTCGTCGTTAACCCACAGGGCGGATTCGATCCGAAACCCGCACCCCTTCCCAAGTCCCATAAGCAGCGTTCCAAAGTGTCCCTTATGGATCTGTTCTTGCAAATGAAAACATAATGTTTAGTACTCCATATATATTTCGTGTGGTTTGTAGCTCTACTAAATAAACTGCTGGATACTGAGAAGTATTTGCAACATTGATCCCGATATCCATTATCTGTCATTTCGTACATGTTCCTCTGCTATAAAAGCAAACCACATATAATACTCAGAAGTTGTGATAACCTTCGTAAATGCCTGGTACTCATTATCACCAGCTGAGAGAAATTGAATGCCGCATATGCCATTTGTGTGTCTACGACACTGAGTGGCAAAGTAAATGCTGATAGGTGGTTCATCAATCACACACTAGAAAGTTTAAAATATTTCCGCTTTAGATTTAAAATTTTATGGCCTTGCAAATTTTAATATCCGTTTATACTTAATAAGTGTTTGCTTAGTTCATCCGTCATTTTTAACACCAATAGTGAGATGTCTGAGTAAAATGTGTTGATTTTGTTGAAGAGCGTCTGTCTCGCTAACGACAGACGATTTTACTAATTAAATTCACTTAAGCGTTTGGCTAACAAACTTTGTAACTCTTCGATATCTTCTACATCCCATGGTGGTTTTTTGGCACTCAGTGGAATATAAGAGTAAACCGTAAGTGTAAATACCAGAATCAATGTTTCTATCAGCCTGTCAATTCGCGAATCATTCTACAATTATCGCCATTTGTAATACTAGCTTTGAAATTATCTTCTTCTCCTCGTGAAGTTTGGATCATCTTATATACTAGATTCATGTAGGTGTACTCTGAGGTGACAAAAATCATGGGATAGCGATGTACATATATGGAGATGGTGGTAGTATCGCGTACACAAGGTATAAAGGACAGTGTATATGTGTAGTTGACACTTTTCTCAGATGATTCATGTGAAAAGTTTTCCGACGTGATTACGGCCGCACTACGGGAATTATCAGACTCTGAACTCGGAATGGTAGTTGTAGCTAGACGCATGGGATATTCAATTTCGGAAATCGTTGGGGAATTCAGTACTCTAAGAAACACAATGTCAAGAGTGCGCCGAGAATACCAAATTTCGGGCTTTACCCCTCACTACGGACAATGCAGAGGCTGGCGGCCTTCATTTAATGCCGGAGAACAGCGGCGTCTGCGTAGAGTTGTCAGTGGTAACAGATAACCAACACTGCGTAAAATAACCGCATATATCAATGTGGGACGTACGACAAACGTCATTAGGACAATGTGGCCAAACTGGCGTTAATGGGTTATAGCAAACGAATCTGAAAAGGGAAATGCAAAGGCTCAATCTAGATATAGTAGGCGTCAGTGAAGTGAAGTGGAAGGAAGACAAGGATTTCTGGTCAGATGAGTATCGGTTAATATCAACAGCAGCAGAAAATGGTATAACAGGTGTAGGATTCGTTATCAATACGAAGGTAGGGCAGAGGGTGTGTTACTGTGAACAGTTCAGTGACCGGGTTGTTCTAATCAGAATCGACAGCAGACCAACACCGACAACGATAGTTCAGGTATACATGCCGACGTCGCAAGCTGAAGATGAACAGTTAGAGAAAGTGTATGAGGATATTGAAAGGGTAATGCAGTATGTAAAGAGGGACGAAAATCTAATAGTCATCAGCGACTGGAATGCAGTTGTAGGGGAAGGAGTAGAAGAAAAGGTTACAGGAGAATATGGGCTTGGCACAAGGAATGAAAGAGGAGAAAGACTAATTGAGTTCTGTAACAAGTTTCAGCTAGTAATAGCGAATACCCTGTTCAAGAATCACAAGAGGAGGAGGTATACTTGGAAAAGGCCGGAAGATACGGGAAGATTTCAATTAGGTTACATCATGGTCAGACAGAGATTCCGAAATCAGATACTGGATTGTAAGGCGTACACAGGAGCAGATATAGACTCAGATCACAATATAGTAGTGATGAAGAGTAGGCTGAAGTTCAAGACATTAGTCAGGAAGAATCAATACGCAAAGAAGTGGGATACGGAAGTACTAAGGAATGACGAGATACGTTTGAAGTTCTCTAACGCTATACATACAGCAATAAGGAATAGTGCAGTAGGCAGTACAGTTGAAGAGGAATGGACATCGCTAAAAAGGGCCATCACAGAAGTTGGGAAGGAAAACGTAGGTACAAAGAAGGTAGCTGCGAAGAAACCATGGGTAACAGAAGAAATACTTCAGTTGATTGATGAAAGGAGGAAGTACAAACATGTTCCGGGAAAATCAGGAATACAGAAATACAAGTCGCTGAGGAATGAAATAAATAGGAAGTGCAGGGAAGCTAAGACGAAATGGCTGCAGGAAAAATGTGAAGACATCGAAAAAGATACGATTGTCGGAAGGACAGACTCAGCATACAGGAAAGTCAAAACAACCTTTGGTGACATTAAAAGCAACGGTGGTTACATTAAGAGTGCAACGGGAATTCCACTGTTAAATGCAGAGGAGAGAGCAGATAGGTGGAAAGAATACATTGAAAGCCTCTATGAGGGTGAAGATTTGTCTGATGTGATAGAAGAAGAAACAGGAGTCGATTTAGAAGAGATAGGGGATCCAGTATTAGAATCGGAATTTAAAAGAGCTTTGGAGGACTTACGGTCAAATTAGGCAGAAGGGATAGATAACATTCCATCAGAATTTCTAAAGTCATTGGGTTAAGTGGCAACAAAACGACTATTCACGTTGGTGTGTAGAATATATGAGTCTGGCGGTATACCATCTGACTTTCGGAAGAGCATCATCCACACAATTCCAAAGACGGCAAGAGGTGACAAGTGCGAGAATTATCGCACAATCAGCTTAACTGTTCATGCATCGAAGCTGCTTACAAGAATATTATACAGAAGAATGGAAAAGAAAATTGAGAATGCGCTGGGTGACGATCAGTTTGGCTTTAGGAAAAGTAAAGGGACGAGAAAGGCAATTCTGACGTTACGGCTAATAATGGAAGCAAAGCTAAAGAAAAATCAAGACACTTTCATAGGATTTGTCGACCTGGAAAAAGCGTTCGAGATTCTGAAAAAAGTAGGGGTAAGCTATAGGGAGAGACGGGTCATATACAATATGTACAACAACCAAGAGGAAATAATAAGAGTGGACGATCAAGAACGAAGTGCTCGTATTAAGAAGGGTGTAAGACAAGGCTGTAGCCTTTCGCCCCTACTCTTCAATCTGTACATCGAGGAAGCAATGATGGAAATAAAAGAAAGGTTCAGGAGTGGAATTAAAATACAAGGTGAAAGGATATCAATGATGACATTGCTATCCTGAGTGAAAGTGAAGAAGAATTAAATGATCTGCTGAACGGAATGAACAGTCTAATGAGTACACAGTATGGTTTGAGAGTAAATCGGAGAAAGACGAAGGTAATGAGAAGTAGTAGAAATGAGAACAGCGAGAAACTTAACATCAGGATTGATGGTCACGACGTCAATGAAGTTAAGGAATTCTGCTGTCTAGGCAGTAAAATAACCAATGACGGACGGAGCAAGGAGGACATCAAAAGCAGACTCGCTATGGCAAAAAAGGCATTTCTGGCCAAGAGAAGTCTACTATTATCAAATACCGGCCTTAATTTGAGGAAGAAATTTCTGAGGATGTACGTCTGGAGTACAGCATTGTATGATAGTGAAACATGGACTGTGGGAAAACCGGAACAGAATCGAAGCATTTGAGATGTGGTGCTATAGACGAATGTTGAAAATTAGGTGGACAGATAAGGTAGGGAATGAGGAGGTTCTACGCAGAATCGGAGAGGAAAGGAATATGTGGAAAACACTGATAAGGAGAAGGGACAGGATGACAGGACATCTGCTAGGACACGAGGGAATGACTTCCATGGTACTAGAGGGAGCTGTAGAGGGCAAAAACTGTAGAGGAAGACATTGGAATACGTCAAGCAAATAATTGAGGACGTAGGTTGCAAGTGCTAGTCAGAGATGAAGAGGTTAGCACAGGAAAGGAATTCGTGGCGGGCCGCATCAAACCAGTCAGTAGACTGATGACCAAAAAAAAAAAAAAAGCAAACGACTCAAGCGAGCGTGTCTGCTACAAGCACGACGTCGATTGCAGCACCTCTCCTGGAAAACCGTGGCCCGGTCAGAAGAGCCCCGATTTAAGTGGGTACGAGATGACGGTCGGGTTCGAGTGTGTCGTAGACCCTACGAAACCATGGTCCCAGCTTGGCAATAGGGAGCTATGTTTGCATGAAATGGGTCCTCTGGATTTGCTGAAATAATCAATGACTGGAAATGGTCATTGAGACCTGGTGGTCAAGGGAAGGGAGAATTCGATGGATGGGGCCGCAATCAGTTACTATTGGTTGACTTTTACAGTTGCACATAATTTATTTTAAATCATTAATTACAGACTGAACAATAAATTTAAAAAATACCACACGCCATTAATGAAGGAATAAACAAGTAAAATAATTATGTTTTCCGTGAGTTACAATTTAATAAATCACCATTAAATTCAAATACAACAGATAATGTTTTAAAATCAAGCCACTGTGATCTGGGCAGTAGGCCTTACATGCCAGGAATGGAAATAAATTAAGAATTGTTTAATACTCGCTGCAACTTCCAAATTACAGGTATTGAAATATTAAAGGCAGGTCGCCACGCCGGCTGGAGTGGCCGTGCGGTTCTAGGCGCTGCAGTCTGGAACCGCGTGACCGCTGCGGTCACAGGTCCGAATCCTGCCTCGGGCATTGATGTGTGTGATGCCCTTAGGTTAGTTAGGTTTAAGTAGTTCTAAGTTTTAGGAGACTGATGACCAAAGCAGTTAAGTCCCATAGTGCTCAGAGCCATTTGAACCATTTTGAACCAGGTCGCCACAAACACCACAGAAGGCATCAGACGGCAGGAACGGCAGTATATAAGGTTTCAAGGCATACTGCTAAAATACATATACCAAATAGGATTTTTAGGCAAGTGACCAAAATCACAGCTGAAGGCCTTACACGCCATGAACGGCAATAATATAAAAAAAAATTTGAAACCTGCTGTAAAACAGCAAATACAATAGCATAGGTTAATTAAAAAACAAACAACTGATCCAGACGGTGCTCCAGGAATCGACCTCTGAGCAGTTCCGGCAACACATTCGCTATGAGATAGGCAGCCAAGAGTTGCATTCACTTCACAAGATGGTAACTCAGGCTAGTGGTAGTCTAACGAATGAGTAATGATAATCTTGCTGAAGCTACCTGATGTCCAATAAACCAAATGCAAGAATGGAACAACACACTAAAGCCGGAACCGGTCGGGCTGAACTACGTCCCCAGAATACTGTGCTTAGAGCGCCCAGAACGAGAAACGAGTCACTACCACCAGAGTAGAAGAATCACAAACGGCCTACAATCAAGAAAGCTGTGCAGACTACACGCCTTACCGGACAGCAGCGGCAAGGCGAGGAAACGTACACTGCCGTTACATACACTAGCCCCCAGGGTAGGTAACTGGGGCGCCAGCGGCCTCCAGGCAGGAAAAATGCCGCTAGCTGAACTTAATAAACTGTAACATGCTGAACGCAGTAAATAGCAATAAGAAGTCGAGGAAAGCTAATCATATCCGCTTTCCCCAAGCACTCCACTCGCTGCTCTTTGCCTCGGTGACACTACGAGCAGCAACACGAATCCAAGTCACTGGAGAATCGCGAGATGTCACAATGGTGGAGGTTTCTCTACTTGAATTTAAATGCACTCATCTTAAAGCCTGCAAGATCCAGTTTACGACGAGGTCTTGCACCCTCGTGACCACAGCCATTCCATCCAGCAGTCCATGCGGGCCACAAGCGGTCCCGGCGTGTTCTCGCACTGCGCGGACCTGGCTCCTCCTGAGCCCTCAACCAAGCTCCTGCACTCACACGACACAGAAAAACGACGACGACCCAAAAATAGGGCAACAGTTACTACATTTCGACAACCGCCGCTACTGCCACTAGCTGACAGGCAAGAAGAAGACAAACAACAGCAGCCACACCAACTAAAGGATATGGTCTGGCAGAAACCTACAAACAGCACCAACGTGAGCCGCAGCACGGCTCCGTCATGTTCTGTTACTTGTTCTGCTTCATGGACTTCATGTTCCCAAACATGTCACTGCGCCATAATTGTGTGCGATTAGTTTCAAGAACATTCTGGGTAATTCGAGCGGATGATTTGACCACCCAGATCACCTGACATAAAACCCATTGAACATTTGGGGCACGTATTTGAGAGGTCAGTTCATCGCAAAATCCTGCAGGGGACATACTTTTGCAATTATGGGTGGCTATAGAGTCAGCATGGCTTAGTATTTCTGCAAGGCTTCCAACGAGTTTTTGAGCCCATGCCACGTTGCCACGTATAGCTGCTGCACTACACCGGGCAACAGGAGGTCCGACACGATATGAGGAGGTATCCTATGACTTTTGTCACCTCATGCAATGTATTTTCTTTTGATTTCTTGTGACGCATCTGAAACGCCTGGTTAAATCCGCAAGACAGAAAAGGTAGTTGGAATTGTGGAAAGGGGCCAAAAATGAGCGTGTGTCCGTTACACTCGAACACATATAACTTTATTTAGTTGCTCAAACATTACAGCGCAAATTTCCGAGCTTAACTAACGACTGAATATGCCACACAATCTTATGGCTTAAGGGCAGAACCTCTTCAATTTTTAAAACGGCTGAAGGTCCATGATTTAAAACACAACTACAATAAATTTTCAAAAGGCAGAAGGTTCAAAGTTTTATCAAGAAAAAAAATTTTAATGAGGCTGAAGGCCCAAACAATCTAAAACTTGGCAAGTACGGAATTTCAATATTAAGACGGCTGAAAGCCCATGATTGAAAAACACACTTCAGTACATTTTCAAAAACCAGAAGGCCCAAGGCTTTACCAAAAAGAATATTTTAAATGAAGCTGAAGGGCCAAATAATGCAAGGCTTAACAAGTAAGAAATTTTAATTTTAAAACGGCTGATGGCCCATTATTTAAAACCCAACTAAAAGCATACAAATTCAAACCATCGGCTATGAGCCATTAAAATACGCAATCAAACACCAACAAGAAAAGGCAGTACAGCTAGCGGCACTCAGAAGTTTCCGGGGGTCGGTCTGCACTTGAAATATTAACGTTCGCTTAGGGGGGACAGGTAGTCGGCCCAAATATATCCGATCCGCCGGCAACCCAGCCACGAGACAAATGGGTCAAATGGCTCTGAGCACTATGGGACTCAACTGCTGTGGTCATCAGTCCCCTAGAACTTAGAACTACTTAAACCTAACTAACCTAAGGACAGCACACACATCCATGCCCGAGGCAGGATTCGAACCTGCGACCGCAGCAGTCGCACGGTTCCGGACTGCGCGCCTAGAACCGCGAGACCACCGCAGCCGGCGAACCACGAGACAGTCAACGGACCTACCGACAACACGATCTGCTTTCCACCCGACCAGTACACAAGGAACTCCAAAGCCAAAACGTAACAGCCGTAGCCACCCACAACAAAGTGTGCATACGTCAAAACTACACACAAAAGTTGGACAGTGACAACACGGTGAGGAAAGGACACTGCCGAATTTTACGGTAGCGTCCAGGGCAGGTAACCGGAATGGTAATGGCCACAAGGCTGTAAATTTTGCTTGTGCACCTGGACTTCAAGTAACCAAAATACAATTAAACTCCACCACATGGTGGCCAAACTTTAGCCAACTCGAACACTCGCTGTTGCTCACCGGAATACCCGCAACAGCCAACCATAAAAACCAACGGCACAATGTGAACAGACTGGCTTCGGTATTAAATCACCACTCAACTTTGATGTCCTGGGTCGGTGAGCCACGAACCTCGTAGCAATCGGAACAGCTCCCACATACTCCGACACTGCGTAGTGACCGCCAGCGGGCCTGGCCCACTGCATCACGCGGAGATTTCCTGGCAGATCCACACCAACCGACCGACTGCCGCACACCAGCTAACTGGAAACTATCAGCACCAGACCAAAGATAGTACAAGGTGCGAATATCGATAGACACCGCTGCTGCCACACGTAGAAAGAGGAATAACCACGGCATAACCGCAATAACCGCTGGAAACCGAACGCAGAGTAACAGTCAAGGTTTAAACCAACGCATAAGCCGGGGCCAGCATGGCTCAGCATAGTGGTTATATAGGCAAGCATTGACTGACACGTTCTGACAGCCGCAGTTCAACATGCAGTGTAGACAGAGAGCAGAGGTTCTGTGAAGCCACAGCCAGGGATGTGGCGGGTGGGCGGGGCGTCGCAGCCAGACTCCCTCGCGACACCGGCCGCTGCGTGGTCCGCTGCGGCGTGTGGGGCTGTGTTAAAGCGGAAGCCCCAGCCGGTCGCGCACTGATTGCAGACATCAATTACTGTGTCAGGCCGGGCCGCGGCGCAATATAGCGCGCCCAGCCAGCGACCACCAATAAAGGCTGCGGCCCAGGGGTCGCACAAAGCAACGCCTCATCTGCCTCTGCGCTGCACACATCCACCCCCTACACCAGGAATCTCTGAGTGCTCGGGTTCCATAGGCGAACGGCGCATGTTGTTAGCACTAGGTCCAATCTGCGCCGATCGCACTTTTAGCCCTATCTTCAGTTTTCAAAACTGTCTATGGAGTTTTCATTTGCTCTCAATGCGGAGGTCAGAGACGACCACCTATCGCATGATAATGGCGATCTGTTTTTGGGTGATATAAAAGTTGCTCACAAGTGCTCAATCAAAAGAAGGAAACGACTTCTAGTTCAAATGGCTCTAAGCACTATAGGACTTAACATCTGAGGTCATCACTCCACTAGACATACAACTACTTAAACCTTACTAACCTAAGAACATCACACACATACATGCCCGAGACAGGATTCGAACCTGCGACCGAATGACTTCTGGAAAAGTGCTCCATTGTACTCGTAAATGGTTAGCCTTTCCTTAGCGTTTCCAATAGGGTTGGGTTGTTTGGAGGAAGAGACCAAACTGCGAGGTCATCGGTCTCATCGGATTAGGGAAGGACGGGGAAGGAATTCGGCCGTGCTCTTTCAAAGGAACCATCCCGGCATTTGCCTGGAGCGATTTATGGAAATCACGGAAAACCTATATCAGGATGGTCGGACGCGGGATTGAACCGTCGTCCTCCCGAATGCGATTCCAGTTGTAAGTAGGCTGTTTAGGTTTTTATGTTGGTAACGCCACGTAGCGCTCTATATGAAAATCACTGACTGTGCTGTGTGAAGGCTGTGGTTGCTTTGTATTGTTGGAGTATATGCTATTGTAGTGTTGGGCAGTTGGCTGTTAACAGCGCGTAGTGTTGCGCAGTTGGAGGTGAGGCGCCAGCAGTGGCGGATGTGGGGAGAGAGATGGCGTAGTTTTGAGAGCGGATGATCTGGACGTGTGTCCATCAGAGACAGTAAATTTGTAAGACTGGATGTCATGAACTGAAAGGTAAATACATTGTTTGTTCCTCTATCAAAATCTTTCATTTGCTGACTATGCCTATCAGTAGTTAGTGCCTTCAGTAGTTAGAATCTTTTATTCAGCTGGCAGTAGTGGCGCTCGCCATATTGCAGTAGTTAGAGTAACGAAGATTTTTGTGAGGTAAGTGATTCATGAAAGGTATAGGTCATTGTTAGTCAGGGCCATTCTTTTGTTGGGATTTTTGAAAGTCAGATTGTGTTGCGCTAAAAATATTGTGCGTCAGTTTAGTGTTGATCAGAATACGTATAGAGAGTAATGTTTGAGTACATTCAGTTCTGCTCAGCTGTTTGCAAAGCAAATAATGTAAGAGGTTTATCAGCACAGTCATTCATAAATTTTTCTAAGGGGTCGTTTCACTGTTTTAGGGTAATATAAAAGTTGCTCACAAGTGCTCAATCAAAACAAGGAAATGACTTCTGGTTCAAATGGCTCTAAGCACTATAGGACTTAACATCTGAGGTTATCATTCCACTAGACATACAACTACTTAAACCTAACTAACCTAAGAACATCACACACATCCATACCCGAGACAGGATTCGAACCTGCGACCGAATGACTTCTGGAAAAGTGCTCCATTGTACTCATAAATGGTTAGCCTTCCCTTAGAAAAAGTGGTACGTTTCGAATAGGGTTGGATTGTTTGGGGGAAGAGAGCAAACTGCGAGGTCATGGCTCTCATCGGATTAGGGAAGGACGGGGAAGGAAGTCGGCCGTGCCCTTTCAAAGGAACCAACCCGGCATTTGCCTGGAGCGATTTAGGGAAATCACGGAAAACCTGAATCAGGATGGCCGGACGCGGGATTGAACCGTCGTCCTCCCGAATGCGAGTCCAGTGTGCTAACCACTGCGCCACCTCGCTCGGTCTACGTTTCGAATAAAACATTCATAAAGCACAAGTTGCAATTCTTCGAAACAGCTAGGCAAGGTGCTGCTGAGCAGATTTTGTCATTACTGGATCGATCTGGTTACGCTAGTGTTATTAGAATACACTTTGGCAGTAGCTTTATTGTTAGTTATAAACTCATCCAATTTAGAAATACACACTGAGACAAAAAAACAGACGCACCACGAATGAATTAAACAAATGGAAATCTATATATGTGGTGTACACGTACAGAAAAACAAGTGATAACATTTTTAGAAAAGTTGGATTATTTATTCAAGAGAAAGAGTTTCACAAAATAAGGAAGTACACCTCTGATCCTCACATAAGCAATTATGCAGCTTGGCATTGGCTGACAGAGTTGTCCGATGTCCGCCTGAGGGATATCGTGCCAAACTCAGTCCTGTTGGTGCGTTAGGCTGTCTGAATCCCGAGCTAGTTGGAAGATCATGCCAGTAATGCTCCAGGTGTTCTCAGTTGTGAAGAGATCCGGTGACCTTTTTTCGCCAAGACAGGTTGTGACAAGTACGAACTCTCGCCGTTTGCCGTCTGGCATTATCTTGCTCAAATATAAGCCCAGACTCGTCTTCGGCATGGAATCTTGTTGATTGGAGTAGAATTGCCTCCATAGATGATATGTTCTTCGAAATGAGCCAGCGAAGACGTGTGTGAAGACGCCTCAGACACCGATGGAGTAGCAACACGAGTGCCATATGGCCAGATTGGGGTGCCATTTCCTTTTAAAAGCAGGGTGGCCTTTGTTTGTGGCAACGACCTTGCAGCAGTTGTAACACCAGTTCCCGTCGGATCACCAAAGTTAAACGCTGTCGGGCTGAGGTAGCACTTGGATAGGTGACCATCCGGTCTGCAGAGCGCTTTTGGCAAGCGGGGTGCACTCAGCTCTTGTGAGGCAAACTGAGGAGCTATTTGATTGAGAAGCATCGGTTCCGGTCTCGTAAACTGACATACGGCCGGGAGAGCGGTGTGCTGACCACATGCCCCTCCATATTCGCATCCAGTGACGCCGGTGGACTGCGGATGACACGGTGGCCGGTCGGTATCATTTGGGCCTTTATGGACAGTTCGGACGGATTTTAGTTTAGTTTTAGCCTTTGGTTGTCATCCGCAGCACCCTTACAGCACAACTGTACGTCAACGATATTCTGCACCCCGTATTGTTACCCTTCATGGCAAGCCAACCTCGACTTACCTTTCAGCAAGATACTGCATACGGAGAGAGTTTCTACGCCATCTCTTCGTGATTGTCAAATTCTAGCTTGGCCAGCGATGTCGCCGGATCTCTCCCCAGTTGAGAGCATCTGAAACATTAAAGACACGCTCTTCCAACCAGCTCAGGACTCTGACGACCTAGCGCAAAAACTGAATAGAATCTGGCACGATATCCCGTAGGAGGACATCCAACCGCTGTGTCAATCAATGCCTAGCCGAATAACTGCTTGCATCGGGAGCATAGGTGGACCGACACGTCAGTGGCATGCTCGATTTGTGAAACTCTTCCTCCCGAACAAATCATCCAACTTGTCTCAAATTGTAATCACTTGTTTTCTATACGTATACATTTATAGATTTCCATTCGCACAATTCCTTTGTGCTGCGTCATTTCTTTTTTGTCTTAGAGTGTATGTCGTACTTGCGGAGAATAATTTCCTGAGAACACGAACTCTGCAGAGTTGTCAGCGAACAGTGACCGAGCGGTTCTAGGCGCTTCAGTCTGGAACCGCGCGACCGCTACGGTCGCAGGTTCGAATCCTGCCTCGGGCATGGGCGTGTGTGTTGTCCTTAGGTTAGTTAGGTTTAAGCAGTTCTAAGTCTAGGGGCTGATGACCTCAGATGTTAAGTCCCATAGTGCTCAGAGCCATTTGAACTTTTTTTTTTCTTTTGTCAGCGAAATTAGGACACCACGTCGTTTGTAACAGAAAAATCACAAATATTACATTCTTAGCACATTATTGTCTCTACTTTAAAAAAAATGCTCAAATAAATAATAAATGGGATACAGCACGACGACAAACCGAATATAATAATAAACTTCAAAAGTAAGATGTCGTTTAAATTAGATCTAGTACACTCCGAAAACGGCGTATTATCATTTTTCTGTGTTTGGAAATACAGATTTTAGGACCGATTACTGGACACGATAATGCAAATATACGTACATAATTACAGTATGATACGAAATCGAAAGACGAAAGAGAATCCGTTTTCTTACTTCATTAAAAATCATTTTTAAATCTGTAATTAATCCACAGTGTTTGCAAGGGAGAGCGCGTGTCCTAGAATTTATATGTCATTTGTTACAGGGCTGCTATTGTTTGTTAAATTCAAAAATCCCAAGTTACACCGTCGCGTTGAACTGACATTAAACTGTAGGTCACCTTATAAATGGCTGGGTGAGTCACTTCAGAAGTTGCAGGATGGCGAGCATATATCACGTCCAGTAGGTCATTACCGCATAGAGCTCTGTGACGTTCATACCAACCTTCTGGTTGATAAAAAGAGACAGACATCATCATGTGATGATGTTTACACTCCCAGTCAGTCAAAAGTTTGTAAAAATGTTTTGCCAATATATTAGACCAAGCTGAGAGAACAAATTTAAAATACATGACGTTTTATTTGATCAAACCAATTATCTCGACGCTGAAAAGGTGTAAGCCAAGTAATTACGCAATTTGCGCATGCAGTGTAACAATGCTAGCACCACTGACAAAGTACCAAGGCAAGGCAGCTACCGGTAGTAGCAAAAATACGCGATGCTGCTTCAGATGCCCTCAGCAAGGCCAACTTCATTGAGTGGCTAAAAAATCACAGGAAAGTGTTAATTGGAGACAGCCAGAGTGGAATTTGAAACTTCTTATGACTACGACTACAGTGTTTTGAAAACCTCACCGCTTCATTTGACCCCAACATATGTAAAGGTGAATGCCATACTTTTCTCCATGCGTAAGAATGATTTCAACCACTTAGCTGCAAAAAGCAGCGCGCGTTATAAGTGCTGTGCTGTGCTACATTGCTATAGAGGAGGAAAACCGGACTGTGCGTAATTTGACAGTGGTATTTAGTGGATTAATCGAAAGGAAATATATTTCACCCACCAAAGAACTGGCTACGTATCACAAAACCTCGTTATTGAGTAGTTCTTGTCAGACAGTGACACTTACGAGGGTGGTTTAGAAGATAATTTGTAGAAATTCGAAAGAAGAGCAGCCCGATCCGCCATGGATTCGTTTAGTAAGCTCAGTAGTCTTACAGAGATGTCTATATAACACTACCGGCACTAGGGTTAGTTGTAAAATTCAGAGAGCGTATCTTTCAAGAAGAGTCGACCAACAAATTACTTCCTCTCACAAAATCCCTCAATATAATCACTGAGAGAAAACCAAATAAATTAGAGCTAAATAGAGTGTTATCGGCAATCGTTCTTCACGCTCACCATTTGCTATACCGGAACAACCCTCTGCTACCAGAAGGACCCACCAGCATAACATGTAAGGTGACTTGGTTAGTTAACATGTACATGTATATGAACACATGTATTGGACACTGCCTACTCTTCATGACGGTTATTAAATTTTGGTGTAATGTCTTTTGCCTTTTAATAACAGCCGTCACAAAGTATTTCCTTTTACTAGCGACCTGCCCCGACTTCACGCTGGTAGCACCAAGCATCTATGACTTAGCGGGTGTAGCAGTAATATTTTGTATATCCAAACTATTCACGTGATTCATTCGATCTATTAGTGAAAATAGTAGCGAGATCGCTACAGTAGCTCCTGATATTAGTCTTCACATAGAGATGGAAAAATGTGGTGGGGGACTTGGCATTATTTTTAGTGTCATATTTGATGCTTTCAAAGACATTTCGTGTCTAATACATCAAGTTATACACTAATGAACATTAAAATTGCTACACCAAGAACAAATGCAGATGATAAACGGGTATTCATTGGACAAATATATTATACTAGAACTGACATGTGATTAGATTTTCAAGAAATTTGGATGCATAGATCCTGAGAAACCAGTACCCAGAAAACCACCTGTGGCCGTAATAACGGTCTTGATAAGCCTGGGCATTGAGCCAAACAGAGCTTGGATGGCGTCTACAGGTACAGCTGCCCATGGAACTTCAACACGATGCCACAGTTCATCAAGAGTAGTGCCTGGCGTATTGTGACGAGCCAGATGCTCGGCCACCATTGACCAGTCGTTTTCCATTGGTGAGAGATCTGGAGAATGTGCTGGCCAGGGCAGCAGTCGAACATTTTCTGTATCCAGAAAGGCCCGTACCGGACCTGTAACAAGCAGTCGTGCATTGTCCTGCTGAAATGTAGGGTTTCGCAGGGATCGAATGAATGGTAGACCCACGGGTCGTAACACATCTAAAATGTAACGTCCACTGTTAGTGCCGTCAATGCGAACAAGAGGCGACCGAGACGTGTAACCAATGACACCCCATAGTATCACGCCGGGTGATAACGCCAGTATGGCGATGACGAATACACGCTGGATTCATCCGGAAAAAAGACGTTTTGCCATTCGTGCACCCAGGTTCGTCGTTGAGTACACCATCGCAGGCGCTCCTGTCTGTGATGCAGCGTCAAGGGCAACCGCACCTATGGTCTCCGAGCTGATAGTCCATGCTGCTGCAAACGTCGTCGAACTGTTCGTGCAGATGGTTGTTGTCTTGCAAACGTCCCCATGTGTTGACTCAGGGATCGAGACGTGGCTGCACGATCCGTTACAGTCACGCGGATAAGATGCCTGTCATCTTGACTGATAGTGATACGAGGCCGTTGGGATCCAGCACAGCGTTCCGTATTACCCTCCTGAACCCACCGATTCCATATTCTGCCAACAGTCATTGGATCTCGACCAACGCGAGCAGCAATGTCGCGATACGATAAAGCGCAATCGCGATAGAGTACAATCAGATCTTTATAAAAGTCGGAAACGTGATGGTACGCATTTCTCCTCCTTACACGAGGCATCACAAGAACGTTTCACCAGACAACACCAGTCAACTGCTGTTTGTGTATGAGAAATCGTTTGGAAACTTTCGTCATTTCAGCACGTTTTAGGTGTCGCCACCGGCGCAAACCTTCTGTGAATGCTCTGAAAAGCTAATCAATTGCACATCACAGTATCTTCTTCCTGTCGGTTAATTTTCGCGTCTGTAGCACGTCATCTTCGTGGTGTAGCAATTTTAATGGTCAGTGGTGTAATTACTCAGGAATAACTCATTGTGGATTATGGTTCTCTAGAATAAATTACTGTATCAATATCGAATTATTTCTTGGTGAATATGAAACCCAGCGCGCAAGCACGTATTACATGTGATAGCAGAGCTCAGTTGCTTGTGAAAAGCTCGCTGGAGGTAGCAGCTTCATAATCTTGATTCGATGATTTGGTCAGTGGTCACCACAATTTCCCACGGATATGAAAGAAACCTAGTCGCGGGGCACTCACCAACTCTCTGCAAGAAAAGGTCACCTCTTCCTAATTAGGGGTAAAATTTGGCTCGCCAAATGTCAGACTTAATTTTCTGCTTAACGGGGCGTATCCGTACTACAGCACCTTTGCTGCAGGAGTTCCTGGCTTCCAGGAGAGAGACAAGTGCAAAGCAAGCCCATAAATGGAAGATCAGCAGTAAATTCACGGAGTTTAAAACTGACTGAAATGATATCGGAGTCGCAGATTCAGCTCCCTCCTATTCCAAATTCGATTTATAACGCTTGTAACATTCAGTTCTCCTTACTTCAACGCAGGCACTGACGTGCCACAGTCCCGTTTCTAAATAACAATCAGAAATATCAAAACGAGATCATGTTTATAAAGTAATTCACACAAAATCTCAAGCATTTGACACAGCTATGACGTAATAAGTTGGCCGCAGCCGCCAGGAGGCTTAAGATATCCCGTTATAGGTCGCGAGGTACCCGAACTTGTTTTTTACGCGTAGAATAGTGACTGAAATTAGCATGTGGGAAACATATTTAAGAACGAGCACAGACCACACAAAGCAGTCGTCACCAAGTAAGTCCCTGGGCCATGCGCTGAGGGCAACATCTTTTCCACCATCAGGGACTTACCACAGTGCATCCAGGAAAACGTGCCGCAGTCCACGCTAGCTACGCCACCGTGTCGTTCTCCAGCCGGCCGGAGGGGCCGAGCGGTTCTAGGCGCTACAGACTGGAACCGCGCGATCGCTACAGTCGCAGGTTCCAATCCTGCCTCAGGCATGGATGTGTGTGATGTCCTTAGGTTAGTTAGGTTTAAGTAGTTCTAAGTTCTAGGGGACAGAAGACCTCAGCAGTTAAGTCCCACAGTGCTCAGAGCCATTTGAACCATTTGTCGTTCTCCCGAGGGAAGCAGAAGGCTCCAAACCATTAGCAGACGATGTGGCCTACGACGCCGTATCAACAGTTTGGACTTATAATTACTACTGTTTGTTAAGTGTGGCTACAACGAACTCTAATTCATCTCACCCATTGTCGACCTTCACTATTATTCTACATCTACTACATCTACATACATACTCCGCAATCCACAATACGGTGCGTGATGGAAGATACGTCGTACCACAACTAGCATCTTCTCTCCCTGTTCCACTCCCAAACAGAACGAGGGAAAAACGACTGCCTATCTGCCTCTGTATGAACCCTAGTCTCTCTTATCTTTGTGGTCTTCCCGCGAAATATAAGTTGGCAGCAGTAAAATTGTACTGCAATCAGCCTCAAATGTTGGTTCTCTGAATTTCCTCAATAGCGATTCACAAAGAACGCCTCCTTTCCTCCAGAGACTTCCACCCGAGTTCTTGAAGCATATCCGTAACACTCGCGTGATGATCAAACCTACCAGTAACAAATTTAGCATCCCGCCTCTCAATTGCTTCTATGTCCTCCCTCAATCGGACCTGATAGGGATCCCAAACGCTCGAGCAGTACTCAAGAATAGGCCATATTAGTATTTTATAAGCGGTCTGCTTTACAGATGAACCACATCATCCCAAAATTCTACCAATGAACCGAAGACGACTATGCGCCTTCCCTACAACTGACATTACATGCTTGTCCCACTTCATATCGCTCTGCAATGTTACGCCCAAATATGTAATCGACGTGACTGTGTCAGGCGCTACACTACTAATGGAGTATTCAAACATTACGGGATTCTTTTTCCTATTCATCTGCATTAATTTACATTTATCTATATTTAGAGTTAGCTGCCATTCTTTACACCAATCACAAATCCTGTCCAAGTCATCTTGTATCCTCCTACAGTCACTCAACGACGACACCTTCCCGTAGACCACAGCATCATCAGCAAACAGCCGCACATTGCTATCCACCCTATCTAAAAGATGATTTATGTAGATAGAAAACAACAGCGGACCTACCACACTTTCCTGGGGCACTCCAGATGATACCCTCACCTCCGATGAACACTCACCATCGAGGACAATTGTTGTTCAACTCGAGAAACAGTACCTGACCCACTTGTCACTATTCGGGATTGCGTTGACAGCCATCATCCTAATTTCAGTTAATTAAGTAGTTTTCAATACCGACCTTCTGCCAAAACTAATTAGTTGCTGCCAAAACTAATTAGTTGATGTACTAACTGTCGTTATTATTACAATTGGCCTTCTACCGAGAGTTATTCTATTATCTGCGCATTTAGCCAGAACTTACTTGTTCTTCTTGTAACTCTGTCTTCAGCCCAATTATTGTTTCTTAATTAGGCCTTCAGTCACTGGAAAGGGACTTGTGTTTACTTGCCGGTGATAAAATTTGTTTCCTTTACATTTTGAGAATGTCCGTTAACCGCGGGTATAGCGCTTTCCTTCCAGCATCACTTGCACACAACGACCACATGTGACATCCAATTTCGTGGTAGTAATGATATTTAGGCTTATCAGTGAATGTGTTTGTATGTACGTTCGTGAGACTTTATCGTACCTGAGAATTCTATACATTTTATGAACACACGTATTTACTTATGGACATGTCGCAATGCTGTCAACATCGTTACCGCATTGGTTGTTGTTGTTGTTGTGGTCTTCAGTCCTGAGACTGGTTTGATGCAGCTCTCCATGCTACTCTATCCTGTGCAAGCTTCTTCATCTCCCAGTACCTACTGCAACCTACATCCTTCTGAATCTGCTTAGTGTATTCATCTCTTGGTCTCCCTCTACGATTTTTACCCTCCACGCTGCCCTCCAATGCTAAATTTGTGATCCCTTGATGCCTCAAAACATGTCTTACCAACCGATCCCTTCTTCTAGTCAAGTTGTGCCACAAACTTCTCCCCAATCCTATTCAATACCTCCTCATTAGTTACGTGATCTACCCACCTTATCTTCAGCATTCTTCTGTAGCACCACATTTCAAAAGCTTCTATTCTCTTCTTGTCCATACTAGTTATCGTCCACGTTTCACTTCCATACATGGCTACACTCCATACAAATACTTTCAGAAACGACTTCTGACACTTAAATCTATACTCGATGTTAACAAATTTCTCTTCTTCAGAAACGCTTTCCTTGCCATTGCCAGTCTACATTTTATATCCTCTCTACTTCGACCATCATCAGTTATTTTACTCCCTAAATAGCAAAACTCCTTTACTGCTTTAAGTGTCTCATTTCCTAAACTAATTCCCTCAGCATCACCCGATTTAATTTGACTACATTCCATTATCATCGTTTTGCTTTTGTTGATGTTCATCTTATATCCTCCCTTCAAGACACTGTCCATTCCGTTCAACTGCTCTTCCAAGTCCTTTGCTGTCTCTGACAGAATTACAATGTCATCGGCGAACCTCAAAGTTATTACTTCTTCTCCATGAATTTTAATACCTACTCCGAATTTTTCTTTTGTTTTCTTTACTGCTTGCTCAATATACAGGTTGAATAACATCGGGGAGAGGCTACAACCCTGTCTCACTCCCTTCCCAACCACTGCTTCCCTTTCATGCCCCTCGACTCTTATAACTGCCATCTGGTTTCTGTACAAATTGTAAATAGCCTTTCGCTCCCTGTATTTTACCCCTGTCACCTTTAGAATGTGAAAGAGGGTATTCCAGTCAACATTGTCAAAAGCTTTCTCTAAGTCTACAAATGTTAGAAACGTAGGTTTGCCTTTTCTTAATCTTTCTTCTACGATAAGTCGTAAGGTTAGTATTGCCTCACGTGTTCCAACGTTTCTACGGAATCCAAACTGATCTTCCCCGAGGTCCGCTTCTACCAGTTTTTCCATTCGTCTGTAAAGAATTCGCGTTAGTATTTTGCATCTGTGACTTATTAAACTGATAGTTCGGTAATTTTCACATCTGTCAACACCTGCTTTCTTTGGGATTGGAATTATTATATTCTTCTTGAAGTCTGAGGGTGTTTCACCTGTCTCATACATCTTGCTCACCAGATGGTAGAGTTTTGTCAGGACTGGCTCTCCCAAGGCCGTCAGTAGTTCTAAAGGAATGTTGTCTACTCCCGGGGCCTTGTTTCGACTCAGGTCTTTCAGTGCTCTGTCAAACTCTTCACGCAATATCGTATCTCCCATTTCATCTTCATCTACATCCTCTTCCATTTCCATAATATTGTCCTCAAGTACATCGCCCTTGTATAAACCCTCTATATACTCCTTCCACCTTTCTGCCTTCCCTTCTTTGCTTAGAACCGCATTGGTAAACAACACAATTATCCACTTATGACCGGAACAAACTACTAGGTATCATTAGGAATTAGACAATTAGACAATCAGAAACTAATTACAAGGTAAACTACGCCACCTTTCCCAGACTTCGACGCTCCTGGCACCTAAAACGAGCATTTCCACACAAGAATTCCGTCTTGAATGGTCGTTTACGAGCCTCACAATGTAGGGATCTTCGTTATTGTTTTTCTGATACACTTTTTAATTGTGTACAATCTGTATATTATGGGAATAAATCTCAAACGCGTGACACTATTGGTTTAGAATTTTAATTCTTCCCTATCCGCTAGCGTGTAATACAAGTAGTGTATATTTCTGTTTTGAGCCGTTTGAAAAGTGGATGTGCAGACGCTTTTGAGAAGGAATCCTTTGGAGAACCCTCCTTCAATGCAACAAATTATTGAGGAGGGATGTTGATATAGCCATAACTTTGGTTTTATTTTCTTATGTATTCAAGTGATAGATTTTGCCTATTAAGTGAAAGCGGTTTAGAGTAAATTGTAAATCATCCTCCGCCTTTTGTAAAATTATTTGGTTGTCAGTAAAAAGTGCAGTACTGAAAAGTGTGTTTCTTACAAACTGATTTTATTCCTGCGTTAACTTTTTATTTCCGTTGCTAAACAATGTCGTCTATATAATTAGATATTCAATATAATAGATGAGGGACTGTACCCTTATACTCCTCTGATAACTGCTATTGATCCTGTTCTCTCTTACCTATATTAAGCAAGATTTCGTTATTTAAATAAAAACTTTTTTTCAATTGTATTAAATGTTTACGGTAACATCGTTTTTCCATTATACTACACAGCATGTACCTCTTCACTCTATCGAAGGCATTTTCATACTCTACAAATGCAATAACAGTCTTCAGATTATGTTCTCGTCTCTTTTCAAGTATCTGCCACACTACTGTGATATTGTCAATGCGTGATAGTCCCTTTCTGAAACTATTTTGTTCCTCCAGTAAGAGGACGCCAACTATTCTTTTCGGTCTTTTATTAATTATTCTTGGATAAAATTTACTGTCAGGATCCAAAAGACTTACTTCTTTGTAATTTTCGCAAGGATTTCTAGTCCCTTTTTATAGAGTGATTTTGTTTCCGCTCCTCTCGAGGTGCCGAGTATCCTCTTCCATTTCAAACACTGATTTAAGACATACAAAATCCTCAGATTTAACAGTAATACTCCACATTTGCTAAGTTACACATTACCTTTGTCGGGTTCCACTGCTTTTCTGTTCTTCATCTCTCTTACTATTTTCTTAATCTCCTTCAATGTAATATTGTCTCCTAGGTATAATTCAGCTTCTTCTTCTTCGTCGGTGGTCTGTTTTCGTTGGTTCAGTCCAAGTTGCTTTGTCTATTACGTGCAGAGACTTTGTTCTGTTTGTTGTTTCCGGAATTTACAAGACATCTCTTATATACTATGCAGATCATTTTGAATGTCTGATATCATTCTATCCCAATAAAGAAACAAAGAAAGCAAGCATTACAAATCTGCAACACAATACAGAAGAAACAAAAGAGTAGCGTAACGAAAACGTAAGTATGCTAAGTAAATAGTAGGAGAAACTGTAAGATCCGTTCACCAAAAATTATTTTTTGCGTGTAAAATTTTGTGTATGCTTCTGCAAAGGAATATGTAACAGATATTCTGATTGAGGACCAAAGAGTCCATGTGCCAATATTTCTACTACCTGTAGAAAGAAACGAGGGCACGGCCTTCAATTTTTTCAAGAGCAGCTAGGAGACGCCTGAATGTTCGCTTTTGTCTATTACCATACCGGTTCTTGTCATGTAAGCATCGTTCCCTGTAGCTCTGAATAGCTTCCAATACAGTGAACTAACTTTCATCCAAGATGTGTTCAAATACTTTACTACAATACCAGGCCACATATTTATGTTAATAATAATTGCACTACTAGTTCCATTTTTCAGTTTTTTGTGGGAGAGATGCAACATTTCGACCTAGCACCGATTGGCCATCGGCGTGACTTTGTTACTAACTCTCAGTATCTTTTTTCTCTTATCGTACAACCTCGACCGTCAGTAATTCGAAGAAGAGGTCCAAGAATTTTAACTAATAACATTGCGCAGAAAGGTTGTTAGATCGTGATATGCAATTTGTATTTTCAATAATTCCATCGGGACACATTTTTACTTTCGCTGTTTCCGACACCAATCTGGGGTAATTACAACGTGCATTACTTCACTGTTTTGGTACTTATTCAGTGAGCGGAGGTGGAAACCAATGCACAAAGGTCATCAAGAATTGTGGGATAGAATGTGACAGAGTTTGACAGTATTACCCAACATTTGTCCGATCTAGTAGTGGCAAACTCACAACCCTTTGCCACAGGATATGGTGTAGGAGCCCCACACAAGGATTCGAGTTTGTTTAAAGCTTCAAACAGGCATAATGTCTGGAAATGAATAACTCGTTTAATGTAGTGAGAGAGGTGAAGTATAATTTGGTGCCGGCCCTGGTGGCCAAGCGGTTAAAGGCGCTACAGTCTGGAACCGCGCGGCCGCTACGGTCGCAGGTTCGAATCCGCCGGCCACCGTGGTCTAGCGGTTCTAGGCGCTCCGTCCGGAGCCGCGCGACGGCTACGGTCGCAGGTTCGAATCCTGCCTCGGGCATGGATGTGTGTGATGTCCTTAGGTTAGTTAGGTTTAAGTAGGTCTAAGTTCTAGGGGACTGATGACCATAGATGTTAAGTCCCATAGTGCTCAAAGCCATTTGAACCATTTGGTTCGAATCCTGCCTCGGGCATGGATGTGTGTGATGTCCTTAGGTTAGTTAGGTTTAAGTAGTTCTAAGTTCTAGGGGACTGATGACCTTAGAAGTTAAGTCCCATAGTGCTCAGAGCCATATAATTTGGTCGTGTTTTCATTTGTGATACAAAGCAAACAGGATTTGATAATGACGAGTAACCGGCACAATGACCCATCTATGGATCCATATACCAACCCTTCATCATGTACATACTTCGTATAAAATGATCTAGAGTTGAAATGATGATTTTCGTGTTTCTCTGAAGTAGGTAGATATAATATTGCACAGCGTAGAATATTTACACCTAGTCTTCCAACACGTATGGTAACGATTTAATTCTAAAACTGTATCATGTCTCTTATTAGGCTTTCACAGGAGATATAAATCAGGTAACTGTAGCGGGACTTTGAATTTCGCCGCGCTACACTCGTTCCCTCAGAATTAAATCATACCGTCGCAGCGGTATGAGCGCTCGACGGCAGAGAAAATACTAAACTTGTAACTCTTTTTTTGTTTTCGAACCGTCTATTGTCTCTCGAGAGCGGAAGCTTAATGCAGACGTAAAAACTTATTAGCTAGTCTTGGTCTGATAAAGCCGAAAAAAAAACTTACTAATGTGTAGACGTATTGTGGAAGTTGTTATGAAATTCGTAGGATGGAAGTAGCAACGTAAAATAAATTGCATTCAGTATGAAGACGATTTTAATTTGTGTAAATTAGTGATTCCTGGACGATTGAAAGATTTCGGAGCAGCTACTACTTTCATGCAGAAATGAAGTAGGAGATTTTTGAAGACGTGAACGCCGCACGAAAGAAGACATGTTAACATGGTAAAGGATGAACTCTTATCTACGCCATTTCCCCCTGTTAGTCACATTTGTTATTCTCTGTTATTTTTTTCAAATAATTTTTGTAGTGGAAATTGGTTTGACTTTTGCTCAGAAACGCCACAAGGACCACCCCAACAATAGCTTTTCCGAATCACGAAGTCCGGTAACTTTTCTGTAATACGAAGTCCGATTTGCATTTCATTCTTTCCCTTTTTTCACGGTGATTAACGATTTTAAAACCCCCTTTTCATCCACCATTTCTTCCCACATTTTCAACCTTTTCTTTTCTTCTCTTTTTCTTTTTTATTAACCACTACATAACACAAAAATCTCCTTTGGACCAATGATTACATGCAGACACATTAGAAACATATTAATGAGACAGCTTTCCCGTGTTTTAAAAAAGTCTCACCCTAGTTTTAGAGAAGATTGTTTAGTGATGAGTTATTTTTTACGGAAAGAATCCTAATTGCTGCTATTCTGTATAAAACTTAAATATAAGAACGTCGTAGAGTTCCATCGTTTACTAGTATGAGTACATTCCGTAAAGATGGCTCACAGTCTTAGCTAGGCACGCCTACCTCCCCAACGGCGCCGGTCGCTCCTCAGAACAGACGCACGCCGCCACTTTTCACATGACGATATCGGCGTGCAGTAAACGAATGACGATCGCTGCTGGTGGGGTCCGCAACAGCAGGACACCGCTTATTCGGGTCGAGAACCGATCTCCGTGTTGCGGCGGAGGTGGAGCGAGGGCGGAGCGGGGGCGGAGCGGGGGCGGGCCGGTGTTTGTGCGGCGGCTATTTTCGTCCCCCCGCGCTCCAGATTCGCCCGAGTGCTGACACAGGCCACAGGCGCACGCTCGCCAGGTAAGCGCCAGGTGTCTCCAGTACAAGAAAATGCAGCTTCACTTGCTCTTATCCAACATGTTTCACTTACTACTGTCGATCACTCTTTTCCTCTCAAGTGGTGAAATTCACCAGAAGAGAGCCCAGAAAACTTTATCAAGTCGAGGTACTTGATCTGTCGCTTCTGCGTTCAGGATCTGAGTAGTGACATTGCATCGACCAGCGTCGTAGCTGTGTTGGAAAAGAACCAGAGCTCCAAGCCTCAATTGTAAGCACTGAGTCTCAAACCGTTTTAGGTACGGAAAGCTGACTGAAGCTTGAAATAAGTTCAGCCGAAATTTTTGCAAAGGACCTAACCGCGTTCAGAAAGGATAGCTTCAATGCAGTTGGTGGTGGTTTATTGCTGTCAGAAGCAGCTTACGTTGTAGTGAAACTGAAATAAATATTATAAATGAAATGCACACAACACTTGTTCAAAAATGGTTCAAATGGATCTGAGCACTATGGGACTTAACTTCTGAGGTCATCAGTCCCCTAGAACTTAGAACTACTTAAACCTAACTAACCTAAGGACATCACACATATCCATGCCCGAGGCAGAATTCGAACCTGCGACCGTAGCGGTCGCGCGATTCCAGACTGTAGCGCCTAGAACCGCTCGGATACAACACTTGTGTAATGTTCTACATTATTTATTGTTTTTCTTACAAGATAAGTATATCGTGCAGTGAAATTTTGTTGGATCAAAGATTTTAAACTAGCACATCTAAGAATATCTCCATTTCCAGAGATGAAAAATGTTAGTGTTAGAATTAGTAAACAATTCATATGTGTTAGTGTGGGTAGAAGCTATACCTGACAACCAGAATAATTTACTAACTTCATAGACTTCCCGGCAGATATGATGCCGTTTCTCAGCAGTTCAATAAAACTCGAGTGCCTCAAGTTACACGACTCGCAGACATTTGAAACATGTTCGCTTTATTTCATGATTTACGCTGGACGCAGACAGCTGGGGGTACACTGATTCCGTCCCGGGAGGTACGGGGTGGTGGCTGGGAGGCTATCAGGCCACTCCTTCAAAGTAACCCTGCCAAATCCGGTTGTAACCACGCCGACCCTGCGAAAACTGCTGGACAAAGCGTCAGGTAAAGAATAAGTTTCAGCATGAAGCTAATAAAACAATAGAAAGAGGCGATGATTCTAATATATGCGGGAGTGCATAACACTTTAACCACTGCTTAAATATACGCGTATTCTCTGACTCGCACACGGCTCAATACGATCGATAAGTATTATAAAGTCGCACACGGTCTTCATCTACATCCTCTTCCCTTTCTATAATACTTTTCCGTTGTTCAGTCCTTCTATAAACGACTTCAACATTTTAGCTTTCCCTTCTTTGCTTCGCACTTGTTTTCCATCTGAGCTCTTGATATTCATAGAATTGCCTGTTTTTCTCCAAAGGTCTCTTTAATTTTGCGACAGGATTTACCTACAATGAGGTGACAAAAGTCATGGGATACCTCTTACTATCGTGTCGGACTTCCTTTTTCCCGGCGTAGTGCAGCAACTCGACGAGGCATGGACTCAAGAAGTCATTGGAAGCTCCTGCAGAAACACTGAGCCATGATGCCACTATATCTAACCGCAATTGCGTTAGTGTTGCCGGTGGAGGATTCCGTGCACGAATTGACCTCTCGATTACGTCCCACAAATCGTGCATGGGAATTATATACGACCTACTGAATGGTCAAATCATTCACTCGAATTGTCCAAAGTGTTCTTCAAACCAATAGGAAACAATTGTCGCCCGGTGTTTTGGTGCATCAAAAAAATGGCTATGAGCACTATGGGACTTAACATCTTAGGTCGTCAGTCCCCTAGAAATTATAACTACTTAAACCCAACTAACCTAAGGACATCAGACACATCCATGCCCAAAGCAGGATTCGAACCTGCGACCGTAGCGGTCGTGTGGTTCCAGACTGAAGCGCCTAGAACCGCTCGGCCACTCCGGCCGGCTCTTGGTGCATCGTCATTCATAAAATTTCCATCGATGTTTGGGTACATAAGTCCATGAATGGCTGAAAATGATCTCCAAACAGTCGAACATAACCATTTGCAGTCAATAATCGGTTCAGTTGGACCAGAGGCCCCAGTACTTCCGTGCACACACAGCCCACACTATTTTGCAGCCACCACCAGCTCACACAATGCCTTGTTGATAACCTGAGTCCATTGCTTTGTGATGACTGCACCACACTCGAACTCTACCATCGGCTCCTACCAACCGAAATCGGGCCACACGTGACCAGGCAACGGTTTTCCAAGACCTAGTGTCCAGCGGATGTGGTCACGAGCTCAGGACAAGCGGTACAGGTGTTGTCTTGTTGTTAGCAAAGACACACTGTGTCAGGCGTCTGTTGGCATATCTCATTAACGCCAAATTTCGCCGCTCTGTCCTGACGGATACGTTCGTCGTACGTCCCACAATGACTTCTGTGATATTTCACGCAGTGTTGCATGTTTGTCAGCACTGAAAACTCTACGCAAACGCCGCTGCTCTCTGTCATTAAGTGAGGGACTTCGGCCACTGGGTTGTCCGTGGTGAGAGGTAATGGCCTGAAATTTGGTATTCTCGGTACAATCTTGACTCTGTGAAACTCAGAATTTTGAGTTCCCTAACGATTGCCGAAATGAAATGTACGTTGCGTCTAGCTGCAAGTATCATTGCGTATTCTAAGTTTGTTAGTTCCCGTCATGCGACCATAATTACGTCGGAAACATTTTCATATGAACAACCTGAGTACAACTGACAGCCGGGCGGGATTAGCCGAACGGTCTTGGGCGCTCCAGTCATGGACTGTGCGGCTGGTCCCGGCGGAGGTTCGAGTCCTCCCTCGGGCATGGGTGTGTGTGTTTGTCCTTAGGATAATTTAGGTTAAGTAGTGTGTAAGCTTAAGGACTGATGACCTTAGCAGTTAAGTCCCATAAGATTTCACACACATTCGAACATTTTTTTTTTTTTTTAACAAATGACAGCTCCGCCAATGCATTGCCCTTTTGTATCTTGTGTACGCAATACTGCCGTTATCTGTGTATGCGCATATCGATATCCATTATCTGTCTTTCCCTTAGTTATGTATGCTTCCATAGTTATGTATGCTTCCATATCGTTATGTTTGTCCATTCCTGCTTAGACAAATTTCCGTTTCCTGTGAATCTCATTTATAGGAGTTTGCTGAGTTGTTATACTCGTATTTTTTTTTCCTTTTGTTAGTTACATCCAATGTATCATGTGATATCGAAGGATAAGTAATAGGCCTTTACCTATTTCATCATCTGCTTCCTTCACTATTTCATCTATGAAAGCTACCCATTCGTCTTCTACTGTATTCCTTTGCCCTGTTTCAGTCAGTCGTCGCCTAATACTCCCTCTGAAACTCTAAACAACATCTGGTTCTATCAACTTATCCACGTTCCGTCTCCTTAACTCCCAAGTTTCTGCAATTTCTTCAATTTTAATCTCCAGCCAATAATCAATAAATTGAAACTTCCTGGCAGATTAAAACTGTGTGCCCGACCGAGACTCGAACTCGGGACCTTTGCCTTTCGCGGGCAAGTGCTCTACCAACTGAGCTACCGAAGCACGACTCACGTCCGGTACCCACAGCTTTACTTCTGCCAGTACCTCGTCTCCTACCTTCCAAACTTTACAGAAGCTCTCCTGCGAAACATGCAGGAGAGCTTCTGTAAAGTTTGGAAGGTAGGAGACGAGGTACTGGCAGAAGTAAAGCTGTGGGTACCGGACGTGAGTCGTGCTTCGGTAGCTCAGTTGGTAGAGCACTTGCCCGCGAAAGGCAAAGGTCCCGAGTTCGAGTCTCGGTCGGGCACACAGTTTTAATCTGCCAGGAAGTTTCATATCAGCGCACACTCCGCTGCAGAGTGAAAATCTCATTCTGGAATCAATAAATTGTTTAAGGGTATACATCTGCCACTGGAAAAGACTCACAACTTGCAAAATACTTGAATTTACGAAATTCTAGAATTTTTCTCACATGCGTTGATCATTGACAAGTCTTAACCACAAGCACGTGATGTAGAATTCACGATAACAATAACATGGCTTTTTCTACGTAAGTGTTTCCGGAAGGTTAAATCAACTGTTCTGGAATCCTTGCGTTCATACAATTTATGTGGTTCTTGCCCCGTCCAAAACTTCCATGAGCTTTAAATTCATTTATGATGCAAAACATTGAGACAAGAGATAATACTGTGCCTATATTAGTTTCCGCCTATAACATAAAAGGGTCCACACAGTGAGGTACGTCACCCCTAATGTAGGTGTAGCCGAAGTACCGCTGCAACAGTGCTGTTGAGACGTGTAGCTCTGATTGATGATGGAAAGAGAAGCGGGAGTGATGCGCCCGGCGAGGTGTCGCGTATGATGCACAGGCGGGGGCGAGGAGAGAAATGAGGGGGGGGGGGGGGGGGAGGGGTAGGTCCCCCGCGGAGATCCCATCGCGCGCACAACAGCTTCCCGCCGGCGCATAATGGCGCTTTCATTCCGCCAGGCGCGGCACCGCGCGATGCAGATAGCGGGGGCGGTGGGGGCGGTGGTGGCGGCGGGCGCGGTGGGAGCGGCGTTATCGCTGATTGCTGGGAGCGGCTCGGCTCGCAGCGCCACCTGGCGACCAGCGCCACGCGACCTTGCGCTGGCGCCCCTCCCTGCGACACAGCTCTCCGCCTGAACATCGGACATTCGCTCCCTTAACGACACAACAAGTGTCTGTAGCTTACATCGTAACCAAATACCTCGCCATCCACATCGGGTCCCGCTAGTCTGTTATCAGGATGCGATTTGGGCATTTTTTTTTTTTCGTTATGCGAGAGTAGCTTTTCGCAGCTGTTGTCATCTTAAAAGAAAATTTTCGGGTGTCTGGTCACACCGTCATGTTGTTACGTACTACCCTTACGCCTGTTGCTGCAAGTATACAGGGTGGTCTGTTGATCGTGACCGGGCCAAATATCTCACGAAACAAGCATCAAACGAAAAAACCACAAAGAACGAAACTCGTCTAGCTTGAAGGGGGAAACCAGATGGCGCTATGGTTAGCCCGCTAGATGGCACTGCCATAGGTCAAACGGATATCAACTGCACTTTTTTTTAATAGGAGCCCCCATTTTTTATTACATATTCGTGTAGTACGTAATGAAATATGAATGTTCTAGTTGGACCACTTTTTTCGCTTTGTGATACGTTGCGCTTTAATAGTCACAAACGTATAAGTACGTGGTATCACGTAACATTCCGCCAGGGCGGACGGTATTTGCTTCGTGATACATTACCCGTGTTAAAATGGACCGTTTAGCAATTTCGGAAATGGTCGATATCGTGTTGATGTATGGCTATTGTGATCAAAATGCCCAACGGGCGTGTGCTATGTATGCTGCTCGGTATCCTGGACGACATCATCCAAGTGTCGGGACCGTTCGCTGGATAGTAGCGTTATTTAGGGAAACAGGAAGTGTTCAGCCACATGTGAAACGTCAAACACGACCTGCAACAAATGATGATGCGCAAGTAGGTGTTTTAGATGCTGTCGCGGCTAATCAGTAGCAGACTAATTGCGCGAAAATCGGGAATCTCAAAAATGTCGGTGTTGAAATGCTACATCAACTTCGTTGCACCCGTACCATATTGATATGCACCATGAATTGCATGTCGATGACTTTGAACGTCGTGTACAGTTCTCCCACTGGACACAAGAGAAAATACGAGTCGATGACATGTTCTTTTGCACACTTTATATATAGCGACGAAGCGTTATTCACCAACAGCGGTAACATAATATGCACTATTGGGCAACGGAAAATCCAGGATGGCTGCGACAAGTGGAACATCAGCAACTTTGGCGGGTTAATGTATGGTGCGGCATTATGGGAGGAAGGATAATTGACCCCCATTTTATCGATGGCAATCTAAATGGTGCAATGTATGCTGATTTTCTACGCAATGTTCTACCGATGTTACTACAAGATGTTTCACTGCATGACAGAATGGCGATGTACTTCCAACATGATGGATGTCCGGCACATAGCTTGCGTGCGGTTGAAGCCGTACTGAATAGCATATTTCATGACAGGTGGATTGGTCGTCGAAGCAACATACCATGGCCTGTACGTTCAACGGATCTTACGTCCCCGGATTTCTTTCTGTGGGGAAAGTTGAAGGATATTTGCTATCGTGATCCACCGACAATGCCTGACAACATGCGTCAGCGCATTGTCAATGCATGTGCGAACATTACGGAAGGCGAACTACTCGCTGTTGAGAGGAATGTAGTTACACGTATTGCCAAATGCATTGAGGTTGACGGACATCATTTTGAGCATTTATTGCATTAATGTGGTATTTACAGGTAATCGCGCTATAACAACATGCATTCTCACAAATGATAAGTTCACAAAAGTACATGTATCACATTGGAACAACCGAAATAAAATATTCAAACGTACCTTTGTTCTGTATTTTAATTTAAAAAACCTAATTGTTACCAACTGTTCGTTTAAATTGTGAGCCATATGTTTGTGACTATTACAGCGCCATCTATCACAAAGCGAAATAAGTGGTCCAAATAAACATTCATATTTCCTTACGTACTACACGAATATGTAATAAAAATGGGGGTTGCTATTTAAAAAAAACGCAGTTGATATCCGTTTGACCTGTAGTAGCGCCATCTAGCGGGCCAACCATAGCGCCATCTGGTTTCCCTCTCCAAGCTAGACAAGTTTCGTTCTTCGTAGTTTTTTGTTTGGCGCTTATTACGTGAGATATTTGGCCCGTTCGCTATCAATGGACCACCCTGTATACACCTACTTGAAGATGACGACCTGCAACAGTGACAAAAATATAGGTCGGTCTAAAAGTTTAACACTGCGTTCATCTCAATTATCATATACACTCTAAGTCAATTAAAAAAAGGCGCAACATGAAGGAATTATCCGAACGGTATGGAAATCGGTAGATATGTTACAAATTTGCAGACAAACAAATGATTTCAATTTCAGAAAAAATTGATGTTGTGTTCAAGAGACAGAGCTGCACAAATTGATCAATTCAATAACGCTGCGGTCCACGCCCGGCCCTTGTGCCCTGACGTATATCGTTCCAAATTCTGGTCTACTGATGCGTTAGGTCGCCAAAACTCCGAGCTGGTTGGAAGATCCTGCCCATAATGCGCCAAATGTTCTAAGTTGGGGAGAGATCCGGAGACCTTGCTGGCCTAGGTAGCGTTTGGTACACTCAAAGACAAGGAGTAGACTCTTTCGCCGTGGCCGGCCGAAGTGGCTGTGCGGTTAAAGGCGCTGCAGTCTGGAACCGCAAGACCGCTACGGTCGCAGGTTCGAATCCTGCCTCGGGCATGGATGTTTGTGATGTCCTTAGGTTAGTTAGGTTTAACTAGTTCTAAGTTCTAGGGGCCTAATGACCACAGCAGTTGAGTCCCATAGTGCTCAGAGCCATTTGAACCATTTTCTTTCGCCGTGCGCGGGTGGACGTTATCTTCCAACGTAAGTCCAGGGTGACTTGCCATGAAGAGCAACAAAATGGGGTGTAGAATTTAATCGACGTACCACTGCGCTGTAAGGATGCCACGAATGACAACTAAAGGGGTGTTGTTACGAAAAGAAACGCGATCCCAGACCATCACTCCTGGTTTTCGGGCCGTATGCCTGATAACAGTCAGGCTGGTATCCCACTGAGGTCCGGGGCATCTCCAGACATGCCGTAGAATTTCTTTGACCGACGTAGAATTGTCCTCACTGATGAATCCTGATTCTAACTGAGCCCCGATAGCCAGCAAAGACGCCTCAGACAGTGCGGGATACCAAGCAAACTGTCACCCGCCTAAAGGCCCGACAACCAGGAGTAATGGTCTGGCGTGCCATTTCTTTTCATGGCATCACTCCTTTGGTTGTCTGCGGTATCCTTATAGCACAACGGTTTTTTTTCATTTTTTTTTTGGACCGATCAGTCTTTCGATTGGTTTGATGCGGCCCGCCACGAATCCCTCTCGAGTGCCAACCTCTTCATCTCACTGTAGCACTTGCAACCTACGTCCTCAATTATTTGCTGTACGTATTCCAGTCTCTGTCTTCCTCTATAGTTTGTGCCCTCTACGACACCCTCTAGTACCATGGATGTCATTCCCATTTTGAGAAATGTCCTATCATCCTGCACCTTCTCCTTGTCAGTGTTTTCCGTATATTCCTCTCCTCTCCGATTCTGCGCAGAGCCTCCCCATTCCTTATCAGTCCCTTTAATTTTCAAAATTCGTCTGTAGTACCAAGTTTCGATTCTAATCAGTTCCGGTTTTCCCACAGTCCATGTTTCACTACCATACAATGCTGTGTTCCAAACGTACATTTTGAGAAATTTCTTCCTCACATTAACGCATACTTTTGATACTAGTAGACATCTCTTGGCATTGAATGACCTTTCTGCCAGTCCTAGTCCGCTTTCGATGTCCTCGTTGCTCCGTCCGCCATTGGTTACTTTGCTGCCTAGGTAGCAGAATTCCTTAACTTCATCTACTTTGTCACCACCAGTCCTCATGTTAAGTTTCTCGCTGTTCTCATTTCTGCTACTTCTCATTACTTGCGTCTTTCTTCGATTTACTGACGGTCCATAATCTGTACTCATTGGACTGTTCATTCTATTCAACAAGTCTTCCAATTCTTCTTCGCTTTCGCTGAGAAGAGCAATGTCATCAGCGAATCGTATCATTGATATTATCCTTTCACCTTGAATTTTAATTCCACTCTTGAACCTTTATTTTATTTGCATCATTGCTTCTTCGACGTACAGATTGAGTAGCAGGGGCGAAAGACTACATCCCAGTCTTACACCCTTTTCAGTCCGAGCTCTTAGTTTGTGGTCGTCCACTCTTATTATTCCCTCTTGGGTCTTAAACATATTGTATATCACGCGTCTGTCTCTGTAGCTTATCCCTATTTTTCTCAGACTTTCGAATATCTTGCACTATTTTACATTGTCGAACGCTTTTTGTATTCGATAAATCCTATGAAAGTGCCTTGATTATTCTTTAGTCTTGCTTCCATTATCAAACGCAACATCGGAATTGCCTTTTTGGTGGCTTTACCTTTCCTAAAGCCAAACTGACCGTCATCCCAACGCTTCCACACCTTTCTTTTCCAGTCTACTGTACATTATTCTTGTAAGTAACTTTGATGCATGAGGTGTTTGATGATTGTGCAATAATTCTTGCACTTGTCAGCTCTTACAGTCTTCAGAATTGAGTGGATAATAGTTTTCCGGTATTCAGAGGATATGTCGCCGGACTCATACATTCTACATCCCAACGTGAATAGTCGTTTTGTTTTAGAAATTCTGAGGGAATGCTATCGTTTTAGCTTCCCTGCACTTCCTATTTTTCTCATTCCTCAGCAACCTGTACTTCTGTAGATAGGGACACATAACATTTCATACCTTCTGCCTTATTTGATCTTAAGTCGTCCAAAGCTCTCTTAAATTCCGATTGTAATACTGGATCCCTATTTCTTCCAAATCGATTCTCCCCTTCACAGAGGCCTTCAGTGTACTCTTTCCACCTATCCGCTCCATACTTCGCATTTAACAATGGAATTCCCGTTGCACTCTTGTTTTTAATGTCGTTGTTTTGACTTGCCTATATCCTGAGTCAGTCCTTCAAACAATCAATTTTTTTTTTTTTTTGTTTTTGTTTTCGAGTTCTTCACATTTTTCCTGCAGCCATTTCGTTTTAGCTCCCCTGCACTTCTTAGCGGCTTGTATTTCTGTATTCCTGAATTTCTCTGAACATTTTTGTACTTCTTTCGTCGATCAACTGAAGTATTTCTTTTGTTGCCCATGGTTTTCTCGCGGTTATCTTCTTTGTACCTATGCTCTTCTTTCCAATTTCTGTGATTGCTCTTTTCAAAGATTTCCATTCCTCTTCAACTGCACTGCTTACTGAGCTATTCCCATTGCTGTATCTATAGCCTTAGAGAAGTTCAAGCGTATCTCGCCATTCTTTAATATTTCCATATCCTACTTGTTTGTGTACTGAGTCTTTCTGACTAATCTCCTAAACTTCAACCTCCTCTTCATCACTACTAAATTGTGATCTGAGTCTATATCTGCTCCTTGGTACGCCCTGCAATCCAGTATCCGATTTCGGAGTCTCTGTCTCACCATGATGTAATCTACCTGATATCTTCCCGTATTACCCAGCCTTTTCTAAGTATACCTCCTCCTCTTGTGATTCTTGAACAGGGTATTCACTATTACCAGCTGAAATTTATGACAGACCGCAATTACTCTTTCTCCTTTCTCATTCCTTGCCCCACACCCATATTCCCCTGTAACCTTTTCTTTTGCTCCTTCTCCTACAACTGCATTCGAATCCCCCATTCTATTAGATTTTCATCTCCCTTTACGTACTGTATTACCCTTTCAATACCCTCATATATTTTCCCTCCTCCGCCCATTTTGACAAGGCCGTTGGCAGAATGAAGGTGTCCTCTTATGCCAGAAGTCTTTGGCCGCCAATGGGGATTATTAATCAAAATTTAAGCGGTGGATGGCTTCTAACCCGGGAGCGAGGACATTTCGATTACTAATCAAAGAAGCTACTCCTAAACCACGGACAGCGGTACGACGCTGATATTCTACGCCCCATTTTGTTGCCCTTCATAGCAAGCCTTCCTGGAGTTACGTTTCAGCAAGATAATGGCCGCCCGCACAAGGCGAGAGATTCTGTTGCTTGTCTTCGTCCTTGCGAAACTCTGCCTTGGTGAACAAGGTTGCGGATCCCTCCCCAATTGAGACCGTTTGGAACTTCATGGGCAGGTAATATTGAACGTCACACACAGAAATCTCCACAGAATTTCATCCACCTCAGAGAAACCTTTATCCTGTAATGCTGGAAAGTCACATCGTAATCATACATTTAAAATAAATACGAGACTTGAAACCAAGAACAAATTATACGTTTCTGCAGCTGCAAGTACTATAGATGCAGCATGTAAGATGTGAAAGAAACAGTATAAACAAGATATAGTTTTATGTTCGATCGAGTGCTCAATGTTCTGAGGTGTGGGGTTGATCTGTTATTCTGTTATTCTGCACAACGGATTAATCTAGGATGTACCCTTTACCCTGTGGCTCCTGCAAGATGCAATTTCCACCCCCACACTACTACAGAAGTCAGACAGACGCTCCTAACGTTCTAAGGAGAAATGCCTGAAAAACTTTCAGCAATAAATATCTACTGGAGTCGTCCACTGTAAGGAAATGACACAAAAATTCACAAAATTTCTTACGTAACTAGTGGGATACTTGGGTACTGGAGTAGTGCTAGTTAGTGTAAGAAAAACATGAAACTAACGAAGGTTATTATTTATTTTGCATGAATTCTGAGAAATCACAATGGCACTTTTAGTTATGAATTGAACAAGTTATATACTGGTTCTTTTCGGAATTTGAAGTTACCTCTCAAGGATAGGATTCGCTAATGAAATTTCTATACTAAGTTTAAGATGATTGTTGACTTGGCAGAATGGCTGAGAGGCGCACCTACTCAACTTGTATAATTATCCTTTAGAATGTTGCTAGGTACGGTCGAGGCTGTCGTGTGTGAAATGCAGTGAAGTGTACTGTTGTGGAGGAAATATGGGGCTTGCAATAGCTATAGCGCACAATACCGTAAGCTGCGATGACTGCTGTCTGCGCCGCTCACTGCTGACAAATAAGATAACTCTCGTTCTATCTGGATTTACCTATGCCAATCAAACTCTCCCTATGCCTTGATGAAGTCAAGGAGTCCTATTCGCCCCTAGTCTAACTATTGGCGTGGTACACCAATCAGATAACCAGTCCACCGCAATGCCACTCAAAATTCGCTTGCAGGCGTTTAACTATAGCTCTGTCAATTCACACCACACAATAAGTGTGTCCGCCAACACAGTGAACAATGCTTAATCGCAAGGACTCAATATAAAGTAGCACTTCGATTCACTCTTGGCAGAGGTGCTCTCCCAGTGAAGTACTGAGGAGACTCTTGTTCCTCCTTCCAAGAGCGACAACGGAACGTGGCCTCTCCACGCCAGACGTGAAGGGGTATATCTTTCGGTCTCTTCCATTATTCCTTCAGCTCAAGGCGTCAGAAATATCGTCTGCCAATCAGCATAGCTCTTCTAAAACGGGAGAATGACGTTTCCTTTAAGGCGAGCAATCTGGGAACCTGTAGCATTGGCGTTTGGCGTTTGCTGTCTCCCTGTGAAAATCTCTTAAACTGTGTACTATGTGTAAAGAATGCGTAGACTGGCCGCTCCCACACAATGTACCGGAATTTGCTTTTAAGCCGAACACGGGGTTGTTCCCCCCTTTCACTCGGGCCCACACTGTCCGCTACATGGGCGGTCACTGACCGACATAGGCTGGGTCGTCCTCTGAAGCAACCGGCATCCCGTTGTGCGGTTTCTCTCCCGAAATAAAAGCTTCTGTGACCGTCGTGTCTGGAATGTATGTGTGTACGCCAGCCTCGAATATTTCAACCACAGTGCGCTTACTTCTTAATTGCATATCGTTTACATGAATTCATACAACATTGACTCTATCTTATCGAGTTTGGATTCGAACGAAGCGTCTGGATGTGCGGAATATGATTGTGAGGGCGGAGTATGTAAGCAATGAAGGTCAGGACACCACGACGTCTTACAATGTGATTGATCTTTTTTATCTTTTTACGCAAGAGTTGAAAGAAAAAATGCAAATAAAAACATAATTAATCAAAGAGGTTGGCATTTACTACCGTATGGGTCGTTGATGAAGGTGCTGTCGGTGAAGAGATGATGGCAGGAAAGATTAAACATGAGTACATGTCTTGTCAATACGTGGGATGCGGATTTTCTTCAATAAAGAAAATTACCGGGAGAACTGTTGATAGCTATAGAACTTGCTATTTTTTATAAAATAAAATAGTGTCTCTTTTCCAAGCTTCCGATTCCACATGTGCTTGTCAAACCCAGGTATTCAAGAGTGTGTAAACATTCCGTTTTTTACCATTGTTTCGAACATGCAGCACACAACTCACGTGCATGTCAACATACACTCATACACACATACATGCACGCACACATATACACAAAATTTCAATTTTAGTCTGGGAGAACGGACAACATTTCTGCAGAAACAGATTAAAATATGGCCCATTCCTCCCAGTTCTCATAATGGTTTCGTAGAGGTTTCACTTTGTCGTTAGGCGGCTGTCAGAAGTGATGATCCTCTCCCATTTATTCCCTTTTGGGAACTCCACTAGCAACTCTCCTGGTAACTTTCTGAAAAGAACCTCTACTCTACAATTGACTAGCAAAGTTTACAAACAATTTTTAATAAGTTTCGTTTGAGACTGTAGTACAGATCTCTCGTAAACTGTCAACTGATAGGTCATTTTCATCTTCTAATCTGTCTGTGTTGGCCCTACCTATTAAGTCATATGTTGTATGTTATTTAATCAAGGGACATAGTTTAACTGAGTCTCTTACTTTTTTTTCTTGACGACTTCCATGTAAAAGACATCTGCATCTACATCTACATGGATACTCTGCAAATCACATTTAAGTGCTTGGCAAAGCGGTTCATCGAACCACCTTCACAATTCGCTATTATTCCAACCTAGTATAGCTCGCGGAAGGAACGAACACCTATATCTTGCCGTACGAGCTCTGATTTCCCTTATTTTATTGTGGTGATCGTTTCTCCCTCTGTAGGTCGGTCTCAATAAAATATTTTCGCATTCGGAGGAGAAAATTGGTGATTGGAAATTTCATCAGAAGATTCCGCTGCAACGAAATACACCTTTCTTTTAATGATGTCCAGCCCATATCTTGTATCATTTCAGTAACACTCTCTCCCATATTTCGCGATAATACAAAACGTGCTCCCCTTCTTTGAACGTTTTCGATGTACTCCGTCAGTCCTGTCTGGTAAGGATCCCACACCGTGCAGGAGAATTCTAAAAGAGGACGGACAAGCGTAGTGTAGGCAGTCTCCTTAGTAGATCTGTTACATTTTCTAAGTGTTCTGCCAATAAAACGCAGTCTTTCGTTAGCCTTCCCCACAACATTTTCTGTGTGTTCATTCCAATTTAAGTTGTTCGTAATTGTAATTCCAAGGTATTTAGTTGAATTTATGGCTTTTATATTTGACTGATTTATCGTGTAAGCGAAGTTTAACGAATTCCTTTTTGCACTTATGTAGATGACCTCCCACTTTTCGTTATTTAGGATCAACTGCCAATTTCCGCACCATTCAGATATGTTTTAGAAAACATTATGCAATTTGTTTTGATCTTCTGATGACTTTATTAGTCGATAAACGACAGCGTCATTCGCAAACAATCTAAGACGGTTGCTCAGATTGTCTCCCAAATCCTTTATATAGATAAGAAACAGCAGAGGGCCTATAACACTACCTTGGGGAACGCCAGAAATCACGTCTGTTTTACTCGATAACTTTCCGTCATTTACTACGAACTGTGAACACTCTGACAGGAAATCACAAACCGTCACATAGCTGAGACGGTATTCCACAAGCACGCAATTTCACTATAAGCCGTTTGTGTTCCCTATATGCAGCTGTCTGACGAAATAATTAGGTAAAGGGCAAACGCCAGTCACTTCACCCTACTAGTCATGCTGCTGTCCTCCTGCCTCTTCTCGTATTCCTTCGATTGTCTTCTATCAATCTTGTTTTCACTTATTTGTAAACTTCGCATGTTTTTATCTTTGCCGAAATCGAGAGGTTTAGAGCGGGACCGACGCAGAACAACACTGTTCAAACTGCCGATCAGACGCAGAGATTGCACATTCCACTGGGCGACGATCGCCTCCGACGCACGCGTACAGTTCAAAAAGCCGGAGTCATGAATTTTTTCCAGTTGCTCACCGCGTCGCCTCTCCCTCCAGAGGTCCACCCAGCCCCCAAAAACGGGCGCGGGCATCATTGTAATTGCTAATTTCCATCCCCAATACTGTCGCGACCAGCCACGAGGGACGCGACGCCAGGAAAAAGCTCGCCTTATTAGGTCTGCGCGCAGGAAGGAAGGGCGGCGCCAGCGACAGGAAAGACATTGTTTCCCGGGACGAGACGGCCGCCCCCGCACCCACCCCCAGAGACTGCCGCCTGGGGCGGATCGTTGTCCGCCCTCCACCGTGGCCTCACCGTCTCCAGACCCCCCTCCCCCCACCCCCACCACAACCGCTCTTCTGCCGCGGGGAAACAAAATTGGAGACAACATCTGAGAAGAGGAGGGAAGCAAAGGAAGCCGCCGCCACTTAAGAGGGCGCTTCTGCTTGCGGACCGCCGGCGCCAGCGGCTCACCTGTACTTGTTGGCTGCTGGTGGAGGGCCGTTGCAAACCTTACCGCAACTGCACGTTTTCCACGTGTGTGCAGTTATAACTAAGCGATCCTGTCAAGGGGTGTGTTATTTAGTGACACGAAAGAGGCTTCCTAGGCGCGAATATTCTATTTCTTCGAGGCACAATCGAAAAGCAACGTAAGGTATGCAGGACGTTTAAGAAAGGTGGTTTTCTCTGTAACGTACAAAACGGTAAGTGAGTTGAATGTTTATTTAGATAGGTAAACGTCAGAAACGTTAAGTCGTCGGCACACGAACCGTGCTTTTGCATATCAGCGTTGAGCGTGCCGAATGCAATGTGCTGCTGAACGCTCAGAAACGATGTGACATTTGCATACGATACGTGTGCTTCAACGTAGTAAATGCGATCGCAGAGCGCTCCAGATGCAGTTGTCGGCAGTATCTGGCACGCAAATCACACTATTTACGAAATAGAGGTGCATAAAATTCCTGTGTTAGTTACATTAAACCGCAAATTTCCTCCCTTGTCCGTATGATAGTCATGTTGTTTTTCTGTAGTACACATAAAAAAAATATTGGTGAATATGTTATAAGGCGAGAAGGAAAGTACAATACCATGTCCAGTCAATACGGACATTGGCTTATAACGTTTCTATTACAAATAATGCGATGCAAAACTGCAAAAGCTCTCCATATAAGATAAAAATTATGTCATCGCTCTCACTTCATAGGAGAACCCTAAGCTCATTCTTACTTGATCACTGCTCCTCTTCAGTAGCAGAACCTTTACAACCTGTGAAATACAAAACTTAAAACAACAATGTGCAATTTATCTTACTACAAGTAGTACAAGCTGGCTTGATGGTTAAATCAATCGAACAAACCCAGTCATCAGAAACAGTGCACTTATGTTTATACAACATCCAATATTATAGAATGTACTACTATTAAATTAATAACAAAGTATCAGAACCTATTAGAAAACTCGAAGGTTAGTGAAAAGCTTTAATCGCAGGTACATTACTAACTCACATTTAATTACAACTATTTATACAATAAATAATGCATTTTTGATGGATCCTCAATGTGCCATTGCCTTGAAACGGCAATAATTCTTTAACCACAAATATGACGTTTCCCGTCATTTTTTACAGCCAGACACAGCATTAACGACTGGTTTTCGAGAGAACCTCAATTTGATGGTGCTCAGAAACAGCATGCATAGATACGGGCTTCAAGTGAAATCCAGTATGGCCTCTGTGCACTGAAGAGAGATGGAGTGCAAGTGACGTAGATGGCGTTCTTCCATCTCACTGGTCTATGTCGAAACGCATGTTCAGAATATCTGACATACTAGATATTGGTCTGCAGGTTCGGAAAGACTCCCCAGCGTGCTGTCCCACGCTGGGACGTCAAAAACTCAGCAAGCTCGACGCTCAATGTTCGAATGCACGAACCGTGTGCCGACGACTTTACTGTTTCTGTGAAGCAATCAAAATAGTTTATTTAACTATTTTCCAGAGCTGCAACAAAGAGTTATAGTTTATTGTAGTAGAACATTTTATACCACATAGAGGATGTATTTAAACCAAATGTATATAAATAATTTTAAATCAAATTTCTATCAATTGGAGTTGGGTCTCATGAAACATTCAGAGTTATAAGGGTGGATGCAACACGCAGTACATAATTCATTGTGTTCAGATGGAATTTTCGTTTGAGTGATACGTTCGAACAAGTGTCGATTTTCCTGAATACATATCTCAATGCACCTTCTAAACGACAAGTGCACGAAATGTGAAGTTGCTGGTGCCACGGAACGACAAGCTACCTCAATGCGCTTTCCAAAGTCGTCTACATTTGCGAATTCGGTGATAGCAACGATCGTTTGCGTATCATTACAAAAAGAAATCAGCTGGAGCTAAATCGTGCGATAGTGGGAGCAGTTCCAAAGGACCACGGTGTACAGTTCTTGCAAAACGTCATGCACATGATGGGGTGACTCTGCATCGTCCTGCAACCATAAACGACCTCTAATGTCTAGACTGACATTTTCTAGGAGAGAACGTAAATTGTCGACGGTAAAAGCTGTACACATCTCACCTGTCATAGTACACGCAAAGTTTTGCGACCCGATAATTTCATCTCCATGGTATTCACACAGTACATTATAGCTCACTTACTTTGACGATCGATTTGATGTACCCACCTAGGATTTGCTGTAGCCCAGTAATGCGTGTTACAGCAGTTAACAGTACTATAATTTGTGAACATTTTTCAAGGCATGCAGAGAGAAACCGTTCACGGCCCATTCGCAGAAAGCAGCTCTCCGTTTGAAATGGTTCGTTGCAACTCGTGGTCGTGTACTATTCGCCACACAGATGTAATACGGGTACTAGCGACTGTAGTAGCTTCCCGTAAGCTGGTATTAGGATCGTGGGGTTTTGTAGCTACAATAAACATTTGCGTATGCTCACTTCTTGCAAATATTCGTCGGGTACTGCTACACCTTTCAAACAACTTTTTTCTCGAAGTACTTGTTCAGCACGCAAGGACATAATGGCTGACGGCGTTCTTTAACCAGGATATGTCACGGCATTTGCCATTGATGCTTCACTGGCTTCGTGTCGGCGTTCGTCGAGCTTGAGTAACATGATAACATACTTGGTATGCGTGTGTGTGTGTGTGTGTGTGTGTGTGTGTGTGTGTGTGTGTGTGTGCGCCGTATTTATTGCACAGTATCCATGGACGACCGAACCTTGCTTGTCTATGCATTCTGACCTTATTGTGTACGGCACCGAGAAAATCATTTGAAATTGTTTTCAGTGAAATTCCTATAGCGTATTCATAATCAACTGCAAGCGCCGGCCGCTGCGACAGAGCGGTTCTAGGCGCTGCAGTCCGGAACCGTACTGCTCGTCCGGTCGCAGGTTCGAATCCTGCATCGATCATGATTGTGCGTGATGTCCGTAGGTTAGTTATGTTAAAGCAGTTCTAAGTCTAGGGGACTGATGTCCTCAGATTTTAAGTCCCATAGTGCTTAGAGCCATTTGAACCATCAACTGCAAGCGCTATTTTCGGTAGTAATCCGTTATGCGTGGACTGCTGTGAAATTGTTGGCAATGCCTGAAATCATCATCAGTATTTATGACGTTCCGTTCCCGTGTAAGATACATACGAACAAATGACATTGTGGCAAACCTGCCTTCCCGTGATATTCCTGGTGTTTGGAATTTCTATGTTTCGAATATTTCTACGCTCGATATCATCCAATGGAATGCCCAAATCTTCCTGAAGAAAAAACATAAAAATAAAATATATTAATTGATACAGAAATTGATATAATAACGAAATATAAGAATATGAGAATTTAAAAAAATTTGTAACGCCTGAAAGCGTCATACACACCCATATATATTACATAATAAATTGATGACACTTGTGAAATCCACTTGTAAATTTACAGTTAATATCACTTAAGAAGCATTCGTGTTGTTACATTCTATAGATATGGGAACATAAATGAAAATTAAAATACAATAAAATAAATAAAGGTAATAATCGGATTTTAACATTGGGCGCAAACGTGAAAGGCCACGACTCTAGCCATTGTGACACCATTTTTGATGAGACAATTCCACGCCAAAGGCATCTAATTCAAATGGCTCTGAGCACTATGGGACTTAACATCTGATGCCATCAGTCCCCTAGAACTTAGAACTACTTAAACCTGACTAACCTAAGGACATCACACACATCCATGCCCGAGGCAGGATTCGAACCTGCTACCGTAGCAGTCGCGCGGTTCCAAACTGAAGCGCCCAGAACCGCTCGGCTACCGCGGCCGGCAGAGGCATCTAAATTACATCGAAAACTTATACCCTCGTTTTTTCAGATACCGCCAAGTATCTACGGATAAGCCGGGACATGTGTCACTTGTTTTGATTCCTGCTGAGTGAAGCTTCTGAGAAAATGGGTCTTGGCTCTTTCCGTGTTCTTATCGTTAGTAAAGGATTCCTGTCTGTCCGCTTTAGGTTCAGCAACGTCTCTTCACTCTAATAGTTTATTCAATTTTCCTATACGCAGTACCCATCTTTTCTACAGTAAAGAATGCTTAAACAGGCTTGCAGCTCTTTTCTTGCCACTTGTGCTTGGTCTCTTTTCAGTTGTTCCCAATTTCATATATTAATCTGTATTCACCGCATTTTTAAGTGTTCTCCTTTTCCCACTTAAGTAAATATTCGGGTGAGGTCTAATATAGTAAACGTTCTGGAGACTGGGAAGGTTCTGTCTACGAATCAGTTTTTGAAAGCACCGCTCGTGTGAAACTCACCTTGGCCTTTTCTCACATGATATACCGCAAACTATAGATGAAGCGCAACAGGCAGATTGTTTATTCCTGGATCTCCAAAAAACATTTGACACAATACGCCACTGCAGACTGTTAACGCATACAGGAGTATATGGATAGGTTCCCTGATACGCGAGTGGCTCGACGACTTCTTAAGTAATAGAGGCCTGTACGTTGACCTCAACGGCGAGACAAGGGTATCGTCAGGAGTGACCCAGGGAAATGCAATAGGAGGAAATGCGAAAGAGGTGTGTTGGTGCATGTCAGAGTACGATGCAGCGAGTAAGTGTGCACACGCTTTCAAACATGCTAATGGTGACCGTGTGTTGAAAATGGCTCAAAGAACATATATTGATGACGTTATGAGGGGTAGAATACTAGGGCGACTGGAGGCTGGTCAAACACAGAAGGTTGTAGCATGGGCCCTCCGTGTGCCACAAAATGTGATCTCTAGATTATGGCAACGATGCCAGCAGACAGGAAACGTGTCCAGGTGCTACAGTACAGGACGTTCACAGTGTACAACACCACAAAAAGACCAATATCTCACCATTTGTGCCCGCAGACGGCCACGGAGTACTGCAAGTAGCCTTGCTCGGGAGCTTACCGCAGCCACTGGAACAGTTGTCTCCAGACACACAGTCTACAGACGACTGAACAGACATGGTTTATTCACCCGGAGACCTGCAAGCTGCATTCCACTGACCCCTGGACACGGGAGAACCGCCGCGCAGGATTAGCCGAGCGGTCTAAAGCGCTGCAGTCATGGACTGTGTGGCTGGTCCCGGCGGAGGTTCGAGTCCTCCCTCGGACATGGGTGTGTGTGTTTGTCCTTAGGATAATTTAGGTTAAGTAGTCTGTAAGCTTAGGGACTGATGACCTTAGCAGTTAAGTCCCATAAGATTGCACATACATTTGAACATTTGAACAGGAGAACCCGTAAGGCCTGGTGTCAAGAACACAGTACATGGTCATTCGAACAGGAGTCCCCGGTTATGTTCACGGAAGAGTACAGGTATAGTCTGAACAGTGATTCTCGCCGGGTTTTCATCTGGCGTGAACCAGGAACCAGATACCAACCCCTCAACGTCCTTGAAAGGGACTGTATGCGGGTCGTGGTTTCATGGTGTGGGATGGGATTACGATTGGTGCACGTACACCCTTGCATGTCTTTCACAGACGAACTGTAACAGGTGAGGTGTATCGGGACGTCATTTTGCACCAGTATGTTCGCCTTTTCAGCGATGCAGTGGGTCCCACCTTCCTCCTGATGGATAATAACTCACGTTCCCACCGAGCTGCCTTCGTGCAGGAGTACCTTGAAGCAGAAGATATCAGGCGAATGGAGTGGTCTGCCTGTTCTCCAGGCCTAAACCCCATCGAGCACGTCTGGAATGCTCTCGGTTGACGTATAGCTGCACGTCTTCAAACCCCTAGGACACATCAGGAGCTCTGACAGACGTGGTGCAAGAATGGGAGGCTGTACCCCGGCAGCTGCTCGACCACCTAATCCAGAGTATGCCAATCCGTGCCTGTGTACGTGTGCATGGTGATCATATCCCATATTGATGTCGGGGTACATGCGCAGGAAACAGTGGAGTGTTGTAGCAAATGTGTTTCGGAACAGTTTTCTGAACTTATCACCGTGGCACCACATTCCGCAGCTATCCTTAATTTGCGAGCATGAATGTAGAATCCAAAGATATCTGCTGGGCACTGTGGTTTTCTCCTGTTTTTCACATGCCACCTTCACTATTTCATCACTCACAAAATTCGAAAAATTTCGTGAATTTAAGCAAAAATACAGAACACAGTTAAATCTGCGCCGTTAATGGAATTAAACTATGATAAATACAAAAAATGAAACACCTGTAAAATTTCACGAGATCATAAATTCAGTAAAATGTTGTTGGTGAAAGAGCAGAATTGTTTCTCCAGATTGTACCACCAGTTACGAATTGCTTAAAAAGTTTTCTATTTCCAGAGCCAACATTGAGAAGATGCGAGCGTTTAAGGAGCAGAAAGGGTGGCGTCTAGAAATGAGCCGTGGCTGCGACTGCAGGCGGCCTCATTTAGCCGGCTGTTGCAGTCGAAATAAAGCGGCGCGCCGTTCAATGGCAGGCACAGCAGGCCGCGGTGTGGGCGCGCTATGGTGTGTGGCGGGGTGGGCCGGTGAAAGGCGGTGCGCGGCGGGTGGCCCGGCTCGGCACTCGTTAGGCGCTGAATGCGCGCGCGCGCTGCAAACCGATCTCGGCACGGCGGCTGGGGCGGCGCCGGCGTCGTTAGCGGAGACTCTGAAAGCGGCCGTCGCGTGCGGCGCGGGGGGGCGGCGAAACAGGACACCTACTCCGCGCTCCCCTGCTGCTCCCGCCGATCGCTATAACGAGATATCCGATCCCACCTTTTAACCTTCTGTTACTGCAGATGGAGGAGGACTCGGGAGCATAACTTCAGGGATAAAGAGTTGTGGTAACCGAGTCCAGACGGTGCTAACGATGAAAGGACTCGCGTACTCCGAAGTCGAAATAAAAACAAGACACTATAGATGTACGTGGTGTTTAAAATAAACTGAATTTGACAGCTGATATTTGTCGTATCCCGGAGACGTTGTAGTTTTACTAAACACGAAGAAAGGCTCTACATCTACATCTACACACATACCCCGCAAGCCAGTGTACGGTGCGTGGCGGGGGATACGGTGTCACGCTAGTAGCCATTTCCTTTCCCATTCCACTCGCAAATAATGCGAAGGAAAAACATGTCTCCGTATGAGCTATAACTTCAGGTATCTTATTTTCGTGGTTCCCACACAAAATGTACACTACTGGCTATTAAAATTACTACACCAAGAAGAAATGCAGATGATAAACGGGTATTCATTGGACAAATATATTATACTAGAACTGACATGTGATTACATTTTCACGCAATTTGGGTGCATAGATCCTGAGAAATCAGTACCCAGAACAACCACCTCTGGCCTTAATAACGGCCTTGATACGCCTGGGCACTGAGTCAAACAGAGCTTGGATGGCGTGTACATGTACAGCTACCCATGCAGCTTCAACACGATACCACAGTTCATGAAGTGTAGTATCTGGCATATTGTGACGAACCAGTTGCTCGGCCACCATTGACCAGATCTTTTCAATTGGTGAAAGATCTGGAGAATGTGCTGGCCAGGGCAGCAGACTAACATTTTCTGTATCCAGAAAGGCCCGTACAGGACCTGCAACATGCGGTCCTGTATTATCCTGCTGAAATGTAGGGTTTCGAAGGGATCGAATAAAGGGTAGAGCCACGGGTCGTAACACATCTGAAATATAACGTCCACTGTTCAAAGTGCCGTCAATGCACACAAGAGGTGACCGAGACGTGTAACCAATGGCACCCCGTACCATCACGCCGGGTGATACCCCAGTATGGAGATGACGAATACACGCTTCCAATGTGCATTCACCGCGATGTCGTCAAACACGGATGCGATCATCATGATACTGTAAACAGAACCTGGATTCATCCGAAAAATGACGTTTTGCCATTCGTGCACCCAGGTTCGTCGTTGAGTACACCATCGCAGGCGCTCCTGTCTGTGATGCAGCGTCAAGGGTGACCGCAACCATGGTCTCCGAGCTGATAGTCCATGCTGCTGCAAGTGTCGTCGAACTGTTCGTGCAGGTGGTTGTTGTGTTGCAAACGTCCCCATCTGGTGACTCAGGGATCGAGATGTGGCTTCACGATCAGTTACAGCCAGGTGGATAAAGATGCCTGTCATCTCGGCTGCTAGTGATACGAGGCCGTTGGGATCCAGCACGGCGTCCGTAACCCCTCCTGAACCCACCGATTCCAAATTCTGCTAACATTCATGGGCTCTCGACCAACGAGAGCAACAATGTCGCGATACGATAAACCGCAATCGCGATAGACTAGAATCCGACCTTTATAAAACTCGGAAAAGTGATGGTACGAATTTCTCCTCCTTACATGTGGTATCACAACAACGTTTCACCAGGCAACGCCGGTCAACTGCTGTTTGTGTATGAGAAATCGGTTGGAAACTTTCCTCGTGTCAGCACATTGTAGATGTCTCCACCGGCGCCAACCTTGTGTGAATGCTCTGAAAAGCTAAGCATTTGCATGTTACGGCATCTTCTTCCTGTCGGTTACATTTCGAGTCTGTAGCACGTCATCTTCGTGGTGTAGCGATTTTAATGGCCAGCAGTGTATGTTGGCGGCAGTAGAATAGCTCTGCAGTCATCTTCAAATTCCGATTCCTTCAACTTTCTCACTAGTGTTCCTGAAACAAGATCGTCGCCTTTCCTCCAGATATTCCCATTTGAGTTCCCGAATCATCTCCATAACACGCACGTGTCAAACCTGTCACCAACAAATCTGGCAACCCGCCTCAGAATTGCCTCGCTGTTTTTCTCCTTTAATGCGATCTGGTACTGATCCCAAACACTCGACCAGTACTCAACAATAGATCGCACTAGCGTCCTTTACAGATAAACCACTCTTTCCTAACATTCTCCCAGTAGACCAAAGTCTACCTTTTGCCTTCCCTACCATCCGCCTTTGCAAAGTTACTCTCAGATATTTCAACGACTTGGCTATGTCAACCAAGACACTGTCAGTGACACAACTGACATTAAGGTCTCATTTAACCTACACGTCTGCATTAATTTAGCTTTCTCTATATTTAGAGCTAGCTCCATTCTTCACACCAACTAGTGTAAGTCATCTTGTATCCTCCTACAGTCACTCAACTTCAACACCTTCCTGCAGACCACAGCATCATCAGCAAAAAACCGCAGTCTGTACTCCACTCTACTCGCAAGATCATTTATCTCTATAGAAAATGACAGCGTTCGTATCACACTTCCCTGGGGCACTCCTGACGATACCCTTGTCTCTGATCAACACTAGCCGTCGGGAACAACATACTGAGTTCTATTACTTAAGAAATCTATGGGACACTTGCATATTGCGAATCTATTCTTCATGCTCGTATCTAGTTAACAGCCTGCTGTGGGATACCGTGCCAAATGCTTTTCGGAAACCTACAAATATGGACTCTACTTGTCGTTAATCCATGGTTCGCAATACATCATATGAGAAAAGGGCAAGCTTTCTAAAGCCACGCCGATGTCTGAAAATAAGGTTTTCCGTCTCAAGAAATATTCGTCTGTCTGAACTGAGAATATGGTCAAGGATTCTGTAGAAAACCGATGTTAAGGACATTTATCTGTAATTTTTGGGGCGTTCTTTTACCCTTCGTATACCTAGGAGTCACCAGGGCCTTTGGTCAGTCGCTTGGGGTATTTTGCTGAGCGAGAGATTCGCGATAAATGCAAGCTAAGTGAGGTCCAGTTTCTTGGAGTACACATTATGAAACAGAATTTGGATTTTGTAGGGAGCAAATTGTGCTCATGTGGGAGCGATTTAGATGGTTGTGAAAATATAAACTGGTAGCCAAGATCGCAGGAATTCTTTTTATTCCATGATTACCGCTTTTGGCGAAACTAAAGCTACCATCATCGGATCTTAGGACACATACAGGTTACAACATCAAGGGAAACAATGGTGATCTTAATAGTTTCCTATAACACGCAGGACTTACAAAATTGTCGTAAGTAGCACATAGGCGTCCAAGAGAGATGACATTATAAATGTTAAGTGTCTCCATCACATACAAGCGCTTGCGTGTTGTAGGCAGCTATTTATATCACCATTGTTTGCCTTGACGTTGTAACCTGTATGTGTCCTAAGATCCGATGATGGCAGCTTTAGTTTCGCCGAAATCGGTAATCATGGAACAAAAAGAATTCCTGCGATATTGGCTACCAGTTTATTGTTTTAGAATTCGGATATCATCCCGATTTGACGACTTACTTGTTTTTAAATCTTTCAGCTATTTCTTTGCGCCAGGGATGCTTATTACTATGTCGTCTACACGAGAGTCTGTTCGACAGTCAAACTACGGTATGTTTGTGCGATTGTTTTTCGTGAAAGTTTTCTTAAACGCGAAATCGTTTTTCGTTTTTCTACCTTCAACTGCCACACCATATTGATCAACGAGTAACTAGATGGAAGCCTTAGATCCACTTAGTGATTTTACATAGGACCAGAATTTAAACGGGTTCTGTGCCAAATATTTTGCTAAATTGACGATTGACGTTGTTTTATGCTTCGCGCTTAGTCTTTTCACAGACGCACGAATCTCTACCAACGTTTGTGTGCCTTAGCCGTCCCTCTTCTGTCTCGTATACGAACGTTAATAATCACCACTATTACCATCAGGTTCTTGGATGGCATGGGGTTCGTAAGCATGGGGTTCGTAACCCGCTGTCGTACAGACGAAGGTGGGAAGGAGTGATACCCTCTGATCTCGACAGAAGTATTAGTAGAAAGATTGAAACTAGAAGGAAGATCGCCTGCTAGCAATTATGGACTCTTTTGGCAAGAATTTATTATGTACGATGGTCGTTCAATAAATAGTGCCCCAATTTTTTTACAGTCGTTAATAATAATAAGAAGACATCCTTTTAGGTGCTTCAAATTTGATATTTCTTCTTCACGTCTGCAAAATTTCTAACAGTTCTAACTGATGGCAGAGCTGCAGTGAATCATAACAATGGCATTTACGAATAACACTCATTAGAAGTAACGGGCTATAATTGAATTCTTGCTTGCAAGGAAATAAACCTTGGCTAGCATTCAAAAACGTATGTGTGCAGGGTTTGGTAATGACACTATTGTCAGGATTACTGTTGGGCGATGGGTAAAGAGAGTTAAAGCGTCAGGAAGTGCAGATACTAAGCTCCACGATCGGCCACATTCGAGGCGCCCTGCCATAGCCGTTTTTCCCGACTTGGTGAATGCCTTTATCTGTTCAAGTCAACGCATCGCAACTAGGCATTTTGCTCTACATCCATCGGTGAACATTGTAAGTGCGATTGCGATGTTGAGACTCTTGTATTCGTGTATTCAAAGGGCTGTTCATGATGTGTTGAACGAAAGTTCACAGCAGATCACAAGATTCAAAGAAAAGGCATCGCTTCTGCAATGGAGTGACTTCAGGCCAATGAAGAAGCCTTTCTGTTACGGATCATTACAGGTGAAGAAATCTGGGTGCAGCTGTTTTAGCCGGAAGTAAAAAGGCAGTGACTAGTGTGGCACCACCTTCAATCACCAAAGAAGGAAGAAATTTAAGGCAGCTCCCTCTGCTGACAAAATCATGATTATAATCTTTTGATACAGTGTGTGGCTTCGCTGCGTTATTCAGTGGTTTGGCACTTAACTAATTTGTAAATGGAAACGATAATCTTATTTTATTACATTGAGTAACTACTAAATAATTTTTCTCCCGGCTAAAGAATTGGTCAAGTTGCTAAAGAACTCCAAGTTAACGTTGTGTTAAAGTGTTGTCTGTAAGTTGTGTAAGTGTCACTAAATCACAGTTCATACAACAGATACTATACAACTATGGATTATGATGAAAACAGTTATCTTCAGCAAAATGATCATTAAAACCACCGAATATCAGCCGCCCACTACACTGACGTATGTTACCTGAAACAATATTCTTCGCAACTCATGCGTAATTAATTTCGGCTCCATACATCAGCTAGAAAAATTTGTTATAACGATCGTGCTACGAGCACTGTTTTTAAACAACCAATCTGATTCGAATTATTTTCATTAAAACGAGTTCCGAACCACCGGTCCACATTTATTTTTACACATTTGTATTACCTTTGGCATTTATGTCTGCAGAGTTGCGTAATTTGAATTTGCCGCTGAGATAATTGTTAAGATGGCGGCAGATAATTGATAGAGACTTTCTATTGTTAGAGCAAATAAGATAAGTATCTGAAATGCTTATTAAACTTTACTTTCATATTGTGTACTATTTAGACTTCATCAAGCAAACATTTGATTTGTTTCTAAGGAAAACACAGGCAAAAACGCGATACAAATCGCTGTCCTCAATGGCTGCGCTCCTTGCAGCGGAAAGAAATAATTAACACAGATAATGCTTACTGAGGGAGGAATTAAAGTTACAAATAATTATTCACTCATATTTATAATAATAATGAACTCTATTCTCAAGTAATAATTAACAAATAATTACAATATCTTAACAGACCTCAGTTTGATGTGCGTCTGCAACCTACAAAAGCCAACCAACAAAAGGTAAAAAAAAAAGGAGGACAAACGCAGATCATAAAGGAAATTTACAATTATCATTGTCTTTGTATGATAAACATCGATATGTCTAATTACTTCATAAATATTATATAAATAATTAATATTTATCATCGTTTTCAATATTTTTTCATATGTCGAATAGATAATGTTTATAATTGTTACAGGCATAATTTCCTCTCGTCGCACTGTAGCTAAAATTTATCTCGTGGATGTTACAAGTGACAGTGTCATTCTCATTGATATGTTGCCAAATTCAGAAGCATATGTCAAAACTCTGTATAAAGTCAAGAACCGTTCCCAAGTGTTCAGCCTGAGAAGAACCCTAAGTAAATTTTGCTCCAACACACAATGCACCGCAACACACAAGAACTCATCGTTAAACTGATTTGGATATCACTGCCTCATAGTCCTGTAGTCCAGGATCCATACCCTCGGACATCAGTTTGTTTGGGCCGTTTAACGATTCTCTACCTTGTACACTCTCTGAAGATGATGAGAACGTAATTCATACACTAAAAGCATGGCTACGCGCACAGGACAAGAACTTTTACCAACAGTGAATATTTCCTCTTACACACGCTGGCGTAATGTGGACTATATTCAAAAACGTACACGTAAAATAAATGTTGACTTATATTATCATCAAATTCTAATTTTAAATATAAATATGTTCTAAGAAAAAAATTGAGCCACGACCTCCTTATATATGTACACACATAATACATACTGAATAAAAAGCACACCCAGCTTTTACCACCTACTCGAATCATCGGAGACACGTCGAGGTTATTCTGGACGCCGTACAAAATTATGAAATAACATAGGATTCACTATTTACAACATAAAACGTTAAAGCACATAGCACAGAAACTCAGGAAGTACCTAGTCAGCATACCTCAACGTCTAGGCACCTATTGGTGCCCATCGGTGGACGATATTGTCCCGTAACTCTCATAGCTGCATCCAAAATGGACTGATTTCTGTACATGTTCCATATTTTACAGATGTCTATAGGCAAGATTCTTCTCCCAGCTGTAACTTAGTTCAGCTGTAACTTAGTTCAGCTGTTATAGGTCATATTACTGATGATTACTGAAACCATGTATCTTTTGTAATCCGTGTTAGCCGCATTTGTATACCTCGCATGATATGAGACCTCAACCTTTGATTCTAATGTGAACATTCTAATGATTTGAAAGGACTGGAAAATTCCTTTCCCGTCCTTGTTGTAAGCAGTTCTCTACGACCCGTGGCTAGTGGCTGCGTGACTATTCACGTTGCCTATAAATTGCTCGTAATTGTTAGCTCTGATTTAGCAATCCCCTCTTCTTTTCTGCCGTGAGTAAACGCTACGGCTAACCACCTGAAGTCGGACAAGCTGTTAATCGAAGAAAATTTATATGTGTTAATATTCTACATGATGCAAAATAATATATGGCTATTTACCTACATACAGCATCAGTTAACCTATATGCCACATACCTACTGAAGGACACATGAAGCAAAACAGGGACAAATCACAAAATACTCGCACAACAGTGAAGTTTTCTTGCTATATTTTACTGTCACCAAAATTGCTATATGACCCAACTATAAGAAGTTCTAAATTAAGACACAACGAGAACATTAGGAGGAAAATGATAAAACGGAAGTGGGCATGAATTTTGGGGAAACACTATTAGATACCAGCCCGCGCATTCAGCACGCGCATTGCTCATGTTTATAATCTCAGACTGAAGCTCAGTAGCGCCACTTCAGCAGTTTGCGTATTGCAACCTGCCCTTGAATTACTGCGGTCTGCGTCAAACCAAACTGTAGCAAAGCTTCATTCTGGGAACATTCCCACGCCTATTACTAAGACGTTTGTACGCAATATTCTTTCTTCCAGCGTGATAGTCCCACAAGATGTAAGTATGGGAAACGTTTCTCTAGAAGTGAAGCTATAGAGCCATGTCACAAGAAGTGCCTCGTTACGTCATAGGCAGGACATTGCCCATCCAACACAGCAATCCAGTTTCGAATCCCTCTCAGACATACAGTTTTAATCTGTCCAGAAGTTTCAAAATAGCACACACATCGTTATAGAGTAAAGTGTGAATATAAGCGGAGGAACATAGTCCCCAAATACTGGTTCTACGTAACAATAAATAGGCGAAAAAAAGAAAAGACAAAATAATAAACTGTAGACCTATTAGTCCCCTCTCCATTACTGATGTTTACTGTAACCCACTGTAGCAAACAGTAACACAGCTACAGTATTCACTGGCTATTAAATATTAACACAGTTTAAATCACCGAAACCAAGTATGTGGGACGTACTAACGTCAACGAGAAACTAAATGAATTCCATTCCTGGGCCAACTTCTTCATTTCAGTGTAGCACTTGTAACCAGCGTCTTCGGTTATTTGCTCGATATACCGAAAACTCTGTATTGCCTACAATTTTTACCCTCTACCAGATAATTTAGCACCAAGGAGTTTATTCTCTGTTACTTTAACACATGTCTTATCATCCTGTCCCTCCTTCTTGTCAATGTTTTCCATTTGTTCCTTTCTTCGCTGAGTCTGGCTAGAACCTTCTTACTATTATCAGTCCATCAGATTTTCACCATCCTTCTACTCTACCGCATCTCAAATGTCTCGATTCTCTTTTTTACCGGTTTCTGCACCATGATTCATTACTGTATTACTATTCAACACTCTGCTCCAAACGTACATTCTCAGAAATTTCATCCTCAAATTATGGCCGATGCTTGATACTAGCAAACTTCTATTGGCCAAAAGAGCCCTCTTTACCAGTGCTAAACTGCTTTATATGTCCTCCTTTCTTCGTCCGTCATGTCTCCTTAACATCATTTATTTCGTGAACACCAGCTTTCATGTTCAGTTTACCGTAAATCTGCTTTCTGCCACTCCTCATTCCGTTTGTCTTTTTCCGATTTAATCCCAATTCATATTCTGTACTCGTTAGGCTGTTCATTCCATTCAAGTCCTGTAATTCCTCTTCACTTTCACTGGGGGGAGGGGGGTATTGCCATCAGCGAATCTTGTCATTGGTATCCGTTCACCCTGAACTTTAATTCCACTCTGGAACCATTATGCATGTATGACTGTAAATATAGAAATATAGAACAGAGATGATTCCAGTCGGCATTTTCAAAAGCTTTCCCCGAATCTACAAATGCTACAAACTTAAGTTTTCGCTTCTTCGGACTATCTTCTAAGATAAGTCGTAGCCTTTGTATCTCTTCTTGTACATTTCTGCAGTCTTTTAATTCTTCATAATTCTTCAACAAATAATTGGAAATGGTGTTTTGTAACCATGACATGTTTAAGTGCTTGGTTCTGTAATATTCACCACGCTTTTCGTTTAGTTGGAATTCCGATCATTACATTCTTCTTAAAGTCTGAAGGTATTTTGCATGTCTCATATATCTTGCATAACGAGTGGAACAGTTTTCTCAAGGTTCATTCTCTCAAAATCTTAATAATTCTAAGGAAATGTCGTCTACTCCACATGACTTGTATCGACTTAAATTTTTCTGTGCTCTGTCAAATTCTTGTTATAGACCCACACCTCACATCTCATTTTTATTTACTTAATCTTTCCTTCCCATAATATTGTCTTCAAGATTCCTCTTTTTATAAAGTTCACGTATTCCTTCCAATATTCAGCTTTCCCTTTTGTGCTTAGTAATATGAGCTCTTGATATTCATTTTCCTACACTCTACATTTATCTTTTCTCACAGTTACGCATTTTCCCACACCTTCGTAGTTCTGCTCTTTTAGTACTTGCTTATTTCTTCCCTGTGTACCATCGCAGACAATTTTTATTAATACAGTTAAAATATCACAGAGCGAGCTGGGTTGGCGCGAGTGATCGAAGCTGATGATAGTGATACCAGAAAGTCCGCAAGTCCTCGCAAAACCGTTATCAGCATAGTAATAAATAAATGTGTATAACAATTTGTACTCCAATCCAGTAGCAGGCAGCCGGTCTCCGCTAGAGTGTCGTGAGAACGATGTTTGTAGTCTTCACTCGGCGAACAATATGACTGTGGAGCTCCGTGTCACTGCGTACAAAGGCATTCTGGCCTCCAGCTGGTGAGACCATACTATTCACTGGGAGAGCCACCCACTCAGAGGCAACATCTTTGACTTTATAGCGTCGTTGTCCAGGCGAGACGTAACACCTCTGACCGTTTTTGCTTTGTCATTTAGCATATTCTGTCGGTCTAATTTTTATGTTTTTGAAATCTTTTTGCCTCCCCAGTTGCTGAATTTGTGTATATTCTCTTATCCTTAAGTAAATTAAAAATTGTGTATATTAATCGATTTCTATCACGCCTTGCCTTTTGACCAACAAGTTTCTCTGCAGCATTTACAATTTCGTATCTCAAAGCTACGTGACGTACTATTTACTCAGTAGCATTGTTACTAACTCTATAAAAAATTATTAGATTTAAACCAGGTAAAGGAACAAGCCTTGTATAGAAGGGTTTATTAGCACAATAGGCCATTTGCATAGTATGAACGAAATTTTAATGCAGATTAATGAGTCTGGGAGCCGGCCGCTGTGGCCGAGCAGTTCTAGGTGCTTCAGTCCGGAATCGCGCGACTGCTACGATCGCAGGTTCGAATCCTGCCTCGGGCATGGATGTGTGTGATGTCCTTAGGTTAGATAGGTTTGAGAAATATTTCGACTCAGTTTCAACTAAATCTATACTAAAAACCCTTGAAAAGAGATGATTTGATTCAATCGATGTTAGAATGGTGAAGATCATACGGATCAGTGCTGTGATTTCCTTTATACTTTGTCCGCATAATGAGAAATGAATGATTGAAATAGGAATGAGGCAAGTAAAATGGTTCAAATGGCTCTGAGCACTATGGGACTCAACTTCTGACGTCATCAGTCCCCTACAACTTAGAACTACTTAAAACTAACTAACCTAAGGACATCACACACATCCATGCCCAAGGTAGGATTCGAACCTGCGACCGTAGCGGTCGCGCGGTTCCAGACTGTAGCGTCTAGAACCGCTCGGCCACCTCGGCCGGCGAGGCAAGTAAATTGCATATTATCTAAACTAGTATCATCAGTACTAGACGAAGATTTCTGAGGAAAAGAAGCAGAAATGCATGTCAATGAAAGATTCGCATTTCTTTCGCTGATAACAGAGTACCATGTGCAACTAGTGCAGATAGACTACAGTAGTGAAACAGCAGAACAAATTAGTGTGACTCAAATTATTATAATAAGAAAATTTGAGTGTAATCAATAGATAGGAAACAGATCATGTTAACAATGAAGCCATAGAATCATTTGACTATTTTTTGTATTAAGGACAGCTAAAGGCAATAATCGAACAGCAGAAAGGTAAAACATTGCTTTTGATCAACTAATAAGGTTAGATGGCAGTAATATGTGTACTCTGAATTCGAAAACCACTCAAACTGGGGTTTGCTCCGCGAGAAGTGAAGAGACCTATGTCGGTGATTACTGGGTGAGACAAGAAAACAAGGAATTAGGTCAGGGAACAGGCCATAAAGAACGTTTACAGACGAATTACATAATGGATGGGGAAAGCTACAGGAAGCCTTTACTCAGCAGTAGACGCCGAATGGCTGATGATGGTTGTGATATTAATGGCAACATAAAATCTCCAATAGCCCGCGAATATTCCTTCAGATTGCATTAAACAACTGTGTCTCCCAGAGGACGTAATTATCCGTCTACATGAGCTATGACACATGTGTGGATCAGAAATTATTGAAATTAACATAAGAAGGAAGGAAACTGTTTTTATTAGCAACGTGCCGTCGGCTGAAACCGTAACAAACACAATCAGGAAAAAAATATTTTCTTTAGTCTGTAGTCGTAATTCTTTTTTCTCAAGATCTCCGGTTTAGACACCAGGTACTACCAAAATGCGATCAAAATATCACTGTGTATAGTTCAAAACTCCTACAAGAAACACTTACAAAATATTTTTCTCTGCGATAGCTAACGTATGATACAAAGGGCAACTTAAAATGTAGGCAGACCCTTAGCCTTGATTTGTAGACGTCAAGTTCACTTACCCAAGTCGGGGTGTCATATACTAAAACTATAGTTCAATGCTATGCTTTAAGTAAATGCAAATCGCGGTCAGAACTGACAAGAGCGCCCCTGTATAGGTAGCTTGTTTTACGTCTTGAAAAATAGTCACAATAAAAAATATATCTTAAAATAAAAATTGAAAAAATATGGAATGAGAGAATATAAATAATAAAAGATAAGAAATGAAACGCTCTTCACCTTAATAAAACCTAAAAAACACGTCTAGGATACTGTGTGCCCACCCGCAGATTTTATGCGGTTTGGACCACCATAAAGCATCGATCTGCCCACGAATTTTCTTATCAAGTATGTGTTGTCCATATTAATAGTGTTATTTGTTGAAACCCAAAACCATTTGCATTGCAATGATATCCAGCATTCAGAAAGAATAGTAGCGCAGTGTGGCCACGTATTAGTTGCCAACTGTCTGCTGGGGACCTTGGGCTGCTTATCCCGGCGGTGTCCGTGTGTAGGCAGCTATCAGGCGGTGACAGCCGCACTTCTTCCGCCCCATGTCGCAGTTCTCAGACTCTCCACAGCAGTCATAGCCACTCATAGCGTGCAGCGTCCAGTCGTGAGAGGCTGCGTCGATGGTCCTTAGTATTGGCAGAAAAACACAAAAGACCACAACAACAACCCATATTTAGGTCTACAACTTTGCTTCCGCAGTTTTTTCTCGAAGTGAGACGCTTTATTGTGAGAAACTTATAAAAACATTACGATTCAAAGCTTTGACCATCGCTGGTCACAACTTTGCCCGACCTTTCTGACTGCAACTAAGCGTCTTGTCAGAAGATTCGTGAATCGATACAATTTTGCACTTGCTCATATGCTGGTCAGCCAGGCCACGTATCATTGATCGAAAACGGTGGTAGTCAGAGGGAGCAATGTTTCGATAATATGGTGAATGGGGGAGGGCTTCCCAATTCAACGTTTCCAGGTATATTTTGACGGGTTATGCGCCATGGGGTTGAGCACTGTCTTGCTGCAATATCACCTTTCCATGGCTATCGCCCTATTGCGGTCGTTTGTCTTTCCGTGCTCGTCTCAAATGCATCAATTGCTTTCGATAATGATCTCCTGTGATTGTATCTGTCGGTTTCAGTTACTTCGAAAACCTTCTTTCCTCTATCGCCATGCCTGTCTTCGACGTCGAATCACCGTTCTTGAGACGTTGAAACCATTCTCTGCACGTTCTTTCACTAATAGGTCTCACACAGAATTTTACGAACCTCAGCCTCAGAGTTCTTCATGTTAAAACATATAATTAAAACTTTCCGTAAGTAACGAAAAATTTGCTCTTAAGTTGACATATTCAGTCGAGAACAACTTTACGATGCAATCACAAATCGATTAATATTTTAATGGCGTTATGTTTGTAAATGCCTAAGCTTATTGTATGGCACTTACGACCTAGCACCTGCAACACTACTTCCCGCTGCTGCCATCTATTACAAAACGCCAGAAGCAAAGTTGTAGACCTAATATATTTTGCAAATGTTTCCTAAAAATATTTTACCTATGTACATACTGTAACTTTTTGATCATAGGATCGTCTGATGATGGTACTCGGTACTGAAACGGGTAGCTATTACACAAAATAAAAGTGTGTCTGTATACTAAAGCGAATAATTTGTTAACGAAAGGCTCATAGCCAATTTTCAATTCGAAATTACAATACTGATGCAGAAGGAAGCTGTTTAAAAATTGTATGAAGTGGAATAGTTTTGATTTCGTTAAATTTTTTTATTTATTTCTAACTTCCATGATAATAAAACGTGGTGCCAATATCTTTCAGTCGTAGCTAAAACGATAATAAATTCAAAAATTCGGGAGAGCTGTATTAGTTGCCTCAGACTCTACTGTTGTGGTGCTGCGTTCTCAGGACTACCTCGGAACAGAAGCTGGCCGCGTGAGGCTGATTCTTGTTTAGCATACGGAGAATTTTAAAGGTGGTGTGCCTAACAACACTCGAAAGGCGCGGGCACAGTACACTGATTTTCCGGTCACTGATCTCGCCTTTTCAAAATGGATCAGCTATTCCTGCAACTAGAACTCCGTGACGTAAAAATGAAGCACTCGCGTCATTATTGTGCGGAAATGCGCCCTTGGCCACTGGCAATTGAATATAGATCCACTGTGTGACTTTCAGCGACGACGAAAATTCAAGCATGGAAGGTGAAAGAGTTTCGTATCTGAATAACTTTTCACGTAACAAAGTGAACTGTTTCATTCGGCTTAACAAGTCAGCAAAAAAATACCGCTTCATTGTTACTATAATTTGTATGAAACAACAAAATATTTACTTTTTGAGTGTGAGTACCGTTTTTAAATACACGTGTGGTCTTCGATGCTCAGTAGTGGTAATAACCCAGAACATCACAAAAAGAATAAGAACTCTTCTATGATACGTTTTCGAAACTGTTAGTAACAGCATAAACATTTTCAAAACCACTCATTTTTACAATTAGACACACACTTGTGTTTGCTTATGGGAATTTGATGTATACGGGTCGTCTGGGTAGAACGGCTCGCACACGTCGTATTATGTTAAGCTGTTCCGAGGTGTACAGAGGAACTGTGACAATGCAAAAACGTTAGTGACGTATAATCATACACTTTATTGCGCAGCAATATTTAACTTAAATTGTACAGCAGCTCGTTGGATGTGTTTGCGGACAGATACAACTAAGTAGTCGTCTTTCAAGCCATGCGTTACTGAATACGATGTCAACAACAGTATGTCCGTCCTGGGTGCCACACTGTCAATCACTGTAGTAAACACTTGTCCCTCTGGGAAGGCATAAGGCGACTCCACTTCTAAACTAAGTCTCGCAGCAATCGTGGAACTCCGTACTACACTCAAGCTCATAAATTAAGGATAATGCTGATACATGGTAAACAACGCTCTGGTGGGCGGTTTCCGGGTTTAAATCACCTCGGGGTATGACCATGCTGTGCATTTGACCTGCGGTCCTCGCACGGCCGCGCTGGCCGCAGTCAAATGGTTCAAATGGCTCTGAGCACTATGGGACTTAACATCTGAGGTCATCAGTTCCCTAGAACTTAGAACTACTTAAACCTAACTAACCTAAGGACACCACATACATCCATGCCCGAGGCAGGATTCGAACCTGCGACACTCGCGGTTGCGCGGTTCCAGACTGAAGCGCCTAGAACCGCCCGGCCATAACAGCAAGCAGCAGCAGTTCAAATACGCAGAGGTGTGTTGGTGCATGTCAGAGTACGATGCAGCGAGTAAGTGTGCAACTGGTGACTGTGCGTTGAAAATGGCTCAAAGAACAAATATTGATGACGTTATGAGGGGTAGAATACTAGGGCGATTGGATGCTGATCAAACACAGCAGGTCGTAGTACGGACCCTCTCTGTGCCACAAAGTGTGATCTTAACATTATGGCAACGATTCCACAAGACAGGAAATGTTCAAATGGTTCAAATGGCTCTGAGCACTATGGGACTCTACTGCTGTGGTCATCAGTCCTCTAGAACTTAGAACTACTTAAACCTAACTAACCTAAGGACATCACACACATCCATGCCCGAGGCAGGATTCGAACCTGCGACCGTCGCGGTCGTGCGGTTCCAGACTGTAGCGCCTTTAACCGCTCGGCCACTTCGGCCGGCACAGGAAATGTGTCCAGGCACTACAGTACGGGACGTCCACAGTGTAAAACACCACAAGAAGACCGATATCTCACAATCAATGCCCACAGACGGCCACGGAGTACTGCAGGTTCCCCTGCTCGGGACCTTACCTAAGCCACGGTGTTGTCTCCAGACACGCACTTTACAGACAGCCGAAGAGACATGGTTTATTCGCCCGGAGACCTGCAAGGTGCATTCCACTGATCCCTGGTCACAAGAGAGCCTGTAAAGCCTGGTGTCAAGAACAAAGTACATGGTCATTGGAACAGTGGTCCCAGGTTATGTTCACGGACGAGTCCAGGAATAGTCTGAACAGTGATTATCGCCGGGGTTTCATCTGGCGTGAACCAGGAACCAGATACCAACCCCTTAATGTCCTTGAAAGGGACCTGTATGAAGATCGTGGTTTGATGGTGTGGGGTGGGATTATGATTGGTGCACGTACACCCCTGCATGTCTTTGATGAAGGAACTGTAACAGGTCAGGTGTATCGGGATGTCATTTTGCACCAGTATGTCCACCATTTTAGAGGTGCAGTGGGTCCCATCTTCCTCCTGATGGATGATAACGCACAGCCCCGCCGAGCTGCCATCGTGGAGGAGTACCTTGAAACAGCAGATATCAGGCGAATGGAGTGTCCTGCCTGTTCTCCAGACCTAAACCCAATCGAGCACGTCTGGGATGCTCTCGGTCGACGTATCGCCGCACGTCTTCAAACTCCTAGGACACTTCAGGAGCTCTGACAGGCACTGGTGCAAGAATGGGAGGCTATACCCCAGCAGCTGCTCTACCACCTGATCCAGGGTATGCCAACCCGTTGTGCGGCTTGTGTACATGTGCATGGTGATCATATCCCATATTGATGTCGGGATACATGTGCAAGAAACAGTGGCGTTTTGTAGCAAATGTGTTTTGGGACGGTTTTCTCAACTTATCACCAATACCGTGGACTTACAGATCTGTGTCGTGTGTGTTCCCTATGTGCCTGTGCTATTAGCGTCAGTTTTGTGTAGTGCCACGTTGTGTGGCATCACATTCTGTGACTATACTTAATTTATGAGCAAGAGTGTAGAACTGTCGATTACCAATGCCCAACTTCGTTGCTGCCTGTTTATCACAGCGCGGAAGTCCATCCCATTGATGGCGACGTGGAGGTTGCTGACTGGCTCGAGCTTGTGGTTGGCTTCAGACTTCAATGCGCCCGTGGCGCCAGTCGCATTGCGTCCATTGGCGAGGATATAACAGAATTGTTACGGAAGTACTGTAACACATATCAATTTAAAAAATACTGAATTTGTTGTGGAACATCGTGAAATATTGCACTTCAGCCCCTTATTTTCTTGACGTTCTGATAGGTGACGACACAATACGTAGCATTCAAACCGGCGTCCGTAACAGAAGTACGTTCCATGCAGAGAGCTGTCATCGAGTTTCTTTTGACGAAAAGCCAGACCATCGCAGATATTGGTAGGCGCTTGCAGAATGTCAACGAACATCTGTCAGAGAACAAAAGCACGGTTGGGTGAGGCGTCTAACATCATCGCAGCAAGGTCACTCAAACCTGTTCGATCTCCAGCGTGCTGGTCGACGCACATAGTTGTGAGTCCCGTAACGTTGGAACGTGCGGACACTCTCATTTATGGTGATCAACGCATACAATCAGGCTCCTCGCTGCTCAACTGAACGTCTCTGTTGGTATTGCTGAAACACTCGTCCATCAGTTCAGGTATTCAAAGGCGTGTGCCCCCTGTGTTCCATCCGTTTGGTCCAATGGTCTGCGGGAAGCAGAGAGTGATTGGGAGGTCATTGATGGAACAGGACGTTGGGTTTGACGTCGACCAGTAAGTAGTACCATGCGGACATACAGGCCCTCACAGTAAAGTGACATAAGATCATTGCACTGAACGGAGATTATGTTCAAAAATACGATTTTGTTGACAATTGAGTTGGGAATAAGATGGAGTATTGGAATCATGAAGAAAATCAACCTGCTTTCAGAAAAAAATGTGTTGCACTACTTACAGACCGCCCCTCGTACATATGAATACAAAGCATTTCTAAAACAACGAAGGAAGATTAGGGTTTAACCTCCTGTTAACTCTGAGGTCATTATAGACGGAGCACATACTCGGAATGCTTCATGAATGATTAAGAAAATCGACTGCGTCCTTTCAAAGGTACCATCACGGCGTTTGTCTGAAGACATTTTGCGAAATGAAGGAAAACCTTAATCTGGATGGTCGGACGGGGATTTGAACTGTCGTCCTCCCAAATGCGGGTCCGCTGTGCTAATCACTGCGCCACCTTACTTGGTAAAAACACTTTGTAAGGTTGTGAGATGATCAATAGGCGTTTCGGTACAAAAGGAGTATTAATTAACTGAAATAAAAAACGGGTGCCTCGCCATAGCTACATGATAGCTACATGATTGCTACAAATACTATTATTTGTAGCGATAAGTTCTGTCCGTGAACAGTAATTTCTACATTGCCATACAAAAACGTCGTGGTAGATGTGTTGGAATCATTTAAGATGTCCTTTTTTTTAATTTTAAGAAATCTATATCTAATCATTTTCTCCTTTTCTTACAATGTCAAATAAAACCATTTTCGCTGTATTTTTGTGACCCGTCTGCGAGGCAAGATAAATTACTAAGTAGATTCCGCATTTACTTAGGCGCAATCAGCGCATTGTTGAAGGAGTATCCAGTTGCGCAGTTCACGGTAATTAACACGGTGGAAAACACACTTGTTTCCCTTTTAAAAGAACCTTCTGTGCGACTCACATCTCAGAGTGAAATCCGCAATCCCCGCCAATGTTTCCACGAGAAGCGATCCCTCCGGAGGGACGCGTTTTCCGCGCTGTCCCCTCAGACGCAGTTCATTCGCTGCGGCCGACGTGAATTATGATTGGCACGGCCATAAGGTGAACCCGGCTCTCCTTCTCCCGAGCGTCCTTGAGCCAAGACTATTTTTCACCGGGAATGCGCTATAAAATCCGCCACAGGCTTGTGCAGAATCGATGAAGCGATCGTATAACTTTAGTGTCACGTGGAATTACCATATTCGAGGCACAAATCTGCTCACTCTATGAAGACGTGGTAACTTGGGACCTATTTTCATCGAAAGTTTGCCGAAACGAGTTCTTCGAGCAGTTTACGAGATTTAAAAAACATGAAGAAATATTTGCAAGAGCGGTTGGATTCCAGCGGTGGCAAGGCTTCCCCGTTATTTGCTCAGTCTTTGCGAATGCACGCACCAAAGGCCAGCCGCATCCTTTCCTCTTTGAGGTTCTTCACGACTCAGGGCCGCTTCCGTAATGCGTTCCGCAACTATCAGTTATTGTTAGTCGTCTGGTGTTTCTCCAGTAAGTATTTACTGGGCACATCTTTTCCCGAGTTTATCACAATGATTTTTCTCTAAAGAAGAGGAAGATAATCTTTAGGTAGAACGTAGCACCATATTCCCAAATTAGACATCATTTAACTAAATGGCACTGAGTACTATGGGACTTAACTTCTGAGGTCATCAGTCCCCTGGAACTTAGAACTACTTAAATCTATCTAACCTAAGGACATCACACACATCCATGCCCGAGGCAGAACTCGAACCTGCGACCGTAGTGGTCACGCGGTTCCAGACTGTAGCGCCTAGAACCGCACGACCACCCCGGCCGGCCATCATTTAACTCAGTGCACTAATATTTTTAATAGTATCAAAGCAGTATACAATACGTCTTAAGAATACTCGAGCACTGAAAAGATGTAGTAATGCTGTTAATGGGTGAAATAATGTTTTTGACGCTACTGATACCCTAACCAGGAAAGTATTCTATGATCACAGTTCTTGCTCTCATTTTGAGTACTTTTTTATTTGATAATTGAACGTACATACGTAAAGTTCTGAATCACCTTAAAATTACTCTCAGTGTGAAGCCCTGTCGACAGCAATGCCATTAGAGATGAATTTAATGAATTCAGAGTCAACATTTACGAGCCTATTCATGTGAATAAAGTACTTTATGCATGTTATTATTGACATGATTAACAATTTATTTTAATGAGTCACGACTTTATTTCCAATCAATTAAATTGCGCTTAAAATTTCATGAAGTGTTAAAGTGTGTGATTTACGAATGAAAAAAAAAGTTATACACAAGTAGAAAATGTAATATGAAGTAGTATATGGAGTCCCGTAGTATGAATGCTGCAGCCTATTATTATAAGATAGGCTGCAATAATAAAAACTGTTATTTAGACTAACGTGAGTACTTCTGATCGTCCAAAAGCAACAGAAGAATTAGACATAAACAGCAGTAACCTTAGCTCGCTGCTGTTCAGAGAAAAATGCAGTTTTCAATAACTAAATTATTTACACCGAAAAACAAAGGCGGCGTGGTAAGACACTGGACTCGTATTCGGGAGGACAACGGTTCATACTCCCCTCCAGTCACATAAATTTAGCTTCTCCGTGGTTTCTGTAAACTGCTTAATACAATTTTTGGGGTGATTCCTTTGAAAAGAACGTGGCCGATTTTCTTTCACGTCCTTTCCCTATCGCAGTTTGTGCTCCATCAGTAATTAATTCGCCATTGACGGTACGTTAAACGTCTAATATTTTTCATCCGATCCTTAAATAATTTATTGCGCAAGTAGTTACGGTTTTGACTGGCAGATAAACTAAGTGTGGCCGGCCGGAGTGGCCGTGCGGTTCTAGGCGCTACAGTCTGGAACCGCGAGGCCGCTACGGTCGCAGGTTCGAATCCTGCCTCGGGCATGGATGTGTGTGATGTTCTTAGGTTAGTTAGGTTTAACTAGTTCTGCGTTCTAGGGGACTGATGACCACAGAAGATGAGTCCCATAGTGCTCAGAGCCAGTTGAAACATTTTTTAAACTATATGTTACATAGATGGAGGTTTTACAGTACACAACGACTATAACTGCTCGATGTTACAGAGACCGTTACTGGCAAATGACGATAGCAACAACTGCTGAAAAGTCAGTGCGATTTTCAAAGCCGCTCCACCTAGTATGCATTTTACCCTTGGTAACAATTGTGTCTCTTTCAGAAAGGAAATTATACCGCATAGCGCCCTGCTGTGACAGAAACGGTTTCGAATCTACACCCGTCGACTCCATCAAAGAAAATGCATCAAAGAAAATGCAGTTGCCTGTATCAAGTATCACAACTGACACTTGTAAAACGCGTACATACTAAAACTCTCATTACGTGACAAAGTCCACCCATCTGTCTAGAAAACGCTTAATAACAAAACCGAGTCAGTCCTCACTTGGTCAAATACGTTAATTGCAGATTCCTGACGCCTCGTGAAATTTATTAATCTATCACGATGTAAGTGTTGCGTTTTGAAGTGTTTTAGAGTCGCCAGTGGCTACCACTTAATCTAGTAAGAAACGCCATGTGCTCTGGAAGTTTCTTGTGGACTTGTTTGCTCTTCGTCGTGTGCACATGGATACGCTTATGACTTGGCATCAAGTTTTATTTCCGGCATAGTTTCAGAAATGTTGTGAGACTCCTGATTCTTGTACACGCTACAGACTTTTCATACGTCAAACGTTTTCATCAAACTTTTAGTGCCGCGCTGGGTTAGCCGCGCGGTCTGGAGCGCTGCAGTCATGGACTGTGCGGCTGGTCCTGGCGGAGGTTCGAGTCCTCCCTCGGGCATGGGTGTGTGTGTGTTTGTCCTTAGGATAGTTTAGATTAAGTAATGTGTATGCTTAGGGACTGATGACCTTAGCAGATAAGTCCCATAAGATTTCACACACACAAAAAAAAAATCTTTTAGTGAGTCGCAACAAACAAACTTCAATGAAAAATTAAGTAATACGCCTTAACCAATAGGAGCTCAAAGAATTCAGAGTTTTTTTCGGTAGTACAGTTTTGTTAGAAGCCAATGTGCATCATATTCAAAGAATGCTTCAGTTTACTTGAAAAATATGTAACTGTGTAAGTACGGTATTGATTATAACACCAATTTTTGCTATTTTCAGCCTGCTCTCCCGTTCGAGAAAATTGTAGTCATCCCGACAAATTGTTTTAAAAGTAGGTTAAGCTAATCTCGTGTCTTTCTGTGCATTTTTGTAAAACCGTAACAAATTTAGCAGGATTTATATTCGATTCAGTCATCATAACGTCTCACACCAAGGTAGGCTATGCAAATCAAAAACTATGTTAAAGATCCTCGGTTATTTCTGCTACATCGAATATCTTATGGTTTTTAAAAGTGTAAAATCGATGGGGAACTACTTACAAAATATGAATTAATTTCAGTGAAACTTAATTGATGGAATCGTTGGGAGGGGGAGTGACATGAATTACAGAAAAAGACGTGAAATGATGTCAGTAAATTCCGTTAAAATAACGCATAACTTGCGATGTGACTAGTATGTCGGAACATGTTTGAACTCGCTAATCTCCAAAACTACTACACTAATTTTGCATGAGGTTTTCACATGGGGATAACATGAGTATAGCTTGAGGACTATATAGGCTAATGGGAAATAAGATATTGGTACTGAAAGTTTTATCCATACTAATATTATAAATGCGAAAGTATTCTGTCTGTTACATTTTAACGACTAAACCACTGAACCGCTTTCGATGAAATTTGGTGTTCAGATAGCCTGAATACTGGGGAAGAACATGGGCCACTTTAGGAAATGTGTAGTAAAAGATAATTATTGATTTGAAGAATATGACGTGAATTGGGAAAAATATTTACGAGTTGTAAAAGCTATTTACTCTTTGAGTTTTGGTCTTTATCATAGTTGTGAAAATGCTGTTATTGATTGGTACGTGCCAGGTGATACGATTCCGAGTAATGGATAGAATGCTTATACAATCTTCAGTGTGTTTGAACCACACTACCGCATTGTTTGTTGCATAAGTACACAACGAACTATGCTTACCCGAGGAGGCAGACACGTGAGGGCAGCTGATTTTATTACACGTACAAAACCTTATTTACTCGCCGTCACTCATAATAACAAAACTACTGATATGCAAGCGTAGCTGTGGATAACAGCTGTTTCTAATAATTTGTAGGCAGTCTCCCACATACGTTATGTTCCTTATCACTCACGAATTTTTGCCATTCTCTACTTGCTTTTCTTAGAGACTTTGCAATATTAATAATGGCTACATAATGTTTTAGCTGTAGGTGCTTTTCATACGCTATTTGTTTATCCCTGAGAGCCATTTCTTTTTCATCGTTACAGATTCTCAAACCCTTCTTTCGCTTCCAGGTGGTTTGTTTGCTCAATGCTTCATCCACAGCTCTTTTTACCCTGCAATTCTTCATTAATATCCTTCATTGTTTCTCTTCCTACGAAATGTCTATTTAACCTTCGCTGATACGTATCTGCTATTAATTATTCGTTCAACAGCGTAAAAATTCTATAATTACCTTTATTTTACTTTCTAGCACTGATTTGTTTCTCAGAAGTATTCTATCAGCAGATAATGGTCGCAGCGTGTATCATTTCCTCTGTATATCGTTACATCAGTCACTTGAGATTCTGATTTTCTGTTATCTCTTCTCACTACTACAGCAAGAACTATTTCTGTTAAACTGCGAGAATGCTAATCAATAAAACTACTTCATAGTATTAGAATTATAAATGGAAAGAGAGAAACCTTCAGGTACGAAGAACAACCCTGTCATGTCTGTACAGACTGACCGACTGATGGTAGCCCATCGAATTACTATCAGTAAACGCCAGATTCCAGCTTTCACACGGGACAGAACCAACCAACACAAAATCCGTCCCCGACTTCATCTTTTTCAGGGCTTAGCCGCTCAGTGGGTAACTGGAAACCGAATCAGCCCCGCCAACAACTTCATGCGTCAAGTGTTGAGCTATCTTTTCATTTACAGATAATGTTTTTGTGCCTTATCAGGTATTACATCAGCGAGTTTACACATTTTTAGAAATGGATCAGAATTATCAAGATATTGTGCTACATTGTATATCGGTAACTGTCTTCTATAGGCTTTCACTATGTCATAAAGAGCAGGCCATGCAAACACTATGTGCTCAAGAGTCGCCAGACAGGCACCACAGTCTCACCCTTCCGAGGCTCGTTTGCTTACCCTGTGTAAATACACACCTCAGAAAGTGCACTAAATCATTAATTGGATTAAAATGTTTAATTTTCAAGTTTTCCATTATATTTGAAAAAAAAAATGGAAAACTTGCCTAATTTTCCTATTACTTCCAAACTGCTTATCCACAATATTTCATAGCTTCTCAAAATCCTTTCCCCGAAGTCAACGCTTAGCTGCATTTTGCTGTATTAACAAGATAAAGCCCAGAATCCCACAAACCCACACACCCCGAGACAGAGCACTCTCAGTGACACAACCAATAAATCTCCAAAACACGACAGTGTCCACAGTATGCTACACAAAAACCCTACTGCACAGTAGATGGAGGATGAAGAGGGGAAGGAAAAATGGGGTTGGTAGTAGGGGGTAAAGTGGTGGCAGGGTGGGTGGTTGTAGGGGAGAAAGGGGAATGTGTGCCATGGGAGGGAAGCTTTTTATGGGACAAAGGGGGAATAGACAAAAGGCAATAGAACAGTAGGTATGGGATTTGTGGGAGACGGGCAGCAGGTGAGAAATGGAGGGGAGAAAGGGGAACAGACAAAAGACAGTACAATGGTAGCTATGGGAGTTGGGGGCAGTGGAGGTGGAGGGTGATGTAGGGACGTATGGGGTTGAGAGGGGTTCTAGGAAGGTGGAGTGGGAGCATATGGTGTTGGAGGGAGGAGGAATAGACAAAAGATAGCATATCACATGCTATATTATGTACCTCAGTATTACATGAATATCCATTAATTTTGTATTTATTTAGTCTTACTAACTACAGCATGTGAAGATCTGAAGCATTAGTGATAGGTTTTTTTAAGCGACGTACCAATAATTTATTTTAAAAATAATGTAACAAAAAAATCCATAAAAATTGCTAGGAGCTATTAAATATTAAAAATTGTTATATAGTGTTGAAAAGTCATATAAGAGATATGCTGTATTATAGAGGAAGTGCATTGAGACTAACATAGCCTATGTGGCTCCGCTGAAACCAAATATACTGTCACCAGTTCTGTATAGTCATAAGTCAGACAATATGAACCTAGGATTACAACTAAGCAATTTTTATGGCCCAGTAATTTAATAAAACAACAATTTTTGGAGGGGCGTGCAATGTGGGTCCAGTTTAGGTGGAGGAAGAAGGAGCAGTGACGAGAAGAATGGACGAAAGATGATAAATTGCTATACTCTTGTAATATGCATATGATCATATACTGGAGCATGAAATAAATATCTATTCAATTTCATACTAAAATGGTCTGAATAATTACATCGTAAGGAGATACGAAACATACATAATTTGTTGCATATACACTGCTAAAATTTTTAAAATGATGTACAAATACATCGATTTTGCAAATGGTTAAATGTGGAATCTATTAAAATCAGTAGAAAATTACTAAAAAGATAAAAACGAATACAGATATTGAAAGGCTCTAGATGACCTATGCTTTCATTATGAGGATAGTAGCTAAGTAAATAACTTAACCTTTATGGCGCTGCTAGATTCCAGCATACAGTCACAGGTTCAGTTGTTTCATTACAATAACAACCTTATATGACAAGATACCAAAAAAAGCGAATAATGGATCAACAACATCAAAGCCTGAGACAGAGATTTATAGTAATCCTGAGGAGGGGACCAGAGAATTATTAAAAAATATTTAAGTAAGGGGAGTTCAGAGCAGTAACAAGAATATAAAAGAACGAAGAAAAACCAGGACCCAGGGCATAACAGGGGAAAGAAGTAAACTCACAAACTACAAAGCATAAATGTATTTAGTACGCTGGCACATTAAATAACGGAATAAAGCCAATAACAGAGTCACTCTTACAAGAATAACAGACAGGATTTCGAAAAGGAAGATGTTATACTGAGAAAGTATTTGCTATAAAATAATTATGGAGAAGAGAAGGGAATACAATCTGCCCGCCTAAATAGTGTTTGTAGATTTAGAGAAGGCCTTCAGTGAGGTAGAAGGGAAAGAATTTTGGACACTGCAGCTAAACGGGGCTACCCTAATGAGCAGTCATGTGTATAAAAAGACTCCTCTTATTACAGTGTGGGAAATGAAGTTATTAACATGGAGTAAGGCAAGGATGTTTACTATCAGCCACGCTTTTTAATATTCATATGGGCGATATTGTACACAGGTGAAAGCAACGGGCACCACTGAGGATTAAGTTAGGAAGGGCCGCTTTAAATGTTCTATCATACGTAAAGGACTTAGTGATTATGCAAACACTGAAGACAATCTTCAATGTGCTATTTATTTACTGCTAGATATTTGTAAAATACCTCACCATTACTGACCATGTCATTCCAGGTCAGACGCCCAATGGGGTAAAGATTCTTTTGGAGGACATAATTTTTTGACTTTTTAATTATTTACTCTGTGATATCTCATATAATTATGATACAAATAGAAATAGTAAATTAGGAAAATGTGAAGCAATGTGTGCAGTTATTCAAAGAACACTGAAAACAGAGTAAACGAAACACAGCTGAAGCTTTACAAAATGATGGCAGTGCCAGTTATTCTCCATGCCAATGAAACGTGGACGTTAAGATACGACCGAAACCATATTCAGGCCACGGAAATTAAACTCTTTATGACACTACTGTGACATTTTTCGTTTCTTTCCTTTTTTTTCGAATCATCACTCTTCTGATTGATTTGATGAGACCTGTCACGAAATCCTCTCCTATGCCAATCTCTGCACCTCAAAGTATCACTTGCAACCTACGTCCTCAATTATTTGCTGGAGGCATTCCAATCTCTGTCTACCTCTACAGTTTTTACCCTCTACATCTCCCTCTAGTACTATGGTAGTTATTTCCTAATGTCGTAACAGTTGTCCCATCATCCTGTCCCTTCTTGTCAGTGTTTACTATTTATTCCTTTCCTCACCGATTTTTTTGAAAAACTCCTCATTCCTCACCTTATCAGTCATCTAATTTTCAACATTCTTGTGTAGCACCACATCGCCAATGCTACGATTCCCTTCTTTTCCAGTTTTATTATAGTATACGCTTTGTACATTCTCAGGAATTTCTTCCCAAATTAAGGGCTACGTTTGACACTAGTAGACTTCTCTTGGCCAGGAATGCCCTCTTTGCCAGTACTAGTCTGCTTCTCGTGTCCTCCTTGCTCCGTCCATCATGGGTTAAATTGCTGCCTAGGTAGCACAATTCCTTGACTCCATCTGTTAATCAAGAGCGGACGATTTAGTCTCACCTGAGTGCTTTGGTATTTCAGTTTTTGAATCTCTGCATATTAATCTAATTTATTGGGCATAGTTCTAGCATTTTCCTCCGTATCTACAGCGGAGTTCCACAGCGCGTTTTGATAGCAGTTTGTTCGTCCATGTAGTGTAGTTTTCCACGGACTTTAGTATGGACAGAGACTGTGACTGCTGCGTAAAGATGTGGACCAAGTTGGTGACACCTCACTCCAAGCCCCATGGGGTGATGGCTTCAGTTACACAGGTAGAAGCTGCTGTGGATGGGCATCACTGTTGTGGGTCGGCCATGGGGATCCAATGGACATCCAGCACGTTTGAGTCTGCCGATAGGTCCCACCTGTGACCAGTCCAGTTACCGCTCGCACTGAGGTTGACCCTCATCTGTGGTCGAATGGGAGGTCGCCTCGGGGCATGGCTGGCGGAGAAAGACTACCCAGGGGGTCAATCATAACGCCTCCCACTTAGTCTGAGAATCAGATTCCAAGTGCTATCCCTCAGACAGATGCAGTCTGCTTGTCCTGTTTCAGAGGAAACCTCTCAGCCTGCAAAATCCTGGCAATCACAGAGTATGCGATTATTGGTAGTTGGGAGCTCCAATGTTAGGTGCATTATGGAGCTCCTTAGCGACATGGCTGCCAAAGAGGGGAAGAAAGCCAATGTGCCCTCTGTGTGCATACCGGGTGGAGTCATTCCAGATGTGGAATGGGTCTTTCCAGATGCCATGAAGAACACAGGTTGCAGTCAACTACAAGTCCCTGTATTTCTATATCCTGAATCCCCCTGAAATTTTGGTACTTTCTTCTTTCGTCGATAAACTAACATATTTCTACCGTTACGCATAGTTTCTACACAGTTACCTTCCTTGTACCTATGTCGTTGTTTCCAACTTCTTTGGTTGCCCTATATGGAGATGTCCTCTCCTCTTCATCTGAACTGCCTACAGAACTATTCATTAAGGCAGCATCTATAGCCACAGAGAGCAAGTGATAGAATTACGTTTTTGTGGAGGCATATGAATCTCAACATTATCTTTGATAAAGATAGAAGCAGAAGTAATGGGTTAAAATTCGTGCCAAGGTCAGGACTTCAACCGAGGTCTCCCGCTTAACAAAGCAGATGTGCAAACCAATACACCACCGAGACACTGTGACTTTCATAGGTGCATAGACTACCCTAGTCCATTGCCCTGCCTAACACAAACTTCAGTTCTTACCTCCAGTCTTTTTCCCATGCTTAAATCGTCAGTACTGCCGACGCTCTCTGCCATTTTGTTAGGGAGGGCATTGAACTATTGTAGTCCGTGGAGGGGTGGTAGTGACACAGCAAGGTGGTATAGTGGTTAGCATGCATGCCCAGTAAGCAGCAGACGCAGGTACAAGTCCCGGTTGTGGCACGAATTTTGATTGATTCCTTCAGCTTCTATCCTTATCCAAATTACAAGTTATCAGAAATATAAAGATAACGTGATTGACAACATCGCTTCTGAGAAGAGTCGACGCATGGATCTCCTATATCCTTTAGCTTCGCTACTGATGTCGACTGTCCATTTTAATGTTGGTGTTACTATGAAAATCACTGACAAGGAAAAAGGAATATCGGATCTGCGTGGCCTACATAGATATGAGTAGAAACAAGGAAAGGGATGAAATGTGCCGTTACTTTATTGCCAATTTGTTTTCGCGATAGTGCGAATCGCTCGCCGCTTTTAAATGAATACGCTGTTTTGCTAACGCAGTTTGCTTGCTGTACACGGACGATAATAAAGGCGACACGACACGCAGCTGGCCGAGGTGCGTGCGGCACGGAAGGCTCGCAGCTGGCAGCGCTGCGGACAGATCGATATGTGAGGCGCGTTTACTCAGGCCAGGCGCCAGCGGCCGGGCGAGTCGCGCGCTGCTATCGGCTCGCGATCGATGCTCGTGCCGCATAAGGCGGCCGGCTCCACCGGGTAATTGTTGCACCGTTCGAATAGCCGCCGCTGCCGGCTGGCCGACAACGGCCGGGTCCGCTGTCCGGGGCATCGCCGCTTGCTTTCGGCCGAGAACCGTCGGCCACAGGTAACGTTAGTTGCGTGGCGGCCGACTTCTGAGCTGACACCGTGCCTACTTACATTGAGCTCACAAAAGTAATATCGTACCGGACCTCCTATTGCCCGACGTAGTGCAGAAATTTGACATCGCATCGACCTAACACTTTGCCGCCCGCACGTAGCGTAAAAATTTATTCGCTTGGCGCCGGCAGCTCTAATTCGGATTACTTGGCTAGTAGCCAGCCGCTTGTCACCTTTCCGTTGATGACAAGCTTCAAACATATTGACTTTTGCAAGCTTTAATTTCTCCGGAAATCCTCTATTTTGCCGTATTGTTCCACAAACTCGAATTTCCTTTTCAAGTAACTTCTCTCCGATTTCTACACTGTTATAATAATGATTCATGTAGAGGTGATGCCACTTTCCATAAGAAGGTGTCAATAGTTTCATCACTGTTTTTGCTCAAGGTTGTCTGGCGCCGGATGTAAGACGTCGTTGTTGGTTGGTTGGTTGGTTGTTTTGGGGGAAGAGACCAAACAGCGAGGTCATCGGTCTCATCGCATTAGGGAAGGATGGGGAAGGAAGTCGGCCGTGCCCTTTGAAAGGAACCATCCCAGCATTTGCCTGGAGCGATTTAGGGAAATCACGGAAAACCTAAATCAGGATGGCTGGACGCGGGATTGAACCGTCGTCCTCCCGAATACGAGTCCAGTGTGCTACCACTGCGCCACCTCGCTCGGTCAAAGACGTCGTTGTCTCCTGACCTTCATTGCTTACATATTCCGCCCTCACAATCATATTCCGCACAACAAGACGCTTCATTCGAACCCAAACTCGATAAGACAAAGTCAATATTGTATGAATTCATGTAAACGATATGCAAATAACTAATAAATCGCAAGTGCGGATCGTGGTTGAAATACTCGAGGCTGGCGTACAAACATACATTCCAGACAACGATGGTCACAGGAGCTTTTAGTTCGTGAGAGGCAACCACACCCCAGGAGGCTCGTCCCAACCCATCTATGTCAGACAGCGTTTGCCCGAGTGAAAGGACGACCCCGTGTTTGGCTTAAAAGCAAATTCTGCTACATTCCGTGGGAACAGCCAGCCTACGCATTCTTTGCACATAACACGCAGTTTCAGAGATTTTCACACGGAGACAGCAAACGCCAAACGCCGATACCACAGATTTGCGGCTAGTCGCCTTAAACGAAACGTCATTCTCACGTTTTAGAAGAGCAATGCTGATTGGCAGACGATATTTCTGACGCCTTGAGCTGAAGGAGTAATGGAAGAGACCGAAAGATATACCCCTCCAAGTCTGGCGTGGAGAGGGGCCGTTCCATTGTCGCTCTTGCAGCAAGAACATGTAACGAGAGCGTGCGCGCTCGTACGTGTACTCAAAGAGCGAGGAACAAGTCTTCCCTCAGTACTTCACTGGGAGAGCACCTCTGTCGACAACGAATCGTAGTGCGACTCTCTATTGAGTCCTTGCGATTAAGCGTTGTTCACTGTGTTGGCCACCACACTAATTGTGCGGTGTGAACGGACAGAGTTGTAGTTAAACGCCTGCGGGCGAATTTTTGAGTGGCATCGCGGTGGACTGGTTATCTGACCGTTGTACCACGCCTATAGCTAGACTAGGGGCGAATACGAGTCCTTGACTTCATCAAGGCGTAGGGAGAGTTTGATTGGCGAAGGTCAGTCCAGATAGAACGAGAGTTATCTTATTTGTCAGCAGCGAGCGGCGCAGACAACAGTCATCGCAGCTTACGGTACTGTGCGCTACAGCTCTTGCGAGCCCCATATTTCCTCCACAACAGTACACTTCACTGCATTTCACAAGCGACGGCCTCGACCATACCTAGCAACATTCTAACGGATAATTATTCAAGTTGAGTAGGCGCAGCTCTCAGCCATTCTGCCAAGTCAATAACAATCTTAAACTTTGTATAGAAATTTCATTAGCAAACCCTATCCTTAAGAGGTAACTTCACATTCCGAAAAGAACCAGGAAATAACGTGTTAAGATCATAACTGAAAGTGCCATTGTGATTTCTCAGAATTTTTGCAGAATAAATAATAATTTTCATTAGTTTCATGTTTTTCTTACACTAACTAGCACTACTCCAGTACCCAAGTATCGCACTAGTTACGTAAGAAATAATGTGAATTTTTTTGTCATTTCCTTACAGCGAATGACTCCAGAAGATATTTATTCCTGAAAGTTTTTCAGGCATTTCTCTTTAGAACGATAGGTGCGTCTGTCTGACTTCTGTAGTAGTGTGGGGGCGGAAATTGCATCTTGCAGGAGCCACAGGGTAAAGGGTACATCTCAGATCAATCCCACGCTCACACGAAATATATCTTGAATGAGGAACTGTATCCCGTACTATAGTCACATAGTATCCGAAAGAGTATTCCATATTTAGTAATTTTCGACGGATTGTAAACTTTAAAATTTAACTGTCCATACCACGGTATCATTCCTTCATCAATCGAGATGCTTTGACTTAGATTAAACGTTTCTTTAAACTTTTTAGAAAAATAATCAATTACGAATTACACTTTGAAAAGCCAGTCGGCGTTATGAGGTTTATTTTTGTTGTCAGAAAAATGTAAAAATGATCATGTTTGTCTGAATCGGTTGCGGAACATCGTTTTGCGAAGTATCAGTGTGTCTATCAACGGATTCGTTGACCCGTAATCATCAATCCTTGCTTTTTGTACAATTCCCATAAGGATAGCAAGCCCAAAGTATTTTCTAAGTTCGGGTCCCGTAACGTCGACAAATTTGGCATTTTTTTTTTATCCAGTTTCCTTCTATTTCAATTTTGACTGTAATACTTGTTGGTTTCGTTGCTAATATGTTTAAATAGATCGTTCCCAAAATATAATTCTACGAAATCCACGACACTGTGTATCTTTGGGAAATATGTGGGAACCTGGAGATCCTTCGAATTTGTTATTGGTCCTCAGTAAATCATAGTCTGATTCTTCGTCTGATTCATCCGAATCAGGTGGCAACCGTAGCGTTCGCCGATTTTTTCTTGGACGTATTTCACTATCTTCCGACGATTTTGATTCACTTTCATTTTTTTTATATGCAATGTCTTCTTCCCAATCGGCCAAGTCGTCCGGAACGTGAGACAAGACGATCGCGCATTCATCGTAAATAATCGTATCATCTCTTTCGTCTGCCATGATGAAAGTGCACAGGTACTTATAAAAACAAAAAATTTGTTGAGGTGTGTAACTTATTGTTACCTAAACAAAACACCAACAGAATGAAAAAGGTACTAAAGTGCTGTCACCGGCCATTGCACGATACTATGCTCACGACACCACTGTGGTGTCACCGGCCCCTGAGCGATACTATTCACACGACACGACTGTGATGTCGCCGGTCGGCAAAGTGTTAACAAGACGTTGGAAGTCCCCTGCAGAAATATTGAGCCATGGTGGCCATATCATTCACTTGAAATGTCCAGAATGTTCTTCAAACCAATCGCGAATGATTGTGGCCCGTCTACGTAGCGCATCGTCATCCATAAAAATTCCATCGTTGTTTGGGAACAGGAGGTCCATGAACGGCTGTAAATGGTCTCCAAGTAGCCAAACATAACAATTTCCACACCATTAGACCCGCCACCAGCTTGCACAGTGCCTTGATGACAACATGGGCCCATCAGCTCCTACCAACTGAAATCTGGACTCATGCATCTAGGCCACGGTTTTCCAGTCGTCTAGCCTCTAACCGACACGGTCACGAGCCCAGGAGAGGCGCTGCAGACGATGTTGTGCTGTTAGCAAAGGCACTCACGTCCGTCGTCTCCCACCATAGCCCATTAACACCACATTTCGCAGCACTGTCCTAATTGATACTTTCGTCGAACGTCCCACATCGATTTCTGGGGTCATTTCATCCTCGTCTGTTAGCACTGACAACTCTCACAAACGCCGCCCTCTCGGTCTTTAAGTGAAATCCGTCTGCCGCAGCGTTGCCCCTGTGGAGAGGTAATGTCTGAAACTTGGTATTCTCGGCACACACTTGACACTGTCGATCTTGGAATATTGAATTCCCTAACGATTTTTGAAATGAAATGTCCCCAAATCTAGCTCTAACTACCATTCCGTGTTAAAAGTATTTTAATTCCTGCCGTGTGGACATAATCACATCAGAAACACCTGAATACAAATAATAGTTCGGCCAATACACTGCTCTTTTATACCCTGTGTGCGAGATACTACCACCGTCTGTAAATGCACGTATAGCTCTCCCATGATTTTTGTCACCTCTTTGTATTCTGCACTGGCTGTTGTTACCTGCATCTGCGCTAACACATCCGTGGTTTTGTTATGACGCATGATAGCAATACATTATACGTGCGATAACGTCAGCTGCTTTTATGATGTGTGCCCTCTACCCCGCTCACCCAAAGTATTACAACGCGAGACAAGGCCGCTCGTCCAGCTCCAGTTTGAGCGTGGAGGGGCGTGGGAAGGGCGCAGCATGTGTGCTGGGACTATTGAAATTCGAGGGATGTTCAGTATGTAATGCAACAATTTTTTTCTCGGCCAATTTCGGTTGAAAAAACGCGAAATTTGTTGAGAAGCATCCTGGAAAATTTCCGCTTCACCTCCTATAATTTCATCAAGTTCCGATAAGTGGCGGTGCTACAAGTACCCTTGAAAGTGGCGCACGTAACCAAGGTGCATTCCAAGCAGAGCTTGCGGAATGTCTACGGAGACTTGGTAGGGAACAAAAGCACAGTGAATCGTTGGGCGAGATGTCTGTCACTATCATAAACCTGTCCGATCACCCATGAGCTGGCCGGTCGCACACAGCTATGACTCCTGCAATGCTGGATCGTGCGGACAATCTGATTCGAGGTGATCAACGGATCACAATCTAACAGCTAGCTGCCGAACTGGAGGTCTCTGTTGGTAGTGCTGAGAGACTCATCCACCAGGCGGGATACGGAAAGATGTGTGCCCACTAGATTCCACGCTCCCTAACAGAAGACCATCAAGGGCAATGAACGACCAACTGTTTGGCCCAATGAAGAACACACTCTGCAGGAAGCAGTACGTGGGTGACATGTAGGTTACTGACGCAGCACGACCTTGTCTCCGACGTCGACGAGTAGAGTGGCTAGCATACAGCCTTGCCAGTATGGGTGCATAAGGCCATCGCACTGAACAGAGATCACGTTGAAAATAGGATTTTGTAGCCAAATGGGCAGTTATGCAGTTTGGGGGTGCATGCGCTGATCACGAGAAAAGTATCATATTTGTTTATTTTGCACAGATATACATTAAAGCTCGAATCACAGATTAGATAAAAACAGCTACCTCAAGTTAATGTGCAGCATTAGGATAAATTTTTCGAACACACTCAATGAAATTGTGGAATGGATTTTCCCCAAAACGTTGACGCCAGAGAAATTCCGCCAGGCAGTTATTCAGCATAGCACGGTGAGTTCCGAAACGCCTTTTATTTTTTTCTTCAGCATTGTGCCAGACTTACTCCACGTGATTTGTGGTTGTTTTACTAAAGGGATCGACAAAATAAAGCGAATGATTAAAAGTCAGATGAATGTAGCCCAAGTTACCTATGGTGTTGTAAGCTTGGCATAAATCAGAAACTACTGTCCTTTTTTGGTATTCCGTGTATATATATGCTTCTATCTTCAGAAATACGCGTTTCCTTATAAAAAAAAAAAAAAAACAGTGCATGTACTCCCTAAAATGCATAAGTGCCGCCAAAAGAGTGGGGAATAATATGGTATATTGGAAACCTGAATAAAACCAATCTACTTGCAGAAAAAGAAAGTGTTGTATTATTTATTGAACGCCGGTCATGCCTGTACATTACACAACACGTACATCGTGTTTAGACGTAGTTTATGTTTACATGTACAAAAAAATGTACCATTCGTTGCGTCAACCTTCCTGAACGTCTTTTTTGTTTTACTATTTAACATAGCCTTTATTCCTGCGCGAGCTTCAAGCTATCTACATACCATACTTCATCCAATCCGGTGTAGACGTTTAGATGTGAAAACGTAACAGAATTTCTTTTGAGCTTAAACACATCAGTTTACAATTCATTTCTCATCTTAAAGGGTTTTCGATTACGTGATTACAACTTTGCTATTGCGAAACGTATACACTAAGTTTTATAAAATGCATTAGACTGTGATGTCTGTGGTAATAATATTTATTCTGCTACCGGTTTCGGTTTTTAACCATCTTCAATGGCAAAAAATTTATTGCAGATTTAACACGTGTCATACATGCTTAGACATACGTTACTTCTGAAAACCATAATTGCCAGTACAAAAGTAAAATCGTAGCAACATTATAATACAATGGCTCATTGACAGCACACTGTAATGCATTTAGTAAAATTCGTACAACTGTTGACCAGAGCCTAAGCAAGGTGACAAAAGTCATTGGATAGCGATATATTCATATACAGATGGTGGTAGTATCGCTTACACAAGGTATAAAAGGGCACTGTATTAAAGGAGCTGTCATCTGTACTCGGGTCACTCATATGAAAAGCTTTCCAACATGAGTATGGCCACACGAAGGGAATGATCCGACTTTGAACGCGGAGTAGTAGTTAGAGCTAAACGCGTGGGCCACCTCAATTAGGTAGTTCAATATTCCGAGATCCACAGTGTCAAGACTGTGCCAAATATACCAAATTTCCGGCATTACCTCTCACCACGGCCAATTCAGTGGCCGACGGACTTCACTTCATGAGCGAGAGAGCGGCGTTTGCAAAAGTTGTCAGTGCTAACACACAAGCAACAATGCGTGAAATAATAGCAGAAACCAATGTGGGACGTATGACAAAGGTATCCGTTAGAAAAGTGCTGCGAAGTATGGCGTTAATGGGCTACGACAGCAAACAACCGACGTGAGTGTCTTCGCTAACAGCACGACATTGCTTGGAGGGTCTGTCTTGGGCTCATGACCACACCCGTTAGACCCTAGACAAGTGGAACACTGTAGTCTATTCAGATGAGTCCTGATTTCATGTGGTAAGAGCTAATGGTAGGGTACAAGTGTGGTGCATACACCACGAAGCTTGGACCTAAATTGTCAACAACACACTGTGGAAGCTGGTGGTGGCTGCGTAATTGTATGGCTGTGTTCACATGGAATGGAATGGGTCCTCTGATCCAACTGAACCTCTCACTGACTGGAAATGGTGATGTTCAGCTACTTGGAGACCTTTTACAGCCATTCATGAACATCAAGTAGCCGAACAATGATGTCATCAGGCTACAATTTTTCTTGACTGGTTTGAAAAAAAATCTGGACCGTTCGGGCTAATGATTTTCCCACCCAGATCGCCGAACATGAATCCCATCGAACGTTTGCGGAACATAATCGACCTGTCAGTTCGTGCACAAAATCCTGCCCCCGCATCAATTCCACAGTTATGGACGACTATAGAGGCAACATGGTTCAGTATTTCTGCAGTGGACTTTCAAACGACTTGTTAAGTCTACGCCACGTCGAGTTGCTGCACTACGTCGAGCAAAAGGAGGTCCAACACGATATTAGGAGGTTTTCATGAATTTTGGCAGCTCAGTATATGCTACATTGCACTGAGATTTAATTATTAAATGTTGACATTAATGGGAAATGGAAGATAAGTTTAATTACTTATTCCTATTAGTTTTGGAAAAATTACAGCCACGTTTAGTGACTGAGGAACATGGAAGTAATAGCACTAGAAATAGCAAGTTGTCGTTTTATATCACTCCTTTCATTTGTTACTGCATGCTGACCACTTGCAGCGGTAGCCTCTCTTCAACTGTCAAAAGGTTGCATCGCTTTTGCCGTATAGAGTTTCCTACCTGTTTGCCGTTGACTATGACTGTATAAGGATTGTATTCATGTACTTCAATCTTATTACGTAGAATGAATGAACCAATAATACACTCCTGGAAATGGAAAAAAGAACACATTGACACCGGTGTGTCAGATCCACCATACTTGCTCCGGACGCTGCGAGAGGGCTGTACAAGCAATGATCACACGCACGGCTCAGCGGACACACCAGGAACCGCGGTGTTGGCCGTCGAATGGCGCTAGCTGCGCAGCATTTGTGCACCGCCGCCGTCAGTGTCAGCCAGTTTGCCGTGGCATACGGAGCTCCATCGCAGTCTTTAACACTGGTAGCATGCCGCGACAGCGTGGACGTGAACCGTAGGTGCAGTTGACGGACTTTGAGCGAGGGCGTATAGTGGGCATGCGGGAGGCCGGGTGGACGTACCGCCGAATTACTCAACACGTGGGGCGTGAGGTCTCCACAGTACATCGATGTTGTCGCCAGTGGTCGGCGGAAGGTGCACGTGCCCGTCGACCTGGGACCGGACCGCAGCGACGCACGGATGCACGCCAAGACCGTAGGATCCTACGCAGTGCCGTAGGGGACCGCACCGCCACTTCCCAGCAAATTAGGGACACTGTTGCTCCTGGGGTATCGGCGAGGACCATTCGCAACCGTCTCCATGAAGCTGGGCTACGGTCCCGCACACCGTTAGGCCGTCTTCCGCTCACGCCCCAACATCGTGCAGCCCGCCTCCAGTGGTGTCGCGACAGGCGTGAATGGAGAGACGAATGGAGACGTGTCATCTTCAGCGATGAGAGTCGCTTCTGCCTTGGTGCCAATGATGGTCGTATGCGTGTTTGGCGCCGTGCAGGTGAGCGCCACAATCAGGACTGCATACGACCGAGGCACACAGGGCCAACACCCGGCATCATGGTGTGGGGAGCGATCTCCTACACTGGCCGTACACCACTGGTGATCGTCGAGGGGACACTGAATAGTGCACGGTACATCCAAACCGTCATCGAACCCATCGTTCTACCATTCCTAGACCGGCAAGGGAACTTGCTGTTCCAACAGGACAATGCACGTCCTCATGTATCCCGTGCCACCCAATGTGCTCTAGAAGGTGTAAGTCAACTACCCTGGCCAGCAAGATCTCCGGATCTGTCCCCCATTGAGCATGTTTGGGACTGGATGAAGCGTCGTCTCACGCGGTCTGCACGTCCAGCACGAACGCTGGTCCAACTGAGGCGCCAGGTGGAAATGGCATGGCAAGCCGTTCCACAGGACTACATCCAGCATCTCTACGATCGTCTCCATGGGAGAATAGCAGCCTGCATTGCTGCGAAAGGTGGATATACACTGTACTAGTGCCGACATTGTGCATGCTCTGTTGCCTGTGTCTATGTGCCTGTGGTTCTGTCAGTGTGATCATGTGATGTATCTGACCCCAGGAATGTGTCAATAAAGTTTCCCCTTCCTGGGACAATGAATTCACGGTGTTCTTATTTCAATTTCCAGGAGTGTATTTTCACAAACATGAAAAAGTTCAAACGTTGAAGAGTAAGTACCTTCTTTTTTCCGCAATTCTTATTAAATTCTTCAGATAAATAAATATCTTATACTATTCAATTTGTAAAGTAGCCCTTTCCTTCCTCAGGTTTCAAGTTTTTCATGTCAAATTTGATTGAAATCGGTTCAACTGTTTAGTCGTGAAAACGTAACGGAGTTACTTTCGCATTTGCAATGTTATTGTGGAGGAGATAGAACTTTCAATCATTTTTTCGTGATTCAATTTTGATGAAATAAGACCTGCATGTCGTCTCAGCCGACGCTCAAGTTACCTGTGGAAACCCCGTGCAAATTCACCTGGTAGTTTTGGAGATTAGCATGTTCAAACAGACAAACCGACAGTATTAACTAGATTAGAAAGAAGCAAAGTTCATGTTAATTCACAGAAAGCAGAACAACAAAGATATTTTGCAATCAGGCAGATTTAAGCTGTGAGAGCTGGTAGCAATTAGCGCGAGAAAAAGGGCAGGGAAGGGCGAGGAAGATGAAAGTGGCACAGACACAGCTAGTGAAGAGCGGAGGAAATAAGTGACGTTGCTGACTGATAAATGATAAAACAAAGAAGTATAGCTGGTGGAAGATGGGAGAATTTTATTTATTGTTTGACAGAGGGAATTTCTCAAGTGCGTTAACACGTAGAAAAAAGTTGAGACGTTAACAAAGAGAAGTGCTTCAGATTTATCTTAAACGCAACAAGCCACTGTATTATGTCCAGAGTGTAGGATAACTTCTTCTAGAGACGGATGGCAGCAACAGGGAAGGAATTCGCTAGTTTCTCGCAAGTGTTTCTGTTTTGTGAACGGGAACATCTAGGATACTACATACAGTGTGACCTTGTTTCCGATTATGAGGAGATGTCGTCTACTTGACCTCTGATATCAGGTATTGAGGTGAACGCACTGCAAGCAGCCTATGAAGTAGACGTGGCAAATGACAGACAATTAACTTGTCTGGCCATATTCATCACAACAGGATGTACAATGCACTGACATGGTCCAATAGACGTATGATGCAGACGTAAAGACGAACACAAACAAGCATAGCAGTTCTAACCATCTAGGACTTTCACCACGCTTGTTGTGTTTTAGTACATAGCAGTCACGGAGGCAGAACGATTGAGTGCACAAGTGTTTGCTTAACACTCTGTTGAAACACAATCCGAAATTTATGGAGAGCATCAACGCAAGCGGAAGATTTCCCGCGCTTGGCGACAGCACTTTCTGTCCAGCTGAGGCACTTATCCAAAGCTACACCGAAGTTCCCCACCGTTTCTTGATATAGTGCTGAGATACCGTCGAGAGGGACAGGAGGTGATTTTTGATGGAACACTGGTCTATTTGATTTTGATGGGATCCTGAAAATACTTGTGACTTTTGACATTTAGTTTAAATGACAGGTTTTGTGCCTATTTGACCAATGACAACAAATCGTTATTCATCTGGACGATGGCAGTATTAATACCTTCACGTCTGTCACTTAACTGCACGTAGTCGGGATGGAAATTATGTTTACAGAATGACTGAACCGACGAGCTGTCATGGACATACAAGGAGGACAGCAATGGGACCATTACTGTGTTTCTCCTAAGAGAACATGTCTGATTTTTTTTTTTTATTTTCACAGACAAAATGCTGGTGTCTGTTTCTCCTGTAGCATTAAAACCACTTCACAGCAGTAAGTGAAAAGTATAACTGTCACATTTTTGGAAGCAGTATGTCAAAGCTGACCTTATCAAATGCTTTGCTGAAATCTAGTAGCTTCAAAATTGTTACCTCATGATTATCTGCGGAATATTTCATATTATCAGTTACGCTGTTACCCTGATTAGTGTTGTGCTAGGGTGCTTACGAAAACTGAGGAGACATTCGCCATAAATTTAATTTTTAGTAATTCAGTAACAAACATTACAGGCCTTCCACTTCAATGGATAAGACCCTAACTGGTTGGTAAAATAAGATTATCATGGGTTTTCCTTCTTAAAAATAAGTCGGACTGTGCATCTTTTCTAATAAGTCGGATAAATCCTATTGATGAAAGAAACATGTAGTATTTGTGTAATAAATTATTATGTCGCGTTCCCTTAAATATATATATTCACATTACCAGTTTAAGGAAGTAGATGCCATTTTAAATAGTGCTTTATTCAATGAAAAGGTTTGCACAGATATATAACAAATACTGTTAGACACTTTCAACATAACGAAGTAGTCTAAAATGTTACAACGGATGTACATCATATCGGCCATAGTAAAAAAAAAACTGAAATTAAAATATCGCTCTGTACTACTATAATAAGAATTATGGGAGATAGGGATACGGGAAGTGGGGAAGGCGGTAAGAGAGGAAGAGGGCAAAACGCAGAGGAAGCAGGGCGGATAACAGTGTACTCTGAATCCACATATGTTTGCTGTAGGCAGTTATTTAAAACTGGTACCGTACATTAAAAGTTGATGACAGAGAACAAATAAATAAAGTTATAAGGCTTTAAAAAAATTTTTTTTAAAAAGTTTGAAAAGTAGCACTGAAAAACTGAAAACTTTTGCACATGTCTTCTACGGTGACATCTTAAAATCATAATAACTATATAGAGTTTTCAGTACCTATTGTAACATTAAAAGCAAATTACATGAAAATGCGTTTTACTAAAATAGAAGTGCTCGTATAAAAACATATGTCTATAAATAATAAACAGTTAACGGAACAACAATGAATTACAAATGGTTCAAATGGCTCTGAGCACTATGGGACTTAACGTCTGAGGTCATCAGTACCCTAGAACATAGAACTATTTAAACCTAACTAACCTAAGGACAGCACACACATCCATGCCCGAGGCAGGATTCGGTCGCAGGTTCGAATCCTGCCTCTGGCATGGATGTGTGTGATGTCCTTAGGTCAGTTAGGTTTAATTAGTTCTAAGTTCTAGGCGACTGATGGCCTCAGAAGTTAAGTCGCATAGTGCTCAGAGCCAAAAAACAGTTGTAAATGTTATCTCAATGGTAAATTAAGTGCAGTCGAGTGTTAAAACTGATAAAGTGAAATTGCAATAAAATAGATTCACTTTAGGGCAGCAGTTCCATCTTCCTGGCAGTTAGATGACATTGTATTCCTGGTACTGGCGCCGTTGCTGTGTTTACTTCCGTGTTGTCAGTGGCGTGCGGTAGGCTTGGTGTGACCGTTTCGTTCCGTATAGTCTCATGTAGTATATTTCCTATGCTTACACACTTCCAATTGGCAATACGTCTTTTTTTAATGTAATGTGTCTGTGGAGAGTGCAGGTTAATGTTGATATGTCGGTGCCTGTCGCTTCAGAAAAGATTCTGGTTATTGCTTTTCTCGTTTTGATTATTGTAACCTAATTTGCTCGATTACTTCCCGACCGAGTTCCATAAATCTTTCCATCTTCCAGTTAAACATATCCACGCTATCTGAGTGGATGGACCTTCTCTAGTCTTCAGTGACACTGTCTACACCGCTCGCTGGGCGTGACGGTATTCCTTTATCCTATTTCGCAGCTTTCTGTATTCTTCTTACCTTCTCTATTCTTCGTGGCGTTCAGGCTTCGAATTTGACTTGGAAGCCTCTGTAGGTAGCACCAGTGTTGTTCATCATATGGCAATTCAGTCGTCAGACGATGAGCAGGGAGTTTTCTGATTGGAACTGAATGCGTTGGAGCATATTTGTCGTAGGGAGCGGTACGCCTATCGGCAAATTTGACGTATCTACAGAGTGCCATGTGTTTAAAAGCTGTATCATTATGCTCTTTCACTCACGAATAAATCTGCCACCAGGACTGATACAGTGCTATCATCGCGCTGTTAACAACCTGTCCAAACGATTGATTATAAAATAACAACTAAGAGGAGGTTAGGCACAAGCACGAGAAATAGTGCAATGTCCCACTGAAACTATCTACCGGTGACAAATAATTGAGAATAGCTATTTCAATAAACAGTGAAGATAATTCAAAGCCATAACTGTTAAGTCGGAGTGCTTCTAATCCACAAACAAAATATTGCTTTTTTACAAACGTAGACTCTTAAAAGAATTGTCCTTATGTATTAATAACTAAAATTACAGAGACCAAGAAAAAGTCGTGCCTAACGTCTATGGACTCTGGCAACCGTTTCACTTGTTATACAAAATTATCGAAAGCAATCGGAATGATTTCCGGCACGGTCGTTAGCCATCACCAGCAGAGCCGAACCAGGGGTGCCTCCGTACAACGTCCGGAGATATCGTTCAGACGATGGCAAAACATTTGCAAAGACTACTGCCAACACCGTCCAGGATCCGGCGTTCCGCCGCTACAGCACGATCATGGAGAGGCGCCAGCTGGACTACAGATCCGACAATACCAAGTCTTACAACTGCCATTTCTCTATAAGGGAGCTGGATTCGGCACTGTGGCTCGTGATACTGCACCTGGTTACGACGGAATCTAGTACAGTATGCTTCGATATTAGCAAATGGTATCAAAGGTAATCCTACTCGAGTATTTTAATTTCATGTGGCAAATAGAAGAAGAATGGGCAGTTTTGAGAGATGAAACACTGAAGGCAGCAGAGGACAAGTAGGTAAAAAGACGAGGGCCAGTAGAAATCCTTGGATAACAGAAGAAATATTGAATTTAATTGCTGAAAGGAGAAAATATAAAAAGGCAGTAAATGAAGTAGGCAAAAAGGAATACAAACGTCTCAAAAACGAGATCGGCAGGAAGTGCAAAATGGTTAAGCAGGGATGACTAGAGGACACATGTAAAGATGTAGCGGCATATATCACTAGGGGTAAGATAGAGGCTGCCTACAGGAAAATTTAAGAGACCTTTCGAGAAAAAAGAACCACTTGTATGAATATCAAGAACTCAGATGGAAACCCAGTTATAAGCAAGGAAGGGAAAGCAGAAAGAAGGAGTATATAGAGGGTACGACTTAGTACACAGCGGTATGGACAGGTTGGTGACAGAGCAGTGCGGTTACTGACGTAGGAAAGCTGGACAGGAGCAGAAATGATTAGCAAACAAGTTAACACAGTAAATAGAAGATTATCTAACTTGCCTTTCTCCGGACGTATGACGACTCATCACAAATAGTGTAGCAAGAAACAGCGTACAGCTCTTATAACAGCAACAACAATGGTGGGTAGCTGCCACTGGCCAATCTTTGTTTGGCCAGAGGGCGATCATGGTACGCAGCTGCTGGATGCTTGGTGCAGCAGGCATGCTACATTGGGTCCGCCGGATTCCACACGACCTCTGTCGGCATTTTACGAAAACTTGCAATTCCGTTGCCTACTTTGTCGCTCGTGGGGCGGTATCGATATGTGATACCACAGAAGCTGCATGTGAGACTGTTCCGACTAGACTCAGTATCAATGGCGGACACAAATTTATAATTTAGTTCTTCTATTGAACACCTAACTCACCGAGAGGTGACTGAAAACCTTAGGAATTCCTCAATTCCTAAATCGATACGTTCTTGAGTCTTAATGTTTCCATTGGATGAGACTTTAATCATATAAAAATCTAATGGGATGATTACTCGTTTGTAAGTGATGGATGTGACAAGAGATCCTTCGAACTAATTCTAAATGCTTTCTTTGAAGTATAATAGGAATGAATATTCAGAAACTGCTCTCAGGATGTAAATAATTTGTATCTAATTGCAACATGTGCACCAGACACCATCGAGAACGTCCAAGCTAAAAATGGTACCAGTGACCATGAGCAGTTGTATCAACAATTACTGAAGTTCGAAGCGTAAAATAAAATTAGAAAGGTTTACATGTTCAGTAAACTAGGAAAGAGTCATGTCATATCTCAAAGAGGAAAACAAAACATGGGAGAAACATGTAAAGGAATTGTGGATCAAGTATGCAGAAATAGTGAACCAGTTTTGGATAGATAGGTAGCTAATAAAACAGTTCATAAAGGAAGGTACCCACCCTGTTACACATTCACTGTGAAGAAACTTGTAAAACAACAGAAAATTATGTATAATAGATATACGAGGGCTGTCCAGAAAGTAAGTTACGATCAGTCGCGAAATGGAAACGACTATGAAAATCCGATAAAGCTTTGCAAAGATGTGTTGGGCAGTGTCTCTAGTATGACTCTAGGTAGAATTATGTCGCTCTTTTCATTCCTGAGCTCTTAGTGAGCGCGTAAAGATGCTGTAGAAAATAGCGTCTCCCGCCAAGTACGAGGGCCTGATGAGAATTTTCCACTGAAGCTATGCAACCAACATTACATAACTGTCGTGCGGTTTCTTCTTCAAGACAATTCTCAACCTCATTCTGCAGGGGCAATGAAGATGTTCCTGTACCGTTTCAATTGGAAATATTTGGTTACCCACAATACAGCCCGTAATTGTCTCCCACTGAGTTTCATCTCATCTCAAACGAACCGCTGGCTATGAAAACAACATTTTGGGACAGACAACGAGCTTTAGGCCAGCGTAGAGAATTAGCGGAAACCACTGGCGGCTGCCTTCTATGATGAGGGTATTGGAAAGTTGGTACAACGCTACGACGAATGTCTGAGTCAGAACGGCGACTACGTAGAGAAGTAGCTGAAAGGTGTAGCTAACTGTTACAAATGAAACATTTTTGATTTTCACTGTGATTTTCATTTCGCGATCAATCGTAACTTACTTTTTTGGACAGCCCTCGTAAAACACAGCATTGTGGTATACACACAGAAACGCTGAATAAAATGCATTTGGCTGACAAAATGGCTACCCTTGGAGCCTTCAGTGATTACAACAGCAGAGTCTTATTGAAGAAACTCTTACAGACCCCTAACAAATTCCGGTCGTACGAAAGACTGTCATTGGCATCAAAGTTAGTGTCCAAATATTCGTCGACGACAAATGAATCAAAGCTGAGAAAAGGAAAGCAAAAGCAGATATGCTGGACTCCGTTTTGAAATGTTCACTTTAAAGATGGGTGATACATCTATTAGCTGAAATCAATGGAAATGAATAAGACTCTCTGGTCTGATGGAAGCCCTTTCGGATCCTGTACTGACGTATGTCGTATTTTAACCATAATTTGCCACAGGACTCTCAAACAACTAGTTGGGAGAAAACACAGGTCACAGTTATCTGCAAGGAGGATAACAGAGTTGATCCACAAAACCACCGTCCAGTATGTATGATGTGATTATGTTAGAATACAATATTATGCCATATTCAGAACTGAAACGTAATGAGGTATCTCGAACAGAATGATCTCTTCCATGCCACGCAGCAGGTATTCCGGAAACACTAGCTACGCGAAAGCCAACCCGAGCTTTTTCTTTCACGGGACAACCTGTGATTCATTGATCAAGTCAGTCAGGTAGACGCAGCACTTCTTAGCTTGGGAAAAGCATTTGACTTAACGATAAAGCAAAGCTCGTTGACAAAATTACTATCATCTGGGGTAAAAGATAAAAACTGTGAGAGGATTGAGAAGTTTCGTCCCACCACCTAGTTTCCCCGGGTCACATCACGTTACACCCTCCGTCTTTCTTGTTCTACTGAGCGCCCATGCGCCGGCCGGAGTGGCCGAGAGGTTCTAGACGCTACAGTCTGGAACCGCGTGGCCGCTACGGTCGCAAGTTCGAATCCTGCCTCGGGCATGGATGTGTGTGATGTCCTTGGGTTAGTTAGGTTTAAGTAGTTATAAGTTCTAGGGGAGTGATGAAAAAAAATGGTTCAAATGGCTCTGAGCACTATGCGACTTAACTTCTGAGGTCATCAGTCGCCTAGAACTTAGAACTAATTAAACCTAACTAACTAAGGACATCACACACATCCATGCCCGAGGCAGGATTCGAACCTGCGACCGTAGCGGTCACGCGGTTCCAGACTGAAGCGCCTTTAACCGCACGGCCACACCGGCCGGCTAGGGGAGTGATGACCCCAGAAGTTAAGTTCCATAGTGCTCAGAGCCATTTTTAGCGCCCATACGCCACTCCACTGCTACAACAGCGATTGTAGTTGGCCATTGCAAAGGCATTGGACACATAGCTACAAACGTAATAACTAACACAATCAAAAGGAATTAACGTAGATTTCCACCACTAAGTGGATCTGAAAACTGTATTACCGAGGAAGATTCTAAACTACTGTAAGGAAAGTCCCACTGAATGAAAATAATTTAGCGTAATTATTAGCTGGATGGACACCGTCTAATGGAGCAATACGAGCAAGGAAATGATAACTGACTGTCAAAAATTTCTGTATTTTGAGAAAAGAATTTCAAACATTTCCGCTCGTTTCACAGTTTGTGTATCACTCTTTATGAAGCTTTCTTATTTAACTCCTTAGTAACTGTTACGTGGCTATACTCTTATTAGAATAAGTTTTATCAGTTCGCAGTTCTGTAAAACATAATCATGAGTCATTATCCCAGGGAAAATTTGCTGTTTTCGTGCATATTCAAAATGGGCTGACTATATTTAGATTCGTGGAGAAAGTCATATTATGTACTATACGTATTGCTGAGTTTCAAGTCGTTTAAGTTTCATCTTTATTATACATACAAATGTGTTTTTTCTTCCTTCTGACTCAGACGTTTTCGTTGTAGCACAGAGCAACAGAACTTCTAACCTAATTTTTTGCTTAAATACTGTAGAATTACATGCTCCATTAGACTAATTAGTCAGCACCAGAGGGAGATGCCAAGCATGTGGCGCAGCGGTGAGACAGTGGACTCGCATTCAGGAGGAAAGTGGTTCACTTCCCCGTCAGACTGTCTGGGTTCAGGCTTCCTGTGATTTTCCTTACTTCCTTAAGGCATGTGTCGAGGCGGATTCTGTAAAGAGGGCACTTCCGATTTCTTTCCCCATCGGTATCCAATCAGAGCTTGTCTCTCCCTATAATGACGTAATCGTCGCGGGAGCGGTTGTTCAGGTGAATTGAGCGATAGGCATCTTAAAAGAACGCTTACGAAGAGTGGGATGGAGACCAGGACGACAATCCATGCCATCACTTCCTGCCACCCTGCATCTGCCCATGATCTGCTTCGTCGTTCGCCTCTATTTTTCTTTTATTGTTATGAACAACACCAGTGTGAAAGAGCAAAATCCTGGTGAAATGTGCATGCAGACGCCACATCTTTACTATAAGGAAGAATCTCATCTCAAGTCAGTGACTGTTACAATGCTGACGTAATTACGATCACGAAAATGTGTTGTAGAACGGCACACACTACACTACTGGCCATTAAAATAGCTACACCACTAAGGTGACTTTCTACAGACGCGAAATTTAACCGACAGGAAGAAGATGTTGTGATATGCAAATGATTAGCTTTTCAGAGCATTCACACAAGGTTGGCGCCGGTGGCGACACCTACAACGTGCTGACATGCGCAAAGTTTCCAACCGATTTCTCATACACAAACAGCAGTTGACCGGCGTTGCCTGGTGAAACGTTGTTGTGATGCCTCGTGTAAGGAGGAGAAATGCGTACCATCACGTTTCCGACATTGATAAAGGTCAGGTTGTAGCCTGTCGCGATTGCGGTTTATTGTATCGCGACATTGCTGCTCGCGTTGTTCGAGATCCAATGACTGTTAGCATAATATGGAATAGGTGGGTTCAGGGGGGTAATACGAAACGCCGTGCTGGAACCAACGGCGTCGTATCACTAGCAGTCGAGATGACAGGCATCTTATCCGCATGGCTGTAACGGATCGTGCAGCCACTTCCCGATCCCTGAGTCAACAGATGGGGACGTTTGCAAGACTAAAACCATCTGCACGAACAGTTCGACGACGTTTGCAGCAGCACGGACTATCAGCTCTGAGACCACGGCTGCGGTTACCCTTGACGCTGCATCACAGACAGGAGCGCTTGCGATGGTGTACTCAACGACGAACCTGGGTGCGCGAATGGCAAAACGTCATCTTTTCAGATGAATCCAGGTTCTGTTTACAGCATCATGATGGTCGCATCCGTGTTTAGCGACATCGCGGTGAACGCACATTGGAAGTGTGTATTCGTCATCGCCATACTGGCGTATCACCCGGCGTGATGGTATGGGGTGCCAACGTTTACACGTCTCGGCCACCTCTTGTGTGCATTGACGGCACTTTGAACAGTGGACGTTACATTTCAGATGTGTTACGACCTGTGGCTCTAACCTTCATTCGATCCCTGCAAACCAGCCGCGGTGGTCTAGCGGTTCTAGGCGCTCAGTCCGGAACCGCGCGGCTTCTACGGTCGCAGGTCCGAATCCGGCCTCGGGCATGGATGTGTGTGATGTCCTTAGGTTAGTTAGGTTTAAGTAGTTCTAAGTTCTAGGGGACTGATGACCACAGATGTTAAGTCCCATACTGCTCAGAGCCATTTGAACCATTTGATCCCTGCAAAAACCCACATTTCAGCAGAATAATGCACGACCGCATGTTGCAGGTCCTGTACGGGTCTTTCTGGATACAGAAAATGTTCGACTGCTGCCCTGGCCAGCACAATCTCCAGATCTCTCATCAATCGAAAATGTCTGGTCAATGGTGGCCGAGCAACTGGCTAGTCACAATACGCGTCACTACTCTTGATGAACTGTGGTATCGTGTTGAAGCTGCATGGGCAGCTGTATCTGTACACGCCATCCAAGCTCTGTTTGACTCAATGCCCAGGCGTATCAATTGCGTGAAAATGTAATCACATGTCAGTTCTAGTATAATATATTTGTCCCATAAATACCCTTTTATCGCCCTCATTTCTTCTTGGTGTAGCAATTTTATTGGCCAGTAGTGCAGTTAGATGTGAAAGAATGGAATCTGCCTCTTAGAAAGGCGATAAGCGAAATTTTATCTGCTTTATTAAACAGATGTACTTTGCGTTTGTATTTTGGTGGGTTTGGATGTTAAGTATTGTGTATGGCCAGGAGTGTATTCTGGTCTACATTACGTGGCAACAAACATGCGATTCTCTGCCGCATTCCTGTCGCGCACATTATTTTTATCGGAGGGTGATATACTGCTGCCTACAGGTGAGCTTTTCACGTGCGTTTATGAGACTTCCTCGTCGAGTGACGTCCGCAGACGTTTGTGACTTCCATAGACAGAAACTGTGCCTGTGGCCTCAGGCCAGGCAGTGCCGGGTAGGGCTGGCTAGGGCCCAGGTGGGGTCCGTCCGGCGGCAGGGCGCGGTCGGGTTGACATTTGCGCGAAACAATCGCCGCATCGACCGGCGAGGTGGCCGCTGCCGGGTGCCGGCTGCCGGCTGGCAGTGCGCATGCGCACGTCCGCTGGCCGCGCCCCGGGCCGGCGATAGCGCAGGCGGCCGCTTCCGCCGCCGCCCAAACTCGCCGGCAATTTCTGCTGGCAGACAGAGGGCGACCCTCCCGCCTTCTGCCCTCTGCGCCGCTGTCACCCCAGCTGCCGACGCGCCCGCGATAGCGCGCTTCATTTCGCCCACCACCCAACTCCTGCAGCTCACTAACTTTTCCCATAAACCTATCGTATTTACTACCTTCCGTGACAAAACCAGAATTTCGTATTTAATTTTTTCTTCTCTGTTGTTGCTTCACCCCCCCCCCCCCCCAGACAGACGTCAGAATACAAAACCAAAGAGAGGAGGGGGGTTGGGGGATGAGGAAAAACTTTGAGCTATAGCCGCTCTCCAACCTGTGGTATCAAAATAAAACAGTTTCAAGATGCTTAGATACAAACCCGTCTCGAAAATTAAATGTAGAATTTTTATCATAATTAATACCGAAAACTGACCCAGCTTATATTAATCTATGACGGAAGCAAAATCATCGGTCCGCAAACCAGCCATTTGAAAGGTACAATACTGGCCATTAAAATTGCTACACCAAGAAGAAATGCAGATGATAAACGGGTATTCCCTGGAAAATTATATTATACTAGAACTGACATGTGATTACATTTTCACGCAATTTAGGTGCATAGATCCTGAAAAACCAGCACCCAGATCGACCACCTCTGGCCGCAATAACGACCTTAATGCGCCTGCGCATTGAGTCAAACAGATCTTGGATGGCGTGTACAGGTACAGCTGCCCAAGCAGCTTCAACACGATGCCACAGTTCATCAAGAGTAGTGACTGGCGTATTGTGACGAGCCAGTTGCTCGGCCACCATTTACCAGACGTTTTCAGTTGGTGAGAAATCTGGAGAACGTGCTGGCCAGGGCAGCAGTCGAACATTTTCTGTATCCAGAAAGGCCCGTACAGGACCTGCAACATGTGGTCATGCATTATCCTCCTGAAATGTAGGGTTTCGCAGGGATCGAATGAAGGGTAAAGCCACGGGTCGTAACGCATCTGAAATGTAACGTCCACTGTTCAAAGTGCCGTCAATGCGAACAAGAGGTGACCGAGACGTGTAACCAATGGCACCACATACCATCACGCCGGGTGATATACCAATATGGCGATGACGAATACACGCCGCAGTGGTTAGACACTGGAGTCGCATTCGAGAGGACGACGGTTCAATCCCGCGCCCAGCCATCCTGATTTAGGTTTTCCGTGATTTCCCTAAATCGCTCCAGGCAAATGCCGGGATGGTTCCTTTCAAAGGGCACGGCCGACTTCCTTCCCCATCCTTCCTTAAACCGATGAGACCGATGACCTCGATGTCTGGTCTCCTTTCCCAAAACAACCAACCAACCGAATACACGCTTCCACTGTGTGTTCACCGCGATGTCGCCAAACACGGATGCGACCATCATGATGCTGTAAACAGAACCTGAATTCATCCGAAAACAAGACGTTTTGCCATTCGTGCACCCAGGTTCGTCGTTGGGTACACCATCACAGGCGCTCCTGCCTGTGATGCAGCGTCAAGGGTAACCGCAGCCATGGTCCCCAAGCTGATAGTCCATGCTGATGCAAACGTCGTCGAACTGGTCGTGCAGATGGTTGTTGTCTTGCAAACGTCCTCATCTGTTGACTCAGGGATCGAGACGTGGCTGCACGATCCGTTACAGTCATCCGGGCAAAATGCCTGTCATCTCGACTGCTAGTGATACGAGGCCGTTGGGATCCAGCACGGCGTTCCGTATTACCCTCTTGAACCCACCGATTCCATATTCCGCTAACAGTCATTGGATCTTGACCAATGTGAGCATCAGTGTCGCGATACGATAAATAGCAATCGTGATAGGCTACAATCCGACCTTTATCAAAGTCTGAAACGTGATGGTACGTATTTCTCCTCCTTACACGAGGCATCAAAACAACATTTCACCAGGCAACGCCGGTCAACTGCTGTTTGTGTTTGAAAAATCGGTTGGAAACTTTCCTCATGTCACCACGTTGTAGGTGTCGCCACCGGCGCCAAGCTTGTGTGAATCATTTGCATATCATAGCACCTTCTTCCTGTCGGTTAAATTTCGCGTCCGTAGCACGTCATCTTCGTGGTGTAGCAATTTTAATGGCCAGTACTGTAGTTATGAGCCTCCACTGGCTTCAGTAAATACTTTCCTCGGTGGTACACACGTTTTTCAAGTGCTAACTTTTCGATTAAGTCCATATTTAAATATTTTCCCATTTCACCTCTGGTCCACTGTCAAATAATGTGATACATGCACGGTGGGGCACAATGTAATCTAATAATTCAACACTGTTTATACAATATCTTTGTGGATCTCATCCTGCTGGGTGATGGAGATATGAGATACATTTAAGTGTGATGGCATCCATAGAACTGTGCATATCAACCATATCCTAAACACAGGGTGTTCAAAATTCAGTGCCAAAGCTAACAGGCATGATGACGTAGACAAAAAATATATTTCGTAAAGCAACCACGTGCTGGAAACGCATGTTGTTGAAGTACTAAGTATCTAAATCTGCATCTACGTACAAACTTCGCAATCCACCGTGCCGTGCATGGCGGAAGGTACCCTGTACCACAACTAATCGTTTCCTTTCCTGTTCCACTCGCAGAAAGAGCGATGGAAAAACGACTATCTACAGGGTGAAAAGTATTTAAACCGACAAACTCTGGGAGGTTGTAGGGGACATCAAAACAAATATTTTTCCCTAATGTCATTTTTTCCTACCAGGATTATCTAAACCTTTGGAGGTCGTATTACGCTCTTCAGTTGATAGAGGCCATATTACGATCTTCAGTAGTAGTTGTTGTTGTTGTTGTGGTCTTCAGCAAGCTTCTTCATCTCCCAGTACCTACTGCACCCTACATCCTTCTGAATCTGCTTAGTGTATTCATCTCTTGGTCTCCCTCTTCGATTTTTACCCTCCACGCTGCCCTCCAATACTAAATTGGTGATCTCTCGATGTCTCAGAACATGTCTCACCAACCGATTCAGTAGTTAGAGGACGTATTACGCTCTTCAGTTGTAGGCAACTGCTGTCCACCAGTGTAGTAGTGCATTGTCTCTGTTTACTAATGGAGCGATACACCTGGAGTGAGTATATTGATATGGTTGGTGCGTACTACGTAGCGCACCACAACGGACGAGCTGCACAGCGGGTTTATCAACAACAGTATCCTAATCGCCGTATCCCGCATCATACGACCTTTGATGCCATGTACCAACGTTTGCGTGAGACCAGGTCATTTAGCAGATTACCTGGACAAGGATGCCGTCACCCAGTAAGAACGCTGCAATTTGAGGAAGCTGTCTTGCAGCATGTGGAGCGGGATACTTCAATCAGCACTCGTGCAATTGCACGTCACATGGGGACGAATCAGACGAATGTAAGAACAGTCCTTTGAGAGAAACTGTTACGTCCATTTCACTTACAGCGTGTCCACAACCTGGAACCAGTTCATTATTCACCCAGAGCACAGTTTTCGCAGTGGTACCTGGAACAGTGTGAAATGCATCCTACATTTCCATCCTCTGTGTTGTTTACCGATGAAGCAGCGTTCAGCGTGATGGAGTCTTCAAAATCCACAATTCGCATGTTTGGAGTGAGGATAACCCACATGCCACAGTTACTAGCGCTCATCAAGTGCAGTTCTTCGTTAACGTGTGGGTCGGTTTTGTTGGAGACTGTTTAATTGGGCCGTATCTGCTACCTAGTTGACTCTTGGTCACAAAAAAATGGAAAAGTGTTTGTTGGTTTAATTAATTTGCCGCCAGAGAAATCTTCGTCTGCCGGTTTAAATACTCCTCATAGGAAAAAATGACATTAGGGAAAAATATTTGTTTTGATGTCCCCTACAACCTCCCTGAGTTTGTCGGTTTAAATACTTTTCACGATGTATATGCCTCCGTATAAGCGATAATATCTCCTGTCTTATCCTCGTGGTGCCTAAGCGAAATGTGTACTGGCGGCAGTAAGATCGTTCTGCAGTCAGCTTCAAATGCCGATTCTGTGTACTTTCTCAGTAGCGTTCTTCAAAATGAATGTCTTCTACCCTTCAGAGATCCCCACTTGAGCTCCCGAAGCATATCTGTAACACTTGCATGGTAACAGATCTAGCAGCTCGCCTCCGAATTGCTTTGATGTCTTATTCTAGCCCGACTAGTTGCGGGTCCCAAACACTCGAGCAGTACTCAAGAATAGGTCGCAGTTCCGTCCTATATGATGTCTCCGTTATAGATGAACCACACTTTCCTAAAATTCTCCCAATAAAGCGAAGTCGACCATTCGCCTTCCCTACGACAGCCCTCACTTGTTTGTTCCATTTGATATCGCTTCGCAGCGATTCGACTGCATCCGAACATGACGGGTTTGTTTTTCCTACACATCAGCATTAAATTACTTTTTTCTACGGTAAGAACCAGCTACCATTCATCGCGCCAACTAAAAATCTTATCTAGGTCACCTTGTATCAACCTCTAGTCACTTATCTTCGACACTTTCTTGTACACCACAGCATCATCAGCTAACAGCCGCAGATTGTTGCCAAACCTGTCTGTCAGATCATTTATATGTATAAAAAGTAATAACGGTCCTATCACACTTCCCAGAGGCACTCCTGGTGTTACCCCTGTTTCCGATGAACACTGCCGTCGAGAATAACATATTGGTTTATATTACTTAAGATGTCTTCGAGCCAGTCACATACCTGGGAGCCTATTTCGCATGCACTCACCTTTGTTAATAGACTGCAGTGGGGTACCGTGTCAAATGCTTTTCGGAAGTCTAGAAATATGGAAATATCGAATCTGCCTGTTGCCCTTCATCCATAGTTCGCAGTATATCATGTGAGAAAGAACAATCTGTATTTGCTTTCGAAAGGCGTGCTGATTCGTGGACATGAGCTTTTCCGTCTCTAGAAAATTATTATATTCGAACTCAGAATATGCTCTAGAATTCTGCAGCAAACTGATCTTAAGGATATTGGTCCGTAATTTTGCGGGTCGGTCCTTGTACTCTTCTTATATATAGGAGTCACCTGCGCTTTTATGCAGTCGCTTGCCACTTTGCGCTGGTCGGGAGATTCGTGATCAATGCAAATTAAGTAAGAGCCCAATAACGTAGAGTAAAAAATGGCTCTGAGCAGTATGGGACATCTGAGGTTATCAGTCCCCTATAGCTTAGAACTACTTAAACCTAACTAACCTAAGGAGATCACACACATCCATGCCCGAGGCAGGATTCGAACCTGCGACCGTAGAGGTCGTGCGGTTCCAGACTGAAGCGCCTAGAACCGCTCGGCCACAGCAACGTAGAGTACTCTTTGTGAAACTGAATTGGGATTCCATCCGGATCTGGCGACTTACTCGTTTCCAACTCTTTCAGTTATTTCTCAACATGGATGATGTTTTTACTATGTCATCCATACGGGACACTTCGCGATGGTCAAACGACGGTAAGTTTGTACGATCCTCTTGCGTGAACGATTTCTTAAACGTGGAATTCAAAACTTTGGTCTTCCTTTTGCTATCTTCTACTGCCAAACAAGACTGGTCAACGAATGACTGAATGGAAGCCTTAGATCCGCTTAGCGGTTTTACATAGGACCAGTATGCAGGAGGCTATTGTGCGTGATTAAGAATAAAACGATGTTAAATATTTTCCATTGCTTTATTGATCTGATCAATATTGCATTACAATAAATGCTCAAAATGAGCAAGTCTAACCCCAGCGCCGAACCAGTATCTACGTAGCAGAGAGTCCCGTTTTTGCTGAAAAATGCGTGCTGTGTTTTGCATTTGAGTGGCTGCTGCAAGGATTCTTGCAACCAATTCCGCGTCCGAGTCAACAGGAATAGAATACATCTCGCTTTCATGAAGCCACGAAGAAGTCTGATGGGATGAGATCCGGGATCTTGCAAGACAATGCACAGGTCTTTGTCAGCCGATCCACCAAAGGCACTGGTTATTATTTCCCGGTCTGATTGTGTAGAGTGCGCTGGGACCCCATTATGATGAAATCGTGTTCTCCACCCCATATCTAGAGGCATCTCCTCTAGTAACGTCAGAGGTGTGCTTCCAGGAACGGTCTGTACATTGGCCACGTGACTCGAGCAGACAATATGTAAGGATAAAGTAAGTAGTAGCCGTCCCACTTATTTACTGCAAAACGTCTCTAATGTCTTCGCACAAGTGTAGTAAATGGGTTTTCATTCGACGATACATGTGAATTTTGACCATCGTATATACCTTCCCGAGTAAACTGAGCCTCGTCTGTAAATATACAATCTTAGGAACGTGAGGGTATTCATTAGCCGTCGCAGCAATCAGCGTGCGTACTGAGGAAGAGGTGGGTATCTCATCCCACGGCCCGTATTCTCACAGGACGATAAGGATGAAGCAACTCTTCACGCAACGCATCCTATACTAAATTATGCTGAATACCGAGCACAGTTGCAGTAGCTCGTGTGTTACAGCACTTCTTCCACAACGTTAGGTGTACACACCCTCCGTGATCTGCTTACATCAGCCCTCCGCACCATCAATATGCCGCTATTTCCCAGTCGAGCATGAACTGCAGTAAATGTGCGATAATGTGGACATCCGCGTGCAGGGACATGTTCACGATACATTCGCCGGGCTCTTCGACTATTGCCTTTAGCCGCACCGTAAACCAAGTGCATGTCTCGCATTTCTTCCCACGTGTAGCGCCCCATGTCGGCACTGTCGTGCAGGCAATAGTCTACCAGCTGTTTACTGATTCAGTGTCGAAGGGCATGACATCACGACGTACTACGTATCTCAAACTAACATTTGGTGTAACAACGTTAGATACAACAACTTTTATCTGCGCCACTGTAGTATTATCTACGCACGCTCAGTGCTCACGTAATGCGGTTTTCCGACACATGTTTGCTTTTCTAAATATATTTGTTTTAGCTCCTGTATCATCCCAGTTAGTTCGGCAACTAAATTTTTGAACACCTCGCATAATACATGGCTTGTGAAAATGGGCTACGCCCTAAACTACATACGGTTTGAAACTTCCTGGCTGATTAAAACTGTGTGCCGAACCGAGACTCGAACTCTGGACCTTTGCATTTCGCGGGTAAGTGCTATACCAACTGAGCTACCCAAGCGCGACTCACACCCCGTACTCACAGCTTTACTTATGCCAGTACCTCGCCTCCTACCTTCAAAACTTTACAGAAGTTCTCTGTGCCTAAGCCATGTCTCCGCAATATCCTTTCTTTCAGGAGTGCTAGTTCTGCAAGGTTCGCACGAGAGCTTCTGTAAAGTTTGGAAGGTAGGAGGCGAGGTAATGGCAGCAGTAAAGCTGTGAGGACGGGGCGTGAGTCGTTCTTGTGTAGCTCAGTTGGTAGAGCACTTGCCCGCGAAAGGCAAAGGTTCCGAGTTCGAGTCTCGGTCCGGCACACAGTTTTAATCAGCCACGAAGTTTCATATCAGCGCACACTCCACTGCAGAGTGAAAATCTCATTCTGGATACATACGGTTTACTTAAACCGCTGTTTTCCATTCGTGCTAAATAGCGCTTTGATCGACAGATATATAGTGTGCCTGTTACTGCAATTAACAGCCGAAGCATTTGATTCTAATCTCATTTACGATGCAAATGTAAACCTTTGTGTTCTAACGGTTGATATTTATGTTCAGAGTTAGTGTTGGAAATTTAATTGTCCAGTACAACATGGTTAGCCATTTCAACAACAACGTCGATGTAATAGCTGGTTGCCATCGCGATTGTTGATATCGGTGAGTATCCTTGCCTCTCACCACTGACAATAGTTGTGGCTTGTACTCCACTGGTAGCCAGGTAATGTCCACAGCAAGCGTTACGGCGGTTCGTATGGCAAGTCACCTTGATAGTGGGGTTCGAGGGTGGCCACAGAAATCAAGTATTCCGATGGTTTGAGGACTCACCAAAGCAGCCCTTCATGGAACAGAAAACTACGTTATCATACAAGTAGCTTATCTGCCAGAAATGTCAGTGTCTCGCCATATTATTTATACTGTACAATCACACTGACAACATCAATATCAACTGTTAAAATATAAAGGCTTACATTTCCATCGCAGAATCAAGTGCGTCGGTTCCTAATTGCAAGAACAGGCGGCCTTGATATTTCTCTACTACAGCGTCATCTACGATGACTGGAAAACAATGGTTTGAGTAAATCGTAAATATTTTTTTGGCCTAGAATCCGAATATGCAATAAAAATGGGAGGGAGAGGGGGGCTGCATTTGTAAATAGAAAGTTGACCCCGCCCACGCAGAGGTGGCCAGTTGTTGCACAATTAGATGGCCCCTTTACTAATATTAACTTTTCACCTAAACATTTTTTTTTTCGTGCGGTGCGTGGTTTGCGAGATATTCAGTTGTCTCGAGTTAAAACGAGCACTCTGTATACATCAACTTCATTGGATCAACTGAACTAAATAATCAGAATTCATTAACACACAAAAATTTGTGAGGTACAACTAACTATGATAATAGAATAAAAACGGAACATGTTTAAAGGCTTCTAGTTATGAAATAATGCAGGTATTTAGGAAGAGCCGGCAGGTGTGGCCGAGCGTTTCTAGGCGCTTCAGTCTGCCTTAAAATCAGGCTTATTTAGTGTAACGAAAATGAATTAAATGTGTATGATAAATGTTGATGATACAAATATTAGAAAATTCAGTCTGTTAAAAAGAAGTAGCAAAATATACAAAATGATCTTGTCCATTTTATGAGCACATTTTTAGACTAAGTACTTACAACGTACAGGGATCCAGCACTGTATATCCAAGCGGGCCGCCACACGTCATTACTCAACCACTCAGCTGTGCTGACAGCTCGACCGCTTCGTTCTTTGTTATGGTACTGCACTGTGATACATAACGACTGAGTGGCAGCAGTGATTAGACGTGCGTTTGGACCAGTACCAGATCCCCTACCTTGTTGATGTAAAAGTTTGCCAAAATATCTTTTGTGGGCTTCTGCTCCCTTAACAAGTATTTGTTCTTCTTTCACTATCTTTTCATCCGGTATGTTTTCCAATGTATCCCCGGTTATGTTAGCCGGCCGGTGTGGCCGAGCGGTGCTAGGCGATTCAGTCCGGAACCGTGCGACTGCTACGGCCGCAGATTCGAATCCTGCCTCGGGCATGGTTGTGTGTGATGTCCTTAGGTTAGTTGGGTTTAAGTAGTTCTAAGTTCTAGGGGACTGATGACCTCAGATGTTAATCCCATAGTGCTCAGAGCCATTTCAACCATTTTAAAAGATGACTTTAGGTACATCAGCATTCCAAATCACGTAATTCCGTATGGCGGATTCAGGCATTTCTGCGTAACTTCAGTAACACAGAGGAGTTGTCCACTTGAGGACTGTGTCCAGGGCACCTCCCGTGCACTAGACAGGCACCGGGCACCAAAGTGACCGGCGCGCTTCCGCCGGCACTGCTCCGTGTATTCGCCTCCACGGCCTCCACGATGAACTCCGAGCTGTGCAGCTGCCGCGTTGCCCCTTGCTCGCTCATCCTCCGGCTAAGCTGCTATGTGCAGCTGCGGACGAGACTCCTCAGCTCCCTCCAGTCGCTACCTCGACGAACCAGTTGCGCAGTCTACCCCCGCCTTTATCTTTTCAGCGCCCTCTCACCCATAGCAAAAATACGGCCTGAAGATTTGGAGGCCACTGCTGAATAAGGCGGGAGTTAACTGTGCCGCTATATCCCGGCACAGTGCAGATTGCCTTCTGCTATATCTGGTGTACTTCCGATCCAGTATAAGGATGTTGATAATATATGGCAGATCAAGGCGCAAAACAGGCTTTCAGGCAAATCATTTTTCCTCGCATTTATAAGTGGAACTGGAAAGAGAAGCTGACAGTATTCTCTACCAGGTACTGTGTGGTGTCACCGCCAGACACCACACTTGCTAGGTGGTCGCTTTAAATCGGCCGCGGTCCATTAGTACATGTCGGACCCGCGTGTCGCCACTTTCAGTGATAGCAGACCGAGCGCCACCACACGGCAGGTCTAGAGAGACGTACTGGCACTCTCCTCAGTTTTACGGACGACGTAGCTAGCGATGCACACTGACGAAGCCTCGCTCCTTTGCAGAGCAGATAGTTAGAATAGCCTTCAGCTAAGTCAATGGCTACGACCTAGCAAGGCGCCATTAGCCTTACATAGCTTGTATCTAAAGAGTCTCACTTGTCTCGTCAATAGCGATGTACCAAGGATGGATTAAAGTTAAGTATTCCAGAAGCTACGTACTTTTCTTTATAGCATTCATTACGTATCCTGTTTCAGACCTCACGCCATCCTGCGCAAGCTTATAGCGTGTATTTCGGTCACCTCAAACCACACTGTGTCGGCACTTCTGTCGACACATCATACTGTACAACGGCTTGCAATTTATGTAGCTGTAAGAATATACCGTGACTGCTACGCTGATCTGGCATGCACAGTGTTAAAAAGTGTTCCATAGCTAGCGATGCACACTGACGAAGCCTCGCTCCTTTGCAGAGCAGATAGTTCGAATAGCCTTCAGCTAAGTCAATGGCTACGACCTAGCAAGGCGCCATTAGCCTTACATAGCTTGTATCTAAAGAGTCTCACTTGTCTCGTCAATAGCGATGTACCAAGGATGGATTAAAGTTAAGTATTCCAGAAGCTACGTACTTTTCTGTATAGCATTCATTACGTATCCTGTTTCAGACCTCACGCCATCCTGCGTAAGCTCATAGCGTGTATTTCGGTCACCTCAAACCACACTGTGTCGGCACTTCTGTCGACACATCATACTGTACAGCGGCTTGCAATTTATGTAGCTGTAAGAATATACCGTGACTGCTACGCTGATCTGGCATGCACAGTGTTAAAAAGTGTTCCATAATCTAATAGGATACAGTAATGGCCGGAAATAGAAACTATCCTGATGAAGTTGCCCGTAAACACTTGGTATTCATGTTTTGCTGTTGATATTCGTGGCTCATTCCTTAATGGTTGTGTTTGTTCAATACTTACTCTTATGACTGTGGTGCTGCTTTCGACAGCAAGCATTACTTACATACAGTACTTCATTTAATCGTATGGCTTTACTCGTCAGGCAGACCTTTCGCCGGGTACCGGTCTTTCAATTTGACGCCACTTCGGCGGCATGCATTCGATGAGGATGAAAGGATGATGATGAGGACAGCACAACACCCAGTCCCTGGACGGAGAAAATTCCTCTACCCAGCAAGGAATCGAATCCGTGCCCAGAGGATTGACAATCCTACTGAGCGCTAAAGATGCGCTTACACTGCCTATATTATATTAACGGATGAGGCAGCACTCACAAAGACTGGGATAATAAATTAACGTTATAACCACCTGTGGGCAGATGCAAATTCTCGAGCGATGATGGAAGCAAGGCGTAAGGTTCGCTTTAGCATCGATTTTCCGGATTAATTAACAGGTTCCATTTGTCGTCAGTTTGTGTGCTCTTACTATTGTACAACGTTCCCTAGCAGAAATACGACGGATGTGGTTTACGGGCTGTTGGCCACAGTTCACTGTCTACGCCTCGTGCGACAGTACCGTTTAGAAACTTTCCTCGTGATGCGTTGGTCGAGGAAGGCTGTAGCATAGCCTTACCGTTTTTCTATCCATCGTGCCTTAGATTTCTGGCTATTATGACATTTAAAGGCGTCAGGTACGTGAACACGTTACAGGAGTGTGTGGACTGCCTTCATAATGAAACCTGAGGCGGCCGGGGAGGTTCTCAGGAGTATGTGATTCTTTAACAGGGCAGAAGGTTGTTTTAAAGTGACTGGAACCCGAAGTGGGCGTCTCTTATACTGACAATAACAGAAGGTTATAAAGGGACAAAATTGCACACATTTCAACAAGAATTTCTAAATCTGAACAGCACGAGCATTTACTGTAAGAAGACGGGACACTTTTTCAAACGCCCTGTACTTTGTTGGCTTTCTCCGAAATTTGAACTATGTGTTCAGTAGCAGGAGATATATGCGGGACGTTCCATTCGTCCGTCCTCGTAGTTTACATGGTGTAACGCGAAATCTCACTCACAGCATCGACCAGAACGAACACACTGGATGCGAGACAAATTACACGACTTGTTTGTAGAGCAGAGATTTTTCTGTGGCCTACCACAAGGGGTGCACTGGAACGACTACCACTTTGTACATCCTTCCAGACAAATATACAGTATCCCAATGAAATATAATTTGAACATCCGATAGTACATTCAGTTTGAATGTAAATTTACGAATCGTTTGATATATGTCTTGGGTCGTTCCGAATAATAGAGAGGTCGGACGAATTTTCCTAGCCTTCGTTTAATTATTCATAATAATTCGCAAGATGGCAATTAGCCAAAAAGAGTGGTCGAGCCGTTACTTTGTATTCCTTGCCACGGCTTCCTCGCGGCCGGCCGTTGTGGCCGAGCGGTTCTAGGCGCTTCAGTCCGGAACCGCGCGACTACTACGGTCGCAGGTTCTAATCCTGCCTTGGGCATGAATGTGTGTGACGTCTTTATGTTAATTAGGTTTAATTAGTTCTAAGTCTAAGGGACTGATGACCTCAGACGTTAAGTCCCAAGTGATCAGAGCCATTTCAACCATTTGAGCTTCCTCACGGCAGAGGGACACTACTTCGTCTCGCTCTTTCGCAAAACTGCCACCACTGCAGGAACTCAAACATCAGAACCGTGAGACCAGGACCTACTTGCTGAAACAAATTCTAGCTTTTAGCCTCTTCCGCTTGGATATGGCTACCTCTTTCCGCCGGCGGACGCATTCTGATTTCCAGTGCCCTAGGCACCAAAACTGTTGAGAGAGGACCTCTCGTCCTAAGTCGTTTGCAGTTCTTGATTGAAGTCTGTTAGTGATGTTCCAAAGCTCACGTATTACCGCCCTTTATTAGCCCTTGTGCATGGTTACCGTTGTCAGTAGCAGTCATGGTCTTCACATCTCTGATTACTACTGCTTCGGATTTATTGTAATGCAACCGTGATTATTTCGGTCGTGAATTCGTAGAGATTTAACGGTTTGCACCTCAGTCGGCGGACGCGATCTACATCTACATCTACATCCATACTCCGCAAGCCACCTGACGGTGTGTGGCGGAGGGTACTTTGAGTACCTCTATCGGTTCTCCCTTCTATTCCAGTCTCGTATTGTTCGTGGAAAGAAAGACTGTCGGTATGCCTCTGTGTGGGCTCTAATATATCTGATTTTATCCTCATGGTCTCTTCACGAGATATACGTAGGAGAGAGCAATATACTACTTGACTCCTCAGTGAAGGTATGTTCTCGAAACTTCAAAAGCCCGTACAGAGCTACTGAGCCTCTCTCCTGCAGTCTTCCACTGGAGTTTATCTATCATCTCCGTAACGCTTTCGCGATTACTAAATGATCCCGTAACGAAGCGCGCCGCTCTCCGTTGGATCTTCTCTATCTCTTCTATCAACCTTATCTGATACGGATCCCACACTGGTGAGCAGTATTAAAGCAGTGGGCGAACAAGAGTACTGTAACCTACTTCCTTTCTTTTCGGATTGCATTTCCTTAGGATTCTTCCAATGAATCTCAGTCTGGCATCTGCTTTACCGACGATTAATTTTATGTGGTCATTCCATTTTAAATCACTCCTAATGCCTACTCCCAGATAATTTATGGAATTAACTGCTTCCAGTTGCTGACCTGATATAGTAGAGCTAAATGATAAAGGATCTTTCTTTCTTTGTATTCGCAGTACATTACACTTGTCTACATTGAGATTCAATTGTCATTCCCTGCACCATGCGTCAATTCGTTGCAGATCCTCCTGCATTTCAATTTTCCATTGTTACAACCTCTCGATATACCACAGCATCATCTGCAAAAACCCTCAGAGAACTTCCGATGTTACCCACAAGGTCATTTATGTATATTGTGAATAGCAACGGTTCTTCGACACTCCCCCTGCGGTACACCTGAAATCACTCTTACTTCGGAAGACTTCTCTCCATTGAGAATGACATGCTGCGTTCTGTTATCTAGGAAGTCTTCAGTGCAATCACACAATTGGTCTGATAGTCGATATGCTGCCGGCCGGGGTGGCCGAGCGGTTCTAGGCGCTACAAGAAAAAATGGTTCAAATGGCTCTGAGCACTATGGGATTTAACTGCTGAGGTCATCAGTCCCCTAGAACCTAGAACTACTTAAACCTAACTAACCTAAGGACATCACACACATCCATGTCCGAGGCAGGATTCGAACCTGTGACCGTAGCAGTCACGCGGTTCCAGACTGAAGCGCCTAGAACCGCACGGCCACACCGGCCGGCTTAGGCGCTACCGTCTGGAACCGCGAGACTGCTAGGGTCGCAGGTTCGAATCCTGCCTCGGGCATGGATGTGTGTGACGTCCTTAGGTTAGTTAGGTTTAAGTAGTTCTAAGGGACTGATGACCTCAGCAGTTAAGTCCCATAGTGCTCAGAGCCATCCATATGCTCTTACTTTGTTCATTAAACGATTTTAGGGAACTGTATCGAACGCCTTGCGATGGAGCTAGCCATGGTTTCATGATATCACTTAATATTGCTCTCTCTGATCAGGGGCTGGAAGAGTTATCAAAACTCTCGTTTGGGTTGCAATTATTTGCCTTTTTCTGGAGCAAGACTGTTCAGCTGGGCTGATCAATTGTGAGTGGAAAACTAGTAATTAACTTGCAATGGCTACCTTGCATTTCCATTTCTTTATATATATATATATATATATATATATATATATATATATATATATATATTTACATTGTGTCCTAGTTTTTATCAGATCTGTAGATCTGTCAGACTACTGGACCACTGTCGCCTCCTGAAACTCTTTCATTTAGCTAGGCGAAATGTGGTGCCTGGCCGTCTAACATAACCTAAATAAAAATCAGCTCGCTTATGTTAGCGGATTTTCCTGTTTGCGGTCCTTATCGTCGCTAGAACGATACTGATTCGTCTCACCTCCGTTTATACACTTTCCTTACCGCGTCACCAGGCGGCATTTAGTCTTGCGGTGGGCAGTGATCGTACTGTTTTGACTCACAAGTGTACGTCGTAACTATGACGTAGGAAACAGCTCGCGCTGGACTTGACGCGAGGCACTTGCATAGAGAGAGAGCGCCAGCAGATCGGCCCCCTGGACTGGCAGCCCTGAGAGGCGGCAGGTGCGTGGTGCGCCCGCCCCCGCCCCTCCCCCGCCCCCGCCAGCACATTTGCCGCTTATAATGGCGGCGCTGCGCCGCGCGGGCCGGCCCATTTATATTAAAGGGGGCGGGCGGCGGTAGTGGCGGCGGCAGCGGCGGCCTCAAAAGGCGCGGCGCACGCGAGCCGCAGAAAGCCCGCAATCTCGCCTCTAGTATCGCCATTCAGACGGCAATCTCGCCCACCCGCCCGCCTTCCCTTGACCTCATATCGGCGTACGAACCGAACTGTGGCGGCATAGCGAGCGGTGTGATGCGGAGCGCGAAATTTCCTGTTGACGTCACTCAGGCGGTAACAGTTTACTATTAGACGCGCACAGACGACTAACAGCCAGAGAACAGCCTTTTTGGCAGCGCCATAGCACCGCTTTATTTCTTTTTTACGAAGTCATTCTTTATACTGCGTTTCCAGGACGAAAGCCAGAACGTGTTAAGCACTTATTCACTTTCGAGATTAAGCCCGTTACTATCCCCTCCCCATTTCCGTATAAACTACCGATTGAGCAAGTACAAGGGCGACTCAGAAACTTCTCGTGGCTATTTAGATTAAATTACATCGTGGTTCGCAATCCACTTTGAACTACCACCTGAAAGTCATAGGACACATCTTAATATCATGTCGGACCTCCGTTTTCCCCGCGCAATACAGGTACTCGAGCCGCGCGGGATTAGCCGAGCGGCCTCAGGCGCTGCAGTCATGGACTATGCGGCTGGTCCCGGCGGAGGTTCGAATCCTCCCTTGGGCATGGGTGTGTGTGTTTGTCCTTAGGATAGTTTAGGTTAAGTAGTGTGTAAGCTTAGGGACTGATAACGTTGCAGTTAAGTCCCATAACATTTCACACACATTTGAACATTTTTGAACAGGTACTCGATGTGGCATCGACTCAACAAGTCGTTGGAAACCCCCAGCGCTGTGTTTCCTCTATAACCGTCCGTAATTGCGAAAGTGTGAGCGGTGCAGGATTTTGTGCACGATATGACCTCTAGATTATGTCCCATATACATTCGATGGGATTCTAGTCGGACTATCTGGGTGGTCAAGTCATTCACTCGAATTCTCCGGAATGTTCTTCAAACAAATAGCGAACAACTGTGGCCCCTGACATGGTGCATTGTCATCTGAAAAATTCCATCGTTTTTTGGGAACATGAAGTCCATGAATGGCTGGAAATAGACCAACATAAACATTTACAGTCAATAATCGGTTCAGTTGGACCAGAGGACCCAACCCAGTCAATTCCGTATCAATACAGCTCACACCGTTATGGAGCTGTTACCAGCTTGGTACAGTGCCTTGTTGAAAAACAGGGCCCATGGTTTCGAGGGGTTTGCGCCACACTCGAATCCTATCATCAGCTCTTACTAGCTGAAATCACGACCAGGCCGCGGTTTTCCAGTTGTCTAGTGTCCAACTGATATGGTCTCAAGCCCAGCAGAGTTGCTGCAGGTCATGTCGCGCTGTTAGTAAAAGCACTCGCTTGAGTCGACTGCTGCCACAGCCCATTAATGTCAAATTTCGCCGCACTGTTCAACCGGATACGTTCGTCGAACGTCCCTCATTGATTTCCGCAGTGTGTTGCTTGTCTGCTAGCACTGACAACGCCATTGCTATCTGTCGTTAAGTTAAGACCATCGGTCACTGCGTTGTCCATCGTGAGAGGTAATGTCTAAAATTTGATATTCTCGGCGCATTCTTGGATCTCGGAATCCCCTAATGATTTCTGAAATTGATTGTCCCATGCTTCTAGTTCTAACTACAATTCTGCGTTGAAAGTCCGTTAATGCCCGTCGTGCGCCGATAACCACGTCGGCAACCGTTTCACATAAATCACTTGAGTACAAATTACAGTTCCGCCAATGCACTGCCCCTAAAACCTTGAATAGGCGATACTACCGTCATTTGTGTATGTACATCCCGCTATCCAGTGACTTCTGTCGCATCAGCGTAGAATCACCCTTGTGATCCACAGCGGAAGTCCTTTACCTTTAAGAGTAAAGACGTTTCAGTTCCCTTTCTTCTTCACTTACACATTCGCCTTTAACACAACGAAGGAAACGAATCGAGTCGTTTGTATTTGTGTATATAGGGACCATTATGTCCAGCTGGGTTTCAAAGACTTCTAAAAACTCATCGGTCGCCATGGTCCCTTCACGCCTCTACGACATTAGAGGTGTGGAGGACCCACGGCGATCGAAAAATTTTTAGAAGTCTACGGAAACCGATTGAAGATAGTGATCCCTATAATACACAAACAACAAGGGGATTTAGTTTCGTGTGCAGGAGCCTGAAGAGGGTGCCAACGAGGCAGCTAAATAAAATTACCGATGTTGGTATCTGTTTTCTTATTCGTCAAATAATCAATGATTTTTGTTGTTACATACAGAACCACTTGAAGCTTTTTAATTACTTCAGAAAATTACGACTTAACACATTAATCACTGTAAATATGGAAATTATCTTACTTTCTGTGGTGTCACCGCCAGACACCACACTTGCTAGGTGGTAGCCTTTAAATCGGCCGCGGTCCGTTAGTATACGTCGGACCCGTGTGTCGCCACTATCAGTGATTGCAGACCGAGCGCCGCCACACGGCAGGTCTAGAGACACTTCCTAGCACTCGCTCCAGTTGTACAGCCGACTTTGCTAGCGATGGTTCACTGACAAATTACGCTCTCATTTGCGGAGACGATAGTTAGCATAGCCTTCAGCTACGTCATTTGCTACGACCTCGCAAGGCGCCATTATCATTTGCTATTTATCTTGTGATGCATGTACCGTCAGACCGATGTTCACCAATTATGGATTAAAGTTAAGTATTCCCGCAGCTACGTACGTTCTTTGCTACTATAACTTCCTTTACCTGTTCCAGACCTCACGCCAGCCTGCGTGAGCTTAAACGCGTGCCTTTCGGCTACCCGTCATTGTGGATTGGCTGTCTTGCCAGTCCACAACACTTTCTCGTTGTAATCTCACTTCGTTGCCAACTGCTGTAGCTCCAGTTTCCGTACGTTAACAACGACCTTCGGGTCGCCCTGATATATCAGTGTTAACAGGGGTGCTACCCCCAACAATCGGTATCAGGCAAGAATACACATAAACATTACGAACGCTCAAATAACTCCAAGTGTCAGTAACATAAGTACTCAGCTCTCATGTGACAGTTGTTGAAACAGTCCTAGCCTGTGAAAGTATCCCGTCAGTGACTAATTCGTGATCGGCGAATATGACTATCTCCTTCCCTGGACAGACGTTTCTCCGTGGCGATATATAGCACTGTCGGATAGGGGTGCTGATTTCACTTCGGACCCATCGGCGGGGTGTGTGGCGATTGTTTCGGCGAACAGGTCGGTGCTCCTCAGCAAGTGATTTGATATGAAACTGTAACTGAAGCTGCCAGTTAAGCAACGGAGGCGACTTGTATCCTTGTTTGCGCACAGATATGAAACTGCGCAGTACTTTCGACTGCTGGTTTGCGCCTTAGTTCCTGTACGCTGGCGACCTCTGCTGCAGGCCGCTCGAGCTGCTAGCAGTCTCATTTCGCCTGGCGAGTAGGATGCCCCGGGCAACCTGCGTTGCTGGAGGGAAGGCTAGCTTGCACTGGACAGTTCTATTTGGTTATTTCCAAAACTTACAAAAAAAAAAAACAAAAAAAACAGATGTACATAGATTCAAGACCATACTTAAATTTTCTGAAGGTATGACATTAACTAAATGTTTTAGACAGCTGTTGATATTCTGTTATATAAAGCGAGTAAATGCAAAAATTGCATTCTCAGTTGCGCAATAGTTCTGCAACCAAAATTCTGGCACTAAGTGAGTTTTTCAACACAAATGTGACGCTTCTCTTGAGCGCACATTTTTTGCAATATTTCAGAGAAGGATGTCACTGAGACAGTTGGAGAATAATAATCTACTTTTCCCTGTCACCATTTTCTTATAAAGACATTTGACAGCAGCATATTTTAAATCTCTCTGGACAAAATTTCCTGAGCTGGTGCTGAGCTAAATAGAATCCTAAGTATATCGTATTAAAGTAGAAGAGTTCTTGAGAAATGTGGTCGAGACTGCATCAGCACCATGTAAGCATTCTAAGAACTTTTATAATTCTGTTAACTTTGGTGTAGGGTGCTGACGCTACCTCAAGTTGCAAAGTCTGTAGGCCATCACATTTTCAATGTATCCCCTCCTTGCTTCGTGTAAGTTCTTGACCTTCCTTTTACTGACATATTTAGGGAGTGATTACAAATAGCGACTTGCCACTTGTGGACTTCCTTTCATTGTTCAGTTACTCAGTTCATGGTTATCTTGTGTGCTGGTTGGTGTCTCCGTTTCTCACTATATTCCATGTGATTTAATTATTAATTTTTGTGATGACACGCACGCTTGTGGACGTTTTAATAACTTTTCTTTGTATGTCGCAGTGCCTAGGATACAAGAAGTACTGCTTCCTTTCTTATTATAGAACTTATGTGCATTTCCCCTTCCTCTTACGAGATATTTCAGTCCTTTTACTTGTCCATAGTGCACTTGTTTTTAATCAAATTCGTCGCAAATAACGAATTTTATCATTAAATACGATGAATTTAATTTTAGTGTCTTTTCGGTTTATAGCTCAACCCGCCACAACTCATTTATAGCACATCGTATCTTGGTACTACCAATAAGACTCACTGTTTTGTACAGGTATGTCCTGTAACTATGTATTAGTGCAGTGTTCAGTTTCATTAGATCCCTTCATAGTCAATTTGTGCACTAATAATAAAGTGAATACTTTCTATTAAAATGTAATCAGCCTGTGTTCGGCTATCTGCGTACAGAAGTACTTATTTTACGTTTCAATAACTAAATAAAATTTCTAGCTCATTTTTTTCTGTCAGAATCTTTTAAGAGATCTAATTTCAAATTTCCCCAAATCTTAACTGATTCTTCTTGTGTAGACTAGTCACCAGCAGGTTATAGGTCCCCATGGTGAGCTGTAGACAAAATCACAAGTGACATATTCTGAAATAACAACTTGTTGTTGTTGTTGTGGTCTTCAGACCTGAGACTGGTTTGATGCAGCTCTCCATGCTACTCTATCCTGTGCAAGCTTCTTCATCTCCCAGTACCTACTGCAACCTACATCCTTCTGAATCTGCTTAGTGTATCCATCTCTTGGTCTCCCCCTATGATTTTTACCCTCCACGCTGCCCTCCAATACTAAATTGGTGATCCCTTGATGCCTCAGAACATGTCCTACCAACCGATCCCTTCTTCTGGTCAAGTTGTGCCACAAACTTCTCTTCTCCCCAATCCTATTCAATACTTCCTCATTAGTTATGTGATCTACCCATCTAATCTTCAGCATTCTTCTGTAGCACCACATTTCAAAAGCTTCTATTCTCTTCTTGTCCAAACTATTTGCCGTCCATGTTTCACTTCCATACATGGCTACACTCCATACAAATACTTTCAGAAATAACTTCCTGACACTTAAATCTATACTCGATGTTAACAAATTCCTCTTCTTCAGAAACGCTTTCCTTGCCATTGCCAGTCTACATTTTATATCCTCTCTACTTCGTCCATCATCCCCAAATAGCAAAACTCCTTTACTACTTTAAGTGTCTCATTTCCTAATCTAATACCCTCAGCATCACCCGACTTAACTCGACTACATTCCATTATCCTCGTTTTGCTTTTGTTGATGTTCATCTTATATCCTCCCTTCAAGACACCATCCATTCCGTTCAACTGCTCTTCCAAGTCCATTGCTGTCCCTGACAGAATTACAATGTCATCGGCGAACCTCAAAGTTTTTATTTCTTCTCCATGGATTTTAATACCTACTCCAAATTTTTCTTTTGTTTCCTTTACTGCTTGCTCAATATAGAGATTGAATAACATCGGGGAGAGGCTACAACCCTGTCTTACTCCCTTCCCAACCTCTGCTTCCCTTTCATGTCCCTCAACTCTTATAACTGCCATCTGGTTTCTGTACAAGTTGTAAATAGCATTTCGCTCCCTGTATTTTACCCCTGCCACCTTTAGAATTTGAAAGAGAGTATTCCAGTCATCATTGTCAAAAGCTTTCTCTAAGTCTACAAATGCTAGAAACGTAGGTTTGCCTTTCCTTAATCTTTCTTCTAAGATAAGTCTTAAGGTCAGTATTGCCTCACGTGTTCCAGTATTTCTACGGAATCCAAACTGATCTTCCCCTAGGTCGGCTTCTACTAGTTTTTCCATTCGTCTGTAAAGAATTCGTGTTAGTACTTTGCAGCTGTGGCTTATTAAACTGATTGTTCGGTAATTTTCACATCTGTCAACACCTGCTTTGTTTGGGATTGGAGTTATTATATTCTTCTTGAAGTCTGAGGGTATTTCGCCTGTTTCATACATCTTGCTCACCAGATGGTAGAGTTTTGTCAGGACTGGCTCTCCCAAGGCCGTCAGTAGTTCCAATGGAATGTTGTCTACTCCGGGGGCCTTGTTTCTACTCAGGTCCTTCAGTGCTCTGTCAAACTCTTCACGCAGTATCGTATCTCCCATTTCATCTTCATCTACATCCTCTTCCATTGCCATAATATTGTCCTCAAGTGCATCGCCCTTGTATAGACCCTCTATATACTCCTTCCACCTTTCTGCTTTCCCTTCTTTGCTTAGAACTGGGTTTCCATCTGAGCTCTTGATGTTCATACATGTGGTTCTCTTATCTCCAAAGGTCTCTTTAACTTTCCTGTAGGCAGTATCTATCTTACCCCTAGTGAGATAAGCCTCTACATTTTTACATTTGTCCTGTAGCCATCCCTGCTTAGCCATTTTGCACTTCCTGTCGATCTCATTTTTGAGACGTTTGTATTCCTTTTTGCCTTCTTCATTTACTGCATTTTTATATTTTCTCCTTTCATCAATTAAATTCAATATTTCTTCTGTTACCCAAGGATTTCTACTAACCCTCTTCTTTTTACCTACTTGATCCTCTGCTGCCTTCACTACTTCATCCCTCAGAGCTACCCATTCTTCTTCTACTGTATTTCTTCCCCCCATTCCTGTCAACTGTTCCCTTATGCTCTCCCTGAAACTCTGTACAACCTCTGGTTCTTTCAGTTTATCCAGGTCCCATCTCCTTAAATTCCCACCTTTTTGCAGTTTCTTCAGTTTTAATCTACAGGTCATAACCAATAGATTGTGGTCAGAATCCACATCTGCCCCTGGAAGTGTCTTACAATTTAAAACCTGGTTCCTAAATCTCTGTCTTACCATTATATAAGCTATCTGATATCTTTTAGTATCTCCAGGGTTCTTCCATGTGTACAACCTTCTTTCATGATTCTTGAACCAAGTGTTAGCTATGATTAAGTTGTGCTCTGTGCAAAATTCTATCAGGCGGCTTCCTCTTTCATTTCTTAACCCCAATCCATATTCACCTACTACGTTTCCTTCTCTCCCTTTTCCTACGCTCGAATTCCAGTCACCCATGACTATTAAATTTTCGTCTCCCTTCACTATCTGAATAATTTCTTTTATTTCATCATAGATTTCTTCAATTTCTTCGTCATCTGCAGAGCTAGTTGGCATATAAACTTGTACCACTGTAGTAGGCGTGGGCCTCGTATCCATCTTGGCCACAATAATGCGTTCACTATGCTGTTTGTAGTAGCTTACTCGCATTCCTATTTTCCTATTCATTATTAAACCTACTCCTGCATTACCCCTATTTGACTTTGTGTTTATAACCCTGTAGTCACCTGACCAGAAGTCTTGTTCCTCCTGCCACCGAACTTCACTAATTCCCACTATATCTAACTTTAACCTATCCATTTCCCTTTTTAAATTTTCTAACCTACCTGCCCGATTAAGGGATCTGACATTCCACGCTCCGATCCGTAGAACGCCAGTTTTCTTTCTCCTGATAATGACATCCTCTTGAGTAGTTCCCGCCCGGAGATCCGAATGGGGGACTATTTTACCTCCCAAGAGGACGCCATCATCATTTAATCATACAGTAAAGCTGCATGCCCTCGGGAAAAATTACGGCCGTAGTTTCCCCTTGCTTTCAGCCGTTCGCAGTACCAGCACAGCAAGGCCGTTTTGGTTATTGTTACAAGGCCAGATCAGTCAATCATCCAGACTGTTGCCCTTGCAACTACTGAAAAGGCTGCTGCCCCTCTTCAGGAACCACACGTTTGTCTGGCCTCTCAACAGATACCCCTCCGTTGTGGTTGTACCTACGGTACGGCTATCTGTATCGCTGAGGCACGCAAGCCTCCCCACCAACGGCAAGGTCCATGGTTCATGGGGGGAATAACAACATATAAGCACAATTATCTAGCCTCTGATCAATAAATTCATCGTTGGACTAACAGTCTCTGTAAAGTAGTGACTACTGGTATTATAGGTGTAAACTGAAGAACTACAGACAGTGAAAGCCGAAAGCAACGCAATTGGCTGTCATAAGGTAGCGCCTGAATCCTTCAATTTCTACCGTAACAGAATATTAATGAAAGGCCGCTCATAAAACCTGTATAAATTCGGGTCATATCAACAGACTGCCACTGGTATTACAGCTGATGTCCAGACACTCATGGATGCCATCTGAACAAAACTGAGGTTCGCAAAGGAAAATCAGTAATATTGACAATGCTTTCATACATTCTTTTACAAGATAAAATCCAGAAGTACTGCCCCACATTAATTCTCTCACCACCAGAAAGAAGAATGGTAAAGATTTAGTGTGAATGGCGTTGAAAAAAAACTGCAGCCTCTAAAACCGACAACGCTTGACAACATGCGCCAGCGCATTGTCAATGCATGGGCGAACATTACGGAAGGCGAACTACTCGCTGTTGAGAGGAATGTCGTTACACGTATTGCCAAATGCATTGAGGTTGACTGACATCATTTTCAGCATTTATTACATTAATGTGGTATTAACAGGTAATCACGCTGTAACAGCATGCGTTCTCAGAAATGATAAGTTCAGAAAGCTACATGTATCAAATTGGTACAACCTAAATAAAATGTTAAAACTTACCTACGTTGTGTATTTTCATTTAAAAAACCTACCTGTTACCAACTATTCGTCTAAAATTATGAGCCATATGTTTGTGACTTACAGCGCCATCTATCATAAAGCGAAAAAAGTGGTCCAACTAAAACATTCATATTTCTTTACGTACTGCATGAGTATGTAATAAAAATGGGGGTTCCTATTTAAAAAAAAACGCAGTTGATATCCGTTTGGCCTATGGCAGGGCCATCTAGCGGGCCAACCATATCGCCATCTGGCTTACCCCTTCAAGCTAGACAAATTTCGTTCTTTGTAGTTTTTTCGTTTGGCGCTTATTTCGTGAGATATTTGGCCCGGTCACGATTAATGGACCACCCTGTATAAGTGAGAGTGAATTTGTAATTTTTTTAAAATATTTTAGTATCCCCTTTTCTTCTCAGTTTTTCAACAGATCATCTGACGATGACTTTCTAAGAAGTCTAAACTATCTATGACACAATATGTGTGAATTGAGGCAAGAAAAATGTAATAGAAAAATATTATTTTAAACATATTAGTCATAACATGTTTTGTGAATACGTTAACACAACGTGTTTTCGGAGAAAAATAAAATACAGCCAGATAGCTAATGCCGATGGGCTTCGTTAGTATATAAATTTATACTAGCCAGGAATTGTCAGGGTTAAGTGTTGCGCCACCTAGTTGCAAGTAATTCATCCTGTTCAAACAATTTGCCCAGGTAGGGTGGGTAAGCAACATTTTCCAGTTCGTGGAAAGTCAATTTTATAGTTTGTGAGCCCACATGAAAACCGTGTAACAGATGAATGAGAGGCCATACTCAGGAAACGGTTTTTCCGCACCGAGAACTGAGTCTGCTGTGTTCCGCTACAGTGATGAGTGATTGTAGTAGCATCATTCGACATCTGTTAGTGAAACCAATGCGGGTTCCAAGTCGTTCATCAAGAAACATGTTGCACCTAAAACTCCTTTGTGCTGTACGGTAGCTGGGGAGAGACAATTTTCTAAGTGCTCTTGTATTATAAAAACCGCAAGTTATTCTTTTTTTTCCCTTGCTTTCTTCTCGTTGGACTGTATTCTGCTCGCGGGATACTTCATTCTACTTTTGTGTACACTGTTAGACACCAAAAAAATCTCGCTGTAAACCTTTCTCATTAATTTTATTAAAACCGATATTCTTGACTCTGCACGTGTAAAATATTGCAGGGCATTTTTTTACCAGAACAATACTTCCATCTCAAAAACCGTATATCGATCAAGCGGTTTTTTTTAAGTCATCAGTCTTGTAACTGGTTTGATGCGGCAAGTCACGAATTTCTCTCTTGCACCAACCATCTTTTCATTTCACGGTAGCATTCACACTCTACGTCCTCATTATTTGTTGGATGTATTCCAGTTTCTGTCTTTATTCTCCCTACAGCTCCCCCTAGTAATATGCAGGCTACTCCTTGCTGTACCACATGTCCTATCACCCTCTCCCTTCTTCTTGTCAGTGTTTCCCATACGTTCCTTTCTTCTCCCATACTGTGGAAAACCATCTCATTCCTTTTCTTGTCAGACCATGGGCACTCTTCTCACATTGTTAAGTGACTCCAGGCAGCAGCCAACTACATCATCTGTGACAATCCTAGGAAATAGTAAGAAACAATTCGCATTTTGTAAATCTGGATTAACGTTAGCTGTTTGCGACACACGAAAATTTGTTCCGGGCTGAGAGCTGAAACCTGATTTCTCGCTTATCGCGAGCGATCGCCTTAAGCACTTGGGCTCTTCAATGCTATTAACCGACCTCAGTGAAATTTTTGTAGGAAGTAATCTTGAGGTATTTGCATACTTCTAGGCATTAATAAAATTAATGTTTTAATTTGTAGACATATTAAAAGTAAGTTAATAATATTTCTCTCAAAATCAACGCAGAGAACTGTTGAAATATATCTTCTGAATGCACCTAAAAATTAGGAATGTGAAAATTGAGGTCTGAGTACCAAAAACTGGTTTCAAAGAATACCATTAAAATCATATTAAAAAGACTTTTAGTCTTGGGTATTGCTACATCTTTGCATGCTATGCATGATTTTAAAATTTGGCTGAAATCGGTAAAGTAGAAAAAGTTAAATTTTTGGATGGAGTCTGCCCTAAGCAAGTTCATAGCGACTATGGAATCGAAAAATAAATTGTTATAAATGAAGTATTCAATGAACTGTGGATGAAGCCCGACCAACAGCCATTACATGCACTGATCACTGATTTAAAAAAATGATAGTGCATTGAGAATGGCTAGTTTTTAGCTGAAATATAGATGTGCCAATAAAATTTAAAAATCTCGACTGACCCTGAAATCTATTATTTAGAAGTCAATATATCAGTCGCTGAGTGCAACAGCCTTCTGAATGGAAGGTAACCTACTGACGTGTATGCTTAAAATACTGTTACACGTAAAACAACAATCTTCAGAAAGTATTGATAACATAGGGTCGTTGGTCTAAACGTACTAATGTCATTCTCTTTCGCTCCCCGTCCCAAGCGAAATAATTCCCATCAGTCTCTAATGAATTTCATTGTCTGCAGAGGAAACCAGTATTATTCATGCACTGACGATAAATACAGAAGTAAAATGTGGCAACTTCTTCATCCGTCCCTCACGGTGCAACGATAAAGTATGAAGTGTATTGTGCTACCCTCACGAAACTGATGACACGACTTCGGCGTGTTCGTCGCCACAAAAATTCAAACAAACGTCTCCGTTACAACGCAAGGCGTCACAAAAGCCTGCACAACCAAGAGAAGCTCAAAAACAACTTCAATGGACCATTCTTCCTCATCTATCGCACAGCCCGGAGTTCGCACATTCCGACTTTCATCTACATTACTGGCCATTAAAATTGCTACACCACGAAGATGACGTGCCACAGACGTGAAATTTAACCGACAGGAAGAAGATGCTGTGATATGCAAATGATTAACTTTTCAGAGCATTCACACAAGGTTGGCGCCGGTGGCGACACCTACAACGTGCTGACATGAGGAAAGTTTCCAACCGATATCTCATACACAAACAGCAGTTGACAGGCGTTGCCTGGTGAAATTTTGTTGTGACGCCTCGTGTAAGGAGGAGAAATGCGTCCCATCACATTTCCGACTTTGATAAAGGTCGGATTGTAGCCTTGCACCCTATCGCGATTGCGGTTTATCGCATCGCGACATTTCTGATCGTGTTGGTCGAGACCCAATGACTGTTAGCAGATTATGGAATCGGTGGGTTCAGGAGGGTAATACGAAACGCCGTGCTGGATCCCAACGACCTCGTATCACTAGCAGTCGAGATGACAGGCATCTTATCCGCATGGCTGTAACGGATCGTGCAGCTACGTCTCGATCCCTGAGTCAACAGATAGGGACGTTTGCAAGACAACAACCATCTACACGAACAGTTCGACGACGTTTGCAGCAGCATGGACTATCAGCTCGGAGACCATGGCTGCGGTTACCCTTGACGCTGCATCACAGACAGGAGCGCCTGCGGTGGTGTACTCAACGACGAATCTGGGAGCACGAATGGCAAAACTTCATTTTTTCGGATGAATCCAGGTTCTGTTTACAGCATCATGATGGTCGCATCCGTGTTTGGCGACATCGCGGTGAACGCACATTGGAAGTGTGTATTCGTCATCGCCATACTGGCGTATCATCCGGCGTCATGGTATGCGGCGTCATGAGTTACACGTCTCGGCCACCTCTTGTGTGCATTAACGGCACTTTGAACAGTGGACATTACATTTCAGATGTGTTACCACCCGTGGCTCTACCCTTCATTCGATCCCTGCGAAACCCTACATTTCAGCAGGATAATGCACGACCTCATGTTGCAGGTCCTGTACGGGCCTTTCTGGATATAGAAAATGTTCGACTGCTGCCCTGGCCAGCACATTCTCCAGATCTCTCACCAATTGAAAACGTCTGGTCAATGGTGGCCGAGCAACTGGCTCGTCACAATACGCCAGTCACTACTCTTGATGAACTGTGGTATCGTGTTGAAGCTGCATGGGCAGCTGTGCCTGTACATGCCATCCAAGCTCTGTTTGACTCAATGCCTAGGCGTATCAAGGCCGTTATTACGGCCAGAGGTGGTTGTTCTGGGTACTGATTTCTCAGGATCTATGCACCCAAATTGCGTGAAAATGTAATCAGATGTCAGTTCTAGTATAATATATTTGTCCAATGAATACCCGTTTATCATCTGCATTTCTTGTTGGCGTAGCAATTTTAATGGCCAGTAGTGTATTTGGGGCAGAGTAGGATGCACTCCGTGGATGGTGGGTACGTTAGTGATGCAGCAAGACATTGGCTCTGATGCCGACCAGTAGAGTGGGACTATGCGAGCAGACAGGTCATCTCAGTACGGTGGCATACCGGTTAGCCGTGCGGTCTAACGCACTGCTTTCCGGGTGGGAAAGCGTGCCGGTCCCTGGCACGAATCCACCCGGCCAGTCTGTGGATGATTTTTAAGGCGGTATTCCATCTGCCTCGGCGAATGCGGGCTGGTTCCCCGTATTCCGCCTCAGTTACACTATGTCGGCGACTGCTGCGCTAACACTTTCTCTACGTACACGTACACCATAATACTCTACCACGCAAGCATTCGGGTTACACTCGTTTTGTGCGAGACGTTTCCGGGCGGTCCACTGGGAGCCGAACCGCACAATACTCTGCGTTCGGTGTGGGGCGGCGGTGGGGTGTGTGGAGTGCTATAGCCTGTTGCGGGGTTGTGAATCACGGAGGGCTACGGCGGGGACGAAGCCTCTCCGTTGTTTCTAGGTCCCCAGTTTCATACAGTACAATACAATACAGCCTGATAACAATTCTCTTGGTTAGTACGTTTTTACTGATGCCTCCCCATGTTTCGTAACAATCTTTAATGCAGCCAGATAATTCAGGTGCTGCACTTCCACAAAAGGAAAAGGAAGTTTTGGGAGCGTAAGAATCGACGTAGCGCCCCCGCTGATCAGTAGGGCACGGCCGTACACGTGCAGCGGCAGGTGGCACCCCTGGGAGGATATAAAGTGTCGGCGATAAGACGTGGCCACCAGGCGCCGGACAGCAGCGGCGATAAGCCCGACTGCCCCCCTTCGCCTAATAAGGACGCTCCTACCCACCCCTCTCCTGCTTCTGGGGACTTGGCCAAGCATTGCTCGGCTGTTCTCCCACGTTGGTGCTCGATGAGGCTGCAACAGCCAAGGTGGGCCAACACAAAAACACAGACGGAGGAAAAAATCGCACCCCAGGGAGTTGTGCCACATAGATGAAAGTTGACAGGCATATTTCTACATCTGAAAAAAAAAAATGGTTCAAATGGCTCTGAGCACTATGGGACTCAACTGCTGAGGTCATTAGTCCCCTAAAACTTAGAACTAGTTAAACCTAACTAACCTAAGGACATCACAAACATCCATGTCCGAGGCAGGATTCGAACCTGCGACCGTAGCGGTCTTGCGGTTCCAGACTGCAGCGCCTTTAACCGCACAGTCACTGCGGCCGAGACTGCAGCGCCTTTAACCGCACGGCCACTGCGGCCGTTTACATCTGAAAAATTTTGCACCAGTCGCATTATAATGGCGTTAGTAGTGCCCTTATAAGGACGCAACAGAAATTGCAGCAACAGTAGACAGCGTATTGACAACGAACTCTTACAAACAGGTCACTTCAAGGACAGCTGCGAGAAATACGCCATGTAGCATGCATTCCACCGACCCCAAGCCACAGCCATTTGGTACTTCAGTGGTTACCAGCGACAGTTCAACCGAGAGCAGAGTGGAGGCTAGTTTCCTTTCCTGATTAAAGCCGGTTCTGCCCCGACACCATCTGCAACAGTGATGCCGGTGTGTTGGTAATAGGAGATCAGTTGGGGGTGTGCACCCAACCTGTCTGTGTGCTACGCACACTGGGCCTGCACCTGGTCTAGGGTGCGATTTCGTATGATAACGGGAGCACTCTCGTGCTCATTCCACGCACACTGACTGCAAAACTGTACGTCCATCTCGTGATTCGAACTGTCGTACTGCCATTCATGAACAGCATTACAGGATGTATTTTTCCAACAGCACAACGCACGCCCACATACCACTGTTGTAACCCAACATGCTCTAGGAGTGTCGACATTATGCTTGACCTGCTCGTTCATGAGATCTGTCTCCAATCGAGCATACATGGAACATCATCGGACGACGTCTCCAGCGACATCCATAATCAGCGTTAACCGTCCCTGTATAGACCAACCAATTGCAACAGGCATTGAGCTCCGTCCCAGAAAATGACATTGGCACCTGTACAACACAATATATTCACGTTTGCATTCCTTGCATTCAGCATTCTGGCGGTTACACTGCCTGTTAATGTACCAGGATATTACATTTGCAATGTTTTATTTCGGGCTTACATTAACCTATGATGTTGCCATGTTAATCACTTAAATATTTCACCTAGACAAATGTGTTCGCAATATTTCACTGCTCTACATTGGTTATTTTTTGTTGTTGCGATTTTTTTCTTTACTGTATATCCAAAACACTAAGTAGTTGCGAGCGTTGTTTTCGTCAAGTTATGGCAGAAAATTTTGCGAATTTTCTGGAGTATTCAAATAATGCTCAATGTTTATAGCTGCCGTATTATCTCATCGACATTTTTTTAAGAAAGCTAAAGTCGGTTAAGATTATCTCTGAATGTTCCTAAGCCCTACATCTGTAACATCCCCCTACTTGACCATCTACGTGCTTCATACCCTCAACTGTTGCGGCCAGATAGCTACGTGACTACCATGCACTACGTTATGTCAACGGCTCATCCGTACACATGTATCCCAATACCCAGAAACAGAGACTGAGTACCTCTTATCTCATCACAAAGTAAACATAACGTCTCACTTATCTAATCTCCTAGCTGTGCCCAGCCAAAAAACAAAAGCACTTGCAAAATGCTTCCCCATTACTATACTCTGAGCAAAATTACTGTTACTTTTACTAAGAAGCTGAAGTACTTCTATCTATCTATCACCCTCAGAACGTTTCAAAATGGTTCAAATGGCTCTGAGCACTATGGGACTTAACATCTCAGGTCATCAGTCCCCTAGAACTTAGAACTACTTAAACCTAACTAACGTAAGGTCAGCACACACATTCATGCCCGAGGCAAGATTCGAACCTGCGACCGTAGCGGTCGCGCGGTTCCAGACTGAAGCGCCTAGAACCGCTCGGCCACCAGCGGCCGGCCAGAACGTTTCCCCAGGAGTTAAAGTAAATAACCAGTTTGCCCTCTGTGAAACAGGATCGTATAAAGAATTTCAACAATTTATAGCGTACAGTTCATTTTTGCCATCCGTCTGCATTGGTCAGTGTGGCGACTGAAAACAGAGAATGCTGAGTTTCGTGCTGAATTTAAACGTTTTCATCTGAAGGTTTAGACAGCCGCACAAATCAAAACAGAACGAGATGAAGTTAACGTGGACTCTGCATCGTTATTGAATATGATTTACTTTTGGATTAATGAATTTAAACGTGGTCGCACAAGCACTGAAGACGAAGCATGCTCCAGCCACCCTACTGAGATCACAACAAAACAAACCACTGTCAGAATTCTGACATGGTAATGCAAGATCACCGAATACAGTTTTGTGAGATTATTGACACTGCAGGAACCTAAACTGCGTGAGTTAATAATATCTTGCATGGAGACTTGGTTATGAAGAAGCACACGAGGTGTGTGTCGCGAAAAAAAAGCGCATCCGGCACAACATTCCAACACAATGCCTGACAATGTTTAAACGTAATCCACAATACTTTTTGCGCCAATTTGTAACAGTTGATGAAACCTGGATCCATCGTTACACACTAGAGTTAAAACGGCAGTAAAAATAATGGACAAACGCGTTTGGAAGTGCAGCGAAGAAGGCAAAGACCGCTTTGTCAGCTGGTACGATGATTACCATTGTTTTTTTGGGATTCCCAACGAATAATCCTCATAGATTACTTGAAAAAAGGCAGAACCATAACTGTACTCAGTTAAGCTTCACTGTTGGTTCGTTTGAAACTTGCGTTGGCTGAAAAAAAAGACAAACGTTGGAACGCAAAAATGTGCTGTTTCATCAGGATAAAGCACCATCCCACACTTCAGTGACAACAATGGCGTAAGTGCACGAAATCCTAAGCGACAGACTTAGCCCAAATTGAACGCTAACTTGAAACTTTGGCTTGCTGGGAAGAAATTTTCATCAAATGAGGAAGTGACAGTCGCAGTGTCCGAGTATTTTGCGGAGTTTGACAGTACCTACTTTTACGATGGTATGAAAAAGCTGGAGGATTGCCTAACAAAGTTTATATCACTCAAATGAGACTATGTCCAAAAGTAAGGTTAGTTGTTGTCTTGCTTTTTAGCTGCCTTATTAACCACCCTTTTTAGAGCAAATGCTCCCGTCTTCACTCACTTACTTTTCTTTTACTTTTCATATCTCAAGCAGTCACCTCATTTTCTTTTACCTTATCTTCATTGAGTTTCAGCACTTCCCACTTTTTCTCTCTCTTCCACGTCTCCCGTCGTGTCTATTGTCTGCTATCCCCAATAGTTTAATCATACCTTTTTGTAAATTGTCTTTATTGATGTATTTCCCATGAACGAATGTTTTATAATATCGTGTATTACATATAACCTATAACTTGCTTATAGCAGTCAGTGTAATTAAAATACGTATAATGTCTGATTATAAGTATAGAAGAGCATATTTGACGGTCCTAATCTTGCCGGGTTAAATAAAACAGTCAGTAAATAAATATGATTTTTTCTGTGTTATTTGATAAGGGAATTCCAGGAGGAATTTACGCACAAAAATGCATTAACTTTGATCAAATAGTAACAAGACAACAGCACTGTAAACTACGTAGCTTCCCTCAAGAGACGAGGTCCCACACGCTTCTGCCCCGTTGTACCAAACTGAAGCAACCAGACAACACAGGTATGAGTAGTCTGTCCACCACCTGGTCGTTTGATCACCATCAGTCAGTGCATTGCTGTTTTAGAAATGAGACAATTTGTTCCTGAAGTATTCCGACTACCGCAGTATATATTCCATTTCAAAAACTGGATACGTTTCTCGTTCATAGCGAATGTCGCCGAAATGTCAGAAAAGCTATGCGCTTGTATGCTGAAAGCTATGCTAACCCTGCCAAGCGCTTTCAGTCTGTTTTTGCAAAACTTATAAAGAAAATGTAAGAACCTGGAAATGCGAAAAATAAAATACACCAATTAAAAAATGGTTCAAATGGCTCTAAGCACTATGGTACTTAACATCTGAGGTCATTAGTCCCCTAGACGTAGAAAAACCTGACTAACCTAAGGACAGCATGCATATCCATGCCCGAGGCAGGATTCGAACCTGCGACCGTAGCAGCAGCGCGGTTCCGGCACCAATGAAAAAGGACGGCAAGTGATAGATAATGCAAACAACATTTCGGCAGAAGTAACACACAATTAAAGTAGCGTTCTGCCTACACTACATCTGTACACATTTCAACCATCATTCACTCCATCGCTAGCTTCATACCAGTGACTTTCAAAATTATTTCCAGTTTTCCAAATTATGTTTATGAAAACAGCAAACTGATACGGTATTTCAGTGTAAAATTTTGTTTACAGATGAAGCGTTGTTTACAACGACGGTCAACTCAATATTCACAACACGTAGTAGTGGCCAGTTGAAACTCTCCACTTGCTAAGAGAGGTAGATAAACAAAGATGTAGATGTGTTAGCGCGTGGTGCGGGCGTTTCAGGAATCCCATCACTGGTCGCTGATTTGATGTTCTTCATGTTTCAGTGCGATAGGACGTGAAATGTGCGTAGTTTTTAGAACTGTGGCGTGTTCCTTGCTAACGAGGCTGTATTTCCAATTTTATGACAATTACGCCTGCACTCATAGGTACAATAACTTTGGACGCTTTTTAAATATACACAGGAACAGACTTGTATGGCATAATGTGCCATGAATGAATTGTCTGTAAAATACTTGATAATGATCCAAGAGCGAAATTGTGCAATCTTAAAAGCAATAAAGGTAAAAATGACAGCTGCAGGTGCCACTTAAGCATTTAAACAGTAGCTGTTTTATTGACGGGATGCTGACTAGCCAGAAGTACTTACAATTACGTTGCCGCAGGTATTGGATGCATTCGAATGAACATAAGACAGCCGGCGATGGATGTTTCGTCCATTCCACACAGTTAACTACAGATACTCTGAACAAAATATTGGTACGAGAGATCTACGAGGAAACAACAACGACTTCCTACGAAATGCCATAAAACATGGGCCTGTGCTACAGTAAGTCTAGATGAAGCTCAGCATCTAGGAATGTCTGTCTCAAATCGCTTCATAACATACCTCATTCCTAAAATTCAACATTTTGAGCTCTTGATAATAATAAACAGCCGAACCGTACGAGAGTTGTTTGCCTAGATTCGGTACAACAGGGCACATGTTTATAGGGCGTCCTCTGCTAACGGCAGCAGTGGTTTGTGTCGCCATTATCTTGTTGCTATTTGATCACGTTCCAGACATTGGTGTACTGTTGGTGACACCCTCTTCGAAAGTTCCTTCCAAGGCCAGAGAAAAAGTATATATATCCATTAAAAATAAACATAGTTGCTATCACTATTCGATGACAATAAAGTCTGGAACCGCGCGACCGCTACGGCCGCAGGTTCGAATCCTGCATCGGGCATGGATGTGTGTGATGTCCTTAGGTTAGTTAAGTTTAATTAGTTCTAAGTTCTTAGGGACTGATGACCTTAGAAGTTAAGTGCCATAGTGCTCAGAGCGCGTCCTTACTCTGTGATGGTCGTCAGCTCAGCGGCTGAACAGCCAGTGTACTCCACACATGTCCCCTCCTTTTGCCGTTCTCGCATTTAGCAAAAATTTTAGATACACTATTGGCCACTAAAATTGCTACACCAAGAAGAAATGCAGATGATAAACGGGTATTCATTGGACAAATATATTATATTAGAACCGACATGTAATTACATTTGCACGCAGTTTGGGTGCATAGATCCTGGAAAATCAGTACCCAGAACAACCACCTGTGGCCGTAATAACGGCCTTGATACGGCCTGGGCATTGAGTCAAATAGAGCTTGGATGGTGTGTACAATGGCAACCAACACCATCACGCCGGGTGATACGCCAGTGCAGATGGTTGTTGTCTTGCAAACGTCCCCATCTGTTGACTCAGGGATCGAGACGTGGCTGCACGATCCGTTTCAGCCATGCGGATACGATGCCTGTCATCTCGACTGCTAGTGATACGACGCCGTTGGGATCCAGCACGGTGTTCTGTATTACTCCCCTGAACCCACCGATTCCGTATTCTGCTAACAGTCATTGGATCTACAATCCGACCTTTATCAAAGTCGGAAAGGTGATGGTACGCATTCCTCCTTCTTACACGAGGCATCACAACAACGTTTCACCAGGCAACGCCGGTCAACTGCTGTTTGTGTATGAGGAATCGGTTGGAAACTTCCCTCATGTCAGCACGTTGTAGGTGTCGCCTCCGGCGGCAACCTTCTATGAATGCTCTGAAAAGTTAATCATTTGCATATCACAGCATCTTCTTCCTGTCGGTTAAATTTCGCGTCTGTAGCACATCATCTTGGTGGTGTAGCAATTGTAATGGCCAGTAGTGTAGTACATACCCTACAGATGTTAGTACTCTATACTGACACTGCTAAGAACATTTAAGTATAACGTCTCCACGATGCTGCACAGAAAGAAGAGCCAACATTTCACTGTTATGTCCTTGACCGAGTCGTGTATCATGATGGTGAATGATGTGCACGCATTGGAATAACAACTGGTTATTAACAGCGAACTAATCTGAGTAGAGCTTCTGTCCATGAACGTCATAGTGGCAGTGACCAGTCAGGTGCTGTAGAAGAGTAGCGACATTATTCCATAAGCCTATAAGCCTGTGAACAGTTAACAGGTGAGCAGCCAGGTGCTGCAGCGACACGGTCCCACGACGTGGGCAAAGCGGGACTCTCGGGAGCGGCTCATTGGCACTTCCCGACATGTCGAGAGCAGAGGCAGGCGCTGGATTCGTAACAGAGAGTCGAGCAGCTGACAGTCTATCTGGTGCCAGGAGCGTAACTGGCTGTCGAGGGACTGAACAGCGCCCTAAGTACACGTCCGTAGAAGATTATAAGCGCGGTGTGACGTGGACACGTGACTGCACGGACGCGAATAGATGCCTGTGACTGCAGCACTGTTTATCGTGACCTGCACGCCACGTATCGGCACGGCTTGTGCCCCCAGACACTGTTATAGCTACAGGAGGCTTGACGGTAAATGTTTCAGAGGTTTTTCTGTTGATAAACACTTTCAGGGGTCATGTCTGGCCTTCAAAGCATATCTGCGCGTGCGTGGTGGCCGAATATTCAGGGGCTCAGTACTGCGTATACTACCAAGGCTACTCGGAAAGTAAGGTCCGATCGTTCGTTAAATGGAAACCACAGTGAAAATCCGAAGAAACTTTGCATAGATGTTGTTGTAACTGACAATTCGAACATTTATTCAACACAACTTTTATTTACGTGAGTCTGCATGGAAATGACTGAATAACAACGAAAAGTCACAATCACAAAGCCAGTAAGAATTTCCTACTAGAGACAACGAAAGATAACTTCTAAGTTTCCCACAAGAGTCCGTTGTAACACACACATGCTTAATTCCAAGTACTATCCCAATGGTGAAGACATAGTCTTCCGTGGAGACGTCCTTGAGGTCGGTCTTCGGCGTGAACTGACGTCTGGTGTTTCTTTAGGGGAATATAAAACAGAGTAAACGGAGCAAATGGAGGTAAAAATAGACTGACATGGAGACGTTCATGGGGGACAGTTAAAAAAGTCACCAGAAAGTTAAAAAACACAGTTGGCGATTCTTAAAACACAGAGAAGACACTGAATGGACATGCACAGGTTAAACGCCGGCCACAGTATTAAAAACACTGCAGAAGAACACACTTAAAACCCACTTGTAGAACACGCGACGAAGAATAAAACTGCCAGGAGGGACCTGCCGAGGGAAAGGTCAGAGAGGATGGAAAAGGAGAGGAGAGCAAGGGGCAGCAGGGGAAGTGGCGGGATGAAGAGAGGAGGGGCGTCAGCGGGTACACGAAGAGGCAGGAGACACGTGGGGTGGGAGATGAAGAGGGAAGACAGGGCAGGAGGGAGTGCAGAGATACTGAAAGGGGGCACAAGAGAGGGAGGGGGAATAGGTGGGGGAGGCCGCTCAGGAGGAGGGAGGGGAAGGAGAGGGAGCCCTGAGGAGGAAGCAGGAAGATGGGGTTACAGTTGGGACATCCAGTGCTGGTTCTAGCCTTTAAATAGTATTGGCCAGCCAATCAGATGTTGGTGTAGTAATACTTCCTGCAGGCCATCCGAAACTCCCTCTGCAGGAAGTAGTACGCGGAATGTCGGTTTCCAAAACAGCCGATGTTTACCATTGCTTACGCCTTTTCGCATAGGCAACCTCGGCCCTGTGTCGTGTTAGATGTGTTACCGACACGCAGGGGCTACCTCGGCGACGGCGTAACAGATGTATTGGACAGTATCTCTGGTGGTCCCGTCGCTCGCGTCACGTCGCTCAATCTACGAGGCCTGTTCAGAAAGTAAGCTCCGATTGATTGCCAAATTGAAACCACAGTGAACATCAGAAATGTTTTACTTGTAACAATTAGCTACACCTTTCAGCTACTTCTCTACGTAGTCGCCGTTCTGACTTAGACTTTTGTCATAGCGTTGTACCAACTTTTCAATAGCCTCATCATAGAAGGCAGCCGCCAGTGCTTTCCGCCAATTCTCCACGCTGGCCTACACCTCGTTGTCTGTGCCAAAATGTTGTCTTCAAAGACAGCGGTTCATGTGACCAGAGATGAAACTCAGGGGGAGACAATTGCGGACTGTATTGTGGGTAATCTCACATTTCCATTTGAAAACGATGCAGGAGCATCTTCATTGCCCCTGCAGAACGCGGCTGAGAATTGTCTTGAAGAAGAAACAGCACGACAGTTATGTAATGTTAGCTGCATAGCTTCAGGCGAAATTTCTCACCAGGCCCTCGTACTTGGCGGCAGACACTATTTTCTAGACATCTTTACGCACTCACTGCGAGCTCAGAAATGAGAAGAGCGACGTGATGCTAACTGGGGTTATACTAGAGACACTACCCAACACATCTGTGCAAAGCTTTATCGGATTTTCATAGTCGTTTCCATTTCGCGACCGATCGGAGCTTACTTTCTGAACGCCCCTCGTAAATACGAGGCCACAGTGACCACATAAAAATGCCTACAAAGTAGTGTCTCTCACAAAGTACGAATGCCTATGCCAGATTTAGACTCATTTCACACAGTCATGATAACCTTACCGCCATGCATTTCGTTCTTCATGAGAATTCTCGGCCGCACATTACAGAGGAAATGAGGACGCTCCAGCAGCTCTTTCGATAATAAGTGTTCGATCACTCACCATACAGCCCGAACTTGGCTCTGTCTGATTTTCATCTCTCCATGTATGAGCCGTTGGTTATGGAGACAGAATTTTGGCACAGGCAACAAGCTACAGATCAGGGCAGAGAATTGGCAGAAAGTACTGACAAGAGTGTTGTAGCGTTGGTACAGTGCTGCTACAAATATCTATGTAGAGAAGTAGCTGCAGGTGCAGTTAACAGTTGCAAATAAAACTTTTTTGATTTTCAATGTGATTTCCATTTTGCGATCGATCTGACCTTACCTTCCGAACAACCCTTGCCTTTACTGCAGAGTGCAAGAGCACGACTGCAGTGAACTGCTCGTCCACTGCTTCCGCGTTAATTCAAGTGGATCCAACAACACAGCGTAAGTATGCAGTCCAAAATCGCGATACAGCTACGCAGCAATACACTACGAGAAATAATTCTATAGTAATGTGACGAGTCTTCTTTTTCACACGCCAATACTTACATCACAGTCACGCCAATTTATGCTTGAGGAACGACTTCTACGTGTGCATAGCTGTCCAGTGTCAGCTCCTGAAATGTAGCCAGTGGTCGGCTCACTCCAGACATCATTGTACCCTACTGTCGCACCTTTTGCAATTTTTGTAGCTACTGCCAGGGCCGCATTCTATAGAACCACAACACAGAAATTTTAAATAAAAAAGTGTTTGTTGCAAAACTGTGGTGCAGACAAGACACAGACGTAATTATTTTTAAAAAAAATTTTATCGTAACAGTTATACTACAACCCATTGTAGTATAAATATCAAGGTAAAACATTTATAACAATAACTCTGTATTTTTTTAGAAATGCTCTTGTTTAAATTTTTCGATTTCCCTCTGAAATTTTCACAGTAGTCGGACCTTGCTATGACGTCACGAGCCAGTATGCTATCCTGTCAGACAATATGGATCTTAAGACATCTAGTACGTTTCTCGAAATATCCCATTAACGGATAAAGTTACCCGAAAGTGGTTTACCGCAGCTTATAGATATCAAGAATTCACGACAACCGACAGAGTCAAGTGCAAAACTTTGTCAGAATCTATATTACAACATTACGATGGCTGTACCCAATCTCTGTAGTGCCAGAAGTGAAACTGGAGTGGCGGTTGCATCTGTTATTGCAGGCGAATAGCAACAATTTAACAGGATATTTTTCTGTTTTCCGCAACAGCCAATTATTAATAAATGCCATATAATACAAAATAATGATGAAAGGAAATAAATTTGACGGTAGCAATGCGAAACGAAAATTCGTTTCATATTTTTGACTCATAGCTTTATTGGATTGTAAATTGAGTATTAACATTGTATTCACTGGTAGGGTTCGCACCACAGGCTCAGCTTAGGGTCCTACTGATCGTATATATATCTCTGGGCAGAACGTCTGAAATGTGACTCTGGCTGATGTCTGGTTATCCATTGCGTATACACGCTTGATATCGTTAAAGGCCAATTACACATAGGCTGTACCAAATGTAAGTGGTTCGCACATTCAGCTGAGGCTGAATAGTAAATGACTCAACTCGTCCGTCAACTTCGGTGCCTAACATTCAGCAGCAACTGGTAAAATGCTGAATATATCCAGCCGATAAGGTAATTGATGAGTCATATGAACAGGAACAGCAAGTTCTAACGTATCTCTCAAATTCTGGTGACCACCAGTGGCTGGTCGCCAATACAGCACAGGGTCGCAACTTCTGCATTACGTGAAACATTCAAACCTCTCCTTTTTCGATCATGCTGTACACACCGCTGACCAACCAGTATTCTGAAACCTGTCAAAAAGACTGTGAGTATATAGTTATGCGCAGAGACATACGATTTCATTGTGCAACGAATGCCACAAATGACAAAACTACATGTTGTTGTGGTCTTCAGTCCGAAGAATGAGGCAGCTCTCCACGCTACTCTATCCCATGCGAGCCTCTTCATCTCCGAATAACTACTGCAACCTACATCTTTCTCAATCTGCTTACTGTATTCATCTCTGGGTCTCCTTCTCAGATTTTTACACCCCACACTTCCCTCAAATACTAAATTTGTGATCTCCCGATTTCTCAGAATGTGTCCTACCAGAAGAGCCCTTCTTTTGGTCAAGTTGTGCCACAAATTCCTTGTCTTCTCGATCCTATACAGTACTTCCTCATTAGTTACGTTATCGACCCAGCTAATCTTCAGAATTCTTCTGTAGCATAACATTTCAAAAACTTCTATTTTTATCTAAACTGTTTACCATCCACATTTCACTCCCATACATGGCTACACTTTAGAAAAGACATCCTCTAATTCTACAAATGCTGTAAATGTAAATTTGCCTTTCCTTAACCTCTCTTCTAAGATAAATCGTATGGCCAGTATACCCTCGCGTGTTCCGAAATTTTGTCCGGAATCCAAACTGACCTTCCCCGAGGTCTGCTTCTACCACTTTTCATTCTTCTGTAAAGTTGTTGTGTTCGTATTTTGCAGCCATGATATATTAAACTGATAGTTCGGTAATTTCACACCTGTCAGCAACTGCTTTCTTTGGAATTGAATTACCACATTCTTCTTGAAGTCTGAGGGTATCTCGCCTGTCTCATACATCTTGGACGCCAGATGGAAGAGTTTCTCATGGGTGGCTCTCCCAAGGCTGTATGTAGTTCTGACTATGGCACGTACTCTCAAGGCTTTGTTTCGACTTAGATCTTTCAGATCTCTGTTAAATTCTTATAGTAATATCATATTTCTCACTTTACCTTCAACTACGTCCACTTCCCTTTCTATAATATTCCTCTTAAGTTCATCTTAAATATATATACTCTCTACATACTCCTTCCACCTTTCAGCCTTCCCTCCTTGCTTAGGACTGGTTTACCATCTGAACTCTTAATATTCATACAGCTGCTTCTCTTCTCCGAAACGCCTCTTTAATTTTCCTGTAGGCGTTACCTACCTTTCCCCTAGTCAAATAGGCTTCTAAATCCTTACATTTGTCTTCTAGCCATTCCTGATCAGCAATTTTGCACTTGCTGTCACTCTGTATTCCCTTTCTCATGCTTCATTTGCTACAGTTTCAAGTCTTCTCCTATCATCAGTTAAATTCAATGTCTTTTGTCTTGTCCCAGGACTAGTAATGGTTTAAAGTAAAATCTATTACTCGTAATAGTTTAAAGCAAAATTTGGTTTTTTCCCTTGAGAAAGACTGTGATAAGTCAGCGAAATCAGGCGTATATAAGATTATGTGTGATGATTGCCCATCTTATTACATAGGTCAAACAGGCAGAACTATAGCAGTAAGGTTTAAAGAACATCTTCCAATAAAGGGCGTAGGAACACGGGGGTCAGCCTTTGCGGAACATCTGGTGCAAATGGCTCATACACCTAAACCTTTACGTGACATAGAGCTACTACATCATGAAGTTAAGAGATATAGACAAGCTTGAGGAACTACAAATCTATGCACACCTAATTACAGATAGCGGCAATTTACTGAACGATCTACTGTATCTAAAAAATAGGGCGTACTTCGAAGGCTTCCAGCCTATATTAGGTTTACGATAATTCATAATGCATGTGACCTTTACAGTTTCTGTAATTATAGAACCTTTCCCACAAATGTTCATACTAGATTTGTTGGTCAGTTTATAAGGCTCTGTAGTAGAATGTAAAACGTAGTCATGCCGGATACTGTAATTAACTTACAATAATAAAGTATAAAATTAAGTCATATCAAAAGTGTTATCTGACGCGTGCGTAATAAGAGTTTGATTCTATACGTCTCGCGCATGCGCGCCGCCCTCTGTGAGGCAGACCGCGAAGCCCTCACGGTCCGCAGTTTCTAGTCACACTACGAGGCCCATACAACGGGCTTAAAGTGAATTTGCTACAGCTTGTTTAATAGAAGTGACAAAACCTTACGGTTATGCATCAAGTTTTATAAAGTTGACTTATGATATGGCTTGTTTTAAGCAAACATTTAAATAATATTTTATGTAAGTACTACACATTGCATCCTGTAGGATGAACATATCTAATATAATTTACTAGCACATTATAATATTAACTTTTTGCAGGTTCTGAAGAAGACGTTATTACTAACGTTGAAACCTAGGTAAACGATAAAGTTAACCTGCAACTGTAGGCTGTATATTCTTATATAAACAATATCAGTAGCTGTCGCTACATAAAAATGTTAAAAATTATGAACACCTATATCTTTTCGTACGAGCTCTGATTTCCTTTATTTTATCGTGGTGATCGTTTCTCCCTATGTAGGATGGTGTCAACAAAATATTTTCTAAATCGTTTTGCAATTTGTTTTGATCTTCTGATGACTTTATTAGTCGGTAAAAGACAGCGCATCTGCAAACACCCTAAAACAGCTGCTCAGATTGTTTAGAGGGAAGAATGATAGTTGCACATAGTTTTAGCACGAAAGCCATATATGTTTGAATTGCTGTTGGGTACGGATATCATCTAATTCTCCCCAGACCCTTAACATCTGATATTCATACCACCCAAAAATATGCACTGCAAACGTGAATCCGGGATTTTATTTCACTTTGCTTGTAATAAGTGGGCTGCGTTAAATATTTGTCTAGTTGATTTCAAGTGTATTACTGGCTCACTTGTTCGTGTTTTAACTCCAGAATAAACATAAATAATAACATTCAATAAAGAGGAACTCACTGGTTCTCAATTTCAAAGAGACAGCAAGAAAGTTTTTTAAAGATTTCTGTGCGTGTGGAATAGACAAGGCCCGAGGATGACACAAGGGGCAAATCCGTGAGCGGAGTTCTCGGCTTTAGAGTTGCTAGCAGGACACGTAGTGTTGGTCGCGTGGCCAGACGCCATCAGCAGCCGTCAGGGCGAGGCGAGTGCCCCCGCGAGGCTGTTGGCTGATGACAGCTCTGGGCTGCCCTCCTCTCGCTAATTGGCTCGCCACAGCACGCGACGCCCGAGCTACCAGCCGCCGACCTCACCCACTCCCAAACACCGCAGCCGAGATAGCGACAGGCGCCTTGCTGGGACGCTCTAGGGAAGAAAGGGCAGTGAAGAAGTCTCACCCAGCTTCAGCACAGCCAGATCAACTCGTGACTGCTACGTGCTCTCACAGTGAAGCAGCTTTTGGAGTAATTCCTAAAGGGTCTCTGCATTAGCCTCTTCATGATGTTGCCATACCACACAGCTTCATTTATTTGCCTCTGGCACATTGTTGGTGCAAACATCTGTAACCTTACATGTAAAGAACAAAAAGGGCAAGACTGAGCTGCTGAGTGTGTTTGTTGCGGCCACAGTATACTTACATACACTACTGGCCATTAAAATTGCTACACCACGAAGATGACGTGCTACGGACGCGAAACTTAACCGACAGGAAGAAGATGTTGTAGTATGCAAATGATTAGCTTTTTAAAGCATTCACACAAGGTTGGCGCCGGTGGCGACACCTACAACGTGCTGACATGAGGAAAGTTTCCAACCGATTTCTCATACACAAACAGCAGTTGACCGGCTTTGCCTGGTGAAACGTTGTTGTGATGCCTTCTGTAAGGAGGAGACATGCGTACCATCACGTTTCCGACTTTGATAAAGGTCGGATTGTAGGCTATCGCGATTGCGGTTTATCGTATCGCGACATTGCTGCTTGCGTTGGTCGAGATCCAATGACTGTTAGCAGAATATGGAATCGGTCGGTTCAAGAGGGTGATACGGAACGCCGTGCTGGGTCCCAACGGCCTCGTATCACTAGCAGTCGAGATGACAGTCATCTTATCCGCATGGCTGTAACGGATCGTACAGCCACGTCTCGATTCCTGAGCCAACAGATGGGGACGTTTGCAAGACAACAACCATCTGCACGAACAGTTCGACGACGTTTGCATCAGTATGGATTACCAGCTCGGAGACCATGGCTGCTTGACGCTGCATCATAGACAGGAGCGGCTGCGATGGTGTACTCAACGACGAACCTGGGTGCATGAATAACAAAACGGCATTTTTTCGGATGAATCCAGGTTCTGTTTACAGCAACATGATGGTCGCATCCGTGTTTGGCGACATCGCGTTGAACGCACATTGGAAGAGTGTATTCGTCATCGCGATACTGGTGCATCACCCAGCGTTATGGTATGGGGTGCCATTGGTTACACGTCTCGGTCACCTCTTGTTCGCACTGACGGCACTTTGAACACTGGACGTTACATTTCAGATGTGTTACGACCCGTGGCTCTACCCTTCATTCGATCCCTCCGAAAACCTACATTTTAGCAGGATAATGCAAGACAGCATGTTGCAGGTCCTGTACGGGCCTTTCTGTATACAGAAAATGTTCGACTGCTGCCCTGGCCAGCACATTCTCCAGATCTCTCACCAACTGAAAACGTCTCGGCAATGGTGGCCGAGCAAATTGGCTCGTCACAATACGCCAGTCACTACTCTTGATGAACTGTGGTATTGTTTGAAGCTGCATGGGCAGCTGTACCTGTACACGCCATCCAAAATCTGTTTGACTCAATGCGCAGCCGTATCAAGGCCGTTATTACGGCCAGACGTGGTTGTTCTGGGTACTGATTTCTCGGGATCTATGCACCGAAATTGGGTGAAAATGTAATCACATGTCAGTTCTAGTATAATATATTCCTCCAATGAATACCCGTTTATCATCTCCATTTCTTCTTGGTGTAGCAAATTTAATGTCCAGTAATGTATATTTAGTTTTAACATTTCATTAGGTTATTGGTACTTTTCGAAGCCCCACACATATGTTTGATACATTTAAGAGCCATGTTTCAATGTATCTATTCTTTCCTCTTCTTGTACTATAAGTTGAAAGTATGAATTAGAGTGTGCAAGTATTTCAGTGTGTAGATCCGTGGGAGTGTAGTAGTCTGCCAATGTGTCAGAACAGCCAACTGTAGGAAACACGTACCAGGTAGCAAAGAGGTTTTAGTTTGCCTTGGAGGAATCTTTTGTATACGTTGGCATCACAATAAGGTTCCTCTGGCCACTTCCGTAGTTACGGTGAGCGGTTATGGTTGGAGAGCGAATGCTCGCCGAGTGTTGCGTTGGACGCGAGACGGGTGAAGCCTACTGGCGGTAAGTGTGCTTCTCGATGAAAAGTTAATGTTGTGTTTAATGTAAGTTTCACAAAGCTAGTCCAAGTAAATGATTCCTTTCATCGTTCATAGTCTATTATCGTGTGCGATATTTATTTTACTTGCTAATTCACGAGTTGTTGAATGCGTTAAAATCCAGTGACGGTGTAGGCTGTTGTTCAGTTGAACTGTTAGTAAAACACGTGGAGCCGTGTTGAGTTTATTGTGATTCTGATCATTTTGTTTAGTATCCCTTTCGCGAAAGCATGTGTATTTCGTATGATTTCCATGATTTTATGACTGAATTTTGTGCAATTCGTCTCACTTGATAGCTTTCTTTGTGCACCCTTTTGTTTGTGAGGGCAACGTCAGCCGCGCGGGATTAGCCGAGCGGTCTCAGGCGCTGCAGTCATGGACTGTGCGGCTGGTCCCGGCGGAGATTCGAGTCCTCCCTCGGGCATGGATGTGTGTGTTTGTCCTTAGGATAATTTAGGTTAAGTAGCGTGTAAGCTTAGGGACTGATGACTTTAGCAGTTAAGTCCCATACGATTTCACACACATTTGAACATTTTTTTTTGACAACGTGATCGTGATCTAATGAGAAAGTCTACAGGGCCAAGGCCACAATGATCTTCCGCTGTAGAATATTTTAATTAATGGTGATTCTTATTTATGCCGCATTTTTATAGCAATTCCCTGTAATAGAAATTTTATCCATTTATCCCGCATGTTGAAATCAAGGGAATAGTTCCTCTTGCTACCAATGTGTGCTGTGGTGAAGGTTTTTAGTTCTTTTTCTTCCTGTTAGTCTGTCAAGTGCGTGTGAATGTAAGTGTTCGTGTTTAAATCATGCTTCGATCATTCCTCTACCACAGATCATAGACCTTGCAGGGTTGCAGGGGACCCCGAAGTAAAGTTCTTGGTTTAATTAGTATGCGACGTAATAGATTTCAGGCAACAGCAACCATCATATTACTCACTATACATATACATGTGTGCAATTAAATTTACCGATCTAATAAATGTTCTTTTGCCAGAATTTTTGTTTACGCTCTCACTGCTAGAATTCCACTCCATACTTCATCCAGCTCTGATGCATGGCACATCCTACTGCATTCCGTTTGCGCGACACTTGTACTGAGGCCATCTTCACATTAACTGTAAAGATACCCTTTAATTGTAAAGATTCCTTTCATTCCTTCACGATAAAATCCAGCTGTCATCTCCTTGACTTGTTTCGTGGTATCCTCAATTTTTTTTCTATTTGCGGGGGGGGGGGGGGGGGGTGCGGCGTGATCTTCTTTACATCTCAACGTAAGTGTGTAAGTGTTATATCCAGCAATCGTTGTAACGCGTTTTGTGTATTCTATTCAGGATCTACTTCCACCATTAATACCACTACTGTTCCTTTCAGCGCCAAGTCAACCGTTCCTATGGGCCGTTTCAGATGTCTTACTAATTTATCCCTTCTTCTGGAAAGTGTTTTCCATAAACATAACTGGTAACCTACTCTTCAAATGCTTCTTTTTGATAAAAATTTTTATACCTTTGATAGCACCAAATTTCAAATTCCGCCAGTTTGTTCTTCTCTTCGTTCCCATTTCCACGTTACGCTGCCATGCAACGCAATGGTCCACACTAAATCTCTTTCATTCAAAAATGCTTTCTCTGCCTATGTCTTTATCCGATATCTTCCTTGCTTAAACCATCCTGCCTAATCTTGCTTTCTGGACAGAACACTTACTGTGCCGTTAAAACTTTTTACGTCAAGCAAGTCGTTATTTTTTTGTGTTATCCACTTCTTTCAACAAGTCTTCTAAGTCTACCCTACATTCGACTAGAAGGCTTGTGACATCTGCGAACCGTACCACTGATATCTCATCCATCACCTTAAGCTTTACTTTCTGCTTCCAGCTTTCATTTATTGCTTCTTCCATGTGCAAGTTGAACAACAATGCAAACCTACCTGACATCCTTCTTTGTCAAGCTTGTCTTTCTTGACTTTCCAGTTTAGTTACTCCCTCTTCGGTTTTGCAGAAATTGTATATTATTCATCTGTGTCTATACTTCAAGCGCAATCTACTAAGTATTTTGAAGGTCTTGCGGCACCTTATAGTACAGCAGACAGTCCCAAAGTTTACTAATTCCCTGGAGCTGACCTGACTTTTTTCAAACTGCCCACCATTAACCAAGCGCAACTTCAAAATTCCTTTTCTAGCACACTTTCCGTTACTCAAACAAACATTTTCTTCCAGTACTTCAGTTTCTCTTTTTCTATTCTTCTACATTTTTTTCTGGTAAGGCGTTTACAAACGTGTCTCATCGAACTAACCGTCCCATAGCTTTCTTATTTATCCGCACTTGACTTCTTTGGAAAAGCAATGATAATGTTTTTTTTTTCCAAATCTGATGCTAAGTCACCCGTTTCAGATAACCTTTATGTTCCTAAATTTCCCAGATTCAAATAGATCCGGAGGTATATCAATGACTCTTGCTGAGATATTTGAAATGTAGCTTCAGCTTCGGATGAATAAAGTATCCAATAAAAATCCACACCCCTCGAAATGTCGAAAGAAGACCCCTTTTAAAATGCAACCTCTAATATTCAAAGTATACCTGCTTCCTCGCCATGGACATATGAAGCAAAACTAAAACGTACACTTACCTTTTCTGTCAAGGAGAGGAAACAACATTTACAGTAATCTATGAGCAAAGTTAGCCTCATACGTAGCGCTTTTTAAACTGAGTGTAGTCTATCTAGAGATCTGCCGATTCCATTTTCAGGTTTCGATTCAATTACAAACATACTGAATATCCAAAGTCAAATTCAGCCAACTACCTTTACTGTCTGAATTACTTTCTTCATATTTCTTTCCATCTCAAATGCAAAAGTAAGCTGTCTGAAATCTCTGTTCGTTGTATAGAGAGATTTTTTCTGTAGGAGCTCAAGTAATTGAAGTTGGAACAGGAAGTTCCCAAATGGGAGTGTTTCTAAATAATTTCCAGTTGTGGGATTTGTCCTTCAACCAAGGAAGCTCTCCAGCACACCGTGGTAGAAATCGAAGAATTGGAACTATTTTTAACGTACAATAATTCGCCCAGACAACAATATGAAGGACTTATGTGTGTTGGTGTGTGTGTGTATGTGTGTGAGTGTTTGTTTTTTTAGCCCATTCCAGAGGGTATCGGTCTGCAAATCTAAAACGACCCAGGCTTATTTTATTTAATGGGTACGCTCGATGTTTCCGTGTAAAGGACTATGGAAGATTTTGTATGTGATAAATAGAAACCGTTCTTCAGGGACCATTCAAATAGTAGACCATCGGCATTATTCATTCATGAGCAACGAAGTTTCAGTCTGACAGATGCAGTATCATCCACACATTATAGCTCATGAGTAGTAGGGCCAAATATGTTTTTCAGATACGCTACAAATAAGGCACATAGGAGTGGACATAGAATAGCTCCTTGAGGTATTCCCCAAATGTGGTCTTGCTTTCTAATGTAAACAGTTCTACGGTGTAAATAATTTTGAAGAAAACAAAGACAAGTGTGCGAAACACCCACTTGTTCATTGACAAAATTTTATTGTGTTCCAGACACCATTCGAATCGTAATTTGAGAAGACGTTCAAAAGGCTTTACTGAGCACGATAACAGTGCTGTTGAATGACAGTCATCTCCTATTGTACGATCTTTACTGGGCTTTAAGACCTGCAACAGAATTTTTTCGCTGTTATCGCTAATTTAGATATCTTAAGGTAATTTATTTGATCAATTTCGGGTGCCGTGATTAGTAGAACACTTAAGAGGCATTTCTAATTCTTGGATTGGAAATGGTTTTGTAAATAATTCACTAGATAACTGTGAATCTTCATGAATGCTGCTTTCGAACAGGAATGTTTCTCTTTCTACTGATGGAGGTGCAATAATATATGCGAAGTCTTCAGTCCAATAGTTTATAGATTCTGACATCCATAAAGCACTAAATGAATTACTTCAAAAAAAGAAATTCACGATGGAATCTGAAACCAATAAATCAATAAACTTTCTAGACGTAACACTCAGCAACATCGACAATACACACAAATTTGAAATTTACAGGAAACTCATAACTTCTTCTTGTCAGTGTTTTCCATGTATTGCTTTTCTCCTCATTCCTTACTTTATCCGGTTTTCCCACTGTCCAGGTTTCACTAGCATACAGTGGTGTGCTCCGGACGTACTGCTCAGACTACGTTTAAGATTAGCACGACAGCCATCTTCTATGCAAAAACCGGGCCCTCTGTTTTCATGACAGGAACACTTAAATTGTCGATACCGTCACCTCCTTGTTATTTAAAGCATCAACTCTGACTGGTGCCGCCAACAGAGAGCTCAGAGAACAATCAATTAGAATAGTAGAATAAACACAATTATCGTTACGGTTCCCTATTTCTCAAGCCGTGGCGCATATAAAACCATAAACAGCCGACTGGAGAGCATGTCCGCCGTGTCGATCTGCGTAAGGCTGCAATTGTCGGGGAGACGAAGTATGATGTGCACAGAGGACGTGTCGTTGTCCCCTATATTTTAAGTTACTCAAGTACAGAGTTATATTTACGACTCAAGACAATCTGCTTGCACACTTTGCAGGAATAGACACTTGACTCAAGGGCGTAGTCGTAAGTGAGCACTTCAGAATTCCTAAAGCTGCATGGAGAAGCACCGAATTGTTCCTCTGCTCGCAAAGAAACGAAATTATTCTACTTCAAGCGGCACAATCAGCATTTCACTTGACGCTTTGCCGGCAATGTCTCAAAGAAAGTATATGCTTTCCAGCGACGTGTGTCGGCTGGGCGCCCACCAGAGTCCACGTCACATTCTGCTTGGATGTTAGCAAACCTCAGGCTCTCTACTCAGCTAGTGATGGCCTTCGTTACAACCTGATTTCCTCCCACTATTTCTAGACGTGAGACAATTGGACAGCACTGAGCAGTTCGCACATAATGTTCTGGAAGCATCTAGAACAATTTAAAGCAATTTCCGATTGAAGCGCTCAGCCAATCACAAAGTCTCCTGGATACAGTGGTGGGAAAGTGCAACATATTCTGTATGGGAGGAATTCTTCACTGTTGACTCCCGGGTGCCTGTGTGGTTGCAGGAGATGCATTCCAATGGGGCTGAAAAAAGTGAAGGTGATTCTTGTCAGATAGTTATCTTTTCTGTCCCCTTTCAACTTTCGCCCGCACCCTAATCAGTGGAAGACGACGCTCGCTGAGCTGTTGCATAGGACAATTTTGTAGCCTGATGTAAAATTCTGCCCATCGGCCACTGAGAAAAATCTCTCAGCTCGTCCCTGAACTGCCTGAAGTCTGTCGTTTCCTCAGACGCTCTAGCTATACTAGCCAGTGCAAAAATTACTTTTGTAAAACACGCAGTACTACAGTTGTTAGTGTGAAGTTATCCAATATTAATCAGTACGATTAATAAACCAATAACCCAACTAACCCTCAATCCAAAATGATATAAATGTATTAATCTAATAGGCCAAATTAATTATTTTAATTGATCATGTAAGGATGCAAAATACCACCGACTTACACATTATTTCCGTATATCTGACTGGAAGCAAATCCCTGTTAGGTACATGCAATCATGGATGAATGAATCTTCTTGCAACAGTAAGACTACGCAGAAAAGATAGGCAAAGCATGGAAAGTTTAGCCATTGTTCTACAATGCCGCCTAGTCTGTCTCATTCTCCCATCACATGATACACATGAGTGCATCATTCGACAGTACCTTTAACAAACTTTTCCGAACACAGAGGAGATTTCTCTGCAAACTTTACCATCTTAAGCCTCTGGGTAAACTATAAATCCATAGCCATGAGGCCTGCGTATGAACTGTGTTGAAAAACTAAATGGATTTTTTGCTTTTTTGAACATTTGTCTACATCAGTGCTATACACTTCACAATAGTCCCCATTACGCCACAGCTTTTTTTAAATTACCCAAACACATCTGAATATCTTTGGATAGCTTCCAGCCCTCTAAGCGACGCGTTTTTTTTATCTCATTTGTGCTTTTCAAAGACGGATCTTTAAGGTCTTTATTTTGGGGAACAGAAAAACGGCATATGGGAACATTTCTAGTGATTATGTTGGGTGAGACACGATTAAAATATTGATTTACGCAAAAGTTTCTTGAAGAAGCAACAATGTGTGAGCTGGTGCTTTATCGTGATGCAAAAGCCATCAGCTTTTTTGCTACAAATTCGTCCTCAGTGACTGTTCTTTTGGAAAGACCTCATGGTGCACTACGTCGCTAACATCGGAGAACGCAGTAACCATACTCTTCACGTTGGGCCACACTTTCGGAGTTTTTTTCAGTCTTTGGAGCCCAGATGTTTCCGCTGGGACTATTGAGCTTCAGTTTCAATGTGAAATAAGTAATCCATGTCACTTCACCTATTATGTGGCATTTCAGTGCTACAGTTGTTAGTGTGAAGTTATCCAATATTAATCAGTACGATTAATAAACCAATAACCCAACTAACCCTCAATCCCAAATGATATAAATGTATTAATCTAATAGGCCAAATTAATTAGCCATTGTTCGACAATGTTGTTGACTTCATCTAGTGATTCCTGAGCAAACTTCAATGCCTTTTTTTTTCAGAATCCAAAAAAAATTCAGTTGAAATGACAAACTTATCAGTGACTCCTCTGACTTTGATTCGATGATCGTTCATAATCATTGCTTTCAACTTTTCCACGACTGCATCGGTTGATAATGTGATGCAGCGTCGAGGACGCCTGTCATAAACACCTTCACAGCCTTCTCCGAAAAGTTGATATCACTCGTAAACAATTGTTGTACTTGGTGTATCTCTGTTTCCTGTAATTGCACTCCTGCAGTGATTGGGTTCTGGAACAATGTTACCAAATTAAATAGTACAATGTAAATGAACACTCATTTCTTTCAACAAACGTACCCATATTATTCAGCTTGTATTAAAAACCGATAAGGATCTGTACTGGTAAAGACTAAGTCAAATATATCGTATAGTCACTCCCCAATGCTAACACAGCCAGAACTAATAAGTTTCTTTCTTACGTCATTGAATGACAGTGGCTATGGTGGTTGCTGTCGTTGTGGAATGTTTATTTTAGACTGGTGATTTCAGATTGGCTGAAGCTCGTACTGAAAATCGATGCAAACTGCATATGAACTCCGCATGAACTGCTGCTAACTCACTGGGGTGCGAGTTAAATAGCCACCAAGGCTGATTCTCTTTATCCATGCTATTAGCTGTGGTCATAGAGCGATAAGACACATCCCACTCGTTGGCTACCCACACAGAGTGATAACGCTCTGCCCGAATCAAAAACGTTTTATTTGCAACATTTACCCACATCTCTCAGTTACTTTTTTGCACAGTTGCACATTTGTCGTAGTGTGGTAACAGCGTTCATAGAAGGCATTGCCTGTGATTTCCGTCAATTCCCTAGTCTGGCCTGCAGCTCGTTGTCCGAGCGGTACTCATATCCATTGTAGAGATGAAAATCAGAGGAATCCATGTCCGGGCTGTAAAGTAGGATATCAAATACTTTCCATCTTCGTTGTCACTGCAGTGTGCGGCCAAGAATTGCCATCAAGAAGGAAATTAGTGACAGTTACGTTATATGAGCTGCCTGAAATCAGGCGAAACCTCTCAGCAGGACTTCACACTTGGCGGGAGACACAATTTTCCAGGAAGTTTTATTTGCGCGCTCAGAAGTGAAAAGTGCGACGTGGCGCGATAGGTTGGCATACTAGAGATACAGCGCAACACATCTGCGCAAAGCTTCACCGGATTTTCACTGAGGTTTTAATTTTGCGATCGTTCGGCATTTGAAGAAAAAATAGCTGTCTTAATGGTTGCGCTGGATTTGCCTTGGCATTGGCTGAGGCAGCACGCCACTGTGATTGGCAGGGGTAGTGGCGCAGTACTAACATCAGATAAGTCATTAGTAATACTTAACGTTTATAATGCTCTGATACACTTTTTTCCGATGGCCATTCTGAAAGTAAGGTCCGATCGATCGCGCAATAGAAACTACAGTGAAAATCCGATGAAACTTTGCACAGATGTGTTGGACAGTGTCTCTAGTATGCCCGTAGATTGCGTCACGTCACTCTTTTCAGTTTTGAGCGCTCAGTGACCACATAAATATGGCTAGAAAAAAGTTACTCCCGCCACGTGTGAGGGTTGGTGAGAGATTTCCCCTGAAGCTATTCAGCCCACAAAACACGACTGTCATGCATTTTCTTCTTCATGAAAATTCTCGCCCGCACTCTGCAGGGCCATTGAAGATTTTCCTACAACGTTTTCGGTGGCAAGTGTTTGATTACCAACAATACAACCCGCAATTGGCTCCCACTGAGAATCCTTTCTGCTCACACGAACCACTGGCTATCAAGACAACATTTTGGCACAGACAAAGAGCTGTAGACCATCGTAGAGATTTGGCGGAAAGCATAAGCGCTTGCCTTACGACGAGGGCATTGAAAAGTTTTACAACGCTACGACAAATGTCAGTCTGAGCGGCGACTATGTAGAGAAGTAGAGGGAAGATCTAGCTAACTGTTTCAAATAAAACATTTTTGAATTTCACAGTGGTTTCCATGTCGCGACCGACAGGATCTTACTTTCCGAGTAGCTCTGGTAGATCCTTATAGCAGGATTGAATACAAATACTGTCTACAAGTTAAATAACCGTCAATACTACCAGAACACGTAAATTTTTGACAGCTGACTACAGATAAATAGCTGATGTGGCTAACATTATACGCATACTTTTCAGAGCTGTTTGCCTTAAAAAAAGGAAAACATCGCTCGAATCTAACAAATGAAATAAAGTCACCATTATTTTTTAAACACTCCATATACGAGGGTCACTCCAAAAGAAATGCACATTATTTATTTTAAATCCATCTTTTATTCTACATGTTTGAAAGTTTTACAGTGTGTAGATACATCCTTTAGGAACAATATTTTCATTTCTCCACATAATTTCCATCCCTCTCAACTGCCTTACGCCATCTTGGAACCAGCGCCTGTGTACCCGCACGGTAAAATTCTGGACCAACCTGATGGAGCCACTGTTTGGCAGCGTGCACAAGGGAGTCATCATCTTCAAACTTTGTTCCACGAAGAGAGTCTTTCAGTTTCCCAATGAGACGATAGTCACATGGAGCCAGGTCAGTACTGTAAGGTGGGTGTTTCAGTGTTGTCCATCCGAGTTTTGTGATCGCTTCCATGGTTTTCTGACTGACATGTGGCCGTGCATTGTCGTGCAACAGCAAAACAGTCTGCTTTTGCCGATGTGGTCGAACAAGACTCAGTTGAGCTTGACGTTTCTTCAGTGTCATTACATATGCATCAGAATTTATGGTGGTTCCACTTGGCATGATGTCCACAAGCAAGTCCTTCGGAATAGAAAAACACTTTTCCAGCAGAAGGTGTGGTTTTGATTTTTTTTCTTGGGTGAATTTGCATGATGGCACTCAATTGATTGCCTCTTCGTCTCTGGTGAAAAATGATGGAGCCATGTTTCATTACCTGTCACAAATGTCCCAAGAAACTCATCTCCACCATTCTCGTACTGTTCCAAAAGTTCGCTGCATATCGTTTTTCGTGTTCCTTTGTGAGCCGCTGTCCACATCCCGAGAACCCACCCGGCACAAACATTTTCTAGCGCCAATACTTTCAGTATTCTGCAAACACTTCCTTCCCCTATTCCAATGTAGCGTGACAATTCGTTCACTGCAATGCGTTTGCCAGCAGTTAATTCGTTAACTCTCTGCACATTGTCTGGAGTGTATGCAGTACGAGGCTTGCCGCTGCGAGGACAATCCTCAATATTGCCGTACCCGCTTTCATCACGTAACCTGCTTGCCCACCGACTAACTGTACTACGATCGACAGCAGTATCTCTATACACCTTTTTCAACCTCTTGTGGATGTTTCTCGTTTTCACAGCACAGGAACTCTATGACAGCACGTTGCTTCTGACGAACGTCAAATGTAGCAACCATCTTGAAGACATGCTGTGACGGTGCCACTCACGGGAACAGGTTGAACTAAAAAACTTCCTGGGCGATTAAAACTGTGTGCTGAACCGACACTCGAACTCGGGACCTTTGCCTTTCGCAGGCAAGTGCTCTACCACCTGAGCTACCCAAGCACGACTCACGCCCCGTCCTCACAGCTTTACTTCTGCCAGTACCTCGTCTCCCATCTTCCAAACTTTACAGAAGCTCTCCTGCGAACCTTTCATATCAGCGCACATTTCACCGCAGAGTGAAAATCACATTCCAGAAACATCCTCGAGGCTGTGGCTAAGCCATGTCTCCGCAATATCCTTTATTTCAGGAGTGCTAGTTCTGCAAGATTCGCAGGAGAGCTTCTGTAAAGTTTGAAAGGTAGGAGATGAGGTACTGGCAGAAGTAAAGCTGTGAGGACGGGGCGTGAGTCGTGCTTGCGTAGCTCAGATGGTAGGGCACTTTCCTGCGAAAGGCAAAGGTCCCGAGTTCGAGTCTCGGCCCGGCACACAGCTCTAATCTGCCAGGTAGTTTCATATCAGCGCACACTCTGGTGCAGAATGAAAATCACATTCCTGGTTTGAAAGTGTTGTTAATAAAAATTCTCTATTTGAACTAGACTGAACTGCATGTGACTGCTTTAGTCTTTAATAAAACTTACATCTGACTGCGTATTTAACTGAACTGAACTTTATCTGACTGCATGAAAATATTGTTGGAAAATTAATACTCAAAATACACATCTGACTGCATGAAAGTTCAGTGGTAAAAATAAATGAAAGTCACCAACCTGCATCTGACTGCGTCTGTGGACTTAGCTCGTGCACTCCTTCCCGTTTAGCCATTAATAAAACATATATTCAACTCAGCCGTAGTGCAATGGCATAAAATTGTCATTCTAGATAACTTTACTCATTTTGGCCCTGTTTGTTACTTAATAAAAATTATGTCCTGATCTGAATAATTTCCCAACTGTGCAATGGCATATAGATTATTTTACTCTGATAAATGAAATTATTAGCTTTACTCATGGGAACTTCACTTTAATGTGCCTTTTGGTTCAATGCAAGCACAGGATGCGGGGAACGACATAAGGTGTGAGATGAAACTCTAATTTTAACTAAAAATTATTTATTGTTCAAACTTTTAAGGCACATGTGAAAAACTAAAAAAAACTTCTTTAGCATGCATTTACGAGAAAGTTTCACAAAACGCCTATTGCATCAACAATGGGATTTCTATCTAGCTTTTAGACATCATTTAACCAAAGAAAACCTATTTTATTAATTGTTCTTTCTAGTTTCCCCAGGTATGTGCCGAGTTTCGCTCAATATATAGCTTATTATGTGCGTAGCGCCAATTCCTACTTTGATGCTGTCACGACCCGGCTGCCTTCTGCAGGCATCTAGCTCCGACTCGAAACACTTCTGATGTCTCTGCGCATCTCCTCACCATTACTCAAACTTTTATCGCGTGCACCTAGCTCGGTTAGCTGTCAAAGATCTTACTACTCGAAGATGTACTACTCGTCCAACCTTGCGGTTGGGATCTATCGACATTTTTCACTGGCCCAATCCTGATCGAATCTCAGCATATACCTTTCACGTTGAATTAAGTTTGAAAACAAACGGGAAGGCTGTAACTACACACTGTAAAACTTTCACACATGCAGAATGAAAACTGTATTTTTACAAAAATAGTGTGCATTTGTTTTGGGGTGACCCTCGTACATGACGATATATACCAGGAAGTGACATTTCCTATCTCGGTATCCCTCACGAAGACTGGAGCGCGAATCTTTGCCCTTCGCAAACAAGTGTCTGTTTTAATATCCAACCGAGGGAAATAATGCCCTTGCCATAAAACCGGGGACGGCGCCGCGTGTCGCCGGTGAGATAACTGTAGTGCCGTCAAGCGGCGGGCTCCGCTATTAGCCACCGGCGGCCGGTCCAGGGCAGAGATGCGAGGCGGGGCGACCCCTGACCTTTCCAGAGTAAACAGCGGTCCGCCGGCTCTCGGGCCCAGCCGGCTGAGATCGGCGGCCCTCGCACCCGCGGCCGCCAGCTTGTTAGCGCCTGACGTCACGACACGTAGGCAGCACCGCGCAGCCCCGGTCGATGTGTGGCGGGGTTGCCTGCCGAGCGGCGCGCCCGGCGCTCGCTGCGTCTCTCCCGGAATAGGCCGCAGATCGTTACCTCCAAAGTCGCCTGTCATCACAATCCCCAGGAACTCTCCCACAATGAAATACTTTAAGCCCACATTAAAGACCTCTCTTCAGCGCATGAAGGTCACCCTACAGCTTTACCAACCTACCGCGGTCACTTGGTAATCTACACAGTTTCTGTATGCGAAATCCATATCAGATTATAAGTATATCGGGATTATAAAACTAGTGCAGGGCGAACGGTCGCAAGTTTACTTGCTTGACCGGCGAATGGAATGTAAATGCTTACTCAAAGAATGAGGAGTATTATCTCGCGGAAATCCTCTTAGCAAATCGCAGGAACTGGTTGTCAGATCAGAAGCTAAGAATATTCCCCAGCCCCCTACACAACCCTCCCAAAGACACAATGAGCAATAAATACAGAGACCGAGCGAGGTGGCGGAGTGGTTAACACACTCTACTCGCATTCGGGAGGAAGACGGTTCAGTCCCGCGTCCGGCCATCCTGATTTAGGTTTTCCGTGATTTCCCTAAATCGCTCCAGGCAAATGTCGGGATGGTTCCTTTGAAAGGGCATGGCCGACTTACTTTCCCGTCCTTCCCTAATCCGGTGAGACCGATGACCTCGCTGTTTGGTCTCTTCCCCCAAACAACCAACCAATAAATACAGACCAATAGCAAAAACCAGAAAACAAGACAGTCGAAGAGTTTGTGATGAGGTGTTATAGAAAGATGTTGAAAATTTAAGTTGACTGATAAGTAAGTAACGATGGAGTTCTCTGCAGAATCATCGACAACTGAAATGTGGGAGAACACTGAGTGTAAATGCTGATAATAAGAGATGTGGAGAGACATCTTGGATAACTTCTGCGATACTACTGGGAAACGTAGAGGGCAAGAACGGTAGAGGAAGACAGAGATTGTAAATATCCAACATAAAACTGGGGACATTGAGTCTAAGTGTTGCTCTCAGACGAAGAGGTCAGTACACAAGAAAAAATCGTTCTGGGCCCCACCAAATCAGTCAGAAGGCTAATAACACAAAGTGTTTAAATTTATATGAAAATAGCGTTCATTCTTTCCACACTCAACCAATAAATTAAATGAAATGAAATTATAAATTCTGCACAACAAGAAGTACACTTCCATATCCACTCTTGCTAATTAGCAGAGTAGTAGAAGAACTGTAAGATTTATATTAACTACGAAGAAAAATTATAGAGGGCAGTCAGGACCTCTACTCAGTACTAAAATAGGTGAAAGGACAGATTAGACGTGTTTATATAATGTTAAAGAATAACTTTAGAACGAAATTGAAAGGGTACAGTAAGAGAGAAATGCTATCAGTCTTTGCATGATGAAAGAAATCCTTTGAAGACGTGTAGTTAGTCTACATGTACACTAAATGAATGAAATAGGTGACTCTTTCCACTTTTGAAAGTTGAGTTAACACTTCACTGTAGTTGTTCATAACATGATTTACTATATTTGTGCTTAAAATGCATGAAATAAACACTGTTCATAACTGAGAGGGAAGCCAATAGTTTGAAGATAGCTTCTGTTACTGCCGTTTACTTTTAGGGTAATATTTATATTGCTTCCCTGGAGCATTTTTAGAACGGAATTCCAAGTTCTAACGGCCAGATTTCATTTTAAACAAACTCAAAAACAGCACGGGAAGGAGGGTGTGAGCGAAACGCTACAAGTAAAGCTAGGTATACAATATAACGTCACAGTCATCGTTAAACCTAGTGGAAAGGCTAGACAGGTGACAGGAGGACGAGAAGGAGATTAGTGTTTAACGTACCGTCGACAACGAGGTCATTAGAGACGGAGCACAAGCTCGGATTTGGGAAGGATTTGAAAGGAAATCGTCCATGCCCTTTCAAAGGAACCAGTCCGGCATTTGCCTGAAACGATTTAGGGAAATCATGGAAAACCTAAATCAGGATGGCTAGAGACGGGTTTGGACTGTTGTCCGCCAGAATGCGAGTCCAGTGTGCCAACCATTGCGCCACAGCGCTCGGTGCCAGGTGACAGCGAACAATGGTGCGCTGCATGGAGATTTTGATGTAACATATCAGGTTATTATAGGAGGAGGAGGTGGAAACAACTGCCTAGCAACTTTGATTAGAATATCAAAAGTTGGTTTGGGAGAAACAGTAGTTGGAACAGCACACACTCGTGTGGGGTTTCTGAAGGTTTTGCAGCTCCATGACCAACCATGGGTTACCACAACTGTGAACCTTATAAACAAAGAGGTGAGTTGATTGCTTTTGACTGAAAGGAAGTCTCATATGTGTGGTGTACCTGTTGCTACAGTTGGGAGATCGGAAGCCAAAAACCTTGGCCCGCAACTGAATAGGAGTGGGAAGGATAGACCAGCTGAACATATCACAGAAACTGTAACTGGGTCACAAGCACACAGGGCCGAAATTTGTGTGATTACTGGAGTCATATGGGTCATGTAGGTTAATTTCCGTCTTTTGAGACTGTAATGATCTAAAGACGATTTTTATTACAGTCGCAAAAGACGAAATATAAACAGTACTATTAGTAATGTGTTTAGTGATACATATCATGCATCACTGCACAGCGATTTTTCCGGAGACATTAAAATATGTCGTTGTTGAAACGCTTTTTGAGAAAGGTGACAAGAAATAATTAAATAATTATCATCCAGTTTTTTCACTGACGTCTTTTTCCAGTAAATTCGAAAATGTAATGTACTCAAGATGTAGATTACTACATTTAAATAGAAAAAATTTACTTAGCACATCAGAGATTCCAGAAGGGTTGCTCGACTGAGAATTCTATTTATACATCCAATAAGTCAGTGAATTGCTTTTGAATGAAATGAAGTCTCGCGTGTGTGATGTACCTGCTGCTATAGTTGGTAGATGGGAACAAACAAATAATGGCCTGCAGCTGAATAGGAGTGGGAAGGTTAGATAATAAAATATTATCAGTTGGCGTTTTTGTGGTCTGTCCAAGGCGTTTCATCGTGTTGATCATGTTACTTTCTTAGAAAAAAACTTAAGTTTTAATGATTTAATGGCTTTACAGCTAAGTAGTTTGAACCATAGTTAACAAACAGAATGCTAAAGGAAGACTGTACTGAACAATTCCATGTTGGGAGGTAAGAAAATGTTAGTGACTGGGGAGAAATCACGAAGGGAGAACAACAGTGTTACAGTATTGTACCACTCTTACTCCTTCTTTGCAGACTAGTGTAATAATACATCCTATTAGAGAGAATGCAGCACAAGAAATCGTTAATTATGCATTTCAAATAGAGTCATACCAATAGTTGATATAACATGCGATCAGCGATCAGTAAAGAAGATAGAAAGTTCCATATTTTTGGGGGTACATATTGATGAAAATTTGTACTGGAAGAAATATGTTGTTGAACTACATAAACAAATAATTTTTCCCTTCATCTAATGACTGCTCTTGGCAATAAATGAATCAACATCTCAACATATTTCGATTCAATAACACCTTATGGAATAATTTCCTAGGGTAAATCATCTCTTAGAAATAAACTACTGATGGCACAAAAGCGTGCATTATGAATACTGTATGGTGTTTACCTGCAGTCGTCTTCTAGTTTCCTGTGCACTGTCACAGCATATATAAACGATAGCGAAATTCGTCATTAATAATCCACGACAGTTTAACAAGAATAGCGTTGTCCATACCTGGAACATTACAAAGAAAATATGATCTCTATTGCTCATTATTGAAGTTGTCTGTGGCTCGAGTTAAATATTCATCAAGGAGAATTTTAGATCATTTGGCTGACAACATAAAATGTTTGGCAGATAGAAAAGCAAATTTTAAATTTTACCTTAAAATCATTTCTTCTGGACAACTCCTCCTATTCCATAGACGATATTTTATTTAAAAACTGGTAGCCTGTGACAGACAGAAGCCTTACATTTTTCTGTTGCTGCGTAAATATGACTTAAAATAAAATATTCGTTAACTTAATTCTTGCTCATGTGCCAAGAGTACCAGTAGCAGAAGAATTATTATAAGGACACCCGAGGGCTGGTCATGGGCCGTAGTAGCCAGGTAAAATGTTGAATTCTGTCTCCAAATGCCCCTCTGAAAAGTAAAATCAAAGAATGTTGTCACCATAGATTTGCCGCACGTCTTCTTTAATTAATACTAACTAACAACAGTATCAACAGACTGAAAAACTGCCAAAACCCGCCAGGTTCCATTCAGAGTTAGTAAATGGGTTACCTCGGTTTGTTTGACTACACTTTACCAAATGATATGTGTAGAGAAAAGACAGCAGGACGAATCCATAGAAGAATTGCTCTTTATAATTCACCACTATTTACAGTAAAATCCCGTAACTTACACTCGTTTCGAACATTACGATCATTGATCATAATGACGTTCTACATGGAGACGGGTATGGATTGGGAAAATTTTGATAGTCGAAACAGAGTTCACCCCTTCACGTTAGACATCCTATATCTTATGGTCAGAGGTAACTTCACGGATATGGTGTCTGTAGATGTAAAAACTTTTGATTGAGAGCCATACCAACGCGTGCTAAATGAACTACCTGCTGGACGTGCAAGTGCACTGTAAACGCCGTGACAGTTACAATGCAGTACGTTTTTTCTGGATGAACAGTCATCCAGGGACATGAAAATAATAACTGGTGTGCTCCAGGAACTGCATCCTTGGCTTGGTGGGTAGTAGCCTTTGCAGTCGCAGACTGTTCACAGATGGTGCTCTTATCGAACAGTATTATCTCATAAAAATTGTAATAATATAAAATTACATCTTGACCCCCTTCCCCGTTTGGTTAAAGAAAGGTTTAAGTTACATGACTCCCTGAATTCGTCCATTGGACTAAGGTTGCAAGCAGCATAGCAGGACAGACTTACGTCCATGGCACATGTACCAATTTATCAAACTTCCTAACTGGGCACCTACTGCAACGTACTGTGAATCCACTTTTACTATTTCTGTTCATTACTACATATTAAAATAATAAAATGTGATGAATAGGTCAGAATGATGTTAAAACAGTTTATATGAGCACTCGATTTAATGTTCTTTAAGCAGAAACGATATGTCCCTATACGGACTACTCACCCTTGCACTAAGATCACAGTCACTCCTTTAAAATTGTTCTTTTGAGTTTGCCATTGCTGTTCTAAACTTTACGGCCATCTTTGAATTAAATACGCTTTCGTCAGTAACGAAATTAAATCGGTGTTTCAAATTATTCACTTACATGCTCGAACTCGTACACCATTCGCGCACTTGTTCACGTCCGGCTGCCTAATATCCACGCCGGAGACGGTAGGCGCCTGTAGTATGGGTCATCCTCGTCATCGAGTAAGGGCAGATTTGATTTGTTCTATGCAGGACCGATACCTGCACCCTTACGTCCCGTTACTAAATGTTTGCAAAATCCACGAGAAACAAGGGTTTTTGGAAACACAAAAAGAATCCCAAAAATTAATGAAACATCCCCAAAATTTTGGATAACAAAATGAAATTATTCAAAAATCTAATGTAAATGCTCCAGAAATAAAACGACAGTTCAAAATTGCTACTTCACATTAACATTCGGAGGTTCAACATTTAAAGTATACTAGTAGATTCATCTCTCTCGTCCATCCCTACTAATAGAAATACTACAAAGGATAATTTTTACGCGACAAAAATTGTTTTAAAAATTATGAAATCTCAGAAATGATACAGTAGTATTTCCTTTTAGTCCATTTTAACACTTCTTGAAATTTTCAATCCAAAGCTGATATAAAATTACAAAGATTTACCAAATATTATGGAAACTGACAACCATGAAATCAGCAAACTTTACAGAATCTTCACATTACATCATAGTAAAAGGAAAGAATTTTCGCACGTAGGATACGGAATTATTCTACTGCCATAAAATCAGGCTTATTTAGTGTAACGAAAATGGGTTAAATGTGTATGATAAATGTTGTTGATACAAATATTAGAAAATTCAGTCTGCTAAAAAGAAGTAGCAAAATATACAAAATGATCTTGTCCATTTTATGAGCACATCTTTAGACTGAGCATCCTCACCGCACAGGGAGCCAGCACTGTATTTCAAAGCGGGACGTGCACACGCCATCACTCAACCACTGAGGTGTGCTGACAACTCGACCGCTTCGCTCTTTGTTATGGTACTGCACTGCGCTACATAACGACTAAGCGGCCGCCGGTGTGCGGTTGAACTCTTTTCGTGGTCATCCTTTCTTGATGAGACGTGCGTTTGGACCAGTACCAGCTCCCCTACCTTGTTGATGTAAAAGTCTGCCAAATTATCTTTTGTGGGCTTCTGCTCTCTTAACAAGCATTTGTTCTTCTTTCTCCATCTTTTCATCCGGTATGTTTTTCAATGTATCCCTGATTGTTATCTGGGTACCACTTGTCAGAACTGCCTCCACTTCTTCGTCTGTACATACCACTGCTCCCTATAAGCGAGAAAATCATTACGCTTTATCTGTTCTTCACTTCTCATAAAACTTTACATTTTTCTCTTCCTTCTTTATAAAATTCCACTTCACTACTTCCATAATCTATTTCTGAAAGCTCCATCAACCAAGCAGACCCTACAAATGATCTCTTGTAAATTCGGCACAATTACAGCGTCCATGGAGTATACTTCTCCCTCCATTTCTGTGTCCAAAAGTATGTGACATGTAACCAGTTTCCCCCTTTCTTCCACAGGGCCATTAATTTGGAAACCACTTACTGGTAAGGCTACGAAGTCTTTCGCGACGTATTTCCTGAGTAAAAATTTCTCGGTGTACATGCCGCGTCAAATCAGGATAAATCTCCGAGCTTTCGACCACTACCTCCATGGTCGTCGTCAGGGCTAAAACTGACTGTCGTGAACTGGCGAGGTTCCCACTTTTATATGCAAAGGACGGCTTCTTATTGGCTGGAATACGTCAGCAATATGGCGCGTAGCGAAGTGGTGCCCTCTACTTCCATAGATGTAGTTGCTATCCCGCGTTGCTTGCAGCGCCATCCCTTAAATCAGGAGGTAAAGTGCGAGAAGTTTTTTCTCAGCGATTTTTCTTTATCCAGTGCACTCTTCCAAGTGTTGCTAAGTGCATAGCCGTTGTCTCTATTAAAGTTAGTGTCGCTAAGCCTAATTTCGACTGCTTCCCGGATCACAGAGTCCTAAAGAGGCAAGGAATAAAACCAGTTTTCCGACCACCTAGGAAAATTAAGGAAATGTTGAGATCAGTCAAAGATAGTCTCGGCTTAAGAGTGCCGGGAATTTATACTATTCCTTGCGAATGCGGCAAGAATTACGTGGGCCAGTCTGTAAGAACCGTTGCCGACCACTGCATCGAGCACCAACGTCACCTGAAATACAGGTATTTGGAAAAATCAGCGGTGGCTGAACATAGCCTGCTTAACAAGCATAAGATTTTATTTGAAGAAACCAGAGTAATAGCCCATACATCGAATTACTGGGACTCTGTGATCCGGGAAGCAGTCGAAATTAGGCTTAGCGACAATAACTTTAATAGAGACAACGGCTATGCACTTAGCAACACTTGGAAGAGTGCACTGGATAAAGAAAAATCGCTGAGAAAAAACTTCTCGCACTTTACCTCCTGATTTAAGGGATGGCGCTGCAAGCAACGCGGGATAGCAACTACATCTATGGAAGTAGAGGGCACCACTTCGCTACGCGCCATATCGCTGACGTATTCCAGCCAATAAGAAGCCGTCCTTTGCATATAAAAGTGGGAACCTCGCTAGTTCACGACAGTCAGTTTTAGCCCTGACGACGACCATGGAGGTAGTGGTCGAAAGCTCGGAGATTTATCCTGATTTGACGCGGCATGTACACCGAGAAATTTTTACTCACTTACTGGTAAACTCGATAATTCAGCTACTGACTTCAGATATTCACTATATTACTTACGATCACACATAGCTGCTTAAGGAATCAATTAATGACGTCTTTTGTGCACATATTTTAACAGTAAGAGTAATGAGTGTCTTATCCCCCATCAAAATTTCCTCCTCTATTAAATCGTCTTGCTCGTCAGACTTTCAGATTTGATGAAGCAGATAGTTTTCGCTCCTTTCATTACATGTATTCCAACGACGTTCGTTCCAGGGCGGGGCACTTCTGAAACTACAGTACGTCTCCCGCGCTGTCATTGCCTGTCTACTCTGAGCCATTTTTTAGCGCCATGCTTCGTAGCCGGCTAGAGTGGCCCCGCGGTTCTAGGCGCTACAGTCTGGAACCGCGGGACCGCTACAGTCGCAGGTTCGAATCCTGCCTCGGGCATGGATGTGTGTGATGTTTAAGTAGTTCTAACTTCTAGGGTACTGATGACTCCAGAAATTAAGTCCCATCGTCCTCAGAGCCATTTGAGCCCATGCTTCGTATTTATTTACGCGCGGGCTACGCCCCACTGCTCTCCCGCCAGCGCCTTGCTCTATGTGATACCGAAAAAATTAAACGTCTCATTCTCCATTGTTCGTTACTTCGCTCTTGTTCGTGGCTTATTCCTTGCTGCTTGTACCACGCCGCCCAACTTTCCTCTCTGCATGAACGGCTACCTCTTTTCGTGTTCTACCTACGCGAATATTAAAAAATGGTTCAAATGGCTCTAAGCACTATGGGACTTAACATCTGAGGTCATCAGTCCCCTAGACTTAGAACTATTTAAACCTAACTAACCTAAGGACATCACACACAGCCATGCCCGAGGCAGGATTTGAACCTGCGACGGCAGCAGCAGCGCGGTTCCGCACTGAAACGCCTAGAACCGCTCGGCCACAGAGGCCGGCTACGCGAATATTATACGGGCTTGTTCCGCTGATATTATAATCGTTCCTACCAAGAGGCTTCGTATTTCGAGCGGTTTCCTTTGTACAATCCAGCGTGCTACATTCCTTTCATCGTATGGGGCATCAAGGTATTGAACTCTTTCCAGTTATTTTTCTAAGAACTCGATATACATTCAACCCAGCCTTCGCTTCTGTGGCTGATTACATACTGAAAGTAAAATAATGTCCTGCTTGCTTTGGGACCAACATTTATTTAAAAATGTGTTTTCAAACTCCGCGTAATTTATACATGCTTTTTCCACACGTGAGCTGCAGTTTTATGCCTCTTCGTCCATACGGTTAACGATGTAAACAGTCTTAGTTCTGTCGGCACATACTTCCCACATTAAACCGTGGAAATTCCAGAGGAATGCAACGATATGTAATTTGCCTTTCGGGTAAAATTTATTAAATTTACTGCTGTGTATAAGCTGCGCCAGGGGTCACTTTTAGCTACTAGGGTAGTTTGACCGTTTACAGACTCTGCTTCGTGGCTAATTTGCTACTTACTCCAGCTACACCGGTTTTTCGATCGTTTGCCGAGCTTTGTATACTTGTTGTACTACATGATGCCAGTCTGTATTTTCCGTTCAGCCTGATTCAGCCTAAGGCAACTTCAACTTGGTTCCCCATATTCGCTTGCATCTTTGGTCCCAAGGCCGCTACTCTTTGCAATGCTGTTTCTCGGCTTTTCTGAATCTTCGTTTCTTTCCTTCCGATCTGTTAAGTTCCTTTATTTCTTCATTCATTTTCTTTTGCTGTACTAATTTTAACTCCTCGTCTACTTCCCCGCTCAATGTTTCAAACGATTCCTCAAAACTCGCCGCTCATTTTTCCTGATTATACGCCTGAATCTCGAATCTCACCCCATTTTTGAGATCCTCAGTATTGTTAATCGAATATTGCCTTACCTCGCCCAAGCTCCATTCCTGTCTTACTTTTCATCAGCTGATAATTTAAACTATTTGTTATCCTTTGCTAGCTTTCTTTAAATTACTATCTTTTCTCAGAAAAAAATTCTTGCCTGCGTAATTTTTCTTCCTTTTTCTTTCTAATGATAATGTAAGCTCGTCGTTATCATTTTTGTTTCATAATTTTATTCCTCCCGTTATTTTTGTTCCCATCTTTCCCATTTCTAGTAGAAACATTTTTCTAACCCACTCTGTGGCGTTTATATGTACGTAACATGCCCACTATCTGCGCTTGCCTCTACGATTTCCCCCCGTAACTTTTGGAGTGCGATCGAGTTTTCCCTGCTTTCTTCCATATTGACATCACCAACGTGAAATTCTGTCGAATTACGTGTCTGATACTTTCTCTCATTTGACCTTTATTCCGTTACTGATTTCACCTATTGGATATACTGATTTCACCTATTGGATATACTGATTCCATTTTCACTGTTTTAGGCTCAATGATACTTCCTCAATGTTATCCCAATGCCCAGAAACTTAAAGTTCGACTATACCATTTTCTCCACACGCAGTTTTGGGCACAAATGTTGAAATGTGTGTGAAATCCTATGGGACCAAACTGCTGAGGTCATCGGTTCCCAGACTTATACACTGCTTAAACTAACTTATGCTAAGAACAACACACACACACCCATTCTAGAGGGAGTACTCGAACCTCCAGCGGGAGCGGCCGCGCAATGCGTGACATGGCGCCTTAAACCACGCGGCCACGCCACGCGGCTTTGGGGCACACATCACAGTGTATTGCAGCAACTACGAATACTCACCTACTTTTTTTTTCTACTGCCGGTTGCTATCTGCTGTGAAGTGGCATCTGGTTGGTTTGGTCCATAGGACTAAAGGTTGCAGACACCATAGCAGGGCAGAGTTATACCCAAGGTACACCTGTCAATTTACCGAAATTCCTAAGTTGACAATTGTCCTGTCCCCACTTCCACTATTTCTGTTCATTCGCTCATAATAAAATACGATGAATAGGTTGGAATGATGTTAAATCGGTTTCAATGAACACTCAGTTTATTGTTCTTTAAGAAGCAGTATGTTCCTCGTTGGCCTAATGACACTCGCACTACAGTAACAATCACTCGTTTAACGTAGTTCTTTCGAGAGTGCCATTGCCGTTCGGTCAGCTTTCGAATTTAGAGGAGCCTTTAATAGGTAATGCAACATATTTTTACTCGGCCGGTTTCGGTTGAAAAAATACGGAACTTATTTTGAGACATCGTGAAATATTCCCGCTTCATTCCCTATAGTTTAATGGTATTCCGATAGTTTGCGGTTCTATAAATAGCCTTCTAAATAGCGTCTGTCACGGAGGTGCGTTCCAAGCAGAGAGATATCATTAAATTTAATTTGGCAGATAACCAGAGCATCGTAGATATTCATAGGCGCTCGTAGTATATCTATGGAGATCTGGCAGAGAACAAAAGCAAGGTGAGTCGTTGGACGAAGCTTCTGTCTTCATCGCAACAAGGTCGCGCAACCTGTCCGATCTCCAGTGTGCCGATCAGCCGCATGCAGTTGTGACTCCTGCAATGTTTTTGTCACGAAAAAAATTCAAAGGAACTTCTCCTCCTCCATGACAATGCAAAGTCTTACGCAAGTCCGAGCACTCGAGAAGAACTCACAAACGTCATTCCTCGACCACTCTAACAGCTCAGATCTCGCACCTTCCTACTCCCATCTGTTTCGCCCACTACATGGGAAGCAGTACGTGGATGAGGGGATTATTGACGCAGTAAGACGATGGTTCCGACGCCGACCAGTGGACGGGTACCATGTTGGAATAAAGGCCCTCCTACTAAGGTGGCGCAAGGCCATCACATTCAACGCAGATTATGTTGAAAAACATGGCTTCGTAACTCGAAGAGTGGGTAATAATATGGTGTACTGGAGTCCTGAATAAAATCACCCTCCTTTCAGAAAAAAATTGCTGCATTACTTTTGAAACACCCCTCTCTCGACAAGTACAGAATTAAATCTATCCACTTTCATAAAGGTGAAAATTCTCTGGCATATTCTCTAAATTAATGTCGATGATAACAACAAAATTACAGGTATTTGACAGCAAGTATTGCACAACAATATGTCTCCATTTTATCGTATACGCTATACTAAATCTAAGACTACAACTGTATTCAGCATTTTTTTTAGGCTGTGTGCTTATTAATGAAGGTGGCACGAGTTACAGAAGTGTGGGTACAAACCGTAAGTGACAGGTACACATTAAGGCTACAAGTCATGGGACAGCGATATTCACATACACAGACGGCGGTAGAATCGCGTGCACAAGATGTAAAAGGGCAGTGCATCGGTGTAGCTGTCATTTGTACTCGGGTGATTAATGTGGACAGGTTTTCTATGTGATTACGGCCGTATGATGGGAATTAACAGACTTTGATATTGGAGCTGAGTCATGGGACGTTACATTCCAGAAATCGTTAGGGAATTCAATATTCCTAGATCCACAGTGTCAATACTGTGTCGGCCGCCCCGATAGCTGAATGGTCAGCATGATGGATTGCCGTCCTACGGGCCCGGGTTCGATTCCCGGCTGGGTCGGGGATTTTCTCCGCTCAGGGACTGGGTGTTGTGTTGTCTTTATCATCATTTCATCCCCCATACGGCGCGCAGGTCGCCCAATGTGGCGTCGAATGTAAAAAGACCTGCACCAAGGCGGCCGGACCTGCCCCGTAAGGGACCTCCCGGCCAATGACGTCAAACGCTCATTTCATTTCAATATTGTGTCGAGAATACCACATTTCAGGCATTACCTCTCACCACGGACAATGCAGTGGCCGACGACCTTCACTTAGCGACCGAGAGCTGTGACGTTTGCGTGTTGTCAGTGCTAACAGGCAAGCAACACTGCGTGGAATAATTGCAGAAATCAATGTGGAACGTGCAACGAACGTATCCGTTAGGACACTGCGTCGAAATTTGGCGTTAATGGGCTATGGCAGCAGACGACCGAGGCGAGTGCCTTTACTAGCAGCACCACATTGCCTGCAGCGCCTCTCCTGGGCTAGTGAGCATGTCGGTTGCACCTTAGACAGCTGGAAAACCGTGGCCTAATCACATGAGTCCCGATTTCAGTTGGTAAGAGCTGATGGTAGGGTTCGAGTATGGTGCAGACCCCTCGAAGCCTTGGACCCAGGTTATCAACAAGGCACGGTGCAAACTGATGGTGGCTCCATAATGGTGTGAGCTGTGTTCGCATGGAATGTACTGGGTCCTTTAGTCCAGCTAAACCACTTGCAGTTGCAGCCATTCACTTACATCATGTTCCCAAACAACGATGAAATTTTTATGGATGACAATGCGCTATGTCGTCAGGGTCACTAAACAATGTGTCAAAATTGTTTCCATTTCTAATACAATTACTGTCCTCCCACAACAAATTTGATGTGTAGTGATAAATTAAAAGTATGTGAAACTTATCGTAACTGTGATGTAGAGCTTGTTTGGCGCCATACGGATGATATCACAAACCACCACAAGACGAAGAACAGCCTCGTATGAAGTAGGGCGGTTGTGTGGACAGTTTTAGAGAGTTGAATTGGACAGGCCTGTGATCAATATTTTTTGATTTTATTGCACTTAGTTTAGTCATTGTCGCCAAAACACTATTTAATAAAATCAAAAAATATTGATCACAGGCCTGTCCAATTCAACTCTCTAAAACTGTCCACACAACCGCCCTACTTCATACGAGGCTGTTCTTCGTCTTGTGGTGGTTTGTGATATCATCTGTATGGCGCCAAACAGGCTCTACATCACAGTTTCGATAAGTTTCACATATTTTTAATTTATCACTACACATCAAATTTGTTGTGGGAGGACAGTAATTGTATTAGAAATGGAAACAATTTTGACACATTGTTTAGCTCTCAGTCCCAGTTGCACATTCAATATACTATAGACACTATTTGCATTTGAACAGAACCAGCGATTTGTGACGAATTCAGGCTGTAATTTGGAGACTTTGGGTTGCTCACATAATTGGCTATCATCATAGCTTAAAAGCTTGAATCAAGACCCAGTATAAATTTTTTCTATTACGATATGACTAATTTCAGCCTCCATGGATCATCTTCAGATTGATGAAGTTGCGTCAGTAACCCGTCGTGTCTGTACGGACCACACATCAGACTAACGTCACGGTACTGTGTTGTGTAGTTTTGATGCAGAGACTATGGGTTGATAACACAACTACATAACCCTGAAGATGCTCCGCGGAGATCGAAGCTAGTTATATCGTAAAAAATGAAAAAAAAACGCACCACTGGGGCTTGATTCAAACTCTTATGTTATGCTGATGGTCAATTGTGTGGACAATCTGTAGCATCCAAATTACGTTCTGAGTTCTTCACACAGTGCTAGTTCTGTACGCATTCGAATAGTGTTTATGATGTGCTGGTTGAACAGGACTGAAAGGAGGTTTGGAAGAGCTAAAAACAAAAACAAAAAGCAATAGAAAAATGGTAGAATAAAATAAGTATTACTGCAATCAGACGATTCCGTTTAGTCAGATGATTACGAAACAAATTTCATTTAGACAACGAATTACGAGAGTTATCCATATGCCTCTATCGAAGTTTTAATTAATTAACAATAATTATCAATCGTCTTTTAAGTAAAATAAGTTATTAGAATAGAGGTATATTGAAATATTTCAGTTGTTTGAAAAGGCTGTTCTAAAAAGAAAAAGTCGAAATTAACATGTGCAGTATCTAGCTCTGCAGGCTTAGTTCATGGACGCCATCTCCCACAAAACCTATGACTTCACTGGAAATAAGAGGTAATTCTGACCCCCACTACATGTTACTAAACCCGAGGATAATTTCTGACACAGAAGTCAACTACGAATACGTAAACCATACCAAGAAAGCTGATAAAATAAACAGATGTAAAAATATCGATATACAAAGGGCCAAAAGTTTGTTACGTTAGAGCAGGATCAACTTTTACTATGCGATTATGGCGAACAAAGGACCTTCTATCTGAAGCAATACATCAAGTAGTCGAAATCAATCTCTCGTTTAGGAAAACAAAGGAGATTTCAGTAGAATTGTACAAGACTATGAAAAATTCAGGAGTTTCTTCTGTTCGCCAGAAAGAACAGTAACGCATTTTTAGCAAGGTTTAAAAGAGGACATGAGAACCTGATTTACAGAGTGTACATTGTTAAAAACGCCACAACCTAGAGTTGGAGACAAATCACAAGGGACAAGGTGAACCTTTCACCCCTTAATAAGAAGAACATAACATGAAAGCCGTACTATTTTCATTAATGTTCCGAAAGGAATAAATTAGTACAAAAATTGACTACGATGAAGAGTTTTGGGTGTCGATGTTGTGTTCATGGATAAACAGACCTACCTAATCTCGATCATTATGGGGAAACATATCGATTGATGCGCTGTTAAAGTAGGCACTGCATTTTTAGACTCAAATGTGTTCCAGTAGCAGCCCGCTTTCCCCGAATGCAGCAGACTTTTAAGCTGTGCAGTTAGGCGCGATTATGCGTGCAGCTGTCGGCTGTTCGTCACGTTTAGGAGAGTGTACAAGTACAAATAGAGAGGCATCTGCAGAGGCTGCAGTTTGGGCGTGGCACGGCACGGCCAGCGCGTCAGGGTGGCGCCGACGCTGGCGCCGGCGGGGGCGCAGCGGCGCTAATGGCAACTAGCGGCGCTGGCGCCAGGCCTGGACGCGGCAGCGCTCTCTGCAGGACGACGCCGACCACCTGCGGTGCTCTCTCAAGCGCTTTATTTCCAGGAAATTCTTCTGACATGCACTGCACTAATCCTCTGTGACATCGGGGCAGTATTGTTGCCTCGTAAAATAAACGCCTAAAATCAGAATTTCACTATGAGGCGAGTGTGCCTTTTAACACCTTGGAGCCTCGCCACTTAGAAGAGTGTTGGGCCTAGGGAACTGGCCATGTATGCAGGTTCTTAAACCATTACTAACACATATCTTATTTATGTATCTTCAAGATTAACTCGCACTAAATAGGGCCAAGTTTCGAGATCTTTGATAGACTACAACTTTTAAAATACTAATGACAGAAAGTACATTTATCGTCCCAAGAAAAAAGTGCGAAATGAGTTGCTGAGCAATTTGTTCCTCTCGGGCTTCCAGAATTTCTTGCTCACTCAACAAACGTGACGTATTTGTAGCAGAATTACAACTAACTGCGAAACGTAACGAGTATATGTACGAAATTACGTCAGGGTGACCATATTGGCTCAGCCATTCACGGCAGCAGCTGTTACATTCGTGAATTTTTTTCTAAACGAATCTAGAAATTGACCACAGAAGGCAGCACCAGTCAAGGGACAGGTCGCGAGACAACTGTACATTGTTCTCATACGAAATGAATTCAGTTATCGAGCGATTGGCAGCTCGTGCGTCGAGAAAATCGCGGCCCGACCTGTACTGGGGCGCCGTATTTTGAATTGTGCGGAAGCGTCGCTTGAGGGAAGTACAAACAATTTGCAATCGAAGGTCCTTGTCTTAGACCAACGGTTTACTCATTAATTAAGGTCAAAAATTTGCTTATGGGAAGAATAATGGATTCTTTACGTAAGAAATGTGGAGGTTCTCCGCAAAATCGGCGAGGAAAGCAGTACATTGAAAAGACGAACAGAAAAACATCAACTCGACCTCGCATTTCCCAGATATGTGAGTGGCTCGAAGACTTCTTAAATAGCAGAACCCAGTATGTTGTCTTTGACGGGGAGTGTTCAGAGGTAAGGGCATGTCAAGAGTGTCCCAATGACAAGAAGTGTGACAGGACCGCTGCTATTTTCTATGTACATAGGTAAATGACCCGGGGGACAGGATGAACAGCAGTCTGCGGTTGCTGTGGTGCACGGGAAAGTGACGTCGTTGAGTGACTGCAGGACGATACAAGATGGTTTAAACAAAGTTCTAGTTGGTGTGATGAATGGCAGCTAGCTCTAAATGTAGAAAATTTAAGTTAATGCAGAAGAATAGAGAAAACAAACTCTTAATGTTTGAACACAGCATTAATAGTGTGCTGCTTGACACAGTCACGCCGATTCAATAATTAGGCGTAACGTTCCAAAGCAATATCATATGGAGTAAGCTTCTAAGGATTGCAATACGGAAGGCCAACGCTCGACTTCGGTTTATTAGGAGAATTTTGAAAAAATGTTGTTTTATCCGTAAAGATGACCGCATACAAGACACTAGAGCGACCCATTGTTGAGTAGCGTTCGAGTGTTTGGGATCTGCTGCAGATCGGATTAAAGAAAGGCATCGAACTAATTCAGAGGCAGTCTGTTAGATTTGTTACCTGTAGGTTCGTACAACACTCACGTATTACGGAGATGCTTCGGAAACTCAAATGGCAATTGCTGGAAGGAAGATGACGGATTTTTCGATTAACACTATGAGAAATTCTAGTTAACCGGCATTTGACGCTCACTGCACGGGGATTCTACTGCCGCCAATGTACATTTTGCTTAAGGACCACGAAGATCAGAGAAATTAGGGCTGGTACAGAGGCATAGAGACAGTCGTTTTTCCTTCGCTCTGTTTGCGAGTGCAATGGGAAAGAAAATCACTGGTAATAGTACAGGTTACCCTCCGCTGATTAGGACTCAGTGTGGTTGGACTGACATTTACTTTTCCATCCTTCATTTGGCTTTTTCAACTCGGAATTCATTAAAAATAGTATCTTGAGATCCGATGCCCAGTTGGAACACACGACGCCCTTCGAGTGAGGTGGACGCTAAATGTGAGAGCCCGCCCATCTCGACCAGAGCGGCGCAGGTAGCAACGACGGCGCGCACCCCTCAACTGCTGAAAGTATACGAGGAGCGACAACAAAGTAATGAGACTGATGTGAAAAAAAAATGTTGCTTAGCGTTTTACTCAAGTTTAGTGTTTTCTCCTTCAAAGTAGTTCCCTTCTGACTGCACCTACTTTTTCCAGCGCGTCTGCCATTGATGGTAACATTTCTGGAACTGATTTTCTGTAATATCCTCCAAGACCCCCGACACAGCTATTTGGACATCTTGTGTTGTTTGAAAATGGTGTCCCTTGATCGCTGTTTTGACTCTTGGAAGTAGAAAAAAGTCGCACGGAGCGATATCTGGTGAATAAGATGGCTGTGGTAGTACTGAAATTTGTTCTGAGGTTAAAAATTGCTGTATTGACAAAGCAGTATGGGATGGCGCATTATCGTGATGCAGAAGATCTTCAGATTATTATTAGACAAACCGTTTCTCGATTGATGTTCAGTTCTTCTCCAATCATTTTCACGGATAATCTTCGATCAGCTCGTACGAGTTCACGCACCCTAGCCAAGTTGACATCTGTCCGTGAGTTTGATGGTCGTCCACTGCAGTCTTCATCTTCAACATTCGTTCTGCCTTCACTAAACATTTTATGCCAACGAAAAACTTGAGCTCTTGACAGAACCTATTCTCCAAAAGCCTTCTGAAGCTTACCGTAAGTTGTCGTCGCGTTTTCACCCAATTTAACGCAAAAAGAAATGGCATACCATTGCGCAGTATTATTCCGTCACCAGAGAGAAAAACATGTGTTATTACAGCACACCTGACGACTGAGCAGTTGCATCAATGTGCCGCATGGACTAGAAGCAGCTTATAGACCGAGGTCAAAATTATTGTGCCTACACAAGCCCGCAGGGTTGCCACATCTTGCAAAGAAAATCAGTCTCATTGCTTTATTGTCGCACCTCGTATGGTGAACGGAAGACGGAAGCACTCTTACTCTGAATCACATCTGAGTAAGCGACTTTATCTCTCTTCGAGCAACACCTATGGTTCAAATGGTTCTGAGCACTATGCGACTTAACTTCTGAGGTCATCAGTCGCCTAGAACTTAGAACTAATTAAACCTAACTAACCTAAGGACATCACACATCCATGCCCGAGGCAGGATTCGAACCTGCGACCGTAGCGGTCGTTCGGTTCCAGACTGTAGCGCCTAGAACCGCACGGCCACTTCGGCCGGCCAACACCTATAGCTGGCACTTAATATCACCTAATACAATCAGCAGAGCATTGTTCTGAAACTTAATCAGAATGGCATTCAATAAATATTAAACGTAATCGCAGCATGCAAAATGGTGTAAAAACTAGCATTGACAACGAAGAATTTAGTTAGTAATAAAGGTTATTAGATGTTAGTGGACAGAGTAGCAGCCCCTCTGAGCTAGACCCACAGCTACAGCTCTCACGTATTAACATTATTGAGCTTAACATCACTTATAACAATGAAAATAGGACTTATGGCAAATGTGACTCAAGTAACCGGCACTAGCCGTAGATTAAACTAGGTTTTCAGTTCACAGCGGGGACACATGCGGTTTATAAAGCGCTCTAGAGTAATTAACATTGACGAATTAGAACAATTTTCGCTGTACAACTTTGCCGATGACAGTCACTGAGAAACATGAATGGCCACAACAACGAAAGACGCGTCCATTGTTCCTAACGTAACACAAGGACACAACTCCATAAATATCCACATGTCCCTAAAACAAGCAGCGCTGACAACATACGAAACGTTTATGTAACGCAGCCAGCAACGACCTAGTTCCGTAGAACCAGCTAAAAGACACAACTACAATCCGCAATCCACAAGCCAAAAGCCACACGTTGATCAGGACACGCCGACGACTTAACACAAACCGAGCGAAAGTGTGCTCAACACACAAATAATATCAAAATCACGACGAGAATACACAAGACGACGACGCAACTAACCACGCCCACGTTCCGCATACACATTTTGCCACGTAATGAAACCACATTCAAACGGCATTGGGATTGATTCTCATTATAATCACTAGGATCGTATGTATGAGATCCGATTGGTCGCGATGTGGAAACCACAGTGACAATTAAAAACGTGTTATTTGGAACAGTTAGCTACACCTTTCCAGCTACTTCTCTACATATACGCAGCTCCGACTGAGATATTGGTCGTGCTTTGTACCAACATTTCAATACCCTCGTTACAGAAGGCAGCCGTCCATGCTTTCTGTCAGTTCTCTTCCCTGATTTGTAGCTTGTTGTCTCTGCCAAAATGTTGTCTTAATAGCGAGCGGTTCATATGAGCAGAGACGAAAATCAGAGGGAACCAACTCCGGGCTGCACGGTGTGTGATCAAACACTTCCCATTGAAAATGCTGTAGGAGCATCCTCGTTGCCCCTGCAGTGTGCGGCCGAGAATTGTTATCGAGAAGGTAATGCATTACACTACGTTGTGCGGGTTGCATGACTCAGGTGAAATCTCTCAAATCGCTTATAGGCACTCACACTTCCCGAGAGACACTATTTTCTCGGGATTTTTACGTTCAAAAAAATGGTTCAAATGGCTCGAATCACTATGGGACTTAACATCTAAGGTCATCAGTCCCCTAGACTTAGAACTATTTAAACGTAACCAACCCAAGGACATCACACACATCCATGCCCGAGGCAAGATTTGAACCTGCGACCGTAGCAGCAACGCGGTTCCGGACTGTAGCGCCTAGAGCCGTTCGGCCACACCGGCCGGCCATCTTCACGTGCTCACTTTGATCTCAGAACCGAAAAGAGCGACATGACGCGATCGTAGGGCATACTGAAACACTGTTCAACACACCTACGCAAAGCTTCATTGGATTTTCGCTGTGGTTTCGATTTCGCGATCGATCGGGCCTTACTTTTCGAATAGCCCTCGAACCTGCATTCCTTTTTTCCCATTGCCAGACGTTCAGGCCAGCGCGTTAAGGATGGCTTCCATCAGTATTCATTGACGTTTTGATCCTTAAATTTCCTTACAATTACCACAACGCGAAAGTGTAGGAAAAGAACGAAAATTAAATCATTGGACTTAGTCTCTACACGAAGATAGTTTATTTCTTTGATGCAAAATGTTCAGCGTAAGACCCAACATGAAGCCCAAATCGTTTCGTTATTGAACAAAAGCGATTGCAAGCCTTTTGAAATCGCCCTTCTGTGAAATGATATTTTACAGTATTGATTAGCTGAGCAGGTGTAAAAATATGTGTTTTGAATATGTCTACTAAAATAAAACACCTCTACACAATTTTCGAAACAATTCTTTTACACGAACGACACAGTAAATTACCAACGAATGACACAAACAATCAAGTGATACTAATCTTCCCGTGACAGAAGTATAGCTGTTATATGTTGTATTTTCAAAGGTAAATGATAAAGATATGCGAACAGCATCTTAAAATTCGGAAACTGGTCTGAATTACAATTTCAAAGAACTGTGACTGACACCCTAACGACAGGGATCTGACATGCATCGAGACTAGAAAATAATGCAGTGATAATGGTTACGCACTAGCCGAAATCTGGATTTGCCAAATGAAACCTGCAAAAAAAGGACGACTGATTGCTGCGCTCTATAATTTATAAATCATGTCACAGTCGCTGAATGGAAGGTAACCTGAATTTCTCTACATATTTTAATGTACCTTTAAAAAAGAAAAAGGTGTCACAAACTGTGTGTCCACGGACACCAGCACTGAGTGCTAATAATCTAACGCACAGTAGTGCCTCCAATCTAAATTTAGTTGCTCAAGATTCCACACAATGCATATAGCTTGTTCGTTCTTATCGAATCATATGCAAAACTTATTTCTTCGTCTACTAACTCATTACTGGAATCACACCACCAACATGCGGGATCAGATTTCAAACACATGCTACAAGGATCTCAAAAAAAAAAAAAACAATCAGCTAATACAGAACACCAGAAAGAAAAACTATAAGCCATGAATCTTTCACGTAGTTGGACTACCAAAACACACACGACACATGTGTGCCCAATCGCCGATCACAAGTCGCAGTGGAACCACTCACAATTGAGCTATAACCGATTCCCAGCGGAACCACTCGCAATGGAACTATAAGAACTCCCGAACACGTGATACACAATAGACCAGGAACACACATACTAATCAAACTCACTACAAACCCACTCTGACAGCTTGTCGGTACCTGCCGCAGGAAAAAAAAGCCTAACCTGGTGCTGACGGAACATGTTCGAGACCAGCTAGCAGTTTCACATTTCAAAATAAGTTACCAATCAGTGTGATATCGGAGAAAAACAACTCAAAAAAATTTCAACTTCCGAACACTGTGCCCATTTAATTGCACATCACCAAACTAGCAACACGAAAGCTGCAACCACAATGACGGGAATCGAATGCCGGATTTCATTGTTGTGGCTCATACGCGACGAATTAGATAATAATTTTAATGATCCAAAGATGGCTCCTCAGTGAACTGAAACTAGTAATCAATAAAGGAGCCTTAGCGATCTTGACCAAGGACTGCTATCCTACATTTTAACCGATTATAGTTCTGTGTAGTGCAGCAGCAACTTCCGATGTATCGTCAAATATTAAAAGTTATCTGTTTCGAATGAAAAATAAGTGAATACAGAAGTAAAAAAGGAACGAGAGAGGTAACACAATAATCTCTGAATTCATCAGTGACTGTGGGGATCCACACAGTACTCTCTTCAACTATACTTTTACTACACCTACGTTTGTTTTATTTCCTTGCGCCAAAAAAATGTGCAAATGTGTGTGAAATCTTAAGGTATTTAACTGCTAAGGTCATCAGTCCATAAGCTTAGACACTATTTAACCTAAATTATCCTAAGGACAAACACACACACCCATGCCCGAGGGAGGAGTCGAACCTCCGCCGAGACCAGCCGCCTTTGCCGCCATATTGTTCAGAATGGTAGTGATCACTTCTTTCAGGTAGTTTATTTTTGTGTCGCTAAACAAGTTATCATCAGAGAGGAGTAAGCCTCGGCTGTGAGGTGTACTAGGCACATGCCAGAAAAATTTCTGCAAAAATTCTCCCACTTTCTGAGCAACACAAAGGGAAGCGCAATACGCGGTGCATTCAAGTTCTAAGGCCTCCGATTTTTTTTCTCTGGACTGGAAAGAGATAGAAACATCCGCATTGTTTTAAAATGAGGCCGCGTTCATTGTCAATACATCCCAGAGATGGCAGCACCGTACGGCAGATGGAATTTTACCGTCAGCGGCGAGAATGAGAACTGTTTTAAATACTTAAAATGGCGACGTTTTCCTTACTTAAACAGCGTCCAATCATTCGTTTTCTGAATTTGCGTGGTGTGAAACCAATTGAAATTCATCGACAGTTGAAGGAGACATGTCGTGATGGAGTTATGGATGTGTCGAAAGTGAGTTCGTGGGTGCAACAGTTTAATGAAGGCAGAACATCGTGTGACAACAAACCGAAACAACCTCGGGCTTGCACAAGCCAGTCTGACGACATGATCCAGAAAGTGGGGAGAATTGTTTTGGGGGATCGCCGAATGACTGTTGAACAGATCGCCAGATCGCCTCCAGAGTTTGCATTTCTGTGGGTTCTGTGCACACAATCCTGCATGACGACCTGAAAATGCGAAAAATGTCATCCAGGTGGGTGCCACGAAAGCTGATGGACGACCACATGGCTGCCCGTGTGGCATGTTGCCAAGCAATGTTGACACGCAACAACAGCATGAATGGGACTTTCTTTCCGTCGGTTGTGACAATGGATGAGACGTGGATGCCATTTTTCAATCCAGAAACAAAGCGCCAGTCAGCTCAATGGAAGCACACAGACTCACCGCCACCAAAAAAATTTCGGGTAACCGCCAGTGCTGAAAAAATTATGGTGTCCATGTTCTGGGACAGCGAGGGCGTAATCCTTACCCATTGCGTTCCAAAGGGCACTATGGTAACAGGTGCATCCTACGAAAATGTTTTGAGGAACATATTCCTTCCTGCACTGCAACAAAAACGTCCGGGAAGGGCTGCGCGTGTGCTGTTTCACCAAGACAACGCACCCGCATATCGAGCTAACGTTACGCAACAGTTTCTTCGTGATAACAACTTTGAAGTGATTCCTCATGCTCCCTACTCACCTGACCTGGCTCCTAGTGACTTTTGGCTTTTTCCAACAATGAAAGACACTCTCCGTGGCCGCACATTCACCAGCCGTGCTGCTATTGCCTCAGCGATTTTCCAGTGGTCAAACCAGACTCCTAAAGAAGCCTTCGCCGCTGCCATGGAATCATGGCGTCAGCGTTGTGAAAAATGTGTACGTCTGCAGGGCGATTACGTCGAGAAGTAACGCCAGTTTCATCGATTTCGGGTGAGTAGTTAATTAGAAAAAAAATCTGAGGCCTTAGAACTTGAATGCATCTCGTACTTCAAGACTTAAGACCCCACCGCTGATTCCAAATATTTCGCTGTCAACTCTACATAGTGGCTCAGCACATATCGCCATTAATGGCAACTCTTGGAATAATGTTTGTCTACAATATTATATAAAGAAAATCTCGAGAAGTTTTTGACCAATTTACTTCAAATTTTTACCTTATACTCTAATCTTGACTGATTTACCTCAGACTTTTACATGATACTCTAATAACAACTGGGCAGACGTTGCTTATATATTTTTTTAATAAATGTAACATATATATATATATATATATATATATATATATATATATATACTTCATACAACAGTGTTACACTGTAAGCAAAAATTCTGAACCGATTTACTTCAAATGCTTACACGATAATCTAATAAGTGCTCGGTTGGACATAGGATACATGTTTTTTAATATATTTGGCGTATAAATATAGGGTGTTTCAGAAGTGTTGGACAGTATTCAGTGATGTGACAGGAATGATTATTCCAAACAAAAAAGTCAAGTAAACATGGACAGTAAAACGCATCTGTTAAGAGCTATGAGCAAGTCTTGATCTGTGGTACTGTGAAACAAATCTCTTCTACTGTAAGCTCTTTGCTTTCCATACTTTGGGAAGTGATAGTATGGACCAAACCAAGAAAAAAATTCCCAGTGAACATCTGCTCTAAAACGCATACCTTAAAAGTTATGAGCACTTGTTCATCTTCGCTACTTTGAAACACAACACTCCATACACTTCCCAAAATATGAAAAAAAAAAGGGCTTGCAGTAGAAGAGATCTGTTTCACAATATCGAAGATCAATAATTGCTCTTAGCTCTTAAGGTATGCGTTTTAGACCCATGTTTACTTGACTTTTTTGTTTCGAATGGTCATTTCTGTCATATTGACTATTCGCTCTGAAAAATCCTGTATGTAATACACGTATAGTATATAAAGAGGAATGGTTGTTAGCAAAAATCTCGAAACGTTCTTGACTGATTTACTTCAAAATTTTACTTCAAAATTTTGGACGATTTTTTATAAACATTCTGATAGACGTAGGTTATTATTTTTTAATATGTAAGAAACATACAGATACATGTATAATATATAGGGAAGAAACGTTGTTAACAATTATCTAGAAACGTTCTGGACCGGTATACTTCAGATTTTTATGCAACATACCAATAAACTTTTGGAGGGACATACATTATATATTTTTAATGTACGTAACATATAAACACACAAACATCATGTAACGGGGGAACATTATTAGCAACAATCTCGAAAAGTTCTTCACCGATTTATTTCAGATATTTCGTTGATACTCTAATAAATGATCAGACGGACATAAGAGATATATTTTTAAAATATGCGGCATATCAATAAATATATATTGTTTAAAAGTGAAACTTCAGCAGAGAATATCTCAATAAGTTTTAGAGCTGTTTACTTGAAATTTTCTACACGGCACGCTCACAAATAGTCAGGCGGACTTAAGCGAATTGTTTTTTGAAACGATAATGCATATGTTTTCTGTTGTAACAGACTGCGAGAAATAAAATGCTGTGCTGTGGAAATGTGCGGTATAGTTTTCTTTCTTGTAGTTATTTTCAGAGACAACAGAGTAGTAATCACATTTGCCAAAGTAGAACTACATGTCGAGTTATTAAAATAGGAAAAGCGGAAAGCGCCAGGTCTGGATTCAATAAACGCAGATGTAATACAAACGCTGAGCAACCGTATTGTTTCACACCTTACGGCAGTGGACACAGTTATGTGCTATTTTATTTTCTTTCTCGTAGTCTGTTTTCACAGGAAACAGGAATGTTGTATTTAAAGCTTATCGGCTTAAGTTTAGAATTTTTTATGGAATAATCCGAATCTTTGTAATACTATTTCGTTTGCAGATTAAAACTAAAAACTGTCAATGATGCGACTAGGAGATCCAGCAGCAGGAGAGAGGTCTCTCATACCCGGTGTGCCAATGAGTCCAAGCAATTTACCCATTCATTTTAAGAGACTTCAGTTCCCAATCTAGGATTCGTTGGCAATGCTCATAATCGGAGAGAGGGGGAAGAGGACATAAAGAAGGGAAGAAATGGATATAGAGAGGGAGAAGGAGGAGATAGATAGATAGACAAAGACAGGCGGGAGGAGGAGGTGGAGATAGATATGGAAGGAGAAGGAGATGGACAAAGAGAAGGAGGAAGAAGAGATGGTCAGAGAGAGATTGGAGTTGGAGAGAGGTAGTGCAGGAGGAGGAGACAAAGGTGAGAGGAGGAGATTGACAGAGAGAGGGGAAGAAGAGAAGATGGACATAGAGAAGGCGGAAGAGGAGATGGACAGAGAAATCTAAGAGGAAGTGGTGGAGAGAGATAGGGGGCAGGAGGAGATGGACAGAGAGGACAGGAGGTGATGGACAGAAAGAGGGGAAAGAAGAGGAGATGGAGAAAGAGAATATGGACGAGGAGAGGGATGGAGAGAGGAGGGAGAAGGAGATTATGACGTATATCCAATTTCCGTACATACTTAGCAACTGTGAAGCGTTGCCGGGTTCGCTAGTAATTTTAATAAACGAAATATCAATTGACGTCTCCAGGGGCCTCTTCAGTATTAACACCTTCTGGTCAAGTTACTGATAGTGCGCGATGGCAGCCATCGACTGAGCATGGTATCAACGCCTACATACAGTGTATCTCCTTCGTAAATTATACGAGGCCTCACCCAACAGCTGCTGCTTGTGGCTGTCGATGAGTACGAAACTAACGAACCTTCATCACATCTCAGATGAAGCCTACCCAATGAGATGGCGCCAATTGTCGCCCTGCGAACCAGATTTATATCTTCAAGATTTCTCTGAATCGCATTTGACGAATTTCGTGTTGGTTCCTTTCAAAGAATACGGCCGATTTTCTTCCCAAGTGAGAGCATGTACTGCGTTTCTAACGGCTTCATCGTCAAGGGGGATATCAAATGATGCCACCAGTTTCATATTTATGTTTGATACGGAAGGCCTTTTTCTAAATTAGGTAAGAATCTCTAGTTGATAAGTACACATCCTTCCGTACTGACTGACTTTTCGTTCATCTTCATAATGCGTCTGGTGATAAAATTGAAGTTTTCGGTCCACCGCCGAAAAGATAACACATTAACTGTTTATATGAACCTTTTTTATCTGACAGTTTTCGCGTAAGCATACGGCTACTAATAACATCATACATACCATTAAGCGAAGGTTTAATTTTTTTTATTTAACGGTTGAGGACATAGCTTAACCACACATCCACAGAGCTGAGTAATCACTGAGTCAAGAAGGCGCTGAGTAATGACTTTCACGCAAGTCGTTCTGCGCTAGCAACGAGCTTTTACAACATTCCGGTCAATCTGAAAGTAACTGCTGCCCTAGGACAGCTGATAAGACTGCGGAAAGGTTTACAATAGGGGAAACAGCATTACCAGCAGCTCTTAATTGAAAGAGAACTCTGGTCTCCAGGCAATTTACGTCTTGAAACATATATCTCATAAGCCAACGTGATGAGTGGCGTATAGTGTCTCGTACGAATATGAGTAGCTTCCTTCCAGTCCACTCACAGATTGCGTGCAAAACGTTCGAGATCGTCAGCTCATTCGTATAAGCCCTAATATCTCTCATTTTATCTGTACTGACCCTCTGCGGCTTGTTCTATACTGATACAGTTTTCCAACTTAAAAAAAGATGTACAGAAACCTATGAGCTACATTTACACAGACGCACGTGTTGAATTGGCGAAAAGTCACAGATTCTGACAGTATTTCTGTACATTATTTCAGATTGTATAAAACCATAATAGATTTATTTCAATTAGTGTAATAATGAGGTATAATCAAATCACTCGTTACACAAGTCTCTAGCAAACTGTGAGGGACCATGAACCTTCAGTTCCGTTGTTGAACGGTATGCGCTACATCATATCACAGTCTACTTCTCTGTAACCCGCTTTCAGTTAGCTTCAAAACACAGCTCATGTCTCATCTACTTCTAAAAGTACATGATGACTCTGCAGTTCACAAGTAAGTGCCTGGCAGAGGGTTAATCAACTATTTCTCTTCCGTTAGACTCTCGAACAGCGCGCAGGAAGACGAACACTTAAGTCTTTCCATGAGAGCTCTCTTTGCTGTTATTTTATTATGATGATTATTTTAACACTCTGAGGACAACGATGATGACTGAAATTTCATGAGAAGACCCTGCTGCAGCGAAAATCGCCTTTTCTTTGTTGATTTCGTCCCAATTCGCGTATCATATCTGTTGTGTCTAGACAAGACAGCCTAGACACAATGAGAGGAAGCCGAAAGGCACGCGCTTAAACTCACGCAGGCTGGCATGAGGTCTGAAACAGGATACGTAATGAATGCTATAAAGAAAAGTACGTAGCTTCTGGAATACTTAACTTTAATCCACATTTGTAGAACATCGCTCTTGATGATACATTAATAGAATCTCAATATCAATTGAATACGGCGCCTTGCTAGGTCGTAGCAAATGTAGCTGAAGGCTATGCTAACTATCGTCTCGGCAAATGAGAGCGTATTTGTCAGTGAACCACTGCTATGAACGTCGGCTGTACAACTGGGGCGAGTGCCAGGACGTTTCTCTAGACCTGCCATGTGGTGGCGCTCGGTCTGCAATTACTGACATTGGCGACACGCGGGTCCGACGTATACTAATGGACCGCGGCCGAGTTAAAGGCTACCACCTAGCAAGTGTGGTGTCTGGCGGTGACACCACAATATCCATGGCATTCTCTCCCCTATTTCGCAACAAAACAAGTTGTCCTTCGAACTTTTTCGATGTCCGATGAGGGTACCCCCGCACCGAAGTATTGCAGAAGAGGAAAGAAAGTTTATTGTAAGAAGTCTATTTAGCAGACCTGCTGCATTTTGCAAGTATTCTGCCAATAAATCACAATTTGGGGTTTGCTTTCCTCACAGCATTACCTATGAACGTTCAAATTTCAGTTATTCGTGAATGTAATCCCTAGGTATTTAGCTGAATTTACGTCCTTTAGATTTGTGTGTTTTATCCTGCAACCGAAATTTAGTGAAATTCACACTTTTCATTATTCAGGGTCAACTGTCACTCTGCAATTTATTTTGACCATCTGACGACTGCGATCACAAAAAGCGCTGATCCTAGGCAGGGCTCTATTATTATTACTGCTGTGACAGATAAAACTCAGTTTGCGAATCATCACCCACTCTTGTCTGGAAAACGGATGTGCGAATGACATGTGGGTGTATGACCGCAGTGGTAGTCAACCTGGCTTTTAACACCATTGTTTGGTTCGTTTCTAATTTGTGTGTTGTGCATTACATACCTATTTTTTAGTTGTTTTTACCGTGTCAAGTGTTATTTTTTAAGACGCTAATGTCGTAATGTCAAACAATTCGACAGTCGGTGTTGTACTTATCTGTGTATCTTCTGTGTGTTTACTTGTCTGATGAGAATGCGTCGCCTGTTGTGTTACAGAACCCCGGGCGGGAGCATGCTGGGAGATGTGAACATCTCGGCAATCCTCGACTCCTTTAGCGTCAGTTACGACAAAAGAGTAAGACCGAATTATGGAGGTAAGTTTTCGTAAAATAAAAACACGATTTTGTGCTGAAAAGTTACAATTAACACGAGTGTGTAGGCGCCTCCACCAGTACCAATGGCTTCACTTTGCATTACTGCCGACTTTTCACTGTCGCTTTGAGCAGCTCGTGGAAGAGCGCACGCGCCGCGAGCGTGGTGACCTGTGAAGCGCGGTCTGTACTGGTGGAGACGCCCGCGCATGCGCAGAGCGCTGTCGGCCCTGCGCTGACAGCGGCCCGCGCCGAAGCCGCCCTGCGGCCGGACTCGTCTAGCGAGGTAGCGTCACAACGCGGCGCCGCGACCTCCCAGCTAATAACGCACCGGAAGAGCAAATGATTGCCCAGTCTGTAGCCCTTTCACTGAAAAAAACTTAGATAATCGTCTAATGATTCAATCGTTTGACGATGTTCTCTGCGCGTCTATGTGTTCAGGTATACACTCACTAGTTTACGAAACGCCCACTAATACTGAAGGAGAGTGTACATGGGTTCAGAAAGACGGAAAATTTTTGTTAGTACTTTACAACAAGTTCAGTTATACGGGGCAAGAGGCAGGGGGAATTTCTCAAAAAATTGACCGTAGTGTAGCCCATGAACATAGCGAACTAAACTCAAATAACAATATCCCGGTAGTTGAAGATGACGCTAGGCAGGTAACTTTTTGTGTGAGAACCATTACATGGATATATCCTGTTTCGGTGCAATGAGAAAAATACACTCCTGGAAATGGAAAAAAGAACACATTGACACCGGTGTGTCAGACCCACCATACTTGCTCCGGACACTGCGAGAGGGCTGTACAAGCAATGATCACACGCACGGCACAGCGGACACACCAGGAACCGCGGTGTTGGCCGTCGAATGGCGCTAGCTGCGCAGCATTTGTGCACCGCCGCCGTCAGTGTCAGCCAGTTTGCCGTGGCATACGGAGCTCCATCGCAGTCTTTAACACTGGTAGCATGCCGCGACAGCGTGGACGTGAACCGTATGTGCAGTTGACGGACTTTGAGCGAGGGCGTATAGTGGGCATGCGGGAGGCCGGGTGGACGTACCGCCGAATTGCTCAACACGTGGGGCGTGAGGTCTCCACAGTATATCGATGTTGTCGCCAGTGGTCGGCGGAAGGTGCACGTGCCCGTCGACCTGGGACCGGACCGCAGCGACGCACGGATGCACGCCAAGACCGTAGCATCCTACGCAGTGCCGTAGGGGACCGCACCGCCACTTCCCAGCAAATTAGGGACACTGTTGCTCCTGGGGTATCGGCGAGGACCATTCGCAACCGTCTCCATGAAGCTGGGCTACGGTCCCGCACACCGTTAGGCCGTCTTCTGCTCACGCCCCAACATCGTGCAGCCCGCCTCCAGTGGTGTCACGACAGGCGTGAATGGAGGGACGAATGGAGACGTGTCGTCTTCAGCGATGAGAGTCGCTTCTGCCTTGGTGCCAATGATGGTCGTATGCGTGTTTGGCGCCGTGCAGGTGAGCGCCACAATCAGGAGTGCATACGACCGAGGCACACAGGGCCAACACCAGGCATCATGGTGTGGGGAGCGATCTCCTACACTGGCCGTACACCACTGGTGATCGTCGAGGGGACACTGAATAGTGCACGGTACATCCAAACCGTCATCGAACCCATCGTTCTACCATTCCTAGACCGGCAAGGGAACTTGCTGTTCCAACAGGACAATGCACGTCCGCATGTATCCCGTGCCACCTAACGTGCTCTAGAAGGTGTAAGTCAACTACCCTGGCCAGCAAATTCTCCGGATCTGTGCCCCATTGAGCATGTTTGGGACTGGATGAAGCGTCGTCTCACGCGGTCTGCACGTCCAGCACGAACGCTGGTCCAACTGAGGCGCCAGCTGGAAATGGCATGGCAAGCCGTTCCACAGGACTATATCCAGCATCTCTACGATCGTCTCCATGGGAGAATAGCAGCCTGCATTGCTGCGAAAGGTGGATATACACTGTACTAGTGCCGACATTGTGCATGCTCTGTTGCCTGTGTCTATGTGCCTGTGGTTCTGTCAGTGTGATCATGTGATGTATCTGACCCCAGGAATGTGTCAATAAAGTTTCCCCTTCCTGGGACAATGAATTCACGGTGTTCTTATTTCAATTTCCAGGAGCGTATGTACCACAATACTTTCCACTCTCCCGCTCTTGCAGGGTGAACTATCAACAGTAATCTGATGTGGCCCTGATTATCATCAAATGAAAATCAATTTTCTTGCAGGTGTATTTTTTATTTTATTTTGTTCATCTCCTATTTGGGCGATATATTTCAAGACAATATTGTCTCATCTACAGGTACCAGTTAGGCGTGTTCCTTGAGCCGAATGCTGTAAGCACTGTAACTCTCTTGCCACGAAGAGAGGCGCCTATGACACGTCCTGCACACAGTTCAATATTTCGTGTCGAATACTCTCTGCTCTCTGCCTTGTGTTATACATTATCACTCTGTGTGACAGACGCGTAACAGGCGACTCTATTGATGGTTACATTTCTTACGGCATTACATTCATGGAGCACGTCTATCGGCTACCTGAAGATCAGGCAGTACAATGAGTATCAAAAAGGACCTTACAACTTTGAACATTCGTACAAACTTAACGCATTCGCCTTACAGACTTAGTCTTGGTGTCTCTGTAAGTAAAATAGATCACATTTTGACTCACGTGGTACGCTAGTACACAATTGCGCCGTCGCAAGCGCTATTGGCAGTTGAAGCAAAGATGGCTGACTTTGTTGGTCCCGAGCGAGAACACTATTTATTTTGGTTTGAAGAGTCAAAGTCTGCGACAACTGTGCAGCGTAATTTTCGTATAGTGTATGAAAACGGTTGCCCCAGTAGCCCAACTATTCACGAGCGGTGTAAGTGTTTTACTGAAACTGGATGTTCGGTAAGACATAGGAAATCTTCATGCCGCGCCCGTGCGCCTGGCGACGTGGTAGAGCAAGTGAAACAAAGATTTGAAAGCAATCCTACAAAATCTACCAGGCGTCCTTCTCGAGAGCTAGGCATCCCACCTTGTGCGTTTCACCCTTACTGCCTTCTCTACCAGAGCTCATAGCTGGAATCTTCCTCACAACTGAACAAGTCACACATGCTGCAGAGAGTATGGCAAGAAATCGATTTCAGATGGAATGTGTGCTGCATGTCCAATCGATGTCTCATTGAACCTTTTCAGTTAAGTTTATGTATATTGCTACAAGTTGATATATTTTGCTATAAAATCACACCACAATGAATTTTCGAAGTTATGTAGTCCTTTCTGATGCATCCAATATTGTCTCGAAATCGACTGTACATACATGAGATAAACATTAAAATAAAATAAAAAATACAGCTGTGAGGAAATTGACTTTAATTAGAATAAATAAAAAAAACAGCTGAATATTATATGGATAATCAGTACACAGCCGACACCACGAAAATTGTTACGTTTGGAAGTAGCGAAACTCGCTAATGCACCAGGTTTATCTTGAATCTCAGGAAGTCGGTTCGGAACCTGGAGGTGGGATGAGTATTCACCACCAGTATTTGGCAGGGAAGGGGAGAAGAGGTGATGACGTAAAGTATCCGATCGCGAGGAAGGGGCCTTTGTGCAAGGAGGAAGTAAACCCTTTACGATTACTCGGCCGAAGCAATCAATATCCTAAAAAACTCCGCATTAACAGACAATGAAGGCCCAACGGTACCGACCGGCCACCATGTCATCCTCACCCACATTCGTCACTGGGTGCGGATATGGAGGGGAATATGGTCAGCATACCGCCCTCCTGGCCGTATGTCAGTGTACAAGCTACTTCTCAATCAAGTAGCTCCTCGGTTTATCTCACAAGAGCTGTGTGCACCACACCTCTCGGCAGATCGGATGGTGACCCATCCACTTGCTAACCCAGCCCGGCGGCGCTTATCTTCGATGATTCGACAGGAACCGATGTTACCATAGCAGCAAGGTGGTTGGCCCCAACAATACCATATAACAATCTTTTGAGTGCTGCGCTTGCCAGAGTCACGGTACTGTACATTATACTCTCTCTCTTTCACCCAACGGACGCGGGAAAGCAGGAGACCTTATTTTACGTGAGGTTCATGCAACAGTTTGTACCTGGCGTCCTCTACCTTTTCTAGGAGCTTGAAAGGGCAATTTACAAAGACAGTGTACACAGTATCTCATGGTTTCACGCACATAACATATCTAACATATAATAAGCCAGAAAGATGTATACAGATGAGGTTTCCGGTTAGTGATAGAAAGCTGAGACGTCAAAATTTACTATATAATGAACACGCATTTACTAACCAAAACATAGATGTGTCCACGGCTTTAATTATAAAATGAATTAGAAACTCCAGCAATGTGTATAGTTACATAATACTTGCTAGTCTGTGTACTCACAACTTTCGCAAGAGTAACCGAGAAGTGTAGATAATGGTTGTCTTGCAAGCAAGTCGAAGTTACAACGCCATTTAGCCGTAAAATCACCAAGATATTCACATTTAGCAATTTTCTACAGGGTGTCCGAAAAGTCTTTCCCTGATTACATAAATTGATAACTCAGGGTAGAAGTAAGATACAAATATGAAACTGGTGTCTAACTGTTTACAAACTATCAAAGTTTTTTTCACACATCAGTAAACTTCCACATGAGCACCCTTGGTAGCACGTAGCACATCTAGGCGATATTCAATTTCCGTCCACACATTAGCCAACATCACTGGAGGGATCGATTCAACGACTGTGGTTATCCGTTGCCGCAGGGTTTCAAGATCTGGTACACGTGTTCGGTAGACCTCGCCCTTGACATAGCCCCATAAAAATAAGTCTAATGGGGTTATGCCAGGAGAGCGTGGAGGCTAAACCGTTGGCCCATCACGACCAATTCATCGCCCAGGAAAGGTCATATCGAGATAGGCACGGACGTCCAAACCCCAATGAGGCGGTGCACCGTCTTGCTGAAACAAGACAACGGGGTGATATTGAAGCAGCTGAGGAACAGCATACAGTTGCAAAATGTCCAGATACACTGCAGATGTGATGGTAGCCTCAGCGAAGAAGAATGGCCCGATAATTCGATCGTGCAATAGCGCGCACCAAACATTCACCTTTGGACTGCCTCTGGAGCACTCCATGACCTCGCCAGGGGGTTGTGAACCCCAAATGCGCACATTGTGGCGACTCACTACTCCACTGACAAAAAAGGTCGCTTCGTCGGAAAAGGTAATTCGTCTGAGATAACCACCATCGTCCTCAATACGTGATAGCATTTCGACCGCAAAATCATATCGACGTGTACTGTCATTGGGCATCAAGGCCTGAACGATTTGCACTTTGTATATACGATACAATAAACATTTGTGTAACATGTCATGGAGAGAGCTTTTTGGCATCTGTAATTCACGTGAGGCCCCGCGCACCGATTTCTTCACACTTCGCAGAAAAGACTGCCTTACAGCTTCCACCCTCTCTGCTGAGGTTCCTGGTCCGATCAGACCTCGGAAGGTCAGCAACCGATCCTGTGTTCTTGAACTTCTAATACCAGGGTTTAATGCTCTTGACATCAGGTGGATTCCTTCCAAATGTTGCCTGGAAGTGTCTCTGCACTGTGGTTGGTGATCGTGTCTCATGGTACCACGGGACACACTGTGCCTTCTCCTGATTGGTTAACATGGCTTCTTGGGCATTGCACCTCATCCACTACTTACGTACTGCGAACCTAAAACAGAAAAAACTTTGATAGTTATAAACAGTTCGACACAAGTTTCATATTTGTATCTTACCTCTAGCCTGAGTTATCAGTTTATGTAATCAGGGGAAGACTTTTCGGACACCCTGTACGTTACGTTTTCTACAATACCCCTCTCAACATATCACAGTAACCTCTGTTAGGAGCTGTAAGATGTCGATGACAGTATATAAAGTAAGTCGCGGCTGATAAAGTTCCTTGTGAAATGGGGAAGTTAGGAATGTAAAACATTCAGTAAAACAGTCGTTTGTTTAGTATTGCGTCAAAAATGTTGTTCCGATATCTTGAGCGGTATATGAAATAATAGTGATATTTTACATTATTCAACATTATCAAGTGCTGTTGTTGTTTTCTTCAGCCCTGAGACTGGTTTGATGCAGCTCTCCATGCTACTCTATCCTGTACAAGCTTCTTCATCTATCAGTACCTACTGCAGCCTACAGCCTTCTGAATCTGCTTAGTATATTCATCTCTTGGTCTCCCTCTACGATTTTTACCCTCCACGCTGCATTCCAGTACTAAATTGGTGATCCCTCGATGTCTCAGAACATGTCCTACCAACCGATCCCTTCTTCTAGTCAAGTTGTGCCACAAATTTCTCTTCTCCCCAATTCTATTCAATATTTCCTCATTAGTTATGTGATCTACCCATCTAATCTTCAGCATTCTTGTGTAGCACCACATTTCGAAAGCTTCTATTCTCTTCTTGTCTAAACTATTTATCGTTCACGTTTCACTTCCATACATGGCTACACTCCACACAAATACTTTCAGAAATGACTTCTTGACATTTAAATCTATACTCGATGTTAACAAATTTTTCTTCTTCAGAAACGCTTTCCTTGCCATTGCCAGTCTACATTTTATATCCTCTCTACTTCGACCATCATCAGTTATTTTGCTCCCCAAATAGCAAAACTCCTTTACTGCTTTAAGTGTCTCATTTCCTAATCTAATTCCCTCAGCATCACCCGACTTAATTCGACTACATTCCATTATCCTCGTTTTGCTTTTGTTGATTTGCATCTTATACCCTCCTTTCAAGACACTGTCCATTCCGTTCAACTGCTCTTCCAAGTCCTTTGCTGTCTCAGACAGAATTACAATGTCATCGGCGAACCTCAAAGTTTTTATTTCTTCTCCATGGATTTTAATACCTATTCCGAACTTTTCTTTTGTTTCCTTTATTGCTTGCTCAATATACAGTTTGAATAACATCGAGGATAGGCTACAGCCCTGTCTCACTCCCTTCCCAACCACTGCTTCCCTTTCATACCCCTCGACTCTTATAACTGCCATCTGGTTTCTGTACAAATTGTAAATAGCCTTTCGCTCCCTTATCAAGTGTATTTACTTCATTTTATTAAAATGAAAGTAAATTACAAAATTAAACCCGAATCCACTTACAATGTAAATTCACTGTAGCATTTTCCGACAGTTGACTTACAACAGTGAATATGTTTCATGATCACGCATAGTTCTTTCCCAACTAACAACGAGGGGGCTTTGAATCGTTGACTTTCTTGCTGCGTGCAGATATGGCCAACTCTTTAGAAATCTCAACTTTTCATTTTCTGGGTAGCATAAAAGATGATACTTAGGTCGAATTGCTGCTCTCTGGAAATGCTGTGTCAGTTTTATGTGGTCTCCTGTAGATTTATGGTGCAACTCCACATATGCGACGGCCAGAAAGAGTGTTTATCGTTTGTTCCTGTCTGATTTACCAGCGTTCGCTCTGGAGGCAGGTTTTCTCCTGTTAGGGCGACACACTTTTGGCCACATACAGGACGGAGCCCTTCCTCCCTCCCTCTTCGCGCTCCACCCCCTGGAGACCCCCCACCATTCTCCACCTCCCCCCACACAACTGCCAAACTACTCCCACATCACAGCACCCCACGAGCTCCATCACTGGAATAGCGTTGCCCCTTCCTCGCAGATGAAACTTTTGAAGTAATATGGAGTAAAGTTACCGTTCTCAAGAAAAAACAAAGGCGGAACAGAAACTTGTTACAGCATCTTCGCTCCGTCACACGTGTACGCAACTTTTCACGCCTCTGTTGTCCATTCTTTTTCATTTATTATGTCACTTTGCCAACAACAGTATCTCATCTCCCTGAGGGAAGTAATAAAGGAAATGATCCTTCCAACTTTACTCACTTTCCCCACATAAATTTATTCTTACAAATTCAAAAAGTGCGTAAACACTGTATCTGTTTCTTTAGAATACCACCTTAAGAAAAATACATGACGGCAAAGTCACTACTATATTATGGCGTGACGCACAGTGCTAATCGGAATAAACATAAAAAAAAGGGAAAGAGAGAGACAGAAGGTAAAACAAGAGTTTTGAGGTATATACAAATTGTGTGACTCGTTCTATGACAAAGCTGAGAAAACAGCTGAGGTGTAGTTAACTCCTGCTGTTGTAGATAGACCTCACTTTTGCCTTTATAGGCCTAGAGTTCTATACACAGACGTCGCTTAGTAAGTCTCTTGACTCGTCGCAGTTCCTTCCATTTCTTGCGAGGAAGTGAATCATTACCACGTGAACTATTAGGTTGGTGCATAAGTTCGTAGCGTTTTTGTTTTGCATGTTGGTATTCCGGATAGTATGGGTTTATATATCGATTGTCATTTTTTATTTATAGTTCACTGTTGCTATTTGAGTTTACATGTCGTCATTTTGTTCATTTGGAGATAGGGAGTGGAGCTGTGGACTCTAGAAAATGGAGCGTCAAGCGGAGAAATCGGAACATTTCCGACATATTCCTCTGTTTTAGTTCAATACAGAGGTGACAGCTGTGGAGGCAGCCACAAACGTTGTCGCCATGTGTGGGGATCATGTCACTGATAGAGCACGACAAAAAAATGGTGTTCTCGTTTTACGGAGGATCGTTTTGACATTAGTGACTCTCCCTGTTCAGGAAGACCTTCGCGGTTTGATGAAGATCGTTTAAACGCATTAATTCGCCATTATCCATGTCAGAGTACTCGAGGACGGGCATATGTGATGAACTGTGATCACTCCACCATCGTGCGATATTTGCGTGTAATGGGGAAAGATCAGAAATCGGGTGAATGGGTACCGCATAGTCGAAGCGAAAAATCACAAAATTCAACGGTTGGTCGCACCAGTATCTCTGCTAGCTAGTCGTCAATTGGCTCATGAACAACGACGACTATTCCTATCCTATAAGGTTAATGGCAAGGAGAAATGGTGTCTTATGCTAACACAAGGAAAAGAAAAGCGTGACTGAGCCCAAACAAAGTAGCCACTACCCGTACAAAGTTCTGCGCACTTTCACAAAATATAATGATATGCATTCGGTAGAACAGCGACGGTGTTGTGTACTACGAAATGCTTCCCCGAGGTGTAACGATCACTGCTGAAATTTATTATCAACAACCGAGTCGTCTTGTAGACGCAATCCAAGAACAACGACCAGAAACGCTTCGTGAAGTAATGCTGCTTCACGATAATGCCCGCCTACTTCCGCTAGACTCACATACAACACTATACAGGAGCTGGGTTGGGAAGTCATTTCGCACCGACCCTATTCACCCGATCTTTAACCCTCAGATTTTTACCATTTCCGTTATCTAACGAACAGCTTCAAGGAACTTCCTTTCCGAATGAAAATGAGCTCCGAACATGGTTCGACGAGTTGTTCGCATAAGACTCACGTGATTTCTGCAGTCGCCGAATCGAAAATCACCCCAGCGTTGGCAGACTGTTGTAAATAGTGAAGGAGAATATACACTACTAGCCATTAAAAATGCTACACCAAGAAGAAATGCAGATGATAAACGGGTATTCAGTGGACGAATATACACTCCTGGCAATGGAAAAAAGAACACATTGACACCGGTGTGTCAGATCCACCATACTTGCTCCGGACACTGCGAGAGGGCTGTGCAAGCAATGATCACACGCACGGCACAGCGGACACACCACGAACCGCGGTGTTGGCCGTCGAATGGCGCTAGCTGCGCAGCATTTGTGCACCGCCGCCGTCAGTGTCAGCCAGTTTGCCGTGGCATACGGAGCTCCATCGCAGTCTTTAACACTGGTAGCATGCCGCGACAGCGTGGACGTGAACCGTATGTGCAGTTGACGGACTTTGAGCGAGGGCGTATAGTGGGCATGCGGGAGGCCGGGTGGACGTACCGCCGAATTGCTCAACGCGTGGGGCGTGAGGTCTCCACAGTACATCGATGTTGTCGCCAGTGGTCAGCGGAAGGTGCACGTGCCCGTCGACCTGGGACCGGACCGCAGCGACGCACGGATGCACGCCAAGACCGTAGCATCCTACGCAGTGCCGTAGGGGACCGCACCGCCACTTCCCAGCAAATTAGGGACACTGTTGCTCCTGGGGTATCGGCGAGGACCATTCGCAACCGTCTCCATGAAGCTGGGCTACGGTCCCGCACACCGTTAGGCCGTCTTCCGCTCACGCCCCAACATCGTGCAGCCCGCCTCCAGTGGTGTCGCGACAGGCGTGAATGGAGGGACGAATGGAGACGTGTCGTCTTCAGCGATGAGAGTCGCTTCTGCCTTGGTGCCAATGATGGTCGTATGCGTGTTTGGCGCCGTGCAGGTGAGCGCCACAATCAGGACTGCATACGACCGAGGCACACAGGGCCAACACCCGGCATCATGGTGTGGGGAGCGATCTCCTACACTGGCCGTACACCACTGTTGATCGTCGTGGGGACACTGAATAGTGCACGGTACATCCAAACCATCATCGAACCCATCGTTCTACCATTCCTAGACCGGCAAGGGAACTTGCTGTTCCAACAGGACAATGCACGTCCGCATGTATCCCGTGCCACCCAACGTGCTCTAGAAGGTGTAAGTCAACTACCCTGGCCAGCAAGATCTCCGGATCTGTCCCCCATTGAGCATGTTTGGGACTGGATGAAGCGTCGTCTCACGCGGTCTGCACGTCCAGCACGAACGCTGGTCCAACTGAGGCGCCAGGTGGAAATGGCATGGCAAGCCGTTCCACAGGACTACATCCAGCATCTCTACGATCGTCTCCATGGGAGAATAGCAGCCTGCATTGCTGCGAAAGGTGGATATACACTGTACTAGTGCCGACATTGTGCATGCTCTGTTGCCTGTGTCTATGTGCCTGTGGTTCTGTCAGTGTGATCATGTGATGTATCTGACCCCAGGAATGTGTCAATAAAGTTTCCCCTTCCTGGGACAATGAATTCACGGTGTTCTTATTTCAATTTCCAGGTGTGTATTATACTAGAACTGACATGTGATTACATTTTCACGCAATTTGAGTACATAGATCCTTAGAAATCAGTACCTCTGGCCGTAATAATGGCCTTGATACGCCTAGGAATTGAGACAAACAGACCTTGGATGGCGTGTACAGGTACAACTGCCCACGTAGCTTCAACACGATACCACAGTTCATCAAGAGTAGTGACGGGCGTATTGTGACGAGCCAGTTGCTTCGCACCATTGACCAGACGTTTTCAATTGGTGAAAGATCAGGCCTGGGCAGCAGTCGAACATTTTCTGTATGCAGAAAGGCCCGTACAGGACCTGCAATATGCGGTCGTGCACTATCCTGCTGAAATGTAGGGTTTCGCAGGAATCGAACGAAGGGTAGAGCCTCGGTCGTAACACATCTGAAACGTAACGTCCACTGTTCAAAGAGCCGTCATTGCGAACAAGAGGTGACCGAGACGTGTAACCAATGGCACCCCATACCATCACGCCGGGTGATACGCCAGTATGGCGATGACGAATACACGCTTCCAATGTGCATTCACCGCGATGTCGCAAAACACGGATGCGACCATCATGACGCTGTAAACAGAACCTGTATTCATCCGAAAAAATGACGTTTTGCTATTCGTGCACGCAGATTCGTCGTTGAGTACACCATCGCAGGCGCTCCTGTCTGTGATGCACCGTCGAGGGTAACCGCAACCTTGGGGTCCGAGCTGATAGTCCATGCTGCTGCAAACGTCGTCGAACTGTTCGTGCAGATGGTTGTCGTCTTGTAAACGTCCCCATGTGTTGACTCAGGGATCGAGGCGTGGCTGCACGATCCGTTAGAGCCATGCGGATAAGATGCCTGTCATCTCGACTGCTAGTGATACGAGGCCGTTGGGATCCAGCACGGCGTTAAGTATTACCCTCCTGAACCCACCGGTTCTATATTCTGCTAACAGTCATTGGATCTCGACCAACGCGAGCAGCAATGTCGCGATACGGTAAACTACAATCGCGATAGGCTATAATCCGACCTTTATCAAAGTCGGAAACGCGATGGTACGCATTTCTCCTCCTTACAAGAGGCATCACAACAACGTTTCACGAGGCAACGCCGGTCAACTGCTGTTTGTGTATGAGAAATCGGTTGGGAACTTTCCTCATGTCAACACGTTGTAGGTGTCGCCACCGGCGCCAACCTTGTGTGAATGCTCTGAAAAGCTAATCATTTGCATATCACAGCATCTTCTTCCTGTCGGTTAAATTTCGTGTCTGTAGCACGTCATCTTCGTGGTGTAGCAATTTTAATGGCCGGTAGTGTATTATTGATGACTAAAGACTCTGTTATGTGTATATGTTGTCTTTATTAAATTTATGAAACTACGCTACAAAATTATGCACGAACCACCTTAAATAACAGAAGTAACTCTCGGTGGATGATTAGTGACGTGGTTGCTAACGGTAATAATATCCTCAAATTACTGAACGCAGATTACCTAGTAGAAATCAATTACATTCCGATAATTTTGAGACCATACGTCCAAGAAATTCTGGGACCACTGCGTACCGTCTTCCGAGCATTACGAGTTTCTCTGTCGTCTTCTCAGATAAACTGCGTATAAAAATTGTATTTCGAGACTGTAGTATCCCCAGTTTCACGCTAACACGACACCACTGCTATCGAATTTCGTATGGTGGAGTTGGGTGAGAAGTTTATTCTCTTTACCGGTGAATACCACATGCCACGCGTACCATTCTGGAAGACCTTTTACTGATCATCAAGGCAATTGTCATTCCTCATGTCTCTCCAAAAAATTATAATTTGAAAAGTCATAATTCTAATGTGATGAGTCGCATAGAGTCACTCATGACACGAAAAAAAAAAACTCATGATCAACACGGTAACATGGCTCCAGATTAAACCTCCCGATTTGGCGTAGCAGAAATATTAATGCAGAACTAGAGCAGCAGTACAGCACACATAGCTATTTATAACGTTGTGGGGAACTGTGGCCAACCACTGGATTTTTAAGGCTTCTTCCAGCGTGCAGAAGCCCGAAGGAGATGACTAGAAAGGAACCCACTCCTCCCGAGCGCATCCCAAATCAGCGCCAAGATTGTCAAGTTCGGTAATTGGGCAGACTCCACCATATGCTTTACTATTTGCTGGTGAACCAGTCCACGAGACGAACTTTGAGCCATAGAGCACTATCGTCTTCAGACAATAAGTCATGACCCATGTTATAAAATTCTGGTGAGTTTTCTTAAACTCTGAACCATTACAGACCAATCCGAGGTAATAATCCGACAAAGCACTAAATTCTGTCCTTCCTCCCAAAACGATATAATGAGCATAGTAATAAATATTAATGTTACCATTCGGTTCCAAAAAAGATAAATCCTTCCTCTTGCCAAGGCATTCCTTTCAGTGATGGCTTTTGATGCAAATAGGTCAAAGTTTCTCGATACAAGAGTAACACAATAGCTATCATTTGCAAGCCAGACTAGCTCTACAGGAACAGTCCTCCAAGGATCTACAACCAACCATCGCACAGATAAGCGTGCTCACTGTAAACAGTACCTCCTGTGAAGAGCGTGGATGCGCTCTGATTCACTAAACCAAGGACCTTCGCTATTTGGGAGGCGACCTAGAACATATTCCTTTGAGTGAAGAGCAGCAAATGCCGGTCATCGGCGATCGCCGTGACCTAATTGTTCTCAGTTGCAGTTTCGATACGGTCAACATGTCGTTAGAATCTATCGAATGTACGAAAAACGATAGGACCATTTGTTGGTTATCCGTCTCTCTCGCTGTCTCGCAATCTGACACGAACACCTCCAGCCCCGCTCTGAAACGTGTTTCAGTCAGGTATTTGCACATGATTCAAACGGCCGGCAGTGGTGCTTTACGGTTTAAGCAGTGAAACATGTGTACATGGCATAGAGGAATTCCAAATCTGGCTGATGGACAGATCGCGAGTTTCAACAAGAATGCTAACGACACCTGAAACATTCCGCATTTGCTTGTAATTTCTTTTTACGTCCCGCTAGTTTCCAGTAATCTGTGTGGCTATTGAGACGTAGAGGAAAAAGTGGTTAGACTGTTCAAGAAGCCATTCCTCTATTATTCTGCATTTATTACGGCAAACAGGGAAGTATTTTAGTCTTTATGGCTGCAATGGATGTGAACCCGGCTCTCCCAGAAACGAGTACACTGGTTAACAACTCCGGTACTTCCCTGACTCGAACGACTGTGAAAAGATTATATCGTTTGAATGTGGATTTATAGTGAATACAGACAGTAGCCTGAAATCAGCACCGAAATGTGGATTTGATTTCAGACTGGAAAGGGCAGTACTAAAAGCATCTAGAATAAACAACTGTAGCATATTTTCCCTAAGGAAAGAAATTGCAGAATATACGAAAAAATGAAACGAAGAAGAATAAGAGATACCGTAACTCACGTGAGTACCGTAGCACAGTTTTATTCCGTTGTTTTAACCTCTTCCACCAGTTCTGTAATCGCTTTTCACGGAAGCATGCACTACTCGTGATGATTAGCTTTTGTTATCTGAACTGAGAGTTAGCACCGTTTTTCCATCAACTGTACACTTACTCAGTCCCATTGGTTTAAAATTTCACGTGCTAAAAAACTGAACCACGTACCGTATGCTACATGAGGAGCCGTTATCAATGTGTTCATCTTTATAAATACTACCCTCACGCTTCATTGTTTAGAAGTAAATCTATGTGGGTTGTATTCCTTGACAAGACACTAACGTTTTCTTGGTGCATACGTCAAATATTTAAGAAAGAAACAAAACTAGTAAACTGTGTAGAGAAATGATCAGTTGTAGCAGCAGTCGTCAGTAGTGGCTCTGAGAGGTGACACATAATTGCACAGATTACCCAGGGACGCGACCTCCACGAAGTTGCATGCCTGCAGACGGCCACAGCAAATCTGGAGCCCCTGGAAGCGCGCCTGTGCCCTGGGCCAACTGACACCTCTGACCTTTCCTGCCGTCTGGAGCCAACGGCCCACGCCAAAGGTCACGCAGGCCTGCGCATGCTTCCACGTGTATATCCCATTGAGACTCACCGTTGCACACTTAGGACCAAAGTTACTGCCGCCCATCAAAATTGACAGACGCGTTTTATTAAATCGTTCTCATAACGCTCCCGCTTTAGCCAGGTCGTCGAATGTAATCACCGTAAAAGATGCTATTGATGGGACATACCTTCTCTAGGGATGCACAGGGGTGGATGTTAAGCATGAGAAAAAGGCGATTGCTAAGACACACACACTTAGATGGTGGAAGTCCACATGGGGTCACATAGTGGAGCATACGTATGAGGCGTAATGCGTTTATTCCAATTTTCAGTGTCAGACATGGTATGTTGTGCACGAAGATTTCCATAATAAAACTGAAAATTATTTAAAAATAGTAACATTCATTATTCACATCAAACTACTCGTGCTCTGTAGTTAGAATTCTAATAACAGTTTGCATCACAAAGATTGTATTGAGGTTCCTGGTGTGTACTGATTTGTGGCAAGGTTCATTTCTTTCTTGCGAAAGATACTTGACGGTGCACTGGAGAGTGACTCCAGCAGCAGTTTGCTCTGGTTTGTCAAGCTCAGTCATACAACGACATATCCCCCTCGATTCCTACCACTCCTTTCAATTGCTGCACGAAGCACGCTGTGCCTTCTTAACATTACGTTTTCTATCTGTCGAAAGGGCCTGCTCCTCACTGTTACACGCCAGTCCTCTCGGGTAACGTACACTACTGGCCATTAAAAATGCTACACCTCGAAGATGACGTGCTACAGACACGAAATTTAACCGACAGGAAGAAGATGCTGTGATATGCAAACGATTACCTTTTCAGAGCATTCACACAAGGTTGGCGCCGGTCGCGACACCTACAACGTGCTGACATGAGGAAAGTTTCCAACCGATTTCTCATACACAAACAGCAGTTGACCGGCGTTACCTGGTGAAACGTTGTTGTGATGCCTCGTGTAAGGAGGAGAAATGCGTACCATCATGTTGCCGACTTTGATAAAGGTCGGATTGTAGCCTATCGCGATTGCGGTTTATCGAATCGCGACAATGCTGCTCGCGTTGGTCGAGATCCAATGACTGTTAGCAGAATATGGAATCGGTGGGTTCAGGAGGGTAATACGGAACGCCGTGCTGGATCCCAACGGCCTCGTATCACTAGCAGTCGAGGTGACAGGCATCTTATCCGCATGGCTGTAATGGATCGTGCAGCCACGTCTCGATCCCTAAGTCAACAGATGGGGACGTTTGCAAGACAACAATCTTTTGTACGAACAGCTCGACGACGTTTCCAGCAGCATGGACTATCAGCTCGGAGAACATGGCTGCAGTTACCCTTAACGCTGTATCACAGACAGGAGCGCCTGCGATGGTGTACTCAACGACGAACCTGGGTGCACGAATAGCAAAACGTCATTTTTTCGGATGAATCCAGGTTCTTTGCAAAAACAGACATAATGTCTTATGGGATATCAGCAATCAGTGATTTTACATTGTTACTTTAAATCCGTCTTGATTGCAAATTTTTTTTTTATTATTCATATAACCGGTTTCGGTTCATTCAGAACCATCTTCAGATCTGATATTTAAGTTACAGGAGTAACCCGTCCAATTCAGCAACTTTCACATGATACGTCACGGTGACGTAGCATGTGAAAGTTGCTGAATTGGACGGGTTACTCCTGTAACTTAAATATCAGATCTGATCTGAAGATGGTTCTGAATGAACCGAAACCGGTCATATGAATAATAATAAAAAATTTGCAATCAAGACGGATTTAAAGTAACAATAACGAATCCAGGTTCTGTTTACAGCGTCATGATGGTCGCATCCGTGTTTGGTGACATCGCGGTGAACGCACATTGGAAACGTATATTCGTCACCGCCATACTGGCGTAATACCCGGCGTGATGGTATAGGGTGCCATTGGTTACACGTCTCGGTCACCTCTTGTTCGCATTGACGTTACATTTCAGATGTGTTACGACCCATGGCTCTACCCTTCATTCGATCCCTGCGGAAACCTACATTTCAGCAGGATAATGCACGACCGCATGTTGCAAGTCCTGTACGGACCTTTCTGAATACAGAAAATGTTCGACTGCTGCCCTGGCCAGCACATTCTCCAGATCTCTCACAAACTGAAAACGTCTGGTCAATGGTGGTCGAGCAACTGGCTCGTCACAATACTTCAGTCACTACTACTGTGGTATCGTGTTGAAGCTGCATGGGGAGCTGTACCTGTACACGCCATCCAAGCTCTCTTTGACTCAATGCCCAGGCTTATCAAGGCCGTTATTACGGCCAGAGATGGTTGTTCTGGGTACTGATTTCTAAGGATCTATGTACTCAAATTGTGTGAAAATGTAATCACATGTCAGTTCTAGTATAATATATTTGTCCAACGAATACCCGTTTATCATCTGCATTTCTTGTTGGTGTAGCAATTTTAATAGCCAGTAGTGTAGTTAAAAGGAATTTAATCATTCAGTAATATCATTAGCACTTTCGAAACCTCCGTAACCGATTATAAATGTTCTCTGAACGGCAATTTGAATCCAGATTTCAAAAAGTTTCGACCAATGCATTGGGACTGTCAGCTAAAGTTAACCTTCAGTATGCCACAACCTTACGAAGTATCCGGTCACACACATGCCATTTCTCACGGGAAAGTGCTTTTGAGATTCTCAGTTCATCTACGAACCTTTTTTGTATGATCCTACTGGCTAGCAGTTAATATGCATCGATCAGCAGAGCTCATTCACCACGCACTCAACTTCTTCTTATGTAGAATTCAAGTCTGAATATTATGTACAAACTAACATGACCAAATCAGCAATCTCAAAAATCATAATACGCCCACAGTAACGAAAATTATTTCGCCAAAATACTTCAAGAAAAATACCTAAAGTAGGCATCCGATAAGCGCTAAACCTTCAGTGATGGAGCAACCATGATTAAATTCATTTATCTGATAATAAATTCTCTTGAGTGCTGTAGCAGAGTTTCCACGAAATATGCACACCTCATGTAATATCCACGCAGCAGCCCATTATTTTAGAGACGTCCAAGAAGTCCATGTTATATTCGAGCTCTTCCACACGCGTGACACCTGTCACATACGATACCTTCAAACAAGTGCGTTTCCCATCTGTTTGAAAGAATAAACAAAGCTATTACAAGTATCACATTTACAAACTTTATTTACAGTTATTTCGATGTAATTTAGTAAGCATATCATTTCAGCCACATATAACAAGAGAATAACCTGTTGGTCTGTAAAGAAAGCGTTTCTGGACACAGTTAATCACAACGAGATATACGAAGTGCATTCAAGTTCTAAGGCCTCAGATTTTTTTTTCTAATTAACTACTCACCCAAAATCAATGAAACTGGCATTACTTCTCGACGTAACCGCCCTGCAGACGTACACATTTTTCACAACGCTGACGCCATGATTCCATGGCAGCGGCGAAGGCTTCTTTAGGAGTCTGTTTTGACCACTGGAAAATCGCTGAGGCAATAGCAGCACGGCTGGTGAATGTGCGGCCACGGAGAGTGTCTTTTATTGTTAGAAAAAGCCAAAAGTCACTAGGAGCCAAGTCAGGTAAGTAGGGAGCATGAGCAATCACTTCAAAGTTGTTATCACGAAGAAACTGTTGCGTAACGTTAGCTCGATGTGCGGGTGCGTTGTCTTGGTGAAACAGCACATGCGCAGCCCTTCCCGGACGTTTTTGTTGCAGTGCAGGAAGGAATTTGTTCTTCAAAACATTTTCGTAGGATGCACCTGTTACCGTAGTGCCCTTTGGAACGCAATGGGTAAGGATTACGCCCTCGCTGTCCCAGAACATGGACACCATAATTTTTTCAGCACTGGCGGTTACCCGAAATTTTTTTGGTGGTGGTGAATCTGTGTGCTTCCATTAAGCTGACTGGCGCTTTGTTTCTGGATTGAAAAATGGCATCCACATCTCATCCATTGTCACAACCGACGAAAAGAAAGTCCCATTCATGCTGTCGTTGTGCGTCAACATTGCTTGGCAACATGCCACACAGGCAGCCATGTGGTCGTCCGTCAGCATTCGTGGCACCCACCTGGATGACACTTTTCGCATTTTCAGGTCGTCATGCAGGATTGTGTGCGCAGAACCCACAGAAATGCCAACTCTGGAGGCGATCTGTTCAACAGTCATTCGGCGATCCCCCAAAACAATTCTCTCCACTTTCTCGATCATGTCGTCAGACCGGCTTGTGCGAGCCCGAGGTTGTTTCGGTTTGTTGTCACACGATGTTCTGCCTTCATTAAACTGTCGCACCCACGAACGCACTTTGGACACATCCATAACTCCATCACCACATGTCTCCATCAACTGTCCATGAATTTCAATTGGTTTCACACCACGCAAATTCAGAAAACGAATGATTGCACGCTGTTCAAGTAAGGAAAACGTCGCCATTTTAAGTATTTAAAACAGTTCTCATTCTCGCCGCTGGCGGTAAAATTCCGTCTGCCGTACGGTGCTGCCATCTCTGGGACGTATTGACAATGAACGCGGCCTCATTTTAAAACAATGCGCATGTTTCTATCTCTTTCCAGTCTGGAGAAAAAAATTGGAGGCCTTAGAACTCGAATGCACCTCGTATGTTTAAAATCGACAGCGAAACCTCTGGCTTTTCTTACAATCGTGAAGAAACCTCATATCAACGAGAATGGAAAATATGTATTTACTTTTCTACTCATGGAGATGGGCTGAATGAAAAATACTGTCAATGTACCAAATTTTGCTTTATAAAGTGGAAATACTTTATTTCACGCTCTGCTAGTGATGGAATCTTTACCGGTCTCGAAACTTCTTGTGAATGGTATTTAACTGATCTCTCCATATAAGAGGAATGTGAAGGGGCAACGACAACTTCCTCACGCTCATCTGGAATAAGCTATAGTTACATTTGATTTGGCACGAAATTAAAATGATTCGCACAGAAAAGTGATGGAACGCAGCTGCACTTGGAATCGCTTTGGGAAACGCAGTAGTAGATTCGCTATGTACGACGGATACAGTTTCTTGTCTCCCAGTCCCAACATACTTCCTCCCATTGATGATGGGCCTGAACACCTATACTAGACCGTCTAAACGTATGGTACATTATGCTTAGGTATTTCATTCGCTGGTGCACTTATCAGTTTCATATGCGACGGCATTTGCGTGAATTCCTGGGTACCCATCATAATAACACCTCGTGATGTTACCTGCAAAGGTCGGGAAAAATTCTGGATGGATAATTCACAAACTGAATTCATAAAAAACTTACTAACAAACACATAGCGAAATTGAACATTTGTCACCAAAAAGACATTACTGGTAAGATAATCACCGTTTAGCTTTCAAGCTTCCTACTTCAAAACAAATAGGCAAAAATGTTAAATCGATTTTATTGGCAGAAATCCCTCATTCCCTCCTTACAATCGACGTGACTGGCATGTAATTGTAAATGTCCACATCGCACATTTACCCCCGGAGAAAGACTAGCCGTGAGCTGCATGCGCTAAATCACAAATGAATCGCTTACGATGTGACGCAATCTCGAATTATTAATCTTTTAGAAATAGTATGCATATAATAGTACTGTATATCTATTAAGAGAATGTAATATCATGCAATTATACGCTGTTTTGTTTTTAATAGATGGAAGTGTTACTCGAGATATACTCATCTAAAATATGGGACTTCACGTACTTACTGCCATCAGTGGTTTAAGTCGTATTTTAATATGTTTCGTCCCTATTTGGTGCAAATGGACCAATGTAGCAACAATCTACACCTTTGATGACGAATATATTTATTTGAGCTGTTGCGAAAACCATGCTATGATACTAAAATTTTGATTTTCAATTAAACTTGAAAGTGTGGTTTCCTCCGCGGCTGCCAGAGATTCAATGGGACATGTTCTTGTAAGATGGAATGTCTCGAGGAACACTTTCACTTTTAGTAAGACTTTGTAGTGATATTGCCACGAAGTGCTGATGGAGCTCCATAGAGCTGCAGGTACCGGGTAGAGTAAGAGACACGTCGCGGTTGTAAACACGTCGGTACGCAACAGGGCTGCCGAGTGGCTGCTTGTGCACGACGGAGGCACCGATGAAGAGCTTCATTATCAGGGCCCAGGCGCGCCGCAAATAAGGCGTCAATCAGCGCTGCCCGAGGGCCCTCCCACGCGGAGTGGAGTGCGGGGGAGAGCCTCCTCAGAGCGGCCCAGCGCGAGGGCCCTGAGCTCCGCAAGACACTGCACCGCAACAGATCCGCTCTCCACACCCACCCACCCTCTCATAATCTCCTTCAGCGCCCTGCTCATCCATTAAAAGTTTACCGCGGATGATTTTCGTAACATTATTATTATAAGTGACACAAACACCGAGCAAACGTATTAGTACAGGGTTACTCGTAAGTACCTGCAGCGTTTCAGAAAACGACTGAGTGAAACCTACAAGATAAGATAGTGAAGGGAGACGAAAATTTAATAGTCATGGGTGACTGGAATTCGGCAGTGGGAAAAGGGAGAGAAGGAAACATAGTAGGTGAATATGGACTGGCGGTAAGAAATGAAAGAGGAAGCCGCCTGGTAGAAATTTGCACAGAGCACAACTTAATCGTAGCTAACACTTGGTTCAAGAATCATAAGAGAAGGTTGTATACATGGAAGAAGCCTGGAGATACTGACAGGTTTCAGATAGATTATATAATGGTAAGACAGAGATTTAGGAACCAGATTTTAAATTGTAAGACATTTCCAGAGGCAGATGTGGACTCTGATCACAATCTATTGGTTATGAACTGTAGATTAAAACTGAACAAACTGCAAAAAGGTGGGAATTTAAGGAGATGGGACCTGGATTAACTGACTAAACCAGAGGTTGTACAGAGTTTCAGGGAGAGCATATGGGAACAATTGACAGGAATGGGGGAAAGAAATACAGTAGAAGAAGAATGGGTAGCCCTGAGGGATAAAGCAGTGAAGGCAGCAGACGATCAAGTAGGTAAAAAGACGAGGGCTAGAAGAAACCCTTAGCTAACAGATGAAATATTGAATTTAATTGAGGAAAGGAGAAAATATAAAAATGCAGTAAATGAAGCAAGCAAAAAGGAATACAAACGTCTCAAAAATGAGATCGAGAGGAAGTGCAAAATGTCTAAGCAGGGATGGCTAGAGGACAAATGTAAGGATGTAGAGGCTTGTCTCACTTGGGGTAAGATAGATACTGCCTACAGGAAAATTAAAGAGGCCTTTGGAGGAAAAAGAACCACTTGTATGAATATCAAGAGCTCAGATGGAAACCCTATTCTAAGCAAAGAAGGGAAAGCAGAAAGGTGGAACGAGTATATAGGGGGTCTATACTGTGCGAAGAGTTTGACAGAGCACTGAAAGATCTAAGTCTAAACAAGGCCCTGGAGTAGACAACATTCCATTAGAACTACTGACAGCCTTGGGAGAGCCAGTCCTGGTGAGCAAGATGTATGAGACAGGCGAAATACCCTCAGACTTCAAGAAGAATATAATAATTCCAATCCCAAAGAAAGCAGGTGTTGACAGATGTGAAAATTACCGACCTATCAGTTTAATACGTCACTGCTGCAAAATACTAACGCGAATTCTTTACAGACGAATGGAAAAACTAGTAGAAGCCGACCTCGGGGAAGATCAGTTTGGATTCCGTAGAAATATTGGAACACGTGAGTCAATACTGACCCTACGACTTATCTTAGAAACTAGATTAAGGAAAGGCAAACCTACGTTTCTAGCATTTGTAGACTTAGAGAAAGCGTTTGACAATGTTGACTGGAATACTCTCTTTCAAATTCTGAGGGTAGCAGGGGTAAAATAGAGGGAGCGAAAGGCTATTTCCAATTTGTACAGAATCCAGATAGCAGTTATAAGAGTCGAGGGACATGAAAGGGAAGCAGTGGTTGGGAAGGGAGTGAGACAGAGTTGTAGTCTCTCCCCGATGTTATTCAATCTGTATATTCAGCAAGCAGTGAAGGAAACAAAAGAAAAATTCGGAGTAGGTATTAAAGTCCATGGAGAAGAAACAAAAACTTTGAGGTTCGCCGATGATATTGTAATTTTGTCAGAGACAGCAAAGGACTTGGAAGAGCAGTTGAACGGAATGGATAGTGTCTTGAAAGGAGGGTATAAGATGAACATCAACAAAAGCAAAACGACGAGAATGGAATGTAGTCGAATTAAGTCGGGTGATGCTGAGGGAATTAGATTAGGAAATGAGACACTTAAAGCAGTAAAGGAGTTTTGCTATTTGGGGAGCAAAATAACTGATGATGGTCGAAGTAGAGAGGATATAAAATGTACTCTGGCAATGGCAAGGAAAGCGTTTCTAAAGAAGAGAAATTTGTTAACATCGAGTATAGATTTAAGTGTCAGGAAGTCGTTTCTGAAAGTATTTGTATGGAGTGTAGTCATGTATGGAAGTGAAACATAGACGATAAATAGTTTAGACAAGAAGAGAATAGAAGCTTTCGAGATGTGGAGCTACAGAGGAATGCTGAAGATTAGATGGGTCGATCACGTAACTAATGAGGAGGTATTGAACAGAATTGGGGAGAAGAGGAGTTTGTGGCACAACTTGACTAAAAGAAGGGATCGGTTGGTAGGACATGTTCTGAGGCATCAAGGGATCACCAATTTAGTATTGGAGGGCAGCGTGGAAGGTAAAAATCGTAGAGGGAGACCAAGAGATGAATACACTAAGCAGATTCAGAGGGATGTAGGTTGCAGTAGGCACTGGGAGATGAAGAATCTTGCACAGGATAGAGAAGCACGGAGAGCTGCATCAAACCAGTCTCGGAACTGAAGACCACAACATCAACAATGTAAAAAATAGATACGCATCAGTTGACAGCGAAAGTTTTTGATTACTTTTTTTTAGTCATCAGGCTTCTGGATAGTTCGATGCTGCCCACCACGAATTCCCCTCCTGTGCCTAGCCCTTCGAGTAGTACTTGTACCCTGCGCCTTCAATTATCTGCTGGATGCCTTTCAACGTCTGTCTCCCCTGCACTTTACAGTACTCTCTGGCACCATGGAAGTTATTAACATCAGTCTTCACATAATTCCTGTTATCCGGTTCCGCCGTCGTGTCAGTTTTTCCACACATTCCTTCCTGTGTAGATTCTGCCTATAACCTACTCATTCTTTATCATTATCCTAATTTTTCATATTCTTCTACAGCAGTCCATCAACTCTTTCCTTTTCGGTGATCCCACACTCCATCATTCACAACCAGACAATGCTGTGGTCCAACCGTACAGTCTCAGAAATTTCTACCTCAAATCAAGGCCTATGTTTGACAATATCAGACTTCTCTTGGCCAAGAATACCCTCTTTACCTGCACTAGTCTGCTTTTTATGTCCTCTTTGTTCGTCAGTCATACTTTATTTCACTTCCAAGTTACCACGATTACCTAACTCGGTCTAGTTGGTAGTCATCAATTTTAATATTAAGTTTACCGCTGGTTTACTTTCGGGTACTCTTCATTATTATCTTCTACGATTTCTTCTCAGTCCATATTCTGTACTTACTGGACTGTTCATTCCTCAATTCATCTTCATATTCACTGAGGACAGCAATGGCTCCTGTGCCTAGCCCTTCGAGTAGTACTTGTACCCTGCACCTTCAATTATCTGCTGGATGCCTTCCGACCTCTGTCTCCCCTCCCCTCTACAATACTCTGTAGCACCATGGAAGTTATTAACATAAGACATGTGAAGTCAGTTAATGACTTACTTCACGTCAGACCTGTTATCCGGTTCTGCGGTCGTGTCAGTTTTTCCACATATTCCCTCCTGTGTCGATTTAGAGTACAACCCACTCATTCTTTATCACCAACCTAATTATCAATATTCTTCTACAGTAGCCCGTCTACTCTTTTCTTTTCCTGTGATCCCACATTCCATCATTCACAACCACACAATGCTGTGCTCCAACCGTACAGTCTCAGAAATTTCTACCTCAAAACAAGGCCTATGTTTGACAATACCAGACTTCTCTTGGCCAAGAATACCCTCTTCACCTGTGCTAGTCTGATTTTTATGTCCTCTTTGTTCGTCCATCATACGTTATTTCACTTCCAAGTTAGCAAGATTACCTAACTCGGTCTACTTGGTAGTCACCAATTTTAATATGAAGTTTATCGCTGATTCACTTTCGGGTACTCCTCATAAGTACCTTCTACGATTTCCTCTCGCTCCATATTCTGTACTTATTGGACTGTTCATTCCTCGTTTCATCTTCATATTCACTGAGGACAGCAATGTCATCAGCGACTCTAATCACTGACACCCTTTCACCCAAAATATTGATCTCATTGTCGAATCTATCTTTTGTTTCCCTCATTGTTTCTTCAATGTACAGATTGAACAGTAGGACCAAAAGATTCAATCCCTGTCTCAGACCCATTTTGATTCGAACACTTCGTTCTTGGTTTTTCCCTCTTATTGTTCCCTCTCGGTTTACGTGCGTATATCATTTGCTTTCCCTACAGCTTACTTCTATTTTTCTATAAATTTCAAACGTGCTTCATCACTTTACACTACCGAACGATTTTTCTAAGTCGACAAATCCAATGATCAGGTCTTGATTTTTCTTAAGTCTCGCTTCAGGTATCAATCACAAACATCGGAACTGCCTCTCTGGTACCTTTACCTTTCCGAAAGCCAAATTGATCGTCCTCTAACAGTTCCTCGATTTTCGACTTTTCTGCAAATTATTCGGTTTAGCAGCTTGAATGCCTGAGATGTTAAGCCGATTGTGTAGTAATTCTCGCACTTGTGCACCCTTTCTGTCTTCGAAATTGTGTAGATGATATTTTTTCGAAAGTCTCACTGTACGTCTCCAATTCTTATACATACTACACAACACACCCAGCCTGAATGGCCATTTGGTTGCCACATTCCCCAATGATTTTAAGGATTACAAAGTGGTATTATTTATCTCTTCTGCCTTGTCTGATTGCACGTCTTCTCAAGTCTTATTCAATTCTAATCCTGGGTTCCTGGATCACCCAGTCTCCCGTATCAACTCCCATTTCTTCGTCTATCACGTCATCATACAGTAGAGCCCACTCGTACAGACCTTCGATGTACTCTTTCCTTCTACCCGTCCTGTCCTCTGCGTTTAAAAGTGGAATTACCGTTGCCTTTTTGATGCTGACACCCTTGCTTTCAATTCCACAAAAGATTGTTTTGACTTTTCTGTATGCCTAATCTGTACTTCCAATTACCGTATCCTTTTCGATTTCTTCTAATTTTTCTGCAGCCTTTTCGCCTTGAATTCCATGTACTTCCTATTTATTTCATTCATAAGTTACTTACGTCGCCCTGTTCCTGTCTTTTTTGTCCTCCTTCTTCGTTGATAAGGTGAAGCATTCATCTCCTGTTACCAGTTACCTTCCTTATATCTGTGTTTGTCTCCCCAACTTCTGTGCTTGAACTTTTTATTGATGTCCATTCCTCTTCAACTCTCTGCTGCGGCATTCGTTATCACTGTATCTGTAGCCTCAGAGAATTTCAAAAGTGCTTCATCATTCATTAGTTGTTCAATATCCCACTCCGTTACATATTGATTCTTCCGGATGATGCTTTTAAACTCCACTCTGCTCTTTATCATTACTAAATTGTAATCCAAGTCTATATCTGCTTCTGGCTTCTGAGTACACTTTACTATCCAATATCTGGTTTATAAATCTCTTCCCGTGAATCCAGGCCGCTTTCAACCATGTCTCTTCTTGCGACTTCTGAACAGCGTATTCGTTATCACTTACATTACAGGAGCTCAATATGCTCACCGTTTGTGATGCAGCAAACGTTAATAAGGCCTTGAAGTAGCTGACAAGAATTCCCTGTGAATGTGCGGTAGCAGTCCGCTTTGTAGATCCTTTATTGCGTTGCCTACACGCAAACGGGAACTAATTCAATGCCGCAGTGCGGAGCGGACGATTTATCCACGTATTCTGACTTTACTGCCTCCTAATACAATTACACCGCGGTACACATAATGAATCGAAACTTGGAGAAATACTGCACCCACGAATATTTGTCATTTTTCTCTAAGTCTTAGTTTTCACTCAGTCATCTTATGAAACTCTGGAGCTGCTACCGAATAACTTTCTATTTAAACTATAAATTAGGCTTCTATAACAAGATGACTAATGTAACGGAAAAAGTAAAAAATCAAAACTTTACGAAATAAAAACAGAAACACTTCTCCTAAAATTGCAGAATAAAAAGATGGACACCAAAGTGCGAGTAGAGGGTATCATGAACGCCGACTTTGGGGGCGGGTTTCTTAACCGAAAACAAGGAACAAAAAAAGAATAACACACAACCACAAATGTTTCCCTTCACTTATTATTGGCAGTACGTGTGCAGCTATATCAGGCCAAAATTCGATCTCCTCGTGAATTCCTCCTGATTTCTTCATAATATGCTCCAAGCATTGTGCCTTAGGATGACATTTTACTGAAATTCTTCGAGATATACAGGGTTAATGTTAATAAAATCGATAAACTGCAAGGACGGATTCGTGACTGGAAACGGAGGAAAGAGTTCCTGCGAACCAGAATGAGATTTTCACTCTGCAGCGGAGTGTGCGCTGATATGAAACTTCCTGGCACATTAAAACTGTGTGCCGGACTGAGACTCGAACTCGGGACTTTTGCCTTTCGCGGGCAAGTGCAAGCACGACTCACGTCCCGTCCTCACACCTTTACTTCTGCCAGGAGAGCTTCTGTAAAGTTTGAAAGGTAGGTGACGAGGTACTGGCAGAAGTAAAACTGTGAGGACGGGGCGGGAGTCGTGCTTGGGTAGCTCAGATGGTAGAGAACTTGCCCGCAAAAGGCAAAGGTCCCGACTTCGAGTCACCGTCCGGCACACATTTTTAATCTGCCAGGAAGAATCATATCAGCGCACACTAGGCTGCAGAGTGAAAATCTCATTCTGGATACCCAGATGTAGCAATGCAGCACTGTCTCCATTTGTAACAAGTAACTGGGACAAAACGCATGTCTCGAATCAGTCTATGAGCACTTAATCAGCTGAATCTAGGGTAGAGATTGTTATCAAACAATGCTAGTGGATTTCGCTGCCCAACATGTTGCATCCTGTCAGTAGGACAGGTACCGACAAGAAGCGATCTCTATCTCGAATTATCTGGACGATCTGCTCTTCTCTTCATTTCGAACATGAAGAAATGATCGATCCACTTCCAAACTCTGCAAAATCAGCTACACAGCTCGAAGGTAATCTTTGTGCAGTGTGAGTTTATATGCTCTAAACTCGAGATACTACCTCCAGCCGGAAAGGTAAAATATACCCAGATGTAGGAATGCAGCACTGTCTCTACTTGTGACAAGTAACTGGGCCAAAACTCTTGTCTCGAATCAGTCTATGAGCACTTAATCAGATGAATCTGCAGTAGAGATTGTAATCAAACAGGTCATACCAGTATTTTTCGGTTTTTATGTGACAATGTGTTCATGTATGAGCTACACAGTTCGTAGTCCAGAATCAGCACTCAACTGATCTGTCGATGTCAACTCTGGAAATAACTACCGCACTTGCCCGCGAAAGGTAAAGGTCCCGAGTTCGAGTTTCGGTCTGGCACACAGTTCTAATCAAAAATGTCTCTGAGCACTATGGGACTTAACATCTTAGGTCATCAGTCCCCTAGAACTTAGAACTATTTAAACCTAACTAACCTGAGGACATCACACACACACATGCCCGAGGCAGGATTCGAACCTGCGACCATAGCAGTCCCGCGGTTCCGGACTGCAGCGCCTAGAACCGCACGGCCACCGCGGCCGGCACAGTTCTAATCTGCCAGGAAGTTTCAGTTCCTGTGAACATGTATCCGGAAATGCGTGATTGCCAATGGTAGATGGCGCTGACGAATGACAAATCCTCTGAAAAAGTGCAGTGTGTTCCCTGTGCGTTGCAGGCAGTGTGATTAACACAGCGTGCTGTAAGCAGAATGGTTCGTTATTCATATAGTCGAGATGCTGTTTGTGTACGGCCAAGCAGACGCAAACGGTCGAGAGGCAGCATGCCTTTACCAAAACAAGTACCTTCACTGACACCAACTACATTACAGCACATTTCAGCCCTTTCTGACGTTCGTGTGATCATGGGCCCTTTCAGACAGACGAATATGCATGGAGGTGGCAGACTGTGCTTACAGGACAGGGTTCTACAGGATACTGAGACGAACCCTAGTACAAGCTCCAGGCAGGTGGCTCGCCAGTAAGGTGTAAGCCAAAGTACGATCATGTGTATCCTGCACGACCACCTTTACCATCCCTATCACGTGCAACCCTGTGGAGACCACTTTGAACATTTGTTATGACGTGGATGCGATTCGGCTCTGTCCGTTTCCGGGCACATGTTCATACGACCTTATTTCCTTCATTTGCAGCCAGGAATCCGTCACTACAGTTTGTCGGTTTTATTAACGTCCGCCCTGTATGTCTAAATAGTTTGTCACGACAGATGGATAGGTAGAGAAAGTGAATATCCATTGCCTGCACGATTAGCTGTTCTTATTAATTTGGTTCTAATCTGTACAGACACCCGAAATAATTTATGTTGATACTCTCCAACTACTCAACGAATCCTGCGAAAGCTTTCGACACCATACGCACGTCTTTGAATAATTCTTGTTAAGAAGGAAATTTCGCACATTTTTGTAACTTTCTGTAAGCTACATTGAGAACACTTAGACGCGGTGACAGCAGATAATGTGCCACCGCACTCTGTGCCATCAGTAATAATGCATGTTTATATAGTAATATTTTTCATATTTCGCTACGTTAACTGTCTTGACAGAGAGCAAGAATCATCAGTATGCCTCGAGGAGTCAGAAGGTAAGCAGTGAAGCGTCACTTGAAGCTGATCCATGTTCTAAATTAAGCGCAAGGTAGGGATGATGGCATATTGTTGTTCCACTGAAGCGAGTTACGAATTTCATGACAGTATTCCCGAAACATACTTGCATTTCTTTCTTTCTTTCTTGCTCGGGGCCTTTGTTTCGCTCCAACGTGGGGTAGGCTTTGTTATTTCGAATTTGGCAGTGTTAATTGCAGAGGGTGGCTGGATGCCCTTCCTGACGCCACCCCGAACCCCCCGGGACGGAAGTAGTGTGCCCCAGCTGTCTGTGTCTAGTCATGTCTAGTCATGAAATAGTGCGAACGTTTTCAAATGTCTGTGAGTCGTGTAACTGAGGCGGAATTTTGGGAACAGCCCGGTATTCACCTAGTCGGATGTGGAAAACCACCTAAAAACCACATCCAAGCTGGCCGCACGTCGTTAATCCGCCCAGAGGATTCGATCCAGGACCGGCGATCCTACCCGAGTCCAGGATGCAGCGCATTAGCGCTCTCGGCTACTCTGGCGGGTCGCCACTTACTTGCATTTTTTTTTTAATTTCTACGTATTATAATCTGAGCACTATATAGAAATATATGGTCCCTTTTACTGCCCCCCCCCTCCCCATTCAGATCAGATGTTACAGTCGCTTAACAGTCAAAGAAGCTTTGAGTTTCATTTCAAATAGGCACCCTACTCATACAATTATACTTGATGGAGACTTCAACCTCCCTCGATACGTTGACGAATATACATGTTCAAAGGCGGTGGTAGGCATAAAACACCGTCCGAAATCGCACTTAATGTTTCTGCGAAGCTTCTTTTGAATAGTTAGTTCAGCAGCTCACTCGAATTGTAAACTGTTGTGCAAACATGCTTGACGTCTTAGAAACTAATAATCCTGATCGCATAGGGAACATTACGACTGATACAGGAATTAGTGACCAAAAGGTCGTTGTAGCTAGACTGAATACCTTAATGTTCCGGCGTAACGACAAGCGGCGGCACGACGATCAAGAACGGAAGAGCAGAGAGGGCTGTGAGACGACGTCAGCCTCTAGACGAAGAGAATGTAAGCGCCGCGCCGCCTAACCGCGGCGGAGAGGAAGACGAGCCGTCATACAAACGCTACAACGGGGGTTTATGAACTATATTATTTGCTTGCATTTAAACTGTATATACCGAAGGACATTGATTATTTGCTTGTCACCATTTGTTTGCGACACGCCTTTGTAAATACGCAAAGTTAAGTATTGTCAATTTAACTTACTGTAAAAATCTCCATTAGTTGTCCACCCCCAGTAGCTGAGTGGCATGCTTGGGTACCTCAGATGGTAGAGCACTTGCCCGCGAAAGGCAAAGGCCCCTAGTTTGAGTGTCGGTCCGGCGCACAGTTTTAATCTGCTAGGAGGTTTCATTATACAGCTCAGCGTGTTCGGTCGGAGAGCCGCATGGCCTCTGCAATAAAAAACTGAGTGGAAGGTTCAACAAACGAACTTTAACGGATGTCATGTGACGTCCGCAACGACCAAACCCAACTATCAACAACGGAAAAAAAAACAGAATTCCACTCCTAAGGGCCCGGGTGCGATGCTGTGTGGGAGATTTTCTTCGCTCAGGGACTGTCCTAATCATCATCATTTGATCCCCATCGAGGCACAAGTCGCCGAAGTGACGTCAAATCGAAAGACTTGCACTAGCGAACGATCTACCCGACGGGAGGCCCTAGTCACACGACATTTACATATTTTATCTCCATTAATACGATTTGCTTCAATTGTTGTCTAGTGATCCGAGAAGACAGCTTCCTAGGCACCCTATATTAGACGTGGGCAGACACAATACTTAACATCCAAACCCACCAAAAAATAAACGCAGTATACATCTATTTAATAAAGCAGATAAAATTTCGCTTGACGCATTTCTAAGAGGCAGCCTCCATTCATTCACAACTACCTATGTAAACGTTGTCCGTATGTGGTTTCGATTTAAAAAAGTATCGCCAGCAATGGAGAGATATGTACCAAATAAACTGATAAGAGACAGTACTGATCGTCCCATGCTACATCAAAACAGATCAGAACACTGTTGCAGAAGCAACCAAAAAACGCATGCCAAATTTAAAAGAAGGGAAAATCGCCAATATTGTTAAAGTTTCACAGAAACTCGAAATTTAGCGCAGACTTCAATGCGAGATGCTTTTAATAGCTTTAATAGCTTCCACTCTATCTCGAAAACTACCAGAAAATCCGAAGACATGCTGGTCGTATGTGAAATACACCAATGGCTAGAGACAATCAATACCTTCACTGCGTGACAACGATGATAATGTTACCGACGACAGTGCCACAAAATATGAGCTTCTCTCCATAGTATTCCGAAAGTCCTACACCAAACAAAAGTAAATATTCCACAATTCCAATCAAGAACTGCTTCAATATGAATAACTATGAAGTAGATATCCTCGTATTAAATCACTTAATAAAGCCAAGTCCTCCGATCCAGACTGTATACCAATTACATTCCTTTCAGAGTATGCTGATGTAGCAGATCTCTACTTAATAACCATATAAAACCGCTCGTTCGGCGAAGGACCCGTACCTAAAGACTGGAAAGTTGTACAAGTCGCACCAGTATTCGAGAAAATTCATTCGAAGAATTACAGACCCCTATCACTGGCGTCGATTTCCAATAGGATTTTTCAACATATATAGAGTTTGAACATTATGAATTACGTCGAGGAAAGCGATCTGTTGACACACAGTCAGCAAGGATTCAGAAAAGTCGTTCCTATGAAACACACCCAGCTCTTTTATTATCAAGAAGTAATGAGCTCAAATTGATTCCATTTTCTTAGATTCCCAAAAGGCTATTGATACCGTTCCACAAAAGTGGTGTCTCATCAAACTGCGTGCATGTGGAGCATAGCCTCAGTTGTGCGACTGGATTCGTAATTTCCTGTCAGAAAGGTCTCAGTTCGTAGAAAGTGCCGTGAACTCATTTAGTAAAACGAAAGTGATATCTGGCGTTCCCAACGGAAGTGTTATAGGCCGTTTGATGTTTCTCATCTATATAAATGGTTTAGAAGACTATCACGCAGATCTAAAGGCTGTAAATTCAACAGAATACCTAGAAATTACAATTACGAACAACTTAAATTGGAACAAACACAGAAATGACGTTGTGCAGAAGGTAAACCAAATACTGCTTCTTGTTAGCAGAACACTTAAGCGGTCTCCTAGACGGTCAGTAATACTGTATAATAACATCGTGCAATATTATTGACGCTCTCCCTGTACTTCTCAATAATATTGTCAGTTATATTGTACAATGCCAATGTGGTTCGGAATGATGGACGACAAAGATGCTACTGCTGTGATAGGTTCTCCACTTTGTTGCAACAGAAAAAAAGGTGGATAAAAATGGTTCAAGGAGCGTCAAAGATCAGTCTCGAAAATGTGTTGGGAAGATTAAGGTTGAACGAAAAAAAAGAGACTGTTCAGGAAATAAAATTCAATGAGACGAGCATCATATCGAAATACATATACAGAGAGTCTACTGAGATTTAGAAACACCGTAATAATTTTAACAGGAAAGAGGAAGATGATGAATCCGAAAAAAATTTAATGTCAACGTTGCACCATAAGAATGACGATCGATTGCTTCCAATCGAGAATGTTGGTATCAGCAGAGATAATCTCGGTTTTGGGGGGGGGGGGGGGGGGGTAATCTGTCTTCTGACTGGTTTGATGTGGCCCGCCACGAATTCCTCTGCTGTGCCAACCTCATCATCTCAGAGTATCACTTGCAACCTACGTCCTCAATTATTTGCTTTACATATTCCAATTTTTGTCTTCCTCTTCATTTTTTGCCCTCTACAGCTCCATTTAGTACCATGGAAGTCATTCCCTCATGTCTTCACAGATGTCCTCCCATCCTGTCCCTTCTCCTGATCAGTGTTTTCCTCTCCGATTCTGCGCAGAACCTCCTCATTCCTTACCTTGTCAGTCCACCCAATTTCCAACATTCGTCTGTAGCACCACATCTCCAATGCTACGATTCTCTTCTGCTCCTGTTTTCCCACAGTCCATGTTTCACTACCATGCAATGCTAATACTCCAGACGTATATTCTCAGAAATACCTTCCTCAAATTAAGGTCTATGGATGATAATAGTAGACTTCTCTCGGCCAGGAATGCCGTTTTTACCGTTGCTAGCCTCCCTGCTCCGTCCGTCATTGGTTGTTTTATTGCCTAGGTAGCAGAATTCCTTAACTTCATCTACTTCGCGACCATCAGTCCTGATGTTAAGTTTCTCGCTGTTGTCATTTCTGCTTCTACTTACTAATTTCGTATTTCTTCGATTTATTCTAAATCCATATTCTGTACTCATTAGAGTGTTTATTTCTTTCAGCATATCATGTAATTCTTCTTCACTTTCACTTAGGATAGCAATGTCATCAGTGAATCGTTCGTTGATATCCTTTCACCTTGAATTTTAATTCCACTCCTGAACATTTCTTTTATTTTCATCATTGCTTCTTCGATGAACAGATTGAACAGTAGGGGCGAAAGACTACATCCCTGTCTTACACCCTTTTTAATCCGAACACTTTGTTCTTGGTCTTACACTATTATTATTCCCTTTCGGCTCTTGTACATATTGTGTATTACCCGTCTCTCCCTATAGCTTACCCCTATTTTTCTCAGAATTTCGTACATCTTGCTCCATTTTCCATTGCGAAAGTCTTTTCCATGTCAACAAATCCTATGAACGTGTTTTGATTTTCCTTTAGTGTTGCTTCCACTATGAACCGCAACGTCAGAATTGCCTCTGTCATGCCTTTACCTTTTCTGATGCCCAACCGGTCGTCGTCTAGCACATTCCATTCTTTCCATTCTATTCTAGCATTTTCCATTCTTCTGTATATTATTCTTGTCAGTAACTTGGATGCATGAGCTGTTAAGCTCATTGGCAATAATTCTCGCACTTGTTAGCTCTTGCAGTCTTCGGAATTGTGTGGACGATATTTTTCCGAAAAGCAGGTGGTATGTCACCAGACTCATACATTCTACACACCAACGCATACATTCTACACGCCAACGTCAATAGTCGTTTTGTTGCCATTTCCCCTAATGATTTTAGAAATTCTGACAGAATGCTATCTATTCCTTTCGCCTTATTTGGTCTTAAGTCCTCCAAATCTCTTTTAAATTCTGATTCTAATGATGGACCCCATTTCTTTTAAATCCGGCCGTGGTGGCCGAGCGGTTCTAGGCGCTACAGTCTGGAACCGTGCGACCGCTACGGTCGCAGGTTCGAATCCTGCCTCGGGCAGGATGTGTGTGATGTCCTTAGGTTAGTTAGGTTTAAGTAGTTCTAAGTTCTAGGGGACTGATGACATTAGAAGTTAAGTCCCATAGTGCTCAGAGCCATTTGAACCATTTTTTTTTTTTAATCAGTGCCTGTTTCTTCTTCTGTCACATCAGACAAATCTTCCCCTCATAGAGGCTTTCAGAGTATTCTTTCCACCTATCCGCTCTCTTCTCTGCGTTTAGCAGTGAAATTCCCGTTGCACTATTAATGTTACTACCCTTGCTTCTAATGTCGCCGAAGATTATTTTGATCTTCCCGTATGCTCAGTCTGTCCTTCCGACAATTATTTCTTTTTCAATTTCTTCATATTTTCCATGCAGGCTCTTCGTCTTAGCTTCCCTGCACTTCCTATTTATTTCATTCATACCTGCTTATTTTATACTAAGGTTTAATTAATCCAATGAGCTCGGTGTCAGGACGATTATTGTAAGTAAACTAGATGGGATACCTGGCTTCGTTTAGAGTGTTGATAGGAGATTGTGGGGTAGTTCGAATAAAAGTATTTTAAAGTATAAGGGGGAAAAAAATGTTGTTGAAAACATATTCTATCTGTTTACAATACTTGTTTATAAGCAACATTTTTCATTTTGTTATCTGGGGTATATATTTATAATTTTTTCGAATTTCCAACTCGAGACCAAACTATGTGTAATTGACCGTGAGAAAAGCAGGAGTATTTGAGGTTGATGCTGAAATATATTAAAGTTTATCCTTGCGCTTTGTTAATTGTAAAACTGCAGGCTATTTTGATTGTAAATTGTAGTCTTTTAAATTGGATTGGCAGTTCAGTAGAGATCGGTGGTATTCTGGGGATAAATATTATGTGCCCTTTGTACTTTCCAGTAATAATTTCGGCTTCTATGGTGTTATTTGATAGCTTTTTGACGATGATTCTTGTCCCATTACATAATTTTAGTGAGTTGAGATTTCTGAGTAGTATGATCGAAGATCAAATTTTAACTCTAAGGCAGCGCAATAGCATTCCTGATACTTGCAAATAGTTTAGAGCTTCTGAAGGTACTTTCTTCAACGTTCACCATCATGTCTATCGATTTGTGTATTCTCTCTTCACTGAGATTTTCGTTTGAATATTAAAGTTGATGCTGTCGTCAATACTATTTTTAGTTGCCAAATTTGCCCTCTCAAACAGTATAACCAGTCTGGATTGGTATTGTTGTCAACAATATTTGGATAAATTTGGTCGATGAGTTCGTTTTCAGCAGTGGCTATGTTGCAGAAATCACTGTTGAGGTAATGAAGACGGTCGTCTGGTCAGTAGGATATGTGCCTTCGCCTATTTGTAAAAGTTGTTAAGCAAAATGTGTTGTTGTGTCATCTTTCGATAGTTCAACTCTCTTTTTTTTTTTCTTAGTCGTGGTATTTGTAAGCGTGGCCAGAGATGTGATTTTTAAAGCATGCTTTAATCTCATCCGCTGGCGTTGACTTGGGGGGTAACTTGAAGTTTACGACGAACATCTCATGAGAGTATGAGTAGAGCTCCTCCCATCATTTCAGAGTTTTCTCGCAAGTCTTGTAATGTTCTGTCCATGGTTTAGAGTGATTTTTTGTGTGCCAGTGTGGATTCGTCCCACAAGATAATTTTAGTTTGCTTTATAAGTTCGTCCCGTTAGATACTCTTGAGCTTTTACATACCGGGAATTATTCTCTGGCTATAGTCAACGGCAATTGTAGAGCGAAATGAGCAGTTCATCTTCCTTCCATAAGTATGGTTTCAATGCCACATGACACCAGTGCAAGTGCGATGTGCTGTTTATCACGTATTTCCACCAATAATACTTTTATTAGAAACGTTTCCCTGTGGCACCTGGTGCGTCCAAGTAAGTAACTCCACCAGTGTTGTCGATTCCGTCCATGATAAAGTTGTGAATTTCCGTTCGATTGTCATTGAGGAGTCGTTTGTTGTGAGCAAAGCATTGAAGTAGTTTGTTGATGTCGCTTTCTTCTTTTGTTATTTCGAAGCTTAGCACTCTGATAGCATCTTTTCCTTGTGCCAGCATCCAATGTTGTAGTAAGGTCTGGTTGTTTATTGCTAAAATTTACGAATATCTTCTAGGCGAATGAATGTTTCATTGCACATGCCGTCGTTGAATTCGGTGATCAGTTCAGGATGAGTTTGTCATATTTGGTACCATATGTCATCAATCGTACTCTCTTTGAAGACGTCCAAAAGCTGTTTGGGATTCGATGGGTTACATGATTTATGGCGAATGAGTCATTTGTTCAGCAGAGGCTGTGAGTGAAGCTTCTTGTAGTGTTAATTCCCAGTGGTTGTCTTTTTCCAGTAATCATACGCACTGGCAGGTTCCTCTGTAGGTCTAGCGTAGGTAACCGTCAATACTGTTGAGATCTGTGAAACTTGTGGTCTCCGTACTCCGTGTTGCAATATCCAGAGATAGAAACAATCGGCGTTGTTCGGATTTACGGTGTATACTCGACCTAGTGCGCCAGTTTTCATGATTCCTGCTTGATTGTCTACTGGAATTCCTTGTTTCTTTCGTTGAAAGATTTTTCTTGTTGTGTTCAACGTATAATAAGTAGGGACGTCAACATATAGTAATGTTTTTGCGAATGGAACCGCTTTGCACAGTTGGAAAAAGGCTGTTAATATTGTGTTCTAAGGTGGTTCATTTGCAGTTTTTCTGGCGGCGTCTTTTGTGAAGTAAACTCTCTCCCCTGTCTCCAAATGTACAGATAGATGTTGAACAGTTGGTTCGCGTTCGTATGTGGGAAAACCGAAAATCCGCAACGCTGCTTCGTTAGTGTTGATGTATCTTCCCAATTGATACATGAGGATCTCATCGTTTCTGTTTTGCTGTTCACTGTCTTTGGCTATTTGAAATACTACCATGTCACTGCCTTGGATTTACATACTTACAGACATATTTGATGGATTTCACTGAATTGCAGTATTCTACATTTATTTGTGCATAGTACATTTTGGAAAGTAGTGTGTTATGTGGTACTACCCATTGATTATCTGTTTCCCGTTCGTCGCTGCCTCGTATTCGTATTTTTGCTGTGAAGCCACAGTTTTTGGATGATCATCTTCTGTATTTGGGTTATCCATCAACTTCGTCCAAGTATTGTTTTGGATATTTTTTTGTACATTTTCCATCACGAACACATCGCGAGTTGGGGTTTAATGACCCGCATGGCCCACGAATCGTCTTTTTCACTATTATATCGTACAGTTCCGGATCTTCCTGTGGATTGGGAAATCCGGCCTGGATAATACTGTAGATATCTGTGGGATGAATTCTGTCTTTTACTCATATGCGATTGTGTGTCAGGCAGTCCTCATTTTACCATTCATTGTGTACATACAGCGTCTAACTGTACCAAAGATGTGATATTTTGTGATTACTTCCATAAATACCATTTGTTTTGTGGGGAAACTCGGGCTATTATGTCGTGTCGATGCATGGCGGCTTGTCCGTATCTTAGTTGTTCTTTGATTTTTGGCCACGATGAACTGCATGTTAATGTTTTGAAGAGGTCAGGTCGTCCATATTTTCTTGCGTAGGTCAGAGCATCTTGAGTGTAGTCGTGCATGTGTCTCGGATTTCCTATCTATCGTTAGAGTAATATTACCATTGTTCCAATGCCGAGAATGTTTCCGTCATTTACGATTGCATACTGAAGGTGGGTGTATTCTTCCGTACGTAGTTTCTTCTGATTCAGTCTTATATAAAGCATCTGTTCGACTTTCATTGTTGCATAAATATCTAACGGAATTGTAGTAATAAACGGCGAATGTTGAGAATATGATTGTGTTTCATCGTCACTGATCATTAAGCGGTAACCATAGAACTCGTTGGAAGTTACTTTTTTTTTGTTTCTAGGCCTGTTTCAGGTTGGATATCTTTCACATTAAAATTATACCCATTCTCTTAGTGCAGAAATATTAATGGATATTGGAGGGCATTGTATGAACGGCGTGTCTTTGCTATGCTCTTCTCTTCTTTGTTGTACAATTATGTCACGGCTTGTGTTTTCATTGCCCACAATTACGAAGGCGACTTCGTCTACCTGAGGTGCATTAAATCGAGGTTCGTGTTCTCCAGGTGGTCTTTTGTCGGCTCGAATTATAACTTTACAGTCTCAGAAATCATTCGGTCTAGTGCTGTTTTGCATATGTGAATCAGCTGACTGTGTTTGTGTAAAATCCTCTGCGCATCTGAAGAAACAGAAATTGATCAACTATGCACAAATATCAGTGGATTGAAACGAGAAGTAGTCCTTCATTTCTGATAAAGTATACTTGCAGAAATTTGCAATCTTCGTTGTTTAGTAGCAGTAGTAATGATCCCATGTTATGATGGATTTGTCCTTGGATGGAAAAAAAATCGATTTCGTCTGTGCAAGTGTTGATCGAAGTGCGCCGAAAGAAGTCACTTGGAGGCAGGTGTTGTACGCTTCTCATGCCGACGTGCTTCCAGTGGTGGTAATCAAAATTTTCTTTTCGTGCAACAGAATTCTGCTGTTTCTCTATTGGCAGATTTTTATCATTTTTTTCCGATTATGACGTGTAGTGTCGTCGGGTTAATGGAATACATTTGTTAGGTAGTACTATAGGGTGGTATTTTCACGGCTGGCTTTAGTTCGCAGTCTTTTATTATAACAATGTGTCGCAATTGTTGATTTTTCAATCCGTCCATGTCGTTGTTGTTCAGTTTTTCTGCTTCTCACGGTGTCACTGTCGTTCGATGAGAATTTAAACGTGCTTCGCTCTCTTCATCTGTTTCGTTTCTTTGCTGTTCTTTTTGTTTTCACCGTTTTGCTTCAGAACTGGCAAGATCTCCTCCTCTTTTACGTTTCGGCATTGTCTAAAATATAAATCAAAGCAGCTTTTTATTAACAAATACATTAAGTACACCACACACTTTTCACTCTTTATTTTCGATATATATTCAGTGACTTTATCGGGTTGACAACTCATACTTCACAGTTTGCTTTTATTCACTCACTGAACTGCTTTTTCCGTTCCTCTCTCCATGACTGATAAGAAACTGACGTTCGAACCCACGACGGGTGTTGTTTTATATACCGCTACCAACGGGCAGCCCTGCCAGAGGCGTATTGCAGAACATACGAAAAAGGCTTCGAATGGTCCACAATGTTCCAGAACATTCCACATATCCGCGATCCACAGTGTCAAGAGTGCGCCGAGAATTCCAAATTTCAGACTACCTCTCAACACCGACAATGCAGTGGCCGACGACCTTCACTTACTAACCGAGAGCGGAGGTACTAACTTAGAGTTATTAGTGCTAACAGACAAGCAACATTGTGTGAAATAAGCGCAAAACTCAATGCGAGACGTACGACGAAAGTATACGATAGGACAGTACGGTGAAATATGGTGTTAATGGGCTATGCACCAGACTACAGGCGCGAGTGACTTTGCTAACAGCACGACATCACATCCAGCGCCTCTCCTGGGCTCGTGACCACATTGGAAAACCTTAGCGTGGTCAGATAAGTCCAGATTTTAGTTGGTAAGAGCTTATGATAGGGTTTGAGTGTGGCGCAGACCCCTCCAAGCCATGGGCCCAAGCTGTCAACAATGTGCAAGCTGTGGTAGCTCCATAACGGTGTGGGCTGTGTTTACATGGAATGGATTGGGTCCTCTGCATGTCTACTTGAAGACCATTGGTGAACGTCATGCGCCCAGTAAACGATGGAATTCGTATGGATGACAATAAACCATGTCACCGGGCCACAATTGTTCACGGTCTATTAGAAAAATATTCTGGACAATTCGAGCAAATGGTTTGGCAACCCAGACGGCCAGACATTATTAATCCCATCGAACATTTATAGGACATAATCGAGAGGCCAGTTAAAACTTCCTGGCAGATTAAAACTGTGTGCCGGACCGAGACTCGAACACGGGATCTTTGCCTTTCGTGGGCAAGTGCTCTACCGACAGAGCTACCCAAGCACGACTCCCGCCCCGTCCTCACAGCTTTAATTCCGCCAGTACCTCGCCTCCTACCTTCCAAACTTCACAGAAGCTCTCCTGCGAACTTCTCGGTCCGGCACACAGCTTTAATCTGCCAGGAAGTTTCATATCAGCGCACACTCCGCTGTAGAGTGAAAATTTCATTCTAGAGAGGTCAGTTCGTGGACAAAATGGTGTACCAGAAAGACTTTCGCAGTTATGGATAGCTCACTATTTCTGCAGGGGACTTCCAACGATTCATTGAGTCCACGCCTCGTCGAGTTGCTGCGCTACGCCGGGCAAAAGGGGTTCTTGTTGTGGTCTTCAGTCCTGAGACTGGTTTGATCCAGCTCTCCACGCTACTCTATCCTGTGCAAGCTTCTTCATCTCCCACTACCTACTGCAACCTACATGCTTCTGAATCTGTTTAGTGTATTCATCTCTTGGCCTCCATCTACGATTTTTACCCTCCACGCTGCCCTGCAGTACTAAATTGGTGATCCCTTGATGCCTCAGAACATGTCCTACCAACCGATCCCTTCTTCTAGTCAAGTTGTGCCACAAACTTCTCTTCTCCCCAATCCTATTCAATACCTCATCATTAGTTATATGATCTACCCATCTAGGATCCGACAAAATATGAGGAGGTATCCCATGACTTTTGTTACCACAGTATATGCCATTCTGGATGGCAATGGTTGAGAAACCATATTACAACCTTCTGTACGGGATGTAGTCTTGTTATACCGAGATACGGGTAGCGCGTACGATTCAGTGCGGTGCTGAAGCGTTCCCGCTGAGAGAACGACTCGGGGTTAATTTTTAGCCCGTAATGAAGTGTGCGCGGGCTGTTCCCTTCCGTGGCGCGCGCAGGGCCGGAAGAGCGTCCCGCCCGCAGGCCGTTAATTCGACTCAGGAGGCCGGCGGGAGATTGCCGGCCGAATGCCCCTCCAGCGCGCCGGCGGCCTCTTCAGGCAGAATTACGCTCCGGCGCCGGAGCCATCAGCACGGCTCACATTGTCCGGAACTGCACGTGGGGGACTCGCTGCAGCGTCCTGCTGCGCCAGGCTGCAAACCGCCGCTTAGTAGTGAGCGCTTCTGTGGGGACGGCCGACGTAACCACCAAACGGCCTTGCTTTTAGCCAGACTGATGTATCAGCTCGGAATTCCAAATAAGTAACTAAAGAACTACACTACTGGCCATTAAAATTGCTACACCAAGAACAAGTGCAGATGATAAACGGGTATTCATGGGACAAATATACTATAACTGACATGTGATTACATTTTCACGCAATTTGGGTGCATACATCCTGAGAAATCAGTACCCAGAACAACCGTAATAACGCCTTTGATACGCCTGGGCATTCAGTCAAACAGAGCTTGGATGGCGTGCACAGGTACAGCTGCCCATGCAGCTTCAACACGATATTCATCAAGAGAGTGACTGGCGTATTGTGACGAGCCAGCTGCTCGGCCACCATTGACTAGACGTTTTCAATTGGTAAGAGATCTGGAGAATGTGCTGGTCAGGGCAGCAGTCCCACATTTTCTGTATCCAGAAAAGCCCGTACAGGACCTGCAACATGCGGTCGTGCATTATCCTGCTGAAATGTAGGGTTTCGCAGGGATCGAATGAAGGGTAGAGCCACGGGTCGTAACACATCTGAAATGTAATGTCCACTGTTCAAAGTGCCGTCAATGCGAACAAGAGGTGACCGAGACGTGTAACCAATGGCACCCCATACCATCACGCCGGGTGATACGCCAGCATGGCGATGACGAACACACGCTTCCAATGTGCGTTCATCGCGATGTCGCCAAACACGGGTGCGACCATCATAAACAGAACCTGGATTCATCCAAAAAAATGACGTTTTGCCACTCGTGCACCCCGGTTCGTCGTTGAGTACACCATCCTGTCTGTCATGCAGCGTCAAGGGTAACCGCAGCCATGGTCTCCGAGCTGATAGTCCATGCTGCTGCAAACGTCAAAATGGCTCTGAGCACTATGGGACTTAACTTCAGAGGTCATCAGTTCAAAATGGCTCTGAGCACTATGGCACTTAACATCTGTGGTCATCAGTCCCCAAGAACTTAGAACTACTTAAACCTAACTAACCTAAGGACATCACACACATCCATGCCCGAGGCAGGATTCGAACCTGCGACCGTAGTGGTCGCGCGGTCCAGACTGTAGCGCCTAGAACCGCTCGGCCACGCTGCAAACGTCGTCGAACTGTTCATACAGATGGTTGTTGTCTTGCAAACGTCCCCATCTGTTGACTCAGGGATCGAGATTTGGCTGCACGATCCATTACAGCCACGCGGATAAGATCCCTGTCATCTCGACTGCTAGTGATACGAGGCCGTTGGGATCCAGCACGGCGTTCCGTATTACCCTCCTGAACCCACCGATTCCATATTCTGCTATCAGTCATTGGATCTCAACCAACGCGAGCAGCATTGTCGCGATACGATAAATCGCAATCGCGATAGGCTACAATCCGACCTTTATCAAAGTCGGAAACGTGATGGTACGCATTTCTCCTCCTTACACGAGGCATCACAACAACGTTTCACGAGGCAACGCCGGTCAACTGCTGTTTGTGTATGAGAAATCGGTTGGAAACTTTCCTCATGTCAGTTATGGGATTCCCCACCTGGAACCATTAAATCAATGTATGAGATATTTTTGTTTCGAAAAGTGACAAGGCTTCAGCTTTGCAAAATCTGTAATATTGTAATGTGATCAAATGAGAAAATAAACTTGAAGAGTCAGTGCAGAGTCCTCGTTTGACTGTCACTGGGTATGAGAGAGAAGATTATCTTAGGGCACTTAATCGTTACCGTGTTAGTGGAACCTCATGCGAGAAACTTTCCATCTCCGAAGTCGTGTAGACTCTGTTTTCTTTCTGCTGCTCATTGTCCGATGAGACTGGCAAGCGTAGCTGATCCGCGTAAAAGCACCACTGCCAGGGTAGATGTGTGTAATCTGAAATGTGGGAATGACAAGGGACAGCGCCATACAACTCGGAATGCAACAACGAATACTGCACGGGAGAGCATGCGCCAAACGATAACGCAAGGCTAAAACGAGCAGAGTACAAGGTTTATTGATCATGTGTAGGAAACCAAAACTGCATGGCATACTGGGGTTTAAATTCAAGTAGCTGCTTTTCACAGGCCACTACAATACACCTGAACACTATCTCTAGCTACTGAGTTCTTCTTCTGGTTCAAAAATTGTTCAAATGGCTCTGAGCACTATGGGACTTAACTTCTGAGGACATCAGGCCTTAGAACTTAGAACTACTTAAACCTAACTAACCTACAGACATCACACACATCCATGCCCGAGGCACGATTCGAACCTGCGACCGTAGGGGTCGCGCGGTTGCAGACTGTAGCGCCTAGAACCCCTCGTCCTCTTCGGCCGGCCCTCCTTCTGGTTTAACACGCCCAAGACAAGGCACAACCAGTCATTGGCTTCTCCTTTTAGCTGCCCATCCCCAACACGCCTCAACGTTATGCCTGCAACTGGTTCCTTCTAGCTAAGTCATTGCAACACACTTCAAGGTTACTATAAACCAGTAGCTCCTCCTTGTGACTGAGCCAGTCCATCACGCACCAATGCTACGGTTAGCCACTGTTTCTCCTTTTGGTTGAGCCCGCCCTACCTGCCTAGGTTGCGTCCTCCTGTTTGAGCTAGCCCAGCATATCTCAAGGCTACGATAAGTCATTATAAGTGATTCGCTCTTCCTTCATGTTGATTTGGCGCAACACACATAAACGCTACGACTAGCCACTGTTTTCTACTACCAAACTCCTCAGACGGTTACATTCTGGTTGTGGGAATACGCTGTGGAACGGGGTGAAGGGCAAACGCCACTAAAGCGAATTAGTGACTTGCGTGATATTTAAATCAGAAAGGCGGGACAAAGATTCGAACCCTGATCCTCCCAAACGCGAGTGCAGTGTCCGAGCCACTAGCTCGTGATTGACATCAGGATGCTATGCAGCCCTCTGGTGGTATTGGTGGTATCCTCATGAGGAAACTAAATGGAGACATTCAAATGGTTCAAATAGCTCAGAGCACTATGGGTTTTAACTTCTGAGGTCATCAGTCCCTTAGAACTTAGAAGCCATTAAACCTAACTAACCTAAGGACATCACACACATCCATGCCCGAGGCAGGATTCGAACCTGCGATCGTAGCGGACGCGGTTCCAGACTGTAGCGCCTAGAACCGTTAGGCCACCCCGGCCGGCAAATGGAGACATTGTCCGCCACTATTCCTGAAAGGTGAACTACATAGGGAAAATATGTGCTCTTATTTACTTCGTCTGTAGCATGGAGTAGGCATGGTGGACAATCAACTAATCATATGGCCCCTAATCAAGGCGAAAGGCCAAATGGACACTCGTTATTACCTTGTGCACGAGTCTGTTAAGCAAAAAGGGTGAAGACTGAGCTCAGCTGACCTCAGAAGTTGAGCGAACCTACGATGTCCTTGACATCGACATGCACTGCTCAGACAAGTGTGGAACCATTTTCAGCGATTAATAGGCAACTGCCATCTGGACACGGATCAGAACGGTTCGTGGTTTCTGGTTGGGCCCACGCCAGAACAAGTTCAAAATGGTTCAAATGGCTCTGAGCGCTATGGGACTTAACTTCGGAGGTCATCAGTCCACAAGAACTTAGAACTACTTAAACCTAGCTAACCTAAGGACATCACACACAGCCATGTCCGAGGCAGGATTCGAACCTGCGACCGTAGCGGTCGCGCGGTTCCAGACTGTAGCGCCTAGAACCGCTCGGCCACACCGGCCGGCGCCAGGACAAGTGGCCGCCGCTTTTACGGTACTCACATCAGAGATCCTCGTCAGTGTAGAGCGCGGCTGTGCACTCGACGCTCACTGCCCGCCTTAGAGGGAGCCGTCCTGTGGTCAGGGCCGCCGCTGCCACCAGGGCGGGGCTGGCGCGCTATCGATCTCGCCAGCAGCAGCGGCAGAGGGTTCTGTGGCAGTGGCCGCCAGCATGACCCCCGTGGATAGTCCACGGCCCACGGCTCGTCCCTGCGTAGACGGCCGCTCAGACACACATCGTGTGACGTAGTCAGACTAAGTTCATATTGTCTCAGTTGTTCGACTAGACACGTGTTTTCGTAGTAATTGATGGCAAGTCATCTAGTCAAGCCGAACTTACACTGTCGAGTCACATTAATGTAACCATCTGTCGAAAGCCTGAATGACCACCTTTTGCAGCGCAGACCGTTGTGAGACATGCAGGAAGTGAGTCATTGAGATTTTTGAACTTACGGAGAGGGCTGTGGAGCCATGCCGACTCCAGTGCCGCAGACAGCTGCTCTAGGTTTCTCGGTTGAGGAAAAAATTGGGAAAGAGCGTTTGGCGTAAGTGGCCGGGAGGCCTCTTGCGGGGCAGGTCCGGCCGCCTTGGTGCAGGTCTTATTACCTTCTACACTACACCATATTGGGCGACCAGCGCGCCGGATGGGGATGAAATGGTGATGAAGACAGCACAACATCCGGTCCCTGAGCGGAGAAAATCCCCGACCCAACCGGGAATCGAACCCGGTCCCGTAGGACGGCAATCCGTCACGCTGACCACTCAGCTATCGGGGCGGACCTCGGTTGAGGATACAATGTGCGAACAGCCGGATGGAGTTGGTCCCTCAGATTCTCGGTTGGGTTTCAATCCGGGGAGTCTGGTGGCCAAAGTTTTACGGTAAACTCGTCCTCGTGCTCTTCGAACCAGCACCGGAAACTGTTTGATACGTTGTATTGTGCTGCTGGTAGATGCCGTGATGTAGAGGGAAAACAAGGATAGACGCATACTGGTGTTGATCTTTGTGCCTTCCAGAATGACGAGATCACCCAGAGAACGCCACGAAAAACTTCCCGACACCATAACGCATGTAGGGTGTTCGCTTGCAGACGTTTCAAGCTCTACACGCCAACGGGCGTCCGTCCGATGGAGCAAAAAACCGTGACTCAGATGAAAAGACCACCTGTCACCACACAGCGGACGTCTAGTTGTGGTACTGTCGTGGGAATTCCAGCCTTTGTCACCGACGAACAGCAGTCAGCGTGGGTGCATGAATTATGCAACTGCTGCGGAGGCCTATTCACTGAACGGCCGTTGAGGAGACCCTGATGGTAGACCCTTGGTTAATCTGGAAGGTCTGTGGCTCAACAGCTACACATTTCCGCAGGCATCGCCCACCCCTGTCATCTACGGATCGTGGTGCACCATTGTTGCCTCGACACTGAAATTTTGCTTGCACGAAATACCTTAACCACGGCGGTACGCGAACAGTTTTGGAAACCTATCCGTTTCAGAAATGTCTCCACCCGTGGCTCAAAAGCCAGTGACCAAGTCCTTTTGGAAGTCAGCCGCACCTTATTAGCCGAGCGGTCTGAGGCGCTGTAGTCATAGACTGTGCGGCTGGTCCCGGTGGAGGTTCGAGTCCTCCCTCGGGCATGGGTGTGTGTGTTTGTCCTTAGGATAATTTAGGTTTAGTAGTGTGTAAGCTTAGGGACTGATGACCTTAGAAGTTAGGTCCCATAAGATTTCACACACATTTGAAAATTTTTTTTGAAGTCGGATTAATCGCTCCATTTCCGCATTACGGAAACGTTTGCACCGTTGTCCGCGTCCCCCCCCCGACATGCTTCATATATCCTCCACTGTTAGTGCTGCCACCTGCAATCTGTTAGTGGTTATTACACGTTGACGTCGAACGTAGACGATGGTCACTTTTATGCGACTGGACCGCGTATGTCTGGGGTTGCCCAAGGAAGTGCACGGTAATCTCCTGTTCTGAATCTATATAAAACATTTCAGGAGAAATCATGAGTAGCCTTCATACATCGTTTGCAGCTGATGCTGTTATTTATTGTCTAATTAAGTAATCAAAAAAACCAAAAAGTTCCATGTCAACAATTATCAGAGACATTTTCTTTATTTTGTATCTCACGATAATGTCTGAATGTCCAGTTCGCGTCACTGAGATGGTGCCCAGTCTGGTGCGTAACGTTCCTTGCTGCCGTACAAATACAGAGTCATGATCTAAACTTGAAATGATCATTCGAGGGATGTTCAACGAATTACAGACGAGTCGCTTTGTCCCTTTCACGATATGACTCACAGCCGGCTCTACTGAACTGCACTGAGTCTACCTGCAGAGATTAGCCGTGGTCAAAAGAGTTCTGAGAAAGAGATTTCCAGTGAAGAAACACAAATTATTCAGTCATGATCATTGCCATCAACATTTCCATCATGCTGCAATTCAATTACTTATGAGAATAGCGCTAGTCGCTGCCACACTGACATATCTTCAATGTATCCTACAAATGCTCGGAACAAGAAAGCATGCTTCATGCAAACGCTATGAGTCAGTGAGTTTATGCTCAGAGCGTGTGGCCTCCCTCCTCCTCCCCCCCCCCCCCTCCCCCACAGTAGTAGCCTACACAGTCACCGCCCTATCCTCAACATACGTGAATATGTTGCTCCAATGGCCCGTCTTTCGACTTTCAGTTTTCAAATACTCTTTTTTCTAAATAATCTACTTGCATAATAGCTATTTACTATTCTAAGGATTGTATCACGGTTACGTAATGTCTTAAATTTTGTTGATCTGACCCACAGGCAACCTCCACACCTTTACTTACATCTCTGCCATTTAGTATGACCAATATGATGCTTTTGATTCAGCATATGTTTTATTTCAGTCACCATAAAAAGTTATGCACGTGACTTGCTTCCTGATTCGACCTAATCACTGAATTAAAAACACAATTCTTTCGACTGACTAGACACTAAACCCATATCTCTTCCTCATAAGTAGTACCACGTTATCCATCATTTTCAGCAGCAGAATCTACCAGCTGCTCCCACTTTCCTTTGACGTGATATGAACTTCTCCCTTCTGCTGCATACCTGAAACACCAAAATCTTTCTTTTGCTTGTGCCGTTGTCCTGCAATGACGCAGGGCCAGCTTGGTTAGTCGGATTTGGCAAGATTAATTTAAGGGGTGGCTGGATCCCCCCCCAGGACGGAATTAGTGTACCCCAACTGTCTGTGTCTGGTATAATCCATGGAGTAGTGCGAATGTGTTCAGATGTCTGCGAGCCGTGTAACTGAGGCGGGACGTGGGGAACAGCCCCATATTCACCTAGTGGGATGTGGAAAACCGCCTAAAAACCACATCTAGACTGGCCCGCACACCAGCCTCCGTCGTTAAGCCGCCGGGCGGATTCGATCCGGGGCCGGCGCGCCTACCCGAGTCCAGGAAGCAGCGCATTAGCGCTCTCGGCTAACCCGGCGGGTCTGAAACACCAAAATATGTTATTAGAACTTCTCCCATATCCTGTGAAACTAAATACGTCGTGATAAAATCACGTCTCACACATTGTTGTGGACATCCCCCACCATTCCTCCCATTTAATGGTGCGAAAGAGCATCATCTCAAACGCTTTGATTCTCTTCTGTTCGGGTTTTACCACAGTCCGAGATTCATTACCAGACAATGCTGTGCTCCAGACGTACATTCTCAGGAATCTCTTCCTCAAATTAAGATCTGTGTTTGAGATTGGTGGACTTCTTTATGCCAGAAATGTCCTCTTTCCCTGAGCTGCTTTGTTCCTTAGGTCCTTGCTCCGTCCGTCATCGTTATTTTGCTTCCAAGACCACAGAATTTGTTAATTTCTCCTATTTCGTGATCACCAGTTTTGACGTTAAGTTTCTTATTTCTGCTATGTCTCACTACTTTTGTCTTTTTTTCAACGTTCTCTCAGTCCATATTCTGTACTCATTAGACTGTTCATTCCATTCAACAGATTCTGCAACTCGTGCGCATCTTCACTGAGGACAGCAGTATAATCAGAAAATCATCACTGATATCCTTCCACTCTGAATTTTAATCCCACCATTGAACCTGTCTTTTATTTCGGTCATCGTTTCTTCAATGTAAAGACTGAAAAGTATGGGCGAGGACTGCATCCCTATCTTACCAACCTTTTTCATCATAAAACTTCGTGCTTGATCTTCCAACGTTATTATTCCCTATTGTTCCTTGCACACATTGTATATTACCCGTCTTGCCCTATATCTTAAGCCTATTTTTCTCAAAATTTCCAAAATTTTGCACAATTTTACATTGTCGAACGTTTTTTCCAGGTCGGAATTCTAAAAACGAGGCTTGATTTTCTTCACTGTTGCTCCGCTATCGAGCGCAACGACAGTACTGCCTCTCTGGTGCCTTTACCTGACCGTCATATAACAGACCTTCCATTTTCTTTTCAATTCTTCCGTATATTATTATTGCAGCAACATAACTGCACGAGTTGACTGTGCGAAGTTTTCGCACTTACATGCTTTTGCTATCTTCGTAAATGTGTCGACGATGCTTTTTCTGAAAGTCTCATACGTTCTACACACCAACTTGAATAGTCGTTTGGTTGCCACTTCCCTCAACGATTTTAGAAATTCCGATACAATGCTCTCACTTCTGCCGGTTTGGTCTCAAGTCTTCCAGAGTTCTTTTAAATTATGACTGTAATATTGGGTCCCCTACGTGTTCGATATCGACTACAATTTCTTCCTGTATCACGTTATTAAAAAATTTCTCCCCCTCATGGAAGATTTCATTGTACTCTTTCGACCTGTCTGCTCTTTCATCTACGTTTAATAATGGAATGTCCATTGCAATCTTAACATTGCCGCCTTTGCCATTGATTTCACCGGAAGTTGTTACGTCTTTCCTAAATGCTGATTTAGTCTTTCTTACGACCATTTTTCTTCAGTTTCTTCACTTTTTCCAGCAGCCATTTCGCCTTGGCTTTCATGCACTTCCTCTTCACTTCATTCGTAAGTGATTTATATTGCAGTATTCCTATTTTTCCCTGAACATTTTTGTATGTCCTTCTTTCGTCGATCCATTGCAATATTTCTTGTCACCCAAGATTTCCCCCCAGCTATTTTTCTAGCACCTATCTTTTTCTTTCCAGCGTCTGTGATTGCTCTGTTTAGTGACGTACATTCCTCTTCAACTGAACTCTGTGCTGTGGCGTTCCTTTTCCAGGTATCTATATTTCTAACGAATTTCAAATGCGTCCCATCATTGCCAAGTACTTCCATATCCCACTTCCTTCCACACTTATTCTTCCATACGGTACTCTACTCGTGGGTACGTGCTACAATCCAGTATCTGTCCGACCCTCCACCCATTTTGTGATTCTTGAATTGGCTATTATGGACTGACATTTATTGCAGAAATCAATCAGTCTTTTCCTCTCTCATTTCTATTACTAAGCCTACATTGTCTCGCAAACTTTTCTAGTACTCCTTCCCACACAACCTCCTTACCATTACTCGAATGCAGTGCCATGTGTGCAACATTTTCGAGCAGTGCATATCGGATTTAATAACTAGAAATAAACAGCCAGGAACATATGTAGTGCTCCCATTTTGTCCCAGAGCTTAGAAGATTTTAGACTGTAACAGTTTCTCGTGTACAATGGCCAAGTAGGCGAAAGAGAACACAGAAGTGCACAAAAAGGCCGAAAGCACTGCTACAGCGAAGCGAGTATTCCCTCCTCTGCCAGACCTGTTCTTCACGTCATCTCCGCTGCCGACAGCCATAATTTCCTGCATATCTGCGCTCCCAGATCCCGCTCCATCCTATCTTCAGCTGAGTTCCATTTCCTTCACTTCCCATAACTACCTTACAGACCCTAGTCCGTAGTGCTTTAAATGTGCTGTAACTGCTCCATAGTACTTTAAATGTGCTGTAACGTACATTAAATGACAGCAGCTGAAGGAATCTCTCAGTTTTCGAGGGCACAAGAGTTTTCCTTTATTGATAAGGAAGAAGAAGAGTGGCGTAGGTGTGTGTCTCCCGTCCTCATCCCTCCTTCATGCTATGTTTCTCAAGCATATGAGTGACGAAGATAAACACTATGAGAAAGGTGTAGGTCGTAACACTTTCCTTTCAAGTTTTCCGTAAATTTGTGTCAATTCTTGCATGACATTAGCTCTCCCTTGCGATACTACTGTTTCTGAATGCAGCTTGATTATTAAATACATTAGGACAACAAGAAATTATATCAGTCCGCTTCTGGCGAATGTGTGTATTTACGGAGAACCCAAATCGAACGTGTTAGATTGAGGCAATAGGGGAATGTTGTTCCCCGTTCGTAAAACAAAGGAAGATTGTGATTTATCCCATCGACAACAAAATCGTTAGTGCAGCAGTGCAAGCTGGGATTGCGGAAAGAAATAGGGTTGCCCTCTCCAACGAACCACTCCCCCATTTGCTATACAAGAGTTAGGGAAATTACGGATACCTAAATTTGGATGGCAGGAAGGTGTGTGAACCGCCATCCTCTCCAATAAAAGTCCTGTGTGTTACCTCTGCACCACCTTCCTCAGTTGTTCCCTTCGTATCTGGCAAGGGACGACTAGGGACACAAAACTCTTGTTTTGATTTTATAAGGTCTTTAACATTCGCTCGTAGTTGCTGACAGATGTTTACTAGTCATATTTGGAAAGAGTTTAAATGGTTCAAATGGCTCTGAACATATGGGACTTAACATCTGAGGTCATCAGTCCCTAGAACTTAGAACTAATTAAACCTAACTAACGTAAGGACATCACACACATCCATGCTCGAGGCGGGATTCGAACCTGCGACCGTAGCGGTCGCGCGGTTCCAGACTGAAGCGCCTAGAACTGCTCGGCCACACCGACCGGCTGGAAAGAGTTCGAGAGCAGATTAAGATATGCCACAAATCAATTTAGCTTTACATAAGCTGTACTCTAAATAATGGTTAACACAGATAACATAATCGCTCCCCTTCTTTTAGAGAAAACGAAATAACGATAGATTTCACAGCAAAACGAAAGTTTTTTTAAAATTATGATTATTCATTATCATTCATTTTTCCTGTAGCTAAAACTCAAATTAATCATGAGAATGTCATTGTAGCATACATACAGCTAAATAGAAGTGACATCAAATAACCTAGGTAGCAGAAAAACTACAATCTTAACTTGGAGTATTTGATGAAATGCTCTGAAACAATACAAGAGCCATAACATGGGCAGTGTGCTGCCTTGCTCGAAGATCACCAGTGGGGTGCCAACGAGTTGTAAGTTTCTCCAACTGTCGCTCATCTGTAAGGGAGGTTATCACACATTTCATGAACCTTCCGTGCAAACATTCTGCTGTATCCTGGACCTACGCCTATTCTGCCAGCAACATACATTACACCTTTGTAGCTGTCTTCCTTGCAGGTGACACACGATATCAGCCAAATTTCACACGGCCGCCAGACGGCAGCCCCAGCGTCACCAGATGTCGCTGACCCCATAGACTTTTTTCTTATGTGGGCCATGTGACTTCATATAGGACTAGCTATATCCTGGTGATTGTGGGTAATTAGACCTGCGTATGGATCCTCATGAGCCAGTTAACTCCGAATGGGCTTCCTGGGCCAGGTGCCGAATGCAATAGCTTTTCATCAGTCAGAGGCTTACTCCAGGGTCATTGCTACGTCCATTGCAGTCCACTAACGTCTTCTTTCCCAGATCTTCCAACATGGTTGTACTTTGAAGAAGATGTGACCCTGATGTGGACTTGTAATTTATTTCATTTCGTTTCGTTAACTGCTTTTCCGAAATCAGATTCTGGAACAAGACTTCGATGAGTCCCTTCAGGACACTGATTCTGGCGCACTGAATGCCAAAACTCTTAGTAGTGAACTCTTTGTGTGTATGGTGACTTTTTAGTTATCTGCTGCTATGACTGTCCAGTGTTCATTCTCAAGTAGGTTTGTTTGGATTAATACCTACTTACAAAAGAACCAGCTTCAGAGAACGTTGTGTCTTTTTTTTTTTTTTTTTTTTGTTATATTCGGTGGACGTACTATATTATGTACTTCATTCCTAAACTGTATCCTACAGACCAAAGGGACACATCATCTATGTGTTCTACGTTTAGATCGGTATATACTAACATGCACCACATTTCATCAATCCAGAGGACTTTTCTGTGGTGTCACCGCTAGACACCACACTTGCTAGGTGGTAGCCTTTAAATCGCCCGCGGTCCGTTAGTACACGTCGCAGACCGAGCGCCGCCGTACGGCAGGTCTAGTCTAGAGAGACTCCCTAGCACTCGCTCCAGTTGTACAGCCGACTTTGCTAGCGATGGTTCACTGTCTACATACACTCTCATTTGCAGAGACGACAGTTTAGCATAGCCTTCAGCTACGTCATTTGCTACGACCTAGCAAGGCGCCATATTCAGTTACTATAATAATATTGTGAATCATGTACCGTCAAGAACGACGTTCATCATTAATTGATTAAAGTTAAGTATGAAACTAATTACGTCCGCTTTCTGAATTCTCATTCCTTGTCATGTTCCAGACCTCACGTCAGTATAGTTTTTCCCTCCTCACGCCAGCCTGCGTGAGCTAAAACGCGTGCATTTGGCCTCCAATCGTAACATGGTGTTGGCTCTTCTGCTAACACAACATTTTCTATATGCTTATAATGTGTAATTATGACATTTGTTCCTCACACTTTGAATTAGCATAAGCAACTGTGCTGAATACATAAACTTGATTTGGAGCTGCACTGTTTTTTTCAAAAGCTTTTCTTCAGTAATGAATTGTTCTTTGCCTAACTTTTCTGCTGTTCGAAACTGGTCTTGTCGAAAACAACGGTCAGCATTCATACTAACTTTGCCAGTCTGTGGCGGCTGACAGGAATCTACGAACTCACAGAAGACCTTTTTCGCTGGGGCCACACAAACCCACAACGTCTATGTGACTTCGGCGGCGCAGAGTGCTGTTCCTGATCAAATGTCCTTGCATCTTGCCTAGACTTCTCCCAACACTCGCTTACAGGATCAGTATAGTATCTGTTGACTCGACAGTCGGCTGTTGCTTATGACTGGAGAATCGAAAACAGCGTAGCGAATAAATTAAAACTGTGTTATCACTGACTCACAAAAGCTTCAGAGCTGCATTCATTTTTTTATATATGTTCATACCTATGTATGAATTGTACGTAACACCCTATATCCTTTCTCACACTTGGGTCAATTAACGAGGCAAAGCATCAGCTTCTCCCTGTGTACATGTTTCATGATCTTGTCATATTCAGATCGGAGTACTGTTTAGCTAATTCAGTAGATGGAATAAGGAGGAGAGGACAAATTCAGACCTTAAATATTCCGTCGTCAACACCAATGCGTTTTCCGCCTGTTTTTATTTTCAACAGCCTTACGCACCCTAAAAATAAATTAGGAAGCTCCGTGATTTATGTCAAGGAAGCATTATAACGTAAATGCTCTAGCCTGTTAGGAGGGTGCTACCAAAGTAACTTTCCTCTTCCATGGATCATAATTCTCCTCTTCATTCAGGTTCTCAAGTCCTTCACTTCACACGTCTGTTGAATTGATCGACAGGAGTTTCAAATTTTACTATCGCATAGCATTCCATTCCACTTGGCACATTCGCCTGCATTCGCCAGCAGTGACCACATAGCAACTCACATCTCTGAGAATCACGCTGATAAAAACAAGAGGATTAGTTACTGCTTTCCAAGAATGTAACCTACCCTCTAACTTACTCGCCCTTCTATTACAAGTTAAACCTTCGTTGTTGCCGCCATATCATAGTCCCTGTCAGTTTATTGTAATCAGTTTTCAGTTCACTGTTGCTCACGCGAACCTCTGCGAAGAACTCCCTGCTTGTAATTCTTCGATTTCCGTAGGTTATTTTTGTCCACTCTCCGTATTTATAAGGTGAATACATGGTGATCGACCGCATTACCGATAGTGCCAGAGTCATCCAACACGGAATCACGAGCTTACAGTTTCGTTAGACTATAATTCCTAATTTTCGCATTCCTGCGAACAGAATCAGTTTGATATAACTGGGAAATTGGTACTGCACTTGGTTAGAGAAGTAAAGACAGCTTTTGTTGTTTTGTAATCGCCTTCTCTAATAGATACGAATGGAACATATCTTCATAGTGCAAATCTGTGTGAATTAGCGCTTTATGTTTAAAAAAAAAAGCTACATTGTGTCGAGGACAACAAGCAACGCGAGACCGGCTCTTTTCCTTGATGACATTCAAATACAACTCGAGCTGCAAAGCATGTCACGTATAGTCTTCCCCCTGAAACTTCCTGACAACCAGAAGATGTGTACTGCATCAGGACTCGAACTTGCATTCGACTTCCTCTGTCCTTCAGAACTGTCTCAGTGTACGGCCCGCCTCTCATCTTCTCACACATCTCTAGCGAACATTAAAGAAGAAGCTTTCAAACTTTTCGCAATGTTTTAGAAAATTTGGAACTACGTAGTTTGATGAAGAACTCCAGGTGTCGACTTTCGTGTAGGTAAACTTCTTTAACTGTCTCTAAAAAGTACATATTTCTAGGTTTCCACATTATTAAGGCTTAATGTGTCTCCATTTCTTGCTGCAACTTCGCATATAGACAGGGTGCAAGAGTTCGCATTTGAAAAACATATTCTGTTTATTTACCTTTCTTCATGACCGCCTTTAAGGTCAGCCCACCTTCGTAGGTAAGGTTTACAATGCGCGGTAGTTAATGATGCTGGGTTTGTATACAGCATGTTCGTATACAGGTGGTGGGCTACAGTTCATCAACACTATTTACCTAGCAAGGAGAGTAGAGATAGCTATGTGTACAATACCTAATAGCTAGACTGTGTGCCACGATCTTGGGTTGAATTGAAAACCTCTCCAAAGTGTGTCGTGGAGAGATGCCTTGTGACACTTTTCACAGCAACCAGTCCGTCGCTTGCTGATATTACGTTTCGTATTATTCGAGGAGTGAGCGCGCCGACACCAGTTTTTCACCCACTGTATAACTGTCACAACCCACCGTATAACCATAACCGTAGACATCCACTTGACACTTCGTAACACGTCGGAGGAGAGCAATGGCTCATCACCCCCTGTGAAACCTTGCACCAGCAATTTGGGTTTTCTGTGTGTTACCCAACCTTCACTTGGCGCGGGAACGGCCTGCGGTTTACAGTGTTGACATTACTCATAAAACTTTCTGACGTCAAAACTGAGAACCAAACAGCCGAAAATTCTTATGTAAATGTCTATCGATAGTAATTTTTTTGATCTTGACGACAGAACCACAAGCGTCTCCTTATTTATCCCACACAGGTTGTATCAGATATACAACGAGGTAGCATTAAAAGTGCGAAACTATTCGCACCCCACTCCCACCTGCTGTCCACAGCCCAACTTTATGTGGAGATCGGATGGAAGGCGACGATGTAGCAGCATTATTTACGTCGATGCTACTGAAACCACTGAAGTGCATTTAGATGGTTTTCCCATTGTGTCACGTGTTATGGTTGCTTCCCGTCCGATTCATGTGCAAAGCGCCGAAGAAATGCTTAAGGGCGTCTTGTAATAAGTCTGATCTTGTAAACGGGTGTTCAGAGTTAACGATGAAAGTGACAAGCATGATAGGTCACTGCCAAGTAACATATCTTGATGAAACTTGGACCACACATAGAAAGAACTGCTATAGTATAGTACAGAAGGCGCTGAAAGAGATACCCAATGAGTCAAACAGAAACGACACTTTGATTCGAAGACAATAATTACACCGAAGTTACCTGTATTTATGATGGTCACCTGGCCATCGCAAATAGTGGGACATTGTTCTTAATAGGTTGTGTGAACACCACGGATGTAACGCATGCTCTACAACGTGCTTTCATGCTACGTCTCCCCAAAGCATCCCATACGTGCTCAGTGGAATTTCACAATCGGTAGAGAAATCGAGCAGGCCAGTCCATTCGCTGAATATCCTCCCTTTCCAAGAACTCCTTCACCAGCACTGTTCGTGTGGTCACGCAATTTCTTCCACAAAAATGGCATCAGCTCTGTATTCACCCCCTGAAAAGACGCTCTTGGGGAAGCATACAGTATCACAGTAACATCGAATGGGTGCACCATGTTCAAATATTTTGGCCGAGCGGTTCTAGGCGCTACAGTCTGGAACCGCGCGGCCGCTACGGTATCAGGTTCGAATCCTGCCTCGGGCATGGATGTGTGTGATGTCCTTAGGTTAGTTAGATTTAAGTAGCTCTAAGTTCTAGGGGACTAATGACCTCAGAAGATAAGTCCCACAGTGCCCAGAGCCATTTTGTTCAAATATTTGCAGTTCACTACGCCCATGTAATATTGTGCCTCTCCATATCTAGACCACCAAAACGATCATGCTGCAAGAAGGCGATTCGAACTCACGAACCTATCATTCCTTATAGTAATCTGTTCTGGCTGGACCGACAGAGATAGGAAATGAATATATCGCACAACGAATCGCATAATGAGAAAAGAAAGGCCCTCATAAATGAATTTTCTGTGCCGTTTCCCACAAAATCATTAATAATTTATAATTATGGATGGTTTTCTAACCTCTAAATTGAGAAACTTGGTACAGTTTAACGCCAATTTTTTTATTCTTTTAGAGCGCTCATATGAAAGGATTCCACATATTAATGTGATTAACTAAGAGTAAAAACAAAAGGAAATACAAGCAGTGAACATTGGGACTGTTACTTACGTCTTAGAGCTCCTTGACAGGGCCCCAAGGAACGGATGATGATCTAAAAAAGCCCGTCTCTCAAACGCATAATCGCCCTTCGACATGTAATATAGCTCCAGACACAACAGAAATCAGAGAAATGATTTGGCATTCAAATATCTAAGGTGGCTCTGTCATGGATGATCCCTCTACCAAAAGACGAAATATCAAGTCGCGTTGTCGAATCAAATTTAAAAGAAATGATCGAAAACGCATAAGTACCATCGTTGCGAGGTATTCTCACCAGAATCGATGTCTCAGAATGACAGGATCTACATCTCCTGTGGCTTACTTTCAGCAACAGCCCATAAGTCGTGACTCGATGAGCTGACTTTCGAAATGCAACTTCTCGGCTCTGTTCCACGTTCCTCCAATAAGTGTCCTCATTTCCGTCCAGCGATCAAGTGCCTTCCCACAATGTTTACAAGACAGACCACATCCCCCTACTCTGAGAGGGTGTACTCAGAAGTCGCCGCATCCCCCAAGGGATTCAACTGACACCCCCCCCCCCCTCCCCAATCCACCACTTTCCATGGATTTCTCTAAATCGGTTCAATGGCAATGAAATTTGAAACAGATGAGCCCAACACCTCGATAACACGTTTCAATCTTTGATAACGTTCTTGGTTGCATTACGTGTTCCCAACTGCCGCCAGATGAGTATGGTTCAAATGGCTCTGAGCACTATGGGACTTAACTTCTGAGGTCATCAGTCCCCTAGACTTAGAACTACTTAAACCTAACTAACCTAAGGACATCACACACATATCCATGCCCGAGGCAGAATTCGAACGTGCGACCGTAGCGGTCACGCGGTTCCAGACTGTAACGCCTAGAACCGCTCGGCCACTCCGGCCGGCCGGATGAGTATGTTTAGCATTGCGGAACACGATCATTTTGATGATCCCGGTGTTCTACATCTACATCTACATCTACATTTATACTCCGCAAGCTACCCAACGGTGTGTGGTGGAGGGCACTTTACGTACCACTGTCATTACCTCCCATTCCTGTTCCAGTCGCATATGGTTCGCGAGAAGAACGACTGCCGGAAAGCATCCGTGCGCGCTCGAATCTCTCTAATTTTACATTCGTGATCTCCTCGGGAGGTATAAGTAGGGGAAAGCAATATATTCGATACCTCATCCAGAAACGCACCCTCTCGAAACCTGGACACCAAGCTACACCGCGATCCAGAGCGCCTCTCTTGCAGAGTCTGCCACTTGAGTGTACTAAACATCTCCGTCACGCTATCACGCTTACCAAATAACCCTGTAACGAAACGCGCCGCTCTTCTTTGGATCTTCTCTATCTCCTCTGTCAAGCCGACCTGGTACGGATCCCACACTGATGAGCAATACTCAAGTAAAGGTCGAACGAGTGTTTTGTAAGCCACCTCCTTTGTTGATGGACTATATTTTCTAAGGACTCTCCCAATGAATCTCAACCTGGCACTCTACTTACCAACAACTAATTTTATATGATCATTCCACTTCACATCGTTCCGTACGCATACTCCCAGATATTTCACAGAAGTAACTGCCACCAGTGTTTGTTCCGCTATCATATAATCAGACAATAAAGGATCCTTCTTCCTATGTACTCGCAATACATTACATTTATCTATGCTAAGGGTCAGTTGCCACTCCCTTACAGGGTGAGGAAGCGTACTGTTTGAACAAGGTCCCTTCACCCATCACCATTATTTGTGACACTGTACTCCTCCATGTGTGTCTTTTCAGGGGTGCATTCGGCCCTGATATCGTTTTTATAGATGACAATGCGCGACCGCACCGAACAGCGCAGGTGGAGGACTTCTTAGAAGAAGAGGATATTCAACGAATGGACATACTTTTACAGTCCGCCAACTTACATCCCATCGAGAAAGTCTGAACTGAGTAAGAAAATATACTGCAACACGTCCACATGCGTCGTCGACCATCCAGCAGCTTTCAAACGCCCTGGTGAAGGAATGAAAGGCCCTACCCCAATAATTTACCAACCCTGTGGCCAGTATGTGAGCACGTTGCAAAGCATGCATTGCCGCCCGTGACGACCGTGCACCATGTTAAGAACAATTTTCCGCTTTTAGTAATGTCAGAGGAGCATTATCAGTCGGGGTGACTTCAGTCTAAGGACCAAAAGTGCTGTTTCTATTTGGCCCATTGCGCATGTCTTTCACTACCTTCTGTACTATACTGTAGCAGTTCTTTCCAGGTATGGTCCAAGTTTGATTGAGGTATGTTACTTGATAGTGACATCTCATGCTTAGCACTTTCATCCTTAAGTTTTGCCCGCCAGCGTATCTGCGGCTCTTGTGGGAGCAATAGAGGGTGTAGTATATTGCTAAATTCCTAGCTTAACACCGTTTCTTCAAACTCTGTAAATAAGGTTTGGTGCGATAGTTCATACGTAATTCCAAGAGTCTGCAAGTTCACTTTTATCAGCATTTCCGCGACGCTCTCTCGTGTGTCGAATAAAATCTATGAACTTTAATGCTGCCCTTCCTTGTATGTGTTCAATATACCCTGAGAGTTCTATTTCATACTGCAACAGTTTTCTAAAATGCAACGTATAATTGTCTTATAAACAATTTTCTTTGTAGGTTCTACATCCACATCTACATACATACTCCGCAATCCACCATACGGTGCGCGGCGGAGGGTACCTCGTACCACAACTAGCATCTTCTCTCCCTCTTGCACTCCCAAACAGAACGAGGGAAAAATGACTGCCTATATGCCTCTGTACGAGCCCAAATCTCTCTTATCTTATCTTTGTGGTCATTCGCGAAATATAAGTTGGCGCCAATAGAATTGTACTGCAGTCAGCCTCAAATGCTGGTTCTCTAAATTTCCTCAGTAGCGATTCACGAAAAGAACGCCTCCTTTCCTCCAGACTCTCCCACCCGAGTTCCTGAAGCATTTCCGTAATACTCGCGTGATGATCAAACGTACCAGTAACAAATCTAGCAGCCCGCCTCCGAATTGCTTCTATGTCCTCCCTCAATCCGACCTGATAGGGATCCCAAACGCTCGAGCAGTATTCAAGAATAGGTCGTATTAGTGTTTTATAAGCGGTTTCCTTTAGAGATGAACCACATCATCCCAAAATTCTACCAATGAAACGAAGACGACTATCCGACTTCCCCACAACTGCCATTACATGCTTGTCCCACTTTATATCGCTCTGCAATGTTACGCCCAAATATTTAATCGGCGTGACTGTGTCAAACGGTATTCAAACATTAAGGGATTCTTTTTCCTATTCATCTGCATTAATTTACATTTATCTACATTTAGAGTTAGCTGCCATTCTTTACACCAATCACAAATCCTGTCCAAGTCATCTTGTATACGCCTACAGTCACTCAACGACGACACCTTTCCGTACACCACAGCATCATCAGCAAACAGCCGCACATTGCTATCTACCCTATCCAAAAGATCATTTATGTAGATAGAAAACCTACCACACTTCCCTGGAGCACTCCAGATGATACCCTCACCTCCGATGAACACCAACCACCAAGCTGACTGTATATTCTCACTATCGTCCAATGAATCGAACTCTGCCGTCTACATTATCTCCCACTGAGCCTTCGTGTGCATTCACAAACTGTTATACTCGAATATTTGTATGAATGATTCAAATGATGACACAGTCACATTGTAATCATAGTTTTCTACCCTACCTGTGTAAATAGAACACGGTTTATGAACGTTTCCACTGGCGTTGACACGCAGACCGATGGAACAAATAGGCAGTTCCTTGGTCGGTGATGGCGTAGTTCATGAAGTGAACGCTGAGCCAAAAGAAAGATACTCGAGGAAGCAATCCGAATCTAAAAACGCCAACACAGCCTACAAGACTCCTCCGCCTCGAGGTACGTACCTTCTAGTCGTATTTGTGACCCACACCGACTGGACCTACTGAGTAACGGATCGCTCACCATAAACCCAGTTCAGTATTGGAAACTGTCGTGCAACAGAACACATGCGAAGGAAAATATGGCCCAATAATTGAGTTGCATAAATCGATAATAGTTGAACATGAGGGAAGGTAGTCTAAGAATCGATTAACTCCAGTTTTATTACTTCCTGTCGGCAAACACGATTTCGACAATCGTCAATTCGAACAATTTAAAAACATGACAGATATAAGAAATTAGCTGGACAAGCCGGTACGAAGCGCTAAGGCCTTCCCACTTGTCTCTAAATTTCCGAATGGGAAGTTTCGCTTAAAGATTGCCCAATCAATTTTTCACAAGCAGTGCTCCAACCTCCCACCTAGTAGTTATTTTTCAAAATTTTCCAATGAAGTACCTTCCCGCGGACTGTAGTTTGCGTTTTTGTCATCGTTGCTCAAATGAAACGCTGTAACTTCTGTTTTCAGTGGGTTTGATTTTAGCTTCAGTCTGCTGAAATACACGAGGGCTCTGTCATCGGTATGCATGCGACAGCGTGCCTACCTAATACGTTACAAGAAAATGGGCTTTGACGGTGCTCATACCTCGGGTTCCATTGGTGATAAAAAGGTAGGGTCAAGCGTTTTGCGTAGCTCTTGGGCTAGTGACATTTGTATACCCCGCAGAAGGATCGTCTTAGTGTTACTATTCTACACACAGGGTCAAAGTACGAATATTACACATCCCCTCCTACTTAAGCAAATGGTGCAAACCGATTAGTTCTTTTTGCATTCAAGGTGGTCTACAGGGGACTTGACGGGCCTTATGGAGGAACCATTAGTTCATTGTGATTCCTCGGAAAACCCCACAAAAATGGTTTTTTTACTATGCTTTTGCTGTTACCAGCAGAGCAAAAGCCAGCCGAGGATTGCAAAACGACTACGTTATAGCAATCTTGAAAATTTTCTTCATGTCTTTATCCGCTTCCGAGACACAGAGGTTCAAATTTACTCTATTTGCACACGTAAAACCCGGTGTGGGGCGAAAACGTAGTTTATAAAGTGACGTAACGGGGAGAAATACGTTGTAAAATGTCTCCGTTATCATGTGGAAACCTCATTTCGTAGTAATGAAGCACATGCAAAATTTTTTTGTCTGAGGTGTAAAATTAGTTGTAGTAATGAAGCAAATGCAAAACTGTTTTGCACATAAAATCTGGTCTGAGGTGTAAAACTAGTTTTGTCTGACTTCAATTTCTCATACGTAAATTACTTAAATTTTATAGACCAACATATTTCTTTTCACACGATTCCTGCTTCAGCAGAGAAAAAACGCAAATATGTTCCTGTTTATTTAAAAGACTCTGATTGAAAAGTGGGGTACCAGCTGCCTAATTCTACCTTCCTCAGCATCTTAGAAAATTTTTCCAAAAATTTTCGCATGCAAACATATTCGAGATTTTTTTATGCTTGGAGGAAAGAAGACGGTGGAAGTGGCAAAGAGACAGAAAAGTAATAAATATTGGAAGATAGTAGACTGTGGTTGTGTTGTGGAAAGAAATAAGGAGACAATGGCAGTGTGAGAAAAAGAGGGGAACGCAGTTACAGTGGAACATAGTTAACAATGAGAAAAATGCTAGGAAAAATGTGCAGCAGACAGTGCCAAGGGGAGGAATAAAGAGAAAGTGGAAGTGCGTTAGAGTCAGTGGCAATGATAGACTGAGGGTTTGACATGAGAGGGACAATGACAGTGGGAGGAGACAGCAACAGCGGGAAGGAATGAATGAGATAGTAGCGGTAAGAGAGAGCAAGAGAGAGACAGTGACAGTGTTAGCGGGACAGAACAAAGCAAATTGTGGGTGTGAAACAGGGAACAGTGATAGTTACAGGAACACAACGAGATAATGACAATGAGTTGGGATAAATGAGTGAGTGAGAACGGGCAACTGGGAGTGGATGGGAATGAGTGACTTACAGCAATGAACTAGTGGCTGTGAGGTACAGTTAGTGGAGCATGTGGCAGTGAGAGGTGAGATGTACGTTAAAAAGAGCGCAAATACGTTCAAATTCCAAAATATTTGGGAAAATTTTTAAAGGTTCTTAGGAAGACACAACGGCAGTTGGTACCCCACTTTTCAGTCAGAGACTTTTAAATAATCAGCAACATACCGCATTCGCATTTTTTGATTTCCGATAGAAGAATTTTTCCGGTGGTTATTTCTTATTCATAAATATCTTCTTCTTACTGGATAATATGCTGAATAACTGTCGGCTTCAAGGTTGCTTTCGAAATGTGCGGTATAAATTCCGAAAACTAAAAATGGCCCGCCTCAAGGTTCAGTTGTCTCTCCTACACTGTTCATTCCCTCTAACGACGTCCTGCCAGGAATCGTGTCTCGAAAATTTTTGCACGCCGATAATATCTGTAGTAGCCGAACATAGTACGTCAGAGGCGAAGCAGTAACCAGTTGCGGGCGTTTATTAGCCGACGTTCAACAGGGGCGCTGCCGCCCTGGAGCGCGGGCGGCCGGCCGCCGAGAGCCCTCGCTACAAGTGTTTGTTGCTCGCGGCGCGGTCCCACTCGGATAAGATCTGCCGCATTGTTCACAGACGGCTGAAAAAGCCACTCGGGCGCGTCACTCCGCCGGCTTTCGACCTTTCAGCGATGGCTGGCTGCGCGCCAGCTATTCAGCCGTTCCGCCCTCCGGGGAAATCTGTGTTTCTCTCGCAAACTGCGCGACGCGATGCTTTCTAATGACGCAGCCGCTTTGTTCGTTTACACCAATCATTCTCTCGCTTCCGAAAAAACAGCCTCGTCACTCTTAATCACCCGAATGGGTAGATGCTTCCAAAATACCTGCATTGTTCCAAATGCCAAGATATCTTTAAAAAATTAAACTTAGAGAATTTCTTCGTTGTGTCAGGGCGTCTAAAAAACCGACTCCTGTCTTCCTATCGCAACAGGATTTGCCTTTCATTTTGTTTATACATCTACTACAGCTCTAGAATCCAGGTTCAAACAACGGAAGTTTCTCTCCATTCCACATGATAATATCAAAACAATGTTTGAGGTTTAAAAACAAACATACTGCGTTTCGTTACTTTCGTTGTTTCCTGGTGGTTAGCCAATAAGCCAAAATTGGTTCATAATAAACAAACATTAGTCTAACGAAATGCTTTTTGTTTGTTATTCGCCTTCGAATTTGAACTTATTCTTCTAAGAAGTTATGGGGAGGTTTACTATCTTTGCCCCGAAAAAAGCATGTTCTTTGAGAATTTTTTTCTCCGAATGTGTTACAGATATCATGGTCAAATGTGGTCAAAATGTTTATTGATGTTTTCTCTACAAACTGAATTTTTATCGACCGCAGATGTCGAAGAGCAAAGGCGGAACTGCTGTCGGAACGAAACAAAATTTCGATGTAGACCTCCACGCGCGGTATGTCACAGGTCAGCCGGCTCGTCTGAAATCAAAATAAGTTGACGTTAGCGAAGTATATAAGATTCTTTAGGAGTTATACATCGCTCAAGTTATTTGGACCATAGGAAACCAAATGGCGGCCATTTGAAAAAAATACGATTTTTTCATCGATTTTTCGACTTCGTCGGCCAAGTAAAAACGTTTATAGTTGATGGATCGGAATAAAAGTGGTACAGCTCCTAGACAATTTAGTTAGCTTCGTCGGAAAAAAAGAATCATGCCAATCGGTTCAGTAGATTTCAAGTAACAATACCGCGCGATAAAAAAAATCATTTAGAAAAACGCGTTTGAAGCTTTGACGACATACAAATGCAACATTATGCAACTTACGTTCAATCTGCTATTCCGAGTCCATAAATTAGTCCTTCCTCTTCCTCATAGAGGGCGTTCTGCTCGATCCGGGCCATCCTGCGCTGCTCCAGAGCTGGTCGTACGGCCGCTGACAAGCGGTTTTGGCCGCTTGAATCCGGTGCTCGTGTGAATGCTTGGCGAACTGCGTCGAATAGAGTCCCAGGGTGACGTCCATCGTTGACGTGGTCTTCACAATTGCTGAATACCCTTCGTTGAAACTGCTCACTGCCAGGAAAGTCGCAATCTCCACAGTCTTCGCACCAGAATGCAAATGCTTGGGGGCTAACTTCCAAACACACGCGTTCAAGCTTTCATTGGAATTTTTTGTGTTTCCTCCCAAGCATCAGTGCGATAACTCGTCCTCCGAAAGAAAAAAACTGGTGCGTGAAAAAGGCCGATTTCAGGCAGGTACATTTTTTGTTCAACCGCGAATAACAAACATTTCTGCTCTGTATCCGGAAAAACCGTTTCAGGGGTAGATTCTAAACACTTTTATGATCTAAAAATGCAGTTTTTTTAAAAATCGATTTTTTTAACCAAAAGATAGTAAACCTCCCTGTAAGGAGGAATCCATTAATATAATCAAAATAATGTTTAATAATATACCGTGAGCTAATTAATTCAAAAACCATCGCAAAAGACGTAGTTTATTTACTTCGCCATGTGGAATAATATTATGAAAAATATTTAAGTTTAATGTGGATGAGAACATAGTTTACATATTAGCATCCTACGAAAAAATGCGAAATTTAAACGCTAAGTAGGAAACAATCTGGCGAATACTGCAGGATAGAGAGACGCGACCTGAACAAAACTTCGATGCCCAGGGATACGAAAATGTCTACTGGCACTGAGGACTGTTCATATATTATTTCGTTCCATTTTATTATTTGTTATTTACATGAACGCTGAAAACTGATGTCGATATAAGTCTTTAAACTCTCAGCTACACAAGTAACAGAGCCCAGCCAGCACTTTGTCCTAGGCGGCGAATGTTCATCAGAGACAAGGGTATCGTCAGGAGTGCCCCAGGAAAGTGTGATAGGACCGCTGTTATCCTCTATATATACGACTATATAAATGATCTGACGGACGGGGAGAGCAGCAATTACGGCTGTCTGCTGACGACTTGTGGTTGTACGGGAAGGTGTCGTCGTTGAATGAATGTAGGAGGATACGAGGTGATTTAGACAGCATTTCTAGTTGCTGTAATGAGTGTCAGCTTGCTCTAAATATATAAAAATGTTAGTTCATGTGGAAGATAGGAAAAGCAATCCTGTACATAACATTGGTAGTTCAAAAATGGTTCAAATGGCTCTGAGCACTATGGGAGTTAACTTCTGAGGTCATCAGTCCCCCAGAACTTAGAACTACTTAAACCTAACTAACCTAAGGACATCACACACACCGATGCCCGAGGCAGGATTCGAACCTGCGACCGTAGCGGTCGCGCGGTTTCAGACTGTAGTGCCTAGAACCGCTCGGCCAGCCCGGCCGGCAACATTGGTAGTGTCCTGCTTGACACACGACATTGATTAAATATCAAGGAGTAATATTGTATAGTGGTATAAAATGGAATGAGTACGTGAGGTTTGTAGTAGTCTAGGCAAATGTGAGATTTCGTTTTATTGGGGGAATTCTGAGATAGTGTGGCTCGTCTACAAAGAAGACAGCGTATAGAACGCGAGTGAGACCCATTCTTGAGAATAATCCTCGAGTGTTTGAGATCCCAGCTAGGCTGAATTAAAGGAGGACAATGAAGCAATTCAGAGGCTACTAAAAATGGGAATCTATGGAGGGAATACAACGCTCTTTTTGTATGGCACTATTGCGGAAATTTAGAGAACTGGCATTTGAGGCCGACTGGAGATCGGCATTTTGCATAAGTATCACGAAGATGGGAGATGAGAAAGGAAGGGGTCGTATGGAGGCTTATAGAAAACCGCTTTTCCCTCACTCTATGTGCGTGCAACAAAAAAAAACAAATGACTAGTATTGGTACGTGGTGCCCTCCGCCGAGCATCGTACAGTGGCTTGTGGAGTATGTATTAGACGTATGTGTGATGGGATGTGGCTTCTGTTTATTCTGCTGTGTATGAATGTTTATTCATCAATAAACCCAATGTGTATGGTACTTTAACAATTATTCATTCACAAAATTCCCGCCGTCTAGCTATCTCTTTTTCCCAAGGTGCTACACACCGTGTTGTTGGCCAGCCGGAGTGGCCGAGCGGTTCTAGGCGCTACAGTCTGGAACCGCGCGACCGCTACGGTCGCAGGTTCGAATCTTGCCTCGGGAATGGATGTGTGTGATGTCCTTAGGTTAGTTAGGTTTCATTAGTTCTAAGTTCTAGGGGACTGATGACCTCAGTAGTTAAGTCCCATAGTTCTCAGAGCCATTTGAACCATTTTGAACACCGTGTCTAGGCGCTACAGTCCGGAACCGCGCGACCGCTACGGTCGCAGGTTCGAATCCTGCCTCGAGCATGGATGTGTGTGCTGTCCTTAGGTTAGTTAGGTTTAAGTAGTTCTAAGTTCTAGGGGACTGATGACCTCAGCAGTTAAGTTTCATAGTGCTCAAAGCCATTTGAACCATTTTGAACACCGTGTTGTTGTACTAACTGTCCATCATGTGCTGCACTTTTGTGCATGTTGCGTGGAAAACCAAGATGTGAAGGAACTGATATTCGTTATAATGTGTTCAATCGATCGAAGATATGCTGTGTTCAATTAAATGTTATTGGTATTTCGAGTTGAAGAAGCACGTCCATTTAATAGAGAACAATCTGCACCAAGTTCGGCCACAGCATCCCAAACTTCCAAACTTCATATGAGCCCAAAGTGCGGGTTATGTGCAAGGCGACGCTCAACACATCTCGACTTTACTCGGTTCTTCTCGGAAATAACTTTTTTTTTATTTGTCAGTCTCCTGAATGGTTTGATGCGGCCTGCCACGAATTCCTCTCCCGCGCCTAATTTCCAACATTCGTCTGTAGCACCACATCTCAAATGCTCCGATTGTCTTCTGTTGCGATTTCCCCACAGTCCATGTTTCACTACCATACAATGCTGGGCTCCAGGCGTACATCACCAGAAATTTATTCTCCAAGTTAAGGCCTATCTTTGATAATAGTAGACTTCTCTTGACCAGAGATGCCCTTTTTGTCAGTGCTTGTCTGCTTTTGATGTCCTTCAAAAAATGGTTCAAATGGCTCTGAGCACTATGGGACTCAACTGCTGAGGTCATTAGTCCCCTAGAACTTAGAACTAGTTAAACCTAACTAACCTAAGGACATCACAAACATCCATGCCCGAGGCAGGATTCGAACCTGCGACCGTAGCGGTCTTTGATGTCCTTCCTCCTCCGTAAGTCAATGGTTATTTTACTTAACTTACTTTACATAATTTCATCTCCTTCTTGGCCAGCAGCCCTGGTATTAAGTTTCTCGCTGTTCTCATGTCTGATACTTCAAGATATCAAAGTCATCAGCGAACCGTATCATTGATATCCTTTCATCTTGACTTTTAATTCCACTCCTGAATCTTCCCTTTATTTCCATCATTGGTTCTTCGATGTACAGATTGAACAATTGGGGCGAAAGACTACATCCCTGTCTTACTACATCCCTGTCATACACACTTTTTGCTCGATCACTTCGTTCTTGGCCGTCCACTCTTATTATTCCCTCTCGGCTCTTATACATATTGTATATGTCCCGTATCTCCCTATAGCTTATCCCTATTTTTCACAGAATTTCGAACATCTCGCACCATTTTACCCAGTAGAACGCTTTTTTCCAGGTGGACAAATCCTATAAACGTGTCTTGATTTTTCTTTAGTCTTGCTTCAGTTGTCAACCGCAACGTCATAATTGCCTCCCTGATGCCCTTACCTTTCCTAAAGCCAAATTGATCGTCATCTAACGCCAACTCAATTTGTTTTCCATTCTTCTGTATATTATTCTTGCAAGTAACTTTGATGCATGAACTGTTAAGCTGATTGTGCGATAATTCTCGCGATTGTTAGCTCTTGCAGTCTTCAGGATTGCGTGGATGATATTTTTCCGAAAGACAGATGGTATGTCGCCAGACTCATACATTCTACACACCAACGTGAATGATTGTTTTGTTGATACTTCCCCCAATGATTTTAGAAATTCTGGTGGAATGTTATCCATCCCTTCTGCCTTCTTTGATCTTAAGTCCTCCAAAGCTCTCTTAAATTCTAATTCTAATACTGGATCCCCTATCTCTTCTAAATCGAGTCCCGTTTCTTCTTCTACCACCTCAGACTAATCTTCCCCCTCATAGAGGTCTTCAATGCACTCTATCCACCAATCCATTCTCTCCTCAACACTTAACAGTGAAATTTCCGTTGCGCTCTTAATGTTAACCACCATTGCTTTTAATTTTACCGAAGATTGTTTTCACTTTCCTATATACTGAGTCAGTCCTTCTGACAAGTATTTCTTTTTCGATTTCTTCACAATTTTCATGCAGCCATTTCGTCTTAGCTTCCCTGCTCTTCCTATTTATTTCATTCCTCAGCGACTTGAATTTCTGTATTCCTGAACTGCCCTGAACGTTTTTCTACTTTCTTCACTCATCGCTCAGCTCAAGTATTTCTTCTTTCTTTCTTTCCTTTGTTTGTGCCGTTTTCCCGCAGTGACGCAGGGTCGGCATGATTATTCGGATTTGGCAAGGTTAATTAAAGGGGTGGCCAGATGCCCTTCCTACCGCCCCCCCCCCAGGGACGGAATTAGTGTACCCCAACTGTCTGCGTCTAGTGTAATCCATGGAATAGTGTGAATGTGTTCAGATGTCTGCGAGCCGTGTAGCTGTGGCGGCACGTGGGGACCAGGCCGGTATTAACCTAGTGGGATGTGAAAAACCGCCTAAAAACCACATTCAGGCTGGTCGGCACTCCGGCCTCCGTCGTTAATCCGCCGGGCGGATTCGATCCGGGGCCGGCGCGCCTACCCGAGTCCAGGAAGCAGCGCATTAGCGCTCTCGGCTAACCGGGCGGGTTCAGCTGAAGTATTTCTTCTATTACCTGTGATTTCTGTACTTGGTAAAAATCGACATTTCTTTTAGCATTGCGTTACGGCATCGTTAGGTCGGCATGACATTCTTCAATTCGGTATTGCGTGCCTCCAAATGAGATCCGTAGAAGAATGAAAGCTGTTATGGCGATGATTGTTTCGATATCAGTAAGGCTCTGATAGGCTACTGTATATGGATAGAATTGATGGAGGCCCAATGGTAAAGTGCGAGTTCGTATTATGATGTTACAGCTCGCATATTGCCAAGGTTGTTTCGACTACGCTGCAGAAGTTTCGTAGGAAAGCCCTTAAACGTCCTCCATACAGATCCGATGTCTCCCCATTTGATTTCCATATTTTCGGAGCCCGGAAGAAAGACATTTCGTGGCCATTGCTTTGCTTCGGACGAAGAAGTGCACGCCTGGTACAAGTATGTTTCCGTAGGCAACCGCAAACATTTTTCCATGAAGGCAAAGACCTTGTTGTGCCACAGTGGGACAAATGTATTACCAGTCACGGCAATTACTTTTGAAGTAATAAACAGCTTACTTTTTTTCGTCTGTATGGTTTTCATTTGACTGCCCCTTATATATAAGAGAAAATTATTGATGGAGATGTAAATGGAGTTCTTATGCTCTGCCTGGAATAGTGTTCATTATGTAACATTAGTGCCGCCTCTTGTGTGATCAAGCCGCACATGTGATATAGTTACAAAAGGAAGCAGGAGAATGCACTTAAACAAAGTCACCAGCACTAGACATCAAGGGTTGCAGTTGCTTGAGGTTGAATGGTCTTAACATGCAATTCGTGTGAAGGGTGTCCACAGGAGTTGTAATGAGAGAAAACTGATCAAGTCTGGGTTCATCAAGAGGGACTGTCATTTCGTGCGATACGCACTACAAATCCTCATAATTTCTGTAACAGTCGTCCGAACATGGGTAACTGAAGACTCTGTGTATCATTTCAATATATTCTTCGTCTGTATATGGAATCGAACAACTGCGTGAGAACATGTAAAATGTTGGTATCAACGACGCATAAACGACTGTTCTTCGAATAGTGCGCGAGTGGAAGTTTTATAGCGGTGGCTGTCAGTCTAGTTTAACCATTAATGACAACAGTTTTCTAGCACAGTGTTAGTGTGTCCATCATGGACAGGGAATAGATTTATATTCATAATGTAATCATTGGTTGACACAGCTGTAAGTTATTGTTACAATGATTTATGTTTACAAAAGCTTTTAGAAGCTAACGTATCCTACGTCACCTTCATCAGCATCCCTCCCAACGTTTCAGCTTCATTCAATTAGCCTTCCTTTGGTAGTCTTCAATTAAGTATACTTAGTGCAGTTTAGTGAACTGAGTAACAGTTAAGAAGGTTCCTGCAATAGTGCCGAAAGTTTAGGAAGAAAGTGAGGTGATGTTCGTGAAATCTTACGCAGGTTTAAAACAGAAGACTGCTGCACACGTATTTACCTGTATAGTGACGAAAGGATAACAGAGTACCAAGACGAATTCCTGGTGTTTCTCCTATGCAACACGCATAGAGCCATCTCAGGCAACAGCTGAGAACCAACGAGCTCTTGCACTATCAGTCTATTAAACGAACAACTCTTTTCACAGTAAATAATATTACAATGCACAATTGTTTCTCTCTGCCTTGAACATTATGAGAACACAGCGTACATTATTTTCAGTACAGCAAAAAATTACGTTATTTTGTAAAACGAACATTCACTACTAATTGAACAACAAATATTTGCAGGATATAGGCACATTACATTTATGATTTCGTCTATGATGCTAGGTGAGTTTCTCGTGATTATTACTGTGCAGTGAAGCAGAATGGAGAACTTTTAATGTTATTTGAAAGTACTTTATTGATTTTATTAATGAAATTTGAGCTCCATCAGCACCTGTAGCTTAAGTAAGATAATGTTAACATGATTTATTACAGGAAAGGTAAGTATTAGAGCTTAGTATTTAACATTGTGTTTATGTGTTAGTGCTGCTTTCCAGAACAGCAACGCTTCATACCTATTCACTGTGAAAGTAAAATGGCGTGTGGTAAGGAAAACGCTTTCACTCTGAAGGTAGTATCATTTTCTGACTCAAATACAAAAAGTAAGATTTGGCAGTACTAACGTGCCGGTGGTTCAGTGGGACCCTGGGCGTGTAGTGGCGAGCTAGTAGCGTGTAGTGACTGAAGGCCTGTTTTCCCGCAGAGACGGCCACAAAACGTCTTAACCGGTCATCGTCCGCGGACGCAGACGGTGGCCCGTTGAAACCTTTTGTGAGGTCCAGAGGAGGGCGGTGATGAGTCGACGGCGGCTGCATAGCGCATCTCTTGTGTCTTTTCCAGGTCCTCCGGTTGAGGTCGGGGTCACCATGTACGTGCTGAGTATCAGCTCGCTCTCTGAAGTAAAAATGGTACTAGACGCCTTTACTGTTCGGCATTCAACAGACTTCTCGTTAACCGCTAGAAGAATATAAACGTTACTTTTAATTTCGTTTCTTAACGAATTTTTCTTTAGAAATTAGTTTTTTTGCGTTTTTTGTCATTCCTTTACAATACGTAATTTTCGTTCCCGTTCACCTCGCATTCCCCTCTCAACCCTCAAACCTACTCTCAACCCCTCACGACTCCCCCCCACAACGTCGTTTTTTCTAAAAACATTTTGCATGACATTCCTGGGCGCCGACGCGCCCAGCTATTTTGCAGGGATACACTCTTGGCACTGACTTTGTACCGAACTAGCTATCTCGACAACAACTGCAACGATTTTTTTCTTGCGAATGACACAAGCCATTGACAAGATGACATCCCTGTACATTTCCTGTTCATTTCCTTTTATTTCGAGCTCATTTTTGTACCACGTTTGTTTTTTATTTTAATTGGGACTAGCCATATTTTTGATTGAGGTAAAGAGACTCTTAGAAGCTGCTGCCGCATGCTGTTGGGAAGCGCGATGCCTGAGCAGAAGTAACAAACAGCGAAGTGAGAAATGAGTGCAACTGTGGTTGGGTGTACCTGTGCTTCTTCAGTGTGTGTGTGTTTGTGTGTGTGTGTTTGTGTTCGTGACTGAAGCGAGAGGGAGCGAGTGAGAGCGTACACAGGCTGAGACGACCGTTTCCTTTGACCCTGGGGCGTGTGGTGTATGTGGATTTGCAGCCGAGTGGAGACAGCTGTCACCGCCGCCGGCTCCGGCTGCCAGTGGCATGTCCCCCGTCCTTTCTCGCAGCAGATTGGCTGGACGCTGATATCGCCGCTTCGCCAAGCCTTTCACCCTCAGTGGTCCACGGCGCTTCCTGGCCCGCGCCCATCCACCGCCTGTCGATACATCTGATACCAGAAGCAGGGCCGGCTCCAGCCCGCTCCCTTGCTTATTCAGCCACTTACTGCTCGTCTTCCGCGCACTACACAGCCGCCACTGACGAAAAATCGTGTCTGCCAGAAAAGATAGTCCTTTTTCGTCAACGCAGCCCCCAATACAAATTTGTTCTTGTTTATTACGCTAGCAGGCAGGGGATGTCACCGGCTTACAGGAAGCGCCGTTGTCCACTTCTTGAAAATCTAACTTCTTTATTAAACAAAGGTGTGTGTTGAACGAGAATGCTGTATTCCCGTAGTGTTACCTGTGATTATGCTACTTGCAGGTCCGCCCGTGGAAGTTGGAGTCACAATGTACGTCCTCAGTATCAGCTCCGTGTCTGAAGTATTGATGGTACTTGGAAGTTATTTATACAGACAAGCCTTGCTGGTGTTTATGGAAGAGTTGGATGTCGAAATATTCATATATATTTTTTTATTTACTAAGAGCTGAGACTCGTCTCCCTTTCTTCCTACTCCTTTACTCCCGGCGATGTCAGTGGTACCGCAGAAAGATGCTACTACTAGTAGAGAAGGTGGGCACAATTCTGTCGGCAGACGCCTCAGCAGCGAGGTCGATTGATGGAGCTGAGGGGAGGGAGCTATTAAAGTCGATTTCCGAGCGATTTCGAAATCGTCTTGTCTTCTCTCTTCTGTTCTTTTTCTTCTTACGCAGACTCGCGGTGCCACTGAATATCTCCGACTCCACCCTGATGGGAATCCTCAGACACTAATCGAAAGCGTAGAAAGGGAAAAAAAGAGTAACGAGCAGCAAACTGTTCGGAGAACTCTTCAAAGTGATTGAGCTGAGACGGCGCCACCCTACCCGGGATGCGTGGTAAACCGCAACCGCCGGACTTGGCGCTCGGCTCCACGCCTGAGCGCGAATTCCGACACGGAAGCGACAGCTTATCGATTAATCTAAAGGCTATTTTTCCCTAGCAGCTGTCTGTGTCCTCCCAAGGGAACCCTACAGCGTTCCTCATCACTTCTCTATAAACAGATAGACCAAAACAAAACAAAAAGTCGACTGAAAACCGATCAAATGCATGTCACTGCAAGCATTATAAGACTGCTCGCGGACAGCTAACGCCATCTCGGCATTTAAATCTGTGTACATTAATAATAGCGTATTACACTCAAAATTTTAACTAATTTCCGATACGCTGCCGACAGGACGGTACTGTAACACTGTTGCGATACACCGGTCGGAAGGGAAATTGAAAAAAAAATGAATGAAAAAAAAAGAAAAACATTTTCCCTCCCCGTATCTCAGACTCGCAATGGAGACCGGTAGATTTGCAGATTGCTTTAGATGTTCCGCCCAGCAGCAAATACATATTTGTATAATTATTGTAATAGTAGTTGTTTGTTATGTTTTTTTGTGTACATTCAGTTCCACATTGGAGCCCTCATCGACCTTCCTGGTTTACACACGTCCGCACTGTGCATTTCAGAAACACACTGTGCTTTTTTGGAACAAATAAAAGGGGACGCGGAAGTGCTGCCGTCGTCACTGGGCGGATAAAACCGGTCCAGAAAAAGAAGGGAGACGCCCTACTGTTCGGCGCGCGTTGTCGCTCGCGGCCGGAACTGAGTGTACACGCGTGTACAACCAGGTGAAGGGCCCTGAGTGCATCCAAGGTCCACCGTCACTTAGGACGTGACCGGCGACCGACTGCGGCGACGAATGTCCACCGTCTTCTTTCGCATTCATGTTGTCGCAGTCACTGTTTACCGTCGTCTGGCGTGGCTGCTGCCCGCGGCCCGCGGCGCGGGGGCGGCGTGGCGCACCCCGGCCCGCCGCGCCGCAGCTCGCGGCCCCCCGCCGGCAGCAGCCACCACTCTCTAACCATTGTTATATATACATATATATATACATACATATTTGTGTTCTTTTTTTGGTTTGGAGACTCTCTTGGTGAACGAGGAGGAGGTTTTCTCTGTGTCAGTGGCGCCCTCGTGCATGCGTAGCGCCGCTTGGCTGTCGCGCCTGCTGCCTGCCGTGCCTGCTGCCCGCGCCTCGCATTGCCTTGCTCGGCTGCCTTGCCTTGCCTTGCATTGCCCGCACCGTGCAGTAGACTCCGATCCCCGCCGAGTGCATCGACTGCATGCCTTCAGACCTGACTCGGCCGCAGAGCCCTCACTTCTCCTACTGTCTCCACCATCACACCGACCACTCGCCCCTCCAGAGTACGCCTCCGTGTTGCTTTTCGAATGTCACACACACAAAATTATGTAAATGTATGCCCAATAGCCTACCCTGTCTGGAACCTGTGACGAGCGCCTCTTGCCGAGTTCCGGGAGAAACCACACCCTGTGTGCACTCCATGTAAGCCTTGCGACTTCATTTGACTACTGTAGTTAGTGGACGTCTGCCTTCGTTGCTCAAGTGTCAACCTAGTAACACAAAAGATCATGTTTCAAGTTCAGACTAGTCCTATATCCTATACTTGCATCGTGATATGGAACCTGTCATGGAAAGATCTGGAAACGTATGTGAATTTGTCTTTGGACGGGAGACAATCATAGGTATATCATCTGTTGTGCATGACTTCGTACACATGATCCAGATTGTATACCGACTAGGTTCCTTTCAGATTACGCTGATACAATAGCTCCCTACTTAGCAATCATATACAACCGCTCGCTCACCGATAGATCTGTACCTACAGATTGCAAAATTGCGCAGGTCGCACCAGTGTTTAAGAAGGGTAGTAGGAGTAATCCATCGAACTACAGACCTATATCATTGACGTCGGTTTGCAGTAGGGTTTTGGAGCATATACTGTATTCAAACATTATGAATCACCTCGAAGGGAACGATCTATTGATACGTAATCAGCATGGTTTCAGAAAACATCGTTCTTGTGCAACGCAGCTAGCTCTTTATCCGCACGAAGTAATGGCCGCTATCGACAGGGGATCTCAAGTTGATTCCGTATTTCTAGATTTCCGGAAAGCTTTTGACACCGTTCCTCACAAGCGACTTCTAATCAAGTTGCGGGCCTATGGGGTATCGTCTCAGTTGTGCGACTGGATTCGTGATTTCCTGTCAGGAAGGTCGCAGTTCGTAGTAATAGACGGCAAATCATCGTGTAAAACTGAAGTGATATCAGGTGTTCCTGGTCTCTATAAATGATCTGGGTGCCAATCTGAGCAGTTCTCTTAGGTTGTTCGCAGATGATGCTGTAATTTACCGTCTAGTAAGGTCATCCTAAGACCAGTATCAGTTGCAAAGCGATTTAGAAAAGATTGCTGTATGGTGTGGCAGTTGGCAGTTGACGCTAAATAACGAAAAGTGTGAGGCGATCCGCACGAGTTCCAAAAGAAATCCGTTGGAATTCGATTACTCGATAAATAGTACAATTCTCAAGGCTGTCAATTCAACTAAGTACCTGGGTGTTAAAATTACGAACAACTTCAGTTGGAAAGACCACATAGGCAATATTGTGGGGAAGGCAAGCCAAAGGTTGCGTTTCATTGGCAGGACACTTAGAAGATGCAACAAGTCCACTAAAGAGACAGCTTACACTACACTCGTTCGTCCTCTGTTAGAATACTGCTGCGCGGTGTGGGATCCTTACCAGGTGGGATTGACGGAGGACATGGAAAGGGTGCAAAAAAGGGCAGCTCGTTTTGTATTATCACGTAATAGGGGAGAGAGTGTGGCAGATATGATACGCGAGTTGGGATGGAAGTCATTAAAGCAAAGACGTTTTTCGTCGCGGCGAGATCAGTCACCAACTTTCTCTTCCGAATGCGAAAATATTTTGTTGTGCCCAACCTACATAGGTAGGAATGATCATCAAAATAAAATAAGAGAAATCAGAACTCGAACAGAAAGGTTTAGGTGTTCGTTTCTCCCACGCGTTGTTCGGGAGTGGAATGGTAGAGAGATAGTATGATTGTGGTTCGATGAACCCTCTGCCAAGCACTTAAATGTGAATTGCCGAGTAATCATGTAGATATAGATGTAGATGATAAGGAAAGGTGGACTACAGGGTGGTGCAGAAACCGTCGTCGTAGGAAAGCTGGACAGTAGCAGAAATGATCAGCGAACAGATTAACACAATAAACAGAAGATTTACTTAACTTACATTTCTCCAAGCGAACGAAGACTCAATACAAATAATGCGGCAAGAAACATGGAGTCCAGCTATCTCAACGTCGAAAAGGATTAACCTCGAACTAAGGTATCGTAACGTAATGGCTCCAGGCGCAAGTGGAGAAGAGCGGCTGCACTGGTCGTGCTATATATACTGCGTCGGCAGAGGGCGCTTGTAGTACGGAGTTGCCAGAGATGTGGCTCAGCGGACGCACGTCACTGGATCCGCCAGACCCTCGCGACCCCTATAGGCATCAGACGGAAACTTACCACTCCGTCACCAACCTTGACACACCGTGGGGTGGTATCGATATGTGATACCACATCATCTTCAGTAACACCATGTGCACATTCCTCAAACCAATGACAGCATTGTCTGCAAAGTGCTCCATCTAGGAAAATTATTGCAGTAAACTGAAAAATCGGTTCCCGATAGAGGGAATGTGTGCTTCTGAAATGGTACTTACGTTGTCTTACGCGAAATATGTTGTTCAGTGTATTCCACATTGCCCTTCCCACTAGGAGAGTATGGAAAGTAACTAACGTGTCATGTGATTATAGATGAGTGACTGGTACGTTACTGTCCCACTTTATCTCTTCTCTGTCCTGTGATACAGCTAACGACGTTGTTCTCACTCTTGAATTATCTGGTTTATAATCACATATGTTGCATTAGGGTAAGGCTATAATTATTCAAAATTTTAGAGAACTGTCGATGCAGGCAGTAGCAAGTGTCTTGATACAGAGGGTGCAGTAGAGTATGTAATGCATGTGCTGGCCATTCCAGCTTCGTTCCTCTGTTCATGTGATCCTGGATAATAGAAGAGTTCGAAGATGAACACGCCAGTGTGGTCCTGAGGTTCTCAATAGGCTCCCTCATCCAGTTCCCTAAAACAGAAAGTCAGAACTGATAAATACATGAACGAGCTACTGGTATTGACATTAATTGAAAAAAAAGATGTCCTAATATCCTTCCTAGTAGAACAGGAATCACATTTCCAGTGACTGGAAAATATATGATCTTTTTCTCATATCTGCGTAGAATATATACTGGTGTAGGAGTAAAAGTTTATTATTTATTGTCTGATATGGCTGCCACTCCTGCTCATACAGTTTTTGGCTACAAGTGAAATCAGTCAGCCATAACAGCCATAACATTAATCAGCGGCTCAGTACGCCTAAAAACGAGATTGGTTTAACAGCTCACTCTGTAACGTTTGGTTGTTTACTTCCCATTCGTAAATATTCTAAAAAAAAAGTGTGTAATCTTATGGGACTTAACTGTTAAAGTCATCAGTCCCTAAGTTCACACACTACTTAACCTAAATTATCCTAAGGACAAACACACACACCCATGCCCGAGGGAGGACTCGAACCTCCGCCGGGATCAGCCGCACAGTCCATGACTGCAGTGCCTCAGACCGCTCGGCTAGTCCCGCGTGGCTAAATATTCTATGACTGAAACCTACAGAGAAGTTGAAATCAAATAACGCAATTAAAATCAGTAAGTCGCCTTCAGTTATAACAAAATAAAATTACTTATCTGTAGGGTTTGCGTTTCCTGATGCCAACGATCAACTACAAATCTGGAACAGATTTAGTCCCGATATCACACAATTTGTACAGCGCGTTCGCACTTCCTCTTCGTGAATAACAAATAAAAATCGTCTTGCATACCCATGTCATTATAAAAACCTGGTCCCGGGAAAACGCCAGCAGAAGACGATAAAAACGGAAACCATAGGAACTCCATTACCTTTAACTATGTTGAGTTTAACTTTCGGGTGAGTCATTATTGTCGGGATAAAATATGTTAGCACTAAACATTTAACGTAAATGTTTCTGCACTTAATGTACAGGTTCCTGTTCAGACTTATAAATACTCCAGCCCGATTCTTTACCTCTGCCACGTAAATATTTTGTGTGCGTTTGCCAGTTACAGGTGTCTGCGGTAACGACAGAGAGAGAGAGAGAGAGAGAGAGAGAGAGAGAGAGAGAGGGAGAGAGAGAGAGAGAAATACAGAGAAAGAACGTCTCAAGGGATGTGCTTAGGAATGAAGTGGTATATTTTGCTAAACAACAAACGCTCCCCTTTTTCTGCGATATTCTGGACACAGACTTATCGGCGCAGGCCGGATCGGCTAAATCAGCATCGTAACCGAACCCGGATTAGCACAGCTCTCCTGTCGCGTCATTAATGTGTAAATTGAGCAATCAAAATGGAAATAAGAGGCGCTAGCAGTTATTAATTATTATGAATTACTATTCATCCGTTGGACTGCGATGGCAGTGAAGACATTTTCTACCGTTGTGGATCTGGCAAAGTCTGCCATTTCAATCAACCCGCGTTTCCATGCGACTCGTGGAACATGTCACCTGTATGAATCCAATATCTTTTGATTACTGCACAAATCTGCCGTTGAATGACGGTACCCAGTTTGCACCACCCATTCTTCTGATTACTGCACAAATCTGCCGTTGAATGACGGTATCCAGTTTGCATCACCCATTCTTCTGATTACTGTATAAATCTGTTGCTGAATTACGGTATCCAGTTTGCACCACCCATAGAAGTTTATGTACAGAAAATGTGTCAGAATATATCATACATTACCTCTTATTTCTTATCTATGTGTCGCTTTCTCTTCGGTGACGCTACCACATTCCGCTTTGTACTGTTTCAAATTACACGTCTTTATACCTCGTTACACTGTTTTGCATCTGTATCACGCTGACACTTCATATGAGACTGTTCTTGTTCACACTATCCACAGAGGCGTTGTTTAGTAAGCATGACAATTTGTGAGCTGTAACAGTTTCGAATCACTCTCCGTTATTGCAACATTTATGAGGATTTTGCGTTCGTAAGTGTTAATAGTACAATAGGACAGTAAAAATATCAGTTCAACACATGAATAAAGCACAAGGTTTACTGCGTTTTTAGAAAGTCACAGAACGTAACATAAATTACGGAAATGACGGATCGGAGGAAAGCTGAAGTTTTCAAACGTGTCATAGTGAGTGAAAATGGAACAGGTCAACAACATAGCAGTACTGACATCATTTAACACAGCAAATGTCAAAAATTCTGTAGCACACCACTCGAAGCAGGTAGGCTCTATGTAAGTGCCACATCTGATCAGTATTACTTGAATTTGCCAAGAGAGATGAGTCTTTCCTCATGACCATATTGTATTCGTCATGAAACCAGAAGAAGATCTAATGAATGACTCATCTAACTGCAGGAATCTCGGATGACGTAGTTGGTACCACTGACAATGTCATCGTTTCAATAAGCAACAGCTGTCCTCCTAAAGAAACAACTATTCCCATACAAACCTACAATTAGTGGACAATTCCGTATCAGTGACATTAAACAGATTTTGCTGCAGTAGGAGATTTTGGGCAGTAAATAACGATTAGGATTCTTTTTTTTAGTATCTCGACCTTTATGATATCCATTTATAATTTACAGTCATATTAACCAGGTGAATAGTAACTCCTTGGCCACATTTTACAGCCAGGTTCTCGGCACTGAAGTGAGCTGCAGTATTCTCTACAGAACTTCTTCGTATTTGACGCATCTGACCATATGGTCAAATGGTACCCCCGTTAGAGCAGAGTGGGACAAACAAAAGTGGCTCAGAGAAGAGAATTCCAAGGTACAAAGGGCCGGTCTCTTGTGCCAGGAGTCGTGTTGATTTGCTAGGACTGAGGCATTTTCTGGTGAACTGCAGTCACCACGTTTCGGAATGGTGTTTGACTTGTTCAAAACAAAATCTGTCTGACGCCATTTTCGGACTAAGCGTTATATGGCACTCTTTGCTGGCACTTCGACACCATTAAACTTCTGTGCAAACAACTGACCACACCATTTCGACGATCTGTTATCACGCAACTTTCCACAAAGAACATCCGTTGCTCCATCGTCCCCTTTGCACCGCTCCACTCACACTGGCACAGACCGCACTACGCTCTGAACCTGTGTGGATAACGTGGCGGGCGTTCATGTGATGTGCGCGTTACGGGGCTTGGTTATATGCATACATTCACGTTCAATCGTATCCTCTCATCCGAGTCACTTTTATTTGCCCCACCTTGCAGTTCTCTGAGACACTGGCAATCTTACCATCATCTGACACGTAATAACTGTTGTCACATTCATTCTCCAATACACATCCTGTGTTCCCATGCAAACCTCATCCTATTGTGTTTCGGAACGAGAACACTAAAGAGTCTTCCCTCAGTCAGATGGTCCCTCGGTCCTACCGATACCGGATGTCGGTTTCGTCCTGCAACGTAATCATGGTGAGGTGTGTGACGTCATACGAGCGCAAACCAAAAAGGAACAGAACACTGACAATATTTCTTTCGCTTCTGTATCAGTTTTTGGAATGTAGGCTGCGGCAACGGACTGATCTTTAGGTCTAGGTTAAGTTCGGAGGCTATCTAGATTAAGTTCGGAGGCTACAGCTTGATTGTGAATTGGTGAAGCCAACGAATGTGAATAAGAATTCTCAGATGTGGTGACATACTGATCTGTAGCGTAGCCCCAAGTCTAGCTTAGTTTGAAAGGTAAAGTTTGATAGCAAGTTGGCGTATCGCGCGTTTCAGCTAACCCCTGACATGTAATCACGACAACCACCTATCATCAGAATGAGATTTTCACTCTGCAGCGGAGTGTGCGCTGATATGAAACTTCCTGGCAGATTAAAACTGTGTGCCCGACCGAGACTCGAACTCGGGAGAGCACTTGCCCGCGAAAGGCAAAGGTCCCGAGTTCGAGTCTCGGTGGGGTACACAGTTTCAATCTGCCAGGAAGTATCTATCATCAGGTTGCACAGGGAAGCGCTGAAATGGTTCAAATGGCTCTGAGCACTATGGGACTTAACATCTGTGGTCATCAGTCCCCTAGAACTTAGAACTACTTAAACCTAACTAACCTAAGGACATCACACACATCCATGCCCGAGGCAGGATTCGAACCTGCGACCGTAGCGAAGCGCTGAAATGCTCAGGCTTATATCACGCAGCGGGGCTGCACAACTTCAGTTAATTGGTCTGGTCCATTGATTGTTGTCTGGTTCTGTGAGTCAGCAGTCTTGCGTCATTGATATCAATACACCAGATGTGACTATGAGTCTGCACGATAAATCCGATATTATCACACTCGAGACAACGCCCCTCCCTTCCCCTCTCCCCTCCCACCGGCATTAATGCCAGTACTCTAGTAGCAGTACTTTCCCCAATGTTACGTATATGAAGAAAGGTATCACCCGAAGCCAAAGCACAAGTCACTCAATTGTTGTAGACAACGAGCTCAGAGTTTACGGTGGATGAAATCCAAGATGGGACCGATAGAATATTCGGCGAATTTGTGAAACAGCATATCGATGGGAATTCATTTCACGCTGTATAAAATCTTTTGCTACGATTTTGGATGTCTAACGCGGACAACAGTGACTGTTGATTGACAGAGAAAATATTTTCCGTCTTGGGGTGTGTACTGCTTTTCTAGTGCCGCCTGTAAGCAAACTGATTTTTGAGAAGGACCAAGGTGAGAAACCACACAGCTTAACGCTGTTCACAACGGGAAGCCTCATCAGACAACAGGTGCGGGTCTGAGCAAGTTCCTGTGGGGGCACTTACTTTTCACTCTTCTTCTGTTGACAACATTACACGGTGTTCATGAAAACGGTCTATGCTCCCTTCGCTAGTAAAAGAAATGCTTTCCATAAATTTTCAGATCTTTATTATCACTCCCCGGGCTCCGACTTGCCCAGAATCCCGGTCGAACGCCGAAGAAGCGTGCCATTTCATTAAATAAATCTGGTAACAATGCAATAACAGTTAAGCCAACACTTGCTGCTGTTTACTTGGAAATAAATACGTTGAAAGCTCATTTCCTAGAGCGATACTTTCAGAATAAGACTCTCACCTGTCTCGGCAACGCAGAAAGACTGCCCTGTAGTCATGTGACTTGCTATCTTAATAACTGTTGCTCTTATTTGTATCCAAAATATCGAGCCATCGTATTATGAATCAAACAAATGAGCAGTAGAAACCTAAAACTACTGTGAAGAGATAGAAACTGACCGATCAGACTGTCAGAAAATACGCGAAAAGCCTTCGGTCACATTCACTGAATAGGCTCGGAGCGTGCTATCGAAGACGCCAGCAAGTGCATAAATTTCAGGATTTAACCATTTCTGTGCAACCTGCAAAAAATCAACTAGTAAGAACATTCTACCTCTAAATTTAACCAATACTAAGACATCCTTCACTTTTATTGATGACAACTTCAGTTACAGTCCAAATACTCAAAATTTCATGGGGATAATGTGAAGACAGATGTTGTTTTCCGTGTTTCAGACTGAGACCATTATTCTTGCCTGATATAATAACAGAAACATTTTGGATGGGATCTCCTTTGTAACAGTATGACAATGTTTGTGCCCACAAAGAAAGACCACTGCAGGAGGGTTCATAGAAAAACGATTTGACTCTATGAACCGGTCTGCTCAACATCTTCAACTCTGTCGAAAAATTTTTATGTAAGAAAGAATATTAGGGTACAGTAGAGTTCCGATTGCATACTGGATGATTTTCCCAAGAACCCACCAATAACTGTTTACCATACATCTGGAAAAATGGTTAAATGGTACCTTCTATGTTTGTGATCTTAGCGGAAAGTCCCCCCCTAATGGTTGTATGCCAGAACTGTGGAGAAAGAACTTCTAATCGCTATTGGTCACTTGCTGGAGTGTTTTAGATGAACAAAAATAGGTTTATGACTTTCCAACATAATGTAGACGCGAGGACCAGCAACCCAGATTAATAAATTTTATTTTTTCCAGTCACAGTTACATTCAAAAATTTTCATTTGGGGTGACTAGTTTCGGACTACATTATCCATTCTCAAACCGTAGCCTTCGTAGCAAACGTTAATACACATTTCCACCAGTGCACACATATGCAATAGCCGTAACTGGTATTCTTATATATTTATGAAATAGTAAACTTATACAACATGTAATAACTTCACAAAGACCAGAAATGAAAGCTCCCTCCAATCTTCCGTAGTATAGTAAGACCAGAAATTAATAACCGTAACTAGTATTCTTTTATATTTATGAAATAGTAAACTTATACAACATGTAATAACTTCACAAAGACCAGAAATGAAAGCTCCCTCCAATCTTCCGTAGTGTAGTAAGACCACAAATTAATACTACCTCCGACCTCCATAGGAAAATACCGATGGCTGGAGGTAGCATGCACTTCTGGTCTTCATGAATTTTTTAGATGTTGTATAAAAATTACTATTTCATATATAAATACACCGAAGTGACAAAAGTCGTGGGATACCTCCTAATATGGTGTCTGGGCTCCTTTTGCCGAGCGTAGCAGCTCGACGTGGCATAGACACAGAAAGTCGTTGGAAATCCCCTCCAGAAATACTGAGCCATGCTGGGCTACAGCCGTCCATAACTGCGAAAGTGTTGCTGGTCCAGGATTTTGTACATGAACTGGTTTCGATTATGTCCCGTAACTGTTCGGTGGGTTTCATGTCGGGCGATATGGATGGCCAAATCATTCGCTCGAACTGCCCAGAATGTTCTTCAAACCAATCACCATCAATTGTGGACCGGTGACATGGCGCATTGTCACCCATGCCATCGTTTTTTGGGAACATGGTCGGCAGGTGTGGCCAAGCGGTTCTAGGCACTACAGTCTGGAACTGCGAGACCGCTACGGTCACAGGTTCTAATCCTGCCTCGGGCATGAATGTGTGTGATGTCCTTCGGTTAGTTAGGTTTAAGTAGTTCTAAGTTCTAGGGGACTGATGACCTCAGACGTTAAGTCCCATAGTGCTCAGAGCCATTTGAACCATTTTTGGGAACATGAAGTACATGAAAGGGTACAGATGGTCTCCAAGTAGCCAAACATAATCATTTCCAGTCAATGATCGGTTCAGTTAGACTACAGGACCCAGTCCATTCCATATAAACACAGCCCACACCGTTACGGAGCCACCAAAAGTTTGCACCATGCCTCCTTGACAACTTGGCTACAACGCTTCGTAGAATCTGGGCCACACTCGAATTCTAGTTTCAGCTCATACCAACTAAGATAGGGTCTCATCTGACCAGGTCACGGTTTTCCAGTCGTCTAGGGTCCAAATGGTTGAAATGGCTCTTAGCACTATGGGACCTAACTTCTTAGGTCATCAGTCCCCTAGAACATAGAACTACTTAAACCTAACTAACGTAAGGACATCACACACATCCATGCCCGAGGCAGGATTCGAACCTACGACCGTAACACTCGCGCGGTTCCAGACTGTAGCGCCTAGAACCGCTCGGCCACTCCAGCCGGCTCTAGGGTCCAGCTTATATGTTCACGAGCCCAGGAGAGATACTGAAGACGATGTCGTGCTGGTAGCAAAGGCATTCTAGTCGGTCGTCTTCTGCTATAGCCCATTAACGCCAAATACCGCTGCACTATCCTAGTGGATACGTTCATCGTACGTCCCACAATGATTTCTCCGGATAGTTGACGCAGTTTTGATTATCTGTTATCACTGACAATTCCCCACAAACGTCGATGTTCTCGGTCGTTAAGTGAAGACTGTCGGCCACTGTGTTGTCTGTGGTGAAAGGTTATGCCCTTTTGTTTTTCTTTTTTTTTTTGAGCACTATGGGACTTAACTTCTGAGGTCATCAGTCCCCTAGGGCTTAGAACTACTTACTTACTCCATGCTCGAAGCAGGATTCGAACCTGCGACCGTAGCGGTCTCGCGGTTCCAGACTGTAGCTCCTAGAACCGCTCGGCCACCCCGGCCGGCGATGTAGTGCCTGAAATTTGGTATTCTAGGCACACTCTTGACGCTATGGATCTAGTAATATTGAATTCCCTAACGATTTCCTAAATGGAATGTACCATGCATCTAGCCCCAGCTACAATTCCGCGTTCAAAGTCTGTTAATTTCCGTGGAGCGGCCATAATCACGTCTGGAACCCTTTCACATGAATCACCTGAGTGCATATCGTTATCGCATGACTTTTGTCACGCAAACGTTTGAAATGAAGGCTATGGCTTGAGAATGGGCAGTGTAGTCCGAAATTAGTCACGAGAAATAAAAATTTTTGAACGCACCTATGACAGAAATCGGAAAAAATTAAAAATCGGTTTCCAAATCACGTAGTGCATACACTCAACTGGAACAATAATCGAAGATTCTTCCGGGTTATATGGCCGTGGTCCATGGAATACTTCTATTCCTAAAGTTTCGTCCAATACTACGTTGGACATCCTCAGAGGTATGGCTGGTCCTGTTGGGTCTTGCCAACTCAACAGGACCAGCCATACCTCTGAGGATGTCCAACGTAGTATTGGACGAAACGTTAGGAATAGAAGGTCCCGAGTTCGAGTCTCGGTCCGGCACACAGTTTTAATCTGCCAGGAAGTTTCACATCTGGGTATGTTTTACCTTTCCGGCTGGAGGTAGTATCTGGACTTCAGAGTACGTAACTCACACTGCATAGAAGATTATCTTCGAGCTGTGTCAGTCGGCAGGACTCAACAGAACCAGCCATACCTCTGAGGATGTCCGACGTAGTAGGGACGAAACGCTAGGAATAGAAGTATTCCATGGACTACGGCCATATAACCCGGAAGGATTATCAACAACAGTACCATCCGGTCGTGAAAGCCTTCATTGTATAATAATCGAAACGACTAAAGGAAGTCCCGTTCTGTGGTGAGCGTGCCGATACGCTCGTCTCAGAGAGCGCGGAGGAAAGCTAGTCTCCGGCGCTGAGACAGCGGCGGCTGGACAGCCGTCCCCGTGTCCGGGCGCAGCCGCAGGGTGCGGCGCGTAGGCCGGGACCGGGCTCGCCGGGCCGGGCTGGGCCGTGCGAGCAGTGGTCGCGCCGCCGCTGCCGCTGCCGCCTGCAGCCGCAGTGCGTCGCTGGCCCGCTGCCAGTCGTGTGTATCGACCTCCAGCAGTCACTGTTTGTCCGCGGGTACGCACGCCGGCAGCCCCATTACCTGACCACCTCCCACGCGTGACCGCGGGTACCAACAAAAAAAAAGGCCTCCTCCCTGACTCATCACCTTCTGCTAGTGGATTTCGCTGCCCAACAGGTTGCATCCTGTCAGTAGGACGGGTGCGAACAAGAAGCGACCTCTATCTCGAATTACCTGGACGATCTGTTCTTCTCTTCCTTTCGAAGATGAAGAAATGATCGATCTACTTCCAAACTCTGCAAAATCAGCTACATAGCTCGAAGATAATCTTCTATGCAGTGTGAGTTTACGTGCTCTAAACTCCAGATACTACCTCCAGCCGGGAAGGTAAAACATACCCAGATGTAGCTGGGCAAAAACTCTTGTCTCGAATCAGTCTATGAGCACTTAATCAGATGAATCTATGGTAGAAATTGTTATCAAACAATGCTAGTGGATTTCGCTGCCCAACAGGTTGCATCCTGTCAGTAGGACGGGTGCCAACAAGAAGCGACCTCTATCTCGAATTACCTGGACGATCTGTTCTTCTCTTCCTTTCGAAGATGAAGAAATGATCGATCTACTTCCAAACTCTGCAAAATCAGCTACATAGCTCGAAGAGAATCTTCTATGCAGTGTGAGTTTACGTGCTCTAAACTCCAGATACTACCTCCAGCCGGGAAGGTAAAACATACCCAGATGTAGCTGGGCAAAAACTCATGTCTCGAATCAGTCTATGAGCACTTAATCAGATGAATCTAGGGTAGAAATTGTTATCAAACAATGCTAGTAGATTTCGCTGCCCAACAGGTTGCATCCTGTCAGTAGGACGGGTACCGACAAGAAGCGAACTCTATCTCGAAATACCTGGACGATCTGTTCTTCTCTTCATGTCGGAGATGAAGAAATGATCGATCTACTTTCAAACTCTGCAAAATCAGCTACATAGCTCGAAGATAATCATCTATGCAGTGTGACTTTACGTGCTCTAAACTCCGGATACTACCTCCAGCCGGAAAGGTAAAACGTACCCAGATGTGAAACTTCCTGGCAGATTAAAACTGTGTGCCGGACCGAGACTCGAACTCGGGACCTTTGCCTTTCACGGGCAAGTGCTCTACCATCTGAGCTTCTGTAAAGTTTGTAAGGTAGGAGACGAGGTACTGGCAGAAGTAAAGCTGTGAGGACGGGGCGGGAGTCGTGCTTGGGTAGCTCAGATGGTAGAGCACTTGCCCGCAAAAGGCAAAGGTCCCGAGTTCGAGTTTCGGTCAGGCACACAGTTTTAATTTGCCGGGAAGTTTCATATCAGCGCACGCTCCGCTGCAGAGTGAAAATCTCATTCTGGAAACATCCCCCAGGCTGTGTCTAAGCCATGTCTCCGCAATATCCTTTCTTTCACGAGTGCTAGTTCTGTAAGGTTCGCAGGAGAGCTTCTGTAAAGTTTGGAAGGTAGGTGACGAGGTACTGGCAGAAGTAAAGCTGTGAGGACGGGGCGGGAGTCGTGCTTGGGTAGCTCAGATGGTAGAGAACTTGCCCGCAAAAGCCAAAGGTCCCGACTTCGAGTCTCCGTCCGGCACACATTTTTAATCTGCCAGGAAGAATCATATCAGCGCACACTCGGCTGCAGAGTGAAAATCTCATTCTGGATACCCAGATGTAGCAATGCAGCACTGTCTCCATTTGTAACAAGTAACTGGGACAAAACTCATGTCTCGAATCAGTCTATGAGCACTTAATCAGCTGAATCTAGGGTAGAGATTGTTATCAAACAATGCTAGTGGATTTCGCTGCCCAACATGTTGCATCCTGTCAGTAGGACAGGTACCGACAAGAAGCGATCTCTATCTCGAATTATCTGGACGATCTGCTCTTCTCTTCATTTCGAACATGAAGAAATGATCGATCCACTTCCAAACTCTGCAAAATCAGCTACACAGCTCGAAGGTAATCTTTGTGCAGTGTGAGTTTATATGCTCTAAACTCAAGATACTACCTCCAGCCGGAAAGGTAAAATATACCCAGATGTAGGAATGCAGCACTGTCTCTACTTGTGACAAGTAACTGGGCCAAAACTCTTGTCTCGAATCAGTCTATGAGCACTTAATCAGATGAATCTGCAGTAGAGATTGTTATCAAACAGGTCATACCAGTATTTTTCGGTTTTTATGTGACAATGTGTTCATGTATGAGCTACACAGTTCGTAGTCCAGAATCAGCACTCAACTGATCTGTCGATGTCAACTCTGGAAATAACTACCGCAAGCTCTAGAAACCGCCTCGGGAACTAGACCAAAAACTTTGCACTTTTAGAGGACAACCGCCTTTGGCTAACTGGCCACCAGTAACAAAACTTCCAGCCGATGCTCACACAGCACCACTCAAATCCGTACAATGAACCTAGGACCTAACTTAACCAAACATAGCCATCGTTGAGCCCAAGTTACTATTAGGTTTTTGCTTGGTTCCATGTAACCCATGGGACTTGTGCTAAGGTATCACATTACAGAACTAACGTTGACAAGCTTTCTCTCACAGTGGATGAGGCTCGCGCCTTGTGTTTACCGCTCTTCTCTGCCGCTCTAAACGTTTATCCCAGAGTTTACACAAGCTAGTCGTATCGACGCATCGCCCTTACTAAGGTTGTGTAGATCATAGTTTATGACCATATTCAGACAAGGTAAACGGTGAGGATCGCAGTCGTAGCATTGCCTCTGTACTCTCACTAAATCAGCAGATTTTATACTAAATGTTCCTTTCTTTCGCAGCCAATGCCGAGGGACTAAAATAAATTGATGTTCGACCCAGCGGGATTAGATGGTGATGAAACACATTTTTTATCATTGATGGAAGCGAAGAAGAAAGATTTGGTTCAACGTCCCGTCGACATCGAGGTCATTAGAGACGGAGGACAAGCACGGGTGGTGTCAGGGAAATCGGCAGTGACCTTTCAATGGAACCACCCCAGCATTTGCCTGGAGCGATTTAGGGAAATCACGGAAAACCTAAATACGGATGGCCGGTTGCAGGTTTGGAACGTCGTCCTCCCGAATGCGAGTCCGTTTTATCACTGAGATTCGGCCTATGAATTACAGTCCGTCATCGCCATGTGTGTTACAGTTTTGTAGGGCAAATCCCGAGCCTCCGTAGTATGTTAGCGTGTAATGACTAAAATATAGTTGATAAGTATCCAAGCGTTATATGGGAACGTTTACCGTAAAGCTACCCTTTTTCACTTTCTCCTTTCTCTCCCCTTCACTATTAATCCTCATTGTAGCATAATCTCACTTCACTCACGTACGCCAGACAATTACACTTCAAGCACAAAAATCGCACTTCGAAGTAAAAATGTCATTCGAATTTAGTCGGTTAAGATGTTCCAATTACACCTCACTATTCCTAAGGAAGAATATCGTAACACAAAATGTCTCAGTCTCTTAACGTCCATAAACATTCGCATCATTATCACTCTGCCAGGAGAACGAGAATTATAGCTGAAACAGATGCAGTCTTCAAACGACTAAAGAGTAATCTGTTGTATCTAACACAAGAACTTCCAGTTTGCCATTAGGGAATTGGAAAGAAGTCAAAAGAGAATCACAAGCAAGTTTCCCTGCGAGGACGTCCGCTGTTTATTTTTTAGATACTGTAAACCTCCGGGCCAGGGAGTGGTCCTCGCACTTTGGAGGATAAGTAACGCGAAACGCAACCTTACTCTGTACATTATACTCTGTACTATCAACCTATACTAATATACGTCTGGGATTCAATGTGCTGCACACCCCTGTCACACGAACTGTACAGTTGATGCTTAAGTCACATGCTACAGAATCAAACATCACTTCACGATAACACTTTTACTATTGTGCTAGCAGTCACTGTGATTGTCTTGTAACTAAAAACACATGATTCTGGGAAAGCAGTAGGCCTACACCAGCTCTGCAGTCTTTCACCTTCTCCAAGTGCAGTCACGACCAGCATGGTACCACTTATCTGTCTGTCGCTGTACATAAAACCAACTACGGGTTATTCTGTAGCTGTCTTCTATGTTCGTGCACAGAACTTGTAAGACAGAGAAAACCTAGTTTTATTTAACTTCCATCCAAAACTAAGGTGAACCATCCAAATAAGAATAAAGTGACCAAATGACTTAAGCTCTTACCGGCTTTGATTCTGTAAATATTGTCAAAGGAGCCGAACGCTACTTTGGGCTGATTATCTGTTTATTGTACATATCACCGGCTGCGCACCTGTAATTGTCAAACACCAGACGAGTTCCGTCCTACACACAAGTTCACACACTCGTGTGCCTTCCCGTAGCACGAATTTCCAAACACGCCTTGTTCACATGGTTGATGTGTTTTTTCTCCTCCGTAGTTCACGTCTAAGATAGCAGCTAATGACTTTCTATTCTATTCTGTTTAGATTAAGTACTATGAGGCAACATGGACAAATCAACGTGGACGCCTTCATGTGCTACGTCGTACTGTGTCTAATGAATGTCGTCCATTTCTTTTCTCTCTTTTTTTTATTGTTCCTTCACAGCATGCGACGAAGCAAAGAAATCGTATTCTGGAAGGACTGGCGGCGTTCTCTTCAAGCATACATCAACTTTCAGCGTGTTGTGTCTCCGTCCCGTCCTGTCCCTAGAGACCACCAATCTCTCTCAATACACACACACACACACACACAGACACACATACACACACACACACACACACAAACAGACGCTCTGTTCTACAAGCCAGAGCGTTGCCGGCTACGGCCCCATTCGACGAGTCACGTCTGAACAGCCTTCGCCCCCTTACTCGTCCTTTCCCCATTGAACCTCCAGCATGCCGCAGCACGTAAGTGTTTTGCTTCCAACGTCCCGCCTGACTGCCCGACATTGTGTCGTAGCGTGCATGTGTTTGTGCATGTGTGTGTTCTATGTGTGTGCTCGTTGTGTATTGTCTATTTATCGACTCAGTGTTACGCGGCAGCCCTCTGCCAAACCTTAGAATTCCGCCGCATTTTGCAGTTCTCGGAAGGCGAAAAATTTTCATTAATGGTAGTTACAAACTCGCTTTCGTAATTAACGGACTGCAGACTGCGACGCAATGCCTGAGGTTTGTCGACGATGGCGCAATGGCGGTTTCGCAAAGTGGGCGCAATATAACGAAACACTTGTTATGGAGTTTCAAATATTCTATGTGTGTGTAAACAGTATTTTTAATGAACCAATGAATAACATTTTTTGTGTAATAAAATAACAGAATCTGCTCTCTGACGTAAACTGTTGTTATCAACCAGAGTATAATTTGAGTTAAGTAGGCAGTATAGAGACAGGCTGAACAGATTGCTTTTGGGAAGAACAACATCTCGATCGTGCTGGAGTCTCTGTCACAGAAGTACTCAAAAACAAATAAAAGATTTAATTATGATTGGATGAGTAATGTCTACTGCCCTTCATACTTGTGTCACAGAAATTAAATAAATCCTTTGCCTAAAAGAAATTTCATTGGTTATTTTCTGACTACATTTTCAACTAGTAACCGTGCAAGCATAGAACCATAATTTTTAAATTGTTTTCAGTAAGATACAATCAGATCTGGATGAGCTGCAGTTCTCTGTAACGGTTACGAAATCAACTGAGGATGAAGGGTGTTTTGCTGCTCTAAACATTTCCTTATTTACCGTTTCCCTGATTCAGTCGTCAGCTGCGTCTCTGTAAGCGTTGCGTACGTAATTTCCCTCCAACATAGTAGTACACTAACATAAAAAATAATGGTTATGAAGTTTTCCCCATATTTGCATCTCGTCATTCTTCTAAAGAGGATTAAGATACCTATAGATTAAGATATCTATGTGGGACATATTCTTGCTATCGATACATCAGGAAAAACAATTCCCACGCTTTGGAAACGTAGAGCGCTCCATTTTGTCACGGAAAACTTCGGAAAGGTAGACGGATGACCTGTCAGTTATATTACGCATGCATGGTTGTCCGTTGTTTTAAGGACTCGTGAAGTTATTCTCCAATCCTCTGTCAACGGCAACCACATGATAAATTTTAATTCAGATTTTATATGTTATGTGTTGATGATAGGGGTAAAAATGAAGAAATGGCTATCGCTTTGGCTTAGGAGTCATCAAGATAGTGGTCCTTATGTGACACATTACTACAATGCTGCCGAAGAGTGAACGGCGCGAAGCAGAGGTTTTCTGGAAGTTAAACCAATACAACTGTCTTTAGAAATCCCATATCGGTCAAATAAAACAAAACAAAAATACGAGAGTATAGCCCACGTGCGGTTCTTCTATACAACTATCAGCAGAACAAAAATAGAAATTAAGCAGAAGCTCAATTTTCGACTGATACATCCCTAAAACAATGATTAGAAAATTATGCGAAATAAAGAATGGTAAGCTTAAATTGAACTCACCAGAATGCTCACAAGCAGAAACTCAATATACTGTATGATAAAGGTTGAAAGATGCGAATCGGAATTAACTGCACATATCAGCATACTAAAACAAACACTAATTTCAATTAAACAAACATCAGAAGCCATGTTATTACTAACGACACGAAACAAAACCCTGTACATCTGACAAGTTATCGGGGCAGTAATGTAGCGCCCAAGAATACCCTAACACACAGTCTGCAACATGTTACTTCCAAAAGACTGGCGCTGCAGAAATACATTCATAAAGGGTTGTATGGACAGGATTCTCCCTTTAGTCTTACCATCATCACTCCACAACTACTCTCGGGAAAATTCCAACACTCTCACAAACTAATGCAATAATTCTGAAGTGTAGTTCATCAAAGAACATCATTTAAGTGCCAAGTGTCAGAACAGAGCTTAAACCAAAATAAAATATATCACGTCACAATCAAAAAGAGACAACGTGGCAGTGCTGCCCTCCTGAGGAGAAAAAATTATCACATGAGAATTGCTTAAAACTGATTCCTGGATGTTTTAGTCAAAAGAACATTTTTCGATATTTTCATCTCTCAGGTGTAACCATAAGTCTTTCCATCGTTTGGAAAAAATCAAGTTTTTCTCTAAAGCGTAATCCAAAGGTCAATTAGTCTGGCGGACTACAACAAGCGGGAAGGTGATGCTTCACATTAGCTTTGCCCAGTATTTTGACGAACAGCAAAAATTAAGAAAATTAGTAATGTACAAATTGTCTAGTTGCATTTATGATTTGAAAAGCACCATCTCGAAATACTATATAGGTTAATGGGGCTCCAAAGCTATACTGAGAACAGCATGGTGTTATCACGACGCAATATCCTGAGGAGAAATCAATAGAGAGAAATCAATAGACAAAGGGGAAGGCCGCTATGGTATTGCCATGCAACGGAGCAACAACAACACCCAGTACCTGCCAGCGTGTTCAGTCCGTTTGCTCCTATGCTCCCGCCAACACGAACGTCACACCAAATTCATCGTTACCATGCTAGTGTTTTAGACGGTATAACAAGCTTTGTTTCTGTTTAAATCGCTTCCGCATTTCTACAGTATTCCAGAAACAACAAGACGTTCTGACTGGAGTGTTACTGAATTTCTTTATTTATAATCGTCGATTGCCTAGCCAATGACTCGATTATTCTTTGTTTACTTGTATCTTCATTCCTACAGTATTTCAGAAACATGATTCACCAGTAATGTTATTAAATTTGTTTATTTATCTATATTAAAAAATCAATAACAGTAACGGTGGACGCGTGTTCTCGTTTCTAAGAGACGTAAAAAGCGACTGTGCTCAATTCAGAACGCTTAATAACTCAGTCACCGGCTAGACATATTACTTTTCTTTCTAAGAAAACAACGTTTAATAAGTTTTCTAAATAGAAACAAAATATTATACATTTCCACTAAGCACGAACTATTTCACAGTTCAGGTTCGTTTAATAGTCCAATAAGCACTCGTCAGTTTGCCCAGGCAATACTGGTGGAACAGAAATTATATTCTTATAATAAACAACGTCTGCAGGCAATAGACCCAAACGCTTTTTACCTCTGATTTCGGATCTGTCAATGGATTACGTTGTAATGCATAAAACTGGGGCTGGCGTTTGTCATTTGCAACAGTTCCTATGAATTTAAGAAGTTAAAATAAAGTGTAATTTCTTTGTATCATATCATTTCAGACCATTAGTTTCTTATTTCACTTAGGTTAGGACCTTCCAGCATCTGTGTAATTAGACGCTAAAGGTTTGGGATACATAGTGAACTAGTATGATCAGTTTCGTGATTCAAGACTTGTCGTACTTCACGGCGCCAGAAAATGATCTGCAGCGCAGATTGAAACCAATAGTGGGTAATAAAAAAAGTACTGATCCGTGTGGTGTTTATTTAGTATGGTCAGACAAGATTTTATAAACATTTCTCTTAAAAGGAATCAGTCCCCACAATAAATGTACACTTACCATTCCTCATTACTTTCTCTTTATATATAAGTTTGACAGCAATTTGAAATACGCTAAATTCATACAGTTGTGTAAGTACCGTCCCACAGCTTCTAAATAGTTAAAGAACGTCGTGATCACCAAGATAAATTGAGGTTTGAAAAAAGTTAAGTGACTACCAGTTTCTATTACATAGATCAACATCAGGCCCACATAAAATCAAGGCAATGTACCTAAAAATGTAACACTATTATGTTAATAATTAATGCAATATGAGTGATTCTTTCATAACCATATTCACTGGTGTGACAAGATGCTATTATGTATTCTATCAATGGATATCTACCCATCAGTCCAAAAAGTTTCGAGTCTGAATTAATAAAAAATAGAGAAAAAGTTAATATGGTGGTCTTAACGCTTCAGGTGTTCTACGTAGTCTAACCCCCCGCCCAAAATGAGTACAATGCACAGAAAGTTCAAACAACCATGTGAAATTCCCAGAAAAGCACTTCATTGAGATGCTGTTCAACTGACGCGTCGCCTTGGCTCGAATATCGGTTGCGTCATCAAAGCGTTGTTCGTTCGAGGCATTCTAAAACCACTGATCAATGACGCAAATGACCGTAACAGGAAAACGTGGCACCGAACTCATATAACCCGGACTACAGATCAACAAAAGAAAGTCGTGTTTTGGAGTGAGTTTTGTTTCACACTCTTCCCAAACTCTAGCCGAGTTTAGGTACCAAGAGTGAAACACGGCAGGGATTCGGTGATGATTTGACCAGCCATATCGAGGTACTGCATGAGCCCAATAACCACTCTGCGAGGATAAAGTGACCATTTTGGCTGAGCAGGTCCTCACCATGGTAAAATGCGCGTTCCTAAAGGTGATTCAGCGTTCCAAGAAGACAGGGCCCGTGTTCACACAGCTCGCGACGTTCAGGATTGGTTTTATGTGCATGAGAATGAATTATCGCGTTCTCCATGGCCACCACAGTCATCATATCTCAATATTATTGAGCCTTTGTGGTCTACTTAGGAGAAAAGTGTACATGATCGCTGTCCACCTTCATCCGTCGTTGAATGAATCTGCCACTATTTTGCAGGAAGACAGGTATCCGATTCCCTTGAAAATCATACAGAAACTGTATTTACACGATCCGAGTAACTGGAAGCTGTTTTGAATATCTATAGTTTTCCTGTACCGAGTTAGGCACGGTAATGTGTTTTCGGTGTTTCCAAATTTTTGTCCACCCATGTACGCTACTAAACTGTTAAAGTGGTGTATGATCCCGGTTAATGGTTGTCTATGTAATGACTTCCAGGCGCAACAAGAATTTTATTTTCAGAATATCACGTAATTATTGACTAAATTTATAAAGTTAAAGTGCTGTCATAATCTAGTCGTTAAGAGGCATAGTCCTATGTTAGAGGTTTAACACAATAAACCAGTATTCAACTTGGTATACATCTTGGGGCAGTGTAGCTCACGGGATACAAACTAACCAGACTATATTCACCCAGTATTTGAGACTGATAGAACTTAGTGAGTTCCAACTAACTTTACACATAATTTCAAGTCTTTTCGAAACCTTTTCTCGCTGACTCTCCTAAAAAAGTAGTGAAAAGAAAAATTTTGTCACTTGCTAAATTTTTACTGTTTATGCAATAAACTTCATCAGCCATGACGTTTTAATTTGTTATTCGCCATACGTTTCTGCAGACAGTATCCAAAATCGTATCACTGTGCGTCACATACTTCAGGAGACGTGACATAATAATCACTGAAATTGTGCGGAGCTTTTTTCTTTTTAAACGGAGCGCAATTTATTCAAAATATAGTTATCCAGTGGTTCATAATGAGGCCATTTAGCGACATCCAACGAAATAAACATGGTTTTCTGAGCTTTTTCTCGCTGTTTTATACACGAAAGAAACATTCTTTAAAGTATCTGTGGCGGGAGGGTTACTGGTCATCTGCTAAAGAGACTTCCTACACTACGCTAGTCCCTCATGTGCTACGCTTCTGGTCTAGTGGCTAGCGGTGTTGCCTCTGGATCACGGGGTCCCGAGTTCGAATGCCGGCCCGGTTGGGGATTTTCTCTGCCCGGGGCTACGTGTTTGTGTTGTACTCCTTCTCATCATCATTCGTGACAGTAGTTAGACTGGACTGTGCACAAAAATTGGGCTGTGTAAAAATTGGGACTTTGTACGGGCGCTGATGACCCCGCAGTTGAGCGCCACACAAACCAAACATCATCATCATCCTCTGCTAAAGTATTGCTGCGCTGTGTGGGAACGTTATCAGATAGAAATGACGGAGACCATCGAAAAAGTTCAAAGAAGGGCAGCTCGTTTTTTATTATGGCGAAATAGGGGAGACAGTGTCACATATATGATAAACTAGCTGGGGTGGCAATCATGAAAGCAAAGACGTTTTTTGTTGCAGCGAGAACTTTTCATGAAGTTACTATCATCCACTTTACCCTCCGAAAACCAAAACAATTTATTGAATGTAGGTGTAGATCATTACAAAACAACCCCGCAGGCTACATTTTACTATTAACGTCACGATATTGCGTTTGTCGAGTACAAGAACTTAATTTTTTATCAACGTAATGATGGTCTGTATGACGGAAACTGGTAGTAAATAAAGAGTTTTTATTCGAGCAGCAGCTTATTCTAGTGATCTCGAACTTCTTTAAACGTGTAGTCAACATGAATGCACACATAAAAGAGATCTTTCGTATTTGAGGAACACCGTGGAGCTAAACAAATCACCTACTTCAGCCATTCTGTTTCGATATATCTGTATAAATAAAAATCAATTGCTGCATGTATGAAAAACCATCACTCTAGAACGGCTCGAATGACTTGGCTGCTTTTGTTTTTGTTGTTGTTGTTATTGTGATCTTAATTGTCAGGACAAAGTTCGTACAAAAGTTGGACAGAGAATGTTGCAAGAAATGAAGAAGGGGAAGGAGGATATGGAGACAGAAATGAAGGAGGAGAAGATGAGCAGAGTGTGGGATAAGATTGTAGAGGTAGCGGGGAGGAAGGTGATGGACAGAGATAGGGAGGAGGAGGAGATGATGGACAAAGGGAGGAGGGATGAGGAGAGGGGTATAAAGAGGGGGAGAAGGAGATTAGGACGTATACCGACATACATCGAAGCGAAATGACTAAAGTTGGTAATGCGCTTAACTCCACCGTGTTTTTCACATACGAAAGATCTCTTTCATGTGACTGCATACTGAATAGACGTTTTGAAAAAAATTTTCAAATGTGTGTGAAATCTTATGGGACTTAACTGCTAAGGTCATCAGTCCCGAAGCTTACACACTACTTAACCTAAATTATCTTAAGGACATACACACACACACTCCCGAGGGAGGACTCGAAATTCCCCCGGGACCAGCCGCACAGTCCATGACTGCAGCGCCTCAAACCACTCGGCTAATCCCGCGCGGCGAACGTTTTGAGAACGCGCTACAAAGCTCACTGAGTTCCTACATTACTTTTTTTATTTTCGTAAGAACGCATTACCGAGCTGTGTATATATTGTAAATACGTTTCTACATTTTTTTATTTTTTTTATTTTCGTTCCCCATCTTCTCCAGTGCGGACCATCGTACAAATACAGCCATTAGGAAAACGCATATGGTCGTTCTTGTAAGTACACCTGCGACCCGCGTGCCACGTCACATTTGTCCAAGAATCAGGGGGGGGGGGGGGGAGGAGGGAAGGGGCGGCAATAGCATCGACCCATAAATAATTGATGGAAATCAATGTAAAATAATTGCTCGAGAAGAAGCTGATTCCTCCAGTAATATTAAATACGAATTCTTTCGTTCGCCGGTCCCACCACAGTGCTAGTGAAAAGATTCTCGCTTAAGCTTCTGAAGACGAGGCCCAGTATTCAGCTTCATCACCCAGGTAACTGAAGGACATTTCTTCTTTGACCTTCTTCTAAATTTAATCGCCCAGGAATCCCCATTACAAGTTGTAATAATATATCGTAATTACCTTTAAACAATCCTATTTTTGAATGACTATGACGAACTATTCGAACATATAACTGCCCTCCAGCAAATAAGTGGCCAGTTTTTGTGGAGGTGGACCTCTACTACCTAGCACAGCCAATTACCACATTATTAAATTCACTTAAAAAGTCGCCACTAATGAACGAATAACACTACACACTACACTGATACAGTGTAATCTTACAACAATGTGTTACAGTCATGGGACTTGTGTGCTGTTTATATTCTCTTGAGTCAGTTAAGTGTTACACAATCGCAGCTGACATCCCTTCACTCACTGAGGTACCGGTAAGCTAGAGAGGCTTTCCACTCTCCTTCCTGCTACCGTCACCGTCCGATATTTCATTAACCGGTCGGCCACACTGACGCGTCACGTCATATTCGGGTACGACGGTTCGGTAACGGGAGCTAGAGAGCTGCAGCACAGGCCAGCGTCGCCCACCACAGAGACCGCCCGCTCGCGCCGCGCCGACAGGGGGTTAGGGGGCCCGCGCGCGCCACCTGTGCTCACGCGCCCTCTGCTCACTCCTGCAGGACTTCACTCTCGACTTCTACTTCCGGCAATTCTGGACGGACCCACGCCTCGCCTTCCGCAAGCGGCCGGGGGTCGAGACGCTGTCCGTCGGCTCGGAGTTCATCAAGAACATCTGGGTGCCCGACACCTTCTTCGTCAACGAGAAGCAGTCCTACTTCCACGTCGCCACCACCAGCAACGAGTTCATCCGCATCCACTACTCCGGCAGCATCACGCGCAGCATACGGTACGTCCCACCAGCCACACTATTATACTCTGAATGCAGTCCTTCTTTCACCAATTGCGTGGCGAGAAAGTATCTGAATTACTAGCGGAACAGAACACGTACTCTGAATTCTCTCTCTCTCTAAATTGGTAAGAAGTTGCACACGGTGGTTATATATGAATATCGGGGTTTTAACTCTTTATAATCTTTCATCTTCTTTTGCTTGTACCTTTTTCCCGCAGGTACGCAGGGTTGGCATGGTTAATCGGATTTGGCAATGTTAGCCTAAGGGGTGGCCGGATGCCCTTCCTGCCGCCACCCCGTACCCCCCGGGACGGAATAAGCGTACCCCAAATGTCTGCGAACAGTGTAATCCACGGAATAGTGAGAAAGTGCCCAGATGTCTGCATGCCATGTAACTGAGGCGGGACGTGGGGACCAGTCCGGTATTCACCTAGGGAGATGTGGAAAACCACCTAAAAACTACATCCAGTCTGGCTGGCACACCGACGCCGTCGTTGAAATGAAATGAAATGTCGTGTAACGAGGGCCTCCCGTCGGGTAGACCGCTCGCCTGGTGCAAGTCTTTCGATTTGACGCCACTTCGGCGACTTGCGCGTCGATGGGGATGGAATGATGATGATTAGGACAACACAAAACCCAGTCCCTGAGTGGAGAAAATCTCCGACCCAGCCGGGAATCGAACCCGGGCCCTTAGGATTGACAGTCTGTCGCGCTGACCACTCAGCTACCGGGGGCGGACTCTGCCGGACGGATTCGATCTGGTGCCGGCGCGCCTACCCGAGTCCACGAAGCAGCGCATTAGCGCTCTCGGCTAACGTGGCGGGTTTTAACGCTTTATAATATTTATTACATTAAACTTTCAGTTATAAATAATATGTCAAACGAAAGAGCGACTCAAACAGTTTTACCAAGAACCTTACAAATGTTCACTGGCATAGCGAAGTACGCGATTAGTTGAACTTCACTGTACCCAAGCGCTGGGTAGACCGCAAGAGGCCCAATGACAGGGCTTGCTTTTTTTTCCTTTGGGGCTTCATCAAGGATCGTGTGTACGTGCCTCCGCTACCAGCAGACCTCCCTGAATTAAGAAATCTGACTGAAGCAGCTGTTGCTACAATCACTGAAGACACACTTATCAACGTTTGGGAAGAGCTCGGCTATAGACTTGATGTGTGCCGTGTGACAAATGGTGCTCACATTGAACATTTATAAGGTTCTTGGTAAAACTGTTTGAGTTGTTCTTTCATTTGGCATATCATTTATAACTGTAAGTTTAATATAATAAATATTATAAAGCGTTAAAACCTCGATATTCATTTATAAAAACCCTGTATTTTACCATGCTATATCTATCGATCTAGTCTTGCTTCTACAGTAAATGATAAAATAAACTCAGGAATATAACCTAGAAACACAAATAACACTCATACACTATACCGAAGATTCTGGTAGGATAATCGGTTCCAAGCAACAACACGAATATTTATACACAGGGAATATTTATACACAGAGTGTTCGGCACTATCCGTTACAAACTTCTAGGACTTGTGGAGGGGAGTGAGTACATAATATTTTGGATAGGAACTCATCTCCGGAAACATACCGTTTCCTTTTTACGACGGTTTCGATTCATATGTGTAACGCTTCCACGTCTACTGAGGAAAAGAGAAAAGTTTCAGAGACGCTGGTCGAGGTATGCAACGGGATAGACAGGATGATGTGTACGTCAGGCGGTCACCTGATGTCACTTAACGTCTCATAAATTAAGACAACACTGTCTACGGAGTGCAGCGATCTGGTGCAATATTTAGGTTACAATCAACAGTCGAGATCGCAATAATATTTTTTTTACCGGTTTCAGTTTATGTTAAAGCCATATTCAGAACTTTTACCTCCATATGGCTGGGCTGGCGGCTCGTCTGTTTTCTTAAAAATGTTCTAATGTGCGTGAATTCCTCAGGGACCAAACTGCTGAGGTCATCGGTCCCTAGACTTACACACTACTTAAACTAACGTAAACTAACTTATGCTAAGAACAACACATACACCCATGCCCGGCCGCTGTGGAAGAGCGGTTCTAGGCGCTTCAATCAGGAACCGCGCTGCTGCTACGGTCGCAGGTTCGAATCCTGCCTCGGGCATGGATGTGTGTGATGTCCTTAGGTTAGTTAGGTTTAAGTAGTTCTAAGTCTAGGTGACTGATGACCTCAGATGTTAAGTCCCATACTGCTTAGAGCCATTTGAACCCATGCCCGAAGAAGGATCCGAACCACTGACAGGAGGGGCCGCGTAATCCCTGACATGGTGCCTCTAACCGCGCGGCCACTTCACGCCGGCTGTTTTCTCGTGATACCACGATTGTACAGTGTACGATTGTCTATTTACTGCTTTCGGCTTATGTTAAATCCATCTTCAGAGTTTTTGTCCCGCTGTACCTGACGTTGGCGGCTCGTCGGTTTTCTCGTGATACCACGATCGTACAGTGCCTTTTAAGGGGAATCATCCCGTTGGCATCACATCAATGAGAAGCACACCTTCACAGTCCCAGATCACAATGCTCATGACCTTACTGGCAGAAGCAGTTGCTTTGAATTTTTTCTTCTGTGGGGAGTGGGAACGGCGCCATTCCATCGGCTGTTGCTTTGTTTCGGGCTCAAAATGGTGAACCCGGGTTTCATCACCTGTCACAATCTGGGACAAGAAGGCCTCCCCCACAGCTTCAAAAAAGTTGCAACAAATCAAGACAAATGTTATTTCTGTGCGATTTGTGAACCACCGTTAGACACTGTGGGACCCATCTTGAACACACTGTTGAATATCAAAGAGTGCAGATACTTCCCTTGAAAACCGAGCAACCCCTGTATTAATCCATTCCGAGACAACTGAAAGCTGTTTTGAAGACAACGGTTTTCCTGCAAAGTATTAGGCAATGTGAATGTTGTGATTTTGGTGTTTCCGTATTTTTGCCCGCCAATTATACACACATCAAAAAAGGTTTTGCATCACCCCTGTTGCTAGACTTCTGAAGATAGACGTAGACTGTGGATATTGTATCACAGACACAGTGACTGTTCAGTGATGGCACTAAACCCGCCCAAAGATGGAAAAAACCATGCATGAGCAGCACCTATTGGACGGAGGGGGTCCGACAGCCGATCAGTTCCAGTCATTCCACCAGGAAGAAGGTACACGGTTCGTGTTTTCTGTATTTCAACCATTCTTACACGGTCAATACCGCGGTTCGATCGCGTCCGCTTTGTTACTTTGTGCCATGAAGAGCTCTCTACAAGGGAAGTCTCCAGGCGTCTCACAGTGAACCAGAGTGATGTTGTTCGGACATGGAGGAGATACAGGCAGACAGGAATTGTCGATGACATGCCTCGCTCAGTAGATGACCGCTGCCTACGGACTATGGCTCGGAGGAACCCTGACAGCAACGTCACCATGTTGAAGAATGCTTTTAGTGCAGCCACAGGACTTCGTGTTACGACTCAAACTGTGCGCAATAGGCTGCATGATGCGCAACTTCACTCCTGACGTCTATAGCGAGGTCCATTTTTGCAACCACGACACCATGCAGCGCGGTACTGATGGGCCCAACAAAATGCCGAATGGACCGCTCAGGATTGGCATCACGTTCTCTTCACCGACGAATGTCGCATACGCCTTCAACCAGTCAATCGTTGGAGACGTGTTTGGAGGCAACCCGGTCAGGCTGAATGCCTGAGACACACGGTCCAGCGAGTGCAGCAAAGTGGAGGTTCCCTGATGTTTCTGGGTGGCATTATGTTGGGCCGACGTTCGGCGCTGGAAGGCGCTGTAATGGCTGTACGATACGTGAATGCCATCCTCCGACCGATAGTGCCACCATATCGGCAGCATATTGGCGAGGCATTCGTCTTCATGGACGACGATTCGCGCCCCCATCGTGCACATCTTGTGGATAACTTCCTTCAGGATAGTGACATCGCTCGACTAGAGTGGCCAGCGTGTTCTCCTGACATGAACCCTATCGGACATGCCTGGGATAGATTGAAAAGGGCTGTTTATGGACGACATGAGCCATCAACTACTCTGAGATACCTACGCCGAATCGCCGTTGAAGAGAGGGACAATGTGCACGAACAGTGCCTTGATGAACTTATGGATAGTATGCCACAACGAATATCGGCGTGTATCAATGCAAGAGGACGTGCTACTGCGTATTAGAGGTACCGGTGTGTACAGAAATCTGGACCACCACCTGTGAAGGTCTCGCTGTATGGTGGTACAACATGCAATGTGTGGTTTTCATGAGCAATAAAAAGGGCGGAAATGATGTTTATGTTGATTTCTATTCCAATTTTCTGAACAGGTTTCGGAACTCTCGGAACTGAGGTGATGCAAAACTTTTTTTGATGTGTGTATGTTCTGACGCTGATTGCAAACAACAACTGAACATGATTTCAGAAAGTAGAAAGTTAATTTAAACTATATTATAGCTTTCATGTTTTTTCGATAAAATTATGAAATTTAACAAGAATGAGTTTTATTATTATAATTTCTTTTTTTTTTAATTATCAAGATTTTTTTGGTGATATTTTTAATTTTTACAGAAGACGAAATGTGGAACTTTTCAGGAAACTTAAAAGTACAAGGGTCATAGTGCAAAATAATTAATCCACTTTCTATATTCTTTCAGATTAGCTTAAAATAATGTAAAAATAGTACAATAATGTCGAATTAAAAAGGGAAGGTGCCTTCCTTACATTTCTTTGGTAAGTGAAAGGTGAGTGGTCAGTCATGAGAAAGAGCTAGTTTATTACAGTGATAAGCAGTTCTGAACCGATCCTCGAAAATAATGGATTTCCAGTTTGTGGTGGCGTCAGGCAGGTCGAGCTTTCCTAGCCCGTGTTGCGTGTGGACGAGCAGCGCAGCGTGTTGCGTGCGGCCTGAGAAAATGCAGGGCCGCTTGGCACTCTGACGTCAGCAGCGAGTAAATAATGCGTTCTAATCGACAGACTGGTCAAGCTAGTTGGTCGTATCCATCGTTTGATAGTGAGAGCAAATTCACATACAAGCAAAATTATTTTTGTGGATGTATCACAACTATTTTTGTGAAGTATCACAACATTTCTGTCATAGAATCTTGAGAGATTGAGCGGATAACGTAAAGGGGCCAGAGGTTGGATGGAGTTTTCGAATAAGGCGAGAGGTAAGTTAGTGGGCAGGGCATGAGTGTGAAGTGAAAGCTCATATAGCAAGTGAGTGGCAGGCCTTCCACACACACACACACACACACACACACACACACTGGCGCAGGGCACACTGGCTAGCCGAAACATTAGGACTACTAGAGTAATAGTGGACAGGACCACTTTTGGAACCTAAGAGAGCATCGGTTCTGCGTTGCATGGATTCAACAAGTCCTTACTAAGTTTCCGAAGGTATGTGGTACCAGATGTCTGCACTGATCATGCTGTTCCCGTAAACCAGTGGTTTGTGTGCCTCAGAGCTGGCGCTCGACAGCGTCCCAGATGTGTTCCATCGGGTTCACATCCAACGATCTTGGTGGCCAAGACATGAACGTGAGTAGGCTACCATGCTCCTAAAAACATTGTAGCACTATTCCGTCCTTATGATGCGGACTGTTATTGTATTGGAATTTGCTGTCTCCGTCAGAAAAGACGTCAGGCATGAAGGGATCCATGTGGTCCTTATTAATGTTCACGTACGTCACAACTGTCATGGTGCCTTCGCCCATAACCGTGGGTCACATGGAAGCCCAGCTGACTATCCTTCACAGTACAATACTACCCCCACCGGCTTACATCCGTGGCTGGGTGCATCATTCGAGCAGCCGGTAGCCCAGAAAACGTTTCACTCTGTTACCATTTTTTCATGTACCAGTTTCCCAATTTTCCATGTAACTTTCGAAGAATAAAGTTGCCAGAAAACTAAGAGTATAAAAATGTTTTTTTTATATTACCAGAAAACTAAGAGTATAAAAAATGTTTTTTATATTATGTACAGTATTTGTTTCAAATGACGTTTCTATATATATAACGACATCATGTAATTACTGTGTATATATATATATATATATATATATATACAGGACCACAGGGTGGTCCATTGATAATGACCAGGCCAAATATCTCACGAAATAAGCGTCAAACGAGAAAACTACAAAGAACGAAACTCGTCTAGCTTGAAGGGGGAAACCATATGGCGCTATGGTTGGCCCGCTAGATGGCGCTGCCATAGGTCAAACGGACATCAACTGCGTTTTTAAAATAGGAACCCCCATTTTTATTACATATTCGTGTAGTACGTAAATAAAGATGAATGTTTTAGTTGGACCGCCTTTTTCGCTTTGTGATAGATGGCGCTGTAATAGTCACATACGTATAAGTACGTGGTATCACGTAACATTCCGTCAGTGCGGACGGTATTTGTATCGTGATACATTACCCTTGTTAAAATGGACCGTTTACCAATCGCGGAAGAGGTCGATAACATGTTGATGTATGGCTATTGCGATCAAAATGCCCAACGGGCGTGTGCTGTGTATGCTGCTCGGTATCCTGGACGACATCATCCAAGTGTCCGGACCGTTCGCCGGATAGTTACGTTATCTAAGGAAACAGGAAGTGTTCAGCCGCATGTGAAACGTCAACCAAGACCTGCAACAAATGATGATGCCCAAGTAGGTGTTTTAGCTGCTGTCGCGGCTAATCCGCACATCAGTAGCAGACAAACTGCGCGAGAATTGGGAATCTCAAGAACGTCGGTGTTGAGAATGCTACATCAACATCGATTGCACCCGTACCATATTTATATGCTCCAGGAATTACATGGCGACGACTTTGAACGTCGTGTACAGTTCTGTCACTGGGTACAAGAGAAATTACGGGACGATGACAGACTTTTTGCACTCGTTCTATTTAGCGACGAAGCGTCATTCACCAACAGCGGTAACGTAAACCGGCATAATATGCACTATTGGGCAACTGAAAATCCACGATGGCTGCGACAAGTGGAACATCAGCAACCTTGGCGGTTTAATGTAAGATGCGGCATTATGGGGGGAAGGATAACTGGCCCACATTTTATCGATGGCAATCTAAATGGTGCAATGTATGCTGATTTCCTACGTAATGTTTTACCAATGTTACCATAAGATGTTTCACTGCATGACAGAATGGCGATGTACTTCCAACATGATGGATGTCCGGCACATAGCTCGCATGCGGTTTAAGCGGTACTGAATAGCATATTTCATGACAGGTGGATTGGTCGTCGAAGCACCATACCGTGGCCCGCACTTTCACCGGATATGACGTCCCCGTATTTCTTTCTGTGGGAAAAGTTGAAGGATATTTGCTATCGTCATCCACCGACAACGCCTGACAACATGCGTCAGCGCATTGTCAATGTATGTGCGAACGTTACGAAAGGTGAACTACTCGCTGTTGAGAGGAATGTCGTTACACGTATTGCCAAATGCAGTGAGGTTGACGGACATCAGTTTGAGCATTGATTGCATTAATGTGGTATTTGCAGGTAATCACGCTATAACAGAATGCGTTCTCAGAAATGATAAGTTCACAAAGGTACATTGGAACAACCGAAATAAAATGTTCAAACGTACCTACGTTCTGTATTTTAATTTAAAAAACCTACCTGTTACCTACTGTTCGTCTAAAATTGTGAGCCATATGTTTGCGACTATTACAGCGCCATCTATCACAAAGCGAAAAAGTGGTCCAACTAAAACATTCATCTTTCTTTGCGTATTACACGAGTATGTAATAAAAAATGGGGGTTCCTATTTTTAAAAAAAACGCAGTTGACATCCGTTTGACCTATGGCAGCGCTATCTAGCGGGCCAACCATAGCGCCATCTGTTTTCCCCCTTCAAGTTAGACAAGTTTCGTTCTTTGCAGTTTTCTCGTTTGACGCTTATTTCGTGAGATATTTGGACCGGTCACGCTCAATGGACAATCGTATATATACAGGGTGATTCAAAAAGAATACCACAACTTTAAAAATGTGTATTTAATGAAAGAAACATAATATAACCTTCTGTTATACATCATTACAAAGAGTATTTAAAAAGGTTTTTTTTTTCACTCAAATACAAGTTCAGAGATGTTCAATATGGCCCCCTCCAGACACTCGAGCAATATCAACCCGAAACTCCAACTCGTTCCACACTCTCTGTAGCATATCAGGCGTAACAGTTTGGATAGCTGCTGTTATTTCTCGTTTCAAATCATCAATGGTGGTTGGGAGAGGTGGCCGAAACACCATATCCTTAACATACCCCCATAAGAAAAAATCGCAGGGGGTAAGATCAGGGCTTCTTGGAGGCCAGTGATGAAGTGCTCTGTCACGGGCTGGCTGGCGGCCGATCCATCGCCTCGGGTAGTTGACGTTCAGGTAGTTACGGACAGATAAGTGCCAATGTGGTGGCGCTCCATCCTGCTGAAATATGAATTGTTGTGCTTCTTGTTCGAGCTGAGGGAACAGCCAATTCTCTAACATCTCCAGATACTGTAGTCCAGTTACAGTAGCACCTTCGAAGAAAAAGGGACCAAAAACTTTATTGGCTGAAATGGCACAGAAAACTGTTTATACCAACGTTTAATACACCACCTATCAGGAGGTTTAACACCATACTTCGTTCGAAATGCACGCTGAACAACTGTCGTCGATTCACTTCTGCCGTACTCAATAACACAAAAAGCTTTCTGTTGAGCGGTCGCCATCTTAGCATCAACTGATGCTGACGCCTAGTCAACAGCGCCTCAAGCGAACAAATGTACAACTAAATGAAACTTTATAGCTCCCTTAATTTGCCGACAGATAGTGCTTAGCTCTGCCTTTTGTCGTTGCAGAGTTTTAAATTCCTAAAGTTGTGGTATTCTTTTTGAATCACCCTGTATATTAAATTCCCAGGTTATTGGGGCACGAAGAAAATGAGGTCTACAGCAAGTTATAATTGGTGGTTAGGGGGACGACAGTAACAAAGTGTGACCCTCCCAGAACTGGACCGCGCCTGTAATCGCTTGGATGACGGTTTAGCCAGACTCGATCATAGACCTGGTGTAATAAAAAACCTAACTGATCCGAGCAAGTGACACGCTTCCACTGATACAAAGTCCAGTCTGGATGATTCCGTGCCCATTGCAATCATAATTGACGAGACCATTGTGCCAACGTGAGAAAACAGGGATAGTCTGCCGACGAGACCTCGTTCCGTAATGTGCACAGAATGGTGTGCTTCGGAACATTTGTACCTGCGAATACGTCAAATATGGCGCCACAGCAACCCAGAAGACGGTTTGCTGCAACACGATAAAGCGCTTGACCCCACACAAGTCTGAGGACTGCTGAATGATCGCAAAACATGGTTGGACAGTGTTACCCCATCCACCCTACAGCCCTGACCAAGCCCCTTGGACTTCCACTTGTTTAGGTCATTAAAGGATGCCATTCGTGGAAGACATTTTGAGGACGATGAGGAGGTGATTCACACAGCACTAGCTCCACCAACTGGACAAGGATTGGTACCGACAGGTCATACACGCCCTGTTTCGCGCTGGAGGAAGGCCATAGAAGGGGATGGAGATGACGTGGAAAAATAGGGCGTGTAGATAAAACACCATTCTTTCCTGCGTGTAATTCTCATTACGTTCAATAAAGAACTGTTGAAGAAAAAATGAGGAGAATTATTTTCTGGGCAAGCCTCGCATTAAACATACCTCTGTTCGTCCAGTGTAACCATAGATCACGTGTTAAATGAGTGATCCGCATGTTGAATTCCATTATTTTTGCATGTAACTTCCAATCGTGGCACTGTATGTTTCTCTTCGCTGCTTTATATTGGCACTCTTTATTGGCCCATATCTTAAAAAGGTCTTTGAATGGCAAGTACGTTTTTTCTTCAGTCTGCTTCTTTATTTCGTTCCTGAAATTTTTCATCATTTTATTGCTTTCAAAGTGACATAGTTTGCAGAAGTCGTAATAAATGGATAAATTTATTGTCAAAAAGAGCACATTAACCAGTTGTCGGAATGTGCGTGCAAATTCGTTAAGTTAGAAAAATTTATGAAACATCAGATGCAGAGCAATACTTAATCAATGTGTGTGAAATTGCAGTAGATACAGAAAAACAATCAAATAGTTGTTTGTTCCGCGCCCTCATACAGCAGCAAAAACTCAAAAGTGAGGTTTTGTAACAAAGAATACTTTAAAAATGGGCTTTACATGGTGTTGAGATAAAGGATGCCCTACGCTGGTGTGTAATATTTGGAGAAAAACTTTCTATTGCAAGTATGGTACCGAATAAATTTCTGCGCCATGTTTCCACAATACGCAAAGATTTACAAGGCAAAAAGTTTTGAGTATTTCAAAGAAATTCTAGGACAGAAGAATCAGTAGAGTTCATTAAATGTGATTTGAGACTTTCTCGGCGTATTCCATTCGTGAAATCTTCTCGGGTGATCAGCCGAGTAAAGGCGTCGTCTTCTCGCAACGTTTCGAAGGGTTTCGTACCCATCATCTTCAAGCGACTTCGCTTGAAGATGATGGGTACGAAACCCTTCGAAACGTTCCGAGAAGACGACGCCTTTACTCGGCTGATCACCCGAGAAGATTTCACGAGTAGAGTTCATTGTTTACCAAGAAATTTAAGACCTATGATAAAACTGAAGAGCTATTTATCTTTTAGTTCAGATTATTGGAAAATACACATTACCTCAGGTATTTGCAAGGAAACCCATCATTCCATCTTACTGTGCTATAGTCGAAACAAATTCTGGGCTTGGGTATGAACGTGATGTGAAAAAAATTACCTTGGATAATATCACAGCTGAAAGACGTATACAGGATATGTCTGAAAACGCTGAACGTTCTGTTGAAGTCGAGTTGGTAAAACAAATTTAATGTTTACAATTCAACTGGATGAATCTACCGAAGTAGTGGGGCAGCATGGCTCGTTTCTTTCATTCTTTTCACTGATGAAGCAAAAATTGTTGAACAGTATCTCTACTGCAAGGAAATTACCAAAGTAAAAGACATTTTTAAGTAATAAAGGGAGGCAATAAATTTGTTCTGGAAGAATTGTATCGGCACGTTCACAGATTGTACCCCTTCAGGGACTGGTTCCATAGAAGTTTTCATCACACTGGCGAAGCAACGAAGCGAAATCTTTATTATTGCGTATTGCTTTCTACACTGGTGTCCAAAATTAAAGCAACAAACGAAAATTTGTCGGGGTTGCGTTTATTTTACCACAAAACAGTATATACAGGTGATAGTAAAGTAGAAACAATGTAAAGAATACAGCACGTAAACAACTTCAACGCTAGAAAGAAGCGTTCTTCGCTTTTTTCTAACTTAACGGATTTGCACGCACATTCCGACAACTGGTTAATGTGCTCAGTGTAGGGCGTGATCACCTCTGGAACCAATGCAGGCATGACAACGAATGATGTCATCAATCCCATGTTGAAGCAATAACGCCCATTATTCCTGCAGAGCTGCTCGCAAGTCTTGGAGAGTGGTTGGTGGATGCTGACGTGATGCAACTCATCCCCCTAGTGCATCCCAGACACGCTCTGTGGAACTGAAATCGGGAGTGCGAGCAAGCCTCGCCATGTGTGTAATATCTTCCGTTACGAAGTAAATATCAACCACTTGTGCTCTATGAGGTCGAGCATTATCGTCCGTCACTACGAAGTCTGGGCCGACAGCACCTCGCAACAACCGCACATGAGGTCCCAAGATTTCGTAACTATACCTGACAGCAGCCAAACCTTGCCGATTCACCTGTACAGTTTCATGAAGAGAAGCTCGAGTGGTCAACGTAATCCCTGCCCATACCATTAGGGATCCTTCTCCACACCGGTCTCTTTCCACAATGCTTGGGTCCCCAAAGTACATTTCACGTTCCCTCCAGACGCGAATCCCTCGAGAATCACTCTCCAGACCAAATCGGGACGCATCTGTGAAAAGAACATCGGCTCACTGTTCGATCGTGCTGGTGGAATGTTGACGACTCCACTGTGGACGTTCTCTTCACGTGAAGACATGTCAGAGGTACATATACAGCAGGTCTTCGGCAGTAAAAGCCATTCTGCCGAAGTCTTCTGGACACCGTCTTCCTCAATACAACACGTTCAGAGGGAGCTGCGAGGTCAGATGCCAGCTGCCTTGCAATACTAAGGCGTAACGTCATGCGCTTTCAGCCAAATAATGATCCTCTCTTTCTGACGTCAGATGTGGTCAACACTGCCCTGCACTTCGCCACATCCGAGAAACAACACAGCGATTCACATTAAGCCATCGGACCACATCAGTTTGCGACTGTCCTGCTTCCATTCTCCCTATGGTCCTACACCGCAATGAATCTGGTAGGTGTCTTCTCTGTGCCATATTGCACCGCTTATGCGATTATAGATGTGGAAATATTCATGAAATACTACACCGTTTGACAGGTGCCCTGATGCCACCGTTGGCGTGGTTGTCCGTTGATCGGAATGCCATCTTCCGTGCAGAAAACAATCGTACGGACATCTGCTGACAGTTTGTATGGTATCGTGAACTGGGCAAAGGATGGAGAAATACCGATTTGTTGGTTTGATTTTGGACATCAGTATACATAGAGAAGCATTCGTAGAAAAAAACCTTTGGAAAGGATTTGAAATCAGTTTGGACTGGACTGTAATTACGTTAAGAGTCGGCCTCTCAAGTCAAGACTCTGTGCTGAAGTACGCAAAGAGCTACGAAAATAGCAGTGTAACTTCTCCCGCCGGCCGAAGTGGCCGTGCGGTTAAAGGCGCTGCAGTCTGGAACCGCAAGACCGCTACGGTCGCAGGTTCGAATCCTGCCTCGGGCATGGATGTTTGTGATGTCCTTAGGTTAGTTAGGTTTAACTAGTTCTAAGTTCTAGGGGACTAATGACCTCAGCAGTTGAGTCCCATAGTGCTCAGAGCCATTTGAACCATTTTTTAACTTCTCCCTTTACACACAAGTACGCTGACTATGCAAAGGGAGAATACTTAGCTGCAGGTATGAACATAAGGATGCAATTTTGTAATTATTTGAGCAAGGAAACAAAACCCAGTTTGAGAATGCATTAAAGGACGAGCTATGGAACACAAAACACAATGTTTTCTGATTTATTTAAAATACTCAACAAGGTAAATGCTGGTCTACAGGGTAAGGTTGCAAATGTCCTTACTGACACAGAAATAATTGCAAAATGATTAAGAAAAACAAAAGAAAGCAAAAGAATTATTAATATGTTGCAGCCCCGTCAGCAACTGTGATAAGTTAATACGTCAAAGATCCGCCTCAGTTGCGAAAAGTTAATGGTCTTTACCCAGGTTTCAGCTTGAGTAATCTAGCCTTCTTCAGAAGCATAAAATAAACTAATACATGCCAAATAAGGCATGGTCTAACATAAAAAGCCGTGGTACCATGTCAAGCTACAATGACATGGTATCACGGTACTTCAGCTTTTTATGTTTGACTGTGTCTTATTGTTGTGTACATAGTTTCGCGTAGTCAGCGCGTACACAACATTCCCAATAGAGCGCGCCCCGCTAAGCACAACAGCGCAGGCGCAGCGCTCGTCCGTCTCCACACTATGAGATGGCGCTGTTTAGATACGGACCAAATTCTGCTTCCACCGATCCGCGTATTAATATGTAAGGCAGCCAATGAGATTGCTACTAACGTAGAACCTTTTCTCCTCGCGGATCACACTCGCGCAGTGATACATGAACGCTCGAGGTATTGTAACGAGTGTACAGACCTCCGATTAGTCAGTCTGCATTTGTCTGCATTTGTCTGTAGTCAAGTTTCAGTCTGCGCCTAATAAGTTTATCATATTCCTGTATATAGCCATGAAGAGAAATGTATGTTGTCAAGTATCAGAGATATGTGAGAATAAGATTAACGTACCAAGACCAAAGGAACTTCAGATTGTCTATTGTAAACAGCACCCATAATCAAGTTACATAATATCTATGCCTTTTTATTATTTTAATAAATGCGTGTGAAAATTAATCAAGTTCTGTTTAAAGTTGGTCACCGTCAATCTGCTACTCTAAGCGTGCAAGTGGCATTTCTATCGTCTGACCTAACAGCAGAAGATAAACACGCCACAATAAGACCATGAGACATGTTGCTGACACTCGCCTACTTCGTTAGAGCGACAAGTCAAATAATCTGATGGGGTGTGTACCGAAGGTCTTACAGTACGCACACCACAGTGTAGTATGCAAAGAAATATGAATGTTTGCAGAAAAAACATTTTCAAATTTGGAGGAAATGTTTAAAAATTCCTTAATCATACCTTAGCTAAAACTGGTCATATCCAGTTCTTCCTCATCATCCTCTGCAGCTGTTTTAGCTGCTCTGCTCCTCTGCCTAGCAATTTTTTTCGGTATTCTGTACTGAAATCTCCACCTTTGCGATTTGTTGCTCATCGATGATCTGCAGTATTTAGGGGAGGACCAGGTACATTCATAATACCACATAAAAAGTTTTCACCAACTCTTCCAATCCCTACACATCTTAGTCCATAAGCAAATATCATATTGGCTTCATACATTCTATTACTGGCCTTCGATGTCTTGAATGATGAGTCAACATCACAGTTTTAACATAAAATGTGCAGTGTCCAAACCAAACCTTCTCTCTTTCCATCATCTTTGACATTCACATTTCCTCCACAAAAAGAGCACTTGCAGGCTTTTCTAAGTGCCTTGGCCACCAATTACAGATCCAGAATTTCTGTCATGGTTTGTTTCTTCTGACACAATACCTATCCCAAGCTTTAGTTTACATGCACTGTGTGACAAGCTAATATTTGCATCTTAGGCCTGACGCTAATCTCAACATCAGCTTTTCGCTTTATATTGGAAATATGGGACTTACTACATTTTTTAAATGCTTTACCATGCAAAGACGGTGGAAAACGATCAATATATTCAACTTTACACAAATAGTAAAACAATAAATCCAACTTCACTCAAATTCCACTATACAGCACAAAACTTGTTTACAAAGCTCCACAACCTTCTATACCACTCTGCTTGGACCACAAAATGGCTCCACAGCCTTCTATACAGCAATACTATGTTGTATACAAAAAATCACAGCCGTCAATTTTCCAGGTTCACAGGCCAAATTGAGCAAGAAAATTTTTACTCCACTGGTACCTTGAAAAGTGAGCAGGTGCGTTACACTTTTAACTTTTTTATATCATTTGAAGTTCGAATTTCAAAGAAAAAATTGGGTTTATAATAAGTGTGATGTGCGTACTGCAAGACCTTCGGTACATACACCATCAGATTATTTGACTTGTCGCTCTAACGAAGTAGGCAAGTTTCAGCAATATGTCTCGTGGTCTTATCGTGGCGTGTTTATCTTCTGCCGTTAGGTCAGACGATAGAAATGCCACTTGCACGCTTAGAGTAGCTGATTGACGGTGACCAGCTTTAAGCAGAACTTGATTAATTTTCACACACATTTATTAAAATAATAAAAAATATAGACATTACGTGACTTGATTCTGGATGCTTTTTACAATGGACAACCTGAAGTTCCTTTGGTCTTGGTACGTTAATCTTATTCTCACATATCTCTGATACTTGACAAAGTGTCTATACATTTCTCTTCATGGCTATATACAGGAATATGATAATCTTACTAGGCGCAGACTGAAACTTGACTATAGACTGGTACAGACAAACGCAGACTAATGCAGACTAATGCAGACTGACTAATCGGAGGCCTGTACACTCGTTATAATACTTCGAGCGTTCAGGTATCACTGCGCGAGTGTGATCCGCGAGGAGAAAAGGTTCTACGTTAACAGCAATCTAATTGGCTGCGTTACATATTAATACGCGGATCGGCAGTAGCAGAATTTGGTCCATCGCTAAGACAGCGCCATCTCGCAGTGCGGAGACGGACGAGCGCTGCGCCTGCGCTGTTGTGCTTAGCGGGGCGCGCTCTAGTGGGAAAGTTGTGTATGCGCTGACTACGCGGAACTATGTATACAACATACACGAATATGTAATAAACAATGGGGTTTCTTATTTTAAAAACGCAGTTCATAGCCGTTTGACCTATGGCAGCACCATCTAACGAGCCAGCCATAGCGCCATCTGGTTTCCCCCTTCAAGCTAGACAAGTTTCGTCTTTGTAGTTTTTTCGTTTGACGCTTGTTTCGTGAGATAGTTGGACCGGTCACGATCAATGGACCGCCCTGTATACATATATATTACAAACACACTGTCATTATTATAATGAACAGAACCCACAGTGAAATGGACCTGTATAGAGAGGAGTGAATCAAGAAATAATCCAGCTGAACGGCAACCTGAATAAGTAAATAAGCCAAGAGCACTGTGAGCTGAATCAGTGAGTGAGCCAAGAACCCAAAGGACCAAGAGACTCTTGGTGCACATTGCAATCCACTCCTTACAGAATTTGGAGTGGTAGGGGAGTGGTGAGAGGATCCCGGGAAATGATACAGTTGTGAACCAAGAGTAGGGAGATCGGGATGACACCTGAATGACATGTGATCCACTCCCAGCTGAGTCAGGAGCAGTGAGCTTTCGTAATCCATTTCCCTGCAGCTCGCTTAACACTTTCCTTCCTGTGATCTAGCGACACAAAAACTACAGTGATAACGGTTGCTAAATGTGTCTTGAGCATCTGTGGGCAAAGCCACAGGTAAAGAACTACTCCTAAACTCCTGGATCGATTTCAGCCAAACTTGGTACACATATTACTTACTATATGGAAAGATATACTGTGGGGTAAGAACCAGCAGCATCCTATTGGGGTAGAGCTGGTAACATAAAGAGTGGGGAGGACTTGGACGGACAGAGAGAGGGAAGGAGAACATGGACACAGATATGGGGAGAAGAAGATGATCAGAGAGAGTGACAGGAGGGAATTGGATGGAGAAAGGGAAAATGAGGAGAGGGACAGAGAGAAGAAGGAAGATGAGATGGAGAGAAGGAGGGGGAGAAGGAGAGGGGCAGATAGGGGGAAGAGGCAGAGTGGGTGAAGAGGAGAAATATGGGGCAGGAAGAAATGGACTCAAAGGGGGGGGGAGGGTATGGGCAGATGGACAGAGAGGGAAGGAGCAGATGGTCAGAGGAGAGAGGAGCAATAAGCAGAGAGATTGTTTTGAAGCGGATGGAAAGAGTAGTAGGTGGACATTGAGAGAGGCGGAAGTAGATAAACAAAAGAATCTTGGTTGGAGGAGGTAGACAGAGAGAGGGGGGAGAAGGAGATGGACAGAAAGGAAGGTAGACGACAGGAGCAGTGAGAGGGAACAATTCCAGATTCTTAGCTAGCTAATTATAAAAGAAAGCTTTGCGTAGTTTCTTGCAGCATTTTCTTGAATGCAAATGAAAAATAAATGAGAAAATGAATTACTCAACCTAGTTTAGACAGTTTCAAAAAACTGTCCACGCAAATTTTTGCTGTTTCTTAGTTTCACTGAGCCTTGAGTGCATCATTTCAAGACAGAAACGAAACTGCAATGAACCCGGTAGACGGTGCTGTTGTTAAGGACCTGTCTTCCCGGGAAGTGAAAGGTAATTTCCTTACTGAGGGACGAAGTCATAACATCTGAATATTACGCAAGTCTCCTGGTCCGAAAAGTTGAACTAAGGCATCACAACTCATAAGGTCAGTGCTTTGTAGTGGGATTGCTGAGTCGTTTTGTGTGTTAGTTAATGGATCAGCCCGCCCACTCACCTGCTTCAGCTCTCTGACTTGCAGTTGTCCCACATTTACATTAGTTTATGGCAAACACTTCACTCCAATCAAGAGGCAATGGCGTCGCGTAGTTTGGTAGGTGACGGACCTCTCAGATTGAATGCACTAACTACACAAGCATTGGACATAATGTGCTGACTTGAACAGGCAAAGGACCTTCGGCCTAGAAAACGCAGTCATTCACTGGAAGGGTGTGTTTATTTTAGCCTCATAGATGCTGGCCTATTATAGTGTTACACTATCTTGTAATCAAACTGCATTATTTAAAATATTTCGTGTCGAACGTGATTCACATAAATTGCAAGTATCAACACTATAAAAAGATAGTCCCCAACAGTTAAATATTTGATAATGCCCAAAACAGCAAAATAACTGATCATTCAAAATTATAGGCACAGTTTAAAATATAAATTTTAGACTTAAAGCTGCCGGCCGTTGTGGTCGAGCGGTTCTAGGCGCTTCAGACCGGGACCGCGCGACCGCTACGGTCGCAGGTTCGAATCCTGCCTGGGCCATGGATGTGTGTGATGTCCTTAGGTTAGTTAGGTTTAAGTAGTTCTAAGTTCTGGGGGCTGATGACCTCAGATGTTAAGTCCCATAGTGCTTAGAGCCATTTAAACCATTTTTTAGAGTTAAAGCTAAATATGAATTGTGAAAGTTCACAACAGACAGAAATGGAATGTGTATGATGTAAAAATTACTGTTGTTAATTTGTTGTGAGTAAGACTGAAAATAAAATTTTGCTAGCAGGGAAAAAGTGACAGTTGACACACAAAAACAAATGTTTAAAGGTAGACACTGTCAGGTTATAACTAACCCAGAGACCATTATATTGCCATCAGAATAGACAACAAAGTTAAGCCTTCCAGTTGACCCAAATGTGGTTTTATGCACTTCACGAAACTAGGTGGACACGGCTAAACAAACATAGAGTGCACTTTAGAGACAATTATTAAAGGACCGCAGTTATGGCAGTATAAAAAAATGGTTTAAATGGCTCTAAGCACTATGGGACTTAATATCTGAGGTCATCAGTCCCTTAGACTTAGAACTACTTAAACCTAACTAACCTAAGGACATCACACATGTCCATGCCCGAGGCAGGATTCGAACCTGCGACTGTAGCCGCAGCGCGGTTCCGGACTGAAGCGCCTAGAACCGCTCGGCCACAACGGCCGGCTTATGGCAGTAAACATTTAGATCTCGAACCACATGTAGTATGCAGTGATAGGTCAATCAATGTAGCGATAAACATGTCCTGAATGTACGGGAATGGTGTCAGTTCCTGTAAAACTTGCTGATTACGAGCCTCGTCCTGCTGAAAGATGTTCCCACATTTTGGAATACAAGTATGGGAAATGTGTGCAGGAAATTTACCGTGACGGATGCCGGAAATCTTGGCCCGTCTTACAACATGAAGCTCTCTCATTCAGAGAAGGGTTTTACTTAAGCTAACAACAGTCGTCGGAGCTTACACAAAGAAATAAAGCTAACAAAGGTTGTTGGAACTTACATATATTAGAGAAACCAACAATAGTTGTGGAACTACAGCCGACAGTGAAGCAAATAGTGTTTGTGGGAACTTAAAAGTACTAGTGAAGGTAACAACGGTCGTGGGGGCTTGCAAATATTGTCACTGAGAAAGTAGATTCGAAAGCTTATGCAGATCCCTGACAGCTAGGAGCGCTGTTGCCAGCTTTCAGTTGCGAAGCTCTGACGGCCGTAGGTGAGACAATAGCCTTCTATACTGCTGCGACATCACTGTGTTACCATGCAGAATTATGAATCGCGTTACTTGATTGACTGAGATTGTCACGCGAAGTTGCCATACCCAGGCAACTGCAACTGGAGGGACCATCCAACTTAAGTTGCCTCGACTATAGTCAAGCTAACAATGGTCATGAGAGCTTATTCATCTTAGTGAATCTAACAATTGTTTTGTGAACGTGCACGTACTAGTGAATCTAATAACGTTCATTAGGGATTACACATATTAGCGAAGCCAGCCGGGTTGCCGGAGTTTACAAATACATGTTCACTGGGGCTTACAAATACTACTGAAGCTAACAATAGTCGTGGGAACATAAACATAAAAGTGTTGCAAACAACAGTTTTGAGAGCTTACACATACTAAACACAAATTCTAGTGTGGTCATGAAAATTGTCCCACAATGGCCATCTCAAATATATAGGGTATCATATGAAATGTATATCAGTCTTGATGGATTTTGTGGCTCTCCCATACTCCCTCATTTTGTTAAACACCGTACCTATTCAGTGCATCTATTACCATAAAACAATTTAGATGCAACGTCAGTGTGACCAAAGCCTGCTGTATTGTGTAGAAGTGTCACGAACTACTACTGTTTAGTGTGTGTTATATTACAACTTATTGTTGATCGAGCATCGCTTGATACAAAGTCTGTCAGCTGATACTCAGCACATTCAAATGTAATGCAAGATAAGCGTTAATATCCAAGAACCCCCAATATTTATAAAATGTATACCCTTGCTTATGTATCTGACGGCTACTTACGACTGAAGAACGTCCTATGTCTGTTGTTGTTGTTGTTTTTGGTCTCTTCATTATGCTGACGTTTGTCTATCTTGTGCAAGCCTCTTCGTCTCTGCATACCTGCTGCAGCCTATATTCATTTGAACCTCATAGTGACAATGGAATGAAAAGTCTATGGAGAACAGATAATGGATGCATAGTAAACCGAAGAAAAACGAAGCAGGCGAAGTTCGGGAAGTTTGCTACTTTAATCTCTAAATAGCACGTAATGTACGAGGCAAAGAGGTCATAAAAATAAAAGTGACACAGAGAAAGAGGTCGTTCCCGATCAAACTATGTCTACTGCTATCAAATATAAGCTTTAATCCTAAGGAGAAATTTTTGAGAATGTACTCCTGTATGATAATGAATCTTGAGCTGTTTAACACTGGCGAAGTGCCTGCTATGACGGTATCTCGTACGGAAAGGAAGAGCAGATAATGCTACTGAAGACTCGCGTGCGAGCATTTCCTTGAGATCTTACTTGTGATGGCATTCAAGCAGCCAAAGGTGTTGTCTATTGTTGCAAACGAATGCGAAGATAGGAACATACGGAAAACATTGACAAGAGGAAGCGACAAGATGATAGGATATGTGTTAAGGCATCAGGGAATAGCCCCCTTGGCACTAGAGAGAGCTGCAGAGGGTAAAAACTGTATGGAAAGACAGAGACTGGAGTGCATCGGACAAATAATAAAGACGTACGGTGCAAGTGCTACTCTGAGATGAAAATATTGGCATAACGGAGGAATTCGCGGCAGGCCGTCAGAAGAATAAAAAAAAAAGTGGATTCGAACCTTGCTCTCCCTCAACAATTTTAGACCCTCCTGTCCCCACCCCCATACCGACACACACATACTCTCCTGCATTACCAAACAGATGCCATCGGATCTGTTCTATCACCCGATCCCTTTTCTTCGGCAAGTTGTGCAGTAAATTCCTTTTCTCCCCAGATCTGTTCAGGACTTCGAATTAGTTATTCAATCAATCACTTTCTTCTTCATTATTCTTCTATAGCCCTTTACGTCAAAAGCTCCCAGTCTCTTCTGATCCAAACCGTTAATCGTCCACGTTTCATTTCTATACAGCACTACACTCCAAACAAATACCTTCAGAAAAAACTTCCTAACACTTAAATTTATATTCAACAGTAACAAATTTCTGTTTTTCGGAATTGTTTTTCTTGTCTCTGGTCATCGGCATTTTATATCCTGTCTACCTCGATCAATGACAGTTTTACTTTGCTGCGCAGATAGCAAAACTCATCACCTATTTTTAGAGTCTCATTTTCTTATTTTTTTTCCCTCGGCAACGCCTGATTCAATTAGGCTGCTTTCTATTATTTTTGTTTTAGTTTCGTTGATATTTATCTTATTACTTGTTTACAAGACATGGTCCATTTCGTTCAGCTCCTTTTCCAAGTTATTTTCCATTTCCGTCATACGTCGAGTCCTGCGGAAGAGGAATCCCAGAGAGATACTGCGGAAATACAATTCATCGATTAGCGTGCATGCTTATTAGATATGATTAACGAAAGAGACAGAATATTCAAGAGCAGAACTACACGACTCGTCAAAGACTTAAAGGACTATTTCCTTAGTCTTAGAGAATAAAAAAAGTGCTGACTTGAGTCTAGTGATGATGAGAATCATGATTTCAGGTACGGGGATTCAGTGTCGAGACTATTCGCGCACTTGAATAAGAACGAGCGACGAATGTAAATGAGATATCTGAACTTCATACATTTACAAGGAAACACGTAGATGCTTATCATTCATACTGAAGATTTTCTTTGGTTTGTGTGGTTTGCGATTGCGTGTGACCTTTCACTATTAAAAATTAAGCTCACACATCTACAACAATCGTATATCTGTTTACTGGACCTGCTTACGGGCCCGCATCTCGTGGTCGTGCGGTAGCGTTCTCGCTTCCCACGCACGGGTTCCCGGGTTCGATTCCCGGCGGGGTCAGGGATTTTCTCTGCCTCGTGATGGCTGGGTGTTGTGTGCTGTCCGTAGGTTAGTTAGGTTTAAGTAGTTCTAAGTTCTAGGGGACTTATGACCACAGCAGTTGAGTCCCATAGTGCTCAGAGCCATTTGAACCAACCTGCTTAAGGCTCCGTAAGGTTCAAATGGCACTATGGAAGTTAACTTCTGAGGTCATCAGTCCCCTAGAACTTAGAACTACTTAAACCTAACTAACCTAAGGACATCACACACAACCATGCCCGAGGCAGTATTCGAACCTGCGACCGTAGCGGTCGCGCGGTTCCAGACTGTAGCGCCTAGAAGCGCTAGGCCACCCCGGCCGGCGCTCCGTAAGGGCTATGACTACACTGTTCTTAGGTTACAGTCGTCCCACCCACAACTACCCATGCGGAACGGTCAAAACACGAGAATGCTGGCCTGAACATATAGTTACCGTTCCAGTGATTACTTCCTTAACACCACCAATGATCTGCAGTCATCATTGTAGCCCGGGTAATATTGCCATCTCTGAAGATACAGCTAAATAAGCAGCTGGTTTCCCTGCACCTCGAGTAGCCGAGCTGATTCAAGGTACTTGTCACCTCAAACAAAGGACTTTTCGGTACGCATGCGGTTGCATGCACTACTAAATATTTTCGAAAACGCCGCGCATAAAAACGGGAATTTCCAGGGCCTCATATCTCGGGTTCTATTGGTGACAGAAAGGTATGGTTGGGTATTTTGGATAGCCTTTGGGTAAGGGACAATTTGAATACCCAAGAGAAGGATAGTCTTACTGTAGCTACCCTACAGCACGGGGTCAAAGCTGAGATATTACACACTTCCTCCAGGTTAGGCAAATGAAGCAAATCGGTAGTCCCGTTTTGAATTAGAAGTGGTCTACGATGCGCCTTAAGGGGCTTATAGAGGTACCATTTAGTCCATGGGCGGTTCCTGAGAAAACTCGAAAAACATCATTTTTAAGTATCAAGACAAGCCGCGGAGTCCAGACGGTTGTACACAGTAAATGTCTATAAGTTTTACGACATATTCTTAAGATCCCGATCTCGAATAAACTTTAAAATTTACTTGATTCCTTTACCTGTTTTCGAGACACTGAGGTTCAATTTACCCCACTTTTAGACGTAAAATACACACGTAGAATCCAGTGTGAGGTGAAAACAAAGTTCATAAAGCGACATAGCACTGGGATGCTTTAAAACGTCTTCATTATCATCAGACGGATTCTGGATACCGCATGTTGTAGTACGAAGCACATGCAAAAGTTTTGCGCACGTAAAATCCGGTCTGAGGTGTAAAATTAGTTTTGCGTTACTTCAATTTCACTTAAGTAAGCATCAAAATTTTACTGGCCCATAAAGTTCTTTTCATATGAATGACATGCTCTGCTGTAGCAGGTAAAAAAGGGAACCAGTGGGAAAATTGCTCCCATAGAAGCCCAAAGAGAGCAAATGTTCATTTATTTATTACGAGAATCTGGCTTAAAAATGGGGTACTAGCTGCCTCATTCTGTCTTCCTTAGCACCTTTAAAAATCTTCCCAAAACGTTTGGTATGCGAACATATTGGCACTTTTTTTTTGTTAAGAGAAGGAGACAGTAGCAGTGGGGAAGAGACGGAAAAGTAATACATACTGGAAGAAAGGAGAGAGTGGTAGAGGTATAGAAAGAGCGAAAAATATAATGGCAGAGTGAGAGAAAGAGAGGTACGCAGTGGCAGTGGAACATAGTTGACAGTGACAGAACAGTGCTAGGAGAAGGGTGAAGGGGACAGTGCCAGTGGGAGAGGAATGAAGAGAAGGAGTAAGTGCAAGTGGATGAGAGACAGTGTTAATAATAAACAGAGTTTATGAAAATGAAAAAGAGGAAGAGAGAGATAATGGCAGCGAGAAGAGACAGCAGCAGTTGGAAGGAATTAATGAGATAGTAGCAGTAAGAGAGAACAAAAGGAAGATGGTGACAGTGAGAGAAAGCAGTATTAATCGGTCAGAACGAAGGAGACTGGCTGGGAGACGGGGTACAGTAACAGTTAAAAAAAAGCACTCCGTCTTCAGGCCGCAAGCGGCCCATCGGGACTATCCGACCGCCGTATCATCCTCATGAAGGATGCGGATAGGAGGGGCGTGTGGTCAGCACACCGCTCTCCCGGTCGTTATGATGGTTTTCTTTGACCGGAGCCGCTACTATTCGGTCGAGTAGCTCCTCAATTGGCATCACGAGGCTGTGTGCACCCCGAAAAATGGCAACAACGCATGGCGGCTGGATGATCACCCATCCAAGTGCCGGCCACGCCCGACAGCGCTTAACTTCGGTGATCTCACGGGAACCGGTGTATCCACTGTGGCAAGGCCGTTGCCCACAGTAACAGTTAGAGAGACAGAAATAGATAATGACAATGAGAATGGGCAAGTGGGGGTGGATGGGTATCAGCTACTTACGGCCATGGACTAGTGGGTGTGTGCGTGTTAGTTATCGGAGTTGTGTAAGGTGTGAGCTGCATATTAAAACGAGAGAGAGTATCTTCGCATGTCAAATTCATAGGGAAAATTTCTTAGGGTGCTACAGGAGGTAGACTTAAGCTGCTGGTACCCCACTTTCCAATGAGTCGTTCTTTAGTCAAGAGCATATTCGCCTTTTTGTGTTACTATAGAAGTATTTTTCCGCCGGTTTCTGCATGACTGAAAAATTCAGTAAACATCACACAGCGTACTACAGCTTACTGCTCCGTTGTTTACACGCACTGTCCCCTGATGGCGTCCTGAGATTTATGATTAACATAATGCGGCGCATCAGTCACGTATGTCACACATATCCAGATATGCACAGCTCACTGCTGGTTTCTCTCTACCCAATGGTATCGGGCGACTTTCGTGAGCAGAAGTGAGGAACGGACCTCTGTAATTCTATTGCAAATTTCCATGTAATGTGATTCATTCCAGTATATACATTCTGCCAACGGAATGAGTCGGGGTATTTCCATGTGTTACAATTCTCTCCAATACAGGGTGAGGCAGTGAAACGGCACGATTTTGTAAAACCACCAAAGATTTATTTACAAGTAAAATCATAATAGTTGAACATGGATCTCCAGTACAAGAGTGGAAATTAAAGATTTAACTTAAAAACAATCATTTTTTAAATATGGTGTCAGTGAGGTGTCGTCCTTGGTTTTGCACACATTGTCTAAGCCTGAGATGAAATTGTCCCATGACGTTTCGTAGCATCTGTACTGGAATGTTGTTAATTTCCTGTCGAATTCGCTCCTTCAGGTCTTCTTTTGTTCTTGGTGGATTTTCCTGGAAGACTTTGCACTTGAGGTAGCCCCAAAGAAAAAAGTCTGGTGCCGTCAGATCTGGTGAACGGGCAGGCCAGGGGAAATCGCCATTCCTGCTGATTAGACGTCGTGGAAATGCAAGTCTGAGCAATTCCATTGAGACATTAGCAGTATGGCTTGTTGCACCATCTTGCTGGAAGAGTGTTTCAGCATCTGGATCATGTCGATCAATTCCAGGCAGACCAAAAATGGTCAACATGTCAGCATAACGTCCAGAGTTTACCGTCACTGTGTTGCCATCTTCATCTTCAAAAAAATAGGGCCCCACGATTCCACGAGATGACATTGCACACCAGACTGTTACTTTTTCAGAATGGAGAGGTTTTTCATGAAGTTCGTGCGGGTTATCTGAGGACCAATATCTGAAGTTTTGCTTATTTACGTACCCACTAAGATGAAAGTGGGCTTCATCACTCATCCATAAGTTATGCACTCTTTCTTCATTTCGTTCTATAACGTTAAGCATTGACTGGTAAAAGCGTATACGGTTATTGTAGTCATTAGGTTTAAGGGCTTGCACTACCTGAATTTTGTATGGATGATAGTGAAGGTCACTCTTCAAAATCCGTCTTACTGATCGATTGCTGAGACCAAGTTCTGCGCTGTGCCGTCTCGCGGATTTTCGCGGACTTCGTCCCAACGCTTCGCGCACACGATTAATGTTCTCGGGTGTCCGGATTGTTTTTGTGCTGCCGCCTCTTTTCTTTGTTGTGCTAGCAGTAGCTTCAAAGGTTTTAACCCAAAGGAGAATGGCTTTCCTTGATGGCACGGGAGCCCGTGGCGGCAGGTTGAATTCACGACGAAAGGCGCGTTGAGCACCAACCACACTATCCGCGTTTTTGTAATATGCCTTTACGGCATATGCACGTTGCGCACTCGACCAACGCTCCATGGCTACTGAAACTTCCACCACTCTAGACGCCCAAGGTCACTTCCCCCACTCTCGCAACCCCCCTCCGCGCCCGACAACCACTATCGAAATCGTGCCGTTTCACTGCCTCACCCTGTATAATCATTCGTCAATGAACTGAGACGGGGCAGCGTTGATGTCCTACGGTAATTCCAGTACAATAAATTGAAAAATATTGTGTCATTTGCCGCACCAGGTGACTCCGCATCTATTGCATCGTGACGTTTTCGACTGCTGTTCGAAATGTGGTTTCCTGTAGAGGAGTATGTTACCACTGCCTTTAAGTCGGAGAGGCGATACGGCTACTAAGTCGGGTTACGTTGCGTCCCCCCCATATCGGAGTTGCTGCTCATGTCACACATAGTGATAAGGCAGACGCAGTGCTCCACTACCTCTGAGTCTGTTGTGCGTCGTTTCCCACCCAGCTGCCACTCACCCAGCCTCGTTCCACAGCGTACACAGGCTCTTATTATTGTCACCTATTCTCGCCAGTTGACTGCTGTGTTGTCCCGTGAACTCGACTGCCCCCTAAATGAGGACACGAATCTGCGTCTGTGCAGGCGACCTAACGCTCTCCTGGTGAGTAGATTATAGAGACCGGTATAGAGCGCGCTGGCTATCTCTCGCCTCACGGATGACTGCCGTCGGGGTTATCGAGTGCCCTCACCACGCTTTTGACCCGCCGCTGCCTCCCTACAGAGCCCTCTGCATATAAATTAGAGCCCACCAGTTAAATCTTCGACGTAATTATTTCCACTTTTACATAACACAGAATAAAGAAAGATGCCAGGCTTAGATTCTTTAATTTAAGTCCACAAGGGCTTACTGAAAAATAATCTCCAAATTTTTATATGAAAACTGAAAGATTTTCAAATAAAATAAACATTATTAACGTTCTAAATATTTATTCCTCATGTCTAATGTTGTGACTGTCAATTCCCAATTTTTCACAAACACAACTTTTATCGAGGTAAGTTCACAAGTTTGATGACTGAACAACAAAGGAAAAGGTAACAAAAGCGATGCCAGTAAAAGTCTCCTAATTGAGGCAAACAAAAGTTCACTTTTAATTTTCCATACTCATACACACACACACACACACATTAGGAAGAGTCCAATTCAGAGACGAAGACGAAACCTTCAGCGGTCGAAGTACACGAAGTCGGCATCCAGAGTGAACTGCACTTTGGGGCTGGTTCTAGCCCCTAAACAGCTGTCTCCAGCCAGTCAGGTTTTGGCGTAGTGATACTTCCTGCAGGCCATGGCTCGAGCTCCCCCTGCAGGAAGTAGTGCTCGGAATGTCTGTTTCCATTATCTTGTATGTAAATAGCCAGTGTTTACCATGGTGCTTTTGGTACGCCTTGTACATAGACATCCTTGTCCTCTGTGGTGTAATATGGGTTGTCGGCCCTCAGGGGCTACATTGGCTCCGGCATAACATCTACATATTTATTTCTCAACATCGTCGCCCTGGCGACAAAAACATTTCTCTCAACGATAGACGAGTTTGCTGATACCGTCACGGCAGAATGTTTGACTCTGTTGACGGAAATCACAACCTCACCTTTGCCTGCCCCACTTCATCACCAACAAAGTAAAATCCTCGAAGGTGTCCTATAAGTTTTGGAAACAGATGAAAATCAGATAGAGCCAAGTCCGGACTGTATGGATGAGATCGGTGACAGTGACAAGGCGTCGGATTGTTGCAAATGTCGCAACACTTGTGCGTGGTCTGGCATTGTCATAGTAAAGGAGAGGGCGTTCCATGTGTGGACGAACTCTTCAAATTGTAAACTCGTTTATAGCACGCTGTTTCCCACACGCCGACGTACAATATGTTACACGCTACAATTCGGGACCCTCTAGTGGAAGAGGGCATAAAGAATGAAGATGTAGAATGTGAATGACGTTTTATTTAAAAATCTTTAAGAGAAGCATACGAACACCACATATGAATTGTGTGATTTATACAGTCAGTTATACAAGAAAGTGTACGCAATAATGTTAAATGTAACGTCCGCAGAGACATCTCTGGTAGTGGTCTCGAATCTGTACTCAATGCGCTTTTGCACATTGTATAGATAAACAGTGTGAGAGTCGAATGTTTTGTTTTGTCGATTGCAAAATATCTGAAGCGTCACGAGGCAGTGCAGTATTTATCAAAAATGCCTCTCGAGGTCTGTTAAGAAGCTTTCTGGTTCGAACGAGGCAAACTGACTGCTTCAAGAGGATAATTATCCTAAACATCGCAGCCATCTCTGTACAGCGTGGAAACCAGACAATGCTGAGTCCACTAGGGATTGGCCTGCAATGCCTCCGGATGCAAATCCGATCGGCACGTTTGGACGCATATTATGATGAAATTTAAAGGAAAGACAGTATATACTTTGAAGCAGCTGTCACATAAAATCAGGGCGATATGGAGATAGTTACCGAGAGAATATGCAGAAAATCTCATGAAAACATGCCAAAAAGGTGCCAAGCTACAATCGATAATGGTGGCGATTGGATTACCTATTAGGTAATTGTGCAATTAGTAATAATGTGTATTTTAATCTAAACATATGTTTAAAATAATGTCTTTTATTTCATACAGACACCGGCGAACACATTCTTGGGGAATTGGCTGTACATCAGCTACACATACTGCGTATGTACCGGAGCGTGCTTCACTGAATTGAAAAAGAGAACCACACTGACTGATTACGGTTTCTTCTTCTCATTCATTATCACTGGACACGGATATTTTCAGTGTTGTAAATTACCTACTTGCGACTGCTTTTTTATACTCCAACCACTGGTGATCAGTTTCAGTATGTTGATCCAAAGCGGGAAGGCAGAAGCTAGGCAGCAGGCCTGATCCTACGACGATTCAGAGCATAATTTGCTGGAAAGTCGACACTTATGGCCGTAGTTGGCTGCGTACACTCTTGCATCTTTTAAGCAACTCGTGGAGTAGCGTCTCTTTGTAACTATTTGTAATTGAACCATAACAAACCATTGCAAAATTTGCTAAAACAGTGTTCATTAAATGAAGCCCCTACCGGATTGCATTCACTCTCACTCAGTCACTGAGGAGAGGTGTGTTCCTGAGCCCGGGGCATTTGCACGCGATCTCGTTACCACGAGAATTCGATAGGACGACTTCCGTCTCCAGCACCAATGCACTAATATGCTTATGCAAGCTATTTTTCACAACTATTACGTTCACACCTCTCCACAGTGACTCATGGAGTAAGACTATGTGGCACTATTGGCAGCTATCATCTCGCCGCATGGAAACACTTAGCTCGACAGCCTCCTTAGAGCTATCTGAGAGTAGGCGGCAATGCGTCTGCATCTGCTTCCATTCTCTCCCTTGCTTTCATCCAAACTCTTCCATAACATCAACCCTCACCACAAAGATACATATGGCTCAGAGACACACTTTAATTTGTGTTTACATCTACCTATATGCTCAAAATGGCTCTGAGCACCATGGGACTTAACATCTAAGGTCATCAGTCCCCTAGACTTAGAACTACTTAAACCTAACTAACCTAAGAACATAACACACATCCATGTCCGAGGCAGGATTCGAACCTGCGATCGTAGCGGCCGCGGGGCTCCGGACTGAAGTGCCTAGATCCGCTCGGCCACAGCGGCCGCCACCTACATGCTTTGCAAACCACAGTCGAGTGCGTGGCAGAAGGAACTTAGCTTATACCACATCTCCTCGTTCCAATTGCGTATGGTGCACAGAGTAATACATACTAAAATGCCTTTGTGAGAGCTCTAATTTGTCGAGTCACGTCTTCGTGGTCCCTACAGGAGCGATAGGTGGATGGCCGAGGTATATTTATAGATTTGTAAATATTGGTTCTTGAAACTTTATAATTAGGTCAGAACCATCTGAATGCTTCCACGGCGCTTCTTGTATTAAACTGTGGATGACATCATTAATTTAGCGCTGCCAAGTAAATTAGATGCGGCGCAACACGCCTACCCCCTTTGGAAGATCCGATCCACCGGGTCGCACATTGTCAATAGTTGTGAAAAGGACAACGTATCTTGGAGATGACGCATATGTACATCAACATATACATACATTACAACCAGTTTTTCCTTCTACTTGATCAGTTTAAAATACAAAGTTCTTTGACTTAGTACCTAGCTACTTCCTACTTCCTATGGTTGACCCAGTCGACTAGTAACTGTTGTAAATGGAGCTCAGGTGGGTGGGCGGTTTTTCGCGTCAGATCAAAAAAATGGCTCTGAGCACTATGGGACTTAACAGCTGTGGTCATCAGTCCCCTAGAACTTAGAACTACTTAAACCTAACCAACCTAAGGCCATCACGCACATCCATGCCCGAGGCAGGATTCGAACTTGCGACCGTAGCATCGCGTCAAATCGATACAGGCTGCACAAAGAACAGTCAAAAACCACAATGGTACCAGAAACTGAAACACTCATTCCCACGATTCTGTGGTATTGACTACTACACATTACTACAGAGCAGATGCTCCAATACATGCGTCCTTCCTGAGTTGCTATTAGCTCACTGAACTTCCCCAGTATTGCACGCGTTGACACTACTACAGTGAGTCATCATCTAACAAATGTAGTGAACAAACTAACAAAGTAAAAGTGAAAAATTTTTTCTTCTTAACAGATTCCCTTGGCAATTAGTCTTCTAACAGTAAATCATCCTACTCAGTTGATCTCTCACGCTTAATATTCCTTATCGTCTATCCGGTGGTTTCTTCACTCGCTGTTTGCATCCCTCAGTACCTTGTCTTTGTAACAAAATTTTCTATTAGTTTTCCCAAGAAAACCACCCTTGAAACAATACTGACACATAACCCACTTATAGTGTTACCAGTACCCATTACGGTAATCTCACTTATTTTCTACACTTCAATGCTAATTACAGGTTGAATCCTTTCTGAATTGCTACGTTTCCTTGTGCCTTGCGGCTCTATATCACGCGAACTGTACCTCACGACTTTGTATGCAGTTTAACTTGGTAAAGCCCTCGGCCAAGAAAGCGAATCTTTTTCTTTTAGTAAGAGTTTTCCATGTCCTCTTTCATCACCTATTTTTAAAAATACTTTTTGATTTCGTATTCTATCCGTCCAGTTCACGTTTAACATTTTTTTCTAACACCACCTTTCAAACACTCTCTAATATTCACGTATAACATGTAGGAAATGCTGCGCTCAGACGTGCATTTTCAGGAACTTCTTCCTCAGTTTCATATCACAGAGTTCTTTTACTGACGATAGCTTTCTTCGCCAGTGTCAATTTACTTCTGATATATTCCTTGTTTAGGCCACCCTGTGTAATCTCTCCTCTAGGACAGAATAATAAACTGTCTTTTTCTGCTGCGTTTTACTACTACTGATTTTTTTTTTTTTTTTTTTTTTTTTTACAAATTAACTCTGGATACGTAAACTAACAAGTAAATTAACGCTGAACTCAATCCCCAGAGTATGTAACAGAAAACGACATTATTGAAACAGTATCGGATTCATCGTTAAATCATGTTAAGACATATGTTGTAAGAAGTGAAAACATCACAAATGACGTAGGGACGCTACTCCAAGGCGACAGCGGAGAAGATGTACCCCTAAAACGACGCTCAGTTGAGAGCTTTTGATGATAAGAGGAAGTTGGGACTGGACTTCATGAGTGAACAGTAGTGAGTCATGTGGAATTATGCGAAGGAATAAGGAGGTAATTACCAGTTTTGAGACACACTACTGAGGGCGGAAAACAGTGTTGAATAGTGAGTATATAGTAACCCTACAAGTTCGTATTTAACAATGTGCAACATAGCGAAAACATGTGGAGCAATAGTTAATAACAGTGTATGCTAACAATTAGTGCCGTAATATAACAGTGCGAAATGTAAGTAATAATGCAAAAGAAACGAGAGTGGGTCTCTCTTACTTCAATAAACCATTGGCCTACAAATTTACATCAAAAAAGGATCAACACACTCCACCAAAGCTCAACTAATCTTAAGCTAACAAAGAAATGAATCTTATTTAATGAGTTGCAGCGTAGTTCTTCAGCCGAAGAAGACACCTTCAGGAGAATGACTTGGTAATTACAGCAGACGTATTGTACTTAGCTTATCATACTAAAACAGTAGTACTGTATGTTGACCGGGGACCTAGAAACGACGGAGAGGCTCCGTCCCCGGCGCAGCCGCAGTGGTCCACAACCCCACGACGACTACCGCAGTCCTCTTCACCCCTCCGCTGCCCCATAGCGTGCTATTTTCAGCATGTTTTAGATTAAAAAACCCACTGGTGATGGTGATATTTGCCGCCGAAACTAGTTCGGGAAATAAAGAAATAAACGAATAACAAGGTGTTTTCATCAAGGCGGACTCAGTTTCTGATATTATTGTTTTTTTATGCAAACACAGACCAAATGGAAGAGTTCCAAGATAAAATTAACGAATCTGATGTAAAAAAGTCACATGCATGGCGGTTCGTCAGCAGTTGTAGCACTTATTCATTGGTGTTGTTACATCATTGGAAACAGACCTTAATTATGTATTAGATATTTTGAGCTATACTGCTGCTAATGATACTTTAAGACGTTCTAAGGCACTAACAGACAGCAGTGGTCTTGCCGATCAGTGTGCTAAATGCTTACGCCACGTATTGCTTATTTCAAATTTCAGTGTAAAGTCGCTTTTCTGAACCATTCTATGCACGATGTTACGGCTAGTTCTGACTTAGCTTACTTTGTAAATGCTCTCTCGATTTCTCCTTTGAACACGAAATACCTAAACGTTTAAGTTTTCACTTTCTTTTCAATAAATTTGTGAAACACGATGTACTACCATAATAAAAATCTCACCAAATCTACACATTTGCGGTAGCGTTGTGGATATAGCAACTGACTTGTAAACGCAAGGTTGTAAGTTGGATTCCAGACGAACTTAATTTTTTTAAATGTTTATCGAAAAAACATCCTGTGTTGTAGACTTGCGAAATGAAACCGCTACATCGTAAAAAGAAAAAAATAATTAATTAACTTGACCTTTGATACAGATAAGACAGGTACTGTTTTTAAATTCTCTTCTGGTTCTTTTTCCTAGATGCATACATTCTAAAAAATTTTACCTGTCTAAGATAAAAAATCTGTGAAAAAAAGTAACTATAGATGAATGTTTTCTTTGTGGGTACTGTAGGGAGAGAACGGGTTAGATACAGGACGACGTGGCGGTCGGAGGTTTCCGCTTTCCTGGTCCTCAGAGAACGCCAGGCAAGGTCGGAGAATACTGCTACAACTCGTGATGAAGACTCCGTCTCTCTCTTGCCCACAAAAGTACTCACAGTCGGCGTAAGACATTCTGGAAACACTTTCAGAATGAGAACGTTGCACAACAGTGGTAATATGATATCTTCTGACTAACAAAGTGGTCGCTTAGGGAACGTCTGTAACACACAAGCTAACGGCGAAACATTGCGCGGTGTTCGGACCGTGTTAGTAGCAGATTCGCCCAGTATTGTTAATTTGCGAAGTAAACACTATACACTGTATTGCTAAACACACAATTCGTTATATGAAGGCCCGGGGATCCAACACCGAATAAAAGCTCGTAAACGATATTTACCTTCTTTTTCTCAAATTACATTTTTTATTCTTGATAACTGCGATTTTAAGTTGACCTCTGCACTGAAATTTACTTCTACATGCAAACTTCTCTGACCACAAAAAGTCACAATGTCCAATCGGCATTTCTTATCTCCAACAATTACAAGAAAATATAGATGCTCCTCTTCTTTTCACAGAAAAGAGCGTTGTCGTCACAGCAAAGAGCGTTGTCGTCTCAATTGCGGTACTCGCAGCAGGAATATTAGAATTACACTACGTTATGTGGGGACTTCACAACTGCTAGTTAAATGTTAATTTTTTGTGATCTTTGGTCCGGAGACTGGTTGGAAGCAGCTCTCCATGCTACTCTATTCTGTGCAAGCTTCTTCATTTCCCAGTACTTACTGAAACTTAAATCCTTCTGAATCTGCTCGGTGTATTCATCTCTTGGTCCCCTTTTGCAATTTTTACCCTCCTTGCTGCCCTCCAATGCTAAATTTGTGAACACTTGATGCCTCAGAACATGCCCCACCAACCGGTCCCTTCTTCTTGTCAAGTTGTGCCACAAACTCCTCTTCTTCCCTATTCTCTTCAATACCTCCACATTAGTTACGTGATCTACCCATCTAATCTTAAGCATTCTTCTGTAGCACCACATTTCGAAAGCTTCTATTCTCTTCTTGTCCAAACTCTTTATCGTCCATGTTTCACTTCCATACATGGCTACACTCCATACAAATACTTTCAGAAATGACTTCCTGACATGTAAATCTATACTCGATGTTAACAAATTCCTCTTCTTCAGAAACGCTTCCCTTGCCATTGCCAGTCTACATTTTATATCCTCTCTACTTCGACCATCATCAGTTATTTTGCTCCCCAAATAGCAAAACTCCTTTACTACTTTAAGTATCTCATTTCCTAATCTAATTCCCTCAGCATCACCCGACTTAATTCGACTACATTCCATGATCCTCGTTTTGCTTTTGTTGATGTTCATCTTATATCCTCCTTTCAAGACAATGTCCATTCCGTGCAACTGCTCTTCCAAGTCCTCTGACAGAATTACAATGTCATCGGCGAACCTCAAAGTTTTTATTTCTTCTCCATGGATTTTAATACCTACTCCAAATTTTTCTTTTGTTTCCTTTACTGCTTGCTCAGTATACAGATTGAATAACATCGGGGAGGAGCTACAACCCCGTCTCACTCCCTTCCCAACCACTGCTTCCCTTTCATACCCCTCGACTCTTGTAACTGCCATCTGGTTTCTGTACAAATTGTAAATAGCCTTTCGCTCCCTGTATTTTACCCCTGCCACCTTTAGAATTTGAAAGAGAGTATTCCAGTCAACATTGTCAAAAGATTTCTCTAAGTCAACAAATGCTAGAAACGTAGGTTTGCCTTTCCTTAATCTTTCTTCTAAGATAAGGCGTAAGGTCAGTATTGCCTCACTTGTTCCAACATTTCTACAGAATCCAAACTGATCTTCCCCGAGGTCGACTTCTACCAATTTTTCCATTCGTCTGTAAAGAATTCGCATTAGTATTTTGCAGCTGTGACTTATTAAACTGATAGTTCGGTAATTTTCACATCTGTCAACACCTGCTTTCTTTGGGATTGGAATTATTATATTCTTCTTGAAGTCTGAGGGTATTTCGCCTGTCTCATACATCTTGCTCACCAGATTGTAGAGTTTTGTCATGACTGGCTCTCCCAAGGCCATCAGTAGTTCTAATGGAATGTTGTCTACTCCCGGGGCATTGTTTCGACTCAGGTCTTTCAGTGCTCTGTCAAACTCTTCACGCAGTATCGTATCTCCCATTTCATCTTCATCTACATCCTCTTCCATTTCCATAATATTGTCCTCAAGTACATCTCCCTCTATATACTCCTTCCGCCTTTCTGCTTTCCCTTCTTTGGTTAGAACTGTGTTTCCATCTGAGCTCTTGATATTCATACAAGTGGTTCTATTTTTTCCAAAGGTCTCTTTAATTTTCCTGTAGACAGTATCTATCTTACCCCTCGTGAGATAAGCCTCTACAGCCTTCCATTTGTCCTCTAGCCATCCCTGCTTAGCCATTTTGGACTTCCTGTCGATCTCATTTTTGAGACGTTTGTATTCCTTTTTGCCTGCTTCATTTACTGCATTTTTATATTTTCTCCTTTCATCAATTAAATTCAATATTTCTTCTGTTACCCAAGGATTTCTACCAGCCCTCGTCTTTTTACCTACTTGATCGTCTGCTGCCTTCACTACTTCATCCCTCAGAACTACCCATTCTTCTTCTACTATATTTCTTTCCCCCATTCATGTCAATTGTTCCCTTATGCTCTCCCTGAAACTCTCTACAACCTCTGGTTTAGTCAGTTTATCAAGGTCCCATGTCCTTAAATTCCCACCTTTTTGCAGTTTCTTCGGTTTTAATCTGCAGTTGATAACCAATAGATTGTGGTCAGAGTCCTCATCTCCCCCTGGAAATGTCTTACAATTTAAAACCTGGTTCCTAAATCTCTGTCTTACCATTATATAATCTATCTGATACCTTCTAATATCTCCAGGGTTCTTCCGTGTATACAACCTTCTTTCATGATTCTTGAACCAAGTGTTAGCTATGATTAATTTATGCTTTGTGCAAAATACTACCAGACGGCTTCCTCTTTCATTTCTTACCCCCAATCCATATTCACCTACTATGTTTCCTTCTCTCCCTTTTCCTACTCTCGAATTCCAGCCACCCATGACTATTAAATTTTCGTCTCACTTCACTACCTGAATAATCTCTTTTATCTCATCATACATTTCATCAATTTCTTCATCATCTGCAGACCTAGTTGGCATAAACACTTGTACTACTGTAGTAGGCGTGGGCTTCGTGTCTATCTTGGCCACAATAATGCGTTCACTATGCTCTTTGTAGTAGCTTACCCGGACTCCTACTTTTTTATTCATTATTAAGCCTACTCCAGCATTACCCCTATTTGATTTTGTATTTATAACCCTGTATTCACCTGAACAAAAGTCTTGTTCCTCCTGCCATGGCGCAGTGGTTAGACACTGGACTCGCATTCTGGAGGACGACGGTTCAATTCCGCGTCCGGCCATCCTGATTTAGTTTTCCGTGATTTCCCTAAGTCGCTCCAGACAAATGCCGGGATGGTTCCTCTGTAAGGGCACGGCCGACTTCCTTTCCCATCCTTCCCTAATCCGATGAGACCGATGACCACGCTGTCTGGTCTCCTTCCCCAAACAACCAACCAACCTCCTGTCACCGAACTTCACTAATTCCCACTATATCTAACTTTAACCTATCCATTTCCCTTTTTAAATTTTCTAACCTACCTGCCCGATTAAGGGATCTGACATTCTACGCTCCGATCCGTAGAACGCCAGTTTTCTTTCTCGTGGTAACGACGTCCTCTTGAGTAGTTCCCTCCTGGAGATCCGAATGGGGGACTATTTTACCTCCGGAATACTTTACCCAAGAGGACGCCATCATCATTTAACCATGCAGTTAAGCTGCATGCCCTCGGGAAAAATTACGGCTGTAGTTTCCCCTTGATTTCAGCCGTTCGCAGTACCAGCACAGCAAGGCCGTTTTGGTTAGTGTTACAAGGGCAGATCAGTCAATCATCCAGACTGTTGCCCCTGCAACTACTGAAAAGGCTGCTGCCCCTCTTCAGGAACCACACGTTTGTCTGGCCTCTCAACAGAAATCTCTCCGTTGTGGTTGCACCTACGGTACGGCCATCTGTATCGCTGAGGCACGCAAGCCTCCCCACCAACGGCAAGGTCCATGGTTCAGGAGCGGTGGGGGGGGTAGTTAAATGTATTCAATACAAAGTCTGCTATTGTGGGCTCTGCTCGCCTTCCTTCAGTTTCTAAATGCTAAAATCTCTTTCATAGTGAGTAATGAAGTAAATGGTGGAATGTCTCTCCTCATCCGCCTCTCAACAACGGAGCGCGAAGTCTCATTCGTACGTGTTTTTTTTTTTTTTTTTTACGTGTAAGGTGAAAATGGCTAAAACTGCGTCACGTTCTCTTTTAGAAACAAAGAAGAGGAACAACCTTAAAAAGCGTTAAAAAACTGATAATTCTCGATGTTTTTGAGAATTTATCGAAAAAAAATATGTCTCTACCGGTAAAGGAACTTAGCAAAGGCATTCGAGTTTACCAGTGTTTCTGTGACAAGGGTAATGTGTGGGCGTAAAGAAAGACGCAGAACGGATAAGTTGTCAGATCCAGGAAAGACAAGAAAAAGTAAATCGTGTGTTTTAGTAAAATGTGACGATTTCGTTCAAAATGCTGCACGTTCAAAGATGCACTCATTTTCTTCAGGAACGAAATGCCTACAAGAAACAAGGTACTTCCAGGTGCACATACTGACGACGACTTGCCTACTTTTAAAAGAACAACATTTTATAATCTGATGAAAGATATAGGTTTGCAGTTCAAAAGTAGGAAACGAAATAGTGGAATTATAGATAGGCGTTATCTCCGGCAGATTCAACAGGTCAGACGCGAAAAATGAAAGATTTACTTCCTTTATGAAACACGTGACACAAAAAGGGTGGAGTAACAAAACAGTGACTGATAAGAGACAAACATTTGTTGCAGGTCTGTCACAGTGATCGAAAATCCGACGAGGAAAAGGAAAAAGGCGAATTATAGCGCATACAGGAAGCAACTGTGATTTTATGGAAAGTGTTGATTTGATTCTGAATCAAAAAAGATTGGAGATTATCACGAAAACATGAATGGAGAGGTGTTCCTAAAACAGTTCAAAGATATTCTATCAAAATTAGAGCCCAACAGTGTTATAATTATGGGCAATGCCTAATATCATAATGTTAAGGTTGAGCGTAGTCCACAAAAATCTTGGACGAAGGGAGACACTGTAAAGTGGCTGATGGGAAAGTGAGCACGTGTCGATCCTACTGCGATTCAGCGTGAATTACTGAAACAGGTTGAAGCTTATGCTGTAGATCAGTAGATTATTAATGAAACGGCAAAACTGCAGGTCACAATGTCGTTACGTTACCGCAATATCACTGAAATTTGATCCACACAGAGTAGGATACGTCACTAGAAATAATACGACATGTAAGTTACCAAATGTGCTTAAATTAATGCGTTGATCTCTGTCACACATCACTGCCGAACGCTGGTGGGGTGCACAACAACACGCAATAAAAGAAGAAGACAAAATGTGGCACTTGGAAGGTTTCATAGATTGTGTTGTTGATAGGCTATCGTACTCATTAATGTTGAAGATGGCAGTTCCACTGATGAAATGTCTTCATCAGATTCAGAGATGGAAGGAGTTCAAATGTTGCCACATGATGAGTAGTACCTTAAATGGATTCAGTATTTCCTCATACAGCAAAATCTTAGCAATAAGCTCTTAAAATCACACATTGTTCTCACAGACAAATTGTACTCTGTCTATGCAAGCATTTTTATAGTGTTTTTCTAAGCTAAAATATGGTTTCTGCCTGATCCCTTAAGAAGCCGATTATCGAAGTATTACTTGCTTTCTACATAGGTTATCCTTTTCAGAATTTAAAAGACATTTCAGGTTTTATTTTTTTGTGTCGTTTGTCGATTTTATTTACTATCTGCGAGCGTAATGTTTTGTCTAATCTGCTTCCGAATGTTTTATTTCAATACTTTTGATGTGATTAAGTACAATGTTCCAGCATTTTCAAATACAAAGCAGCTGGAAACAGATTGAACCAGTCATTATTAACATTCAATTTTGGAACGTCGAACACATACAAATAAGCTTCCACACGATTACCTATAGATGTTCTCATCATAGCGAGTCTGATGGACCGACTTCCCTATTTAATTGCACTAGTAAACCGTTATGCGTTGGGTTATCTTCACTGCACAGTGCGGGCGAGCTACGCTGCCGCATAAAACAGAGGGTTATTATTGTACCAGACCATACAGAACTGAAGCTCTGTAGGAAATAAAATCCAATGATGTAGTAACGAACACGGAGGAATATGCAGCGTAATGCTTACATCAGCATTGTTCTTATGATGAACAGACTATAGGCTTCTTTTAGCGCGTCCGGGATAAGCAAGTGGGATATCTGTTCTTGTGTCTAAGTCCGTAACGTTGAGTTATGTCGTCGAATTTTTGCGTGGTCATTAAGCGACCACACAGTCGAGCATGAGTCAGTCGCTGAGATGCTCGCCGTCCTATTCATCATGTATGTGGGTGGAGTTCCACCATTTACAAATAGTTACATGATGTGGAGATTAAGTATAATATTTAAATATGAGATTGTGGGACTGCCTTGATGCAAAACGCAAAAAAGTATAATATTCTTACATCTACCACTACTGATCGCTGGTCCAGCAGTTCAGCGTGTTATCAGTTTGGTATCTGGTAAACCTCTGTTGATGTTCATCGTGGACAAAACTGTGTTGCTTCGGCTGACATTCGTGTGGACAAGAATAATAAGCAGGGGACTACAGCTTTGGAAAACATACCTCCTCGTGATAACGTCACTTACAACACTTTAATGTTGTCTGAGACTGTTTGGTCATATTCTGCCTCCACTAGTCCATGTTGCTGTTGATAAACCATTGAGTATTCACGTTTGTAGAGATCCCACGAGTTCCATGCAAATATGGAATCGATGGGTTAAGAAGGGCCATATTCGCGGACGATCTCAGCCATCCTGCGTGACAAGTGCCACACAGGACAGACATTGTTTTACACGATTCTGCGTGTGATCATACGTGCTTCAGTCAGAAAATGGGTTTCTTTACAGCGAGACCCAAATTGATATGGCCAGAATGACGACGTCTGGACCATCACGCGCCAGTTGAGAGAGGTGCGTCCAACAGCAACACTGGACACAGGACGGAGCACGTCATCTTTTCAGACAAGTGCAGATTCTGCGTACAACATCACGATGGATGTAATTCCGTGCGGAAATTCCGAGGAGAATCAACGTCCTCAGATTGGAAACTTCATGGCGATACTGGCCCAGGACCTAGTATGAAGGTATAAAGCGTACAGCGCGGTAACCTCCAGTTCGCACAGCTAGTAATTTGGACAGCAGCAGTTATATTACGGCGTGCTAATGCCGGGTGCTGTGTCCTATCCCTGAGTTTCTCATAATGTTACCTTTCAACAAGATGACGCACGACTGTATGTTGCCGACGCTGTTCTGACCTACCTCGATACAAGAGTGTGTCAGACTGTTGACTGATCAGCACCTTCTCCCGATATCTCAACCACTCAACTCGTCTGGTAATGTCGAGGGACTGGCAGGCCACTGCTTGCCAGCCACTGCGATCAATGGACTGTGGCACAGAGTGAAGCAGTATGCAATGATGTACTCGTATTTACCATCAAACCAAGTTTGACTAGACTCCATACACGGTTACAGCCGTTGTTGATGCCAGAGTTGACAACTCTGTACCCCCAACTCATAAGCAATAATTAATGATGTATGCTTCCTTCTATACTGCTTTAGAACTACAAGTAAAACTGCGTTACTTTATGTCATTCTTGGAACTGCAGTTTTAATGGCCTCCAGTGCGATTTGTTATAGAAAGTAAATTACCACAAAAACTCACACGATCGTTTTAATGTATTTATGGTCCGTTTTTAACCATTGCAAGTTTTAAAAATTTAATACTTTCTTAAACTTTGAAGACATAAATATGTATTAGACTTGAAACTTAACAACGGTAGATCATTGACTGAGTTCGAGTAAACAGGCTTTTTTGACTACCTGTCAGCTCCGTCGAACATGGGCACCTACCGCTGTTGGAAGAGTAGGTCGTAGCTAACAAGGAACCAGCATGACTGGTTCTGGCACTTCTGTAACATTCTCAGAGCCTCCTAATTAAAAACGCAAACAGAAATGAATGAGATAATAAGATAAATTAATTGCAATTTTGGATTTTCCCTTCACTTATTATTCAGGAAGTAAACTTCACAATGTTTCAGGTTTCTAGGACAACCTGTCTCTTAGTGACTTTGGTGATACATCTTTGTTATTGAATTATCTGAGACTATTCCTTCTAAACGAAAGAAGGAAAGACGATCGCGTTTTACGTCCCGTCGGCATTCAGGTCATAAAAGGCCTAATACAACCTCAGATTACAGACCGACGAAGAAGGAAATCACGCGTGTTCTTTCAAAAATGCCGTCTCAGCACCCGTTTTGAATGATTTAGGAAAATGACGGAAAATGTAAATTGAGAATGCCAGTCAGAGATTTCAACCGCCGTTCTCCCGAATACTAGTTCTGTGTCTAACCACTGAGACACCTCGCTCGGTATATGACTGTTATGGATGGTTAGAAGCAAGACAGCCTCTCAGAATGTACAGGGACGTCAAACGAAGTTTTTTTTGTGGAAGGAGGTCCAGAGTTTATTTTCCCGTAGACATAAACGTCGTCATGACCGCACGTGTAGCTAATTCAAGATGGAAGATGCAAGCACCACCTCATTCCAGAAAGACTCAGAGTTATTCCAGTATCCAGAAGTCCAGTTCAAGTATTACATACTATGGTACCTCGAGGGGTATAGGGAAAAGTTGCTATTGATGGGCCGGCTTGATTTATCTGTGGTTAATGACAAAAGGTGCATTCTAGCAGTCATTGAGTGCACCCCGTGTTATCAAAGATTCGCAGTCTTAGTGGTGAGTTGTTCCACGAAGACACAATACAACAGTGAAAAAAGTTAAGATTTGGGCTATGATCTTGTGATTGTCTACTAATGATTGAAACGTCGTAATGAAACGGTAATAGTTATTAAATTTCTCCAGCCATCATTTTGTCATATCCACAACATAAAGCTACGACAACGACTAGGTGTTTTTAAGCGATGATGTGCGAGTTGCCTTGAATGAACAACCTCGAATTTTGTTTAATCTTGTGCCTAAGTAGGCCACGATGAACAAAATTTAAGTAATGGTCTTCATTATATGTTTCTGATAGGATGTAAGAGTTTTGACAGACAGTCAAATGTGTTTTGTTTTACCTTCGAATGCGACATTTCTAGTTTTAGCGTCGTTTGTTTCGAATGCATGATACTCAGTTTCAGATTCCCAAAATGTCTTAAAAATATTGACACTTATTTATATGTGTGTAGTACTTAACAGCTATTACACTGTAGCCTATTCACAGAAACGGCCTCGCCCAATGAAGCAAACCCGTCTCCTTGATTGGGCCGATGACACATGTCTTTATTACTCAAATATTTCATTAACAGAGAATATTTATGACTTCTGTGTGCACTACCGTGAAATGCAAGAGATTATGTTCAAGTTACACTGAAAATAATGTTTGTTGCAATATCCGAAGACTTTATTACACATTTTCTTTATGTGGTCCATCAATAGGAACTATTCACTATAGATAATTATCACATTAAAAGTTGTTGACTATTTCTTATGCTGATCTCCCGCATTTTTATTCTGCATTGAAAACACTACCACCGAGACTTAATTTCAGTATCGTGTCTGGTTTTCTCAGAATGTAAATATTAGGTACAAGGCAAGTAGTTCCCTAGAAGTCTGCGACTATACCTAAAGGCGGCTAGTGTAGTTGCTCTTCCGAAACAGCATTCCATACGAGCAAACCTGTTGCTTCTTTACTTGTGGTTACTCGTACTTTTGGCTCTGTTTAAGAACAACAGATCGATGTAGCCATAGGGACGAGCCACGCACATTTGCTTTCATGCCTACAACATAAGCGCTGCAAATAATAACCCGTGTAACTGTGATTCTACAGTTAAATAGTTTAATGTTCGCTGGAATTGCGAGTTAATAAAATACACGGAAATACAGAATAAAAGTTCTATTCCAACATCTGTAATTGTTGTAGACGACAGAGAATTATTTTGAATAATTTTTATTCGAGTAAAGACATCTCAAATAAATGGGAAGTGGTCCTACGACACTCATGGAAGATACAGACAGAAAACACCCTTATCAAAAGCAGTAAAGTTACATTGAGAGCACTAAGAGAATTGTAGCAAAATCCCCAAACCAAACAGTCGTCCGCTCAAAGTTCAGAGTTCAGCATATTGATTCACAAATTAACGTAAGTGATACAAAAAAAAATAGTAACCCATATTCTGCCTGTCCTCAGTTCCGTAATATATGCGGAGAACATTCAGATCTCTCGAGAGTTAGTCCCTTCAGAAGTTAAAGTACTGTAGCAGCCGTTCACCGTCAGGAGTCAATCACCTACACCACTGAACCACACACGTTACCATAGGCAATCTGCCTTCTTCCAGCACTCGATACAAAGTGTACACAATCGCTCCCTTCAGCACTTCACTCGGAAAGTCCCGGTCTCCACTTGACTCCAGCAGTGTTCCGCCACCGTCAAATTCTCATTAGCTGAAGGCCATCCCCACCAAGCCTATATCGTTCTCAAGCTCTACACACATGATTTGACTCACATGACTACTTCCGCGCACTAAACTAATATATTATAACAATATTTAAGTAAAAGAAATGTTATAAACCTTCAGTTACATTCAAACCATTTAGAACAAAGAAAAGTAATACTTGGCTCGTAAATAAATAGCCCAGCACTCTTGGGCAAGTGCGCTCACGAACTGTCGTTAAATATAGTTTAAATAATAATTTAGGCCTGCTTGTCAGAAGTAGCTTTAGGCATTCTTTTACAGAAGTGGTGTCCGCTAACACATGTGGTTGACCACTTTTAAATTAACAATAAAAACACAACTATAATAAAAGTGAGGTATCAACGCTGCATTCATTTGCTGTGTAATTGTAGAGAATACGATGTTCTGATAAATGTTTGCATAATGAAAAAGATGTAAAAAAACGTCGTAAATCGATAAATAAAATAGATACGTAGCTTTCAGGGATGATAATTATAGTGCAATGCTATAATCTGAGATACCGTTTGTTGAAATCTAATGAAGCGATTAAAAATTGTTGATTCAGAGGTTCATTGTGTAAATGTTTATTCGCTGTGACATACACTACTGGCCATTAAAATTGCTACACCAACAAGAAATGCAGATGATAAACGAGTATTCATTGGACAAGTATATTATACTAGAACTGACATGTGATTACATTTTCAGGCAGTTTGGCTACATAGATCCTGAGAAATCAGTACCCAGAACAACCGCCTCTGGCCGAAATAACGGCCTTGATACGCCTGGGCATTGAGTCAAACAGAGCTACAGAGCTAAGATGGCGTCCACAGGTACAGCTCCCCATGCAGCTTCAACACGATACCACAGTACATCAATCGGCATAAGACGCTCTGATATGCAAATGATTAGCTTTCAGAGCATTCACACAAGTTTGGCGCCGGTGGCGCCACCTACAACGTGCTGACCTGAGGAAAGCTTCCAACCGATTTCTCATACACAAACAGCAGTTGACCGGCGTTGCCTGGTGAAACGTTGTTGTGATGCCTCGTATAAGGAGGATAAATGCGTACCATCACGTTTCCGACTTTGATAAAGGTCGGATTGTAGCCTATCGCGATTGCGGTTTATCGTATCGTGACATTGCTGCTCGCGATGGTCGAGATCAAATGACTGTTAGTAGAATATGGAATCGGCGGAGTCAGAAGGGTAACACGGAACGCCGTGCTGAATCCCAACGGCCTCGTATCACTAGCAGTCGAGATGACAGGCATGTTGTCCGCATGGCTGTAACTGATCGTGCAACCACGCCTCGATCCCGGAGTCAACAGATGGGGACGTTTGCAAGACAACAACCATCTGCACGAACAGTTCGACGGCGTTTGCAGTAGCATGGACTATCAGCTCGCATACCATGGCTGCGGTTACCCTTGACGCTGCATCACAGACAGGAGCGCCTGCGATGGTGTACTCAACAACGAACCTGGGTGCACGAATGACAAAAAGTCATTTTTTCGGATCAATCCAGATTTTGTTTACAGCATCATGATGGTCTCATCCGTGTTTGGCGACATCGCGGTGAACGCACATTGGAAGCGTGTATTCGTCATCGCCATACTGGCGTATCACCCGGCGTGATGGTATGGGGTGCCATTGGTTACATGTCTGGGTCACCTCTTGTTCGCATTGACGGCACTTTGAACAGTGGACGTTACATTTCGGATGTGTTACGACCCGTGGCTCTACCCTTCATTCGATCCCTGCGAAACCCTACATTTCAACAGGATAATGCACGACCGCATGTTGCAGGTCCTGTACGGGCCTTTCTGGATACAGAAAACGTTCGACTGCTGCCCTGGCCAGCACATTCTCCAGATCTCTCACCAATTGAAATCGTTTGGTCAATGGTGGCCGAGCAACTGGCTCGTCACAATACGCCAGTCACTACTCTTGATGAACTGTGGTATCGTGTTGAAGCTGCATGGGCAGCTGTACCTGTACACGCCATGCAAGCTGTGTTTGACTCAACGCCCAGGCGTATTAAAGCCGTTGATAGGGCCAGAGGTGGCTGCTCTGGGTACTGATTTCTAAGGATCTACGCACCCAAATTGCGTGAAAATGTACTCAGATGTCAGTTCTAGTATAATACAGGGTGATTCAAAAAGAATACCACAACTTTAAAAATGTGTATTTAATGAAAGAAACATAATATAACCTTCTGTTATACATCATTACAAAGAGTATTTAAAAAGGTTTTTTTTCACTCAAAAACAAGTTCAGAGATGTTCAATATGGCCCCCTCCAGACACTCGAACAATATCAACCCGATACTCCAACTCGTTCCACACTCTCTGTAGCATATCAGGCGTAACAGTTTGGATAGCTGCTGTTATTTCTCGTTTCAAATAATGAATGATGGCTGGGAGAGGTGGCCGAAACACCATATCCTTAACATACCCCCATAAGAAAAAATCGCAGGGGGTAAGATGAGGTCTTCTTGGAGGCCAGTGATGAAGTGCTCTGTCACGGGCTGCCTGGCGGCCGATCCATCGCCTCGGATAGTTGACGTTCAGGTAGTTACGAACAGATAAGTGCCAATGTGGTGGCGCTCCATCCTGCTGAAATATGAATTGTTGTGCTTCTTGTTCGAGCTGAGGTAACAGCCAATTCTCTAACATCTCCAGATACTGTAGTCCAGTTACAGTAGCACCTTCGAAGAAAAAGGGACCAAAAACTTTATTGGCTGAAATGGCACAGAAAACGTTCACCTTAGACCGAGTCACGTTCATACTGAGTTGTTTCCCGCGGATTCTCAGTGCCCCATATACAGACATTGTGACGGTTGACTTTCCCGTTAGTGTGGAAAGTTGCTTCATCACTAAACACAATCTTTGAAACGAAAGATTCATCTGTTTCCATTTGAGCAAGGATAAAATCACAGAAATCGATTCTTTTAATCTTATCAGCTGCAGACAGTGCTTGAACCAATTTCAGACGATAAGGTTTCATAACTAACCTTTTTCGTAGGACTTTCCATACAGTTGATTGTGAAATTTGCAGCTCTCTGCTAGCTCTGCGAGTCGATTTTCCTGGGCTGCGAACAAATGCTTGCTGGATGCGTGCTACATGTTCATCACTCGTTCTCGGCCGTCCAGAACTTTTCCCTTTGCACAAACACCCATCCTCTGTAAACTGTTTATACCAACGTTTAATACACCACCTATCAGCAGGTTTAACACCATACTTCGTTCGAAATGCAACTGTCGTCGATTCACTTCTGCCGTACTCAATAAAACAAAAAGCTTTCTGTTGAGCGGTCGCCATCTTAGCATCAACTGACGCTGACGCCTAGTCAACAGCGCCTCAAGCGAACAAATTTACAACTAAATGAAACTTTATAGCTCCCTTAATTCGCCGACAGATAGTGCTTAGCTCTGCCTTTTGTCGTTGCAGAGTTTTAAATTCCTAAAGTTGTGGTATTCTTTTTGAATCACCCTGTATATTTGTCCAATGAATACCCGTTTATCATCTGCATTTCTTCTTGACGTAGCAATTTTAATGGCCAGTAGTGTAATTCTAGGCGGCCGGTTAGCTCGGCTGTATAAGCGTTGCAGTAACCTCCACGGGGCTGAGACAAGGATAAAGTTAAGTCAGGAATCTGCCAAGACGTCTCCATTAACAAAAATATTGGCCCAAAAATTTTTCGCAGCTGGCCATTAACCTCCGGAGGCATGCGTTGGGCGGTAATGGCGGGATCAGTGACGGCGGCAGAGCGCGTGCAGCGCACCCCGCCGGCCTGTCCTCGTATGCTGTGCGCTCGTTCCCTCTTTTTATTTTTGGGGAGAGCGGAGAGAGGCGAGGAACAGAGAGGAGCTGGAGTGTCGCAGGACCGCGGGCCCTGGGCTCTGCCGCCACACAATCCCGCTGCGCGTCGTCCTGAATAAGTGATGGCTCTGCAGCTTGCATGGCGTCAACCCAAAAATGCACACCCTCCGCTGCGTCGCTTGCCCAGCGGCAAGTACAACCAACTCCACCGCCTCCGTGACCGACATATCTCTCTAGACGACATCCGACTAGATTCGGTTTGTAAATGGTGCGGGAAATCTATTATGTTTGGTCTCATTTACTGGATATGGTTATACACTTCTTATTGAATGTATTTCGTCACAATGATAGAAATTACCTGACTAAGTGGGAACGTCGCACTGTTTTAGACTCTGGCGTGGTAATACACAACTCGTACGCGCCGCTTAAGACCCTATATATTATGTGCTATGCATCCGACTGTATACACACGAGTCCTGTTCTCATACACAATCTTTCTAAAACTGTTTAGGGCATCCAAACAGAGCATTCGCCAAAATTTAATACGTACACAGTTCAGTACTCAGAGTTGTTTAATACTAACATTTTTTCCTGCCGAAATTTTGAAGTAAATATACTTTTTGAAATGAACAATTCAATATTTTTAAGGCCGTTTAACAGGTCGTGTAAATAACAGCACATTTAATATTCCTAGTGAATTTTCTAAAAAGAAAAAAAAACACGAAATGCGCTAAATCTCACACATAAATTTGTCGCTCTACGCTCTATCCGTTTTATGCTGTTTTACTAGGCGTCACCTGCCCTCCGGCTCTCGACATAACAAGTGCTAATCCCTGTCACTTTGGATCCCCCATGAACTTAGCTGTCACTAAACTGCTACGCCTAATAAAACGCTATCAAACTGGTGAGATTCAAATAAATTGTTAATTCATAATGACAGCAACAACTGGTGTATGGTGGATATTAACGCAGCTGCAATAATGTATGTCATATCAAGACTATTACATGAAAAAAGTGATCAAGACGATTTGTTTATTTATCAAATGATACAATACATAGGTCACGACAAGTATGATACTGGCCTGAAAGAAAATCTCTCTCAAATATCTGAGTACAAGAAAAGATACAAACTTAACAATCAAGGGAAGCAAACACACATTGACTTTGACTCATAAATAGTAAAGGAAAGACCGAAGTTGGATAATGGAAGTGAACCAGTGCAGTTTCATGTCTCCCAACACCACTATACATGTTCTCGCAAGTCTCATTCATCAGATGAGCGACCAAATAGCTCTAATAAAATAGAGAAGGAAGGTAGAACAGCACCATTTGCCCACGTTTTGTTACCCACTTTACCCATATTACTGTTAATTTAGCCCCACGATATCTAACTTTACTCCCATCTCTGTCCCTTCTGATGTGAACTGAATGTTTCACACTGCGTATTTCTCACCGTGACTGAGTCATTAGTTACGGCAGCAAACGGCGCGGTGCGGCTGTTAAGTCTCACCCTCACCTCGTATGCCATCAGCAGATGCAGATGTTACGCAACTGTCTCCATCGTCCATCAACGTCCGGTGTGATGTGTGCAACATCACTCAAAGGAAATGACAAATATTTGGCTCGAATCGTGGCAGGCTACAGAGTACCGAAACCTTTCTAAGTTCCACGAAATAAGCATCTGCTGTTTAGAAGTCACTTTGGACAGCAGCTCGGTCCTCTCCTAACAGTAAACAGCAAAGACATTAGGAAGTCCGAACACTGAGCCTATCCTTTCTCAAGTCCTAACACAAAAAAAATGGTTCAAATGGCTCTAAGCACTATGGGGCTTAACATCTGAGGTCATCAGTCCCCTCGACTATTCAACCTAGCTAACCTAAGGACAACACACACATCCATGCCCGAGGCAGGATTCAAACCTGCGACCGTAGCAGCTGCGCGGCTCCGGACTAAAGCTACTAGAACCGCTCGTCCACAGCGGCCGGCAAGACCTAACACAGAGCAGATGCTACTTCAAAACTGAGACTCTCCTAGCCTTGGAGCAGTGCGTCCACGTCTCGCCCGAGCCAATCACGTGGCAGACACAAGACCCAGATCCCGATCAAAATACTTTACGATAAAGTTTCACAACCCACCATCGTGTCCAACACAGAGGAGCTAATGGCAGAAAGCGCACGCGGAAATCACCTTCCTATCTCGTCACGCTGGCGTTATGTTTCTTTCGCACAGGAATGTACGCAACCACCAAAAATGTAATTCAGAGTGCTTATCTGACCCGAAATATCCGAAGAAGATGCCATTAGGCCTGGAAACTCGGTCGCCTACATTTTTCCGTCTCGGGCTTTACTAATAAAAAGCATTATCTGACGCCTACTCGTCCGACTTCCATAACAGAAAGCTAGCTCCATTTCTCTGCACTGTTCATGCGTTGTGTCTACGAGAAAGGCGGCACTGCCGCTCTGGCCGGGTGACACTACCTGCTGTTTCCGGACCCCGCAATGTTTCCGAAGCTGCCTGCACGACGCCTAGGGACATACCTGTGCGGTGCCACCCTGCCGGCCAGTTGGCACTTAGGTACTCACTTACCATTTTCTCTCGCACAGGGTGTTAAATACAACTTTGATCAGAAAGTTACTCCTCATAATATCACATGCACTTTTGGAATTCAAACAGCATGATAAAATTAATAAATTAAATTAACTGAAGAACCATTACACCTGAAACTTTAGGCCACTCATTCACTGATAGAGAGACATATCTGGAAACGGGAATGAAGTCATATAAATTCGAATGCATTTTATATAGTGAACCCGCCAATGCTTCTTAATTGCTACATGGGCATATGGGCATGGGAACTGTAATCGTATACACGTCCTAACCAGCTTCTCCCACTCTCTCTCTCTCTCCATCTCTTCCTCCCCCTCTCTTTGTCCATTTCCTCCTCTTCCCCCTCTCTTTTTCCATCTCTTCTTCCCCCCCCCCCTTCTCTCTCTCTCACTCTCTCTATCTATCTATCTATCTATCTATCTATCTCTCCCTCTCCTCCCCTCTCTCTCTGAACTTGAGCGTTGTTTATTGTTACTCCAAACTAAACCCCGATTGGGAAATGAAATTTCTTAAAATGAATAGGTAAATCGGTTGAGATCATAATATAAGTGACAGAAGAGAGACGGCAACGGTCTTGCCGCAGTGAATACAACGGTTCCCGTCAGATCACCGAAGTTAAACGCTGTCAGGTGTGGCCAGCACTTTAATGGGTGACCATCCGGGCCGCCATGCGCTGCTGCCGTTTTTCGGGGTGCACTCAGCCTCGTGATGCCAACTGAGGAGCTACTCGACCGAATAGTAGCGGCTCCGGTAACTGAAAACCATCGTAACAACCGGGAGAGCGGTGTGCTAACCACACGCCCCTCCTGATCGCATTCTCATTTAAGGATGTCACGGCGGTCGGATGGTCCCGATAGGCTACTTTAAGCCTGAAGACGGAGTGCTAGAAGAGAGACCTCTCCAGTTTCTGGATGTGTGGAAACAACACTGAACGATTTTCCGTGCCGCTGAGACTGTCTCAGGTAGCACCTCAAGAAGGCAACGAGTTACGTGGCCGACATATTGTGCCAGAGCAACACAAACATCCGGCAGTAGAACCGATTATTCCACATGTCAAGATCTCACCGGGAAAGCCTGAAGAGTTACACTAAATCACTTGTTTAACAGTTAGCGATTGGCATAAAAAATCTTATCACGTGTGGTTCGAGTCCCAGTCCAGCATTAATTTTCACATGTTGCCAGCAGGTAGAACATCTGACCCTAATACAGATGGCAGCAAGTAGTTCGTATTCAGCGAATTTATTTCGATCTACACTCCTGGAAATTGAAATAAGAACACCGTGAATTCATTGTCCCAGGAAGGGGAAACTTTATTGACACATTCCTGGGGTCAGATACATCACATGATCACACTGACAGAACCACAGGCAAATAGACACAGGCAACAGAGCATGCACAATGTCGGCACTAGTACAGTGTATATCCACCTTTCGCAGCAATGCAGGCTGCTATTCTCCCATGGAGACGATCGTAGAGATGCTGGATGTAGTCCTGTGGAACGGCTTGCCATGCCATTTCCACCTGGCGCCTCAGTTGGACCAGCGTTCGTGCTGGACGTGCAGACCGCGTGAGACGACGCTTCATCCAGTCCCAAACATGCTCAATGGGGGACAGATCCGGAGATCTTTCTGGCCAGGGTAGTTGACTTACACCTTCTAGAGCACGTTGGGTGGCACGGGATACATGCGGACGTGCATTGTCCTGTTGGAACAGCAAGTTCCCTTGCCGGTCTAGGAATGGTAGAACGATGGGTTCGATGACGGTTTGGATGTACCGTGCACTATTCAGTGTCCCCTCGACGATCACCAGTGGTGTACGGCCAGTGTAGGAGATCGCTCCCCACACCATGATGCGGGGTGTTGGCCCTGTGTGCCTCGGTCGTATGCAATCCTGATTGTGGCGCTCACCTGCACGGCGCCAAACACGCATACGACCATCATTGGCACCAAGGCAGAAGCGACTCTCATCGCTGAAGACGACACGTCTCCATTCGTCCCTCCATTCACGCCTGTCGCGACACCACTGGAGGCGGGCTGCACGATGTTGGGGCGTGAGCGGAAGACGGCCTAACGGTGTGCGGGACCGTAGCCCAGCTTCATGGAGACGGTTGCGAATGGTCCTCGCCGATACCCCAGGAGCAACAGTGTCCCTAATTTGCTGGGAAGTGGCGGTGCGGTCCCCTACGGCACTGCGTAGGATCCTACGGTCTTGGCGTGCATCCGTGCGTCGCTGCGGTCCGGTCCCAGGTCGACGGGCACGTGCACCTTCCCCCGACCACTGGCGACAACATCGATGTACTGTGGAGACCTCACGCCCCACGTGTTGAGCAATTCGGCGGTACGTCCACCCGGCCTCCCGCATGCCCACTATACGCCCTCGCTCAAAGTCCGTCAACTGCACATACGGTTCACGTCCACGCTGTCGCGGCATGCTACCAGTGTTAAAGACTGCGATGGAGCTCCGTATGCCACGGCAAACTGGCTGACACTGACGGCGGCGGTGCACAAATGCTGCGCAGCTAGCGCCATTCGACGGCCAACACCGCGGTTCCTGGTGTGTCCGCTGTGCCGTGCGTGTGATCATTGCTTGTACAGCCCTCTCACAGTGTCCGGAGCAAGTATGGTGGGTCTGACACACCGGTGTCAATGTGTTCTTTTTTCCATTTCCAGGAGTGTAATTTCGAAGGCTGTTAGTCATCATGAATGTAAATAAATAATTAAAAATGGCAGAAAAATGCCTTATCGTCAAAACAAGAAATTGGAGGCTCGCTCTAAATAATTATTCGCGTTATCCTGACTGACAGCCCTCCCACTTGCCTCCAAAGTTGTTGTTGTTGTTGTGGTCTTCAATCCTGAGTCTGGTTTGATGCAGCTCTCCATGCTGCTCTATCCTGTACAAGCTTCTTCATCTCCCACTACCTACTGCAACCTACATCCTTCTGAATCTGCTTAGTGTATTCACCTCTTGGTCTCCCTCTGCGATTTTTACCCTCCACACTGCCCTCCAATACTAAATTGGTGATCCCTTGAAGCCTCAGAACATGTCCTACCAACCGATCCCTCCTTCTAGTCAAGTTGTGCCACAAATTTCTCTTCTCCCCAATTCTATTCAATTCCTCCTCATTGGTTATGTGATCTACCCATCTAATCTTCAGCATTCTTATGTAGCACCACATTTCGAAAGCTTCTATTCTCTTCTTGTCCAAACTATTTATTCTCAACGTTTCACTTCCATACATGGCTACACTCCATACAAATACTTTCAGAAATGACTTCCTGACACATTTGTACTAGACGTTAACAAATTTCTCTTCTTCAAAAACGCTTTCCTTGCCATTGCTATTCTCTCCACTTCGACCATCATCAGTTATTTTGCTCCTCATATCGCATAACTCCTTTACTGCTTTAAGTGTCTCATTTCCTAATCTAATTCCCTCAGCATCATCCGACATAATTCGACTACATTCCATTATCCTCGTTTTGCCTTTGTTGATGTTCATCTTATATCCTCCTTTCAAGACACTGTCCATTCCATTCAACTGCTCTTCCAAGTCCTTTGCTGTCTCTGAAAGAATTACAATCCCATCGGCGAACCTCAACGTTTTTATTTCTTCTCCATGGATTTTAATACCTACTCCGAATTTTTCTTTTGTTTCCTTTATTGCTTGCTCAATATAGAGATTGAATAACATCGGGGAGAGGCTACAACCCTGTCTCACTCCCTTCCCAAACACTACTTCCCTTTCATGGCCCTCGACTCTTATAACTGCCATCTGGTTTCTGTACAAATTGTAAATAGCCTTTCGCTCCCTGTATTTTACCCCTGCCACCTTCAGAATTTGAAAGAGAGTATTCCAGTCAACATTGTCTACAAATGCTAGAAACGTAGGTTTGCCTTTCTTTAATCTTTCTTCTAAGATAAGTCGTAGGGTCAGTAGCAGCCTCCAAAGTAGCGGCGCACAATTCTGTTCCATTCTTCTCGGAGTAGCTACGAAGCATAATTTACAGTTTCATCAGCAGGTGGTGTTAACCGCTGGTAACCACTACTACCTGTTCCCTTTCTAAAGAGCTACGGCGCGATGTCTGGTAGGAGTCTCTGATTCTATAAAAATCGAAAGACTGTGTATGACTTCAGTATGATATTCACTGTTTCCGGTCGCTACCAGCATTAGCATCCAAGGATGTGCGCTAGTATGCTGGTATTGTTGTAGAGACATTGTTTTCGGATTAACTTAGCCGTGCCAAGTTTTGACTTGTGAAGTTATTTGCAATTTCTCTTTATTTTGAGGAGAAGGAGGAGGAGGAAATTAGTGTTTAACGTCCCGTCGACAACGAGGTCATTAGAGACGGAGCACAAACTCGGAGTAGGGGAGGGCCGAGAAGTAAACCGACCGTACCCTTGCAGGGGAACGATTTCGGTATTTGCTTTAAGCGGTTTATGTAACCCACGCAATACCCAAATCGGGATGGTCGGATGCGGGTCCTCCCGAATGCGAGCCCAGTGTGCTAACCACTGCGCTACATCGCTCTTTCTTTATTCTGAAAATGAGTAATGTGTTTAATGCTGTTTCATTCAGAGGGAAATCTTCAAGTCCTTAAACTACATGGAAAGACTACTGAGGTTCGGACTCAATCTCGCAAAATGATGCTAAATGTAAAAAAGTGCGATACTTAAAAACAGCAGAACAAACTGCTACACCAGCTTTCAGAACCTAGAAAGCGAGCTGCTACCTATACAGATAAAAGCGTGGCCAGCGTAAAGAGCCTCCTGAAGTTTAGTGATATTCATCGCCAGGATTTCCAGGAAAGAAGGCTAGTTTCAGTAATTCTTCTATTCAAAGTCTTCCATAAGCTCACCTAGTCCATGAGATTTATTTTAATATGTGCGTTCGATTACTTCCAAATCACTTTACGCAGAAGTACAAGTACATATTGGGTGGTTTATGTGATATACGTTTGCCTCACTACAGTGCTGTCGAAGTTTCAACAGTATATCTTTCTTTTCTTTAGCAGAGTTGTTAGTAAAATGCAGTACGAGACAGATGAAGTTAACAAGCGTGTCATGCCAGATGCCATGCTGACTTCGACGCTGTACAAGAAGTTGAGTCAAAGAACTGTTGCGTGTCTTACAACAAAAGACTGAATGCAGATATGGTACCAGCTGTCTTTAGAAACTATGGAAACCAATAGGTTTCATGAGGAGAAGGGTGAAAAACAAACAAACTGTGTTAATAGAACGTGAAGACATCGTAGACTGGCATTCTAGGCCGCTTGTGGAAATGAAAAGGGGTTCACGAGACAGTGAAGGGAAGTTTTAATCGTGATGAGTCGTGGTTGGATTAGCAACGTGACGTGTGTAAAATGCAGGCAACATAAATAAATAGCTGATGTTACAGCTTGAGGAAGTGCTTCAAAAAGATTTGTGCTTTCAAGTGGAAGTTTCAAAAATGGGTATCTGAGAATAGCTCAGTTACAATTCAGTGATAAATCAACACAATGCGACTACCATGACCAATGAATTGCATGAAGTTTGAAAAATTGTTTCAGGAATTGTTTTGCGGAATCTTTCTCCGCAGTCGGCCATTGTTGTGGACAATGCGCTGTATCATAAGGTAGCTCGACAAAACAGTAGTAACAAGTGACAAGAAAAAGTGCCAATGATGGAATGGCTGCAGAAGAGGCAAATCATCTGCGACGACAGCACAAGAAAAGAAATTCTCTTCTTCCCGATTCAGAAACAGCAGAGAAAACGTATGCCATGGATGAAATTGCTTTAAGTGAAAGTCGTCAAGTCGTCGGCTTACCTCTGTACAATTGCGATCGCAACGCAATAAAACTCGCTTGGGCAGAAGTTAAGAGATGTTTCAGAGTAAATAACGCAAATGGGGACTTGTCTGGCGGAATTCTACTAATGCTTACAAACGTTTTCCTTTAATCTGTCGCATCAGAGGACTGGACAGGGTTTTGTTATCAAACTTAATATTGAGCGAACAAAAGGAACATGGCAGTTTCCAAAGATGATGAAATTATTAAAGCGGGTATAGCTCACAAGAATGGTGATGAATCGGAACAATATAGGATGGTTGAGCGTGTTAGTGGCAGTTTAAAGTTACGTTGTGCAAGATGCGACAGTTGGCTGCGACTGCGACGCTGCCCCCTCCTCTTTCCCCACCCTGGCAGACGGCGACACGGCCGCAACACGACTGGAGTCGTCGCCGTTTCCCAAGCTCCGGTCGGCGGCGGCGGATTCAAATACATAAGAAAAATAAGAATTCCGATTTTCTTGCTGTAAAAAATACTGTATGTTAATGCAACAAAGTTACATCGGCTCCCAGAGTTAGTTTTTCGATACAGATTCTCCTTTTACTTTAAAAAATTGAAAAGTATCTCTTCCGGTTTTGCGTGTTTTTTTCGCTGTATATTACTTCTCAATCAATTGTGAGGAAAGTAAAAGGCACAAAAAATTGATGTTTGCGTATCTTACAGTTTCACATCACAGCTTGATAATGAGGTGTCTATTTTTCCGATATTCGCCACAATTATCCCGATACTTAATTTACAAGTAACCTACTGCATAAAATTTGAATTGTGTACAGTGAAAAATGTGGTCGCTGGCTACTTTACGTATGGTTCACGTTAGGTCATACATCGTTGCCGATGAAAAGAAGCTAACATATCGAAATTATTTTTTAAGTTGAGATCAGATTGATATCGATCTCCGTTTCCGAGATTTGGGCTCATATATCTCCAGGAGCGTCGCGACTAGCCGCCAGTTCTGTCGACGCACGACGAGAATCGTGTGGTCATCACACGATAGAGAATGCATTTGTTTTGTTTCGCTGACACATTTGGACCTAATGAAACCATTTTATGTCATATTCCTCCGGTATGAGTTACTAATATTTCTCCATATGCTCTTGACAATTTCATTTAAAATGCCACGAAACATAGGTTTCTTAAAGCCAAGTGATCAAGCAGAACCCATTTTCTTGGTTTTGCTGAGGCATCTGAACCTGTTCCAAGCTTTCTTTCTCGTTTATTTCTCTGATACGAGTCCCGAATATTCCTCCATCTGTTTTTGCACATTTCACCTAAAATTCCAATGAAAGATAAGTTTATTAACAATAAGCGCACGCTAGCTTCATTGCATTGTTTCAAGTTCTTGACAACAAGATAGGGTTACACCTTAATCATCTCTAGAATTTTGATTCTGAACGTCTACAGTATACACTGGCAGAAATGTGGAAGAAATAATGTCCATGCTTGTTCACAAAATTTCCCCAAATTATACTTGTCAGTTTCTCCCATGCAGAAACTTTTGGAACAAGCTAAGGCAACTTTCATAGCCGACTGAATCTTTATTCCCATCGAAATGAACTTCCATATTCTTGTATTCTGACAGCATACATCGTTATGGATGACATCAACATTTAATCTTGCCAAGCTGCACTCAAAAGATGACTCCAGGATTTACAAAAGACGAATTTCAATTGTGAACTGTGTCAGACCAGAAGGGCCTTGTAAAACAGTAGTGCACTTTTGGCACAAGTTTTTTGAGCACCATCTTCTACCAATGAATTGAAGTGAATGTGACAAATAACTTATTGCAGCATACTGTTTGCGCAATCTGTTGAGAAACGCCCTCCTCAAAAACGAACATCTATTGATTACAGAAAGCTGTACAACAATCTGGTGGTGGTTTTTCACAACTAGGTGTCATCAAGACACCAATCTACCGTTTACTTTCAAAGTGAAGGTATTGTAAAATGTAACTTTTCGTTGTACTTTAGATTGTTCATTTTATAATGTATTTGCCGTTTTCAATTTTTATCGTCACAAAAAAGAGTAACGCGAAAATTGACCTTCAAGTTCATTTTCATCATTCTAATTCTACATCTGCATGGATTATACTGATTTTCATAACAGGCCTGAAAAATTTGCATTAATGGGAAAATATTATATATTTCACTCACCTGCCAGTTTCAACTGTGCACCAATTTCTTCCCAAATTCTGTCTCTGAACATAGTGTCTCTATATTTAGGGTTCTTCAAATCGTAAAGGCAAGGCTGTTGCGAGACCAGCTCACAGAGCATCACATCCTGTGAGTGGCTCATTTCAGTTTTCCTTGACTGGCTCGACATCTTTCTCGCAGCCGTACGTCTTTGTGTCGTGCGACTTCCGTCGCAACACTGCTCACTGGTGCAGTACTGCGACAGCTGCCGCAACAGTCGCGCGTCGCATCCCAAACTCGAACTGCGCATGCGCCAGCGGACAACTTCTGACGTCACGTAGCGACCCGTCGCAGTCGCTAGTGTGCGTCGCGTCTTGGACAACGTACCTTAAGACAAACTGAAAGCCTGGGGCGAATCTGTCCCAGTACCGGTGCGTAATATTTCGGTGTGTTCCGATTTTAAGATTGCGTATAGTGAGATGTTGGCAGCAAACGCAAAAAATAAAAAATAAGTCATTGCTAATCCGTTCAGTATTGTGTATATCTGACCTCCATCTGTCTCAACTAGATTTGATTTAAATTCTTCAGCTGTGTGGCCACAGCGTTCACAGCTGCCTTACAGTTATTGAAGGCATTTGAAATCCGTATTTGCAATCATTAAAAAGTGTGCAAGTGCACAACATTTCCAGATGTAAGCGGAAATCTGACAAAGCTGCTACCACTGATAATGTTTAAACGAATAAAACGAAACGCGTAAGATCAGCATATATACATTTATAGTAGTAGTAAAGCGGAATTCGCGTACCTTTTAAAAATATTTTATTTATGCAGTAACTACATCGTATTTTGTAGCAAAGATTAGCTTCATTGGGCATAATTATCAACATAATTATCATACCAAATTCAAATACAAATAACATTTTTTGTGATGAACTCCTTGTGTTACGTCTGCTATTGTTTACGAGAACAAAGACGCCCGGAATACTCTGGCTTCTGCTACATGAAGAGTACATACGTAAGTGCTACAGCTTCCATTACGCGGCATGATGACAGAAATAAAGACTAGACAGGAGTCAGACAAGAAGGTTTCGTATCACCAAAACTACTGTTGGCAGCCGTAGAGCGAAGTTTCGCATTCTTAAAATGGCACCAAAAAAAAAGGAATAAGTGTTAATGGAACACTTCTGAACCGTAATCGTCATTAGGCTAAACTACAGCTTTTAAAATAGGACTGAGAACCATTTGCAGTAAGATTAATATAATGCTTAATCAAAACATTGAATAGAAAATTTTGCAAGTAAACAATGAAGTCATAGCAGCAATTGAAAGTTCTATTCGCAAAAATTTTCAACTTATTCAACATTTCAGAAAACTGATATGTGGGTTTATCATTGCTACTGAAATTATGACTAAAGGAAAATTGTATAAGTGTTATTTAGTCAATGCAAGCACACAAGTAATAATTAAAATGGAATCCAAACAAAGAAAATTTTCGCGCGCACTGTTAACTAACATCAGCGCCAAATAGTCCACCAGCGTTCCTACAACAATGTGTGCACTAAAGACAACTTTTCACCATTACGCAAAAATTACAACTCTAGCTGTGAATCTGCTTAACATGTCGCCAAAATTTAAAAATTTGTGCGTGCATTAAATTTTATTGCGAAAGTCGGGCACAAGGTTTTGTGCTGAATCTGTAAATGGAAATGGCAATTATCGACTTACATGAATCCAGCGTCGGTTGCGATATTGGCTTCTACGCTCCTCTTTGTCTGGCATATTTATCTTCTATTCAATAGTTTTTTTTTCTCGGGCGTTCGACATCAGTCTCCACAGTTTTATTATGTGTGTCTTCCATGAAGCATAAGAATTTATATACATTATTAAAAGTACAAAAAATTAAATAAACAAACTACAGCTTACGTAATACGTTTTCTAACATGCAACAATCTGCAGATTTTATGTCATTATCCTGTACTGATTCTGTAACTTGATTAAATCTTCTTGAACATGGCTCCGTGGATAAGAAACAGACTACCGCGACATATAGATACAGAAGTTGGTAACTGAAATATCTCAGAACACACAATTACATGAATTGAATTATCTTACCTTTCTTATTTTCATTTAGTCTCTACCATACGATGTACAGTAAGGTGTATCAAGGTTTCGTTACAACAGTTTGCTGCTGTGTCTCCTCTTTCTCTTATAGAGAGCGCGAAATTGAGTTACTTTAAACTTTAGTCTCGAAAGTGACAAATGATAAGAATATCTTTGACCGGAAGAGGGATCCCAACATGACGATATAACTATTAACGAATCTAAAAGCAAGATTACTCTCACGTCGGGCACGGAGCACATTACATTAGACAGTGTGGGGAAATTCCCATATCACTTTAAGCAGTATAACCGAAAACCAACTAAAGAATAGTTCAAAATAAGGAGAAGTATCTATTGTACCACCCGTCAACGTCATTTACCTATAAATCACTAGAGCTATGTACAATCGATGTTAAGGGTTTATAAATCCGTAGACCACGTATGCACGAAGAAACATAAAAGACGATTGTCACCAAAATATTCTTAAGAGTCGTAAGTGAAATGTTATTTAGCAAAATGATAAAAATTTTAAAGAAATAAAATATGTTAACACATGCGGTGCTTACGGTCATATTTCGCGAAATAGAAGCTGCCGTGTTATCGCACGTTATTCCCTTATCTGTCGTTGAAGTGCAAATGCGGAGTTTCAATGAAGCGAAATGCAACAGTGTGTGCACTCGACACACGAAGAATCTGCCTCATTTTCGGTATGCAATAGTTCAGTATCAAAAGTGACTGTGATCGCATTATCAAATGATGCAGTAGGAATATCAATTGCGTAGCCAAATCTCTCTGACTCACACGTTAACGTTGCGTTGTGTTTATCGCATAAAGTTACAAAGAATAGAGCAAGTCGGTGTTAACGCCAAGCGACACAAGTGCCAAGCAGAGAGGGGTGCCAGGAGCTGCTTTCATTATCAAAATTTAAGTACAGAGTATTTTATAGTAAGTAGCGAAAACTGATACGGGTGAAAGTGCTCAACAATAGAAGCTAAAACGTCCCAGGAAACATGGGTCTGTAAACAAGTAGTTTGCGATATAACTGCAAATGTATGGTTACAAACTATAACTGACTTCAGTATCAAATATTTACCCAGTACAGAAAATGAATAGCACTCCGTCTTCAGGCCACAAGTGGCCCATCAGGATCATCCGACCGCCGTGTCATCCTCAGATAAGGATGCTGATAAGAGGGGCGTATGGTCAGCACACCGCTCTCCCGGTCGTTACGATGGTTTTCTTTGACCGGAGCCGCTACTATTCGGTCGGGTAGCTCCTTAGTTGGCATCATGAGGCTAAGTGCTCCCCGAAAAATGGCAACAGCGCATGGCGGCCCGGATGGTTACCCATCCAAGTGCAGGCCACACCCGACAGCGCTTAACTTCGGTGATCTGATGGGAAAGAAAATGAATAAAAAATGTGAAATTATTTGTTGAATAGTCCACCTGCTTAGCTGGGTGGTAACATGCTTGCCTCCCATGCAAGCGGGCCCGGGTTCGTTTCCCGGCCGAGTAGAAGATTTTCTCCGCTCGGGGACTGGGTGTTGTGTTATCCTCATCAACATTTCACCCTCCTCACCGGCGCACAGTTTGGCGTCGAATGAAGTAACACCTGCACTTGGTGGTCGAACTTCCCCGACTAGGCGCCTCCCGGCCAATTATGCCATACGCTCATTTCATTTTTAATTTATTTAATCCCCATGAAATGGGTTTCAAATTTCACTTAGTCCCTATCTTTTACTAATGATTTTTCTTCATATTTAATGTACACATTACTCAATTAAACGCTATCTTAAGTTTTACGCGTCAATATAAAATATAGTTAATGTTTTCGTTGCTCCATCCCACTTTTGTCGACTGACAGTGAAATAATTTGTAAATTGTGGATTAAGAAATTACATTGTTAACTTAAAAATGACAAAACTTACACATTTCTTTCCTTACGCTTCATTTAATATATAGCTAGGACAATACAATAAGTTAGTTTTTTTTAGTTCACTAAAGCTTTTAAGGGTCTCAGAATTTACCTTCAATGAAAATGAACTCTTTTTCTTATGATATATAGCTGCGAAATAAGACCTCGAAATTTATTTTTGTTTCAGAGTAATGTTTATAAAGAACGTCCTTTAAAAGAAGAAGAAAACAGCCCATTGCCATTAACAGTATACAGGGTGGTCCATCGATCGTGACCGGGTCAAATATCTCACGAAATAAGCGTCAAACGAAAAAACTACAAAGAACGAAACTTGTCTAGCTTGAAGGGGGAAACCAGGTGGCGCTATGGTTGGCCCGCTAGATGGCGCTGCCATAGGACAAACGGATATCAACTGGGTTTTTCTAAAAGTAGGAACCCCCATGTTTATTACATATTCGTGTAGTACGTAAAGAGATATGAATGTTTTAGTTGGACCACTTTTTTCCGCTTTGTGATAGATGGCGTTGTAATAGTCACAAACATATGGCTCACAATTTTAGACGAACAGTTGGTAACAGGTAGGTTTTGTAAATTAAAATACAGAACGTAGGTACGTTTGAACATTTTATTTCGGTTGATCCAATGAACATTTGTGAACTTATCCTTTCTGAGAACGCATGCTGTTACAGCGTGATTACCTGTAAACACCACATTAATGCAATAAATGCTGAAAATGATGTCCGTCAACCTCAATGCATTTGGCAATACGTGTAACGACATTCCTCTCAACAGCGAGTAGTTCGATTTCCGTAATGTTCGCACATGCATTGACAATGCGCTAACGCATGTTGTCAAGCGTTGTCGGTGGATGACGATAGCCAATATCCTTCAACTTTCCTCACAGAGAGAAATCCGGGGACGTCAGATCCGGCGAACGTGCGGGCCACGGTATGGTGCTTCGACGACCAATCCTCCTGTCATGAAATATGCTATTCAATACCGCTTCAACCGCACGCTAGCTATGTGCCCGACATCCATCATGTTGGAAGTACATCGCCATTCTGTCGTGCAGTGAAACATGTTGTAGTAACATCGGTAGAACATTACGTTGGAAATCAGCATACATTGCACCATTTAGATTGCCATCGATAAAATGGGTGCCAATTATCCTTCCTCCCACAATGCGGCACCCTACATTAACCCGCCAAGGTCGCTGCTGTTCCACTTGTCGCGACCATCGTGGATTTTCCGTTGCCCAATAGTGCATATTAAGCCGGTTTACGTTACCGCTGATGGTGAATGAAGTTTCGTCGCTAAATAGATCGTGTGCAAAAAATCTGTCATTGTCCCATAATTTCTCTTGTGCCCAGTGGCAAAGCCGGCCGGGGTGGTTCAAATGGCTCTGAACACTATGGGACTTAACTCCTGAGCTCATCAGTCCCCTAGAACTTAGAATTACTTAAACCAAACTAACCTAAAGACATCACACACATCCATGCCCGAGGGATGATTCGAAACTGCGACCGCAGCGATCGCGCAGTTCCACCGGCCGAGGTGGCCGAGCGGTTCAAGGCGCTACAGTCTGCGGTCGCAGGTTCGAACCCTGCCTCGGGCATGGATGTGTGTGATGTCCTTAGATTAGTTAGGTTTAAGTAGGTCTAAGTTCTAGGGGACTGATGACCTTAGAATTTAAGTCCCATAGTGCTCAAAGCCATTTGATTTAGAACCAGCGGCAAAACTGTTCACGACGTTCAAAGTCGTCGCCATGCAGTTCCTTGTGCATAGAGCGATGGTACGGGTGCAGTCGATGTTGATGTAGCATTCTCAACACCGACGTTTTTGAGAGTCCCGTTTCTCGCGCAATTTGTGTGCTACTGATGTGCGGATTAGCCGCGACAGCAGCTAAAACACCTACTTGGGCATCATCATTTGTTGCAGGTCGTGGTTGACGTTTCACGTGTGGCTGAACACTTCCTGTTTCATTAAATAACGTAACTGTCCGGCGAACGGTCCGGACACTTGGATAATGTCATCCAGAATACCAAGCAGCATACATAGCAAACGACCGTTGGGCATTTTGATCACAATAGCCATACATCAACACGATATCGACCTTTTCCGCAATTAGTAAACGGTCTGTTTTAATACGGGTAATGTATCACGAAGCAAATACCGTCCGCACTGGCGGAATGTTACGTGATACCACGTACTTATACGTATGTGACTATTACAGCGCCAACTATCATAAGGCGAAGAAAATGGTCCAACTAAAACATACGTATTTCTTTACGTGCTACACGAATATGTAATAAAAAATGGGTGTTCCTATTTTTAAAAAGACGCGGTTGATATCCGTTTGACCTATGGCAGCGCCATCTAGCGGGCCAACCATAGCGCCATCTGGTTTCCCCCTTCAAGCTAGACGAGTTTCGTTCTTCGTAGTTTTTTCGTTTGATGCTCATTTCGTGAGATATTTGTCCCGGTCCCTATCAATGGACCACCCTGTATATGCTGAACAAAAATATGCAAACCCCAAAAAAGAAGAAACTTAACTATCCCGAATACTGCATATGAAAACCGTTGGCTTTCGAAACAGTTTCCAGTCTCTTTCGGGATGGATAAACAGTGGTCCTGTATGGTTTTCATTTTTTATGGAAAATAATGATAAGCTCAGGTAATGATGATGGTGGTGGTGAATAACGACCATGCACTCTGCCCTCCAAAATAGATCGCAAAGGCTCAACGAAATTGAGATCTGGTGACACTGGTGGCCAGGAGAAATGCGACGACAGTTCATAGACTCTGTCGTCTTGGAACACAGCATCTCCACTGGTTAACTTGATCAGCCAAAACGATCATATAATCCTTGGCAGTTTTTCTACATTGCAGAGTAACCACGTGGCCCTCGGAATACCACGATACCCGTGAAATACCACGATATGGCTACCCAAATCATCACCGAACTACCACCAAGTTCCACTGTTGAGACATAAACTAGGCCAGAAATTGGGAATAGTGTGAGACAAGATTCAATCGACTGCAACCACTGTTCCATAGCCCAGATTTTATGGCTCTGACACCACGTTTTCTTCTTAAGGGCATTTGCATCACTAATGAGTGGTTCTAGAATCCCAGTTCGCTCTGCATTTCTCTGCTTATGGAGTTCCCTTTGTGTTATTTTGGTGCTGTCAGGATCGCAGTGATACATTCGGTTCTGCAGTGACCGTTACAGCTGTCATTCTCTTATTTTTCGTCACAATCATCAATTCAGTGACCCTCCGTTACGATCAATCAACACACACTTCCGTCAACATTGTGACTTAGCAGATGACGTTTTTCCTTTTTTCAATACGTGATATAAATATTACACTAGTGGACATTAAAATTGCTACACCAAGAACAAATGCAGATGATAAACGGGTATTCATTGGACAAATATATTATACTGTAACTGACATGTCATTACATTTTCACGCAATTTGGGTGCATAGATCCTGAGAAATCAGTACCCAGAACAACCACCTCTGGCCGTAATAACGGCCTTGATACGCCTTGGCATTGAGTCAAACAGAACTAGGATGGAGTGTACACGTACATCTGCCCATGCAGCTTCAACACGGTACCACAGTTCATCAAGAGTAGTGATTGGCGTATTGTGACGAGCCAGTTGCTCGGACACCATTGATCAGACGTTTTCAATTGGTGAGAGATCTGGAGAATGTGCTGGCCAGGGCAGCAGTCGAACGTTTTCTGTATCCAGAAAGGCCCGTACAGGACCTGCAACATGCAGTCGTGCATTATCCTGCTGAAATGTAGGGTTTCGCAGGGATCGAATGAAGGGTAGAGCCACGGGTGGTAACACATCTTAAATGTAACGTCCACTGTTCAAAGTGCAGTCAATGCGAACAAGAAGTGACCCAGACGTGTAACCAATGGCACCCCATACCATCACGCCGGGTGATACGTCTGTATGGCGATGTTGAATACACGCTTCCAATGTGCGTTCACCGCGATCACGCCAAACACAGATGCGACTATCATGATGCTGTGAACAGAACCTGGATTCATCCGAAAAAATGACGTTTTGCCATTCGTGCACCCAGGTTCGTCGTTGAGTACACAATCACAGGCGCTCCTGTCTGTGATGCAGCGCCAAGGGTAACCGCAGCCATGGTATGCGAGCTGATAGTCCATGCTGCTGCAAACGTCGTCCAACTGTTCGTGCAGATGGTTGTTGTTTTGCAAACGTCCCCATCTGTTGACTCAGGGATCGAGACGTGGTTGCACGATCCGTTACAGCCATGCGGGTAAGATGCCTGTCATCTCGACTGCTAGTGATAAGAGGCCGTTGGGATTCAGCACGGCGTTCCGTATTACCCTCCTGAACCCACCGATTCCATATTCTGCTAACAGTCATTGGATCTCGACCAACGCGACCAGTAATGTCGCGATACGATAAACTGCAATCGCGATAGGCTACAATCCGACCTTTATCAAAGTCGGAAACGTGATGGTAAGCATTTCTCCTCGTTACACGAGGCATCACAACAACGTTTCACCAGGCAACGCCGGTCAACTGCTGTTTGCGCATGAGAAATCGGTTGGAAACTTTCCTCATGTCAGCACGTTGTAGGTGTCGCCAACTGCCCCAACCTTTTGTGAATGCTATGAAAAGCTAATCATTTGCATATCATAGCATCTTCTTCCTGTCAGTTAAATTTCGTGTCTGTAGCACGTCATCTTCGTGGTGTAGCAATTTTATGGCCAGTAGTGTAGATATGGAGCCTCTTAAAACACCAAACACTTCGGCTAGCTTGGTTACGGAAGCACCCACAGTACGAGAACCAACAATTTGTCCACATTCAGATTCACTTAGTTCCGACATAATGCACTCACAACAACACAGAACTGTGTCCTGACCACAACCAACACTTCCAGTGTATTGAGGACATGGTACAGCGGCCGTTCGTGGCCAATTACAACAGTATCTATATCTGTCTCCAAGCAAGCTTTCTTGCGGTGTTTCCGTACTTTTATTCAACCCTTGCATATTTAAAAAATGTTAAAGGTCTCACCAAACTAGGGCTCTATCAAAGTGATGTCGATTGATGCGATCACATAACGTAACGCGCAGTTTATTAGTTTCTAAGCGCACAAAATCAATACAGCATGACATAGAGTTTGTTCTGCCTAAATAATACTTATCTGTATGTTTCACGGTACTGTTGCAGCAGTGAGTTCCTCTTCTATAGTCTACAGATTTGTTATCCTACAAAAATCGATTGTACGCAAATCCAGTGTTTTACAAGTAAACAAACTTGATGGATAGTAGAACAGATACATTTCAGTATTTTAAAATTATATATATATATATATATATATATATATATCGGTTTTAGCAACCCCAAAGGTGATACTGACCTTGCAAGAGGATCTTAGCGATCAGAGGTGATGTCTTTTCTGTGTAATACCATTCAGACGCGAAGTGCCTTCTGACTGGATCCTATATTTCGGCACAGAAGTTTGTGCATGACGAGAATGCGATAAGAACAGAAGCATGTCACCTTCTGAGAAAAGCGAATGAAAACTAGGGCGTCGGTGCTACACAGAATTAAAAAGAAAGAGGTAGGATTGAAGAGAATCCATAATAACATTATAAATGCAAGACTTTTTGGTTTCTTGCTTTTTCACGTGTGAAATGCTGAACCGATTTATATGAAATTTGTTGTGGAAATTTCTTGAATGCTGCGGAAGAACATAGGCTACCGTGTAAATTGTATAGCACACGATATTTATTAATTTGAAGGACACAATGCGAATGAGAGGAAAATATTAACTCTTTGAAAATGCTATTTACCATTTGACTTTTGAACTTCATCATTTTTATGAAAATGCTTTAATCGATTGATATGTTCTTCGTAACACGATTCAACGTAATAAACACAGTGCTTATGCAATTGTCAGCTTGTTTAGTCCACACTTCCACACAAATGCGAATATAACTCTGTCTGTTACGTTTCCACGGCTACACGACTAACCCTCTCGACCGACTTCTGCAAATTCTGGTATGGAGATAGCTTGAATGCTGAGGAAGAAGAATGGATCACATTAAAAAGTAAAACCAAGATATTGTTTGCCTATGCCCCTCTGCACGCCACGTTGTCGTGCGTTAGTTCAGCTGTCAGTGGGCAAGTGTTGGGTGTGGGCCGGGGGGGTTCACATCACAAGCTTAGCTTACCCATACAGACAGACATCAGTGAGTAGCTGAACCTATTGCACGCACAATAGCTTACTTTCTCATCATAAGAGAACTACAGATACATGATCACAGCCTGTTGGCAGTGGAGAATAAAAAACTGTGGCAAACCAATATTTGGCTGGAATATAGCACAAACAAAAGTTGTGAGACTTCCACATTCTTGCAGGTTACATTAGACACACAGTAATTTGAGTCGATCAGATAATTATTTGAACTGACAGCAGTTGGTTTTGAACATCGCTGGGACCAGAGGGTTGATGTCCCTCTGACGGCGCGGACTGGCGCAGGCGAGAGAAAGCAGTGTTTGTCTCCAGAGGCAAGCGTTTCCCTTCGGGACACACAAAGAAACTGTGTGACGTCATCTGGCGGACGTCCGCGGCCTTGGCCCGGCACGGAGCTGCGCCTAGTGCGGGTCGATAGATGCAATCGATCACGCCCGCCGCGGCCCGGCGCGGCGCGTCCCGCCCTCACGCTATTTCCTATATTGCGTCTCTTGCACAGCTACAGCGCCCCTTTCACCGAAAACGGAACAAAAGAGGTGTCTCGCTCAAAAGAACTTGTCATGTTAATAACCAGTGCTGGGCGCCAATTAAATTCGTTCGAGCGTCAACGCAGGCAAAAAGCGTCCACACTCGTGATGCATTCCTTCTGAAACTAATCTTGGACTCCTTTCCTTCTTTTACGTTTCAATCAGTAGTACACTGAGCACTGACACATAAATAACTGTCAAGGCAAAATAAGACAGCTATGCCAATACCCCTCCTCATGGGCTTTGAGGTATGCCTCACATACTGCTAAATGTGTGACACTTTGAATGCTAATATTTTCAAATGTATTTACGCTACTATAACAGTACTGTCATGTTTAGGAAGATATGTGAAACAATTACAACAATTATTTTCAGTTGTTAAAATTCCATTTATCTAGAAGGAAATAAAATTATTTCCGTTTGTCACTTTCCAACATGCTTATAAGCAAATTAGTTGAACCAAAAATTTCCTGATTCCAAATTAGAAATAATGCGTGTTTAAGTCAACTTAGTTTGTAAATAAACAGAACAAAGCGTTGGAAACATACAAGACAATAGTGTGATACGAAATGTTGTAATATTTTAGAGAATATACAGGAAAATATGGATGTGACACATCAACTTTCATCATGAAAGCTATTCAAAAACTGAGGGCTGTTCAGCGAGCGAGAGAGAAAGGCAAGGTTGGAACTGCTCGCAGAGTCATGAAAGATACGGTAAATGAGTGAAGACACAAACTGGTATAGAAGGCCATGACAGTGGCCTCTACAGTCGTTGGAAGGGACCAAAGTATTCCCATCAGCGAAGACAAAGGTGAGGCGGCAGCAGCTCTCGGCAGTATAATCCGTCAGATCTAATTGACAATGGCATCATAGATCATGGTCATCTCGGCAAAACGCAGATGGAAAGGCACAGGTTCGGAGGCGGAACTGGTAAGCTGCAACACTCAGAATCTAGCAGTACAAGTCACGGTATTTGTACTTGTTACGCTACACCAATAACGTTATCCTGCAGTGCGGGTGACTGAATGTGCCTTTGTTTTCTGAGCTCGTTGGCGCTCTCTACCACACCGCTATGTCAGAACTCTTACTTTCAGGCCTTCAGCTAGTTTATCTCTGCAGCACCAGTCTGCTGCCAAGTCGTTATTGCGTTCGACTTAGGTGGTGTTTCACTACTGTTTGTTGTCACCAGAATGACGTTATGCTCTCTTCTCGGTGAGACTGTCCAGTTACCTTAGCAGCTTGGACATCCAGCTCAAGTGGTGTATGACTAATGGCTTGGTGGTGTATTCATACTACACATAATACCGGCTGTTCTTCTGCACAATACCTTCGGATGAAGGTATTGTGCACCCACATGCCTTCACTTGACTCATGCTCTGGTGCTGTCCAGGAAGAGTTTCAAAAATTTTAAAATCCATCAAGAATAGGAGGAGAAGATTAGTGTTTAACTTCCCGTCCACAACGAGGTTATTAGAGACAAAGTGGAGGATCGGATTAGGGAAGGATGAGGAAGGAAATCGGCCGTGCCATTTCAAAGGAACCATCCCGGCATTAACCTGCAGCGGACGCGGGTTTGATCCGTCGTCCACTAGAATTCGAGTCCAGTGTACCTACCACTACGTCACTTCGCTCGGTGTACCCAGAAAATTATTCTGGGTATTCAGGTAACAGTCTCGAAAGGTAGAGTTAATGATACGTTGGTTTGTGCACCACTATAGGCATACATGTTTGTAAATAGTGCACAGAAACTGATAATAGCAGTAACTGTCAATATGTAGGCTGAAAAAATTAAACTTCACTTCCCTCTGTGATCTCTGATTCAGCATGGAAATCTTGTAGCTTCATACAGAGGCTGACAGAAATTGGGGGGAAAATAAAAAAAATGATCACAAATCTGCCACAATAAGCTAGCAACGTATCTTCGCGTTTGTGTTAGTTTAGGGTGTGTACCGTCATCATGCCTCTTGAGCCTGACTAATTATTATTCTGACGTATACAATCATGCATTAAAAACTTGCTGCCCATAGACACAGAACGTCGGAAATGAAGGAACAGCGCTTTCTGAAAACTACTAAAGCGACAAAACTGGATGCGTATAACAAATATGTGTGATGGAGTAAATTACATAGACAGGTAACTTGCCTTGTGCCCCATCAAACTGTGAGCAACTCTTATCAGTTCCAAAGAAACATAAAATCTAGTACAGTCTTAAAACTTACGGCATCTCACTAGCCTCAGATAACAACTTCATCTCACAACATTCAAGCGAAAGGGTATGGTGTTTCATTTTTCTTGACAGGATACCAGTCTCACATGGCTTCAGAATCAGATCTAGTTCCGTATTCGACATTAAAATTCCCCCGTTGACAAAAAAACTAAAAGAGACAATAAGAGATTCCGGTGCTTAGTTCCACCTGCGTGAACAATTCTACGTTACAGTATTATAAAACTGTGATTTAAAAAGATATCCTCAAATGAAAGCTCAACTGTGTTCAGTTGTATCCGTGATTAACCTTCACACAAGTTGAGAATCTTGACTGACATCTTCAGTTTTCAATTAATTTGTGAAACGAACTACAGCAAGGTTCGCCGCGAATCTTTCGCACTTGAGCCATCTCCCGTTCCTACATTCGCAACGGCAACTTTCTCTGTGTCGTTTAATGTGGCCTCATTACCACGGAATGAATGCTTCAACACGGTATAAACGCTGACGCAATACACGACATTCTGGTCGCGGAGCGGATTTTCCGTTATTTTCGCACCATTTCAGTAGCCACATGCGACTTTCAGTTGGACAGGAAGTAAGGAATTCAGTGTCTTTCTGTTTCCATCAGAAGTTTTTGATACATCTGGAAATAATAATCTACAAAAATTATAGTGTTTGCGTGTGTTTCAGAGCGATTATAAATGCACAGAAGAAGAAAACTGCCTAATATCTACATCTACCTTTTGAATGTGTAGGAACAAAAACTCTAAATTCAATATAGTGAACTATATACAAAAGTGATTAGTATTGAGTAACATACATAAAGGTTTTGTTTACTAAAGAGCATGAAACTGTTCGAAAAGTATGGATAGGTTTGTGCTTGGAACTGTATTTAAAGTAACAGGAATATTGTGAAGGAGAAAACAGAAAAAATAAATTAAGAAAAATGAAATGCTTGTAATTTCATGTGTGGTGGGCGTACTGTAAGACCTTCAGTACACACACCATCAGGTTATTTGACTTGTCGCTCTAACGAAGTAGGCGAGTGTCAGAAATATGTCTCGTGGTCTTACCGTGGCGTGTTTATCTTCTGCCGTTAGGTCAGACGATAGAAATGCCACTTGCAGGCTTAGAGTAGCAGATTGACAGTGACCAACTTTAAACAGAACTTCATTAATTTTCACACACATTTATTAAAATAATAACAAGCATAAAAATTACTTAACTTGGTTCTGGATGCTATTTACAATTGACAATCTGAAGTTCCTTTGGTATTGGTACGTTAATCTTATTCTCACATTATCTCGGATACTTGACAAAAGTGTCTATACATTTATCTTCATGTCTATGTACAGGAATATGGTAATCTTATTAGGCGCAGACTGAAACTTGACTATAGACTGGTACAGACTGGTGCAGACCGACTAATCGGAGGTCTTTACACTCGTTATAATACTTCGCGCGTTCATGTATCACCGCGCGAGTGTGATCCGCGAGGAGAAAAGGTTCTACGTTAGCAGCAATCTCATTGGCTGCGTTACATATTAATACGCGGATTGGCGGAAGCAGAATTTGGTCCGTCTCTATGGCAGCTCCATCTCGTAGTGTGGAGACAAACAAGCACTGCGCCTGCGCTGTTGTGCTTAGTGGGGCGCGCTCTAGTGGGAAAGTTGTGTACGCGCTGACTACGCGGAACTATGCACACAACATCATGTAACAAGATCTCTGATTGGCTCTGACCAATTAAAAGGAATTACTGCCTTTGTGTTTGCCATGAATCATAAATAATCATCATTTACGCACAGAAAAAATACATATTTCTTACACATCTCAACTTCATTTTGACATAAAACGATAAAGCTGTCCTCATCCGGAAATCATTTGCCATAAGTGAAAGAATCCGAAGTAACAGAATATTGTATAGCATCGACTGGGCATCAAATGCTAGACATTTGTATTTGTCGTCCAGCACTTAGTCGATGTGCCAATTATATATCTTTTAGTAAGGGATTCATTACTGCTCTTAATTCCTTCTTTCCACACATCATATTTTCTTTCTTGGACTGGCATTATCCACCATTTAATATCATTAACATAAATTCATTGTTCCTCAGATGCTGCCGTTTCTTAACTTAATATCTTGTTTCATTCTAACAGCCTAAATTGTCTCCTAACTTAAAGTATCACTTAATAATAGTAAAAATTTTGCATGTTTACAAAAATAAAATCCTCGCTGATTTAGATTTTTGCCCTGCTTGTACGTGACTCACCGTTAGTTTCCCGGTTATAAATGCAACAATATTCCCAGAGAAAATGCTCCTTTATATGGCACGTCAAGTATTCCAAAACACACAGTGTGAAAGTCCAGGGCTGTTTTTCGTCAGCTGAGCGTCGTCGTCGTTTTTACGCAGCGTCCCATGACAGTAGCGGAATGGCAGGCTATATTCATGTCAAATTATTGCCTCTTCTGTTTCGCCAGACCAACCTCTGTCTCACTCGTCAATTCACTGGACCCTCTGACCAGCTCCATCTCGGTACTGTCCAAGCGACCTGCGTTGGAGAGAGCCCGCCGGCTTCAGACATTTAACCCGGCTGAGTAACTGTTGCGTGGACCTGCGGCCTTGTCAGCCGATCCAAAACGTGGACCGCTCTCTCAAGTGTACACATTCCCCAGTATTGCAGTAACGGCGAATGATGTAATAGGTGTATAGCAGGACTATAAGAAGAATATAAGCGGATGAACTACTTCAAGCAAAAAAGAGACCAATTCATTCACTCATTCATTCATTGCGACGAAAATTTTATATCTTGAGTAGCTGGAACGCAGTAGTAAGGGAGAGAATGGGAGGTAAGTTACTGGAGAACATCGGCTGGGCGTGAGAAGTGAAGCCGGCCGCTATGGCCGAGCGTTTAAAGGCGCTTCAGTCCGGGACCTCGCTGCTGCCACGGTCGCAGGTTCGAATCCTTCCTCGGGCATGGATGTGTGTGTGTGATGTCCTTAAGTTAGTTAGGTGTAAGTAGTTCTAAGTCTAGGGATGTGATGGCCTCAGATGTTAAGTCCCGTAGTGCTTAAAGCCATTTGAACCGTTTGTAAGAAGTGAGAGAGGTAAACAGGTTCAAAAATGGTTCAAATGGCTCTGAGCACTATGGGACTTAACTTCTGTGGTCACCAGTCCCCTAGAACTTAGAACTACTTAAACCTAACTAACCTAAGGACATCACACACATCCATGCCCGAGGCAGGATTCGAACCTGCGACCGTAGCGGTCACGCGGTTCCAGACTGAAGCGCCTTTAACCGCACGGCCACACCGGCCGGCAGGGAAACAGGTTTCTAGAGTTGAGCGAAAGCGTTAGTTAGGTTGTAGCAAAAACTTTCATCCCAAACCACAGGAGAAATAACAACACAGTACATTTAAACGATCTGAAGCCGTGAAAACAAAGCACGTGGGCTGCGTCATGCCCAGACAAAGGTTTGGAAATCAAATTATGGAGTAAAAATTATATCTTCATGTAGGCATATATACAAACCACAGCTTAGAAGTTAGGAACGGTGGGTTGGAATTCACGACGATCAAAAAAAGGGAGGAAGTGATAAAAAGAGTTCCGAAAATTTAGGAAAAACTAACATGATGTGGGAGTTTTCCAATGCAGTGACCAATGGCCCATGTACGATACGTCGATAATTGTTCAGCAGAAGACATCACTTGTTGTCTGAAAGTTTCCTGAACACTCGGTCTTGTTATGCCCTCCACTCGTCACCACATGAGTGTATCATTCGTATGCGCGTATCTGAGCACAAGAGATTGTTGTTTCGGAATGGGTAGGGGGGAGGAGGACAGCTTTAGCAGTTCGGCCTCGGTCAGTTCGCCTTACAATAAACGGGTTATGTTAACGTGATTTTTTGTATGACAGTTCTTCACATTTTGCGCAAAGATATGATTGTACTCATACCATTAATTCTCATTTATACAAGGGGCTACAACAAATAATTTATTCGCTTCCAAAGTTCTATATTTTCCAAAGTTTTACATTTACAAATATCACTGATGCGTGAATAGAACCATAAACTCACCAAGTTTGTATTGCGGCCATCAGTTGACTTTTCAAGCGCAGTGTCTTGCCAAAATGGCGACAAAACAAGAAATGAATGTTTGCGTGTTGGAATATGTGAGGTGTTTATCTGTTACTCATTGCAGCATGCATTCTGAAGGAATTATGGAAAAGAACCACCATGAAACAAAGCATTGTACGTTAGTATCAAAAATTAAAGGACACTGGTTGTGTTTGTGAACACAAAAGTACCGACTGACCAAGTGCGCCAAAAGCAATCGTGGAGGAAAAAGTTAATATGCACTCCAAAAGAGTCAAAGTTCGCGCAAGCCACGAACTTCGCATACCTCGGCAAACTGTGTGGAACATTTAGCAACTGTGGTTACTTTTCAAACCGTACTGTCTGCAGCTCGCGCAACAATTAAAACCGTAAGATTATGCCCAGCGCCTTCTGTTTCGCATTACAATGCAGGAAGCAATCGAGGATGAACATTTCGCCTCCAAGCTGATATTCGGTGACGAAGCAACCTTGTATTTATCTGGAAAGGTTGATCACCACAATGTGAGAATGTGGGCCACTGAAAATCCTTATGAAATTGTGTCGCATGGACGAGATTCGCCGAAGGTTAAGGTTTTCTGTGCAGTGTTACAGATGAAGCGGCATGTGCCGTTTTCCTTCCGTGAGAAGACCGTGAATAGTACCACTTACTTGGATATTTTGCAGTTGTGGCTATTTACACAGCTCGCTGCTGATTCTGAGAATTTCATCTTCCAACATCTTCATTGGAGTATAGATGTTTTTCGCTGCCTAAATGAGGAACGGCCGCGTCATTGGATCTGGCGTAGTGATGAAGATGACATGGCTCTTTTTCCTTGCCCCCCACCACTAAGTCGTCTGACATAACCCTGGTTATCTTTCCCGGTGTAAAAGGCGGCCAGATTGGTGGGCCCGCCATCGTACCCATGCTAGAGACGTGCCGAAGAAAGGCTGTACTGTGCTTGTAAGCAGATCAACAGCCCTGCCATCGGTTTGTGTCACAGACTTCACGGATTCTGCATACAGAAGCAAAGATATCCAATATATTTTTTTTAATTATACAATTACAAAAACATATTACAGGCTAGTAGTGTTACCTCCATGAAACATATGACAATGCCTAGGTTCAGAGATGAAAACGCAGTTTCGTTTGAAGTAGAGAAACTTGGAAGGCTTGTTGAAACGAATGGACAGCAAACTCTGCGTAAAATGTGCGTTACAAATCTAACGCGAAAATGTTGTTGAGGCGTAGAAATGGTAGCACCGGTCTACTTGATAGCAGAATTCAGAATTAGAAATGGTTCAGTAGTAGAAGAATGGAAAGAAACTAAGATCTAGTAGCAAGATTCCACAGGATGGCTGAAGCAGGAGAAATAAGTACCTTGTGCTAATATTTACACAACCAATATCTCCTATAAACTTCATAACCTTTGTCGTTCCCCACAATGTTACCTTCTGCATCTCATTCCAGAGCCAACTTGGCTGTCATAACAGCCAATCCACTGGACTATTTCTTCTGATAAGGGTATAATTTACGCTTCTCTCTTCTCATATTCATTTTAGTAGTTACCCGCCTAGCTAAATCTGAGCCTATTTGATACTGCTGTATTTTCAATTCTTCCAGTTTCTTTTTCAACAGTATGGCTCAAACATTTACGTGGATGTTAGACAGAAACAGTGTAAACTGTACGCAAGAGAAACGCCGGCTATTGGGATTACGGAGAAGCTGAAGATGGAACTATTTGGAATGTATTACTTTTGAATGCATTATGGGAACAGCAGTGATCAATGTCTTATAAATATTTACTATTAAAAACAGTCTTGATCACGATTTACTTATCAAGGTGACCGGTTTCGACCACTACTGTGGTCATCTTCAGACCATTGAGTAGGAACCTCTTGTTGATTCTCCAACAGAAAGAGGTTCCTACTCAATGGTCTGAAGATGACCACAGTAGTGGTCGAAACCGGTCACCTTGATAAATAAATCGTGATCAAGACTGTTTTTAATAGTAAATATTTGGAAAGTGATCATGTCAAAGAATTTAAAAATTAATTGCGCAGATAAGAGCCAGACAGACAAGAACTTAACGGACATGAGGAGAAGGATAAGACAGATAAGACTCTCTACACAACGAGTAGCAGTCCATTTCGTGCGATACAGAACAGGACGACCAGCTTATTACACAGACAAATTTAGAATTCTCGTGGCTTTTATGGTCCACCATTTTCATAGCTGCTCCTTCGTTACCAGACCCCCAGGAAGTGGCGACAGTTTGCAGTAAAGTAGAGGTGGGAGTCGGAGGAATCGATTTCGTTGGTGGTAGTAACTGATGATTAAGGTGTAAAAGTTAAATTAATTCATACCGAACTAATATAATCATATAATGTATCCATCACACAAGCAATACGGATTTATTTTCCTAATTGCAACAGAGGTTCGTTTACTGTAATTATTTTGATATCTACTGTATCTTACAAGGAATAAGGTAACTCCTCCCTACCCCGGTTGCCGAACAGGTTATGAAACACACAGACACATCCACACACACACACACACACACACACACACACACACACACACACACACACTGTGTGACACCTAATTAAGGAGTACAGTTACGCCAGTTCTGCGTCACTTTGTTTACATTTCTGAGCTAGGTCAATAGAGTGGTCCTAGATTCTGGACCACTTTGTTTAAATGTGTGATGTGACATGATCTGGGTCTCTGACCTTGAGGTGAGGTCATAGACCTTCTGAAGGCATCATAAGTCACATCCCTTTTTTCATGAAATAACAAGCCACACCCCTTATTTCGATTATTTTATCAAGAGATGAATGTGGGGATTTCAAAATTGGTGAGAAGTTTAGAAGTTGAAGATGGTGATGGAAATTTCAAAACACACACACACAAACACACACATACATGCAGGCAGACTATCGCAGTATGCAAGTACAATTACAAATCTCTTCACGTAGCTTGTGGAAATTGTAGAGGCATAACCATACTGAAGACAGCCTTCAAGATATTTTCTATGGGTGCTTAATGAAAGGATAGAGGAGTGCACTGAAAATATTATCGGAGAATATCAATGTAGTTTCCGTCCAATAGAGACACTTTTGACCAGTTGTTTGTTATTAGACAAGTAATGGAGAAACTTCATCAATATAATATTGATTTTGAACAAGCTTTTGATAGTGTTAACAGGCAAGCAGTGTGTAAAGCACTAAAGGAATTGGGCATTTGTGACAAGCAAAGGTCAGTTGAATTAACATTGAAGGCCGTAAAGGGGCGAAAGTACAAATGAACAACAAAATGATCAAGAGTTTTAACTTTATAGTCGGAGTGAAACAGCGTGATAGTCTCTCTGCAGTCATGTTCAACTAACACTCCCTAGTCTGACACAAGAAATAGGCAAGAGAAGAACATTAACGAAAAAATCCAGTCTGACTGTGCATGTGCAGGTGATATTGCAATTGTGCAAGAGATGTGAACAGTCTTAAAGAAATGTAGGATATAACGGAAGCAGAAGAAGCAAAAATTGGACTTACGTTAAATGATAACAAGCCCAAATACATGGTAATCTCGAATTCGAAGGCAAAAAGAACACCACATTATCTGCAGAGATATAATAAATGTTTTGAAAGGGTCACCTGCTTCCATTAGTTATACGTCCTGTTAACCAACGATAATAATATGAGACTGTGTTAGAGAAAGGATTCGAGCAGGAAAGAGAGCCTATTACGCATACTTCACAGTTACACAAGAGGTCTCTGATTACATGAACAATCAAGTTAGATGTGTACTATTCCTTTGTGCGACTAGTTGTTACATATGGGTCAGAAATGTGGATGTTGATTGAAGGTTGGTACAACCATGAAATACAAGAGCTTATACAGGAGAAAGATGTAGTGAAATTTATTAAATCTCGAAGAATACGCTGCTTAGGCCAAAGGGAGAGGACAACATATGACACGATGACCAAGCTTATAATGAAATGTAGACTGTTTTCCACCAGAAGGAAGGGCCAACCTAGAGCTAGATTACTGGACAATGTGTTGGCTGACCACAGCAAGAGGAAATCCGAAGATGGAAGGGAATGCAGAGAACAGAGCTGTATGGAGGAAGATTGTTAAGGGGGCCAGGACCCAGTAAGGGCCGTTGTGCCAAAGAAGAAGAAGAAGTATGGGCTCCGTACCAAATAGGACTGATAGAGTAAATAGAGAGGACCCAAAAAGAATGGCATATTTCGATTACAGGTTCATCTTGTAAGCACAGATGTGTCACAGAGATGATCAATCAACTCCAGTGGCAAACACTGGAAGAGAGGCATTCTGCATCAAGGTATGGTTTATTGTTAAAGTTCAGAGAGTGTACAGTCCTAAAAGAATCAACAAATTTATTGCTTCCTGTTATGTATATTTCGCAAAAAGAGCATGAAAATAGGTGGACTCAAGCCCGAATGGAGGCTTACCAGCGATCGTTCTTTCCACGAACTAATCGTGACTAGAACACTACACACCGCAAAGTGGCTTGCGGAGCATAGATCTGTATGCAGATTCAGATGGAAATTGGAACGGAATAAAAATTGTTATTTCTGAAACTGTGCAAGATTTTTCGCACTTTGCAAGGAGAAAAAATCTTCAAGCTAAATACGTTGTCAGTATTAGTTACTAAAATGCATGGTGCCTGCATATTCACAGTGTTGACAAACACTTTTCGGTTAAGCAGCACTTGATAATGATGATAGTTCGATAGTAATACTACACTTTTCAAGCTCCAAGGAGCTTCAAATTAAAAATTTCGGCGTCAAAACTGTATGCAAACTTGTTAAAATACACGCAGCTCACTTCTTGGCACAACTTAAGCAAATTCGATCTTTGTATCATGCATTAGCCCCCATGAACCGTCGATCTTGCCGTTGGTGGAGAGGCTTGCGTGCCTCAGCGATACAGATAGCCGTACCGTATGTGCAACCACAACGGAGGGGTGACTGTCGAGAGGCCAGACAAACATGTGGTTCCTGAAGAGGGACAGTAGTTGTAAGGGCAACAGTCTGGCCTTGTAACAACAACCGAAACGGCCTTTCTGTGCTGGTAACGCGAAAGGCTGAAAGCAAGGGGAAACAATGCATGATTTTTCCCAAGAGCATGAAACTCTACTGTATGGTTAAATGATGATGGCGTCCTCTTGTGTAAAACATCTCGGAGGTAAAATAGTCCCCCCATGCGAATCTCCCGGCGGGGACTACTCTGGAGGAACAAAACTGGCGTTCTGCAGATCGTAGCGTGGAATGTCAGAGCCCTTATCAGGCAGGTAGGTTCGAAAATCTAAAAAGGGAAATGTATAGGTTAAAATTAGATATAAAGGGAATTAGTGAAATTCGGTGGCAGGAGGAACACGACTTCTGGTCAGGTGAGTAAAGGGCTATAAATACGAAACCAAATATGGGTAAGGCAGGAGTAGGTTTATTAATGAATTAAAAAATAGGAGCGCGGGTAAGCTACTGCGAACAGCGTACAGAACGCATCATTGTAGCCAAGATAGACACAAGCCCACGCCTACCACAGTAGTATAAGTATATATGCCAAAAAGCCCCGCAGTACACCCTTGGTCTAGGGGTAGAGTCTTTGATTCATAATCAAAACGTCTTTGGTCCCGGGTTCGATCCCAGCCACTGCCTAAATTTTGATAAATAATCAGCATTGGCGGCCGAAGACTTCCGGCATAAGAAGTCAGCCTCATTCTGCCAACGGCCTTGTCAAAGAGGGCGAAGGAGCGGATAGTGGTTCAGGGCATTCTCTTGTCCTAGGGGTGGGAAATTGCCCCTAAAGGCGGAAGAATCAGCAATGATCAACGACATGAGGATGCAGAAGGCAATGGAAACCACTGCATTAACGACACATAACGTGTATCCACAGGACATGTGGCCTGTAATTGAAGAAGTGTCGTGATGATCTCTCCATTGACAAAAGATTCCGGAATAGTCCCCCATTCGGATCTCCGGGAGGGGACTGCCAAGGGGGAGGTTACCATGAGAAAAAGATTGAATAATCTACGAAAGGATAACGTTCTACGAGTCGGGGCGTGGAATGTCAGAAGCTTGAACGTGGTAGGGAAACTAGAAAATCTGAAAAGCGAAATGCAAAGGCTCAATCTAGATATAGTAGGGGTCAGTGAAGTGAAGTGGAAGGAAGACAAGGATTTCTGGTCAGATGAGTATCGGGTAATATCAACAACAGCATAAAATGGTATAACAGGTGTAGGATTCGTTATGAATAGGAAGGTAGGGCAGAGGGTGTGTTACTGTGAACAGTTCAGTGACCGGGTTGTTCTAATCAGAATCGACAGCAGACCAACACCGACAACGATAGTTCAGGTATACATGCCGACGTCGCAAGCTGAAGATGAACAGATAGAGAAAGTGTATGAGGATATTGATGGGGTAATGCAGTATGTAAAGGGGGACGAAAATCTAATAGTCATGGGCGACTGGAATGCAGTTGTAGGGGAAGGAGTAGAAGAAAAGGTTACAGGAGAATATGGGCTTGGGACAAGGAATGAAAGAGGAGAAAGACTAATTGATTCTGTAACAAGTTTCAGCTAGTAATAGCGAATACCCTGTTCAAGAATCACAAGAGGAGGAGCTATACTTGGAAAAGCCCGGGAGATACGGGAAGATTTCAATTAGATTACATCATGGTCAGACAGAGATTCCGAAATCAGATACTGGATTGTAAGGCGTATCCAGGAGCAGATATAGACTCAGATCACAATATAGTAGTGATGAAGAGTAGGCTGAAATTCAAGACATTAGTCAGGAAGAATCAATAGGCAAAGAAGTGGGATACGGAAGTACTAAGGAATGACGAGATACGTTTGAAGTTCTCTAACGCTATAGATACAGCAATAAGGAATAGCGCAGTAGGCAGTACAGTTGAAGAGGAATGGACATCTCTAAAAAGGGCCATCACAGAAGTTGGAAAGGAAAACATAAGTACAAAGAAGGTAGCTGCGAAGAAACCATGGGTAACAGAAGAAATACTTCAGTTGATTGATGAAAGGAGGAAGTACAAACATGTTCCGGGAAAATCAGGAATACGGAAATACAAGTCGCTGAGGAATGAAATAAATAGGAAGTGCAGGGAAGCTAAGACGAAATGGCTGCAGGAAATATGTGAAGACATCGAAAAAGATATGATTGTCGGAAGGACAGACTCAGCATACAGGAAAGTCAAAACAACCTTTGGTGACATTAAAAGCAACGGTGGTAACATTAAGAGTGCAACGGGAATTCCACTGTTAAATGCAGAGGAGAGAGCAGATAGGTGGAAAGAATATATTGAAAGCCTCTATGAGGGTGAAGATTTGTCTGATGTGATAGACGAAGAAACAGGAGTCGATTTAGAAGAGATAGGGGATCCAGTATTAGAATCGGAATTTAAAAGAGCTTTGGAGGACTTACGGTCAAATAAGGCAGAAGGGATAGATAACATTCCATCAGAATTTCTAAAATCATTGGGGGAAGTGGCAACAAAACGACTATTCACGTTGGTGTGTAGAATATATGAGTCTGGCGATATACCATCTGACTTTCGGAAAAGCATCATCCACACAATTCCGAAGACGGCAAGAGCTGACAAGTGCGAGAATTATCGCACAATCAGCTTAACAGCTCATGCATCGAAGCAGCTTACAAGAATAATATACAGAAGAATGGGAAAGAAAATTGAGAATGCGCTAGGTGACGATCAGTTTGGCTTTAGGAAAAGTAAAGGGACGAGAGAGGCAATTCTGACATTACGACTAATAATGGAAGCAAGGCTAAAGAAAAATCAAGATACTTTCATAGGATTTGTCGATCCGGAAAAAGCGTTAGACAATATAAAATGGTGCAAGCTGTTCGAGATTCTGAAAAAAGTAGGGGTAAGCTATAGGGAGAGACGGGTCATATACAATATGTGCAACAACCAAGAGGGAATAATAAGAGTGGACGATCAAGAACGAAGTGCTCGTATTAAGAAGGGCGTAAGACAAGGCTGTAGCCTTTCGCTCCTACTCTTCAAACTGTACATCGAGGAAGCAGTGATGAAAATAAAAGAAAGGTTCAGGAGTGGAATTAAAATATAAGGTGAAAGGATATCAATGATACGATTCGCTGATGACATTGCTATCCTGAGTGAAAGTGAAGAAGAATTAAATGATCTGCTGAAAGGAATGAACACTCTAATGAGTACACAGTATGGTTTGAGAGTAAATCGGAGAAAGACGAAGGTAATGAGAAGTAGTAGAAATGAGAACAGCGAGAAACTTAACATCAGGATTGATGGTCACGAAGTCAATGAAGTTAAGGAATTCTGCTACCTAGGCAGTAAAATAACCAATGACGGACGGAGCAAGGAGGACATCAAAAGCAGACTAGCTATGGCAAAAAAGGCATTTCTGGCCAAGAGAAGTCTACTAATATCAAATACCAGCCTTAATTTGAGGAAGAAATTTCTGAGGATGTACGTCTGGAGTACAGCATTGTATGGTAGTGAAACATGGACTGTGGGAAAACCGGAACAGAAGAGAATCGAAGCATTTGAGATGTGGTGCTATAGACGAATGTTGAAAATTAGGTGGACTGATAAGGTAAGGAATAAGGAGGTTCTACGCAGAATCGGAGAGGAAAGGAATATGTGGAAAACACTGATAAGGAGAAGGGACAGGATGATAGGACATCTGCTAAGGCATGAGGGAATGACTTCCATGGTACTAGAGGGAGCTGTAGAGGGCAAAAACTGTAGAGGAAGACAGAGATTGGAATACGTCAAGCAAATAATTGAGGACGTAGGTTGCAAGTGCTACTCTGAAATGAAGAGGTTAGCACAGGAAAGGAATTCGTGGCGGGCCGCATCAAACCAGTCAGTAGACTGATGACCAAAAAAAAGAAAAACTCCACAGATGACGAAGAGATTGAAGATATGTATGACTAGATAAAAGAAATTATTCAGATAGTGAAGGGAGAAGAAAATTTAACAATCATTGGGGACTGGAATTCGACGGTAGCGAAAGGATGAGAAGGAAAAGTAGTAGGTGAATATGGACTGGGGTAAGGAACGAAAGAGGAAGTCGCCTGGTAGAATTTTGTACAGAGCATAACTTAATCATAGCTAAAGTTTGGTTTAAGAATCATGAAAGAAGGTTACGTACGTGGAAGAGGGCTGTAGACACTGGAAAGTTTCAGATAGATTATATAATGGTAAGAAAGAGATTTAGGAACCAGGTTTTAAATTGTAAGATATTTCCAGGGCAAATGTGGACTCTGACCACAATCTATTGGTTATGAACTGTCTATAAAAAATGAAGAAACTGCAAAAAGGCGGGAATTTAAGAAAGTGGGACCTGGATAAACTGACTAAACCAGAGGTTGTGAGGTTGTAGAGAGTTTCAGAGAGAGCATTAGGGAGCGATTGACAAGAACGGGAAAGAAATACAACAGAAGAATGGGTAGTTTTGAGAGATGAAATAGTGAAGGCAGCAGAGGATCAAGTCGGTAAAAAGACGAGTGTTAGTATAAATCCTTGGGTAACAAAAGAGATATTGAATGTAATTGATGAAAGGAGAAAATATAAAAATGCAGTAAATGAAGCAAGCGAAAAGGAATACAAAGGTCTCAAAAACGAGGTTAGCAGGAAGTGCAAAATGGCTAAGCGGGATGGCAGGAGGACAAATGTAAGAATGTAGAAGCATATATCGCTACGGGTAATATAGATACTGCCTACAGGAAAATTAAAGTGACTTTTGGAGAAAAGAGAACCATCTGTATGAATATCACGAACTCAGATGGAAAACCAGTCCTAAGCAAAGAAGGGAAAGCAGAAAGATGGGAGGAGTATTTAGAGCGTCTACACAAGGGCGATGTACTTGAGGGCAATATTATGGAAGTGGAAGAGGACGTACATGGCACTGGGAGTAGACAACAATCAATTAGAACTACTTATAGCCTTGGGTGAGCCAGTCACGACAAAACTCTTGCCGGGCGCTGCGGCCGAGTGGTTCTAGGCTCTTCAGTCTGGAGCCACGCTGCTGCTACGATCGCAGGTTCGAGTCCTGCCTCGGGCATGGATGTGTGTGATGTCCTTAGGTTAGTTAGGTTTAAGTAGTTTTAAGTCTAGGCGACTGATGACCTCCGACGTTAAGTGCCATTTGATTTGAACAAAACATTTGGTGAACAAGGTGTACGAGACAGGCGAAATACCCTCAGACTTCAAGAAGCATATAATAATCCCAGTTCCAAAGATAGCAGGTGCTGACAGGTGGGAAAATTACCGAACTATGAGTTTAATAAGTCACTATTTGAAGATACTAACACGGATTCTTTACAGACGAATTGAAAAACTGGGAGAAGCCGAGCTCGGGGAAGATCATTTGGATTCCGTAGGAATTTTGGAACACGCGAGGCAATACTAACCATACGACTTTTATTAGAAGGTAGGTTAAGGAAAGGCAAACCCACGTTTCTAACATTTGTAGACTTAGAGAAAGCTTTTGACAATTATGTTTTGACAATTTTGACTGGAATACTCTCTTTCAGATTCTGAAGGTGGTAGGAGTGAAATACAGGGAGTGAAAGGCCTTTTACAATTTGTACAGAAACCAAATGGCAGTTATAAGAGTCGAGGGGCACGAAAGAAAAGCAGTGATTAGAAGGAAGTGAGACAGGATTGTAGCCTTCCCGGCGTTATTCAATCTGTATATTGAGCAAGCAGTAAAAGACACAAAAGAAAAACTTGGAGTAGGAATTAAAACCAAAGAAGAAGAAATAAAAACTTTTAGGTTTACCGACGACATTGTAATTCTGTGAGAGACAGCAAAGGACCTGGAAGAGCAGTTGAACGGAATGGACAGTGTCTTGAAAGGAGGATATAAGATGAACACCAAGAAAATCATAACGAGGATAATAGAATGTAGTCGAATTAGGTGATCAGGTGATGCTGAGGGAATTAGATTAGGGAATGGGACACTTAAAGTAGTAAATGAGTTTTGCTATCTGGGAAGCAAAGAAACTGATGATCGTCGAAGTAGAGAGGATATAAAAAGGAGACTGACTATGGCAAGGAAAGTGTTTATGAAGAAGAAAAATTTGTTAACATCGAGTATAAATTTAAGTGTCAGGAGGTCCTTTCTGAAAATATTTGTGCGGAGTGTAGCTACATATGGAAATGAATCATGGACGATAAATAGTTTACACAAGAAGAGAATAGAAGCTTTCGAAACGTGGTGCTACAGAAGAATGCTGAAGATTAGTTGGGTAGATTACGTCTCTAATGAGGAGGTACTGAATGGAATTGGGGAGAAGAGGAATTTGTGGCACAGCGTGACTAGAAGAATGGATCAGCTGGTAGGTCAGGTTCTGAAGCATCAAGGGATCACCAATTTAATATTGGAAGGAAGCGTGGAGGGTAAAAATCGTAGAGGGAAACAAAGAAATGAATACACTAAGCAGTCAGAAGGATGTGGGTTGCAGTAGTTACTCGGAGATGAAGAAGCTTGCACAGGACAGAGTATCTTGGAGGGCTGCATCAAACCAGTCTCTGGACTGAAAACCACAACAACAACACCATGTATTAAATTCATTTAGATCACTGCTGCAACTCTGCCTTACAGCCCCAAGTACACAGAGAATTAGCAAAATGAACAAAGACAACATTCCAAAAAGTAGTTTACCATACAACTTCTAATGCATTTAGCACAGCAGTATTATCAGAATGTCTACTCCTAGTACACGACAAAATTTTGTCATCTTTCACTGTCATACAGTGGATAACTGTAGTCCCTCTGTAATATATATTAGGGAAATATTGAACATAGCTTATGGATGTTGTGTGCACAAATGTGTGATTGAAGTTAATGATGAGTCGGCACAGTAGATGAAATAGATATGGAAATATCTGTCGATGATTATCATACATGTTATTAGGTTTAGAGAATAATAGTCAATGGAGAATGTTGGTCAGTGCTCAATGATGGTCAGTGGTCAATGATGATAACAGAATAATGATGGTGATCAATGATCAGTTATGGTCTGTGGTCAAAGGTCTGTGGTTAGCAACGATGATCATTGGTCAATTACAGTCAATGATCAATATTGCCAGTGGTCAATGATGATCAGTGGTCAGGGTTGATGATGATTGGTCAGTGATGATGAGTGATCAATGATAATCAGAGAATACTGTACCAGACATATCTAGTATTCGTTCAAAATGTTCTCAATGTGGGCTCGAACGGATGAAGTTGGAGGAAGGAAATAAGGAACATTAGCGCTCCGTGTCTCATCGACTACAAAGTCATTAGAGATGGGGCACAATCTCGGACTGTATCATCAGCTGTGCCCTTTCAGAGCAACCATCCCGGCATTTTCCTGGAACTGTTTAGGGAAATCGCAGTATACCTGCATTTGGATGACAGCGTGGAATTGAATCGTCATCCTCCAAAATACCGAGAGAGATGGTGCAGTGTTAACAAACTGGACTCGCATTCTGGAGGACGATAGGTCAAGTCTACATCCAGCCATCCAGATTTAGGATTTCAAGATTTCGTTAAGTCGCTTCAGGCGAATGCTGTGATGTTTCCTTTATAAAGGCATGACCGATTTCCTTCCCCATTTTTGAACTTGTGTTCCATCTCTCATTATCTTGATGCCAACGAGAAGTTAAATCCTAATCATTCTTCCTTCCTTCCTCCCAAATACAAGTATAGTGTGCTAACCCCTGCGCCACATCTCTCAGTAGGTTGAAGTCGACTCAGAAACAGTAGCCGGCCGGAGTGGCCGTGCGGTTCTAGGCGCTACAGTCTGAAGCCGAGCGACCGCTACGGTCGCAGGTTCGAATCCTGCGTCGGGCATGGATGTGTGTGATGTCCTTAGGTTAGTTAGATTTAATTAGCTCTAAGTTCTAGGCGACTGATGACCTGAGACGTTCAGTCGCTTAGTGCTCAGAGCCATTTGAACCATCAGAAGCAGTCTTATATATTTAAGACACATAATGTGAGCGATCTTGCCTGTTTTTGCGAGTAAGTGAGTATACCTGTTTGAAGCCATACTACAAATCACAATTAATTGCTCGTTGTATTGCTCCTACCTACTTGATTACACAACATCAAGCTAAATCCTACATTGCATTACGTAGTTGTTGAATGAAACTGTATTTTCAGGGTAATGGTATTCTCCCCATCATTGCCCTAATAGTACCCACTTGCTTTGTGTTTCAGTTGGTTAGAAAGTAAATAAGAACTATGATGCTAGGTAACTGGAATCCAGAAGGCAATGATCAATGGCAATCAATGACCACTGACTATCATTCTCCATTGACCAACCCAGCGGTGATCACTGACCACTGATAATCATCTTTGACCCCTGCTCATCGCTGGTCACTGACCATAATTGACCAATGATCATCATCACTGACCATAGATTTTTATCATTGATCACTGATCATCATTGGCCACTGTCTGTCATTGGGCCGGCCGTTGTGGCCGAGCTGTTCTAGGCACTACAGTCTGGAACCGAGCGACCGCTACGGTCGCAGGTTCGAATCCTGCCTCGGGCATGGATGTGTGTGATGTCCTTAGGTTAGATAGGTTTAAGTAGTTCTAATTTCTAGGGGACTGAGGACCTCAGAAGTTAAGTCTCATAGTGCTCAGAGCCATTTGAAACATTTTGTCTGTCATTGGCCATTGACCTTTATCATTGCCCACTGATCTTCATTAACCACTGATACTTTGACCACTGATTGTCATTGACCACTGGCCATCATTCTACACTGACCATCATTCTTTCCACCTAATAATATGCAGGATAAAAATGGTAACATATTTCCACATCTTCTTCATCTACTGCACTGTCTCATCATTAATTTTCATGACATGTAAGCCACAACATCAAAAAATTAGGTTCAACATGTCAATAGCTGTCAAATCAACGTCTCTCTGATTTATACATCACAATAAATTTCCTATCTCTGTAATGCTTCCTTTGATGAGGAAAAAGTGTTGAGATACATACTCATACTACAGAGAAAATATAGCTTTCCTCCGAGTAACAGTGGAAGATGACAGCGTTTTGCAGCATGCTAGTGGTAGGCATTCTGATCATATGTGACACGACTGTCTCACATAGCTATGTGACATTGTTTCATTCTTACCACTATTTCATAGTTATTATTTTGTGAGTTCTGGACTACTGCACTACTGGCTTGGCCTCAGGGTCCTGCTGTCGGCAGAAGGCAGTCAGTGAATCTTTAGGAGAGGCGGCGCAGTGCTGCCATAGCCATTCCTAGAGAATAATTGAGCTAGTTTTTTTTGTTTTTTCTGTATGGACATTAAGGACCGAGACACTGTGGCACCACCCAGCCAGCATGACAACGACATTTGAGTTAATCCAAAATTTTGGATACGCAATCTAATTGAGTCCCCTTACCAACATTCTTGGGGTGAAGGTCCTGACCAGTCGAGGAAACATTACTCCAGGCTGGTACCAACCTCGTGCCCGTTGAAGAACATTTTGTATGCCAGAGTTGGAAGTTTCTGCTGCGTTCCCCAGTCTTTAGCGAAGTAATCGATATTCTCATCCAGCTCATCGGCAACAGCATCGAATCATCCCCTCCTTGTAGAGTTTTTTGAAAGCAGAGAGTGGGGGACTGCGAACTTAGATTCTGGGCGTTCGTCTCCAGGTCGTCGTTGGGTGGGAGTTATCTCCATCCACGGTCTGGTGTTGATTATTACACGTTAGCTGTACTGGAGACCAGCCAGCAAATTGTGGTAGCATGATCTATATTCCTGGCACCTCGTCACTTACTGTCTGTGCTACACAAATTGTGTAATTGCATTTGGTTATCATTTGTGGCGTGTTGTTGTATCGTTAACTTTGATTTCACGAGCTGCCCAGATAAGCAGATCTTGGGCTTGCTCCATACTGTCTTACACACTTTTGGTATCTCCGCACAGTGGAAGAGTCATTTTGTAAACTGATCTGAGTTTTAGAGAACTTTGGTTCAAATGGCTCTTAGCGCCATGTGACTTAACGTCTGAGGTCGTCAGTCCCCTAGAACTTAGAACTACTTAAACCTAACTAACCTAAAGACATCACAGACATCCATGCCCGAGGCAGGATTCGAACCTGCGACCGTAGCGGTCGCGTGGTTCCAGACTGTAGCGTCTAGAACCGCTTGGCCACTCTGGCCAGCAGAACTTTGGTCTCTGTTAATTTTACTGTGATTTATGTCAATCATTAGAGCAAATAAATAACTGTTAATCTCATTCCTGACGTTCTCGCCGTCCTACTACTTTTCCATGGTCAGGCGACCCACAAATAACAAATATAACTTGGTGCACACTCAAGTTGTTTTTCTCACTGTGGATGTGTCTGTGGTGGGTACAGAGGAAAACTCAGCGATAAGTTATATTAAGAATTCAAAGAAAGGAAAGAGCATTGCGTTCACTCTTGTGTGTGTGTGTGTGTGTGTGTGTGTGTGTGTGTGTGTGGAGTGTGTGTGTGTTTGTGTGGATTTCTAATGGACCAAACTGATGAGGTCATCGGTCCCTAGACTTCCACACTACTGAAACTATCTTAAACTAACGTATGCTAAGAAAAACAAATACGCACCCATGCCCGAGGGAAGCCTGGAACCTCCGGCGAGAGGGGCCGCGCAATCCGTGTTATGGCGCCTCTAACCGCGCGGCCACTCCACGCGGCGCATTCACTTCTCCCTTGTTTTGTACTGAGCATTGCACTTACGCTCCTTGAGTTAGATCTGCGACCCACTAGAAGCAGCTTTCACAGATTGATATGTCATATGGTTTCAAGATGTACGGTGAACTGCTTTTTGCGAGAAGTCATTGTTTACTTTGCTAATTATTCGTATAAGTTAGGCTGTAAGTTTGATCTGCAGTGGTGCTCTAGATGAATTTAATGCTGTCAGTAAGAGATCCATAAGTATTTTAGACAATTTATCTGCGGAAATATTTCATCCGAATGTACACTGTGCATGGAAAGTGTGGTAGCAAGATTTAACTTACAGTTTTAGAAAGAAGTGTTAGACGTGAGAGTAACATTGATAATTTGCAATATACTTTAAGATGTAAGATCTGCAGAAGGCATGGATATAGTGTTGAGGCACTTAATTTGATGGGACACAGAGAAGTTTTTGTGTGCTTGTTTAGTATTTTAGCTAACATGTACTTTCTGCATTTATAACCGTGATTACGTTAGCTTCGATCTTTTAAGCCAAACTTCAGATATCAACTCTTTATTATTTGTGACTGTAGAAGCGGTATTGGAGGTGGCATTGGAGACAGTAAATCCTCTACCTTACAGCTTCGTTAAATGTGGTATGGAGGGAAATGTTGTCAGCATATTGCTCTCTCGGCCGTTTTGCAGACTTTTCAGACTGCGGAGCCGCTATTACTCCGTCAAGTAACTCGTCAATTGGCATGAGAATTTGTATGGCAGCCATTTACACTGACCACTAAGCCGAGGAGGCAGATGTTACAAATTCACAATCACGTTTGATGTGAGCATTGTTCTTTTTGCATTGATGATGCATTTTTGCAGATATTTTAGACTTGAAAAGAATATTGTGACATTTTACAAGCATCACAGATGTGAAAAGTAATTAATTTGAGAATGTTTTACCATTACAGTCATCTCTTGGAAAACACGATCAACAGGAGCATAAAAGCAGCAGTTGATTTTATTTTGCGTTCTGAGGTTTTCCAGATTATTATATAAAGTATACCTTGTCTTCAGCCACTGTGTGTTACTAAGTAGTTAATTTAAGTGGAAACACAAATTTTGGTTTCTAACTGTTTATAGAGAATAAGATACACACTCATTCCAACAGTCCTTATAAATAGTATATGGTACCCAATGAAATTTATGGAAGTGACCTCAATCAGTTCATCTCCTGGTGCAACCAATAGCTCCTCAAGATCAACCCCTCCAAAACCCAGGCATTACCATCCTGTCCAGTTAACTAGCACACTAAAATGTCTTGGACTAACACTCGACCAGAAACTAACGTGGAAACCTCACCTTATAACCACTCTACAGAAAGCCCACAATAGACTAAAATCACTAACAGGCCGAACTTGGCGATTAAACCCCTCCAGTATTCTCCACATCTACAAAATCCCGATCTGGCCCATCCTCTGCTACGAAAATATTGCATGGATCTCCACCCCAACGAACTTCTATAAAGCACTCAAAATTCTCAGTGCTGTGCACTCTACTCTGTTTACCTTCCCCCACCTGAATCCTCCACCACCTCATCAAATTCACATCCATCCTCACCCTAATCGAACACCTCCGCATCTCCTATACTGTCCGCAAACTAGATTTCAATCATCATATTGTATCCCGCCTCATCACCAACTCTGGTATGCTGCCACACCTTCATAAACGCATCACTCTGTTCCTACATGTACACACATCCCTTTTCCTATCCCAACTTCAACCAACTTCCTCTCCCAGACAATGAGATCTGCCCTGATATTTATCCCTCCTACCAATTTTATCTCTTCCCCACATATAACATTCCACATCAAGGCTCCACTTCCGCTCTCTCTCCATCCACACCTATTCCTGTCCTACTGCAACCACTGTCCTACCCACACGACACACTTCTCCCCAACCTCTGTCTTCCCCATCGACTGTATTTCCCACTATCCACCTAAGCTAATACGTCTCATCTCCATAGTTCTCCTTTGCATCCATATCCCTCAACCCTATGGAACATACTCTACCTTCCGGCAATACTTCTAACCCTAGTGCATGTCCCTCAGATTTTCAATGAATTCGCAGTGCTTCAGTGTTCCTATCAGATGAATTTCACTCTACTGCGATGTGTTTTTAAAATGTTTATATTTTCGTTTTTTAACTTCTGTCTTTGAGTTTTGCGCTAAAACAGAAAACAACCCAAATATTGTTTGTATATTCTCACTATAAATTTTTTAATTCACTTGGCTGAAGAGCAGAGAGCTGTACCGCTGACAGCCCACTCCCCACCCATGCTTGGCGATGGGGATGAAATAACAACAACAAAAATTATGGAGGTGACTGGAGAGCCAATCAATAAACGATTTTTTGAAGCCAGTAAAGAAAACACAGTTTACAACATTTTCGTTATTTTGTGCAATTCGTTATTTTGTGCAATGGCTAAAACACTAGCTTCTGATTGGAGGAGACGGGAGAGAGTGTGTGTTTGTGTGTGTGGGGAGGGGGGGGGGGGTGGTAAGCGGTAAGCGGGTGGGTGTAAATTTATCACCCACTGCTGTCTTTTTTTGAATTTCACACCAATTGTCGAATTTCCCACATTCCTCTCTTGATGACATAATCAAAAAGAGTGGTTTGGCGTGTGATGTCTCTAGTGAGGCCGGCCGTTGTGGCCGAGCGGTTCTAGGCGCTTCAGTCCGGAATCGAGCTGCTGCTGCGGTCGCAGCGGTCGCAGGCTCGACTCCTGCCTCGGGCATGGATGTGTGTGATGTCCTCAGGTTAGTTAGGTTTAAGTAGTTCTAAGTCTAGGGGACTGGTGACCTCAGATATTAAGTCCCATAGTGCTTAGAGCCATTTTTTTTTCCTTGAGTGTGACAGCATCAGGAAAGGGGTGTGGCTTATGACATCATTGAAAGGTCGATAACCTCTCCTCAAGAACAACGGCATAGGTCAGCTGATGTCACAAATGTATACAAAATGGGGGCCAGAACTAGGTCAAGGTCATTGACCTATGTCAAAAATGTAGAAAAGTGACCTGCAACTGATGCACCTATACTACTTAGTAGCAAATTGCTACTGCAGCTAGTCGCCCGAAATCGCTGTGAACAGAGTCAACCTAAGCTGATGTGTAGAACGTCGGAAGGTGGAGTAATGGTGGGACGGCTTACCTCAGGGGAACAGCTCACAGGTCAACTCGCCGGCGGAGGTACTGATGGCCACGTAACTCCACTATGACCGCGAGTAAATGAGACAACAATGAGACAGAACACGGGATTTTGGTGGTTTTACAGAGTCGCCGTTTCAATGTTTCCGATGGGCTAGTGAGCCAATCTGGCTTCAGTACCAACACAAGCGAGGGGTGACCTGAAAGAATCGCCCCCAGCTCTTCCCGTGTCTAAACCAATGGCGAGGAGCCCTTACAGTTAGCAAGATGTGGCCAAGTTGTGTCGAGGGCAACGAGGGTATATTGTGTACAGGGCTCTAGGCACCAGAGAGTAGAGTGTCCCTCCACCCAACGGCCAAAATTTTCGCTCTGTTTACCGCTGTGAGTCTTACGAGGCAGCTTCCCTTCCCTTATTTGCACCATAACCATTTGCTCCAATAAACGCCCTATTATTGCCACACTACATCCAACCATAGTAGTAATTGGGACGATCCTAGTTGCGTAACTAGCTGTTCTGGCAATTTACAAGTAACAAATTTAGTTAGCCGATTAATTTCAATATTTAAGCAATGACTTTTCAGAGAGAGAGGACAGCAGCTGCTCTTTCGCACCGAATCAGAAAAGAAGTGCTACAAGTTGGGCCGAACAAGTCCGTCGGCGTATTTCTGTCCTCGCACCCGTCGCCACGAAGGATCTCAAACAGAACAAGCACAAGCAATACATAAACATGGACAGACATAAAGTCTGGAACATTTCACTACTTTTCAAACGTAGATTTCATATTTCTACTGTTATGATAGGAATTTAATGTTTCTTTTTACATATAAAAGCAATTTATGTATCACTATTAATGCCACTGTAAGTTCCAAGTACTGAAGCAAATGTATGGGCATTGAATGTAATGGCTTTCACTCACGAAACCCACAGATTCTGGCATACTGTAGAAAATGACTTCCTTATCTGACTGTTTTCTCTTTTCTTTTCTACAGCTTGACCATTACTGCGTCGTGTCCCATGAACCTGCAGTATTTTCCCATGGACAGGCAACTGTGTCATATTGAAATCGAGAGTTGTAAGTACCACATAAGTTCATTTACTGTAATAATCAACACTTATTGCAAACTACATTCTTAAAATACTCTTTTAACTTGCAAATTAGCATTTCTCTAACAAAACACTGTGTGCTTAATCAGTCACTTCATAGTCTTTATTTAATATGTCCAAGTTCTTATTTTCCAGAACATAACCTATTAAAAGTATATTAACTCGTGCCTTTTGATTAATGTAACAGTAGTTCTTTGCAGTTAAGGTTGCTGTTACGAGATGGCTGTATATTTAAAATGTATTTGTAAATATTGTAGCGTAATATCTTCCCTGTTGTGTATACTGTACATTTTGTGTTTCATTTTTTTTAATTAATTTCGGTCTCCTTCTCAAAAACAGCACTAAACGTCGTGCCCGGGGAAGGGAGACATTGTTCTGTATAACAATACAAAACAAAACAACAAATAGAGTCTCTTTGCAAAAAAAAGTTATACATACTGCTGCACAGTTGTTTGTGGCGCACTACGCACAGCAAGACTCTGTCAGACAAGTACTAGAGAAACAAAAGCAGTTAACTGTATGTATATCCGGGAAAACAAGCCGAAACTTGCCAAGGATGAGCAGTCAAAACAGAGCAACAGGCAGTACTGACTGAACCTGCATTGTGCATCTAATGACCAAGTGGCACCGCTGCTGACCGGTGTGTAGGCGAGGCCGCCACCCGCACCGCTGCCGCAGCACCACGGCACCACCGCACCACGCACCAAGCACCACGCACCACGCCCCCGCCACGCCCCCACACGCTCCGACCAGCCCCGCATGTCCGCCTACGCCGCTTCTCAGCTTCTAGGCCCTCGGAAACGCTCGCTTCCGTTTCCAGCTGTTTGTCTTCTTTTTTTCTCCCTTACTTTCTAAGCCTATTTATTTACTAATAAAACGACGCGGTAAAAAAAGAGATCGCTTCTTCTGTGCCTTTGACCATCCAGAATTCAAATCTCAGCCCCCTCCCCTTTCCTCAACAAATAAATAAAATGCCGCTCCCTAATAAACGCCATCCTAGTTTTATTCACTCCAGCATGAGCGAGGGCAGGGCAAACGCTAGTGGCGACCCTGGGTGAAGAGCTTCCGCCAATCGTCTAGTCGCGTGCCATACTGCGCTTCTCGTTTTTCGTAGTTGCCAACCCACTTGCATGCGTCACAGTTGTTCACTGATTCGAGACTCGTACACAGGTATGCTCAGACAGTTTCTGATAAAGAAACGTAACGTAGAAGAATACAAATAAATGGCCTCGTCAGATAACTCCTTTCCGTAGCAACGAGGCCTAGGTCGACGGCAGGTAATAATGGACGCAGTTTCGAAATGAGCACTGCCTGCCTGAAAATATCTGTGTACGACTTTCCAGAATTTTTCTTCCCACGCTTTCGCCATACCAGAGTTATAAACGCCTTAGCTGGGCTGTGCCTTGACTTCTGTTTTCTTCTTTCTTTACTTTCTTCTTTTAGTTTTCTTCCCATTTCTTTGTAGCAAGTACGGTAGCGATCACAAATTTTTATTTCAAAATAATGGTTAAACATAATGTTTTTTAATCGTAACATTATTTTAATTCATTTAGCGAAATTTATTTATTTTTCATCATCAGGAATGTTATCCCTTTTTTTTAAATATATTATTGAAAATGAAAGCTACTATATAAAACTGTTTATAGTTCCCCGTCTCTTTTTTCTTTTTACTCACAGTTGGATACACAATGCGTGATATTCGATACAAATGGAAGGACGGGAATAGATCAGTAGGTATCTCCACGGAGGTGCAACTGCCTCAGTTCCGCGTCCTCGGGCATATACAGAGGGAGACCGAAGTTAACCTGACCACAGGTAGAGTTCGCTAGTTCTGCTGCGCTGTCGGTGCGGGAATTGACGCCTGCTTCGCCGCCGCAGCTTCGCCCCTTCCTAAACGATCAAATCTCACGGGCGGAAGTCGTCTGCGGCGCTCAACACGGAATAAAAAGAAAAAGCAAAAAATAAAAACTTGCGTCCCTTCCCGCACCCGACAGCACTCATCTCAATACGTGTTGCGCACGTCCTCGCCCTTGTACAGCTGAGGACACTGCCAAATGTTTGTGTGTAAGATTTGTGTGTGCGCGCTTGTGTGCATGTGTAATATACACGTACTGGAGTGGTGGCGCGTGCGGGGCCTGAACAGCCGCCTCGGAGGCTGGAGGTCCGGTTCTGCTCCTCCGGGGCGCGAGCCTTCGGTCCCCGCACGCGCGCGTGAAAGAGAGCGCATAACGTGTTACGTGCTTTGTGTCAAGAGGGTTGCACCACACTCTCCCTGTTTCTTCCCAGTTGGGTATACAATGAGGGACATCCGCTATAAATGGAACGAGGGGCCAAACTCTGTGGGCGTCTCGAATGAGGTGTCCTTGCCGCAATTCAAAGTATTGGGACATCGCCAGAGGGCTATGGAAATTAGTCTCACCACAGGTATTGTCTCGAGTCGCTAGCCAGTTGCTCGTAGCCGGACCTGCCGCGCTGCCACGGACAGCAGGTACAGTGCGAGCCGCTGCCGCCGTTGCCCCATTCGCCACCCGCCGACCGCTTCGCCCCTAGCCATGCCCCCCCCCCCCCCCCCCACCAATGCCTGATCCCCACACTCACCCGCTGCCCTGCCTAGTAGCTGCAGCCTAACCTCTGGAAACTGATTTCAGGAGCCAGTAAGCAAAGCGACTCTTCCCATACGTCTGCGTTGATCACTACTTTTTGAGAAGTCAAGCCACGTTCACTAACATTATTCTATAACACCGTGGATCAGCTATCTTACCACATGACAAATATAAAAGAAGGAATCGAAAATAAAAATCGTTGCAAGAGCGTCCTTACAAACGCCATACAAAAGATGGTTATCTACTGACTTGCCCACGGTTCGCCAGCATAATACATGGTTCTCTAATTCGCGAGTCACACAGTTCGGTTTTCAACTTAAGCACTTATTCAGTAGCGACAAATCAGTTCGAAAATTCTTCTGAGAAACGAGAGTGTCAGGTTTTACCCCATAGCAAGCAGTTAATACTGAAACTAGACGTTGCTGCCATTTATCGTGGTTGGGACTCTACGAGCCATCCAGAATGTGAGGTTTCGTCCAGGTCAAGATACAAGTCGAGGGGCATGAAAGGGAAGCAGTGGTTGGGAAGGGAGTGAGACAGGGTTGTAGCCTCTCCCCGATGTTATTCAATCTGTATGTTGAGCAAGGAGTAAAGGAAACAAAAGAAATATTTGGAGTAGGTATTAAAATCCAGGGAGAAGAAATAAAAACTTTGAGGTTCGCCGATGACATTGAAATTCTGTCAGAGACAGCAAAGGACTTGGAAGAGCAGTTGAACGGAATGGACAGTGTCTTGAAAGGAGGCTATATGATGAACATCAACAAAAGCAAAACGAGGATAGTGGAATGTAGTCGAATTAAGTCGGGTGATGCTGAGGGAATTAGATTAGGAAATGAGACACTTAAAGTAGTAAAGGAGTTTTGCTATTTGGGGAGCAAAATAACTGATGATGGTCCAAGTAGAGAGGATATAAAATCTAGACTGGCAAACACAAGGAAAGCGTTTCTGAAGAAGAGAAATTTCTTAACATCGAGTATAGATTTAAGTGTGAGGAAGTCATTTCTGAAAGTCTTTGTATGGAGCGTAGCCATGTATGGAAGTGAAACATGGACGATAAATAGTTTGGAAGAGAAGAGAATAGCAGCTTTCGAAATGTGATGCTACAGAAGAATGTTCAAGATTATGTGGGTAGATCACGTAACTAATGAGGAGGTATTGAATAGGATTGGGGAGAAGAGAAGTTTGTGACACAACTTGACTAGAAGAAGGGATCGGTTGGTAGGACATGTTCTGAGGCATCAAGGGATGACAAATTTAGCACTGGAGGGCAGCGTGGAGGGTAAAAATCGTTGAGGGAGACCAAGAGATGAATACACTAAGCAGATTCAGAAGGATGTGGGTGCAGTAGGTACTGGGAGGTGAAGGAGCTTGCACAGGATAGAGTAGCATGGAGAGCTGCATCAAACCAGTCTCAGGACTGAAGACCACAACAACAACAACAACACAAGATACAAAATGAAACACTAACTTCGTTCCCGGGTGCACAAGACTATTTCTTCGCCTTCGTTAAGGGAGGTAGGACGTTAAACAGGCCGACGTGGAGCAGGAGAGGCACCACAGGACATTTTAGTTTCCAGTGTCTATACTTTTACAAATAAATTCATAAAACTTTGTCAGCATGACCAGGAAGGATTCAGAATTCACACTCATAGCAGTGGAAGTTCTAAGACATAGCGAAGTAATTTTTTTTACTTGCGAAATTTCGTCATTTTTTTCACTTACTAATGGCGGCATTTGTTGCCATAGGTACACTTTTCTTCATAAGTAAGAGAGATTCTTCGATGAATTTTGCACAGCATACAAACCATACTTAAAGGTGTATGAAACTCTAGAATTTTCCAAATCTATTAAAAACTGTGGTAAAAACTGAGGTGATTAACTATAAAATTTGTGTTTTTTCTAAACATGAAGTTTAAAATATAAAAGTTCATTTGTTTTTTCATAAATTAAATAAATTCTAGAGTTTCATACACCTGTGATTATGCTATGTATGCTGTACAAAATTCATCGAAGAATCTCTCTAACGTATGAAGAAAAGTGTACCTGTAGCAACAAATGCAGCCATTAGTAAGTGAAAAAATGATGAAATTTCACACGCAAAAAAATTTATTTTGTTATGTTTTCGAACTTTCACTGCAATGAGTGTGAATCCAGAATCCTTCCTGGTGAGGCCGACAAAGTTTGATGAATTTATTTGTAAAAGTATAGACATTGGAAATTAAAATGTCCTGTTATGCCTCTCCTGCTCCAACTCGGCCCGTTTGACGTCCTACCCCCCTTAAGTGATTGTGTACCACTGTAAGTGACTTTAATACAAGATACGTAACGTGTCAGCATGAACTGCATATTCCTCTATCAAACTAGCGACACAGTAACTACTGAGAAAGAATTTGCAGCAACCAGTCACTATATTTTAATATTTACGCTCTTTCCCTCTATTGCTTTCGGTTAACTTTGTCCTAAGGAGGGAGAAAACAGTAAAATAAATGGGAGCCCAAATGTTTCCCCTCAACACTCGCTTCTTTATACTGTTTTAGAGTGTGCCGTGTGCGTCCGTTAAATCCTAATCTTCTTCCTTCTGAGTTTGGCTACAGAAGTCTTAGCAGAACACACTATAAACACATCTTTTTCCTCTTATGGGCATTAAGTTGCAGCATAACAACATGTACAAAATTTGTTTATTGTATAGTCTGCTAAGATTGCCGTAGTTATAGCCATAAGAAGGCAGTAGATACCATGGGCAGACTGATGCCGTGTTGACTCACTTCCAGAAGGAATTCGATGTACGTAGTTCCATATTGTAGCCTAGTGATTAAAATACGAGTGTAACGAATGTCAGACCACTTTTGTGACTGGACTGAAGATTAATTATATTAGTTGATATTCCTGAGACGTCTTGCGTCTCACCTTTATCTCCGATAATGGTATTGGCCACAACAACGAATTAAAATTTGTATCAGGACCAGGATTCGAACACAGGTCCCCTGCTTATTAGGCAGACGTGCTATTCAGTACACAACACTGGCACTAAGGTACTACAGCCACAGGGACTACCGTATTTCGCTCATCGACACAAATTCCAGCTTGTGCCTCAGCCCATCACTATTCCCGTTCTACACTCGAATCAGTATTGCCATGCTTCTCCGACACTGAAATAGCACCTTAGCAATACCATCAATTTATGATTAATATGCTTGATAGGTTCCCGGGATTTACGCCTATGATTAATATAGCAACTATGCCTGAGATACAGGCAAGATTAACCCTATTTCGCTCACGGATAAACTGCTAATCCAGTAACAGAGAGCCTTGGCAATACTGATCCAACATTTAAAGGGAAATAGTAATGGGCTGGAGCGTGAGATGTAATTTGTGTCGGTGAGGGAAACATACTAGGGTAGTCTGTTCAGATGTGATATCTCTAGCGCCATTGTGGTGTAGATGTAACGCATATCGGGTTTGTCGAGTAAGCAAGAGACCAGGGTTCAAATTCTGGCACTGGTATAAATTTTAATTCATTGCTTTGGCCTACATCTTTATTATGGATTGAACATTTCTTAGCGAACAGTACACTATTTCTCTACAGTTCCACTTTCGAAAGCAAAAGAATGTTATAGGACTATCACTTTTCTCAGTATATATAAATACGATTGACCTAGTGGACAACACAGGAATTCCCATAAGGTTTTCTCAGATGGTATTGTTATATACAGATAAGTCGAAATACTAGAAAATTGTAGCGAGATACAGGAAGATCTGCAGAGGATGGGCGCCTGCTCAAATGAATAGTAGTTCACACTCACCATAAACAGATGTATCTAATTGCACATAAAAGGGCAGAAATATCTGTTACTGTAAGATTACATGATTGAAGAACTATTACTGGAAGGAGTGACATTAATTAAATGTCTGGAAATATGCGTAAGGAACGATTTAAAATGGGTGGACGACATAAAAATCATGCCAGGTATGGCAGAAGCCAGACTGAGATTCACTAGAAGAATCCACCCACGGATGACGTACCTTGCAAAACCCTCGTACAGCCAATACTTGAACACTGTTTGTCAGTCTGGGATCTGCATCATATAGAAAATACTGAGGTTCCAAATAGAAGTAGCGCGTTTTGTCATAGGTTCACTTAGCAAGCGTGGAAGCGCCACGGAGATGCTCATGCAACTCCAGTGGAAGACACTACGAGAGAGGCGTTGTGAATCATCCCTCTTACGCATATCTTGCGTAAAGACTGTCCACGTAAAATCAGAGATTCGAGCTGACACGGAGACATACTAACAACCGTACTTTCTGCGGACTGGAACAGGAAAGGAAAGAAGTGATAGTAGCACACAAATGTACTGTCCGCCGCACACCAAAACGTGTCTTTCGGAGTTAATTTGTAGACCCAGATGAAGAAGCAGCGAGTATTGAGAACAAACCTCTATGACAAACTTAAATATGCCCTTCCCGCAGATGAGTGTGAAAACTCTCCAGAAAATGACTTTGAAGAGCTAAATAATGACTGATTGTTGCAAATCCTCTGTCACTACTACACGCTACAGTCACGGTGATCCGTAATCCATTATGAAACAAATCAAATCCTGTAATATTTTGTAGGCATTCGCCTATTTACGTAATCGTCAAGGTGACATGGAAGTGCGCTTAACCCAAGCTGTCTGCTGCAAACCGAAGTGTTGTCTTTGGCTACAAACGTATCTGTGATCGGGAGCAGCTAAATACGCACCCTGTCAGTAGGCATAAACAAGTTAAGGCCTGTCTATGTTTCAAAATTGATGTCATCACTTATTAGTGATACAGATATTTTTCGAATCCCAATTTCTCGACAGAGATGACAGAATCCAAGCGCATTTGGACCCGAGTCTAGAAAACTGCTGATGTAAACTTCATTCCGTGTAACAAAGGAATTGCAACAAGGAAACTGGCGTATTTAAAACTCTGTGATAAATGTTTTATGATAATGGTGTTAGTTAATATCGTCTTATCAGTAAATCTAACAAGTAAATCTACCCAAGGGATACACTTCGATTTTGACCAGCTTTCAATATGTTGTAATCTAGAGCAGGGGTCTCGAAACTTTTTAGTCCGCGGGCCACATTGACTCCGCCACGAAGTAATAAGGGCCAAGATTTACCTAGTGCGATTAAAGCACCCTAGCACTGCATGGTCACCGTAATGTAAGGCTAAAGGAAAGATGAAATCGCTAAAATCTAAGGTTGTGGGAATAGCTAACACTGAAACGAACTACGATTTTTACTTAATTACATAATTTTGATTGGTGGACGTACCTGACCGAAATTATGGCGTATTTTATTCTGGCGAATTTCACCGACAAAAAAGTATGTCACTGCACATTCTTTCACGAAAGCGTCCCGCAAAGTTAACGAAATCTCAAAATCATTGTTAGCAACACTATTACTGCAAGACGTAGAGGTAGAGAATGTCAACGCATTGTTATTTCAAGCGGCGCAACAATAAGTTCGGTTATGTAGTCTTGTAGCGAGTAGCAGAGCCGGAGCATATATTTGGTAGTTCTGTTGCGCGATTGTGTCCGACAATGTCGCAGTGTATTGGTCGCGATAGGCCTCGAGACTCAAGTGTTGGCAGTATAGGTACCACCTCAAATATATGGCGGGCCGGATACCGGGGATGTCGGGCCAGATAACGCGGGCCGGTTTGCCGACCCTCGCGGGCCGGTTTCGGCCCCTGGGCCGTAGTTTGGAGACCCCTGATCTAGAGCAAAATAAGAAACACATTTTTTTAAATTGTGTCCATCTGCCGTTAAGGGGGTGAAACACCCCCTTGGAATATCAATGAGCATTCTGAATTTTTTTGACCAGAACAATTACGTGCTGCCTCATTATTGTACAGGTGTACAACAATGTTACAGAAATAATGTAGAAAAAATTTCAGATATAACATAATTAAATGTGAAAAGGTTACAGCTTGCAAAAAAATTGCACCAAATGTGAAAAGAAAACATAAATACAGCACAAGATATAAAGTATTCAATAAAATTAAAAGAAAGTGTATAGAGACCAATAACGAAGACTATATTTATCTGGGAAAGACTTAAAAATTCCAACATGACAACTGGCATTGAAGTGGACACAAATCGCGCGAGCTAGAGTGAAACAGAGAAATTTCTAGCTTATTTCTGACAAATGCGGCATTGGAATACCACTTCTTCATATATGATAGAATTTGGTATTAACGAAGCTGTGCTTTTGCTATTACTCAAAAGTCGAAACGATAAAACAAATAGTGGGGAAAGAGGATTTCGGAAAATAACTTTTTCGGCAGATCTGGGTGTATCGTTGCAACGTACATTAAAAACCATAGAACTTTTATTTGAATTTTTTTATATCTGTTACCGTTACCGTGAGCAATATGTATGAGACAGGCTAAATACCCTCAGACTTCGAGAAGAATATAATAATTTTAATCCCAAAGAAAGCAGGTGTTGACAGATGTGATAATTACCGAACTATAAGTTTAATAAGCCACGGCTGCAAAATACTAACACACATTCTTTAAAGACGAATGTAAAAACTGGTAGAAGCCGACTTCGGGGAAGATTAGTTTGGATTCCGTAGAAATGTTGGAACACGTGAGGCAATACTGACCCTACGACTATCTTAGACAATATATTAAGGAAAGGCACCCCTACATTTCTAGCATTTGTAGACTTAGAATAAGCTTTTGACAATGCTGACTGGAACACTCTCTTTCAAATTCTGAAGGTGACAAGGGGTAAAATACAGGGAGCGAAAGGCTATTTACAATTTGTACAGAAACCAGATGGCACTTATACGAATCGAGGGGCATGAAAGGGAAGCAGTGGTTGGGAAGGGAGTGAGACAGGGTTGTAGCCTCTCCCCGATGTTATTCAATCTGTATATTGAGCAAGCAGTAAAGGAAACAAAAGAAAAATTCGGAGTAGGAATTAAAATCCAGGGAGAAGAAATAAAAACTTTGAGGTTCGCCGATGACACTGCAATTCTGCCAGGGACAGCAAAGGACCTGAAAGAGCAGCTGAATGGAATGGACATATGATGAACATCAACAAAAGCAAAACGCGGATAATGGAATGCAGTCGAAATAAATCGGGTGATGCTGAGGGAACAAGATTAGGAAATGAGACGCTTAAAATAGTAAATGAGTTTTGCTATTTGGGGAGCAAAATAACTCGTGATGGTCGAAGTAGAGAGGATATAAAATGTAGACTCGCAATCGCAAGGAAAGCGTTTCTGAAGAAGAGAAATTTCTTAACATCGAGTATAGATTTAAGTGTCAGGAAGTCGTTTCTGAAAGTCTTTGTATGGAGTGTAGCCATGTATGGAAGTGAAACATGGACGATAAATAGTTTGGACAAGAAGAGAATAGAAGCTTTCGAAATGTAGTGCTACAGAAGAATGTTGAAGATTAGGTGGGTAGATCACGTAACTAATGAGGAGGTATTGAATAGGATTGGAGAGAAGAGAAGTTTGTCGCACAACTTGACTAGAAGAAGGGATCGGTTGGTAGGACATGTTCTGATGCATCAAGGGATCACAAATTTAGCATTGGAGGTCAGCGTGGAGAGTAAGAATCGTAGAGAGAGACCAAGAGATGAATACACTAAACGGATTCAGAAGGATGTAGGTTGCAGTAGGTACTGGGAGACGAAGAAGCTTGCACAGGATAGAGTAGCATGGACAGCTACATCAAACCAGTCTCTGGACTGAAGACCACAACAACAACAACAACAACAACAACAACAAACACCGTTTCAAAGGTATTCATTCAGAAATATTAAACTCAGTTTCTTTCAAGGGAGAGGGGATGGTTGTTCTAGCCCCCTAACGGATGTAGGGGCCCGTATAAAAAAATATGGTCTCTTATTTTGCTTTATACTACAACATATTCAAAGCCGATCAAAATGGAAGTTTATCCCGTAGTTTCGTTTACTCACAAGTTACACACGTGTTTTCGTCTGCGATAAGTTCTCTCTCTCTTTTCTTTGTCAACGTATTCGCACCACTTTAAAGTCTCGTTCATCTCAGTCGAGGTAAATACATGTAACAGCACGAATAAGGAAGTAGTGTTCCGGTGGCGAGAACAGACTTACTCGCGGACGGAAGGAGGCGGTCCCGGCCAGAAGCTGCCCGCTGTCTGGGAAGCAATAAGCGCACGGCCCCGGACGGGCTTATGGGCTGTTAAAAGCCCCCTTTGATTACTCGCTCCATTTCAGACAAAGCCCCAAACTTATGAAACAGTCAAGTCTGCTGGTTCTGAATTGATTCCGCTGTTCTCGAAATAGCTTCGCATTCAACGATTAAAATGCAAATGCTCATTGCTGCTGATGTAGCTCAGTTTTCGCTAAGCTTTCTGGTAATCGCATGCCTTAGATCTCAATTAACGGAATGTCATGATAGTCATTGGTTTCCTTGTCCTTTACCACGTTTAATTGCATGAGTAGGCGTGAGTCATGCATACCATTTTAATACTTCATCTGTAGTATTATGCAGTTGAAACTTTCAATCTGTCGATCGTCAGTTAATATTAAGAAGCAGTGAACTACACTATGTTATTTATGGAGACATATATTTTATTCTTCCTCCACTACTCAACCTTGCCCTTAACATTGCAAAGCATATGCAGCATGCTCATTAGCTCCATAGTAAATGAATATACATCATTCTATAGACAGAACAGCTGATCAAGGTAATGTAGACAGCATGAAAGAACAAACTGTACAAGGAACTAATGTGACGGTATATTTTTTTAGCTAACACATTGATCTCTCTCTCATCTCACATCAGTTCTCCTGTTTTCACTCGGAGCACTAAAAAATGAAAGCATATGATATTCTTTCGGCGTGGTTCAATAGAAAACACAACATTTAACGTTCATTACCAGAAATACCGGAATTACACGAACCCCCAAAAATTTACCTCCAATCTTTAATTTAAGGGAGACTTTACTTCATATGTCTCACATCGTACCTCATTTTTGTCAAATTACACAAACCAGCTCTTTATTTCTGGTATGGGTCATCCACGTGTATCCACTCCTAAAACTTTGTTGCTCGAAAAACAAAAGCTACCAAACCAGTGTAAAACGAGTGGAATCTTATCTAGTACATCGGAATTCTTAGAAGGAACTGATTTAAATATCTCATTTTCCAACCACAGTGGTGGTAACAGCTCACCGCATTAACAAACATTTCTTGCTTCACACTTCTCAGTAACTTGCAGATGTAAATTTAATATCATCCATTGGTTCACCTAGATTGTGTTGTGGGTCATTTAGAGTAACATAAATAATATCATTATCAGTTATATATTACCGGAGCAAGTATTAATGCTAACTCTTCTGCGTAGGCATATAAGCATCAAGCGTTGTACTTTTTATAGGTTAGTCTATCATGTTTATACAACGTATTGTGTCTTTTCTCTTAACATTTACTTTTCACTTAATTACATCGGTTTTGAAAACTTACGAGTACAAGCACAGAAATACAAACACTTGGTGGTATACGCAGTGATGGAAACAGTTCACATGAAACGGTCGTGCAGCTCCATCAAAGTGAAACGTGGTAAAATATGCATAAATGTTTCACATACTTTTTAAAGAATAGAATATTCTCTTCTTACCTTAAGGAAAAAAAACGTGTTCCTTCAGAAATTACACCTGAGAATATATACAGAAAAGCGTCGGAAAAGCCAAAAGTGTAGCAATAACTGGCCACGCCATAGTTTTAGAACACCGTACATAATTTTAAAACACTTAACACGTACACTTTACAAACCTAAACAGTAAAAATATAGATTCAACTTACTCTGGTGGGCACTGGTTCCGTCCTTAGATTCTTCTTCTGTTGACTCGTGCTCGCTCGGTACTGTGGGTAGTTTCTCACTTCCGGCGTGAGGTTCTGCACACACACATTCACTGCTTTTGTTAATGTACTTCGTTGCCCTGGGGTCCAATGGGAGCTACAAGCTGCTCAAGGCGACAAGGACAACACTATTAAAAATACTGAAACTGTTGCCAAGATCATTCATGTCAAGTCTCGGAATAAAACAGAAAGCTAGAAACAAACAATATTTATCTCTCTTAAGCAAAGCGAGCAGGAACCACAAGGTCAGTGGTTTCGCGGAGTGACAATTCACTGTTTTTAAAGTTGGCCCCAGATGGGTGTGGCGGACTCCTGCCAGACGGCTTCTATGCGCGAAGTGCTGTAGGAGGCTGTGTTCGCCAGGTTGGCCAGGCACCTTGTTTCATAGTAAAATGAATTGAATAGTTCACGGAAACACCTCCAACACTGAAGTGAGATCTTTGCATCAGACGTGCTTGACTGATTTGCTTATGTCCAGCCCTCAAATTCATCAAACTTGTCCACGGTCAACTGGAGCTGAATCGCGTCGTCAATTAAATCCCTCAAAACTCCGTAACGTATGATCTTTACACTTCTGCAAGACCAAAAATGATTCCCATCCCAGCAATCATCAGAATTTTCCAAAGAACTGAACACTGTTCAGCAGCAAACGGAAGCACGACGCGATATTAGTAACAGGTCTGATGCCTCGGGAACGAACGTCAGGTGGTGTCTGGGCACTTTTAGTCTACTTTGACGAACCAAAACGACTGCCTCTGATAAGACGGAACGACCTCCATTATTGTCCTACACCGGAGAAATCAGTTTTTGACTGAAATAACGACAATGGCTTTTCCTCTCACTTTATTCATTGCATTTTGCCATCTGCAATTTACTTCCATTTCCAGTAAATGAAAATTAGGCAGTAATAGATGTTTCACTAGACAGGTGTTGAAACGTTCCCTTTGGAAAATTATGAATCACTGTGCTGGTAAACTTCCACGTTATTTGATACCGAAACAGCTGAGTAAAACTGAACGTACTCACAGTTTTCTCTTTACTTATTCTGGTCAGCGCAACGCAATCTGACTTTTAATAATCCCTACAAAAGAATGGCCCTTACTAACAATAACCTATACCTTTCATGAATCACTTGCCTCACAAAAATCTTCGTTACCCTAACTACTGTAATACAGCGAGCGTTAATACTGCCAGCTAAATAAAAGATTCTAACTACTGAACGTACTAACTACTGATAGGCATAGTCAGCAAATGAAAAATTTTGATAGAAAACAATGTATTTACCTTAATAATGTTCAAAAGTCATCATGTATATCAATTCATCACATCCATCTTTACAAATTTCCTTTTTCTGGCAGACACACGCCCAGATCGTCCGCTTATAGTAACCTCTCAAAACTTTGGCATCTCTCTCTCCACATCGACCACTGCTGGCGGCTCACCTCCAACTGCCCAACGCTACGTGCTGTTCACATCCAACTGCCCAACACTACACAAGCGAATATTCCAACAATGAGTCCAACCAGCCACAGACTGCACACAGCACAGTCAGTGAATTTCATACAGAGCGCTACGTGGCGTTACCAACATAAAAACCTGAACAGCCTACTTACAATGTGATCGACGATCTAAGAACGAGACTGAAATTCGTGATTGCTTGCTGGTGGCTCTCCATTAATGAACTCTCCGCGGGAGACTACAAGTTTGAGTTCACGTCTTGGTGTCGCTACGATCCAGTAGCAAGAGCTTGTATCTATTCTTTCTGCTGACTAGCGCATTCTACGTTTTTTCTAATTTTTCTCTGGGCTTATAGATCTCCCTTAGGTCTTGAGATAGAGCGACACGATCTCCAGCCTCATTTGTCTGCAATACACTCGATCCACCTCAGTATGTTGGGACCACGAAAGTAATTGCTTCACCAAAGAAGAAGGGGTGTCTGGCATGAAAGTCCCATAGGTGGCGCCATACTGGAAAGACTTGCAACAAGCCAACGGGCACATCATGTTTCAGAGGAAGCTGAAGCCATGCCATACCGCGGTTCCTTGGGCCCGCTTCGCTGTTAGAACACACCGCAAATGGCTCGAGCAAGAATCATCGGCACTAGATGAAAGACGTTACCCGCCCCTCATTACATCATTTTAGAGAGCATCGAAACAATTTACTGCAAATGTCCTTGGAACAATGTGCACCTGACACCGTAAGTAATTCTTTGCGTCTAGCCTGCATGCCATGTCCCCTCTTCCTGGTCTTCGTGTATGCACGCCATGTCTTTTTGTACTGATGCCGCCTAGAAGTTCACAAGAGCTATGCGTGTAGTTTGTTAGATGTAGTATAGTTATTAATATTTTGGCGGCGCTGCAAACTCGTTTTGAATAGTAGTTAAACAAAGAACTGGAATTACATTTTATCATACGCAGGCACCATGTCCGGAGAAACTTTCTGACAGATTATAATTGTGTGCAGAAAATAAGCTTTAAAATCTAGTTAAATCACAGTATAGAGTACACACGACACCAGCGTGAAAGATTCATCCTGTAAGTAAATTCACTCTTCATCTGAAGAATGCTTTGTTCTTGTAAAAATATTCTACCTCTACGGGAGGTGAGTTAACGATACTATTCTTTTGTGTTCACTAACACGACGATTACATCAGATGCTTCAATCATATAATAGCTAAATACGGTGGAATACATGCAAGTCTTTGTATATTCACATGCACTAAGTGGGAAAACACAAGTAGACATAGTTACAAAGGAAGAGAACTTCATACGCTCTCACTTTGCATTGGGGTCAATTTTCAGATAACTGAGAAATGTGCTGCAATAATCATCAGAATTTTTTTCATACTGGATACGTGTTGCAACATAAAGATACTTTCGCGATGAAAGAGTAACGAAGTTCATTCTTTTAATGTGATTTTTACCCATATAATCATTGCCATCACCAGAAACAATATTTTGCACGGATTGTTAGGCGCTGGAAAAAATGGAGCATTTTAATCTTGATAATACGCCGTTAGTCCTAAGACACTAAGATACAGTAGGCGCGAAGAAATTCGAACACACTTGCTGGAAAATACTTTTAAACATAATTAACATGGAAGACGTCTATTCAAAACGCAGTTTGCTCATTTAAATGTGTATGTAGTCTTACTGATAACTGATATTTATCGGTTGTTGGTACCTGCCACTACCCTCTGCAGTGAGCTACAACTCATATGTAGAGGTCTCCTGACAAGTGCCATAGCCTTGAGAATATGCTAATTCATCCGGCTTCATATTTCTTTTTTAAGAAGAGCAATTTATGAAGAACAATGGGTGCTGCGCTGCCAGAACGTTGGAAACCTCGAGGGAGTCGACGAAAACAGAATAATCGCTACAACACGCATCGTTCTTTATCAAGAGTACTTTAATCTCCGCATTTAAAAGAGGAAAGAGCCTTTAAGGCATGGTAGTGTATTTCTTTGTTATTTTACTTCTTTCACAAACTTAGTACACACGCTACACGGTAGTCCAAATGATTCCCCAAAGCAGATAAAATAACAGTGAGATATCGCAAGTATCGTGTTTTTGACAAATCCACATGTCTGTGACTCCTAGTGAATAATCAGAAGTTTCGGTGGGTGTTCAGAGATATTTTCCGAGTACTTTGATATAAATAATCTAGTCTCTTGTAGTCTGGTACAGAGTAATAATATAATTATGATTTATTCTGTTTGTTATCCAGTTATCTTAGTTCCTGTAAAAATACTTTCATTAAAGTGAAAAAGTCAGTAACATGCCCATCACCAAAACGTAGAACACAAAACAGAGACACGCAAAAGTACTGCAAGGCGGTTTCTGTCGCTATGGAAATAGCTCAGAAGAGCGTTGCTCTTCCCTGGCACTCAGTAAATCCACACATGAGGAGAATTTCGGTCAACTCTTTATCAGTAATACTGTCCATACTGCAGTGTATCACTGCTGCCACACAATTAATACTGTTGGAAAAAAGGAGGAGGCAGAACGGAGCAGTACAGAATCAACATTAAGTACCGTGAATGGCTGAAATAAGCTTGTTTTCAAGCCAGACACATAGTACATATCGTCGACATTTGCAGATATTTACAGGATAATACAGGTACAAAGATAAATAGTGGGTAAGAAAATGCATGAAATCCGATGCCTTTAACTAGCTACCGGAGACCATGGGTGCCTTCTACCAAAATCCTGAAAAATGTCGGTGGAGTTCGTGCTGAACCTGTGACTGCGAGACGACAGCTAAACAGTAACTTTGTTAGAGAAATTTTGTTACGGAATTCACCTTCATCACTCAATCTCAGCGAGCACAGAGTCCCTAAACACAGTCTCTACTTTACGACTGGCCTAGAGGTTTTCAGATGAGCATCAGCGCCTCTATGCAGCATCAGGCTGCACAGGTCCGTGTCATGTTCCACATGTTTGCCCCCACTGCTTATATTTACTATCTTGTTCATGATCTAGATGATCTTCAGAAAGCAAGCCTAGTGCATCTAACATGCAATGTTCAAGATGTGGTAGATCAGTGGCGGAGTAGCTGGTTTACCTCTTGTGTGATGGACACTCGAAGAATCCGGTCTACCCCCACTTGCTCTCTCTTTCATGACATTTGTGCCTCGTATCAAAGTGGAAGTTGTTAACGTAGAAACATTTTAAAAAGGTACCGTTCGATTACAGGGACTATTACGCGTAAGTCAGCCCTGTAACGAGCTTATACGTTTGCGAAATATTTCGTTCTGTATTAAACCAGTGTTAATAGCCTCCTTGATTTGCGGTCCTAACGACTATGTGATATTACCGTACGATCGGACTGCCGCGGCTCTGATGACACAAAGACAATTAACCCATGTAGTATGTGAGGATAATGAACTTTCGTACGAAATTGTATTCGAAATTTTAACTCCTGTATTTGTTGACGTAGAACTCTAGAAACAATGGTAGGTCGTTTCTCACACATCCTGCCTTATTTAAGGGTTGCAAAAAAAGTCAAGCCTTGTGATAAATAAAAAGTGACTTTACTCTGGCTTACCTAGAGTAGAAAAATGGCGTCCGCAGTTATAAAGACTGAAATACAAGAAACTTGTTCTGATGAACTATTAATTTTTTAAAATAAATATTTCCTCTTAATATCTTCGTACGTAGTACAGTAGACTCCAATAAATTGTGCCATACACAGGATGTTTAAGAATTAGTTATACAAAACTAACCTTTAACTGTGGAAAGGGTAAATAACTTATAGAAATGTTTGATACAGCATTGAATGCAGTATGTCTTCTCAAGTTTTATTCCCGCCTAACACAGCTAGTTGCTGATCTTCCCGCTAGGTGGCATGCGCGAATGCATTATTTCAACAGTCATCACTGAGTCGTATGATTGAGCTGAGTGTGCGTAAGATTCATTTATGGTTTCATGAATCTAAATCTATCCGCTTCTACAGTTCAGAAACAATTCAGGACCAAATATCGCAAGCCACCATTTCGAAGACAAACTGTTATTAATTGATACAATCGCCTCAACAAAACTGGCTGCGTACCACACAGGACGCCAGGTCAACTGTAACAAGATTTAAGGTCCCTTCTTTTATGCTGATTCAACTGTAACTGGCTTATCGTGCCTGGACGTGCTTGAATTGTTATATAAGGCCTCAAAAAATTTATTTTTCCGCAATATGGCGAGCCACCACGTCATCATCGTGGGATTGTCGTGTATCTCTGTAGGAGTGGGCTTGTATTAAACGTGGTGGAACAATATCCTGGCCATCACCTGATTTAAACCTAATGGACGTCTGTGGCTGGGGTTACATTAAAGACAGAGTGTTTGCTTCTCTGCTTCCGGGAAACGTCATGGAGCTGTGACAATAGATAATACAAGCATATATCACGACTTGCATCATATGATTTGCCAGGAAACTGATTACGGATGGGGCTTTTGTCGTGTTGCAAAAGATAGCCACATTGAACGTTTGTGAATAAAACATACTGCATTCAGTGCCGTATCAAAATTTCAGTAGGTTATTTACCTTCTTCATAACTGAAGGTTATTTTTGCATAAGTAATTTATTATTTTGTTCTTGAATTCCAGGGTAATTTGAACATGGAAAGGCGAAATTGCGTAAGAGAATACTTCAAACGCTAAGGAACAAATATATGATCAAAAGTATTCAGACACCCCTGTATAATGCGAAAATTGATTACTAGATGTCACGACAGGCGGACCCGCCAGTATAAAAGAAGGCATAGAGTACAGTGTTGTCAGCAGAGAAGCAGTAATAGCAGAATGGTCCGTCAGGAGCGCTCTGTGACATCGAACCTGGACTAGTCAGTGGAGGTCGCATTAGTGACAAATCCAGCAGGGACATTCCCTCCCTTCCAAACCTGCCCCAGTCGGCTCTTGGTGATGCGATTTTGAAGTGGTAACGCGAAGGAACAATCTCACCTAAACCAAGACCAGCAAAACCTCATATTGTGAGGGACAGGTTTCGTCAAGCATTGCGGAGGGTGGTTGTGAGAAATCGCATAAAATCAGCAGAAGGAAACATCTGTGAGTTCCAAAGTGCCAGGAGCAGTCCAACTAGCACAATGACGACGCGTAAAGAGATGAAAAGAACGGGGAACGTGGGCAGGAGGGGTCAAGTCACGTCTCATTAGCCACACATTTCTGCAGTCAATGATAAGCGACACTTGAGGTGCGTAAAACGCTACGCGAGTGGATAGTGGATGACTGGAAACGAGTGATTTGATGTGATGAATCACGCTATACCGTGCGGCAGGCAGTTGGAAGGGTTAAGGGTTTGGCGAATGCCTGCACAGGACGTTAACTGCCATCATGTCAATGAAGAGGAGGTAGTGTTACGACATGAGGGTATTTTTCGTGGTTAGAATCTTCTCCCCTTATTGCGCTTAAGAATACGCTAAATGCAAAAGGACTGAACACATTTTATTGCACTGAGTAGTACCTACAGCAGAGGAACGTTTCGGAGATGGTGGTCGTTTTGTATCAACACAACAGTATGTTATAAAGCAGCATCTCTGAGGCCACGGTTTGTGGAGAATAATATTCCTGAAATGGATTTGCCTCCCGGAAGTCCCGACCTGAGCCCAATGGAAGATCTGTGGGACGTGAGGTCTTCGCTCCAGACCCCAGCACCCGAGGTCACTACCTTCTCTGGCTCCGGCTCTTGGGCAAGAATGGGCTGCCATGCCTCCACAGACATTCAGACACCTCACTGAGAGTGTTCTGAGCACAGTTCAAGCTGACCTAAAAACGAAAGGTGAACACACCCTTTATTAATGTCCACTAGTTGTTGTCTGGATACTTTTGATCAAAAACGTATAGCTGACAAGAGGAGTAAAGGTGAAGGCGCCCAGTTCCAGACTGACAGACCTTGAGCCAGCTACTCGGTATTATTCGAAAAGAACAGACGAAGAGCCGTAACTAGATCAAAGTCTCTCTTTTAATTTCATTCCAAACCGTACAACAATCTGAACAAACGCTTATCACCATCGCAGACAGGACACGTTCTCTAGAGTTCATAAAATGTCGGAGGAAAGCAATTGACAAACCAGCACCATTAGGCAGTAGTGCTAGAGTCGCGCATCGCTCCAACGCTCTGTCAGGGTGTAGAACTGAGTCTGAGTTAACCCGAATTCAGAACTTAATTGGTTGTATATCATATTAAAATGACTACCCAGGTAGAAACTTTTAGCCTTGATGCCTGTTAACTTTGTAGTCGCACGTTTTCATCAAACTACTGTAGACACATAAACAACTTTAAATAACAGTATTTAACCCTCTCCCAATTGGGATCCCTCTAGCCTATTCCCATTCCCGGTTCCGTGGGATGAAAAGAACTGGGGTCTTCGACAGGCCTGTTCTCAAATTACGGTCCCACCCTTCAGGCTTCTTTTTTTACCCCTATTTGGTTGTTATAAATATTCTAATATTAAGTTTTGTCTTCTGGATATACTGAACAAGCATGAATTTCTACTATTCGCACATAAATCGTAAAACTGTTCTTGACGCGAAAGCTGATTGGAACACTGCAGTGCTTTACCAGGTGCAGCCTTATCGGAGGGGGTATTCCTTTGCCTTCATGTGACTTTCGGTCTGACATACCCAGCCATTTACATTGTACCTACATTTTGTTGAGTGATTGAACCGCCATGCTAGCTAATTTGTTATGCAGAATAAAAACTTTTTATCTTACTGTTTTGGTCCCATGTTTATTGTTTTTTTTTTTTGTCCACTGGTATAATTCTACGGTTTCATCTTCTGGCATTTAGCCAACTAATCGGTGTCACATAGCACCGCAAGTATATCCGGTTAATGTAATTCAGCGGTCCCTTTGATGTGGTTAAGACACGGCTGCTCCAGTCGTAGAGTGGCATATTAACCATTCCCAGAGGACACCGCATTACGTTAATCGGATATAATAGCTGTAGTATATGACATCGACTACTTGGCAAAGTGCCCGAAGATGAAGCCATCTACTCTCGAAATCGATGACAGACAAAAACAATAAACACAGCCGAGCAGAGCGATAATAGTACTAAAATATTTGACACATGGCGTTCTTAATGCCCAGTACTGTGGAGGCAAAAAGACTGTGCGACTTGGCGTATTTTACAGTACCAAACCATCTCCAGGGGTGACTAATAGATAAGTGACAGAAACAATTATAGGAACGAAGGAGACCTCTGAACTCACAATCTGACAATCACTTAACCACCGAGTCGCATTGTTGATTCGCATGATGTCATAAAAACGCCCAATTGTCACACAGTTTAATGGTGAGGCAAACGTTCATCGAAGCTTATACTCGGAAAAAGAATAAAAACATATCATTTCAGAAATGATGGGTGTGTCATAATTAATAGAGACATCTGAACGGGTTAAAGTATTCGATAACAGGAGCAAAAATGTTCTACTAAACATGGACGCCAGACGAGCCGTTTGCGTGATACCCGCGAATGTGTGTTTATGAGCCGAAACTGACTGCAGCACGGAATTCTATCCTAATGAGTAAGCATGTGTTTTAGATGTGAGCTTTTACGTTACGTACAGGGCTATTACATATGATTGAAGCGATTTCATAAATTCACTGTAGCTCCATTCATTGACATATGCTCACGACACACTACAGATACGTAGAAAAACTCATAAAGTTTTGTTCGGCTGAAGCCGCACTTCAGGTTTCTGCCGCCAGAGCGCTCGAGAGCGCAGTGAGACAAAATGGCGACAGGAGCCGAGAAAGCGTATGTCGTGCTTGAAATGCACTCACATCAGTCAGTCATAACAGTGCAACGACACTTCAGGACGAAGTTCAACAAAGATCCACCAACTGCTAACTCCATTCGGCGATGGTATGCGCAGTTTAAAGCTTCTGGATGCCTCTGTAAGGGTAAATCAACGGGTCGGCCTGCAGTGAGCGAAGAAACGGTTGAACGCGTGCGGGCAAGTTTCACGCGTAGCCCGCGGAAGTCGACGAATAAAGCAAGTAGGGAGCTAAACGTACCACAGCCGACGGTTTGGAAAATCTTACGGAAAAGGCTAAAGCAGAAGCCTTACCGTTTACAATTGCTACAAGCCCTGACACCCGATGACAAAGTCAAACGCTTTGAATTTTCGGCGCGGTTGCAACAGCTCATGGAAGAGGATGCGTTCAGTGCGAAACTTGTTTTCAGTGATGAAGCAGCATTTTTTCTTAATGGTGAAGTGAACAGACACAATGTGCGAATCTGGGCGGTAGAGAATCATCACGCATTCGTGCAGCAAATTCGCAATTCACCAAAAGTTAACGTGTTTTGTGCAATATCACGGTTTAAAGTTTACGGCCCCTTTTTCTTCTGCGAAAAAAACGTTACAGGACACGTGTATCTGGACATGCTGGAAAATTGGCTCATGCCACAACTGGAGACCGACAGCGCCGACTTCATCTTTCAACAGGATGGTGCTCCACCGCACTTCCATCATGATGTTCAGCATTTCTTAAACAGGAGATTGGAAAACCGATGGATCGGTCGTGGTGGAGATCATGATCAGCAATTCATGTCATGGCCTCCACCCTCTCCCGACTTAACCCCATGCGATTTCTTTCTGTGGGGTTATGTGAAAGATTCAGTGTTTAAACCTCCTCTACCAAGAAACGTGCCAGAACTGCGAGCTCGCATCAACGATGCTTTCGAACTCATTGATGGGGACATGCTGCGCCGAGTGTGGGAGGAACTCGATTATCGGCTTGATGTCTGCCGAATCACTAGAGGGGCACATATCGAACATTTGTGAATGCCTAAAAAAACTTTTTGAGTTTTTGTATGTGTGTGCAAAGCTTGTGAAAATATCTCAAATAATAAAGTTATTGTAGAGCTGTGAAATCGCTTCAGTCATTTGTAATAACCCTGTACATGCCTAATTACACTCAAATTTGAGATAAAGCAACATGCCGTTCATGTCATTATATCAGCAATCGTTTTCAGTGAATGAGTTGTGTGTAGGTGGCCATCTCATTGCGCCACACATTCATGCAAGAATACTTAATAGACAAAGGTACCTTCGGTTTTTGCAGCGAGATCTTCACCTGATGGAATGCCGGTACTTTTTACTGTTAATGTACGACTCCTAACGAGCCAATACGGTCCAGTATGGATAAGCCGATCAGAGCCTGTAAGATCACCTGATCTCAGGCCTCTGCAGTTTTCCTTCTGCAGTAATCTCCCGAGGAGAGCACGGCAAGTGCCATGCGCCAATCTCCCAGAAACTTCGCTCAATGGAAGAAGGATCAAAATAAACGAACGAAGTCTTATCTGTAGATACTCGACCGTTTCTGAAAAAACGACGGTCAAAGTTTTCGAAGTATTTTTGAGGTGCTTTATGTGTCTTATACTGCATGATAGCCTCAAGTGAAATCGTAATACAGCGGTCAGCATCGAGACCTTTTTTTATTTTCCACCCCGTGTTCGAAACCCGATTAGTACTTTTACTTTTGTTTTTCGTTTGCATACTCATATATGTAGAAGATTACTACACGAATGTTTTCCAGTGTATATCTCCCAGGAACTTCACTCAGTGGAAGAGGAGTCAAAATAAGCGAACACATGTTTCAGCTTGTATGATTTGCCGCGAAATTATTGCCACCGTGTGGAATCTTCAGTAATGTTAACGAAGTTTGCTTCCTGAGTGAGATTTATACGGAGAAACGTGACTGTACCAAATGTCCTTTCGCGCGATCCTCACGGAGTGTTCGCATTATACATGTACCGAATGTTTCTGCGGTCGTCTACTTATTGTATGTCAGATGAATTAAATAAAAAGGAAAGAGAGAAAATTATTTGAAATTGTTTTCGGTGAAATTCGTGTAGTGTATGTTGATTCAAAATCAATTGTGAGCGTCAGTTTTCGGAAAAGTGGTCCGTTATGCATGATTTGCCGCGAAATTATTGCCACCGTGTGGAATCTTCAGTAATGTTAACGATGTTTCTTTCCTGAGTGAGATTCATGCGGAGAAACGTGACTGTGCCAAATGTCCCTTCGCGCGATGCTCACGGAGTTTTCGCATTATACATGTATCGACTGTTTCTGCGGTCGGTATCATCCAAGGGAAAGCACACAAATCTTCCTTAAGAATAAACATATGAATAAATATAAGAATTAATATAAGAATTGAAATAAGAATGTTATATCAGAATATGAGCATTTAAACGATCGTAACCCCTCTACATACCACACACACATATATTAAATAATAAATGTATGACACTGTGAAATCCAGTTGTAATTTTGTAATTAATATAACGCCATTGTACTTAATTTGACAAGAAGTGTCCTTGTAGGAACCTTCTACGAACATGGGTAGATAAATGAAAACTATACAAATAAAATAAAATAAATAAAAAAACATTAACCGCGTTTCGAACACGTGGCGCAAAATTAAAGAAAAACCGCGACGCTAGCCACTAATCCACTAGTTCATCCGAGGCTACTGCTCGTTAAAAAGCACATACAGTACCTCGAAAATCTCGAAAACTCTGACCGTCTTTTTTACAGAAACAGTCGAGTACCTACGTACAAGCCGAGACATGTGTTCACTTGTTTTGACTCCAATTCCACTGAGTGAAGTTCCTGGGAGGTAGGGTGATGACACGTGCCCTGTTCTCCTCATCAGATGTGAAGTATAGGTCTGAAGAGCTGGAGCAACAAACTGTACAGACTTGTCAATGTTTACGGGACGATCCGAGTGTGCGTAACAGTAGAGATGAGTGCAGTATTGTGTCCAAATTCCATGAGACGTGGAACACCTTCTTTAACAGGTACAGACTGTAACTTTAACTTGCCTGACTAAGTATTTCTTTTTGAGCTAGCCCATGGGCGATTCTGAGCACAATTAGATGAGGAATAAAGTGCCAAGTTTATATTTCAGACACATTCGTAATGACGAGCACAGACCTTCAGACTGAAGATCAGTGGTGGCTCGTACTCATAAATTTTGCCGTTTTCTCGCAAATCGCACGTCTTGGAGCCTTGTTTCATGGAACGTTTTTGCTGTTATGAACTTGTTATCGTGTACTTTTAGCCGTGTCGGTTTTCGCTGTCACTTGCGAGACGCCGTGAACATCTGTTTGTGACGAGACTGGGAGGTTTAAGGCAGGAGCTGGCCAGAGTAGGGAAGTAGCGGCGACTCCCTCGAGGTGGCCGCCGGCGCCGCCCCCGCCGCCCCCGCGGCCACCGCCGGCGCCCGCCTGTACGCGCCGGACTGCCCGCAGGAAACTACTCGCGGCTGGCGTGCGAGATCCAGTTCGTGCGCTCCATGGGCTACTACCTCATCCAGATCTACATCCCGTCGGGGCTGATCGTCATCATCTCGTGGGTGAGCTTCTGGCTCAACCGCAACGCGACGCCGGCGCGCGTGGCGCTGGGCGTCACCACCGTGCTCACCATGACGACGCTCATGTCGTCCACCAACGCGGCGCTGCCCAAGATCTCCTACGTCAAGTCCATCGACGTCTACCTGGGCACCTGCTTCGTCATGGTCTTCGCGTCGCTTCTCGGCAAGTTAAGCACGCGCGCTGCTCTAGGCTAGAGTGCTGCATTTGCTCTGAACATCCACTGAAAGGCTGGCTTGTCACGCGGCAAGTGAATCAGTGCACGAACATGTTCCTAGTTGAACTACAGCAGAAGTTGCTGGTTACCCTGTTTGGTATAAACCTTCGTCATGCTGAAACATTTTAATGTACGACACTTGCGGTGAAACACAAGATTATGGTTAAAGTGTTTGAGGCTTCGACCATAAATATAATAGACTGGCCCTGACGTCATTTTCGTGGCTCCAACATCTCTGGGCTAAAGTCACGTGAATGTTGGCAAAACATGGTTGTATCGTGTTGCGCTTATGGCTGTACTCAGCGATTTGTCGGGGAAAATGACATTACATTTCACGTGTAAGTATTTCTAAGATAGTGCAGATGCGTTTATTGAAATCTGCTGAGGTGACTTGTATATGTTTTTTACACTTGAAATAGAGTATCACGTAAATTATAGTGTTAAACTCAGACTCATATTACATTTTGGAAAGTATCTGTGATAATTCGGTTACAGAAGTAAGTATAACTGTTTCTCGTTCCTACTCATAGGTTACCTAAGGATGAAAACCGAAGGCAGCTTTGGATACCGTCCTGAAACGGAAAAATTTTAAGCCATCTGCACATACCCGCCTTTTTGTATATACAAGTGAGATTATAATAAGGTAAGAGCACCTATAGTCGAGACACGAAGAGAATTTTTTTCTACCTTCTAATACTATTAAATAAATGTAGGCTCCAAAATTATTTTCTGAAACTTCAAAGTCTCACCTTTCATCTAAAATATCTTTTTTTTTTTTAACTGATAGTTTAAAGGTTTCTAAAAATAGTAGGAACTGAACCTTTGAAGTGCACCTAAAATTGATACTCTAAAATGGACCTGCTCCTGAAGTCGACAATTTTGGCACCTATAGTTGACATAATTCCCATATCCCATTTTCTTCTATAAGTGACTAGAGCTGAAAACGCGGCGAATCCAATGTTTAAAGTTTTGACACGAGCCGACTCTTCCTGTTTAAAAGAATTTTAATGACATTTTACTTTAATTGATAGTTTATAGTAATTTCGTCCCGCTGCCCACCAGAGGGGCGTTCGATGTATTTGTTAGATTTTATAAATGGTACTATGAACAAATCCAGGTCAATCGTAGTTCTGACATAATTTTTCGCAAATAAAAAAATAATTTTTGTTGGAAGCGTTTGGCAGCCAATTGAGAAATGTGAGTAAAATACGATACAAACATAGGATTGCAGACCGCTGATTTGAAATCCCGCCACGTTTTGCCAACAGTCACGTGGTTTATGTTGGAGCCGCACCAGCCCTATGGCTTCTGCACAGCAAGGCCAGTCTACTAGTATCTATGGTCGAAGGTTTGAGGCTAACACTGCTGTTACACTGTCGTACTACTTTATCTGCAACATTTAAATAAATAATGGATAAAAAGTGACTCCTGCGAGAGATGTTCAACAAGTAATGCAGCACATTTTTTTCCTCGATCCATTTCGACTGAAAAAATGCGAAATTTGTTGTGGGACAGCATGGAATATTCCCCCTTCAGCACCTTTAGTTTTACGAAGTTCCGATAGGTGGCATCGCTTGAAATGGCATCTGTAATGGAGCTGCGTCATTGACTTTCTTTTGGCGGAAAACCGAGCATCGCAGATATTTATAGGCGCCTGCAGAACGTCTACAGAGGCCTGGCAGTGAACAAAAGCACGTTTAGTCGTTGTGCAAGGAGTCAGTCCCGTACCAAAGTCCACCCTGATGTACGCATATCGCACCTTTCGGCTTCCATCTGTACGGCCCAATGAAGCATGCTTTCTGCGAACAGTGCGTGGATAATAGGGAGGTTATTGATGCATCAGTGCAGCAGGACGTTGGTTGCGACGCTGACCAGTAGATTGATACCATCTGGGCATACAGGGCCTCCCTGCAAGGTGGAGTAAGACCGTCACACTGAACGGAGATTACGTTGAAAAATATCGTTTTGTAGCCAAAACCGAGGTGTATTGTAATCCTGAATAAAACATTGTGCTTTGAAAAAAAAAGTTGCATTTCTTACTAAACACCCCTCTTACTTTACAAGATGTGGCAGTCTGCGATGTCTCGTGTTGTGTTGGCAGAAGAGCAGAAGAGCTGTTCAGAATACAGTCGTAGTATCTGAATATGGCGCCTTGCTAGGTCGTAGCAAATGACGTAGCTGAAGGCTATGCTAAACTGTCGTCTCGGCAAATGAGAGCGTATGTAGACAGTGAACCATCGCTTGCAAAGTCGGCTGTCCAACTGGGGCGAGTGCTAGGGAGTCTCTCTAGACTAGACCTGCCGTGTGGCGGCGCTCGGTCTGCAATCACTGATAGTGGCGACGTATACTAACGGACCGCGGCCGATTTAAAGGCTACCACCTGGCAAGTGTGGTCTCTGGCGGTGACACCACATCTCGTAAGACAGGTCAGCCTTAGATTTTGTACACAGACCGACGTTTTGATACGTTCGGAAAACGCCACCTGCAGCAAGTACAGAATTTATACAAGAAAGTTTTCTTCTATTTTTGTTTAGTTAAGGACTATATTATATGAATGCATGGTGTCTGTTCTTTCGGACCACGCGTTCGTATAATAGATTCACCTAGATGGGCAATGAATCCACCTTCTTCAGTGCGGATGCAAAACTACATCCGACCTTCCTGCAGAAATCTCAAGAGTAGCGACCATGGAGGTAAGGGACAGGGACTGCGGATATCTGTCGCTCTGTGGAAATGTGGGTTGGTTGTGAGGGGTGTGGAGATAGTCCGCGTAGGTGCGCTAATGCTGTGGCGCAGTGGCTAGCGGTCTTGCCTAGTGAGTGGGAGATTCCGGCTTCGAATCCTGGTCCGGTACACATTTTCACTCGGCGCCGCTGATTCCGCGTAATCTCCCGATGCAGCTGACGTCGGCTATCATTTCCGTTTCCTTTCTCACCCCTACACCCTCAATTTACTAACTAATAATTATGAGTGGCAGTCAAATGAAAACCAGACGGATGGATAAAAGTAAGTATCAGTTTATTACTTCAAAACTAATCACCATAACTGTTAATACATTTATCCCGCTGTGAGACAAGACAATCAATGCCTTCGTGGAAAAATGTTTGCGGTTCCCTGGGTTGTATCCAGGCGCGCACCTCTTCGTCCACCCACACGTTGCCGAGACTCTTTGGACTGCACTGCTGACGTTTCGCTGGGAAACACTTACATATCCTCCATACAGTCCCGATCTCTCACAATGCGATGTCCGTATTTTTGCATCCCTGAAGAAACACATTCGTGGCCATTAATTTGCTTCAGACGAAGAGGTAGAAGCCTCAGTACATTTTCCGTAGGCAACAGCAAAAATTTTTGCACGAAGACAGTGACCGTCTTGTCTCACAGTGGGATAAATGTGTTAACAGTTATGACGATTGCTTTCGAAACAATAAACAGTTTACTTACTTTGTTCCACCTCTCTCGTATTCGTTTGGCTGCCTCTTATGAATTAACGGTCTTGTTATTTGTAGGACTGAACTCTGGAAACCGCCTGTGGCTGGAACAGCCGCACGTAGATGTCGAAGAGGTACATCAAATCTCACGTACAAAGAAAATTATATCACCTGAAGTGAACTTCATTGGCTAGTTTCCCTGGAGGAAATACGGGGTTTCCAGTGTCACTACCATCTTCTGCTTGGTTCGCGACTAGAAATTTTCGTTCATTTTGCGACCAACGTGCTCGATTTAGACGGGACAGCTCCATGAAATCTTTAGAATGGGATCATTTTACACATAAATTACTTTGTTTTACGTTCTTCGGACGTGTTGTTTGTAAGCTACAGGGAAGTAGCGATAGCTCCGTAAATTTGCATGATACATACTATTCTATTACTACACTCCTGGAAATTGAAATAAGAACACCGTGAATTCATTGTCCCAGGAAGGGGAAACTTTATTGACACATTCCTGGGGTCAGATACATCACATGATCACACTGACAGAACCACAGGCACATAGACACAGGCAACAGAGCATGCACAATGTCGGCACTAGTACAGTGTATATCCACCTTTCGCAGCAATGCAGGCCTAACGGTGTGCGGGACCGTAGCCCAGCTTCATGGAGACGGTTGCGAATGGTCCTCGCCGATACCCCAGGAGCAACAGTGTCCCTAATTTGCTGGGAAGTGGCGGTGCGGTCCCCTACGGCACTGCGTAGGATCCTACGGTCTTGGCGTGCATCCGTGTGTCGCTGCGGTCCGGTCCCAGGTCGACGGGCACGTGCACCTTCCGCCGACCACTGGCGACAACATCGATGTACTGTGGAGACCTCACGCCCCACGTGTTGAGCAATTCGGCGGTACGTCCACCCGGCCTCCCGCATGCCCACTATACGCCCTCGCTCAAAGTCCGTCAACTGCACATACGGTTCACGTCCACGCTGTCGCGGCATGCTACCAGTGTTAAAGACTGCGATGGAGCTCCGTATGCCACGGCAAACTGGCTGACACTGACGGCGGCGGTGCACAAATGCTGCGCAGCTAGCGCCATTCGACGGCCAACACCGCGGTTCCTGATGTGTCCGCTGTGCCGTGCGTGTGATCATTGCTTGTACAGCCCTCTCGCAGTGTCCGGAGCAAGTATGGTGGGTCTGACACACCGGTGTCAATGTGTTCTTTTTTCCATTTCCAGGAGTGTATGTTATTCTGAAATATCAGGTACACCAACATCACTTGTAAATCTTTTTATTGATTACCCATTCCGAAATATCTGTGCTGTCATCATCGAATCTTGTAACACACTAACAAAAGATCATGAGACAAGATCCGATGATGACAGCACAGATCTATCGAAACCAGCAATCAATAAAAAGATTTACAAGCGACCTTGGCGTATCTGATATTTCAGAATAATATAACAAGTCAGATCGCCCACAGTGCTGACAGAATGTCAAACATATATACACACACCAAAAAAAAGTTTAAGATCATCGCGGTTCCAATAGTTCCGGAAATTGTACAGAAAATTGAAATAGAGATCAACATAAACATCATTTCTGCCGTTTTTGTTGCTCATGCAAACCACACATTGCATGTTTTACCACCATACATCGAAATCTTCAGGGGTGGTGGTCCAGTAGCACGTCCTCTTGCATTGATGCATGCCTGTATTCAAATCAAATGGTTCAAATGGCTCTTAGCACTATGGGACTTAACAGCTGAGGTCATCAGTCTTCTAGAACGTAGAACTACTTAAACCTCACTAACCTAAGGACATGACACACATCCATGCCCCAGGCAGGATTCGAACCTGCGACCGTAGCGGTCTCGCGGTTCCAGACTGAAGCGCCTAGAACCGCTCGGCCACACCGGCCGGCTGCCTGTATTCGTTGTGGCATACTATCCACAAGTTCATCAAGACACTGTTGGTCCAAATTGTCCCACTCCTCAACAGTGATTCGGCGTAGATCCCTCAGAGTGGTTGGTGGGTCACGTCGTCCACAAGCAGCCCTTTTCAATCAATCCCAGGCATGTTCGATAGGGTTCATGTCTGGAGAACATGCTGGCCACTCTAGTCGAGCGATGTCGTTATCCTGAAGGAAGTCATTCACAAGATGTGCACGACGGGGGCGCGAATTGTCGTCCACGAAGATGAATGCCTCCCCAATATGCTACCGATAAAGTTGCAATATCGGACGTAGGATGGCTTTCACGTATCGTACGGGCGTTACGGCGCCTTCCATGACCACCAGCTGCGTATGACGACCCCACATAATGCCACCCTAAAACAGCAAGGAACCTCCATCTTGCTGGACTCGCTGGACAGTGTGTCTAAAGCGTTCAGCCTGATCGGGTTTCCTCCGAACACGTCTCCGACGATTTTCTGGTTGAAGGCATATGCAACACTCATCGGTGAGGAGAACGTGATGCCAATCCTGAGAGGTCCATTCGGCACGTTGTTGGGCCCATCTGTACCGCGCTGTGTGGTGTCGTGGTTACAAAGATGGACGTGGCCATGGACGTCGGGAGTGACGTTGCGCACTGCGCATCATGCAGCCTACTACGCACAGTTTGAGTCGTAACACGACGTTGTGTGACATTATTCAGCATGGTGGCGTTGCTGTCAGGGTTCCTCCGAGCCATAATCCTTAGGTAGCGGTCATCCACTACAGTAGTAACCCTTGGGCGGCCTGAGCGAGCCATGTCATCGACAGTTCCTCTCTATGTGTATCTCTTCGATGTCCGAACAATATCGCTTTGGTTCACTCCGAGACGCCTGGACACTGCCCTCGTTGAGAGCCCTTGCTGGCACAAAGTAAAAATGCGGACGCGATCGAACCGCGGTACTGACCGTCTAGGCATGGTTGAACTACGGACAACACGAGACGTGTATCTCCTTCATGAATGAGTAAATGGAACTGATAAGCTGTCGGACCCCCTCCGTCTAGTAGGCGCTGCTCATACATGGTTGTTTATATCTTTGAGCGGGTTTAGTGACATATCTGAACAGTCAAGGGGACTGTGTCTGTGATACAATATCCACAGTCAACATCTATCTTCAGGAGTTCTGGGAACCGGGGTGAACCAAAACTTTTTTTGATGTGTGTAACATGTGTTTCGTAAGTCGTTTGATTTTCGAAACACATCGAAAAATCTGGTTTTTCTTCACTTTTCTATTTTCACTACCCCCTGCCGATGGACATACCTAATACATGTATCTTCTTCCTCGTAGTATCAGCATGAGGCGTTTACCTTAAAAAAAAGCTCTCATTAGTGTTATCATGACAGAGTGCAATTTTTGTCAGTAACAAGGTGCGGCTTAACGTCCCGAAGACATACAGGCACTATCGTATGTAAAAATATTACACGATTTTTTTTCAAAATTCCATCACACAGCTGTTTCGGTTCACAGGCAGTGAGTAAAGATATGTACACACGCTGAAACAACGAGCTCTAACTTGGCCGAAAGTAGGCAAGTAGGTTGTAGCTGATAAAACAGATCTATCCAGTGTTGGTGCCCGGCCGCGGGTTTAAGTTCGGCAGAAATGTGTGCCAGTTCTCAGTTCGTCGTAAGCACCACGTGCCGTGATAAATTCTAAAATGGTTCAAATGCTCTGAGCACTATGGGACTTAACTTCTGTGGTCATCAGTCCCCTAGAACTTAGAACTACTTAAACCTAACTAACCTAAGGACATCACACACATCCATGCCCGAGGCAGGATTCGAACCTGCGACCGTAGTAGTCGCGCGGTTCCGGACTGAGCGCCTTAACCGCGAGACCACCGCGGCCGGCTGATAAATTCTGCCAGCAGCCAAGTCCGCTGTTAAAGGTGCGTTTAAAGCTGCGAAACATTACTGGTGCATTAGTTGTTTGCGCCCGTTGCACAAAGAGGCAACGCAGTGCGTGCAACAGTGCAGGAGGCACGCATGCCCCTCACTTGCACGCACGACCACTGTCCGCAGCCGGCGGGCTCTTCCCATCCCAGTCGGGGATTCTGTTCGGTTGGTACTCTCTTTTACTACGTCTCACCGTCAAAAGATTCACTTTCTCGCACGCCTTCAAATTTTCCTTTACTTAAGCATTTTGGGTGAAAGTTGTAACGAGAAACACATGGATCTGAAGGGCATAAACGTGCATTTCATTGTTTGTGGTGGGTTACTTCGACGGATTATAAGAACAAAGTAAAACGAAATGACCGTCAACAGTTTAACTCTTAAATACCTGCAATCTAGAAACAAAATGGTAAAATCGAACAAAATAGGAAACCTTCTTTCTTTCTATCGACGAATACTTGCTGAAGAAGGGTACTGATTCTGGGAACCTTGATGTGCAAAAGCCGTCCCGGGTCCTTTACGAATCGCTGTGATCCACAAATACTTCGCGTCTATGAGAGAAAATAATAGAACAGAAATCATGACTATAATTCAAATAGTAGCTTTTCTGTTGGAAAATTTGGAAATTTATGGTAAGATCTTGTGGGACCAAACAGCTGAGTTCATCGGTCCCTAAGCTTACACACTACTTAATCTAACTTAAACTAACTTACGCTAAGGAGAACGCATATACCCGTGCCTGAGGAAGGACTCCAACCTCCGACTGGGGAAGCCTCGAGAACCGTGACAGGACGCCCTAGACCGCGCGGCTACTAAGCGCGGCTTTTCTTCTGTTGAATGGGTACTGCAGAATCCTATATTTGCCGTCTAAAGCCCTCAAACAGCGTGGGAAATTCTGCCTCAGTTCAAGATACATCGCTACATCCGAATACTCTTCTCCAGAATTTAGAAGGTGAAGGTAAACAAAAAAAAACTCAAACTCAAACTGAACATCTCTGACAAAATAAAACCCACTCCTCATTCTCCATCCACCCCATCCACCCATCCACCCACCCACCCATCCACCCACCACTCCCCCCCCTCTCCCCCCCACACACAAAATCACACACACACACTCCCCACACACACAAACGTTGACTGGATCTGACTGACGTATATGTAAAGGGAAATGTATTATCCCTGCAATGCTTCCATTTTCTATGCCTCCGCAGTGTTGCATACTTATAAATATACACCCACTCATATATTCATGAACAACTGAAAGTAAACTTTAAGCATTTTCCGGAGAAATAGGAGTTAAATTGTCGTCAACTTAGCTTAATGTTGTTTTCCAGGGATTCCACCAGATCCTGGAAAGCTTCTGGGATGATGTTACATTTCTGTGTGGTAGATACCTTGACCTGAAACTTCAAACGGATAATTGTCTCCTTTGTGGTTTCCTTCGCCATCCATTAACTGTCACTAAAGATTTCATCCATAAAATTTCTTCGAATCTTTGTGAGAAAGCAAACCCTTGGGTTGCCCACATTATCTTCATTAGCTAACAAATAGCTCTCCTCATGCGGAGTACGAATGATCCGCTAAGGTCCGGCGTAAACATGTTGACATTTATTTTTTACCCTCTTAATTGTCGATGACTTAGGGCGTTTCCTTAATAAGACCTTATCGCCTATGCTACATGTCACAGTTCTACCCAGTTCACGATCGAATTTGGCCTTCCTCAGTCGCGCAGCATGCTTTAGTGATTCACTCAAGTCGTCCAACAACGACTTCCTATCTTTGTTTGGCTTAACCAAGATCGGTGAAGGTTTAATCCACTCATTAGATTCGGGCTTGTTGTATATTATCTGCGCTGGAGTATGCCTGGTGGATGAGTGGGCCACGTTGCGAATCTCTTCAAAGACCGACACGTACTCTACCCACTTATATTTTTGCGTTGCAGCATAAGTGCGAATAAATCTGTTAAAGTCTCTAAATATACGTTCAACTGGCGACGCTTCTGCATGATATTGTAATACCAATATATGCTTTATGTCCCATTTTAACATACACTCCTTCCAAGCCTTGCTGTGATGCATTGTTTGATAGAATAGAATTAGTTATGTAGTCTTTAATTAGGTGACTCAACATAGGCTTAACATTAGTAGACCTTATTGGGTACATTTTAACGTATTTCGAAAACAAGACATAAAGGCAATTACATATTTAGATCTACATCATATAGTCGGAAGCGACTTGGCCTAAGGAATGGAGTAAGAGGCTTTATAACAAGGTTGATGTGGCTAGATATCAGTCTCATAAACATAAGCCTTGATCACACCAGGTTTCTTATCGAAGCCTTCCAAATTTTCCTTTAACAAGCAGGCTAATTCAGTTAAGTGTTCTGATTCGACTGCTTTATTCTGGTTAACGTTTTCCACGTCCGACAAGGTGTCTGTTGGTAAACTACTTAGTTAACAACTGTCAATTAAATACAATATATTAGTACCTAATTAATTAACCTTTATTCTCTGGCAGAATCTGCCGTGCAATTTCAGTTTTCTCACCAGGTTCAAAACAATAATTCGCCCGTCATTGGCTAGGATGCATGCCCCTTTTAAGAGGTCAATTACTGCATTTTTGGTCCCTCATAAAATTCCAGCCCTAGAAGCGCGGTAAGACAGTGTACAAGCTAACAAGAAGGTGCTTAATAGTCTTTCCCCTTGTGCGACCACTTCTACTGTACCTGAGACTTCACAGGGATGGAATGAGCACTCAACGCAAATGACAGCGTGCAGTTTGAAACTGACAACATAGGCAATCTTCGCTTACTATTCAATTGTTTAAACCTGTAGGCGCTCATCACACTGAAAATCGCTCCAGTATCGAGCAGAATACTTACAGATTCGTTACTTATTAAATCTTGGGCATTGCCTGTACGATTTCAGCAGTTTTTATTCTACGTCCACTCGGATTTTCTAGTAATTCTTCTCGAATGTCCATCCCTTGGTTGTATCCTAGCACTCTTACTTCTAATGATGTTTTGCCTTCCTCTTTAGGGTGACAGCCACTTCCGGAAGGCGTAAGGAGGCTGGCTCTAGTTTTTGATTCAGTTGTCCTGTCATTATTTTCTTCCTCTACAACTACCATTCGTACTTCATGGTTCTGAGCTGCCCACTCACGATTTTGATTACACGGCCTATTTTCAGTTTTATTTATCATTTTAGGGGCATGTATTGCCCTGGTTTGCAGACTCTACCCATGCAACTGTCTCCTTTTATTATTCCTGGTAGCATATTATGACCGCTGTATTTTCGCTTCCGTGTGTAGCTGAATGAACCGTTATTACTGTCGTTCGGACTCTGTCCATAATGCATATTATTATTATTGTGCATAGCACCGTTATTATTATTGCCATTACCTGGCTGATGATCATGTGAATTGGACCTTCTGTTTCCCGAATGATCACCATTGCACTGATTATTATTGTAGTAATTTCGATTATTCGTATTACCATTATTATATTGCGATTTTCCGTTGCTATGGTTTTCATTGCAACAATTACCGTGGTATGCATTGTACGGATTCGCACTAATATAACTGATTTCCAAACTGCCTAGCGTCCTCTTGCATTACATCTGGCAAGTCTGTTACAAACGGGAATATCTAAGTCATCATCGGGTACGTTAATTAGTTTCTCTCGCAAGTGAATTGGCAATTTCCCTTTCAGAATTCTTAAAACCTCCCTATGGTTGATGGGTTCATCCCAAAAACGGGTCTTATTTATGTACCTTTCGAAGTATTTTCGAAGTGTGCCCTTTTTCGGGTTGTAAAATTTTGGACTGTAAATATCGTTTCTAAATTTATCTTGCTTACTCTTCGACCAGTATTTCGCAATAAATAGTTTTTCAAACTCACAGCATGACGTACAAGTCTCGGCAACCTCAGGTGCCCATAGCGAGACTTCACCACTGGTTTTCGACACTATAAACTGAATTTTGTCCTTCCCAGTCCAGGATTTAGCAAACACGTTTCGAAAACTTTTTATGAACACTATAGGGTAAACAGAATTTTTCTCTGTTGAAAACGTATGGAATTGTCTGGTTTTAAATGTACCATTTTCGACCTTTGCCGACGAAGTTGCTCTTCGACGGTCGAAATGTCGATTCCCGTAATCTGAACCTTCACTGTTGCCAACAGATTTGTCCCAGCAGTCGTTCCCCCTCCTTTTCTTTACCTCTAGATTGATCGGTGAACGATGATCGAACAATTGACTCGCCTACCATACGCGATAATCCATTGCTGACTTGACTCTCCCAAAGATTACCCTTTCTTTAATATTCTGAAACTCGGTTTTAAATTGTTCTATGATTTCGGCGCTACCGAGTATCGATGATTCCTGCTTGATTGATTTAACTGACTCTACAGCTCTGTGTACTTGAGGTCGTACCTCGTCTGATTTTTCCTCTATCCACTAGGATACTTCTCTCTCAATCCTTCTCGTTTGACCCATTAAATAATCGTCAATATACTCTCGACTGTTAACTGTAGGTCATTTACTTTGATCAAAAGGTCATATGTTCTGTGTTTCGCTTTCACATCCTTCTCTAACGTATTTACCGATTCCTGTAAGGTATCATGTTTACATGCTGACTTTAAGCCCAGTTGCAGTTTCTCGAATTCGTTAGACAACCTATAGGGTCTTTCCTTATTTTGAGCCTCTAACGATATAATCGCGCCTGTTTGATTTCCTCTTTAAATTATCGATCGTTTCGATCCCGTTCTTGCTTAGCCTGTAATATTCCCTCTTTAAATCCTCAATCTTTCTGATCCCGTTCTTCCCTGTGTTTTCGTTCTTGTGCCTCCCGTTGCCGATTAGCTTTGAATATCTCCTCCTTAAACTCTCGACCCTTCTCCTTGAATTTAATTAAAAAGTCAAACAAAACATTCACCCTAACTTCATTTGGAGGTTTACCCATTGTGCTAGGTCGTACAGTGGAATTACTATTGGGTATCTACATTCCAACGTTGTTACTTTCAATCGTTTCAGTCGCAAACAACGAGTTTATTCCGATCGCATTCGATGATTCTAATTCTCCTGCCCTATTCAACTGTTCAGGAAAACGTTTTCTATCCTGTTATTAACCAACTCTGTTCCCTCCTACTTAGCCATATCTTCGTTAACATCCAATGCTTTAGCTCTCAATCTATTGGACTTCTTTGACAGGGTCAGATACTACCACCAATCAACAGTAACACAGCTACAGATACGAAACACACAGATACTGTGTAGAGCCGGCCGGAGTGGCCGTGCAGTTCTAGGCGCTACAGTCTGGAACCGCGAGACCGCTACGGTCGCAGGTTCGAATCCTGCCTCGGGCATGGATGTATGGGATGTCCTTAGATTAGTTAGGTTTAAGTAGTTCTAAGTTCTAGGGGACTGATGACCTCAGAAGTTGAGTCCCATAGTGCTCAGAGCCATACTGTGTAGGCTACAATATCAATTCGACAATGCGACAAACTTGCCGTAGTCATCCACCAGGTGTTCCATTACATTTAATTGAAGCACAATGAGCTATGACTCAAACATTAAATATCGATTATTACGGCAAGCACGTCGTGTCAATTATTTCAATACGTACTTGTGTTTTTTGTTTAATAACACCAGTATGTGTGTCTCCCTCAAGCAGGACGTCTATCGCTTTCAGTTCGTTGTAGTACTTCCCTCCTGTCACTCCGGGCGTAGTTTCTCGAAGGCAGCGAACATGTAACACGAGCTAGTTTTCATGAATGGTTATTTTGTTCGTATACAGTCACTAAATAGTTCACAAAATCACTTGTATAAACTGTATATTGTTGATTTGTTACCTTCGAGCCCCACGTCGGGCGCTATTTGTGACGCCTCCTATTGTTGCCTAGTGGCGCTTCCACGATCAGCGAAGGTGTAATATTCTTTTCCTACGCCCAGCCAGTATTCTTCACCTCGTCGAGATACGTGAAAGCGATGCGACGTAAGACTATCTGTCATTGCAGTCAATATTTTTTGATCAACAAGTTTAAATTCAAATTATTACCATCAGCTAGAGGCGTCGTTTAGCGGTTACCGCCAAAGATGCTCATTAACTGTTAGTAGGCGACCGCTTCACGTTTCAAAATGAACTGATATCTTTGACTTTGTGTAGCACATGTACATCGATTTAATTCCTTCTAAAGTCACAGGGTTCATTTAACATAGTTTATTTGATATGATGTGCTAGGAAGAATAATCATACCTGAGCCCGGTAATAAATGTCCATAACCGGAAGTCAAAGAAATTTACTTTTAATTAGTCCGACTTCCAGTGAGGTTAACTATTTCACGCAGTGGCGCATGAACTTAAAGAGTTGCGAATATTCAGAACTACACCGCTAAAATCTCGGACACTAAAATCTAGCACACAAAGCCTCCCAGACGCTCAAGACTCACAGAAACTAGAGACTAACAGACGCGAAAGACGTTAACGATACGTGCTTTAAAACGAGAAATAGTGGTTTTACATGAAATATGGGAATTGTTTACGGCCAATTCGGATAAATTTTAGTTTCAAAAAAATATGCCAGATATGTAACGAGGGGCTACAGTACACAGCACCCGCCACGCAGGTTTGTAGGTAGTGGGTAAAGCTAAGAGCGGTTCCACTGAGGGACAGAGATGGCTGCCGCCCCCACCCCCAGAAACATTTTCGCAAACCGAACTCGCACCCTGCCAGACCACATACACAGACGTGTCAGTTCAGTACGAGTTTGAAAAAAGGACATGTAACCGATATTGACCAGGAGCAAGTGTACTGAGAACTATTTGCCATGATATCCCAAGACTATTTCGTCCTTCACAGCGAAAGTAATATAATTTGCTCCACCTCATGCGGTAGACTTCGGTTTACTTATAGGTGTCAAGCACGCCTCACACCCTGTAGACAGCCCATCCAGCATTCTGTCTTCGAAATTCCACTGGCAGGGCCACAATACTTTTTTTTATTTTACATGTCTAGTTTCCTAAGACTAAATTGTGGAGCAAATCTCCATAGTCATAGAACGTGTTAATACGTGAAAGTACAACAGAAGAGTAATAACAGATAAAACAAAATGTTTGTGAATCCTAAAAAAATGACAGGCTATAAGTTTATTTAAAAGCAATCAACAATATAACAAAGGAATCAGCCAAATTTTTCAAGGAGCGAGAAGGAATTGAAGGATCGTATTCAGTTTTTATTTGAAAGGGCTTGGATTACTGCTAAGATTTTTTAATTCTTCTGGTAGCTTACTGAAAATGGATGCAGCAGAATATTGCACGCCTTTCTGCACAAGAGTCAAGGAAAGGCGATCCATATGCAAAAGGGATTTCTGCCTAATATTGACTGACTGAAAGCTGCTAATTTTTGGGAATAAGGTGGTATTTTTAACAAGAAAGACATTAAAGAATATGTATATTGAGAGGCCAATGTTTGAATACCCAGAGTAATGAACAGGGGTCGACAACAGGTTCGCGAACTTACACCACTTATTGCCCGAACCGCAGGTTTCCGAGCCAAAAATACTCTTTGAGAACAGGAAGAGTTACTCCAAAATATAATACTATACGTCGTAAGCGAATGAAAATAAGCAAAGTAGACTGTTTTTCGTGTCGAACTATCACTTACTCTTCTAATAGTAAAAATGGCAGCATTAAGTCTTTGAACAAGATTATGAACATGAGCTTTCCACAACAGTTTACTTTCTATCTGAACACCTAGAAATTTTAACTGTTCAGTCTCACCTAGAAATCTGAACTGTTCAGCCTCACTAATCATATGCTGATTCTGTGTAATTTAAACGTCAGCTTTTGTTGAACTGTGTGTTAAAAACCGTAAAAACTAAGTGTTACTGAGGTTGAGTGTTAGTTTATTTTCTACAAGCCATGAACTTATGTCTTGAACTGCACTATCTGAAACGGTGTCAAGGTTGCACACAGCATCCTTTACCACTAAGTTAGTTTCAACAGCAAAAAGAAATATTTTAGAATCTCTTGTAATACTAGTAGGCTTATCATTTATTTAAATAAGGAACAGGAGTGACCCCAGCACTGATCTCTGGGGCACCCCCTCCCCCATTTAACCGTGCCCCACTCGGACCCCTCATCACAGTCAAATCAAATGGTTCAAATGGCTCTGAGCACTATGGGACTTAACTTCTGAGGTCATCAGTCCCCTAGAACTTAGAACTACTTGAACCTAACTAACCTAAGGACATCACACACATCCATGCCCGAGGCAGGATTCGAACCTGCGACCGTAGTGGTCGCGCGGTTCCAGACTGTAGCGCCTAGAACCGCTCGGCCACCCCTGCCGGCATCATCACAGTCATTCTCAATACTGTGGCGAATGACGTTCTGATGTCGCCTTAAAGTAAGAGGGGAACCAATTGTGAGCTGCTCTCCGTATTCCTTAATGGTCCAACTTAAGGAGCAATATTTTGTGATCAACGCAATCAAATGCCTTAGGTAAATCAAGAAAGACACCTAGCGTTCGAAACCTTTTGTTTCATCCGTCCAGTACCTCACAGAGAAAAGAGAATATAGCGTTTTCAATTGTTAAACCAAACTGTAAATTTGATAGCAAATTATGTGAAATAAAATGATGAATTATCCTTACTTATAAAGCCTCTTCAATTATTCTAGCAAACAGTGATGATATAAAATAAATCTAAAATTGTCTACATCATCCCTTTTTCCCTTTTTATGAAGCAGCTTTACTACTGACTACTTTAATCGTTCAGGAAACTGACAATTCCTAAAGGAAAAATTACAAATATGGCTAAGCATAGGGCTAACATGAGCAGCACAATACTTTAGTATTCTGCTAGGTACTCCATCGAATTCATGAGAGTCTTTAATCTTCAGTGCGTTAATTATTGACTCAGTCTCTTCCTTGCAGTATCACAGAGGAGTATTCTAAGTATCAGTCTCGGAAAGGCATTTTCCAAGAGAGTTACATGATTCCCTGAAGAAACTCATTTGATTCGGCAGCTATATTCAGAAAGTGATTGTTAGATACTGTCCATGTATCTGACTTACCAGCAGCAGAAATATTTGTACTGTGTACTGACTTTATTTATATCTTCGACCTTGTGCTGCTGACCAGACACTTCCTTCACGACTGACCATATGGTTTTAACTTTATCCTGTGAATTAGCTATTCTATTTGCGTACCATATATTCTTTGCCTTCGTAATAACATTTTAAACACCTTACAATACTGTTTGTAATGGGATACTGTAGCTCGATTGTGACTACTTCTCACGTTTTGATATAATTCCTACATTATTCTACTTGATATCATTATCCCACTAGTGAGCCATCCAGGCTGCCTTTTACTGCTAGTATCCTATTTAGAACATTCTAATAGAAAGCAACTCTCAAAGAGCATGAGAAATGTGTTAAGAAAAGCATTGTATTTGTCATCTATGTTATCAGTACTATAAACATCCTGCCACTCTTGTTCCCTAGTGAGGTCTATTGGCCTTGGATTAGCTTGATTAGCTTTTCTACATAGTTTGTAATTATATATAACATTTATTTGAGTAAAAAATCTTTTAGTGTTAAAATTTGTGCATCATGGTCTGAAAGGCCATTCACCCTTTTACTAACAAAATGGCAATGTTCGAAGAATGAATAAAAATATTTTATATGGTTGTGCCGCTGTTCCCCTGCACCTTGGTTGGAAAAAAATACAGTCTGCATCGTTTCATATGAACTTAGGAGATCTTTCAACATCCTTTTTCTTGCGTGATCACGTACAAAATTAATACTGAAGTCACCACATATAAATAATTTTGGTACTTCCTATAAAGTGAACCAAAAACCCTCTCTATCTTGCACAGAAATGACCTGAAGTCGGAGTTAGGGGACCTATAAATAACAACACCCACGTAATTGTAGAAATGCAGCGTTTATAACTTGTGCAAGGTGCCGATGGCATTACTGCTTCCGCTGTTTTACGACGAAATCATTAATTATAAAACACTAAAAGGGTCTAACTTTACATACGAACTTGTGTGCACTTGGAAATTTATTTGGATAGTCCCCGTGGAAGCTGTAACTACAATCCTTTCTTGGATATCTGTTTGATATCCCAAATTTAGTTTGCCTTTCACGCTTTTTATGCAAATATTAATAAATACAATATATTGAGCATTAACTCGGTTTACTTGCAGTGTGAGTAAAGTAAAAACAAAATAAAATGTTGGCCGCCTAAGGCTTGATTCCAAGCCCCTCCGAAAACCGTCCGATACTCTTCCCACTGCGCCAAATGCTGCCTGGAAACCACGCTGACGTAAATAGCTCATGCCTCGCCCGACCCGCGACAAAAATGTAATTTTTTTCTAAACACTTGGCCATCTTCTGCTATTTTCATTTCTGTCCAATCCCTACACATAAATTTGGACAAAATCAGTATGATGAGTAGGCGCCGTCTCCTTGTCAGTAGAGTTGGCTGTGCGGGGAAGAGCCGGTTCCTCAGTTATCATGGAATCGTATGTGCAGTGGATCAAAACACATTTTACTGAGCACCATTCATACAGCGGCTCATGAACGACATCGTGCCGTTATCAGTGACACAGGGCGGCTGAGCCCATTTCACTACCATGAGGTGACAAAAGTAATGGGATATCGTATCGGACCTCGTTTTGCCCGGTGCACTGCAGCAACTCGACGTGGCATGGACTCATCAAGTCGCTGGAAGTCGCCTGCAGAATACTGAGCCATGCTGCCTCTGTAGCCGTCCATAATTGCGGAAGTGTTGCTGTTGCAGGATTTTGTGAACGAGCTGAGCCCTCATTATGTCCCATAAATGTCCGACAGATTCAAGTTGGGCAGTCTGGGTAGCCGAATCATTCGGGCGAATTGTCCAGAATGTTCTTCAAACCAGTCGCGAACAATTGTGGTCCGGTGACATGATGCATTCCATCGTTGTTTGGGAGCGTGATGTCTAGGAATGACTGCGAACGCTTTACAAGTAGCCGAACATAACCACTTCCAGTCAATGACCGGTTCAGCTGCACCATCCATGCAAACACGCCATTATGGTGCCACCACCATCCTGCGTAGTGCTTTGTTGACAACTTGGGTCCATGGCTTCGTGGAGTCTTCGCCACACTCGAACTCTATCATCAGCTCTTGCCAACTGAAATCGAGACTCATCTGACCGTGGCACGATTTTCTAGTCATCTAGGATCCAACCGATACGGTCACGAGCTCAGAAGAGGCGCTGCAGACGACGTCGTGCTGCTAGCAAAGGAACTCGCGTCGGTCGTCTGCTGCCATAGCCCATTAGTTCCAGATTTCGTCGCATTGTCCTAACGGTTAGATTCATGTTTCGTCCCACAATCATGTCTGCGTTTATTTAATGCAATGCTGCTTGTCTGTTAGCACAGGCAGCCTTAAGAAAAGCCGCGGTTCCCGGTCGTTTAGTGAAGGCCGTCGGCCATTGCGTTGTCCGGGGTGAGAGAAAATGCTGTAATTTGGTACTCTCGGCACCCTTGACACTGTTGATCTCAAAATACTGAATTCCTAACGATTTCCGAAATGAAATGTCCCATGTGTCTAGCTCCAACTACCATTCTGCTTTCGAAGTCTATTAATTCCCGTTGTGCGGTCACAATCATGGCGGAAACCTTCTCACATGAATCACCTGACTACAAATGACAGATCAGCCAATGCACTGGCCTTTTTGTTGCAACGGCGACCGGAACGGTCGCGGGGTTGTAGTGACGGAAACGCGGCGGGATCCGCGGAGCGGCTCGCGAACAGCAACACAACGGGAGAGGACGCACACGACCAACGGAGGACCTTACGACACAACAAGAACAGACAACAGAGTCACGAACCAAACAAGACAACCACGTCCACTCGTGTAGAAACACGAAAATCAATACGCTGTCTGAGGCGATATGTCCCGAGACGCATGCGAGGTTAGAGGGGCAGGCTAAGCATTTTTTTTTCTTTTTTACTGAATTTCGTTTCCTCCGAAAGGGGGCGGGCTGGCAGCAGCTTAGTATGCCGCTCTTCAGCCTACAGACTTTGTTTTAAAAAGGTGAAGATAATACATAATAAAAAACAGGCGATAAAATCGAAGACTTAAAGGGTAACATGGCGAAAAAATCGTGGAACTTAAAACAGAACAAAGGGATGATGGTGCTAATAAAAATACATATGAAGCAGACAGGTAAAATAATAGGCAGACAATTAAAAAAACTCGGCGACAGCCTGGTTTTTGTTCGCAAAGGACATAAAATTCACACCTAGCGACAGCATGGTTTCTGTTAGCAGCACGGGAAAAGATGAAATTACACTGGAACACTGTGCTAAAATATGAAATACCACAGCCGAGAGCACATGGGGGGAAACTAAACAGATGAGAGGAAGATAAAAAAGGGGGGAAGGTGAGGAAAAGCGAAGGGGGGAGGGGGGAAAGGAGCCGATGGAGGATGAGGACCCATAAGAGGGGTGGGGGGTGCTGGGCAGACGCCACAGGGAGTGGGGAAGGCAGAGGACGGGAATACAAAGGGACTTGGGGGGGGGGGGGGGAGAAGGGAGGTAGGGAGAGGTTAGGTGGGGAGAAACACAGGATGGAATGGGGGAAGAGGGAGCCCAGGGAAAGGATGGAGGAAAGGAGGGGGGGTGAGGATCAGAGTTGATAGGAGGGATAAATGGAAGGAGAGAGGGCATCATCCAGGAGGGGGAGTTGATGGAAGCCACCTTGGGAAAGGAGATGAAGGGTGTAAAGATGGAGGGTAGGGGGGACACAACAGTGAAGACATGGCAGGGGGCGAGGATGAGAGAGGAGAGAAGGAACCAGGGGGTGAGGGGGATCAAGGCGGCGGGAGGTGTAGAGTATGCAGATATGTTCGAGGAATAGGAGCAGATGGGGGAAAGGAATGAGGTCATAGAGGATCTGTGTGGGGGACGGGAGGCGTATACGGAAGGTGAGGTGGAGTGCATGATACTCAGGGATCTGGAGGGACTTAGAGAATTTGGGGGGGGGGGGGGGGGCAGATACCCAGGTGGGACTGGCATAACAGAGGATGGGATGGATTAAGGATTTGTACGTGTGGAGGATGGTAGAGGGGTGCAACCCCCATGTCCAGCCAAAGAGGAGTTTGGGGAGTCAGAGGCGGTTGTGGGCTTTGAATTGGATGGAGCGGAGATGAGGGATCCAGGTGAGGTGACGGTCAATGATGAGGCCAAGGTTGGTGGGGGTGAGGCTGACAGGACGGGTGCAGACAGTAAGGGAGAAATCCAGGAGCCACAAGGAGCGAGTGGTATGATCTTGTGGCGTTGTGCCGTAACCCTGTGCCAGTGGCGCAGCGTCAGCTGCTGTTGTGCGAGAGGCTCACGAGAAAGACATGCCATGGCGCATAGGTCATAGCGCGTGATACTACAAGTCTTACATGTGCTGGTAATTGTCTCTGGCGAGGAGCGAATAACTGTTTCAGATGAATTTAATAATTCTTGACTAAGTGTTTTAAATGCTTGGAAGTTCTCGATAGCACACAATAAAGTTAAGACCTTTGTTTGGCAACTTTTCAATTACATATTGACATCCCGTGGGCCCTGCTCCGAGCAAGCGTTCGCGAAGTGTGACTGACAAACCGACTGGTGAGACGTCACAAGTTCTTTGCAGGGCCCGCATATCTCGTTGGCCCCGCTGATGCAGCACGTCCAGCCCAGAACTGGAAGCGCTTGCTGGCTCCAGCAGGCGCTGGCGAGTGTGGCCAGTAGAGCCAGGCGACAGCTGGAGGCGAGGCACGCGGTGACCCGATCGAACCTGGGACGTCGCGTCAGCGAAGATTGCAGCGTCAGCGGACAACGGGCGTGATTCTGCAGCACCACGCCACGTGTTCGCCGGCAGGCGGCGGCTCAGCAGCGGGACTTGCAGACAAAGGGCCCCTCGGAAACATCCAGGAGTCGGCAGATGTTATATTAAGCCTGTAGGAGGACCTAGCAGGATGGTACCGTTCCAGGCCCCCGACAGCATACGTTCCAGGCGTGGCCCACAGACCAGAGGCTAGAAGAGGCGGCGACCAGCTATAGGCGAGACGGGACGACCCACATGTGGGTCGAAACTGGTGTGTAGCAGTTACAGTTGTAGCCAGCAGTCGATGAAAGATACATCTACATATACTTATACATTTATACTCCGCAAGCCACTCAACGGTGTGTGGCGGAGGGCACTTTACGTGCCACTGTCATTACCTCCCTTTCCTGTTCCAGTCGCGTATGGTTCGCGGGAAGAACGACTGCCGGAAAGCCTCCGTGCACGCTCGAATCTAATTTTACACTCGTGATCTCGTCGGGAGGTATAAGTAGGGGGAAGCAATATATTCGATGCCTCATCCAGAAACGCACTTCTCGAAACCTGGACAGCAAGGTACACCGCTATACAGAGCGCCTCTCTTGCAGAGTCTGCCACTTGAATTTGCTAAACATCTCACGCTTACCAAATAACCCTGTGAGGAAAACGCGCCGCTCTTCTTTGGATCTTCTCTATCTCCTCTGTCAAGCCGACCTGGTACGGATCCCACACCGATGAGCAATACTCAAGTATAGGTCGAACGAATGTTTTGTAAGCCACCTCCTTCGTTGATGGACTACATTTTCTAAGGACTCTCCCAATGAATCTCAACCTAGCACCCGCTTACCAACAATTAATTTTATATGATCATTCCACTTCAAATTGTTCCGTACGCATACTCCCAGATATTTTACAGAAGTAACTGCTACCAGTGTTTGTTCTGCTATCATACGAGGGCGGTTCAGAAAGTAACCTCCGATTGGTCACAGTGCGGGTTGTGGGGGGAGTAGCGACGCCATCTGTGCGTTCACGCACTCAACAGGTCAGTCGGCATCAAGCCGTGGTCGAGTGAACGTCGTACCTGCGCTAGTTTAGTTTTTGTGGCAGTTTGAAATGTGTGCTGCAATAGAAAACCCCGCCAAATGTGAAGTGCGTGCTGTCATAAGGTTTTTTACAGCCAAAGGATATTCTGCAGCAGCTATTCATCGTGAGCTTTGTGCCGTGTACGGACCAAGAGTTATGAGTGAAGGAGTTGTCCGTGAATGGGTACGTTTATTTAAAAGTGGACGAGAAAACGTTCATGATGAAGAGAGGAGTGGTAGACCATCATTGGTGACTGACGAACTCGTTCAGACAGTTGATGCAAAAGTTCGAGAAAATCGACGTTTCTCAATGTCGGAGTTGTCTACTGGTTTTCCACAGATTTCTAAGACTCTCTTGTACGAGATAGTGACAGCAAGATTGGGTTACCGTAAGTTCTGTGCACGATGGGTGCCCAAATTCTTACCGACCACCACAAAACTCAAAGAATGGCCTCTGCATTAGACTTTCTGCCACGTTATGAGGACGAAGGAGAACCATTGTTAAACAGAATCGTGACCGGTGACGAAACCTGGATTAAGTATGTGAACCCTGAGACAAAAGAACAATCAAAGATGTGGGCACATTCAAATTCGCCTACCAAACCAAGAAAAGCCTCGCAAGATTTTTCTGCCAGAAAACTGATGGCAACGGTGTTTTGGGATGCCAAAGGGGTGTTGTTGGTTGAATTCATGGAACGTGGTACGACCATTAATCAAGACGTGTACTGTGAAACAATAAAAAAGTTACGACGGGCTATACAGAACAAACGCCGTGGTATGCTGACTTCCGGTATCGTTTTTTTGCACGATAACGCCCGTCCTCACTCTGCTCGCAGAACAACGGCCCTTCTTGAGTCCTTCAAGTGGGACGTTATCAACCATCCACCTTACAGCCCAGACCTGGCGCCAAGTGATTATCACCTCTTCATGCATTTGAAGAAATGGCTCGGGTCACAGCGGTTTGATGACGACGAAGAGCTCAAAGATGCGGTCACAGGCTGGCTCCAGGCACAAGCGGGTGATTTTTATGCAGAAGGAATTTCAAAGCTTGTGAAGAGATACGATAAGTGCCTCAATCGCTATGGAGACTATGTAGAAAAATAGTGCAAAGATGTAGTTGTAAGATGTATATATTAAAATATTTTTATTTAACTTGGTGTATTTTTTTAAATCAACCGGAGGTTACTTTCTGGACGGCCCTCGTATAATCATACAATAAAGGATCTTCCTTTCTATGTATTCGCAATACATTACATTTGTCTATGTTAGGGGTCAGTTGCCACTCCCTGCACCAAGTGCCTATCCGCTGCAGGTCTTCCTGCATTTCACAGCAATTTTCTAATGCTGCAACTTCTCTGTATACTACAGCATCATCCGCGAAAAGCCGCATGGAACTTCCGGCACTATCTACTAGGACATTTATATATATTGTGAAAAGCAGTGGTCCCATAACTCTCCCCTGTGGCACGCCAGAGGTTACTTTAAATTCTGTAGACGTCTCTCCATTGAGAACAACATGCTGTGTTCGTTTGCTAAATAGTCTCAATCCAGCCACACAGCTGGACTGATATTCCGTAGGCTCTTAGTTTGTTTATCAGGCCACAGTACGGAACTGTATCGAACGCCTTCCGGAAGTCAAGGAAAATGGCATCTACCTGGGAGTCTGTATCTAATATTTTCTGGGTCTCATGAACAAATAAAGCGAGTTGGGTTTCACACGGTCGCTGTTTCCGGAATCCATGTTGATTCCTACAGAGTAGATTCTGGGTTTCTAGAAATCACATGACACACGAGCAAAAAACATGCTCTAAAGTTCTACAACAGATCGATGTCAGGGATATAGGTCTGTAGTTTTGCGCATCTGCTCGACGACCCTTCTTGAAGACTGGGACTACCTGTGCTCTTTTACAATCATTTGGAACCTTCCGTTCCTCTAGAGACTTGCGGCACACGGCTGTTAGAAGGGGGGCAAGTTCTTTCGCGTACTCTGTGTAGAATCGAATTGGTATCCCGTCAGGTCCAGTGGACTTTCCTTTGTTGAGTGATTTCAGTTGCTCTTCTATTCCTTGGACACTTATTTTGATGTCAGCCATTTTTTCGTTTGTGCGAGGATTTAGAGAAGGGACTGCAGTGCGGTCTTCCTCTGTGAAACAGCTTTGGAAAAAGGTGTTTAGTATTTGAGCTTTACGCGTGTCATCCTCTGTTCAAATGCCATCATCATCCCAGAGTGTCTGGATATGCTGTTTCGAGCCACTTACTGATTTAACGTAAGACCAGAACTTCCTAGGATTTTCTGTCAAATCGGTACATAGAATTTTACTTTCGAATTCACTGAACGCTTCACGCATAGCCCTCCTTACGCTAACTTTGACATCGTTTAGCTTCTGTTTGTCTGAGAGGTTTTGGCTGCGTTTAAGCTTGCAGTGAAGCTCTCTTTGCTTTCGCAGTAGTTTCCTAACTTTGTTGTTGAACCACGGTGGGTTTTTCCTATCCCTCACAGTTTTACTCGGCACGTACCTGTCTCAAACGCATTTTACAATTGCCTTGAACTTTTTCCCATAAACACTCAACATTGTCAGTGTCGGAACAGAAATTTTCGTTTTGATCTGTTAGGTAGTCTGAAATCTGCCTCCTATTACTCTTGCTAAACAGATAAACCTTCCTCCCTTTTTTTATATTCCTATTTATTTCCATGTTTAGGGATGCTGCAACGGCCTTATGATCACTGATTCCCTGTTCTGCGCCTGTCAGGCCTGGTCGGCAAGTATTTAGCCTTCCTCGGTTTGCCTTTTTTTTGTGAAAAGACGCTACTTCTGGTAATGTGGAGAGGCCCAGGCAGCATGTCATGCTGTCTGCTGCCCGGCTGGTGGCTGGCATCTTATCACCTCGACAGTGGCTCACAAATGTCGACCTTGACATTATTGGCAAATCAGAACACCACTTGGGTGACAATCCGAGGCTTCCTTTACCAGGATAGAGATTAGCTGGCTGTTTTTAAGGAGTTCTTTGCGGAGTAACTGAAATGCCACGTATATCGAAAGCTGTGTTCCATTTGAGTCCGGAGATGTATCAAAGCACTGCAATGAACAGGTATTTGACTGTTGTGCAGTGGCTATTGAAATTAATGAAATTAAGCTTTTAATTGTTGTTATTTATAGGTCCCCTAACTTTGACTCCCGAGGATTTCTGCGAAAGCTAGAGAGGGTTCGTAGTACACATTATAGGAAGTACCAAACATTATTTGTATGTGGTGACTTCAATATTAATTTTGTATGTGACTGTGCAAGAAAATGGATCTTAGAAGATCTCCTAGATTCATTTGATCCGATGCAGACTGTATTTTTTCATACCAGGGTGCAGAGGAACAGCAGCACAACCATAGGCAATATTTTTGTTCATTCTTCGTTACTAGATGGGCATTCTGTTAGTAAACTGGTGGATGGCCTTTCAGACCACGATGCACAAATTGTGAGATGAATTCCTGACATTTTGCGGTGTCAGTAACTCGCGGACCATCCTCGCATCATATTGTAACACACTGGGAAAATGCTGTTATTCTACGAATGAGACTACTTACAAAACACTCTTGGTTTCTATCTTAGAAAATTGGCTGAGTGTGTGGGACCCAGACGTATTTGACAAGGGCAACACCAGTACTCACAGGACTGTTTGAATCTGGAGGGAGCACCGCGGGTGATTAATCTGAATTGGCAGGCGACTGAAGATATATGTCATTTAGCCCGTGAAAGACTGCTTACAGAGTTTCAAGAGTTAAGTGAGGAACCTAAGAATATACTAGAGCCCCCTACGAATCACTACCGTCAGGACAATGAAGACAAAATCAGGCTAACTACAGCACGCACACATGCACTTAAGCAGTTTTTCTCCTTGCTCTCCATACATGATTGGAACGGGAAAAAACGCTAATACATGATGACATAGTAAGTACTCGCTGCCACGCACTTCACAGTGGTTCGCAGGGTATGTATATACATGGTGATGCAGATTTTAGTTTACCACCGTTATATAGGTGCCGTATGTAGCAAGTTTTTGCGGTCAAAAGATTATTGAGAAAGAAGTTTACGATTTAAAAAAACGCTATGTATATCAACTATGTGAAGCAAAACATATTGGAGGATCACTTCCCAATTTGTTCCTTTTCCTTTTTGTCTCTGGTTAATTCCATTATTCCCTCATTTGTGCATTTTTTCTTTCTTCATTCTGCTTATGTTTACTTGGTTTCCTTGGAGTCCCTATAAGTTCAATAAACGCTTTTTCTGCAAAAATTTCTCTGTGATTCTTCTTTCTTGAACAATACGTGCACACTAGGTCTTTCTCGATTCGTATTATTGTTGAATTTTTAAACAGCGCTCATCAGCTTCTTGATATATGGAAAACGACAGCATGGCTACATTTTAGCAGTAACGTTACCGTATTTATATTCTCGATGTTTGAAAAAGTTCATCATGATCACTAAAGCTACTATTTTTATAATAATATTATTGGTACTCAACAATTCTTCTGAAGGAGCAGCCACTCACGTTAATCAAAACAGAAATGCTCTAAATGAAATGGAGTCGGTTCGACCCTACTTGCAGGGCTGGACAGCATTGTGGTGACCGCAGATGGATTCCAGAATTGGAGGATGGATGAGAATAGCAACAGAAATCTCTTGTTTTGGCTGCTCAGCAAATGAATTTTTGAACGCAGGAATCCACGTAACTACCTTGTATATTATTCATAATATTCGCTGCGAGGGCTCTGGTGAGAAGAGCGGGGTTTTTTGTTAGGCATGGAGAGTATAGCCGCGCACAGCAAGATGCGCTGCACGGACATCAATGGCGCACATGCAAGGCGTCAGAGGCAACGGGCCATCCTTCACAGGCACCTATCCTCTCTGACACTGTCCATCTAGTTATGGCCTCTTGTTCCACTACGAAAACCATTGGCTATTCTTCTGCAGTTGACTTTAGAAAATATCCTGCACTGGCTCCTAATATGTTGCCAGTCCAATTGGTCTCCTTCTGGAATTTGGAAAGGGGGAGGAAGTGAGGTTACAGAAGCGTATTCTATCTAAATCTACTCTATACAGTACCGGCAGCACTTCAGAATTAAGGAATAGAATCTACGTGCATGGATCAGTGTACTGAAAAATATACACAACAAGGCTACATCTTCGGTTCGATTATATTACGAAAGTGAAAAGTTGCTAGGTAAGGTGACTCCATTTCATCAAAACTATTTTGAACCGTCTTGGAAGAAGCGTCAAACTACGATGGAGAATGAATACACAGTGGGTCTTACCTGAACCACTTTCGATTTGAAGAAGACATTGTTTTGTTTGTTTTGGATCCAAACGTTCAGCAAAGGGCTGAGGAACTGAACAGAGCAAGTATGACAGTAGACATTACGAATAATTACGGCATTATCAAAATAATTTACAACCAGTATGCCGCTAGGAAAAAAGTAAACATCAAAGATAAAAATATAGGCACAATTGTGCGACCGTTCGGGTTATAAGGGATTGTGCGTGCAGTTTGGATGACGAAATAATAAACAATCTCTCTCATCAACTCGCCGAAAATCAAAGTTCTAAATTGTTCGCAAGTTCTGTAGCAGCTTGGAGCCCCAAGTGCTACTGCACAAAAAGATTTACCCACACCTTACACAGCATGATCACTTCAGAGGGCCCCTGTAAATGTGGTTGGCACTGCAAGTTTGGCTACGATTCTTTATGGGTCGCCAAATCACTTTCGTCGCAGTGTACCCAATGTTCCACAACAGTATTTGATATAAATGCAGGTATGATTTGCTATGCAAAAATGACGTTCACACTCACGTAATTTTTTGAAGTTTCACGAATTCGAGTTCATTTCCAATAAGGTATAGAAAAACAGTTCACAATAACTTAATTTCAGAGCCTGACTGAATTTCATAATATCTTGGAGTCTGGTGAATAAACCACGATTAATTGTGCGAGATATCTTTAGAAAACCGTTAAAGTTCCAAAGTATCTCAAACAATAAATTACACAATGGCTACACACTGAAATCTTCTCAGTGCGGATCGTCAGACAACCCGAAAAATAACAAGTCCATCAGATGCTGAAAAATTTCTATGCCCGAAGCTAGGAACTCTGAATAATTCACACACGCGAACTAGCGGCTATTTCACCGCTCATCAGATAAAACTTTGTCCAAACACAGCCTGACCGCCTTTAACAGCGTCCGAACATAGACTCTTCACCAAAATGCCGTTATGCACGCAGGAAACCTCAGTCAAGTACCACAGAACTCAATTACATACTGAATATGAAAATTGCTGAAATTCTTATTTTTAACCTCTTATACATATATGATACATCAGATTATACGGAAATTTTCCGAGGCGTACTAAGCCGTTATCAGTTTTCTTTTATGTGTCATAGTTTATTTGTAAACAATAATTTCTACGGGTTTATTCCGTTTTCGCCTTTATAAGTGTAAATATTAACAAACAATTTAAATTATACATTAAATAATTTTCTACATATCTGAAGTTTACAGTACCGCCTCTACTTTTAACGCTACTGTATTTATTTAGTAAGGAAAAAATGTTTCTAATTGCGCAATATCCACTTTTTGGCCTCTCATTTAAATACGTGAATAATTCCAGTAACTATACGATGGCAGTCCGACACAGTTCTACGAGATGTATTCGTAGACACCTTATTTGTTGCCAAGATATTCACTTTTATAGTTTCGGAATTATTTGTAACATATAACTTACAATAAATTATAAACTATTGTAGATATCGATGGCGCGTCTTCACGCGCGTAATTGTCCATTTCTCCTGCTTCAAATGAGCCTACTGGCTCTTCAGTGACAAATATGGTTAAATATTTATTAATTTTGGGGTAAGCTTTAATTATGCACTGGACACGAAAAGCCACCATGAGAAACGAGCAGCCATTGTGCTGTCCAACGGACGCGTTTTCCCGGTCACGTGGTCATCTTAGCGATGGAGGTCCTGGGACAACACCATCTGTGGAGCATAGAGTGAAACTGCCATCCACGTGCTCCTGTCAAGCTGATTTCAGCTGTCAACAAGAGTATGACGCGATCTTAACCGCCGCCTGTGTGTGCGCGGTCGCGTGTTTGTGACTGAAAAAAGTGACTCTTCCATTTACAATAGGCTGTCGTGTTACAGTTGACACACTTCTATTTAGGACAACTGGCTGGACGCTTCAAGAAAGAAAAACAAGAGTAAAACTGGTGTGAGTTCATTTAGGAAAATGAATGCTGTATTTATTAGTAAATTCCAAGTGTGCCTCAGCCCATGAAAATTAGGAAAAATGGGGAAAATAATTAAAAAAGTTTTGGAAAACACTCATATGGGATGTAGTTGTAAGAAATGGAAAAGTTCTCTCCTAGCAGATGAGCATTCCCTTTTCCCACCCATTAATTCAATGTTTTACCGTTTCTCAAAAATGTTCAAACGTGTGTGAAATCTTATGGGACTTAACTGCTAAGGTCATCAGTCCCTAAGCTTACACACTACTTAACCTAAATTATCCTAAGGACAAACACACACACCCATGCCCGAGTGAGGACTCGAACTTCCGCCGGGACCAGCCGCACAGTCCAAGACTGCAGCGCCCCCAGACCGCTCGGCTAATCCCGCGCGGCTTACCGTTTCTCAATGATTACGAAACCAGTTTATTCTTCCAAGACATCTGTTGTAACAAAAAAAATCTAGTGAAATTCTGCTTAAAGAATGTAACTATCATGTTTTATACAATATAATCAGTTTGCGAGACATTCTATTTGGAGGATTAAAAATCCATTAGCCTATGGGTTTGGCATAGTTATCAACATTGATTTTAATGCAGTTAAATATGTCTTCTGTTTCTCCACAACGACTAGCCTTTTATACATGTAAATACGTAGTACATAAATGTTAGTACTAAAATCTGAAGGTAAAAGAGAGAGAGAGAGAGAGAGAGAGAGAGAAATTCGTTTTGGAACTGGGATTTATTGATTCCGAACAATTCTGCTACACAGTTTTTGTTCAGAATTATGCACGTTATCACTTACATTGCAATCAAAATCATTTTTCATGAGAATTAAGAATTATTGTAGAATTAATCAACAATTACTGTGTTTATAATACATTAACAATCATCATAAGTACGTCACCTACACTAATAATATACCAGAATATCTGTTGGGCAAATCAAGCTGTTGTATATAATTATTTACAGAAAACTTCCTCTAAATCTTCTGTCAAATCACTGCAAGTCACGTTCGTGCAGCTTTGTTCTCAACGGCTTTTACGATTTTTTGTGCACTGTAAGTCAGCCGTCATCACTCGCTTTCTTTCGGCAACCTTGGTTGCAGCCACATGAAATCAGTAGTGATATCTTGCCTGGAACTGGCGGTCGTTCATGTGAATAGGGCAGAGGGATGAGTTTCAGCCCCCCCCCCACCCCCTCTTAGCCCTAATTCCTGTGGTCCAACTGTTCAAATGGCTTTGAGCACTATGGGACTTGACTTAACATCTGAGGTCATCAGTCCCCTAGAACTTAGAACTAATTAAACCTAACTAACCTAAGGACATCACACACATCCATGCCCGAGGCAGGATTCGAACCTGGGACCGGAGCAGTCGCGCGGTTCCGGACTGAAGTGCCTAGAACCGCTCGGTCACAACGGCCGGCGGTCCAAGCTGCTCCCCAATCTTAGCTGGACTCGTCTACAAGCCTACATACTCGATAAGAATGGAGCCATAGTATGTCGGTAGTGGGTGGCTAACGTGACAGTAGGGCAGCATTATTTGCCTGACCCACAAGTACATTAAAATATTGATATCCGACACCATTCAAGGTGTCATCACCAAGACTTCAAACCGTAGTGTTCAGTCAATTTGATTTTTAGAGTTTCGTGGTGACTGTATCTCATTCTGGAAGACATTAATAGACTTCCTGCAGTAAACCGGGCAGTGAAAATTGAAATTCCTAGGAAGAATCTAAAAAATTAGGTAGTTCTTGGAAAATAGCATCTTTTTCACTAATATAGCATAACAATCTTGATATCAGGCTTCTAGAGCTACTAAACACAAAACGCTGTTGAGGTGTTCGGCAACCTTTCTACCGAAGTCATCACCGCGCTTTTCTGCTTGTTCAAGCTGTGTGTCAGAGTTAAAGAACGGACGTGAAACATTCGAAGAGTTTTTTGGGATTTTTTTCAGCTTCCTAGTTACAATTTCAGCACGTATGAAACAGTATGGAAGAGATGCAGCTTTCTGTTTACATCTGCATTTATATCAATGCTCTGCAAGCCACTTGACGGTGTGTGTCGAAGGGTACTTCCGGTACCACTAATTGATCTTCCGCTTCCCTGATCCATCCGCAAATGGAAACCTCTGTATTCGGTAAGCTTCTATAGTGCTCTAATTCCTCGAATTTTCTCTTTGTGGTCATTTGACGAGACGTATGTGGCGGGGAAGTAATATGGTGTCCGACTCTTCTCAGAAAAAAAACTCTCTCGAAATCTCAACAGTAGCCCTCTCCGTGACGCACACCACTTTTCTTGTAGAGTCTGTCACTGGAATTACTTGAGCAACTCTGTAACTCTCCAGCGCCGACTAAACGATCCCGTGACGAAATGTGCAGCTCTTCGTTGGATCTCCTCTATCAGTCCTACTTTGTTATGATCCCATACTAATGAACACTACCCAAGAATCGGTCGAACGATCGCCTTGCAGGCCACTTCTTTAGTGGACGAGTTAAATTTCCTTAAGATTCTTCCTATGAATCTTAGTCTCACATCTGTTTTTCCTACTACTTGTTTTATGTGATCATTCCACTTAAGCTCGCTCCTAACAGGTATTTTACGGTGATTACTGTTTCCAACAATCTGTCATTAACAGTGTAGTTGTACACTAGTGGATTTACATTTGCTGACATTCAGGGTCAACTGCCAGTCCCTACACCACCAGACAATCCTCCCTAGCTCCTTCCGCAAATCATTACTGTCTACTGGTATTGCTGCCTTCTTATAGGCAACCACAATATCTGCGAACAGCGTTAAAAAGCTTCCGACGTTTATTACTACACGGTAATTATAATTAAAGTTAAACTTTCAAACCGCTGTAGAAATAACACCACTGGTCAGAATGACATCAAATTGCAACGGAATATTATCGGAGAATGGGGGAAACGTATGGCAGATGAAAAATAAATAGTTACAAAATGTAGCAATCGATGCCGCTGTAAGCATCATAATTTAATAGTGGTCGACTACAAATGAGAAATTAATCATACAACAATGCCTAAGGTGTACGCTTGATGTTAAACAAACTATACTACTCAGTGTGCATCGGTGTACAGGTGTGATACTGTTAGTTACGTAAGGTCATATCACATCGGATGGGAAAAATTCGTTTTTAATTGTCCTGAGGCCAAAAACCGCATAAAAAGCATCAATCAAAATCAAATCAGATTATTAATTTCCGTGTGACTGGCACAAAACATGTTCAGTATGCTGTCCACCGTTTTCTGCAACAAGTTGAAATTGAGAAACAGCATGTTCCGCAACTGATTGAGGTGTTTCAGGGGTCATGTTCAGAATGTGTTGCGCTATGCGTGCCTTCAATGCAGCTAAGTTTGCACTGAACACAACATCTTTCAGATAGCCCCACAGCCAGAAGTCACACGGATTAAGATCAGGTGATCGGCACGGCCAGGCTGTAGGGAAATGACGGCTGATAATCGAAATGGTCCTTCAGCGGCTGCTTAACTGGATTTGCAATGTACGGAGGTGCGCCATCTTGCATAAAAATGATCCCATCCACACATCCACGCTGTTGGAGAGCTGGAATGACGTGGTTGCGCAAAAGACACTCATTGCACTTACCGGTGACGGTAAAGGTAACAGGCCCGGAAGCACCTGTCTCTTCGAACAAATGTAGTCCTATGATAAATGATGAAGTAAACCCGCACCACACAGTGACCTTTTCCCTTTTCAGGATGAAGTGGTACTGGTTGATTTGCATGCGGATTTTCCGCTGCCCATATTCAACAATTCTGTGTATTGACATATACTGTCAGATGGAAGTGGGTTTTGTCTGCCCACAAAATCTTCCAATCATTATCCACTTCCTTGCGAGCAAGAAATTATAAAACAAAGGTCTCTCTTGCTGGCAGGCCAACAGGAAACAACTTGTGCACATGGGTAATTTTGAAAGGATAGTAAAGAAGGGTATTTCGTAGGGATTTTGCGCACAGTGCTCACGAGTATGTTCGGGCAATTCTCCATGCACTACACGTTTGCACACCACCACTTGTCTCTTCCTCCATTGCTGTGGCCACTGCTTCCACTGGCATCGAATCAATTCGTTTCCTCCCTCTAACACGTTCCACACCAAAAGAACCCGTATTTTCGAATTTCCGTATCATTTTCTCCAGACCCACGGCAGTCATCGGACCAACTCCTTTTTTCAAAGCCTTCAGTGTCCTGAACTTCTGCAGAGCGACGTGTGCACACTCATCATTCTTGTAATACAGCTTTACAACCAAAGCGCCATCCTGCGTTGAGACAATCATGGCGAACGTCGCAGACACGAAATGAGGAAAAGCAGTGTACCCGGCGTGCTTGTACCAACTTCAATGCGTCGTGCGCATGACAGGTGTTTTCATTTACGTATTCTGACACATACAGCGCCATCCACTGATCAATTTTCGAACTATTTTTTTTCTTCTGCCATACGTTTGCCCCCATCTCCGATAGTATTCCGTTGCAATTTCGTCATTCTGACCAGTGGTGTTATTCCTACAGCGTTTTTAAAGTTTAATTATAATCACCCCGTACATTGTGAACAATAACGCTGCCATCACACTCCCTTGGGGTACCCCAGAAGTTACCTGTACTTCCGTCGATTTTGTTGATTTCTATCGCAAGAAAGTCTTGAATCCAGTTGCGAATCTGGTCCGATGATTGGTAAGCTCTTTCAGTAAACGGCAGTGAGGGACGATGTCAAAGTTCTTCCTAAAGTCGAGGAACACGGCATCAACCTGAACATCGATGTCTAGAGCGCTGTGAATCTCATGGAGGAACAGAGCGAGCTGAATTTTGGAAGACCTCTGTTTGCGGAACCCATGTTGATTTTTATAAAAGAAATTTCGTCTCCAATAACTACACAATATATGTGCATAAAATATGTTTCATAATATTACAACAGACTGACATCAACGATATAGGCCTATGATTATGTGCATGTGTCCTTCGACCCTTCTTGAAAACAGGAATGACCTGCACTTTTCCCAGCGTCTAGTTGCCGTTCATTGCTCCAGGGGCCTACGATAAACTGTTGCTAGAAAGGGAGCAAGTCCTTTCGCATAATCTATGCAAACTCTTTTATACACTATGTGATCAAAAGTATCCGGACACCTGGCAGAAAATCACTCACAAGTTCGTGGCGCCCTCCATCGGTAATGCTGTAATTCAGTATGTTGTTGGCTCACCCTTAGTCTTGATGACAGCTTCCACTCTCATAGGCATACGTTCAATCAGGTGCAGGAAGGTTTCTTGGGGAATGACAGCCCATTCTTCACGGAATGTTGCACTGAGGAGAGGTGTCGATATCGGTCGGTGAGGCCTGGCACGAAATCGGCGTTCCAAAACATCCCAAAGGTGTTCTATAGGATTCAGGTCAGAACCCTGTGCAGGCCAGTCATTTACATGGATGTTATTGCCGTGTAACCACTCCGCCACAGGCCGTGCATTATGAACAGGTGCTCAATCGTGTTGAAAGATGCAATCGCCATCCCCGAATTGCTTTTCAACAATGGGAAGCAAGAAGGTGCTTAAAACATCAATTTAGGCCCGTGCTGTGATAGTGTCACGCAAACCAACAAGGGGTGCAAGCCCCCTCCATGAAAAACACGACCACACCTTAACACTACCGCCTTCGAATTTTACTGTTGGCACTACACACGCTGGCAGATGACCATCGGATCGCCATATTGTGTACCGTGATTCGTCGCTCCACACAACGTTTTTCCACTGTTCAATAGTCCAATGTTTACGCTTCTTATATCAAGCGAGGCGTCATTTGGCATTTACCGGCGTGATGTGTGGCTTATGAGCATCCGTTCGACCATGAAATCCAAGTTTTCTCACCTCCCGCCTGTCGTAGTACTTGCAGTGGATCTTGATGCAGTTTGGAATTGCTATGTGATGGTTTGGATAGATGTCTGCCTATTACCCATTACGACCCTCTGCAACTGTCGGTGGTCTCCGTAAGTCAACAGACGAGGTCAGCCTGTATGTTTTTGTGCTGTACGTGTTCCCTCACACTCCCACTTCACCATCACATCGGAAACAGAAAACCTAAAGATGTTTAGGAGTGTGGAAATCTCGCGTACATACGTATGACACAAGTGACACCCAATCACCTGACCACGTTCGAAGCCCGTGAGTTCTGTGGAGCGCCCCAGTCTGCTCTCCCACGATGTCTGACGACTACTGAGGTCGCTGATATGGAGTACCTGACTGTAGGTGGCAGCACAATGCACCTAATATGAAACGTATGTTTTTGGAAGTTTCCGGATACTTTTGATCACATAGTGTACCTGATGCCCCTCAATTATTCCCACGTTTTGCAGAAGAGTATGAGCCTCATCCTTTTATTCCATTCTGACATGTATCAAAGTGTCCTGTCTATTCGTCACCTGTTATGTCTCTCCTTCCGAAATATTTACCGAAGATCAAACAGGTGGTTGGGTCCAGCATTTTTCTTCTCCCAGTCCGCAGAAAAGAAAAGGAAGTAAGAAGAAACACTATGAAACGCGACAAACGGAACTATACAGTACGGCTTTAAAAGGTCCAGCGACATAAACGTAACTAAATTGGACACGTGTAGGGAAAAGCGGCAGCGTCAGTGGCAGGGGAACGGTGAGTTGATGGGAAGGGGAATTTGCCGTTTTTGTTCTTGGGCATTGAATTCTGATTTCAACAATACTGAACACACAAGAAATCTCATGACGCTGAAAATATACATAATATTTCCATTTACTTAATTATTCTTACCTTACTGAGCAATAAAAGCTGCAAAAATCAGGCATTAAGAGAATCATATCCTTATATCTCTAAAACTATTTGTCTGACTTAGAATGTGCAAAAGACATTTTCATGAAGGATTTTATAAGGATATTGTGTAATTACATTTCTCTTCTAAAAATGTACCATTTTGTACAAAAATTCTGAAAATTGAAGAAATTGACTTTTTATGGCGTATGGGGAGAGGGGAAAGAGGGTATGCGTCGCCCAATTTGGGGGGGGGGGGGGACTTCTCTGCTTTTTACTACTACACTCCATATGAATATTTCCCAAAGCTTAAAAACTTAATCAATCTTTTCCTCCATTTGCTATTTTTTTGAAAATTTGTCTGGGGAAAATGGAGAATGTTGGACGCAACAATACAGACTGTTACGAAACCAAAAACGAGATTGACTGGGTTTTTGAAAAGGCCTCGTCGCTACTGATGTGGAGGCTGAGTTACCACTCTTGTTACGGTAGTTTGTGAGTTCGTTAAACGGCTTATGGTCCACTACAGTGCTAAGACAATTTCTCCTTGTTACTATTACACAGCTATGACCCATGGCCAGGTAACAGGATAGGAGAACGAAGGTTCTACAACACTCCAACAAATTAGTAACAAAGTCACACAAATGAGTTAAAAATGTTTACTTATCTTTGTCACTTGTTCAATAATAAAGCCTGCAACACTGCATGTAATACAGCACAAAAAAAGCCCTCAATGTTTAAGTGTAAATAATCGTAGGTAATCTTCACGGTTCATAGCAAATGCAATTTACAACTGTCTGTTCATTTCTAAGAGTTCACTAAACGACGTTCCCTGTCTAAGTCAGCCGTCAGCCCTGGACGATATCTGTAACCAAGTGGGGGAGAGTTGCTCTTATATCTTCCGAGTAGGCTTCTGTCCGTTGTCGTCCGGTCATTGGCGGATTGTACTCGGCCGGAAATTGGCCGAGGCGAAGTCGATGTCTTCATCCTCAGCGCCACCCGTGGCGTGGTGGAACTCGCGCAAGTGGAGAGTCTCTGTGTCACTGGCACCAGCTCACATCTTTGCACCTGTTGGCTTTTGCCCTGGCTGTGTCTTGTTCGACATAGCATTGGGCATATCGCATGACGACATGGTGGTGGGGATGGACGAAGGAGGTTGTGTGTTGCGTTCTCGTGATAAGAAAGTACACAGACGAGGCCATAGTGAAAGATGGATTGCTGATAATGTACAAAGAAGCAAGCAGGACAAACAGAATTGCGGAAAGTTCAAGACTGAAGCACATGGAGAAATCTGGAACAGTGCATGATAAATGACTGATGAACCCTCTGCCAGGCACTTAAATGTGATTTGTAGAGTATCGATGTAGATGATGATGATGATGGTGATGGTTGTATAACTTTTCCCACAACATCATCCTCTAATTTTTGTACTGTCAGTATCTGAAGATTTCCATGTTTTTTTCAATATCCCTTGGTTTTTCACTGACTTCAAATTTTACAGTCATTCCACATGGACTTCTGCGCTCAAATATATCCTTTCATCCCCCTTTCCGTTTGTGCAGCCCACTAAACCTTCTTATTTTTAAACCTACTTAGTTCTTTTTTTACCAACCATTTCATATTTTCATTTTGTTTTGCTGCATTGATATTACTGGTTTCACTTCACAGTACCCCTTTTGACATTCGCATCTCCTCCACGTAGAATCTCCTTTCCTGTATTCTTCATTGCAACAAACATTTTTCTGGCATTAAAAGTTTTTTCCCCTTGCATAGATGGAATCATACCTTAGGAACAGAAAACAGAGCATCTCATAAACAAATGATATAAAAAGAATAAAATTAAAAGTTAGGAGAATGAGGAAAAATTAAATATGGTGTACCAGAAGGTTTGGTGCTTGGCCCTCTCTGGTTCTTGGTCTACATAAATAATTTACCTAGGACATTCCAGGACTCTTTAAAGACATATGCTGATGACACAAGCATATCGATAAAGGGCCTAAACATATCCACAACCAGACACAGCCAGGCGAATAATGGTAGAGGCCTACAATTGTTTTACAGTTAAGAAATTAATGCTTAATCTCACAAAAACTCATACTATGCGATCCGAACTAATAATTATGATTTACAGTTATCAGAAGTAGAGATCATTTGGCACAAAATAGTTGAAACTCCATGTGTTAAACTTCTCAGCATCCACATGGGTAATATACTTTGATACCATCATGTGACTAAATCAACCAAAAATCTGAGTTCTGCCGCATTTGCTGTCTAAAACCTCTTTCATTGTGTTGATCAGCAGACTGGATTGCTAGCATTCCTAGCATGCTATTAAACTCAGTCCTATGGTTAATCCTCTGGAGTATTGCAGCTAAGGTGAAAAAAGCGTCTACAGACATTATACAGAAGCGTGGAATATGAATGTTGGTCAGACGTCTTGTAGAAGCTTCAGCATGGGCCTAGAGCTTCTTACAACTACGTGGCGACAGATATATTCCCTAATGGTATTTATGGTTAATAACATGAACGCATTTAGGAAGCATTCAGTAGTTCACAACTACAATGCTAGAAGTAGATACAATTTCCATTGACACTGTACATCCTTATCAAAGGTTGTAAATGGCGGTTTATATTCTGGTGTAAAAGTCTGTAACACTTTGTCAGTGGACAAACAACAGGAAATTAAACATCCCCAACTACTTAAAAACAAAGTAAAAAATACACCATTAGCCACTCCTACAATTTACCAGAATACTTGTGTAAATTCTGCGTAGCTCTAGTATTTGTATTAGGTGGGTCCGACTTACGCCAACACGTATGAAAGTTGATAGTGGTACGTGTGCATCTATGTTTTGTTTGAAGTACTGGATAAAAATAGCGGCTGAATGATATAGGAGAAGGAGCAGTTCAGAGTAACAGTTTTTCTCTTAACACACGTATATTAAGTGACTTATACCACAATTATCAATCTCAACAGTTTGGTACTAGTCACAATTTATTATCAGCATACTTCAGTGACGTAGCCACTAATGATGATTTTCCCTGTTAATGCATAACTTGAGTTGAAATCTTCTGGTGGATTGAAACCGTCGCCAGATGGGGACTCGAACCTGGGACCTTTGCACTTCGGGGCCAAGTGCTCTGCCGAGTAAGCTATCCAAGCATGACTTTCGACCTATCTCAGCAATATCCTTTCTTACAGGAGTGCTAACCCTCAAGGTTGCAGGAGAACTTCTGTGAGGTTCGCAAGGAGGGAGATGAGGTATTTCCGGAAGTAAACTTTGGAGGGCGGATAGTAGGTCGTGCTTGGTTAGTTCAGTCGGTAGAGCATTTTCCCGCGAAAGGCTAAAGTCCCACGTTTGAGTCCTGGTCCGGTACACAGCTTTAACCTGCCAGGATACTTCAAATCAGCGCATACGCCGCTGCAGAGTGAAAAATTCATTCTGTAGCTTCAGTTGTTCACATACCTAAAGGCTTTCCTTCATGATGGTGACACATTTGGAATTGTAAGTAGCAAATACATAGATCCAACATTTTGTTGGGGATGGACTAGCAACTTAGTTTTGATAATTCTCTGTTTAAATTTAGGTCACAATTGCATGTAATTTATACTGTTGATAGTTTCGAACATGTCCGTTCATTTACAAACCGACCTGCATTTAAAGTGCCTATCAAAGCAAAATTCCACTGGCATACTTGGGTAACGTCCACACAATAAACAGTGATACGGAGTAATGTTATTAAATGCGTGATACATGGAACTGCAGTTTCTTCCGTTGAATGTATCAGCCATATAATAAGATTACTCCGTATCTGTTGTATCGATATGTGAACTGTGGGCATTACCGAATTACGTCTGTAGAATTTTGCTTTGATAAGCACTTTTTGTGCAGGTTTGGTTTGAAAATGAGCGACTACATTCTAAACTAGTCATCAGTATAAATTACGTACAACTGTGACAGAAATTTAAATAAAGAATTAACAATAAAAAATAAATGTAGCGTGGATGAACACAACGAAGTACACACACACACACACACACACACACACACACACACACACACACACACGCACTCACACACACACACAATCCTGGCTTCAGACAATATTCTTGCAAGGACTGAAAACCTACCTCTTTGAACACTCATGTATCGTCTAACTTAATAGAATAATAACAGATAATAAGCCTACTAAGAAAGCAACATAACTAATAACTAAACACTAATCAGGATAGTTAGTGCGGTACTTGTTCCAAAACTTGGCAAAAAAAAAAATGGTTCAAATGGCTCTGAGCACTATGGAACTTAACAGCTGAGGTCATCAGTCCACTAGAACTTAGAACTACTTAAACCTAACTAACCTAAGGACATCACACACATCCATGCCCGAGGCAGGATTCGAACCTGCGACCGTAGTGGTCGCGCGGTTCCAGACTGTAGTGCCTAGAACTCCTCGGCCACCCCGGCAGGCCAAAACTTGGCAATTTATGAATATATGCTTTAGCGGTATCAATATTAATCTACTACAACGCCTTCCCAGCACATGAGTTGCAGTGACACTGATCAATGTAAGCAGTATCACTTTGGGTTAACGATAGTGTCTCTGCAACAGCCTTTGAAATGGTGATCTGCAATTAGCCACACAGTCTCAAAAATGTAACACGCACTAAGCGAAATCACGGTGATAAGCAAAAGGAATGCATAACTGACATCAAGGAATTATTAATTGCAAACTGCGAAGTCTAAGACCATTCTTGAGCAGTCCTGTATACGCGGCACGCAATATTGGGGCATGTCACTTCCGTGTACTCCAGACGAAGTCTTCACGGGCACCACAACACCAGCATGCCCGTCCTCCAAGCACTTGAAGTCCCCCCTCCCCCCCACCTCTCTCTCTCACTCTTGCGTCATCAGCCGCCAACAGCGACTCGGCTCCAATCCGAGTCCGGGCTGTTCCACTGCTCCCTGTCATACGAGTACATCAGATATTCTCGAAGCCAACACAACATCGGCCGGCTCATCCCCCATGCACTCGGCGTCGCTGTCTGCATGTTGGCAGTCAGCAGCCACCCATGGCCCCAGCTCCAAGCTCCTGCTATTCTACTGCTAACAGTGAGACTCCAGGAACAGGCCACGTGGGAACCGAGATAACTACGGTCAGGGCAACGCGGTGCATTCGATACCGCTGTGAGTGTGTTGTCAGCCAGCGCCCGCCCATAGTCTTCCCAGGCGTTGTCTTCAAGCTCCGACCAGTTCGCTGCCCTACACGAGACTCAAGAATCAACCACTCGAGAACGAAGATGACACCGGACTCCCCCTCCCCCCCTCCCTCAGCCCCCCCCCCCCCCCCTCCCACCGAGTAACCGAGTAACTAGCCTGCTTTCAAGTTCCGGCTGGTCCGCTGCTGCACTCTATATCCTTGGCCGCAGTGAGTACACACAATTCCTGCCTTGACGTCACATGCCGGCGAAATCAAGCACAATGTGATTCACAGTAGAAGAAGTGTGTGAATGATTGAATGAATAGTGAGCATAGGCCTCTACACACATGCCGCCAGCGACGAGAAGATTCACAAGGAATTCCATGACTGCAAGGTCGCCAGTTCAATCTTTAGTAAGGTTCATTTGAAAGTATTACGTTAAGAATTGTAAGAGGAAAAATATTAGCTGCTAATGACTCATCATGTGCATCAGGAAGGCGAAAGAAAATGAGTGCCTAGAAGGTGCAGAAATCAACCTTCTATGGGATTATGTATTACACTTCACAAAACGGACATCGTCGACATTCAAGAAATGTTCAGAAAAAATCCTTAACTTGCACCATGAACACTGAATGAAAAATGGAGCACCACAGTAATCACAAAGTTTCACACGACTGCTTGGGAGTCACAAATTGTGCAGGATATTCAGCTAGGTATCCACTCATAAAGAATGCATGTAGAATCATACTGGTGTAACGGGGTGATGAAAACTAATGAAATGTGATGACAAGCAACCGAATGTTTATCGTGAAACTGTCTATTCTTTAGCTGCAGATAGTGCGATAACATATGCCGGCCGTTTTGGCCGAGCGGTTCTAGGCCCTTCAGTCCGGAACCGCACTGCTGCTACGGTCGCAAGTTCGAATCCTGCCTCGGGCATGGATGTGTGTGATGTCCTCAGGTTAGTTACGTTTAAGTAGTTCTAAGTCTAGGGGACTGATGACCTCTGATGTTAAGTCCCATAGTGCTTAGAGCCATTTTTTGCGATAATGTGCTTTATAGGCACTGTAGAAACAAAGATCCAGAGGCTGAGTTTGTCCTGTAGTTCCAGGTGGTATGAACTGCAATGTCACCACTTTTCGGGAGGAATAGTTTGCTCTAAAGGATTATAATTTTTATACGCAGACTTGGAACAGAGCAAAAACAAGTTGTTTTCTACATCTACATCTAAATCTACAGGGATACTCTGCAAATCACATGTAAGTGCCTGGCAGAGGGTTCATCAAACCACTTTCGCAATAATTCTCTATTATTCCAATTTTGAACAGCGCGCGGAAAAAACGAGCACCTATAACTTTCCGTGTGAGCTCTGATTTTCCTTATTTTGTTATGATGATTCTTGCTCCCTAAGTAGGTCGGTGTCAACAAAATATTTTTGCATTCACAGGAGAAAGTTGGTAATTGAAATTTCGTGAGAAGATTGCGTTGAACGAAAAGCGCCCTTGTTTTAATGCTGTCCGCTCCAAATCCTGTATCATCTCAGTGACACTCGCTCCCCTTTTTCGCGACAATACAAAACGTGCTGCTCTTCTTTGAACTTTCTCGATGTATTCCGTTAATTCTATCTGGTAAGTATCCCACACCGCTCAGCAATACACCAAAAGAGGACGGATAAGCGTGGTGTAGACCGTCTCTCTAGTAGATCGGTTGCATCTTCTAAATGTTCTGCCAACGAAACGCGGTCTCCACAAAATTGTATATGTGTCCTTTCCAATTCACGTTATTCGTAATTACAATTCCTAGGTAATTAGTTGAATTTACGGCCTTCAGATTTGATTGATTCATCGTGTACCAGAAACTTAACAGATTTTAGCACTCATTTGGTTGACCTCACATTTTTCCATTATTTATGGTCACTTGCTAATTTTCGCACCATACAGATATCTTTTCTAAATCGTTTTGCAATTTATTTTGATCTTCTGATGACTTTACTAGACGATAAACAGCAGCATCATCTGCAAACAACCTAAGACGGTTGCTCAGATTTTCTCCTGACCCGTTTATATAGATAAGGAACAGCGCAGGGCCTATAAAACTAGCTTGGGAAACGCCAGAAATCACTTCTGTTTTACTCGATAACTTACCGTCAGTTACTACGAACTCTGACCTCTCTCACGGGAAATCACGAATCCAGTCACATAATTGAGACGATATCCCATAAGCACGCAATTTCACTACAAGAGGCTTGTGAGGTGGATTGTCAAAAGCCTTCTGGAAATCTAGAAAAACGGAATCAATTTGAAATCCCTGTCAATAGCACTTAACACTTCCAGTGAGTAAAGGCCTATTTGTGTTTCACAAGAACGATGTTTTCTAAGTCCGTGTTGACTGTGTAAATAGACCGTTCTCTTCGAGGTAAAAAAAAATGGCTCTGAGCACTATGGGACTTAACATCTATGGTCATCAGTCCCCTAGAACTTAGAACTACTTAAACCTAACTAACCTAAGGACAGCACACAACACCCAGCCATCACGAGGCAGAGAAAATCCCTGACCCCGCCGGGAATCGAACCCGGGAACCCGGGCGTGGGAAGCGAGAACGCTACCGCACGACCACGAGATGCGGGCTCTTCGAGGTAATTCATAATGTTCGAACACCATATGATCCATTTCGACATTAATGATATATGCCTGTAATTTAGTGGATTACACCTACTGCCTTTCTTGAATATTGGTGTGACCTGCGCAACTTCCCAGTCTTTGGGTACGGATCTTTCGTCGAGCGAGCGGTTGTATATGACTGTTAAGTATGGAGGTATTGCATCAGCATAACCTGAAAGAAACCTAATTAGTATACAGTCTGGACCAGATGACTTGCTTTTATTAAATGATTTAGGTTGCTTCTCTACTCCGACGATATCTACTTCTGAGTTACTCATGTTGACAGCTATTCATAATTTGAATTCTGTAATATTTACCTTGTCTTCTTTGGTGAACGAATCTCGAAAGGCTGTGTTTAGTAACGTTGCTTCAGCAGCACTATCATCGATAGTATTTCCATTGCAATAGCGCAAAGAAGGCATTGATCGAGTCTTGCCGCTAACATGTTTTATGTACGACCAGAATCTCTTTGGATTTTCTGCCAGGTTTCGAGAAAAAGTTTCGTTGTTGAAACTGTTATAAGCATCTCGCATTGAAGTCCGCTCTAAATTTTGGTTTCTGTAAAAGAGCGACAACCTTGGAGATTTTGCGTTCGTTTGGATTTTGCATGAATTTTCGTTGCTTCTGCAACAGTGTTCTGTCTCGTTTTCTGTATCAAGGAGACCAGTTCCTTAGTTTGTTAATTTATTAGATACAAATCTCTCAGTAGGTTTCGATACTATTTCTTTGAATTCAAGCCCCATCTTGCCTGTACTTACCGGTACGTTGTTAATTTTGAATGAGTGGAGATAGTCTCCCAGAAAGGCGTCAAGTGTGTTTTTATCTGCTTTTTTGAATAGGTATATTTTTCTTTTGTTTTTGCAGGATGTGGGGGTTACAATATTCAGTCTCACTACGACAGCCGCGTGTTCACTAATCCCTGTATCCGGCATGATGCTCGTTGTTAGCTCAGGATTATTTGCGGCTAAGAGGTCAAGCGTGTTTTCACGACCCTTTACTGTTCGAGTAGGCTCAGGAACTAATTGGTCGAAATAATTTTTAGAGAATGCGTTTAGCACAATTTCGGACGATGTTTCATTGGTGCCTCCGGAATTAAACATGTATTTTGGCCAACATATAGAGAATAAATTGAAGTCACCAACAATTATAACTGTATTAGTCGGGTACGTGTTTGAAATTAGATACAAATTTCCTTAGAACCTTAACAACTGTATCATCTGAGCTGAGGGGTCGGTAAAAGAATCCAATTATTATTTTATTCCGGTTACGAAGAATTACCTCTACCCATACCAACTCACCGTAAATATCTACTTCAAGCCGCGTGGGGTAGCCGTGCCGTCTATGGTGCCTTGCTACAGTTCGCACGGCTCCCTCCGTCAGAGGTTCGAGTCCTCCCTCGAGCATGGGTGTGTATGTTGTTCTTAGAGTAAGTTTAAGTTAGATTAAGTAGTGTGTAACCCTAGGGACCGATGACCTTAGTAGTTTGGTCCCATAGGAACATACCACAAATTTCAAAAATTTTCCATGCTGATACCTCATCTCTCTTTGCAGCAATAGATTGGCACAAACTATAGTTCTAACATACCGGCGGTCTACCTACACTGGCTCAACCGTGTAGCGTCTCCTATCCCCTCACGCGCCTCCTGATTACTATGTAAAGTTTTTCACATACCACCCTCAGATAATCCCATCGAAAAAAGAATTTTTTGAGCCAATTAATGGCTTCTACGACGAACAATGTTCACTGACAAGGTCCCGATAACTGGTGTTAATTTATTGTTAGACTGACGATGTTGAACTCTGAAAGATTTCGTCGGCACGAATTTGCTTTATATGGAGCTTACTATTCAGTTCGTACTTCGTCTGCAAGTGCTTTCGCTGAACTTTCTTCCATATCCTCAACGCCTATCACCAATAGCGAGGGGCACAATATTCAGTCAAATGTTCAAATCAAATAGCTTATATCATTAAACTCCGAAAACATACTGAAGTCCAAAAAATTTAATGTTAGTACTGAGAGGACTTTACTTATTATATATTACAAAGAAACCTCCTGGAAAAGTGTAACAACATGTTGCTGTCTCATGCACATATCTCGCGAAACTACCATGTAAGTAAAATCAGTGAGTATTGAACTTACATGAAGACTTGTCAACTATCGTTTCTCACGAATACCGCTCATAACTGGAACAGGAAAGGGGAAGTGACAAGAGTTGCACGAAGTGCCCATCGGAACATAACATAACATGGTTTGCAGAGTATATGTGCAGAATGTCATGTCTCGAGCGCTTTTGGTGCAGAGTCTGTAAACGTGGCAACCATTGCGCGCTCAACTTATTCGTATGCACCTTCAGATGAGGTGCATATCATCCTTTGTATAGGCCACGTCCGACGCCAAACCGAGGACGTCACAGATTACAGCTCTACTGACCTCTATGGTCTGTGACGAGGCGTGGAAATCCTTCTCCCTGTCGCCTGCTCAAAGTTTCACCATCCTTCAGATGCTGTCCACAGGCACTGAAGGCAGTAGCACGCGAACAGCTTCGCGATTTCCGAGATGCTCGTTCCCGGACTCCTGGCCACAAAAATCTCCTCCTTGTCAATGCCGCTTATGTCAGTGGATATCTCCATTTGGGGGCCGTATCTTTGCTGGAACGATTCCGCGTTCGTCTCTGCTCCGGTTATACGGGGTGTTTGATTGTTACAGATACAAACGAAAGCGACGAGTAGAGGACAATGAAACAAGCCAGTAATACTAAGAAATATGGGTCTGGAAGCCATCTGTTTTCTAGCAACATTAATGTGACCAACAGTCAAAACCCTGAAGAACCAACTTTTGCAGTGTGGATCACTGCGAGACGTGAAAGAAGAGAGTCGATGAGGGTCTGAAAGGTACTGACATGCATGTGGAGCTGGAGACGTGCAAGAAGAGAGTCAGTGAAGTTCTTGAAGGTACCGACAGTGACGTGGAGCCATGCTGACTCCAGTGTCGAGGTCAGCTGCGCCAGATGTCTCTGTTGAGAATCCATGGCGGGAGCAGCCCGATCAAGATGGTCCGACAGTTTCTCGGTTGGGTTTAAATTAGTCGCCAGGGAAGTGCGGTAAGCACATCCTGGTGTTGTCTGAACCACGCACGTACACTGTGAGCTATGTGACACTTTATTTTGCCCTGCTGGTAGATTCCATGTCGAGGACAAACAAACTGCACGTAGGGATGGATATGTCCCCAAGGATAGATGTATACTCGTGTTGACCCATTGTGCTTTTCAGAATGACAAGATCACCCAGCGAATGTCACGAAAAAATTCTCTACACCATAACGCTCCCTCCTCTGGCCTGGACCTTCCAACGATGGTAACAGTTCAGTTAGATGTAGCACAAAATGTGATTCACGTGGAAAGATCACCTTTCGCCACTCAGTGGACGTCTAGCTGCGGTATTGGTGTGCAGATTTCAGCCTTCGTCGTCGATAAACTGTAGTTACCATGGGTACATGAACCAGACACCTATTGCGGAGGTCTCTATGCAGGAACGTTCTGTTGGTAGCCCTCTGGTTCATCGGCGCGTTCAGTTGCTCAATAGTTGCATCAGTGTTCGCCCGTACACCTCTCTGCAGCCATTGTCCACCACTGAAATCTACGGCCCATGGTGCACTACATTTGCCTCGGCGCCGGTTTTGGATAGCGCAATTTTTCCACTTACCGTATTCTTTAACGACTGTGCTACAGGGAAAGTTGACAAACTTAGGCGTATCGGAAATGCTTCCACCCTTGGCCCGAAAACTACTGATCATGTCCTTGTGAACATCTGATAAATCACTCCGATTCCGCACTGTTTTATGAGTGTCCCCCCCCCCCCAACACGCTTTATATACCTCAAACTGCTAGTCCTGGAACCTGCAGTCTGTGAATGATTATGGCACGCTGACGCCGAGCATAAGCGGTGGTCACTTGATCGTGACTGTAAAGTCTATAATAAACTAGTTACATAGCCTGTACTCTTTCCTTACCTCGTCACGTGGCCGCAAGCCACCACGCGGCATTAAATCCTGTGGTGGACAGCTGTCATAATGATTTGGATCACTGCTTTAGACCCAATGCTTTCTAACAATGTGTTGGAGGAAAGGAAAAAATAGGTTTAAAATCCCGTCGACGACGAGGTCACTAGAGGTGCAGTGTACGATTAGATAGGAAAAGATGGGGAAGGAATTGTGTCCTGGCCTTTTCAAGGAACCCATTTACTGCGATCAATTTAGATAATCAGAAATCTGGACAGCCGGACGAGGATTTAAGCTCTTCTTCACCCCGAACACTACCCTACTCCTCAGTCAGCAGCGCAAAAGTTCGAACGTGACTATGTTGTTGATATTGTGGCATCGAAATATTTTACGTAAAGATTACAGTTAATTAGATCCTCTTTATTAAACTCGACTCACGGGTCTATGTTTAGTACATTTTTCGATAGTAAGTGTTAGTAACAAGCTACATGATTACTGAAATCATTGTACATCACATTATCACTAGCTGAAGCACCACGCAACCATTGGAAAGGATATCTCTCAATTATGCAGTAATATCACAACAGAAAACCACCACTGCGCCCTATTCGAGCCACAGATATCTGTGGAGAATAGATGTAAAACTGAAATAGCTGAGGAGGAACAATGTTATCCAGTGATGCGTCAGATCATCAAATTAGATATACGTGCATCATGTTAGCGTTAAGGCTCCTCAGCAGATGGGCTTTACCTCTGTACTATCTTAAACGCACTGTAGTCCAAAATAAAGGAAATTGATCGAAATCAACAGTTTGTAGCCAAATTCGTCAGTAGAATGATTCAAATAGCTCTGAGCACTATAGGACTTAACATCAGAGGTCATCAGTCCCCTAGAACTTAGAACTACTTAAACCTAACTAACCTAAGGACGTCGCACACATCCATGCCCGAGGCAGGATTCGAATCTGCGACCGTAGCGGTCACGCGGTTCCAGACTGAAGCGCCTAGAACGAATCCAAGAGGGGCACTGTAACCGATGTCGTGCTGTTAGCGAAAGCTCTCGCTGCCACAGACCATTAACGCCAAATTTTTCCGCACTGTCCTAATGGATACATTCGTCGTGCGTCCCGCATTGACTTCTGCTGGCCCGGGTTCCCGGGTTCGATTCCCGGCGGGGTCAGGGATTTTCTCTGCCTCGTGATGGCTGGGTGTTGTGTGATGTCCTTAGGTTAGTTAGGTTTAAGTAGTTCTAAGTTCTAGGGGACTTATGACCACAGCAGTTGAGTCCCATAGTGCTCAGAGCCATTTGAACCATTTGACTTCTGCTGTTGTTTCACGCAGCGATGCATGTCTGTTAGCACTGACAACTTTACGCAAACGTCGCAGCTCTCTCTCGTTGAAAACCGTCGGCAAGTGCATTGTCCGCAGTAAGACTTTATATATATATATATATATATATATATATATATATATATATATATATATATATATATATACTCCTGGAAATTGAAATAAGAACACCGTGAATTCATTGTCCCAGGAAGGGGAAACTTTATTGACACATTCCTGGGGTCAGATACATCACATGATCACACTGACAGAACCACAGGCACATAGACACAGGCAACAGAGCATGCACAATGTCGGCACTAGTACAGTGTATATCCACCTTTCGCAGCAATGCAGGCTGCTATTCTCCCATGGAGACGATCGTAGAGATGCTGGATGTAGTCCTGTGGAACGGCTTGCCATGCCATTTCCACCTGGCGCCTCAGTTGGACCAGCGTTCGTGCTGGACGTGCAGTCCGCGTGAGACGACGCTTCATCCAGTCCCAAACATGCTCAATGGGGGACAGATCCGGAGATCTTGCTGGCCAGGGTAGTTGACTTACACCTTCTAGAGCACGTTGGGTGGCACGGGATACATGCGGACGTGCATTGTCCTGTTGGAACAGCAAGTTCCCTTGCCGGTCTAGGAATGGTAGAACGATGGGTTCGATGACGGTTTGGATGTACCGTGCACTATTCAGTGTCCCCTCGACGATCACCAGTGGTGTACGGCCAGTGTAGGAGATCGCTCCCCACACCATGATGCCGGGTGTTGGCCCTGTGTGCCTCGGTCGTATGCAGTCCTGATTGTGGCGCTCACCTGCACGGCGCCAAACACGCATACGACCATCATTGGCACCAAGGCAGAAGCGACTCTCATCGCTGAAGACGACACGTCTCCATTCGTCCCTCCATTCATGCCTGTCGCGACACCACTGGAGGCGGGCTGCACGATGTTGGGGCGTGAGCGGAAGACGGCCTAACGGTGTGCGGGACCGTAGCCCAGCTTCATGGAGACGGTTGCGAATGGTCCTCGCCGATACCCCAGGAGCAACAGTGTCCCTAATTTGCTGGGAAGTGGCGGTGCGGTCCCCTACGGCACTGCGTAGGATCCTACGGTCTTGGCGTGCATCCGTGCGTCGCTGCGGTCCGGTCCCAGGTCGACGGGCACGTGCACCTTCCGCCGACCACTGGCGACAACATCGATGTACTGTGGAGACCTCACGCCCCACGTGTTGAGCAATTCGGCGGTACGTCCACCCGGCCTCCCGCATGCCCACTATACGCCCTCGCTCAAAGTCCGTCAACTGCACATACGGTTCACGTCCACGCTGTCGCGGCATGCTACCAGTGTTAAAGACTGCGATGGAGCTCCGTATGCCACGGCAAACTGGCCGGTGCACAAATGCTGCGCAGCTAGCGCCATTCGACGGCCAACACCGCGGTTCCTGGTGTGTCCGCTGTGCCGTGCGTGTGATCATTGCTTGTACAGCCCTCTCGCAGTGTCCGGAGCAAGTATGGTGGGTCTGACACACCGGTGTCAATGTGTTCTTTTTTCCATTTCCAGGAGTATATATATATATATATATATATATATATATATATATATATATATATTATAAAAGTAAGTGTACAATGTGCGGGCCGCTAAAACTCAGAAACGAGTCCCGGTACGATCAAGGGGTTATATGGTGCGGTAGCCCACTATCTCTCGTCCATAAAGAAGGTTCCCGTTTTTACCTGAAGGGGTTGCCTTTGAAGACAGAAGGGCTGGGAGGTTTTGCTTTCTAGAAATTTCTAGAACATTCCAGAACATTCGAGAATTTTCGAGTACATTTCAGAACATTCGAGACTATTAGTGAGTATTTCACACCATTACAAAATGTTCCGAAATGTCCCAGGATGATCTGGAATCTTCTGTAACAATCGGGAAGATTCCAGAATGGTTGGAACCTCCCTGAAAATTCCAGATCAGTGTGGAGCACTCTAGAACACTCTCTAATGTTGTGGAATGTTCTGGAACATTGCGGACCATTCGAAGCCTTGTTGGTATGTTCTGCAACTGGTGGGGCTACCCATTGGTAGAGGTGTACAAAGCAAGACCCGTCGTGGGTTCGAACGTCAGTTTCTTATCAGTGACGAAGGGAGGAGCCGAAAAGTAGTGCAATGCCTTAGTACAACTAGGGATGCAAGTACCACGGAAAGATGTTATCAGTGCGCTAAACTTCGAAATTACAAAGGAAAAAGTTACATCAACGAACTACTTCAGTACATTGCTCACAGCAAACCACTCCTCAGTAACAATCAAAAGGAAATTTATAACGTTATCAACTACCGGATCGGCAACAACACGGGTGGAATTATTTAGTTGGAAGCACCAGGCGGCACCGGGAAAATGTTTCTAATAAATCTATTGCCGGCGGAAATACGTGTTAAACAACACATCGCACTTGCACTGGCATCATTCAGCTTTGCAGCCACACTTATCGAAGGAGGACGAAGTGCCCATTCCGCCCTGCAACTACCGTTGAATATAGCCGAAGAACAGTTCCCGGTGTGTAAAATGTCAAGAGCATCTGGACGGGGTGAACTTCTAAAGCAAGCTAAAATTGTTTTCTGAGAAGAATGCTATCTCACTCGAAGCCATGGACAAAACATTACAAGACTTGCGACGGAACTCTGAAGTAATGGGTGTAGCACTACTCATACTCCCAGGAAATTTTCGACAGACACTTCCAGTTATCCTCAAGTCAACACCAGCAGAAGAGATCAATGCATGCTTTATAAAATCAAATCTCTCGCCACGCATACAAATACTGCGACTAAAAAAAAAAAAATATGAAAGTTGAGCTATTGAAAGACGAAACAACAGCACATTTCTGCAAACATAGACAATGCCGAAAACGAACTCACTGACCGTATTTATTTAAACATTGTTCCCAACTATACCAGTTCAGACCGGATGTTTGAAAGGCAACTAAAAATAATATTATTAACGATATCAACTTCAATATTCAAAAGAAAATTCCCGGTGAAGAGAGAATATAAAAATCGATGGACACTATGGTGAATATTGAAGAAAGTGTGAACTTCCCTACAGAATTTCTAAACTCTTTGCATGTACCAGGAATGCATTAAACTGCCTTCGACTTAAAATTGGATCTCCGATCCCACTACTCAGAAATCTCAACCCACTAAAACTATGTAATCGAATAGGGATGACCGTCAGCTATCGAATAACATCATCGAAGCCGAACTTATAACTGGAGAGAACAAAGGATACACATTGTTTATTACCAGAATACCACTCATCTCTTCTGAACTGCCATTCCAATTTAAAAGCTGGCAATTTCCAATCAAATTAGCCTACAGTTTTACAATTAACAAAGCGCTGGGACAATCCTTAAAATAGCGTGGCATCAACCTTTTAAAGATTCCTGCATCTTACACGTAGCTTGCTCTCGAGTAGGAAATTCGAAAAATTTGTAATATCCGCAACATTCGAGAATGTCCTGGAATGTACCACAATGATCTGGGATGTTCGTGGATGTTCTCGAACATTCTGCAACCTTCCCGAATGCTCGAGACTGTTCCCCAACATTCCGGAACATCCCGGATCGTTATAGAACATTCTGGAAATTTCTGGAGTGTTGCGGAATGCTCGAAAATAGTCTCGAATGGAATGTTTTCAAATACTCCTTAACGTTCTGGAATGATCTAGAAATTTCTAGAGAGCGAAACTTCCCAGCCCTTTTACCTTCAAACCACGCCCTTCAGGTAGAAGCGGGATCCTTCTTCATGGATGGGGGATAAAGGGCTACTTCACTTGATCGTACCAGGACTCATTTCTGAGTTTTAGCGGTACGCACACTGTACACTTACTTTTACAATATGTGTTGACTGTTGCAGACCACCCACATCCGCTCCCACCTGATGTCTTCCCCGACGATGATCTCATTGACTAGCAGGATAATTGTCGGTATCGCAATACTAAAATCGTGTTGCAGTAGCTTGAAGGGCATGATAGTGAACTTAGGTTGTTATCTTGGCCACCAAATTGGCCTGATCTGTATCTGATGGAACATATCTGGAACGTTATCAGCTTCCAGCTCCTCTCTCTCAAACAGGTCGCCTGTATTTTACACGAACTGCATGATCTTCCCAGAGACATTTGGTGCTATACACCTCCTAAAACCTAGCAAGGAACTGTCGTACAGATGCTACACAAAATGGCTGCTTTATTGTGTTCCAGAGATGTAACAATTCATATATTCAGCAGATCACAATATTTTCGCTCATCAGTATATTTCGAATTACTTGCTGCATTTAGGTAATCATCAGTTCGATGGCAGAATTAATATAATATGCGTATAGGTATAGTTGGAGACTACGTGGATCTCACACTCTCACCATGCATCATGGGCATTACCGTATACAGAGACGAGCGAGTAGCATTTGAATCACTGACAGGAAGACGTAATACCACAGTTGCATAGTCGGCTTCATCAGCCGACACTTGTCATCTTTCAATTATAACCCTTCATGTGCCCAATGGCAGGTGAATGAGTACTTCAACAACACTATGTCTGCATGTGGAGATGTTAGTCTTGAGCGAAGGCAGACATGCTTCGCCATTCTTCTTACAGCCTTATGAGTAAGCTGCGTCCACGCCGGACGCGACGCACCGCGCACAAACGCGCGGCGTAGAGCAGAGCAGAACGGCGCAAGCCCGGGCATAGCTGCGCAGAATGGAGCACAGTGTGCCCAGCAGAGTTCCATCTTGCGCGTGCGAGGTTTAATAAAAATGGAAAGCGGGAAACACTGTCCAGATTGAGGGTCCAGATTGAGCGCTGAGCGCGCACGTACGAAACGTTTCCTTTGATGCACTGCAAGTGCGTAACTTGTTCGTTGTTATGCAGAGCGGCACAGAGCTGCACAGTTTGACGTCCACCCCGGCAACGCCTTCCTGCGAAGAACTTCTTTCCTTCTTGGCCTAGCGGCACGGCGAGGCCGTTGTGGATGCGGCTTTAGATTGTCGATTGTGCGACGCAGTGGCTAATAAGGGATCAGACGTTCCAAATCCCCCCCCCCCCCCCCCCCGCATTACCAAACATCCATTGATGTTTCCGGGTCGAGCCACGAGTGTGTGGAAAGTGGTACGGGCGACGTGCAGGTGGTCGTTCCTTCCCAACCGAGACTGCAATCGACTATCAGATCTCCCTACCTGTTCTATGTCTTGCTGATATAGTCCTTTGAACCAGTTCTTGTTGTAGCGTATTGGATTCGTTGAGAGATACAGGCAATCTCTGTACTCGTATGTGGCTGTGAATGGATGCCAAGATGCTACAACGATGCATTTATTTATAAACACCGTAAAATAAGTCACAATGATACAGTTTGAAACATGCATGTTACTGCAACAAGTATGAAAAATCTAGGGTATATCTTTAGTACATTTTTGTAAAACTTTAGAAATGTTCCTACATTGTTGGCATAACAATAATTACCATTTGCCTCCTGCTAAAAATAATTTACTGGATAGTGGCACTGTACCAGCAAATTTTTAATGACACTTGACTCCGCTTAGCATTTAATATGTCATAGGTGGACAAATACACTGATGTGCAAAATAACGTTTATTTTGCTTATGTTTATCAATGTTCAAGAGACTGGCAGAAATGAATGGAATGTTCGTGTAGGATGAATGAAGCCGAGTGCGGACAAGCGTAACATTTAAAGGGCGGCGGACAGAGGTATGGCTTGCTGCTAATGCCGATGGAACGCGACAACCAGCTGTAAAATTGGAGCAAGTAATGAGATAACAAAAACGTAATCAATGGAGCGTGTTTGAGGTGTTTGTTAACACATAAGTAAATATTGACTTTATCGAGGGACGGGTTCATATCCTTGTAAGACAACTAGAGAGTATTAGTTTATTTATAAAAACAGTAAAATATTCTTTTCCGATAAATTAGGGAGTTTAACAATAATTACCTGATACTTGGCAAGAACAGTTAATAATTTGCAAGCATTGTGAAAAAATAAAGGCTATTTTGTATGCTTTGTCCAAAATATGTATCTTTGGTGCAGGAAAACATATTATAATCAATGATGCCTGGAGTCATAGAAAAAGTTGAAGCCATGATGACCAGATGTTCGAGGCTCAAGCCAAAAATCGGAGACCCTGTCAGTAAAGAAAAAGGTACAAGTTGCGGCTGTGTGATGTTGACGGCCAACATTGCATCATGACGGCACCACAGACAGCAGTACCAAGAATAACGACATTCAATGGAAGATTGAAATGTGGCTAAGGAAATCTCAGTGGCGTGTCTTCTAAAATAATGACCATAGTCTCGTAAATGCTTCAGAAAGAGTTGTGATGAATGACGATGCACCGTAAAAAGTGAAAAGGAAAGTAAATATATATTCAGATGGTAACTAGGGCTCAGATAAACGCGAGTGAAATGTTTATTTTGTTTGTAGAGGTACTGTAAAAACGAGCTTTATATAATGTCTATTGTCAAAATTTAATCTGGTGACAAGAACTGCACTTGGTAAGGTACAATTATAAAAGAAAAAATATATGGTTTTGTTCAGCTTCGAAAAGCAGCTCATTTTAGTAAGGGTTTTATTGACTTCCAAGATTGCTTTGGAATACGGCATATTGTGTATTAACCTTATTGTATTTGTTGTTTATTATCTAAGAATGGTAATGAAAGTACTGTAAGGGCAACCAAATAGGATTTGAGTATTCAGTACCATGTCTTATGACCAGTTTCACCGCCTGTGGTTTGAATGTGGGAACTATTTGCCACTCATTACTGTAAAATTGTACATTGCTGTTCAATAAAGCGAATTATTCCTGTTAACTGCAGCTTCCCAACACAAAGATAACGTTAGTAAACAAAATTTTATCTAAAATAAGAGTAATGTCACATACCTCTATGGTTTTTCTTTTCCAAATTGCGGCTTTTTGGAAACAAAATTTCAATTTCGAAAACGTGTGGGGTCATGGTATTAAACTATCTAGGACCAGCCTTTACTTTTTGAAATTTTTCTCTATGCCCTACACTTATGCCTTCCATAAGTATTAAAAACATAATTTTAAATGAAGCCTGTTGACTGATTACTTAAATGTAGTAATTAAGAAAGTGATTTTCATTATGAACTACGAGTAAACACAAATTCTTCATTAACTGATTTCTTGCAACTCTTACTACAAAATAAACAATTTTTTCAAATTACAGAAATACATCAGATGTGCATTCTTTTCCTTCAGATTACGACATATTCAAATTCTATTTTTCATGCTGTCACAATAATAATTCCCATTACCAGTCTTAGTTTAGTTAAACACGAATGCAGTGAAGTTAACATACAATATATACTACTTCTAGTTAATAATTTAAGACAATAAAACCCTTACCAAAGTGAGATGCGTTTTCGATGTTGAAAAAAATAAAACAGGTAGTCATTGTCAGTATTTTCTCTTTTCAACTTGTACAATATAAAAAATTTAAGTTTTTATTGCTAAACAAAGTTTTGCAAATAATTATTATTTAAATCTGATATTTACAGTACCTGTACAAACAACGACAAACATTACACATGTTTTTCTGCACTCTGGGTGCAATCTGATAGAAATCCATGTGAATACTGTTTAGCTACCTACTGTTCTTACATATCTCCACTATACACGGGATATTTACCTTTCTTTCCAATTTATTACTGCTCATTGTCATTAATCGCAACACCTTCCAACTATGAGGCCTTTATTCGAAGAACACACGCCACTGATATTTTTTAAACATCTTGACACTCTTCCATTGAATGTGTTGATTATTGGTACTGTGGTTTGTGATGCCATCATGGCACAGTGTTGACAGTCAAAATCACGCAATCTCCCACTACATCTCTTTCGTTGCTTCAATTTTTGGCTTCAGCCTCAGTCATCTGGTCCTCATGTGTTCAACTGTTCTCATGATTCCAGGCATCGCTGCTTATATTAAGCTTACATGTCATAAAAGAAACATTTTGGACAAAGCATACAAAATATTTTCTACGTATTGGTTGGTTGGTTGGTTTGGGGAAGGAGACCAGACTGCGTGGTCATCGGTCTCATCGGATTAGGGAAGGATGGGGAAGGAAGTCGGCCGTGCCCTTTCAGAGGAACCATCCCGGCTTTTTCCTGGACTGATTTAGGGAAATCACGGAAAACCTAAATCAGGATGGCCGGACACGGGATTGAACCGTCGTCCTCCCGAATGCGAGTCCAGTATCTAACCACTGCGCCACCTCGCTCGGTTTCTACGTATTGATAATGCTTGTGAATTATTAACTTTCCTTGCCCCAGTGTCAGATAATTATTATTAAATTGCCAAAATCTATTGAAAAGTATTGTTTTGCTATTTTTATATATAAAATAATATTCTTTAGTTACCTTACGAGGGAATAAACTCATCCGACGATAAAGTCAATATTTACAAACTGTGTTTACAAACACCTGTTATAATGACACGTCCATGCTTACGTTACTTTGACTTCACTGCTCGCTCCAACACTGACAGCTTGCTCTTGCATTCTGCAGGGTCATTAGCAGCAAGACACCTCTGTTCGCCGCCCTTTAAATGTTACGCTATCACGCACTCGGCTGCATTCATCCTTAACAAGCTTTTCATTGAGTCCTGGCAGCCCCTTCTACATTCATAAACATTTAACAAAACAAACTTTAATCATAATAAGTATCTTGGTACCATCTTACGTTACATTTGTTGGCTTAGTTTCAATTACTTAACAGTACACACTTAAATCCACTCAGTATTCTGTCTTTTAACCATTCTATATTTGTCCACAATGGAGGTGCTTTTTGCAGTACATGACATTTGTATCATTATAGCCAAGCGGCTTTCTACTAATTACCGCGCCATTTTTTGGTATCTACTAAGTTATACGTCCCTGTCTCTGACTGGGTCTTAGTATGTCCTACTTCTAATGCGTCTGGGTGAGACATGCTGCTCACGACATACAATCCTTCAAAACGCTCATAGAAATCGTGTCTCGTCATTAGTATTGAATAATTTTCCGACATCTTTCATTAAACTCGCCTTCTTTGAAAAAACATTTTGGTATTTCAAAAACAAATTCATTAACTCTTCCTTTACAACTCTGTTAATTGCTCTAATTTCCTTTACTTCATTTCTTATTTCATTGTTTGATTCTCTAGTTTCGATATTCATTTGACTGTTCTTTCCTTCCTGTAAGTTTTCAATATTGCTCTGAGCGCTCTTTCATTTCTGTGAGGTAATTCCATTTTTATTGCATTCCCATTAAATACATTTACTCATTCCCTCCACCCAACATAATTTCTCTGCACTTTTTTGCAAGGACTAATAATGTTTGCACATCTTATCTCATGCTTTGTACGACTTGCCTTCACTGTCATATTTGCTTTCTCAGAACCTATAACGTAAGTATAGTCTACCAACAGATCCTTTCCTATAGTAAAACTAAAACACTGTTTCTTGATTCTTCATTTCTATTAATATTTATTTCTTTTAATGTTTCGCTGTTACCTCAAATGGCATCTATGACCTCAAACGTTGGTACTTGAAACTGTGGTACTCTGTTTAGTATTTGCCTCTAAGGTCCTTCCGCAATGGTGCATAAACTGCTCCCACATCCGATGATCGCAACTGTTTCAGTTCCACCAACTTTAACACTCACAGTTGTCTGATAGTTCCCTTTACTCTCGTTCCTTTTTTTGTTTTCTCCTATCCACGTTTCCTTTGTTATGATTATCATATTCGCTATTATCAAGAAATTTTGAACTCCTGACAAGTTCTCACTATCACAATCATTATATTGTATCTTGCCATGAAAACGTGAACACCTTTAATCATTGTTTCATGTCACAATCACAGTTTTGTCTAGTGTCACGAAAATGTGAACCATTTTGTTTCTCACATATGGGGTTTCCTTTCCTGGAAAAACTGTTGCTAAGTCTCTCATTCTTCTTGGTGAGAATGTTCCCTTCCCATTATCGTTTGATTACTAACTCACACTCTTGCAACCAATACCGTTTATTGCTTTTTCTGACGAAACAACCACTTGATACAGGACCTTCAAAATATCCCCAATTTATTTCTACGATTCCCAATGTGGCATACTTCTCTTTTAGTAACAAATTTGTGGAAATTACCGGCTTTCAAATAGTGGTCTTTATTGATAATCTTTCCATTATCATTATTCACTGTAACCCTCCTTTTCAATTTCGAATTTTACATTTTATTTACATTTTCAGCAGATAGTTCAATGCGTACGTTATCACTGACCTCACGCCAAATACCAGTACTTCTAGATATTACTGTAATTAAATTTCTTAACAGAGTCAGTTTTAAAAAGATAGTTTGCCCATACCTGCTCGTCTGGAATTAGCTTATTATTTATATCAAAAAATATCCTTTTACATTCCTCAGTCTTTTCACTAACAATAAGAGTAGTTTGCAAAGTACTGATGATATTCTCAGTTTCATTGCCATCTTCATTTATGTACTTATGTTCTTTGTTAATATTGTCCATTTTACTGCGTATCTCTTTATCACGTGCCTCTATTCTTTTATTTATGAGCACTCTGATTTGTTATTATTCTTAATGGGTTTTTCCGTATTTTCCTCAAAAGCTTCCAATTGTGTATCTGTAAAATCCCACCTTTTGTCAGTCTTCCTAGTGGATCCCTCAATTTTACTGACAGCTTCGATATTTTATCGATGAGATTCCACACTTTTGGCAATACTCCTAAAGCATTCTTCTATTTTGTCATTGTTAACCTCCTTGGTATATTTCTTCATTTTACTTCTGCTTTGTCAATTTTGCTCATAGTAGTATATACAACATGCATCATTTCTCAAGTCATTCGCTGCTCTTCAGTATTGTCCAATTCACTCGTTTTACAGTTAGGATCCTCGATATCTTTAGTTTTTTCAACATCAAGGTCCTCATTTGCATTTACTCTGTTGGATAAAACATCTATTATTGATTTGATTTGTTCTCTGAAATCGAAAAACTGTCCTTGTAAGTCTTTTGTTTCTTTATTAGCATCAGTGATATAGTGATATTGGTTATTATTTTGCCAATTTTAGTTTTGGTATTCGTAATAGATACTTCTATCCTTTCACTTATTTTCTCAAATTCTTTACCAATTTTCTTGTTAGCATCCTTAGCAGGTGAAGTGATTCTCTAGCAGATACCTCTAATTTTTCAGCAATATTGGCTTCTTTATTACTAATTTTATTTTTTTTCATTTTTAGTAAAAATATTAGTTATTATCCCTAACAGCTGTATCTAGTTTTTGAGCAATATTTGTTGCTAGTCTTTCAGAGATATGCTCCATCATTTAATTCACACCATCAGGTTTGGTCTCTTGCAGTTTTTCCAAAGCTTGACATTAATTTTTAGATTCCCTTTACTTTCATTCCAATTACTCACGATTTGGGTATCACCGTCAGCACTATTTTTTGTTAACTCTACAGTTCCTTGAGTTCTTTTTTGGCTCCTCACATGTTCCTAAAATACTCATTTTGCTTTCCACCATTTTAGTTGTCCTCAACGGGAACATGCGTCACGTTATTTAATTACTAATATTTCACTAATGTGAACCTATAGTTACTTTCTGTACGTTCTCGTGCTCTCCAGATGATGTAACTGATCGTAGAATATGCCGGCGTTGTGACGGCGTCCATGATCTCCAGACATCTGCTTGTGCATCCTCAAGGACACATCTATCTTTGCTCATGCTCTGACTCAGACTGCTCCCTGCGTGCAGCAATTTTTCCTCTGGATACATGACTGGCTTCGCCACATCTGTTGCTGTTGTCTTTCGTCTACTTCCTCGTGATAGCTGTTCACTCGCAATACCTTCGTAATTCTTGGATGCGTTCTTAATTTTTCCTTAACTTACTACTTTCCGCTATGCACACTTTTCACACTCAGTGATGTACACAATTATAACTTTGTATTGCTACCCCATAAGCCACATATTACAGTAACTTTTGATTCACAGTTCACTTCCTGCGCAATTATAAACCTCCAAAAAATTCGGCCGCTGTTCCTATTCCTTATTTTCAGCAAAAGTACTCCAAAAGTGCATCCGTTACTCTCAATACAATTTTTTCAACAAATTATCCGTTCTGATGCAGGTGACCCAAATTCCATCTCCTATCCTCAATACAGGTTTATCAAATAATGGTCCCCATAAGGAAGGCCATATTACAAGATCCCGCTACGTTCCTAAACCTCCATAGATATTTCTCAGTCAATCTACGAGTCCGTAGGAAGTGGTAAGTTAAGTTAATCCTTTCTTGGATCAAGTTAGTGAATGAACGATTAAAACTCCTTGCTACCTATTCTCTACCATGCTCGTGCTGTCGTAGTGCCTCGGAGTAGCTCTCCTAGCATACTGAATTCGTTCAGAGATGCCAACATCATACCTTTATGGCTATAAATGGACATGTGGGTAGCTAAACTACTCTAAATAAACCCCAGGGTGCTAATAAGTTGCATTTATTAACAAACACCTTAAAATAATTCAAAATGACACAGTTTGTAACATATAACTTCGAAAAATATAACCAATCGAGCAAATTTCCAACACATCCTAACGCCAGCTGAAGAGATTAGCACGCAACAGATATCTTTGGTACACTTTGTACAACTTTATAATTATTTGTAAAATATTGGCAGAATAATAACTGTTATTTGTTTCCTGATACAAAATACATTACTGCATAGTGGCACTGTAGTAGCAAAGTTTTAATAATATTTAGGATCCCCCTAGCATACGATATGCCAAAAGTGGACTCTCACGTTAATATTTGATATTTCACTTACTCAATTACCTTCATGCCTAAACGTTGATGGATCCCTGTCGTTCAGAAACGCCCAGGAGGATCCACTCTTACATCTTATCCATAGTTTCTCACACCACCAGTGTACTTCACTACCATTTGATAAAGCCAGGATAGCTGCCTGGGTCCCGGGCTTTGGAACTGCTTTTCGCTCATCACTGTAGCATTCCACATCGCTGTTCAAGAAGCGAGTTATTCCTATTAACTTCAGGGTCTCAAAACAATGTTAGGGTTAGCAAATAAAATGTTGTCCAAAATAGGAGGAAAGTCACAAACTCATCCTAGTTTTTTTTCCAAATATGTTTAGTTAGTGATAAGTTTTGGGATCCTCTTGGATAAGGTACGACGACCGCTCTCCCTGGAGTCCGCTGGATGTAAGAAACTGCACACTGCACAGGTGTGTTCACTGCCGTGTTGTTTAGTACTGTCTGAAGCAGATCTGCAGAGCTTACTCGATATGGCTCTGTACGGTCCACAGTCTTGCAAGAAACAGTAGAGATGACCTGTGTCCCTTTGCAGGAGACTGCCCTTAATGCACCCCACCAGCTTCACTGTTTACCACTGAGCACTTAATCATTGTGAGACGCATTACACGAGGCGTGTTTTTTAACGAAGGTCCGTTTTGTTGTAGACACTAGCAGTTCGCGCGCATACCGCAACGAGCGCGTGCGCAGTGTACCGGCATGCATCGGGATCGACGGTGCTCAGCTCTGTAGCTAACCTGTTCGGTTCTGTTCTGTGCTTTCAAAATGTTTAAGACTATCAACTCACCCGCCGCGTGTGAGGTTCGCTCAGCTATTAGGTCCGCCATGTGTGAGGTTCGCTCAGTGATGAGGTTTTTGTCAGCAAGGAACCTGTCTGCTGCAGAAATTCATTGACAGATTTGCAAAGTGTACAGTATACTGTTATGCGTGAAAGCAAAGTGCGTAAGTGGGTACGAGAATTCAAATATGGCCATGACAACGTCCATGATGAGGACCAATCCGGTTGCCCTTCTGTGATTCCAGTGCTTACAGACGATTAGGTGGCTTCAGTTAAAGCGAGGTTTCGTGAGAACAGGCGCTTCACAATAACAGGTCTCTCAAGCGAATTTCCTGACATGTCGAGATCAGTGCTTTACAACATTGTTTCTGAACACATAAAGTTTAGGAAACTGGGCTCCCGTTGAGCCCCAAAACTCCTAACAGAGGACCACAAAAACCAAAGATTTGATTGTGCGCCGGCCGGAGTGGCCGAGCGGTTCTAGGGGCTACAGTCTGGAACCGCGCGACAGCTACGGTCACAGGTTCGAATCCTGCCTCGGGCATGGATGTGTGTGACGTCCTTAGGTTAGTTAGGTTTAAGTAGTTCTAAGTTCTAGGGGACTTATGACCTCAGAAGTTGAGTCCCATAGTGCTCAGAGCCATTTGAACCTTTTTTTTTTTTTTTTGGATTGTGCAATGACGTTCTTGACTCATTATCACGAAAAAGGTGACAGCTTCTTGAGTGAGCTCGTAACTGGAGACGAAACATGGTTTTCGCATATCACGCCCGAATTGAAGCAACAGAGCATGGAATGGAGACACACACACACACTCGACTGTAAAGGTGAAGGCCAAACAGACTCTGTCCAAGCGCAAAATCATGGCGTCTGTGTTATGGGACAGGCACGGTGTTTTGTCGGTCGACTTCGTGCAAATCATGCAACGAGGAACCACTATCAATGCAGAAGCATACTGCCAAACCCTGAGAAAGCTACGCAGAGCGATTCAAAACAAAAGACGTGGCATGCTGACAAAGGGAATTGTCCTTCTCCATGACAATGAAAGACCTCACACTGCAGGTCAGACCCTCGATTTATTGGACAGTTTTGGCTGGGAAGTTTTAGACAACCCACCCTACAGTCCTGATCTTGCGCTGAGCGATTACCAGCTGTTCCCCCACCTCAAACAACACCTCAGTGGCAACCGTTACAACGATGACGACGACGTGGAAATGGCAGTGAACTCTTGGTTATCGGAGCAGGCGACAAGCTTTTATGAAGAGGGTATTAAAAATTGGTGGGAGGTATGATACGTGTTTGAACAAACTTGGCAACTATGTCGAAAAATGGAGTCAAGTATGTACTTTCTGAAAATAAATTTACTTTTTTGAAATAATCTTTAGTTGTGTACTTATGTTCAAACGGACCTTACTTAAAAAACTCGCCTTGTAATTGCTCCAAGAAATGTCGTAGCTGGAAGCAGGAATAGCGATGCATCACGTATTCTGAAATTTGTCGCTCCTCCCTTCGTGCTGGTAATGAACGCTTCAAGATTTGCCACCATGAAGTGTGCGCCGTACACTGAGGACAACGGTCTTACGGTTTGGAAAGACTGACAGTTAATGTTCCCAAATCCATCTCGTATTCCTTGCAAGCATGGAGATGGCGCAGGGTTATATAAAGCTTTGTGTCCAGCTCTACTTCCAGAGATTTCTTCACGGCGTACTACGAAACATTATCATGTAATAGAATGTGCTTTTATAATTTACCATAGTCTGGAGTTACTTAGAGACTACCTTTATACAGCATTTCTTCGTCTATGACGCTTAGGAACTTGTCGACGCTGGAACACATTTAGAATGAAGTAGGAAGTTTTCTGCTCTATTATTAGCCAGCAGACTCGACACTGTTTACTCGTATGGTGACACAGACAAAAATGTATTACACCTCAGTGTACCATTTGGAGGTACTTGAATGGTCGCTACGCACATACTTATACAAACAGAGATGTAATTGCGGCTCGAGACATCATTTGGTGGTGCTTGAAAGATGAGGCGCCTCTATAATCATGAAACGGGTCCTGACGCAGACAAATTTCGTCTTTTGCATCCACTGCATCTGGCATTTTGTAGAGATCTACTAAATAATTTACAATTTGTTGTTAGCGTGACACAGAAATTGTTCATCACAAATGAAGCAATTTCCAATCCATATTTTCACTCCAGGCATGGCTGTGTTTGTCATTGCTGCCTTTTTTCACATGCTCTTGACTGAACAGTTGCTTTTAAAAGGTTGTATGTCGCAAGAAAATTGCTTCGTTGATAAATAAGTATCAAGAGCTGCAATAGCAGAACAATGGGTAGAATTGAGAAACAGCGATGCTGGATGAGCCCGAATCCTGCCGAAACGCTTCTACAGATTTATCAGGATTGTTTGTCGAGCGTTTTGATGTAATTAAGTCACGTTTTCCAGTGGCTCTCTGCACAGAAAATCGTTTGGCTTATTACACCGATTATTGCGGTGAATCTCTTTTACTGATAATATCTGCGTACAGTTTCACATAAAGGTAATACGGGATGTGTGCCGTATTTCGTTCGTCTTCAGGTCGGAACGCTGACAAGAGGAGAATGCTATCGTATGTAACAGAAATAGTGTTACTGTGTAGTACAGCGCATACTAAGATATAACACTGAACGCCGTATTACACGAGATCTTAAAATGTGTCAATAGGAAGCACTATGCGCCAAAGAAGGAAAACTTTCCCTTTTAAACCTAACACATACTCGGTTTGTACTGGAGTCTAGGTAGAAGAAAGACTTGCATGGCATTGTTGGCTGGGAGCCCCTGGAATTTATTGAGCCCATTAATCGCAAAGGATTTTCTTCTCACGTGCACAATGCCCCTTTCCAAGCAAGGTATGAAATTTGTGTGTTAACTGTACCTGTTGAGTGCAGGTGACTGTAATGAGAGTATGTACTCTGGGATATCACGTTTGTGTAATGAAACGATGAGAAACCCGGTGCCGGCGCATACATCCTACTCCTCACAATACATGAAATATATTCGCAGCTGCGAATACAAACAACCATCAACTGTATAGGGGAATGAAGACAGTGAAAATTTGTCATGAACCAGGATTTCCCACTTTACGCGAGCAGTCGACTTAATCGCTTTGGTTATCGTGCACGACTCACGGTCAGACCAAAGTTTCCGTAATTGTATAGCCGTTCCTGCGTCACTTCCTGAACTTCACATTATATAATTCCCAAAACATTTGGGGTTACATTCGTCTGATATGAGACGTTCCCGGGTGGAGGGGACGGGGCGAGGGGGGTCCACTAAGGGCCGAACCGCACAATAACCCTGGGTTTGGTGTGCGGCGGCGGTGGTGGAGTGGGTGGACTGCTGTGGCCTGTTGTGGGGTTGTGAACCACTGAGGGCTACGGCGGGACGAAGCCTCTCCGCCGTTTCTAGATCCCCGGTTCAATACACAATACAATATCATTCCCATACAGCGGTGGCTATTTTAACTGAAAGTCGCTGCCTGGTATCGGCGGATAAATACGATACTGCAGTGCCTGTATTATTAAGAAGAACGATGCAGTATTCCTTCGGACTTTCAATTAAAATGTCCTCCTGTATACAGGAATTACGTAATGTGTGTACGAGTACAGGTTATGACGTTGGAATGGCGATGTATAGAAATTGTGCGTCTGGCATTGAGTCGAGCACGGACATCCAAAGCGCTTAAGGCGACCGCTCGCGTAAGGCGGGAAATCCGGGCTCGAGTCCCGGTTCGGCAGAAATTTTCGACGCAACTGCGAATACTTTTCATGTATTTCATAACCGTTGTAGTGACTGCAGTGTGTGTTCCGAAGGAACATCGCTAGCTCTTCTTAACAACGTATGCACTGCAATATCGTATGCCTCATAAGTAGTACATTGGGACGGCAGGGCTTAATGTCCCCATCCGACGGATGGATCGCCATCAACAGTGTCATATGCCCTCACTTCATGAGACACTGCGTTTGGCATTTAATCCAGGACCTTGGTGTAAAGTCTGACAATAAATAATTTTACTCCACAGTCTCTGCTGCCTAGCCGGCCAGATGCTAGACTTCCAATCCGCTATTTCCGAGCCGCGAGCACAAGCACGGGTTAGCGAGCTCAGCTGCGGAGGCAAGTTTATTTCAGATATTTTTAGTGGAATGCAGCCTATCAGGGTACAGAGTGTATATTTTTATTTTTATAATTATATATTTTATGATTTTGGTTGGGGTGGCCTTAAAAATTGTGGGCTAGCATGAGACTTTTAATTAACTTATACCGCGATAACACTCGTACGGACATCGGCTGACCCGAAGTACGTACGATATAATATTTTTTAAACACAGCGCGCGACTGACCGCCTTCTAATAAATAGTTTGCGTGAGCGCTGCTACTTAGAAAAGAAAAGATGCGTATTCTTACGCAAACTGTAATTATTAATATGGGTCTCAGGGGCTACTGGTTATTCATGTACCAAATTACATAAAGATTAACACAGATATTGCGGAATGTAATGATTTTCAGTATTAAATATTCATTATTTGCAAGGCAAAACTAGAGAGAATCTCAGTCAGTATTCTAAATATTAATAAACTGAATCTATTTTAACTCTTTTTAACTTTGAAATTAATGAAAGGTCAAAATTGAGAAGTCTCTCGCATTTTCATTTAATATTATTATATGAAATTTTAATTAAATATTACAGTCAGCGTAATGGCTGACTAAATCCTGCTAGGGGAGATGAGCTCCCTGCACTATGAAGTCCTGTAAAAAACTTTGTTAATTATAATTAATGGTCGCGATCATGAGAGGTGACAACTAAGTCAATAATACACACTTTCCAATAACAATTTCTATTATATTTTTCAAAATACAGATAAAACTTACGTTAATTATCAGACAGCAGTACAATGGCGGCCTACCGCTAGACGAAACAAAAACAGGAGAGATAGTTCAATCAAAGCATTGTCTCTGATCTTCATGGCCTATGTTACACAGAGATTATACCAAAAAAAAAACTGTGTTTTGTTAATTACATGGATATTTGTGTTTTGATAATAATAACTTACGTTCTTTACTATTTGCTATACATCGCGCACACATACACAGCCTTGAAATAATTTATAATTTACACGTCTCATAACAAAAACTTCCTTTCCCTTTCTCCAAATGTCCCTTTATGACGTAACGTTAGCGACAGCCCCGGACGGTGCACAAGTCCCGCCCAATCACCCCCCTCCACACCAATCCATATCCGAAGCTCCGCCCATGGTCTGCCGCATGTTCCAACATCAAAGTTGTTCGTATCACAGATATGCTAGTCATAACAAGGGAGAAAATCAGTAGTTAGTACGGAATACAGTTTTTCTGGTACCACTGTGAAAAGAATTAGAAATATGTTCATTGAATATGCGAGTTGAAAAATCATCAATAAGAAAGAAAAGTAAAAATGGTATCCACACTGTCTTTTTTATTTCATGAGCTTTCATCTGCACTATATCAAAAAATCTGATATTTGTTAACTACAGTGAGCGCAAATTTCCATCACCTCGCGTAGTGTAAGAAATTCTGTTGGGAAATAGTAATTGGTAGTATCGCCAAAGATGCTGTCCATTATCTCGATTGTCTAAAGTCAATGTTGTGGATAAACATGGCAAAGTCGATGTCTTGGTTTGTTTCTGATTACCTCATTAAGACTAAAGAATATAAGAGTGGGTTAATGTAGAAATGTGTAATTCAAGCAGTCAGATATTTATACAGTGACATTCTTCATTAATATTTGCGTGTGTAATGGTGAATTTTTACTTGTGAACTCTGACTACTTGCTTACAGCAGACACGAGATTACTTTGAGTTCTTCTTCAGTGCTTGAGAGCTTTAGACCTGCCTATTGTGAAACATATGTACATAATTTTCGTCAGTGTCATTCCAACACATCTTATCGTACTTTAATGTCTGTTAGATAACAGTTTTGACAGCAGTGGGCCACAACAGTCAAGATTAGGTACCTTGTGTATGATAACTTTATTGAGAGTGCATATCTATGTTTCATTTTGACAGTATTACACAAACTGCTAAGAAGTACTAACAGCACAACACTGCTAGTATGAACAACCGCGGTGAAACAAAAAACGACGAACAAAAACATGACAGCTACGAGGACTACCAAAGATCCTATTGATGCGCTCTTGGTTGGTGTGGCGGGGTAGGTGTGAAGGGGGGTGATTGGGCGGAACTTGTGCACCGTCCGGGACTGTCGCTAACGTTACGTATCTTCATGGCCTATGTTACACAGAGATTATACCAAAAAAAACTGTGTTTTGTTAATTACATGGATATTTGTGTTTTGATAATAATAACTTACGTTCTTTACTATTTGTTATACATCGCGCGCACATACACGGTCTTGAAATAATTTATAATTCACACGTCTCATAACAAAAACTTCCTTTCCCTTTCTCCAAATGTCCATTTATGTGACGTACCGTCACAAGCCATAAAGATAACCAGGGTAACAAACCGAACGAACTATTCTATGAAGAGCAACTGGGCCTACACATGCCAATAACCTCGATAAACTTGTGGAAATGTGTTGGTAGAGTGCAGAATGATCCTGCATAATTCCTTAAGCCCGGTCCACACGCAACGATCTGTCTGCGCAGATATCGGCGCAGATGTCTGTACATGCAAAAGATCGCTGCAGATGTGGTGTGTTCACGCGAAACAAACCCCAATCTACTCCTCGCCGGCCATCTGTCGGTGTAGAAAAGAAATATCAGTGGCAAGCGACTACGCTCCCCGTAAACGTCAAAAATTTAATTCAGTTATTTTGAAATATAGAAATGGAGGAAGTTCTGTTGTGGTCTGTGTTCGCAACTTGTGTTGCAAAAAACATTCAGACCAACCGCAGGAAACAGAGAAAGCGGTCAAAATGGTGTAGACAGTGGCTGCTAAAGCGAAAGCAGTTTTCTCACGTAAATTTACTGTGAGAGTTGCAGGGCGAACCTAACGACTGGCGAAATTATTTGCGGATGGATGCCGAAACTTATAATTATCTCTTAAAGTTTGTAACCCCTCATATTATGAGAAAAAATACTTGAATATTGACACTCCAATTTCATCTTCAATTGTACTCCTGCTTGGTCTTGGCGTTTCTTGATCACTAAGAAAGCCAAGCAGATCAAAATACCATAACGTTGGCTGGTATACTTGATCTACTCCTACATCAGATCTTCTAGATTTCTGAACTTTGTATAACTCTTTTCGGTCAACAGTTCGCAACGAATTTTTTTTAAATTTTTTTTTATTACCGTTTCTCTGTTTGCCGAGGTGTCAACTGCCCGCAATTTTTCAATTAGAGCATTGTATGCTGCTGTCTTTTTGTCTCGGTCACTATATTTTTTACTTTTAATCTTCCACAAACATGGGTGGTTTCTATATATTTCAATGAATTCACTTACAAACTCTCGAGAAAACTGACGGGTATCAGCCATTTTAATGCCCTGTGCGCACAAATACAAACACTAGACTGAGCAAACAGCTGTTTCGCGCCAGATTTGCGGCTATCTCCTGTCCACACGCTCCAACTTGTCTGCGCAGATGTGGTTTGAACCCACAGATTTGAGAGGTTTCGCTCAAACCTCCAACTCCAACTTCCAGGTTTGCACACACCTCAGGTTGGTGCAAATCTTCTGTCCACACGCAACGATCTGTCTGCGCAGATGTGATGTGCGCAGACATTTGCGCAGACAGATCGTTGCGTGTGGACGGGCCTTTAGTTTAGTGGTCACCGGCGCTGCCGCAACTTATTCTATCCGTAGCGCAGGTTATGTGACAGAAGCGACTGTGCCCGCAGAGTACGCGACCGTGGGCTACATGGCGAAGCGCATCCAGATGCGCAAGAACCGCTTCCTGGCCATCCAGAAGATGGCCGAGCAGAAGAAGGCCGGCCTCGAGGCTCCGCACGCGCCGCCGCCCGGCCCGCCCCCGGAGGGCGACCACGCGCCCAAGCAAACAGTGAGTGTCGCGCGCCACAACGCCGCAGCCGCAGCCGCATCACCCCAGCAGCGCTCCTGCCCTGCCTTGTTCTCTAGCGACAGCCACGGAGCAGGAATTTCTCTCGAGCGGATCTCATAAGGGAACCTCCCCATCGCACCCCCCTCAGATTTAGTTATAAGTTGGCACAGTGGATAGGCCTTGAAAAACTGAACACAGATGAATCGAGAAAACAGGAAGAAGTTGTGTGGAACTACGAAAAAAATAAGCAAAATATACAAACTGAGTAGTCTATGTGAAAGATAGGCAACATCAAGGGTAATTTGAGCTCAGAAGTGCAGTGGTCCCGTGGTTAGCGTGAGCAGCTGCGAAACAAGAAGTTCTTGGTCAACTATTCCCTCAAGTGAAAAGTTTAATTTTTTATTTTCAGACAATTATTATCTGTCTTTTTTGGGAGTGATTATCACATCCACAAGAAAACCTAAATCGGGCAAGGCAGGCAGAAGATTTTTTTTTTTTTTTTTTTTTTTTTTTTTTTTTTTTTTTTTTTTTTTTAGCCGGCATCGGTGGTCTAGTGGTTCTACGCGCTACAGTCTGGAACCGCGCGACTGCTACGGTCGCAGGTTCGAATCCTGCCTCGGGCATGGATGTGTGTGATGTCCTTAGGTTAGTTAGGTTTAAGTAGTTCTAAGTTCTAGGGGACTGATGACCACAGATGTTAAGTGCCATAGTGCTCAGAGCCATTTGAACCATTTTTTTTTGAATCTTTTTACCCATTCGCCAAGTGTACAAGTTAGGTGGGTCGCCAACATATTCCTGTCATGTGACGCACATGCCGTCACCAGTGTCGTATAGAATATATCAGACGTGTTTTCCTGTGGAGGAATCGGTTGACCTATGACCTTGCGATCAAATGTTTTCGATTTCCATTGGAGAGGCATGTCCTTTCGTCTACTAATCGCACGGTTTTGCGGTGCGGTCGACACTAAACTTATTACAGTGAACAGAGACGTCCATGAACGAACGGACAGATCATAACTTAGCGAAAACAAAGAAATTAAACTTTTCACTAGAGGGAAGACTTGAACCAAGGACCTCTAATTCCGCAGCTGCTCACGCTAACCACGGGACCACTGCACTTCTGAGCTCAAATTACCCTTGATGTTGCCTATCTTTCACATAGACTACTCAGTTTGTATATTTTGCTTATTTTTTTCATAGTTCCACATAACTTCTTCCTGTCTTCTCGATTGATCTGTGTTCAGTTTTTCAGGGCCTATCCACTGTGCCAACTTATAACTAAATCTGACGGGGGTGCGATGGGGAGGTTCCCTTGTTAGCAACATCAGCCCGAACATGTCACGTCACTTACGCATATCGCTGTTTGCATTTTACGCAAACACGGGAACGACACCAACTCGACCTCGTATTTGAAGGGGGGGGGAGGGGGGAGAGCACTCTTGAAAAGATATCAGTCTCAGCACTCGACTCGATTCCGCTCGAGAATTTGGGCAATAAATCTGGTAGTACGCGTGTATGGCCTTCCGAAAGTACAGCTCTTAAATTTCGCGTGCATCGGTTGTTTGTCGCTCGCTCCGCCCCACTGCAACCTAGCTCAAGGAGTATTGTTTTTAATGATTTCTTATTTTAGATTCCGAACCTTTTTTTAAATATTTCAGTAAAATCGAAGTCAAAAATTTAAGTCTTACTAACGCATGTGACTTTTCGCAGCCAAAGTTGTATTTGTATTTATAGTTTCAGTGCGCTTGTTGCATATCTGCATAACATTAAAAAATATGTTCTGAATGAAGATCAATGACAATTAACGAAATTTGTATTTTTTAAGTTATTTGTAATCTTCATAAAGTACTCTTCCGCTGGATTTCAACGTTAGGAAAACGCGTTGCTGTTGTTAACCCTCTAACGGTAAGTGAAGTTTCCTGACATAAACGGTAAGGTTGGGTTGGATCAGACCCCACCCTCCAAATATTGATTTTTCGGAGTAAAATAAAAAGTGAATGATGGGAAAAAGTTTTATTATCAATACCGGAGGTCGATAGGTTGCTGAGAACATCTCATCTACACTGAGCATAGAATTTTTTAGGACACCACTCATGAAGAGAAGGCCCATCAACCCTTTTATTTCAACGCTCTCTGTTGGTGAATGAACCCACTGGACCGTATTGTACTTTTGCCTAGATTTCTCGGTTTCAAGATTTGTGTACAAAACAATTTTTTCTATAATTTTTGAATCTATAAATAATAAAAATATTTCTAATTCACTAGTGCCCCCCTTGCTTCCCCACGTGGACCAGGGAGATGAGTAATAATATTTGACGCTGGTGTCGTAGAAAATTTTGAATGGATGGGTTTGTTGGTCCACATTGTCTCTATGTTTTTACCTAGCTCAAAATTTCTCTCATCATCTACATCTGACTGAGAATTATCAAACTCGACTGCTCCTGCCGCACAATGAAATACATCATCCTTGTCATCAGTTTTAGATAATACATCATCCTCGCTTTCTGAACAGTTTTCTGCATCGATATTGTCGCCATCCTCTGACTCAGCCTCCTGTCGGAGAAACTCGTTGTATACCTCCTCAGGAGTTCTAAGAAGTTGATGCGCCATTTTAGTATGATACTAGAAGAGAAAACAAAACTTAGATGTAATGTAAACATCAATATGGGGTTGAATCCTCCCCTGAAAAGAAACTAATAAGAGTGACGTAAACAGTAAGGTGAGGTCGGATCTAACCCGAGCGCGGGTAATGTAGGTTTCGGATAGAAAGGGCAGCTGCAGGTCACTCACCAGACTGACGTGGCCTCCTCGGCGTTCTCGGGACGACTGTCTGGTAGGGTAGCTGGGACCACAGCGCTCTCAGAAAAGGGAGTGGGTAGTTATAAACAAAACAGACTCGCTTGGGTCGGATCCAACCCCAACCTTACCTTTAGAGGGTTAAGATAGTGCTAAAAGATATTTTCAGTTGCTGTACCCTACTTACATGTCATTACCTTTCTAAAAAGTTTGTTGTTAGTAGACGTTAAACACGTTTAACGAAACTTTTTTTTTCTTTTTTTGTGGTGGGCACGAAATACACACCCCTTGGTATTACGCGTTGTTGATATTGCTAGAGTTAATGTTCGAGAGCTAAGTAAAGCGGCGTGAGTAAGAGGCTGTCAAATACTGCTGCGACATTGATAACACGCTTTGTTCATTACGTCAAAGTGAACGATTTCTAACCTGTAGCTCATGCGAGAGATATCTTTGCTTTGAACAGTTTGTTGCGTTTCGCAAATGCAGCGAAAATGAGTTTTATGAATAAAGTAGAGAACATTCTCCGGAGAAGATTCTCAGAGCAACAGAACACCCGCTGAGAAATATCTCAATTTCGTATGAATAAGCATATTCTCCGACGAGGGTGTTCTTGCTTACCAATTTCCCCCCCCCCCCCCCCTCCTTCTTGAGAAGTTACTCGATGTGTGTGGTCTACCGAGTCTGTCACAGATCACATTCGTAATCTCACATTTTTCATTCAACTCGCTCGAACACGGAAGCTATTCATTGTACAAATACGGAACTACTATCAATGTGTTCTGGAAGAGCTGGACTACTTTTCGAATTTAGTTTTATGTGCAAATGCACTTTCTGACAGAGCTACCGAATTTTCGACAAGTGGCCAACTCTTTTGTTACTTAGGTGAACACAATATGGGAACGAAATCTTAAGAATACGTAACATTCGCATCTACTCCAAACCGGAACTCCGTCAGAGTTTTCTGACACGAGATAATTTTGGTTAAATGTGACATATAATGGGCCAATCGCGAATCAGTACTTCAGCGGCCACCAGTGTGGTTTCTTTGCGAGGAACAGAACGCTAGGTTTATCATAAACCAGTTATTATTTTTTCTAATCCACCTGCTTACTGCTAACATAAGAAAATTCAAGATTTTGAAAGGTGGCTACACTGAGCCACAGCGCCAGAGATTGCGCCAAAGAGTATTATTCAGCCGCCTCCACTGGCAGTGCCTGTCGAGGACTCGTAGTAGTCAGTGCTTGCTGAGATGTGATACTGAAAAGTTCTTGTTGAGATGTGATAGTAGCGAGTCGGTGTGGAGAGATTGTAATGTCTAGAGTGCTTTTCCTCAATATAAACGAAGGTAAAAAAAATATTTTTTTTCTTTTCTCTCTCATTATTTCAGTGTCCTGGATAATGCGTCATTACAGGTTCAGTCAACAAAGCATCTGGCGTGTGTTCTTGTATTAGAGTGTAATTCTGGGTTTCTTGCGCAATTATAGTATTTCTATTTTTTTTAATTACTTCAGGATAAATGATATTTAAAATTTCTTGTCTTGTTGAAGAAGAACCGTGCCAGATGTGTACGTTGAGTCATACTTCCACACACAGAACAGTTATACTTGTGCCTTGGGTTTGTGCATGGGGCTTAATTATTAAGTTTGAAAATCATTTTTATTTTTCGTAGCTGTAAGTCCGATTACGCAAGTCTCGTAAACGGTTGGCCCTGACTAGTATTATTACGCTATCTGACTGCATAGAACAACAACAAAGAATGAAATGAAAATTTTCGTTAATACAATTAATTAATTAAGTCCCCAGCAACTATAAAACCTACAAACCCAAGGCACAAGTATAACTGTTCTGTGTGTGGAAGTATGACTCAACGTACACATCTGGCACGGTTCTTCTTCAACAAGACAAGAAATTTTAAATATCATTTATCCTGAAGTAATTAAAAAAAAATAGAAATACTATAATTGCGCAAGAAACCCAGAATTACACTCTAATACAAGATCACACGCCAGATGCTTTGTTGACTGAACCTGTAATGACGCATTATTCAGGACACTGAAATAATGAGAGAGAAAAGAAAAAAAATTTTTTTTTTACCTTCGTTTATATTGAGGAAAAAGCACTCTAGACATTACAATCTCTCCACACCGACTCGCTACTATCACACCTCAACAAGAACTTTTCAGTAACACATCTCAGCAAGCACTGACTACTACGAGTCCTCGACAGGCACTGCCAGTGGAGGCGGCTGAATAATACTCTTTGGCGCAATCTCTGGCGCTGTGGCTCAGTGTAGCCACCTTTCAATTTATGCTGTGGGAAAGCGTGATGATGAACTTCTGAAAATGTCAGTGACACAGTTGTCTGGTGTACGCCTAAATCTTCAAAAAACTGAGAATGTTGTCCGCTTGTGATAAACTTCTCTAGTTTTATACACACGAAATCAGAGAATGTTCGTCGCGTTCAGTAACTGCCCTCCCTCACACCCTTTTACTCAAGCTGAGAACATTCTCAGGGGAAGCACATCCTCTGACTCGCTTTATTCTTGAGAAACTGAGAATGTTTTTTAAATTCTGAGAATAAAAATACATTCTCCATTTTATTCATACCACCCAATGCATGAAACGAATGAGTTGTCGTTAAAGAAGTAACGTAGCGCTGTTTGATTATTAACATCGCTGTTGTATGTTCTCTTCGTTGAATTTTAAAACTGACATAGTCAGAATAAAGTACTTGCACTGTTCTTCAGTGTGATTGGTATGATTAAATTGTAAATCGATGGTAATTACGTTCACTTCATAAGAAATTTTTATTTGCTTAAGTGTACTCAGTTTGCTTTTGGGGTTTCTATATAGCTGTAGAATATCAATACTTGAATATCGGTAATAATACTGGACGTATATGTTCGCGAGATTGACGTATTGTGTACTGCACTCTTATTACTTACCTATCGAGTCCTTTGGTTGTCTAAGCGGTACAGTACTTCCGAGTATTACCAACACCAACTCAAAGGAAGGCCTCGGCGCTTGTTGATGACGTCACGTCAGCTAGGCACGGCGAACGCCAGGTCTGTTGCAGGCAGAAACGCCTGGGCTTGCTTGTCACTATAAATCTCTTATTTTTGGACAAAATGTTTGGTATTGTTTTGGATTCTGCAGTTTTGTTTATATGAAAGATTTTCTTACTATCGTAAAACTACAAATGAAGATTTGTATTACTGAATCCTGTGGAAACAAACATAGATCAATATGAGAAGATGCTTTGCCCCATTGCAAGCTTCGGAAATTTTACATTCAAGTAACTATATTTACTTGATCCATTTTGTTATCGAAACTTACTCCAACCCCCTTACAATGAACCCGTTTCTTTTATTTATTTATTTATTTTCGTTTGACATCGTCACTGGAAATGTGAACTAATTTACATGTGTAAATGTCCAACTGTTGCCAGTCATTAGATTACAGTCGTTTTCAAAGAAAGGAATTCTAAACAGGAACCAAAATAGCTTCATACATCGAAAATACTGCTGAGCTTAAACTTTTTTAAACATGCTCATCAGAAAAGATAAATATTCCCCTCCTGCAACTGAAAGGAGAAACTTTATAAAATAAAAAAAAATTATTTGATAAAACAAGTATCTCTCTTTTGCCTCTTCTTCTGTCTCCCACCCCCTCCCCCAACGTGTACAATCGCAAGATATTTCATTAACATTCAGTGCGCCTCACCCCATAGTCAACCAAGATACCTAAAGAAGAGCAGCAATGTGTTCACAGTTTCTTGTAAAAGCAACCCAGTACAAACGTAACTTCCTCAGATTTACAAATAAGGTAAAGTAGCACGAATTCTGTTGCTGCTGGACCATGAAGTTGTTTTTGTATGTGAATCCTTAAAACAGATGGAAATTTATTCAGGAGTACACTATTTGTTAAGAAGTGTAATGAATTGCACAATTAATTGATTGCAGAAATCTCTCAGAACATTGTGTTGGTCAACTACCGCCAATAGTTTCACATTTTCCTGTGTCAGAGAGGGAGACACCACCATTATGAGTATGCCTGCAACAGACCTGGCGTTCGCCGTGCCTAGCTGACGTGACGTCACGAACAAGCGCCGAAGCCTTCCTTTGAGTCGCTGTTGGTGTTACGCGGCGACTGTGGAGCGAAGCGAGTGACAAACAACCAGCACGCGCGAAATTTAAAAGCTGTACGTTCAGAAGGTCATAACTGCGTTCTATCAGAATTATGACCGAAATTGTAAGGCAGGATCTATTGCTGGGTTTGATATCTTGCCAGTGTACTTTTTTCTCAAAATATGAGGTCGAGTTGGAGATGCTTCCTTGTAACACTGAAACTTCAATGTTGTACTTATTTTTCCTGTCTTTACACAGTTATTAGTAGCAGTAAGTTGAGTAATTGCAACTCCTACGGATGCAATTGAAAATCCACCAAAGAGGTATGGTTAAGTGTTGGATAAATTCGGTAGTGTGGACGTATCCTGACAGTCAATCTTTTGAATGTGTGCACACATTTCAAGCAATTTTCACCTTCAGACAAAATTTGTTTACGACAGTCTGAGTCATCACCTCAGATTAAACAAATCTCCCAATAACAGTTCTTGTTTTTAAGTTTCCTCATTAGGAAACTGTAGCATTAGTAATCGTCATTGAGATCGAGTACGTACAGTTAGTAAATTAATTTCCGAGAAATGAATGGAAATTAAAATGGGACACCAGAAGGGAAAAAGAGAAGAATTTCGTCCCCATAAATACTTCAGCCGGTGATAAATAGCTAATTTGCTGCATGGCAATCCTTAAAATTCGACGTTTTTCGCGACACTTTCATTTTGGTATACTAGGAAGCCATTTCTCAGTGTCGGCGCGGCATAATTTCTTAAAATAGAGACTCAACTATACGATCAAGTGCAGTATAAACGCTAAAAATTAGCGGTTGCTGTCGCTTTTCTTCCTACACCATAACAATTTGTGACATCTTAATGCTCACTACACTGATACGCTTACTCTATAGTGATAGCTACAGAGCCTCAAGTATGTGTGAGTCCAGAGGAACCTGCGATATTAGCCGACGACTTTGACCAGTGACATAATGGTTGCTGAACATCACCGTTGTTGCATATTTTGAATTATATTTCACCATAGCGCTATTTCTTTAGTATTGTCACCGGTTGCGAAATAAATCATTTTTAATTTATTCTGTGTACACAAAAATACTATTTTTTCATTGGCATGCTAATTATAAGATTTCGTCGAGGTATCGTTGTTTTTTATTGTGAACTGGGGAAGCGGTCGTAGATCCGAATACTGCACCTGATTATTATAGATGTTTGGATCTATTTGTCACTTTCTTGGCACTGGTGCACGAGCCTTCCCTATTACATTCCTCGAGTTACTGCGGTTTTTTCTGATGTACAGGGTGGCCCAAAACTCTCTTAACATTTGAAAATTCATGCTCCACGGAATAATATAGGTAGAGAGCTAAAAATTGACACACATGCTTGAAGTGACATGGGATTTTATTGAAACCAAAAAATGCAGAAAATGACCAATAGACGACGCTTCAGATGATACAAAAGCAATAATTAGCACGATAATTGATTATTAGTAAAGACGATATCGTTTATAGCAAATGCTCAACATTTCGGCCGTCGTTCATCAACAACCGACTTGTAGTCGAGGGACCTTGTTATGAACAGCACTGTACAGCATATCAGTAGCTAAGTGTGGTGAGAAGTTATCGTCGGATGTTGCCTTTTAGCATCCCTAATGAGATCGGACGATCGCGGTAGACTTCAGATTTCCGGTAGCCTCACAACCAGCGGTCACACGGACAGTTCTGGGGAAATGGGAAGCCAATAACAGTACGCGATCCTCACCCCACGATGTAAGGAAGATAACTTTGACATGTGTAGCAATATGGGACGGAGAGCCATCCTGCTTAAAAGTCGTACCTTCCAGCAGGTGTTTATCAGCCGTGATGACTCTCTCTCTCTCTTACTACAACACATTTTCTACACGATTCTCATGCGGCGTCACTTATGTGTTAGTGTCCACCGCCATTTGTCATTTCAGGCGTCTGTGTTAATTTTTACTTCTCTGAATACATTATTCCGTGAATTAAGTGAATTTTCAAATGTTACTGGACTTTTGGATCACTCTGCTTATAAGAGCGATGTAATCAGAAATGGAATAAAAATTAGGTACGCTCAGAGAGGTTAGAGTTTTAGAGTTTGAGCCAAATGAGTGAACAGCAGTGTGGCACTCTTGTCGATCTATGGTTAGTACTTCATCTCCATATCAGCTACGTTTTAAGAGTTCTGATCAGTTTGAGGTTGAGAGTGGCGGCGGTTCAGCTGGTACTTACTTCCCCCCACCTCATGTCCTCTGCAGTCTTACACAGCACTCTGTTCTCCTGGTAAACAGGTAATGGCTGCATTTTTCTTTTTTTATGTTTGGACAGCTTTAGTGATTTGCATGCTCATTTTCTTTCCGCGTAGAGTTTCTTTTGGAAGTACTGAAAACATGTCCACGATTTAGCAAAATACCTTTCTAGAAGATGAATTGTGATTTGTAAGGAGATAAAATGCAGCGCACTCTGAAAGAAGGGGATATTTTACCCTGGATGAGATATTCAAGTCGCAGATTTCTCATATGACATGGGTAAGGCAAGTACGTATCGTCAGAAACTTTAATTCATGTTTCGAGAATTAGGTAGAGAACTCTAATAGCCACAGTTAATCTGCGCTTCATGTCATAATATTCTTCATTTTCTCCGTTTCTTTAAGTGTTTGTTTATCTTTTTGAAATAATGAAATTGCGTCATATTCAGACAGACTTTGTGGAGTGTAATATTACACTGCACAACTTCTGTGACGCTATAACGTGTTAATAATTTTTCATCCCATTACGAGATATTAGAAACATTTTTGTAAACACCGAACAAGAGTTTCTGCGTGAAGCTGCATCCCTCTCAAACTAGTGATACCATCTGAGCCAATAAACTTCAGAAAGTGCTAAACACGATTACTGCTACAACTACTATGCACCACAATATGATTGCTCTGTCTGGTGGAAGTCGTACCGTACTAAACAGTACATAACCCTAAGCGAAACATGTACACTAATTACTGAGTGCCTTATAGGACATTGCTTTTTTTTTTTTTTGGGCGGACCGCTATAGGACTTCGTCCTTTACAGCCAGATATTCCAACAGTCTGAGAGTGGTGCAGAAGGAATCTCAATTTGGAATCTGTGTGATATTGTCTAGCAGGTATTGCACCTTCAATTATTAGATGAAATATAACATCTACCTCGAGAAAGCTGATGCAGATAAGGTCACTAGACAAAATATTAGTTACTTCCTGAAAATAGCACACTGGTCGCTTTGAAACGCGGTACAGGGTGACAACTGGTAACAGGCTGTCTTGTGACCACCGCTGACATAAAACATGGCACTGGAGTGAAATCGGTGCACATGGAGGCATGGCAGCATGACAGGAAGGGGGTACTGTGTTTGGCCCCGCTGAAGACCAGACGGTGAATGAAGTTATCCGCTTTGCTTCAACACTGGCAGTACCACGTGTCTGCAAGGAATGGTGTGCCTCTAGCAGCCATGTAAAGAGACGTAAAAACTATTGTCCTGAAAAGATGCAAACTGACAGAAACTGGAGACGAATGCCACGGCCTGTCAATGACAGTCTATTTCAAATCCCATACAAATTGTTGACGTCAGTGAGCGCAGGTCCATCTCGGCCAGTCTCCGAGCGAACTTTGCGAAGGGAACTGCAAGAAACGGACATTTGGAATCGGACGCCTCATAAAAGGCCATTACTCACAATGGTACACGAAACCTTCATTGGGCCAAACACCATAGGAACTGGACTGCGCCCGACTGAAGACGAGTAGATTGATTCGACGAGTCGCGATTTTGACTCTTGACGTGAGGCACCAAGTGCACAGATGCCTCAATAATGTTTTTAACCTGCAATGTGTGGAAGGTATAGTTCAGGCCAGGCAATCTTGCGGTGTTTTGACCGTGTTTTTCGTATCATGACGTTCAACATTCTCCGCGACCAACTATTTCCCTGTTCAGTGTCTTCTACACCTTCATATTGAACGTGTGGAGGACACTTCCATCTTCCAGTGTGACAACAATCGTACTCGTTCTTGGTCTGGCGAACATTCATACACCAGATTTCCATCGAATTCCTCTTAATGCACAGAAAATGTCTGTGACTATTTAGACAAGTGGGTAAGCCATAGCAAACAGCAGCCGCCAGTTCATTGCTCCACGGGATCTCATCAGCAACGGACTTCAGATTGTTATAGCACTCCTGAATAGACTTGCCGAGTTTCTTCGTCGTCGAACTGAGTCAGTTATGAAGATTAAAAGCGATGTGACGCGATATAAGCGCGATGTCTGCTGGGTGGGTGGGTGGGGTGTGGGGGTGGGGGTGAGGGAGGGGGGGGGGGGGAGGAAGGAGGATTTTTGGTCCAGTGTGCTTCTGCCACAGGTACACGCAGTAACATGGGTACAAACCTGATCAGGCAAGACTGAAGTCCAGCGAAACTTTCTTGCGAAAGGTTGAAGGCCTACACGGTTTACAATCGACCAAAAGATTTTCTTATTGAAAGATCACACGTCGCAGCAGATTAGATGGATGGTCCAGTCTGAATATCTCCCACCAGATTGACATATGGATGCTCGGGCAATATGGAAACCTGGCTTAGGTCTGGAACTAGGAAATTCATGCCACAGGTAGAGAAATGTTGCTGTGCTTGTCAGACGAGTCCTCGACAGTGGGAAGGAACAAGCCATGGCTCGCAGCAGAGCACTGTAGAAGACCAAGCGAATAGAAAACGAAAGCGCTGTAGAATACCAAGTAAAGAAAAACGAAATAATCGTAAATAATCTTTCCTTCTTGGAGGACCACAGTCATGTAAAATTTTTTCAAAGAAATTTCCGCCATTTGACTGTTAATTATCAACAAAATGCAGCAATAATATTAATCATCTAATTAATTGTTCATAAAAACAAATTATTTAGAAATAGTGCCTCTTAAAGATCTACCGCATTTGGTTTAACTCGTCTTATGCCTAAAGAAAGAGTAAGAACTATTTTGAAAAGAAAAGCAGGTATTAACTGCCCTGCCTGTAACTTGCCGACCCTCCACATTATAGCCCTCGGGACAAGTGAAATCAAAACCAAAGGAGGTATAAAGGAGCATCACTTAAACCATTTCTCCTAAGGGGATGCAGCCTTGTGGAAGTCAATTTTGTAAAGAATGTGAGCGACGGAGCGTATATTGGCAGTGCTCATTGAATATTTTTTGGCATGTACGCACACTTGCACTAAGAGTCTGCAGTCAAACAAAATGTTAAATTTTAGTATGAAATATATAATTTTACACAGTTTCTGGGAGTAACAAATTGTACCTAATTGCCTAGTGACTAAACATCGCAAAAAATACATCAAGGCTATTACAATAAAAGAGTATAGAGCAGTCTTTTTTTTATTTCCGAAGAAAATAATTTTATTTATGAGTAATGTATCCACATGTCCCTCTCAAATTCACAAAATGAAGATACATTTTTGCTATGGAGTTTTAGCTGCTGCATCGTCACAGGCCTATTATCGATTTCAAAGTATCATGACAACTGACAAGATAGGTAAGTGTAACTGTAGTAATAAAGTTAGATATAAAATAAAAACACAGGTGTCCAGGTTTTTTCTCTTTGAAATCTGGTTAGCCTATTTCTCTACAATGACGTCTCACAGACAGGTCAAATGTATTTTAAATGTAAGTATTGTTTTCAGTTATGTAATATCTTTTTGCTTCTATAGCCCGCACTGTATGATATTTACGCCTTCTTAATTTTCAGTTCAACATGCACTTGAGAACTGCTATAAAGCCGAAATCATGGTTGTGTGAGATAAATGAACAATTAACAGTCAAATGAGGGAAACTTCTTTTAAAATATGTTTGAAGCCTACTTAAATGCTGATCTGATTTACTTCACTCTCTCGTAGCTGTAAATGCAAAGCAAATATTAGCACAGGAAATCTCCTATCAAATACTCCCAACTGAGACTCCATCTGCTTCACTACCAGCTCGCCTGTATTTGGCAACAAAGAACAATATTCTACAATACTGGCCATTAAAATTGCTATACCACGAAGATCTTTTCAGAGCATTCACACAAGGTTGGCGCCGGTGGCGACACATACAACGTGCTGACATGAGAAAGTTTCAAACCGATTTCTCATACACAAACAGCAGTTGACCGGCGTTGCCTGGTAAAACGTTATTGTGATGCCTCGTGTAAGGACGAGAAATGCGTACCACCACGTTTGCGACTTTGATAAAGGTCGGATTGTAGCCTACTGCGATTGCGGTTTATCGTATCGCGACATTGCTGCTCGCGTTGGTCGAGATCCAATGACTGTTAGCAGAATATGAAATCGGTGGGTTCAGGAGGGTAATACGAAACGCCGTGGTGGATCCCAACGACCTCGTATCACTAGCAGTCGAGATGACAGGCATCTTATCCGCATGGCTGTAACGGATCGTGCAGCCACGTCTCGATCCCTGAGTCAAAAATGGGGACGTTTGCAAGACAACCACCATCTACACGAACAGTTCGACGACGTTTGCAGCAGCATGGACTATCAGCTCGCAGACCATGGTTACGGTTACCCTTGACGCTGCATCACAATCAGGAGAGCCTGCGATGGTGTACTCAACGACGAACCTGGGTGCACGAATGGAAAAACGTCATTTTTTCGGATGAATCCAGGTTCTGTTTACAGCATCATGATGGTCGCATCCGTGTTTGGCGACATCGCGGTGAACGCACATTGGAAGCGTGTATTCGTCGTCGCCATACTGGCGTATCACCCGGCGTGATAGTATGGGGTGCCATTGGTTACACGTTTCGGCCACCTCTTGTTCGCATTGACGGCACTTTGAACAGTGGACGTTACATTTCAGATGTGTTACGACCCATGGCTCTACCCTTCATTCGATCTCTGCGAAAACCTACATTTCAGCAGGATAATGCACGACCGCCTGTTGCAGGTCCTGTACAGCCCTTTCTGGGTACAGAAAATGTTCGACTGTTGCCCTGGCCAGCACATTCTCCAGATCTGTCACCAACTGAAAACGTCTGGTCAATGGTAGCCGAGCAACTGGCTCGTCACAATACGCCATTCACTACTCTTGATGAACTGCGGTATTGTGTTGAAGCTGCATGGCCCATGCCTTTACACACCATCCAAGCTCTGTTTGACTCAATGCCCAGGCGTATCAAGGCCGTTATTACGGCCAGAGGTGGTTGTTCTGGGTACTGATTCCTCAGGATCTATGCATCCAAATTGCATGAAAATGTAATCACATGTCAGTTCTAGTATAATATATTTGTCCAATGAATACCCGTTTGTCATCTGCGTTTCTTCTTGGTGTAGCAATTTTAATGGGCAGTTGTGTACAATGGGTCAGAACTCGATCCGCCTGTTCTAAATTTGAATGACAGAGAATAAAATGCATATAGAAACAAAATAAAATAAAAAAAACTTTACGGATGTTATGTTCTGCATGTCAACTATGCGATCTCTCGCTAACTTCTTTGTTTGCAAGCTTCATGGCTCCTAACGGAATGAGGTGAGGTGTAGGTGTGTGAAGAGAGCGCCTGTACGTGTCCCTTGTAAGTGGTCGGCGCCGTGCCTCTGTTCCAGGAGGTGCGTTTCAAGGTTCACGATCCGAAGGCCCACTCGAAGGGCGGCACTCTGGAGAACACGGTGAACGGGCGCGCCGACGAGGAAGCGGGCGGTCCGGCGCCGCAGCACCTCATCCACCCCACCAAGGATATCAACAAGCTGTACGGCATCACGCCCAGCGACATCGACAAGTACTCGCGCATCGTTTTTCCCGTCTGCTTCGTGTGCTTCAACCTCATGTACTGGATCATCTACCTGCACATCAGCGACGTCGTCGCGGACGACCTCGTGCTGCTCGAGGAGGACTGAGCGTCCACCATTTCTTTGCCTGTTTTCCCTCTCCTCATCATCACACCTTTCTGTTTCTATTTCTTTTTTTACATTCCTCACTGATTGTAAAGTTTCTACGAACTAGAGGGGCGTGTATTTCGCTCCGTCGAGCGTGCTGCGTACAATAGCGAGAAATGGCAAGTGGCGACTAAAAAAAAATTTTTTTTTGTTTACTCAGGAGTGGGATAAGGATCGAATTACGGACTCTTCTGTGCAACCGTGTGTATGATTTCCGCCGTACACTACACGTACGCCAACACTCCCACAGCCTATCAGTTCACGCACAGCCTGTTACATCTTCTCGACACTGTACTGTAGCCACATGTGCTGTTATTCTAAATAATAATAATATTATTATTATAATAATAATGATGATAAAGAAATGATATATTCACACGTACTGTAGGTATGTAACTGCGATAGCGGTGCTAAGAATGTGTGGACACGTCAGTATTCGTGGTTGTGAATGACAAAGTGTGGTGATAGGAATGTGGAAAGAACATTAGTACTTCTGTAATGTAGAGTGAATACAAATATTCTAACGAACTCTTTAAATCAGTAAAGAAATGTTGATGTATTCTTCTAGTTACTTACGGATGCCTGGAAGCGAGAAAGGGATGTAATGAGCAGCAGGAGATACTTTGTATTGAAAACTGAACCTCGTGTGTGAAGTTCGCCATTCTAAAATCTGATGTAGTAAAATGGTAGTTGTAATCCAGATGATAAACTGAACACAGGATTCATTAATTTTTTAAAATGAGTTAATACAAGTGTATCGTAAGAGAAGAGCTCCCGTAGCCTTCCCGACCCAACCTTCTCCTTTTTCTATGAGAATTGTTATCGTGTTCCACATCAGCCCTTCCACTCTCACGCGAGACATCTGTGTTCGACTGCTTGACACTGTGCTTTCGAAATTGTAAAGCGTTATCACTGAATGTTGTTTTCTCTGTGGCACACTAAAATAATCAGACTGGTTCTGATATATATTTCTGTTACTATGTAATGATAAATTAAGTATTATAAACCTGTTGATATGTTACAATCAAATGTGTTAAATTTGTTGGTAAAAATTTTAAAGTGAGTGTTTTAATATGCATGACAGGCAGGAGGTGTCGAAGTTCAAAGCTGTAGTGGCATTGTTCCAAAGACGTGAAGAAATGTTTACATCAGATAAGTGTAACATTCTTCTTCAATTAGTTGATTAAAGACCTGCAGACCACTTCTCTTAATTGTTGGGACATAATAACTGGTACTTGAGGATATTCATAGTATTTATTCTTGATATTTAGGCTTTTTAAAGAAATGTTTGTAAACTGGAGTAGGTCATTGCTGTCAGTCAGTGAAATTTTAGCAAGTGTTTAGTGCTAATGGTCCTACACTGTGGACAGTCCGTACTTCCATACACATCGTACTGATTCATCACAATGAAAACAGAAAGCACACACCACCTGTAAATATACATATAAGCCAGTGCAAATGCACATAAAGTAATGAAGAGGAAGCTCTCTTTGCCAAATTACCATCACTGATTCGTCATTTAATCACTCTTGCCTGTCTATCATATTATTTTTATTGGTTAATATTTGTATGTAAATGTTGAAAATGAATTTATTTCATGTTAACTAATTGCAAACACAAACAGTTTAATTCCTGGGCCCACTAGACCTTGAGATAAGTAGCTTTTCCCTATTACCTGACCCAGATCACTGAGTAAAAATACTTTTATACAAAAAGGAGATTAAAAATAATCTGATCAGATGTAAAAAGTACACTAATATATATTTTAGTCTGTAAGGAATGCGAAAATTCATTAAATGATAGTTCTCAAGTCTCATTCAAAACTGAAGAAACTGGCACAGATATATATTTAAAACATGAACACATAGTTTGAGTGAGTGAATGGATTTTTCATAAAATTTTCATTCAATTATTGCAAATAATCTGAGAAGTTCGGACATACGTGGTGGTTTTAACATTGCTTTACTGAACGAAATGGTTATTAAAATTAAATTGCAATTTTTCATCAAACAGCATTTTCAATGCTACACTAATAACAGCCTTACTTAAACACAATCGTTAGCACTTATGTACAGTTCTGCAAATTAATTTCATTTTATGCATTCTACTGAAAGCACAAATATTTATTAATTGATGCCATGATGTAAAGTGAAAGGTTTGTGCACTTTAATCTTAGGATATAATATCCTCACAACACATAACTGCCATTTTATAACACACAAAATATAAATGAGAAACAAATACCAGTTTTAAATAATTCAGTTAATAAAATATTACAGTAATAATTTTAAAACATAAATATGATTTGTCAATTTGATAAATGGGTGCAAAACTCCAAGTATAAAATGTGGCAATGGTCAAAATTGAAAAAAAAAAACATGCACTTTTTGGCTTATTTCTTTCTCTTAATATTAACTCACATTGCCATTAGAAAAGGAAGTCTTAGACAATGAGTGACTGTTAATGGAAGAATGAAAAGCAATATTCATTGTTACACTCACAATGCCCTCATGAATATTTAGTTTACATAGACAATGAGTCAATGGACAGCAATCACTAAAATTTACAACAAAGTATGTGCTGACCAATTGCATAGTTTTAGTTTCAAATCAATTATATTTATAACATATATAAAAAGGATTAGCACCTGACATATTTTTGGAACTTCATCTCACTTATTACCAATAAAATATCTGGGTCAACATTTTTTAAATTAATTTTAAAATTTACACTTCTGTTTAACAGCAACACTTTTTAGTCATAAAACAAATATGTTTCACACTAATGTATCGGAAAATGCACATAAAATATGTTTCATAACATTATTTTTTCAGTTTTATTTTGTTAAAAAAATGCTCACCTCAAAGAAAAAAGTACAGAATAAGTACAGTTAGGACATAATGCTGTAGGATGTTCTAGGCAACAACAGGACAAAAAGTGAGGCTGGTCTGATCTTTGAAGATTTTCTACAAGTTGACATTTACTAATTTTACAGGTCTTCATCATTTATGATTTATTATGTTAAAGTAAAGTTAAATTCAACATCAATTTGTGACACTCAGTAATTAATGAACTTTTCTTTTAAGAAAATTTCACTCGTGGCACCTGTAGCAAACCTTCTGTGATGCGTGCTAGTGACACAGACTGTACATAAAAAAAGAGTATTCATTTTAAAATGTTTATGTGTGTATGAAGATTAATTCAATGGTCAAAGGCCACAGTTATATTGCTCAATCATTCCAAAAATAAAAATTAATTATTATAAACACTGTTCTCTCTTAACTGTAGACAAACATGAAAAGTGCTGCTATAAGCAATACACTGGCATCAAGGCCAATTATTTATAGCTTGTATGTGTATGGAGATACAAACACCTTTGGTTCAAAAAAGATCATTAAATCACCTAGCCACATACCAAAGATCTAGCACTCCTGCTTTTGGAGCACTTTATACTATTGTTCCTCATTAGAAAATTCTTATTGCAGTAAAGACCCATCAAAACATAAGAAGGTTCATGTCAATATCTGCAGCATATAGGCTACACGTTAATTCTAAAGGACTTACAAATGGAACCTCCTATGTTTACACAGGAGAGAATATTGTTATACACTGAGAAAGCTTTTAGAACTAATTTCCTGTAGATATCAGTGCTTGTATGTGGAGATTAATTAAGAAACAAGTGTTGTGTTTATAAAAAAGTGCAGAAAAATATGTAAAGTAAAACTGTTTTGAATAAGTGCAGTATATTTTGTGCGAATTCAATTTGAGCATGTAGATTGCTCACTAACTGAATATTCTAAAGAAACAAGAGGAGATGATCATGATGTGTAGAAAACTTCATATGAATATTTGTTCGTCATTTTTATTTCAATAAAAGCTAACAATGAGAACACAGTTTTTGCTGCTTACTTTCTTCACTTCCAGAATCATATTTTTCCCACTATTTTTTCACTAAAATGTGAAAATATGACCACTGTACAACTTTTAACTGGTGAAAAGAGTATGTTAGACTAGCTGCATCCCTAATGCAAATTAAACATGCACTATAATAAATAAGAACAGAAGTGAAGTAACTTTATGTTATGGTTACAGTGTTTAATTATAATTTGTGCAAGAGTATTTTCCACAGGTTCAGAAATAATTACGTGGTACATCATCACTCCTAATGTAAAGGATTGCCAAAACTGGCTGTAACCAATAAAAAATTTCAGTCATGGTAGCAGAAGAAGACATACATAACATGATGAAAACCATCTCTCCTTGACGGTACACTATATTTCAGGTGATATTATATACCATTCTGCACATTGTCTCATAATTTTTTTGTATAGGAGGCCTCAAAAGAAAGTTTATATATGATGTGTTAAAATAAAATAGCGACTGAAGTCTATCAACAAAATCTTTATTTATTATTGAATATACAGTTTAGGAATTTACTTCTTAAAAATAATATCATTTAAATGCAATCCAGCACTTCTATATCTCTCATTTATTCAATGAACAAAATTTTGCATGGTGGCCAGTATCGAGACTCTGGAATGGCTGCCACACTGCTATGGATATTTTTTTTTAATTGCTCCAAAGAAGTCAGCTTATTGACATCAACTTTATGTCACCCCTGCTGGAGACCAATCTGCCAGGGAAAATTTCTCAAACTCTCAGTGTAGATGCATTGGACATATGTACTTTGGCTTTGTCTTACTGAAACCATGTTCTTTTTATATAATAATGGAAGTTTCGCAATTCAAGAACCAAACAGTCATTTAACATTGTCACATAATTTTCAAAATTCACTGTAATTGCATGACCACTCTTGTCCTCAAAAATTACAGGCCAATTATTCCTCCAGCCGACATCGCAGCCCATACAATAACTTTTGATGAGTGACGGGGTTTCTCAAGCTTCTGTTTAGTATTAGTTGCACTCCAGTAGCGGCAGTTTTGCTTATTGATGTGATTATTCAGGTGAAAATGAGCCTCGTCAGAAAACAAGATGTTGTTAAATGTAGGGCACTCAGTCTCATCATTAACATGGTGGAGAATACATCTGGAATCCTAAGGCGTCTTGCACCAACTGGATTTTGTAGGGGCACAGTTTAAGGCCTTTTTGCAGAATTCAGTCCACTGATTATCTATGCACATTTAAAGAACTTGCATGCTTATGAATGAAGAGGTTAGAATCGTCATCAACAGGCCGATTTACACTCTTCATGGAGTTTTCCATTCTTGATGACCTTGGCTGCCCAGATTTTGGTTTGGCCATTGTTGAACCAGCCTCTTCCAACATTTTGATCCATTTCTGGAAAAGGGGAACATTTGGAGCATCATTTACATTATGCAATTTATGATCACTGCAAAATTTCCCCCATGACACGGTCACCAAATCACTGTTTTTGTAAAATTCTCACACACAATGCATGATTTGCTCCCAAGAAGCACTCCATATTCATTGCATTCCTAAAGGCCAAGCAAGCAATGAATGTACACCCACTCTACTCCGATCTTTTGTGCATGTGGAGAGAGCTCTTCAAATATAAACTTCCTTTTGAGACATCCTGTGTATTATGACACATTGTGTCAATATTACTGCACCTAAGGACATTTTGGTGATGCATCATCATCTTAGCCTATAATGGAGAGGAAATGTGTGTATGACATTCGCCATTTGGTATTTTTATCATTTGCTTAACATGAAGCCACAATGGGTCAATAAACCAGCGTCTACACACAGAGATGAGATACTATTGTCAGGGTCGCAAACATGCAAGAAGACTGGTCCTGCTCAGTCCAGGCTAACTTACCTCTCTCTAAACAATGTGCATATTTCTTTGAACCATAGGGACAGACCAGGTTTATCAAAAAAAAGTAAACATAATCTTCACTGTGCTACAAGGACACAACTAGCAGGTAAAAAACAGAAATGCTACTTCATGAAAGTTTATCTTAATACCGAAGAGAAAAAATAGTCATATTTGCTAAAACAGGTAATACATGTGCATTATTACTGTGCCTCACTGTGTTAACTCATTGGTGTCTGACTTTTAATGGCTGATCCTGTTTATTGAAATATGTGCACAGTAACACATACTGAAGTTCAACATTGCTAATTATTTTCTAAATCAAAATAGGTGTAAAATATGTTCAGCTTGTGAAAAATTTCAAAAGAATCAAGTTAAGCTCACACTGGAGCTAGTTGGGTGCTTTTGGTGTAGGATGGTACACAGTGGAGAATTTTGGCAGGGCTGCAGGCTGTTGGTGGGCGAGAAACATTGTTACCAAAATAAACACTTTATTTTACTCGAAATTTGCATTATGCTACTGTGGGGTAGCAACCAAGCCCTCTCAGTATGTGGTGGAGGCCTCTTGGCTGGTGAGTTGACAACTATTGCTCAGCCAGCTGGCAGTGACACACCCATCCAGGATTGCTGATGCCACTGCCCAGTACATAGAAATCAAACCTGTTATATGAGTCACTCAACAAATACATGACATCAGCAGCACTTGGGGCAACTGGAATCAGTACAGCAGTAACCATCTCCTCGGTGGATGGCTGCATCCCTGTAGGTGATGACAGGAAGTGCAGTGGAGCCTGCTTTGGCAGTGGTGGAAGGCACCTGCTGTTCCTGTGACTCAACCTGCTGCCACCATTGGCAGTAGTCAGGCTCACTGACACAGTGGGCAAGGGATCACCTGTTGTATCATGGCAGCACCAAGTCTGTAGGGTGGACTTAGTGCAGGAGGAACATATGGTGTTGAAGATCCAATCTCCTAATTGCCACTGGCACCTCCGTGTCATACCCTCATCCTGTGTAACCTGGATGCCCTGTTAGTACTGCTAGGCTATGAATGATCCTGCAACAAAATGACAGCTAGTTATATAGGATAGCAGTGCACCTCTTATCCCAATGTGCCACTTCCAGCCATGTTCTTGATAACACAATTGAAGCCTGTTGGTGGAGAAATCCCCTTGTCTGTGCTGCGAGATCAGTATCTTACTACTGTGCTGGCAGGTTTTGCAGAGCCAGACCTGGCCCAGCTCGCAGTGGATATACAGCCGTGTTACCATAACTGGAATGCAAAAACCATGCACTTATCCAGCTCCCAGCTGCTGCTGCAATGCTTTACCACCACATTCCCATATATTTTCCCCAAAAATAGTAGTGGAACTATACTAACCCTTCAGCAAGAAAACCCAGTCCCCTGATTACCCACTTCGAACAGATCTACAACAGAAATTACCACACCTAGTGAATCACAATTATGAAAAGGGTAGTTGCTGCTCATCAGATAGCAGAGATGCTGAGTTGCAGATAGACACAACAAAAAGACTGTTACAAAATAAGCTTTCAGCTAACAAGGCCTTTGTCAGAAATAAACAGACACACAAATTCACACAAACACAACTCACACACACATGATCACAGTCTCTGGCAGCTGAATCCAGACTTTTTCATAATATTGTTAAAGTCCATCCAGGATTTTCCATTATTTGATCATACCCAATGAATGTCGTATCACATTTTATCAAGCAAGTTTCCACCACACAAGTGCCAGGTAGTTTGTACCATGTGGTTCAGGGACTGCACTTAACCTACTAAGCTTACTCACCACATTTCCTCTTACACTATTAGCTGCTTATTTACTGCTCCATGTAACAGTCCATTAGTTCTCTTGGAACACACATCACCTCAGCCATTACTTTCTTATGCCACAAATAATGTGCTCTTGGCAACTTTCTCTCCATGGCCACATGTCCTGTTCTAAAGCCTCATGTCCTCCTTAGCTCTAGGGAATACATTTCTCAACAACACTCACACTACAATGTTCTACACATGCTCACTACAACCATTGTCACTTTGGCATCTCTCCTCATGATTCACAGTCTCACAGCCTCTCCCAAGGGCCCCATGCCCTGTTTATTACCTCAAATAATATGAAACATATTTCCCTACTAGGCACCTTCCCATGTTTATGTGTACACAACTTTGAGCTCTCCATTCCACACTTTTTTTTCTTTGTTTATAGTCATCAGTCTTCTACCTGGTTCAATGCAGCCCACCATCAATTCCTCTCTTGTGCCAAACTTTTCACCTTAGAGTAACACTTGCAGCCAATGTCTTCAATTATTTGCTGGATATATAACAGTCTCTATCTTTCTCTAAAGATTTCACCCTCTACAGCTCCTTCTAGTACCATGCAAGTTATTCCCTGATGACTCAACAGGTGTCCTCTCATCCTGTCCCTTCTTCTCGTCAGTGCTTACCATATATTCCTCTCATTGTCAATTCTGCAATGAACCTCATCATTTTAGCTTATCAGTCCACCTAATTTTCATCATTCTTCTGTAGCAGCACTTCTTAAAAGCTTCAATTCTCTCCTGTTCCAGTTTTCCCATGGTCCATGTTTCACTACCACATAGATCTCAGAAATTTCTTCTTCAAATTAATGCCTATGTTTCATACTACTCTTACAAACTAAAATGATGCTGGAGAGCTCTTTCTCTCTTTATAAATCACACTTAAAATACCATCTTTAACAATATATGATCTGGTCTATTAAACTGCTATGCTTTTATCTCACGTATCTGCCCAGTGATTTTTCGACCCGTTATTTTGAAACATCATTCGGACCTTTGTGCTTGCAACAACAGTTCCCCTTATACTTATCCTCACATAAAACCCACATTCAGCACTGGCAGTCACAATGCGCTGAAGTTAGATTCACTTACCTCTCTCACTGTAGTCTTCATCACAGACAATTCCTCCCAAAATGCTTGGCTTTCTGGTACTTGCTGCCCCAAAGCAACTTCCTGGTGCCTAGTGGCACTATATTATACAAATTAAGCCTTAGCATATCCAAGGCTGGTTCACGAAAAATTTTCCTATAACCTATTTTCACTTTCTCACCCATTTTTTCCAATACACTTTCACCCATGTTAGGTTTCACTAATAACTCTGATACACACTGTGTGCAAATCTTGCACTTGGAAGCCTCTCTCAGCTTGGCTACTGGTAATTGTGATAAATCCTGTATATAAATCTAACGTTTGTGACAACTCTGGTGCCCCTCTCAGCTTGGTGCCCTAAGCGGTGGCTTGTGCTGCTTGTGCCTTAAACTGGCTCTGAATGTACTTGTACATAGTTTAACCAATTTGTTCCATACAATAGACACACCTCGTGGCAGCCCTACACTGCTGACAGTATCCTGTTGCACATCATCAATTTTGGTATGATGTTCAGCCAGGAAGTTTAATCTCAGGTTTTCCTCATACCCTTCATCTACTTTACTCTCATCATTCTTCATTGCAAACAGCTCACACTGCACACCAACAGCTTGATCTACAAGTCTGTGATGCAGTCCTTGTGCTATTGTTACATTCCAAACCCTGGGCATACATTCCTCAGCAGATTCTGCCTTGTTGCCTGATCATTAATTTTACAAACATGTCTCCTCTTCCTTTTCCAATGTCCGCCCTGCTGCTGGAGAGATATACACATCTGTACCATTTCACTACAACACCTGCAACACAGCAATCAACGACTTCTTGTGCTTTCCCCATAGTATCTAACATAACAACATTGTCTGCATTTTCTATCTGTATGACTCAAAAATCATTGCTGCATGCATTTCCTGGAACATCTGTCTCAGGCTCCACAGCCTCTAAATAACTCCCATTATACTACTGCACTAGCATCACCCACGTTGCATACCCACACTTATTCATTGTGTTACAGCCCACACTCATTCCTGCTACCCCAAACTCAACAATTCCATCTGACATCATGATATCAGAGCTTATACCTCTACATTATTGTCCGCTACATTAACAACATTAGTGTAACATGCAATGACTAAATTCCAATGTTGCATCGTGTCACCACTCTCTCTACTAACTATTTTAATCTTTCCACTCAGCCACATGTCCCATCAGTTGTCAAATTCTGCCCAACCACTTACAAGACCGACACATTGAACTCCATTAATGGCAGCTGGATTACTGCAGGAACAAGTAAATTATTCATAGGTATGTCTGTCTATCTTTCCATTTTCTCCTTCTCTCTTTTCCATACTTTCTCTGTTATCCTTCTTCCCTCCCTCTCCAGAATCTTCCTGCTCCTCAAACACCAAGGACTATTTTTAACCCACCAGACATCAAACCATCTCTACCTCTCATTCACATACTCCAGATCATTGCAAAAAGCTTTTTCTTCCTCCCTAATAAAAGTGCTCCCAGTTTCCTAGACAGCTTTTCAATGTCCCCTTGTAGCCTTTCTACCTAATGTGTTACAATTTTTTTAATATTTCGTTTGTGGTAACCCCTCACTGTGTTGAAAATTTTGCTCCCTGTGGTACTGACCATGGTATGATTACCTTTTGTCAATTGCAAACAGAAAAAACAAGGACATTTCCATGTGCTGCTGTCCAACACTTCTCACCAGTTTAAACACTTAAATACTGAGCCATGTTCCTTGCTGTACACTTTTGCCTGTTCCAAACAGCACAATCTACCATGCATTTCCTATGATTCTCATATTCTAGCATCTTGAGAACTCCATTCAGTAAGCACAACAAAACAGCAAATCTAAATCAAACACTATCATGTTACTTCTTATTGAAACTTAATTAATTTTGCCTGAGTGGCTGCTCAAAATTATTATTTACCCATTGTAACAGTGGCTAAACTTGGTTTCACCTTTTGAATCATTCATAATGGTTAATATCTTATATATTACTAGACAATTAACCATACCTCTTCCTTGTGATAACACCCTTTGCAAAGTCCAACATTCTTATTTCCACATCTTTGTTTACCTGCCCACATCCAACGAAGGGCCCACTGTCTTGTGTGATACTCACAGTCAAATAAAAACATTGTCTGCAGTTCCACTCTATATGATGCAATAAATCATTGGCACATGTACTTCCCTGTGCAGCTGACCCAGGCTTGATGGGCTCCAAACAACATCCATTATACCCCAATGGAGTCAATGCTACTGCACTTACATCACACATGTTGTTACCCACACACTTATTCACATTGGTACTCCGGACTTGACACATCACAGCTCATACTTCTACCTTACTCTGCTTAACTTTAAACAACATTCTTATTCTGTACATTGCGTAAATTCTCACCCCTCTGTATTTTGATGTGAATGCAATCCTGCTGTAGTCGAGTCAACTTCTTCATCCATGTATGGTGGTTGTAGGCATTGTTGCCCCATCTGCTGTCACCAATCAACATGGTGACAGGGTCAAAGATCCCACTTCTGACCCCAAGTGAAAGTGAACCTGGGAGTGGTGGGGCAGGTTTGGTGCAGGATGGCAGGTGACAGAGGGTTGTGTTGGGTTTGCATGTCAGTGGTGGAACAAAGAAACAAAGATACCAAAAAAAGCACTTTATTTCACTTGGACATTGGACCCTGTGTCAGTGCAAGGTAGCGACCAAGCCCTTTTCAGCACATAGTGTGGTCGCATGGTCAGCAAGGCTGGCTGTGAGAAGTGCACTCGGGACTGTTGATGCCAATGACCAGTATATGGTAAGCAACCTGTTATGTGAGTCATGCCACAAGCATATGGCATCAGTTGCACTCATGAGCAGCCAGAATTTTTGCAGCAGTAACCATCTCCTCAGGGATGGCTATATTCTGGTAGGTAATGATGAGAAGCACAGCAGTTGGATTTAATGCAGGAGGCAGGTATGGTGACAGAGACCCAAACTCCTGATTGCTGCTGGCAGCTCCATGTCAACCCCTCATCAAGTGTAGCCTCCATGTCTTTATAGTGCTGATGGACTCAGGGTGTGATTTGTGCTTTTACCAGTGGGGGGGATGTCTTAGGGGGTTAGTAGAATTACATATGTTACTAGCTTGGACTGTGGCATTACGCATGGTTAAACAGCTATTTATAAATAGATGTTAATGCTGAAACTCACTATTGACGCGTATGCACTATCAGAAAAGCCATCCCTTGTTATATCTTTAAAAGTACATTATAGGTAAAGCTCATTTACAAAAACATCTACATACGGGTACGGATATACGAGGGGAATTCAAAAAGTAGAGGCACATTTGTGGAAAGTTGTACTTATTCTGATGATAGAAAACTGAAACCTATTAATAGTATTAATAGTAAGACTTATTAAAAACTTTCAGTGTTCGGCTCCACAAATTTAAATTATATGTAAAGGTTTACTCCAGTGCATGGGAAATAAACATCCCAGGTTGGGATGCATAAACTAAAACCAGAGGAGGGGATGGTCTGATGCAGAGGGGGGGAAATCCCCCCATCCCCCCCTGCAAATCGCACACTGGATGGACTGCAAATGATTCTGTTACAAAATGACAGCTATTTGCACAGAATAACTGCAATGACAATGCTTCCAGCCATGTTCTTGACAATAATACTAAAGCATGTCAATGGAGAAATCTCCTCACCTGTACTGCAAGAACCACACCATATTTTACCGCCGTGCCGGCAGGTTTTGCAGAGCCAAGGCTGGTCCACCTCACACTGGATAAACAGCCCCTTTGCTGTAAATGGATGCCAACGCCATACACTTGCCAACTGACAGTAAGTGCTGCAACGTTTTACCATGATATTCCTATAGATTTCCACACAAAATAGCTGTGGTGCTACACAATATACTGATGAACTTTATGTATACCTTTTACCACAGTGTTCCTCATTGTGTGGCCTGAAAGTATTTGCACTAGCTTGTTTTGCTTATTTTTTCTCATTCTTATCATATGAAATTCCTTTCTTAAGTAATCAATAAAGGCCAATAAAATAAATTTTGCAAAAGGGAGTCATAAAGATGGAGTATAAACTAAATTGCACAATGTTTTGTAGAGGCCTGTCTAATGTCCTCGGGGTTCTTACACTTACTTACCACAACACTATACCTTTAATGGTATTTATTGCTGATATTAAAATCAACAATTGTTTCTGTATAGACTTTTCGTTCTTGTCTAGATTTCAGAAAATAATTTACTGTTGCAGATTAAAACTGAGTAACGAGGTGCCTAACATTACAAGAACAAAGCTAATGTAACTTCGTGAAGTATTAGATATGAAACAGAGACACTCTGCTCAGATCCTTAGGCTTATCCTAGAACATTTCCTCTGAGTCAGTCTCTTTCCTCACCCCTTGCATTCCCTGCACTCCTGCCTTCTACTTGCTTCCTATAGTCCATAATCCCAGCTACCTACAACACCCCATTGTGGCTGATTATTGCGCCACCACTGAGAAAATCTGTACTCTCATGGACCAACACCTTCAGCCTATTACCCATAACCTACCTTCCTATATAAAAGATACCAATCATTTCCTCCATGGACTCTCCACAGTTCCTGTTACTTCACCAAATGGTCCTGTTCATTACTAATGATGCCACTTCCCTCTACACTAAGATGTACAATTCCCAAGGCCTTACTGCTACTGAATATTACTTTTCTCAAAGCCTAACTCCAAAGCTATAATCTCCTTCCTGGCCACCACAGCCAACTATATCATCACCCATAATTACTTCACCTTTGAAGGCTTTGCCTACAAACAAATCCATGACAAATACACAGAATTAGGCACTCACACAGCACCATCCAATGTGAACTTATTTGTGGGCCATCTAGAGGAATCTTTCCTAACTACCCAGAGTCCCAGACCCTCCACCTGATTCAGAGCCATTTATGACATCTTTGCAGTCTGGACTGAGGGTGGGGACACCATATCCATATTCCTCCAGAACCTCAACATCTTCTCCCTCATTTGCTTCCGCTGGTTGTCCTCTACTCAAAAAGCCACTCTTTTGGCTGTAGACCTCTACCTCAAAGATGTGTACATGAGTACCTCCGTCCATATGAAACCTACCAACCACCAACAATACCTCCACTTCGACAGCTGTACCCATTCCATTCCAATAAGCCCTCTCCATAAATTCTAGCCAGTTGTGGCTGTCACATCTTTAGTGACAAGTAGTCCCTCTCCAAATATACAAATGACCTCACTGAGAAACGCACAGACTGAAATTACCCTCCCAACATTGTACAGAAACAGATCTTAATGCCTTGCCTCTCCAGTCACGTACTCCTCCAACATTCCCACCATGTGACCAACAAATGAGCACTCTCCTTATGACCCTGTACCACTCAGAACGAGAGCAACTGAATCATATTCTTCAAGAAGGTTTTTACTGCCTCTTGTTGTACCCCAAAATGAGAAATATCCTCCTGCAGAGGTATTCCACTGTCCACCGAACCTATGCAATATCCTCGTTGATCCATACTCCAACACTGCTCCCAGCTCCTTGCCTCATATCTCATATTCTTGTAATAAACCTAGATGCAAGACCTATCTCATACAACCTCCCACCACCACATACTCCACCACTATCCCATCAAAGGCAGGGCTACCTGAGAAAGCAGTCATATAATCTACAAACAAAGCTGCAAACCCTGTGCTGCTTTCTATATAGGCATGACAACCAACAACCTTTCCGTTTACATGAATGGCCACTTTACTTTCCCATAGTCCCCCTGGCCTTTACCTTTTCTAGTCCCAGTCTTTTCACCCATCTTCCGTTTCCCTGCTCCCACTCCAATGCTATACAGCCTTCTATTCCACCACCTCACTCACTATCTTCTTCCCCTCCTCAGCCTCTCTCCTTTTATACATCCCTTTTCTCCCCTCCATCCTCAAACCTCCTGATTGCACCTAGCAGCCCTGCATTGCTCCCGCCACAGCCCTGCTTGCTCCCACAAGCAGCTCTACCCCTGCCCCACCTCTGCCCTGCTATCAGTCCCCCTTCCTGCCCCAGTCTCCTCCTTACCCCCACCACTCAGGATAGCTTCTGCCACCAGGTGCAGTTGCTCACAGTCCCGTTTCAGTGGCCAGAGGCAGTGGTCATGTGTACACTGTTCAAGTTGGGTTTGCATGAAAGTGTGTGTGTGTGTCTTCTACCTTAGAAGGCCTTTTGGCTGAAAGCTTAAATGTATAGCAGTTTGCGACTCAGTGTCTCCTCTATATAGTGAGTACAAATCATGCTTTTCATAATACTGTCATTATCCCATGCTGGATTTTCCACTGTTTGCTTCTGTAATGAATCTATGAGACAATGCATATTTCCTGAAATTCTCAAATTTGTAGTAATAATATATAGGTATAAATATAGAGATTAAGAGAGTGAACTCTTGTTATAGACTCAACTCCCTCTTTCATGTGCTTTCGAAAATTTTTGAGCGGATAGTTTATAATAGAATATTGAACCACACTAATGACAATATCTCTCCAAAACTGCTCAGTTTGACTTCAATAAAGGGTTCTCTATAAAGAAGTCAATATACGACACCATAAACACAATTCTGCTGTATAAATATGGTAAGGAAAGTTCTGGCAGGATGCAAATAATTTAGAGAGAACAAGGCAGTGCAGAAGGAAGGACTGAAGAGGTTGAGCTAGTAGCTTGGCGAGAGGTAGCTCATATGTGGAACAACAACACTGGAAGGAGAGGCAGCAGGAGCATGGGCAAAGGTGAGTCCACATGAGGCACGATGACAATGACTTGAATGTGTGAATTGGACTGGAGTGACAGGACAGAAGTAGGCAAAGCTGTTGGGTTGAGGATGTAGGTGCAGTAGTTTATCTGGAATTGAAGTCAGCAGGATTGAGGAGTAAAGGATGCATAGCACAGATAACTTTCATCTTCGTAGTTTGGAAAAGCTGGTGCTGAGGAGAAGGATCCAGATGGCATAGATTATGAAGCAGCCACTGAACATGAACATCTTGCTCTCAGAAGTGCACTCCACAACTGGATGATAAACTCTGTTCTTGGCCACAGTTTTGTAGTGGCCATTTATGCTAGTGTACAGCTGGTTAGTGGTCACGCCCACATCAATTACTGTGCGGAAATTGCAGTCAAGCTGGTGTATGATATTGCTGTTTCCACAGGTGGCCCTGCCTCTGATGGGATAGGATGAGCCTGTGGAAGGATTAGAGTAGGATGTGATTGATTGGTGACCAGGTAAGTCTTGCACCTGGTCTTCGACTGGTGTATTACAACTGTGGCAAAGAGCTGGCAGTGGGAGTGGCATAGAAATGGATGAGGAAGTTGTGTAGGTTTGGTAGTTAGTGGAATACCACCTTAGGAGGTTGTGGGAAGGATCATGAACAGGAAATTGATCCATTTGAAAACCAGGCAGTTTTCTTTGTTTTTGTGTGCCTGTTGACAAATTTGCTACAGGCAAATAAGTAAATACGCCATCATGCATTTTCTGTAGTGTTGCCAAGGTGGAAATTGTGTAGATCATAAAATTTTACTAAATAAATTCAGATGTTATGGTGTTAAAAGCACTAACCCTTACATGTATGGTGTCTTTCTCATAAATCTTTTGTTCAAAACTAAAGAAACCTTTTTTAAATAATAATCTCACCTCTATTGATGGCAGCAGTTTGCCAAAACCAGTATTTGTTCTTTTTGTAACAATTAGCAATGCTGACTAAACAGAATTTTTTATTGAAGAGAAAGTAGTTCGTATAACTTTGAATTGACACTATGTCAAGCCTTACTAAACAAATAATTTGCCAATGATTCTGGAGGACTTCTGTGATGTTTACTAACGTTTCTCGTTAACACAAGCATAATGATAAAAGATCCAGTCATACCCAAAGCAGACAATAGTCGACAGGCTTATAATAGTATGATTATAATTAGTTTAAAGTATGCAGCATTAACTCTTAATCTTACAAAGTCTCACATTATGCAAGTCCAAACAAATAAAAATTACTTACAAGTACAAGAAGCAGAGAGCCAAAGGTACATTCTAAATGTGACTCTGAGTATGAAAGTCATAGACATCATTCAGACATAGACATCATTCAGCACAGCAAAAAGTTTCACATTGTGTGAAGGACAACCATAGTCTATATTTTTTAATATAGACTATTTTACCATCTCTAATTTGAAATTGTTTGGTTGTCCTTCACACTATGTGAAACTTTTTGTTTTAATGTGTCCACTTGCTGGTGCCACATCAATGTGCTGTCTGAATGATGTCTATGACTTTCATACTCAGAGTCACATTTAGAATATACCTTTGGCTCTCTGCTTCTTGTACTGAATGTCCAAATCCACAATCACTGTTTATTGTGTTTTCACTGAATGATGACTGGTTTCCTACCCTGGAGGTATATTTTCAGATCATATCTGCATATAGAATGAAACCACATAAGTAAAAGTGCTAATAGTCAACATAAACTATTGAACAAAGTATACTATAAGGTGATGTACTCACAAAACTAATGCCTCATGTGCCATGACTTCCAAGGTGCAAGTGTGCATAAAAACATATAAAACCTTGGATGAAACGGCAGATGGGCATCTGATTTGAACCACACCTGCTCAGTAATATGTCTCTGAAACACTGTCAAAGATGAGTTCAGACAGCACATGACAATCGATGTATGATAGGATAAAACCTATGAGCACAAACATTGCAGAATGAATGTAATGTAAATTAAAACACAGCTCACAGTGTCAGTAGAGCATAAAAGAGGAGAAACCTACCATCATCAAAATCCATGGGGAAAACAACGAATTAAAAGACACACAATCCTTGGGAGTCATCAAAATACTAAAACATATTGACAGGCATAAAAAAGAACTACACGTTAAGCACTAGCCACACAGTGCATACTGTGAAACCAAGGGTGCGCCATGCCATCAAAGGCAGAAGATCGCAACATCTTGTTTGGTTCTCCATCACATTATGTACAAGTTTTTTTAGCTGTGGTTGCCCAACCAATAAAGTTATTTGTAGTACAAAATGTTTCATTTTGTCTGCTTTGCACTTAGTAATATATCTCATTGTAATGATGAGAAGACAAATTTGCCAACATATTTTCAATCAGTACCATCCTAATGGATAATTTTCTGGAACAATGCAGCTAGCGTCAACAAAAAAGTATTACTTGTACAGAAGTGTTCACCAAGAATATTATGAAATCCTGATAACTCAGTGTATTGGGAAAACTTCTTCAAGGAACTTGAGGTCTTATGCTCACATGATAGACTGATGAACAGAACTACTATGACGACTTGCTTAATAGCAATTTGGTCCACCTTCAGAATGCAGTACAGCCACAATTCTTCATGGCATGGATTTGACAAATGTGTGGTATGTTTCTGGTGGTATTTGTCACCTAATGTCTATGCACAGGTCACAAAATTCCCATAAACTATGCGCCCATGGTTTGTGGGTGCAGAATTGATGCCTGATAGCATATTGGATGTGTGCCACTGGGTTCATATCAGACAAATCTTATGGTCAATACATCAATATGAGTTCAATAGTATGCCCCTGAAACATTTCAGGGCAGGATTTGAGGAAGTCGTATCCCTGCTGGAGAGCCACATTCAGAGTCTGATCCAGTCCCGGAAAGTATCCTGTCACAAGTGGGGCACTTTTGTGGTTCTTATGTGGGAGGTTCTGGGTTTGAGGGGATGAGAAAGTGGCTCTGGTTATTTGCTTCTGTACCAGGTCGGGAGGGTAGTTGCGGGATGCGAAAGCTGTTGTCAGGTTGTTGGTGTAATGGTTCAGGGATTCCGGACTGGAGCAGATTCGTTTGCCACGAAGACCTAGGCTGTAGGGAAGGGACCGTTTGATGTGGAATGGGTGGCAGCTGTCATAATGGAGGTACTGTTGCTTGTTGGTGGGTTTGATGTGGACGGACGTGTGAAGCTGGCCATTGGACAGATGGAGGTCAACGTCAAGGAAAGTGGCGTGGGATTTGGAGTAGGACCAGGTGAATCTGATTGAACCAAAGGAGTTGAGGTTGGAGAGGAAATTCTGGAGTTGTTCTTCACTGTGAATCCAGATCATGAAGATGTCATCAATAAATCTGTACCAAACTTTGGGTTGGCAGGCCTGGGTAACCAAGAAGGCTTCCTCTAAGCGACCCATGAATAGGTTGGCGTACGAGGGGGCCATCCTGGTACCCATAGCTGTTCCCTTTAATTGTTGGTATGTCTGGCCTTCAAAAGTGAAGAAGTTGTGGGTCAGGATGAAGCTGGCTAAGGTAATGAGGAAAGAGGTTTTAGGTAGGGTGGCAGGTGATTGGCGTGAAAGGAAGTGCTCCATCGCAGCGAGGCCCCGGACGTGCGGAATATTTGTGTATGGGAAGTGGCATCAATGGTTACAAGGATGGTTTCCGGGGGTAACAGATTGGGTAAGGATTCCAGGCGTTCGAGAAAGTGGTTGGTGTCTTTGATGAAGGATGGGAGACTGCATGTAATGGGTTGAAGGTGTTGATCTACGTAGGCAGAGATACGTTCTGTGGGGGCTTGGTAACCAGCTACAATGTGGCGGCCGGGATGATTGGGTTTGTGAATTTTAGGAAGAAAGTAGGGGTGCAGGGTGTCGGTGGGGTCAGGAGGTTGATGGAGTCAGGTGAAAGGTTTTGCAGGGGGCCTAAGGTTCTGAGGATTCCTTGAAGCTCCGCCTGGACATCAGGAATGGGATTACCTTGGCAAACTTTGTATGTGGTGTTGTTTGAAAGCTGACACAGTCCCTCAGCCACATACTCCCGACGATCACGTACCACGGTCATGGAATCCTTGTCCGCTGGAAGAATGACGATGGATCAGTCAGCCTTCAGATCACGGATAGCCTGGGCTTCAGTAGTGGTGATGCTGGGAGTAGGATTAAGGTTTTTTAAGAAGGATTGAGAGGCAAGGCTGGAAGTCAGAAATTCCTGGAAGGTTGGGAGAGGGTGATTTTGAGGAAGAGGAGGTGGGTCCCGCTGTGACGGAGGACGGAACTGTTCCAGGCAGGGTTCAATTTGGATAGTGTCTTGGGGAGTTGGATCATTAGGAGTAGGATTAGGATCATTTTTCTTCATGGCAAAGTGATATTTCCAGCAGAGAGTACGAGTGTAGGACAGTAAATCTTTGATGAGGGCTGTTTGGTTGAATCTGGGGGTGGGGCTGAAGGTGAGGCCTTTGGATTGGGCAACGTCCAGGGCCTCGCTGCGATGGAGCACTTCCTTTCATGCCGATCACCTGCCATCCTACCTAAAACCTCTTTCCTCATTACCTTAGCCAGCTTCATCCTGACCCACAACTTCTTCACTTTTGAAGGCCAGACATACCAACAACTAAAGGGAACAGCAACGGGTACCAAGATGGCCCCCTCGTACGCCAACCTATTCATGGGTCGCTTAGAGGAAGCCTTCTTGGTTACCCAGGCCTGTCCCATCTCCGGAGTTCTGACAGGTTGGTGTTAGTGGGAAGTATCCAGATAACCCAGACGGTGTAACACTGTGCCAAGATGTGCTGGCTGTGCACCAAGGCATGTTTAGCCACAGGGTGGTCCTCATTACCAACAAACACTGTCTGCCTGTGTCCATTCATGCAAATGGACAGTTTGTTACTGGTCATTCCCACATAGAAAGCTTCACAGTGTAGGCAGGTCAGTTGGTAAATCGTGTGGGTGCTTTCACACGTGGCTCTGCCTTTGATTGTGTACACCTTCCGGGTTACAGGACTGGAGTAGGTGGTGGTGGGAGGGTGCATGGGACAGGTTTTACACCGGGGGCGGTTACAAAGGTAGAAGCCAGAGGGTAGGGAAGGTGGTTAGGGGATTTCATAGGGATGAACCAAGAGGTTACGAAGGTTAGGTGGACGGCAGAAAGACACTCTTGGTGGAGTGGGGAGGATTTCATGAAGGATGGATCTCATTTCAGGGCCCTGCCCTGTTCCATGCACCCGCCCACCGCCACCTACCTATCAACATGCCAACGCTTTCGTTTGGTAAGTTACATCATCTTTGTTTTTAGATATATTTTTCCCACATGGAATGTTTCCCTCTATATACACACACTCATGTATATTTACATTCCATTGACCCAGCCAGCAATTAAATTGCTAAAATACATACTGTGTCAAGTCTTCACAAAATAGAATATGAGATACATTGACTTGGCTGTATGAATTACATCTTATGAAGCACACTAAATAAGACATGTATTTCAACTGAATGTAGAAGTTTTTACTTATGTTGCACAAGTTTTAAGAATAGAAATAATCAGTTGTCATCTGCATAAATGTTTATTAAATTAACTTCTTAAGAAGTTCATTTAATAAAAAAAATAACTTCTTAAGAAGTTCATTTAATAAACAAATCCATGCAGCTGACAGCTGATTATTTCTATTCTTAAAATGTGCTTCGCAGCTGTTTATTGACAATAATGGATAAAATTTTATGTTGCACAAGATCATTCAGTGAGATTAATGGTACAATGTCTATTTATCTATTCATTCAGGGATCTTCCACAATGATATAGAATTTGTCATCATAATAAAATGAAAGTAAGTAGTATAAATATACATACACATGAAACATATAAGGATATTTATTTCAGGACAGGACAGATGCTCACCCATGGCCTTGCTGAAAGGATTATTCTGACATCTGCCTGAAATTATATGGGAAAACTTAAATCAGGATGGCCAGACAGAGCAAACTACTTCCTTCCAAAAGCGCATTGCCTTGTTTGGTAGTTCTGTATTAAACAATGTTCTTTTAATTATACACAAATTGCACAAGACAACTTGTAGTATATAAAATAGTTTTGCACTGGGTTAATATTATTTTTCATGTCATGTTCATAATCTCTGTTGTCATTATTGTGTATAGTATTTGTCTTCTTGAGTGAAAAGTTCTTAGCAATGGATTACACAAGGAGGTAGATTGTGGATTGTGATGTCAATGCATTTCTAATTTCCAGAAGAGTTCGTACAATTTATCTAGCATGGATACCAAGAATGTTCTCTTTTGAGTAATGTCTTTTCCTGTACCTGAACTTGTTTACAACAGATAGGACAACTCGAGGCAGAAATGAATGATAGTACCGTAAGCTATTATATGCTGCTCAACTGAGTATTTTGGAGAGATCATGAATATAACAGAACCGGATCACTTGCACTCCCATCACTTACTATGAATACTTTTACTCTCACAACATATACACAATGCATGTAGCATAGAGTGTGTATTACAAAGAACTGATCTGGCAAAGATACAGTTGTTCTTGCTGCGGTAGGGTGGCAACATTATTTGGGGGAGGGGGGGGGGGGGCATGGGGGTAGAGTCAGTGGTTCTGTGAACAAGTCACGTTCTACAGCAACTAAGGACAAGCAAATTACAGAAAATGAATCTGCATACTGTATTGGTGACACACTGTCGCTATGCTGCTCAACACTATTTGTTCTAACACTTGGCATATGCAACCAGGTAAATTAGAAGGATAGTGCTCCTCTGGAACAAGCTGCTGGAACCTCAGTTATTGAAAATAGTTGCTCCTTATCCTCTACAGGTAGATTAATACTTGCTTCATTGCATTTCTATTCCTCAAAGAAAACATGATTACAGTGGACTGCTGTGTGAGATTTAGCTGTGCAATCAACACTGATATTTTCAATGTAACTATTATAGATTTTCAATCATTGAATCTAGATAATTAATGGAAGTGGCTAATTATGCATGTTTTATTTTCTTTTCAGCTGCTGTTGGGTCAAAATTGTTTTGCTTTATAATACATGGGAGCTTGTGTAATGTGTTTGTATCAGATAAATAACTCCACATTGAACTGTAGACAAGGAGGCAAAGTCAACATCGAAATTATTTTTGTTTCTTTTATTGCACAGGTCAAAATTCAGCCATAACTGATCTTTTTTATCAGCAACAAAAACCATTAAGAAGAGATTAAACTGAGAAGTGTAAAAATTTCGAGATTCTTACAGATGCCTCTGCAAGATATTAAGTTATCCACTTTATACAATATCCTTACTGCTCACTTCAACCACGTAAATACATTATTTACTTTAAATGGTATATACACTCAACAGTATTTTTTATTTTTTGTTTAAGTGAAATTATTTTCTTTTATCTATAAGAGCAGATATAATAGTCTGCCTATGAAATGTGTTATTTGTAATGACACGTAAGAAATACAGGACTTACAGACTATAACGGTACAGTGTCCCCCAAGAATCATATTAAATGTCTGATAGCACCTTTTTTTTTATATGCATCCAGATAATTATCGGATCAGTCAGTGCTTCCTAGGGACTTGTATGTGTGTCTTTATGTATATATCATTCCGTCCAATTTGCTAAAACACTTGATATTCATTGTGAAAGCATATAGAATGTTCTGGAAGCACGTATTTTATCATGATTGTCTGCGGATCGTTGTCATTAACAAAATTATGTACAGATGCTGAGTTACATGTTTAATCAAGAAATTGAAGTGTTAAATATCTGGCAGCAAATATTAAGAGGCTGTGGAAATGTTGGCATAAGTGATTGGTACCTCTAATTACCTTAATTGCAGCTGATTAGGGGGTTGATACAGAGAACATCATTATATTGAGAAACGGCTGAAAAGTTATTATCAAGCGATGTATTTTCATTTGTTATCTATTGTTAAGTCCTCCTCTGTACTTAATATCCTTTGTAATTACATTTATAATTAACTCTACAATTTTTATACCACACAACATTCTGATTTCAGAATTGAAGGCCTTATTTTGTAAATTTTATGGATAAAGCATGAGATTTGTACTGACATTGAATGTTAGTAACCAAATCCAAACTGTAATTAATTATGTAACTAAAATAATACAATAGACATTATGGTAATTAAAGTTCAGATTAACTTTTTATATTTAGACCTACAGATAATACTAAAAAAATTTACATAATACAATATCATATTTTATACCTTATTTGACTGTAATAGGAGTTTCTTTACATTTTGTAAATTTTAATTGTAAAATCAAAATTGTACAAAATTAATAATGGGTTATTTTGAAATTTATTTTTAAAATTCTATATAAAGCGATGCAGCGAGCCTGCAAGTTAGTTGTTGAGGTATTGTTTTGTCAGTCAGTCAAAGAGAGCTGTGAAGTATGTCAGTCAGTTTTTGCTAACGTGACGGGGATGTGGTTCAGTTGTTAACAAATTTTGTGAAGATGGAAACTGATGTATTCTTTCATAAGGCAATAGAGAGTGAAGTTAAATGTAACAATCCAAGAGGAACATTATATTTGGTGGAGTTGAGCAGGGATTTGATGACTGAAATTGGAAACTGTGTTTATTGAGTGCTTGTTTCAGGCTACACAAAAAAAAAAAAAAACAATGCAAGAGATACGCAACAACAACTTTTGCCCAGAGAATTATTTGTGGTGACAGTCTATGATAAGAATGAAGGGGGAAAAAAAAGTCATCACCTGCTGTGCGGAATCGCAAATCATGTGTTGAATATCATTACCTGATGATAATGGACCTAATTCTTGGACTGCGCTGCTGGACTTCAGATGAGTAACCGTGCTTTTAATTTTCTAATTTTAAATAGTGTTGTGTGATTTTTGTATGATCAACAACAAGACTACAAAAATGAATGAAGAGAAGCATGTAGGCGGTGAATCTGTAGAAAACATTTCGGACCTAGGATCCAAGTATCAGTGAACTGTCATCCAACAGTAACACAAGTGTAGATCAAAATTTTGGTGGAGGTGGTTCCAGTGAAAATGTCACCACGAGTACTCCAATTGCAGAGGGAAGAGTAGGCAAAGATGATTTATTAGTGTTATTAATGCAGCATATGAAAGAAGTGAAGGTACAAATGGGACAGATTAGGCAGGATACTAGTAAGATAAGGGAAATCCAGGATGGTTTGGCAGCACTCAAAAATACTGTTGAGACAGGGCAGGGTGAACTCAGTTCTCGTGTAGGAGCAGTAGAAGGGAAGTTAGAGATACTAGAAACTAATTTCACACAAGAATTGTCCAAAAATGAGAAAAGATTCAAAAAACTAGCTAAACATGTAGAAGTAGAAAATTCTAAACTTAAAGTAGAGGTAGCTCAGACTAGAAGAATCTTAGAAGAAAAAGTAGTCACTTACAAAAGGAACTATGAGTTAAAACTTAGAGACATTTCTAATCAAATAAGTGCTGTAGAACTGAAGTGTGATGAAAAAATAGATTTGTGTAAAAATAATGTTGTAGATTTAAGTAAGAAAATTGTAGAATTGCAAGAGGGTGTAGCCCAAAGAAATTTTGTTAGCAATATTAATTGTGTATAGGGTGGCATACCTTTAAAATGCTTTACAGGAGATGGGAAATAGCATCCTGTTGATTTTTTATAGCATTGTCAAGATAATTTTAGTAATTACATGTCAGACAATTTTAAAATTAAATTTGTTAAGTGAGTTATGGACAAGGAGGCAATCTCATGGGCCAATCAGAATATATACGGAAATACAGAAGCATCCGATTCCACCCGTCTGCTTTGACCCACGACGTCACCAATATGGCGGAAACAATAATTCACTATGACTCCAATATGGCACATATGACGTCATTACATAAACATGACAACAAAGACGAAAATAGATCGAAAAACCAACACACACATCTTCCTCCAAAAATGTAATCAAACTAATGGGTCAAGCGTGGGAAATTGGGGTTTTTTGGGTGGGGACAAACTAAATAAAAAAAACACACATAAACACACACCGCCATACCAAATGACACAAAATGAGCAAATGAATCGACAACACAAAATTCCCAAATTCCAATTCCACTACACACACACACACACACACACACACACACACACACACAAAGACGCCATATCCTCTGGAATCGAACACTTCCCTTGACCTATACAGCTCAGCAGCAGCTCACAATACCAAAATCCCCATACGCATTGGAATCAGACACTTCCCTTCACCTATATAGCTGCTCACGATACCAAAACACCCATACCTACAACCGCGCATTGCAAACGGACACTTCCCTTCACCTATACAGGTCAACAGCAGCTCATGATACCAAAACACCAATACGTATGACCGCGCATTGGAATCAGACACTTCGCTTCACCTGTATAGGTCAACAGCAACTCACTATACCAAAACACCTATATCACCAACCAAACAACACAGAAGTACCACACCAACCATCATAACACACAAAAATTACACCAAAAAGAACAACTACTTATAACAAAAAAGTTCCAGCCACACACACACACACACACACACACACACACACACACACACACACACACAACCAAAAGAAACTTCCAACCCTCCCACAAACCCCCCAACCTTGATCTTCCCCCCCCCCCCAAAACCAAAGACCCATCAACAAATAAAAACCAAAAAATAAACAAATCTCAATCGTAAACTACAGCTCAACAATAACTGCAACAAAATAGATCCTCCACAATCATAAAACAACCACCACCCCACACCCACCTACCTCCACATACATTACCAACAACTACACCCCCCCCCCCCCCCCCGCCGTGCCCCCCTGAGCCACAGCCACCCACCCTGTCAACAGCACCTCCTTAACCAACCCCCTTCGGTCTATACATTTTACATTTTACTAATTGCCCTTTAAAAAACCAGAAAAATGCAGTAGCCCTCAGGGACGCTCTTCTGCCAACAATACTCATCTAAATGAGACTGAAGATTAGAAGAGCACCTCTCCCCCCTCCCAATAACTGACTTAATAGCAGAATATTCTTCAGCCATTTCTATTTCGTTACCTGAAGTTTCCTCACGTGGTTGCTTATGTTCTGCTGAATCAGGCCGAAGATCTTCTTCAGCTTTCCGTTTTATTCCAAAATGTTTATCTGTTTCTTCAATAGGTGGAGTGTTTAATTCGCTTCTATCAGACGCTTCTTGAATAACGTCTCGTGGCTCTTGTGGTTCGTCGTCTAAATTAGAAAACAAATCAACAATTGCGCCAAGCACCTCATCTGTATCAGTAGCAGCACGTGTCGCAGATGTAGCTGCTCTTGAAGCATTAATTCTTCTTATTGCAGCCCACGGTAAAGAACGAGTTGCACCTGTCTTTTTTGTCCTTCCATGTTTTCGACTTAGGCATTATGTTTCCATTGTCACTGCAATACAACTGAACATCTGCCGTCTACTGCATTCCTTTTATACCTATATCTGTTTGTATAGCCTTGACTGATCACTTGCCAACAGCAACCCATGACCCCCGCCCCTGCGGTTTCTGACGTCAGCAAGTGTTCGAAGAACGCACAAAGCGCACTTGCTGACGTCAGAAACTGCAGGGGGAGGGGGGGGGGGGGGTCGTGGGTTGCCTCTATCATATCTGTGCATGCCCCAGTCTCATAATTTTTGAATTCCAAACCATGGTAAACCCACTAAATGATGATACCCCCTCTCACCCAACCCCCTATAAGATGAAAAAGCATTGGAAACTATTGTGCTGCTGTCTCCAATAAACTCCTCAATTAATCCCACCAATTCCCTTTTCGTCTGCCTCTCCAAAATCCTAAAAACACACTCTGAAAAACCACCCCGAGATACAACAGCCCCCACACCCATAAAGCAGCCAGAGACTTACCCATCCCATACTACTTCTTCCCAAACTGCGACTCGTCAACCTCCACCACCAACCCAGGCCCACCCAACTTACCCCTGTACTTAATATACTCAGAACACACTTCCCTACAAAAAGAAAACCAGTCAAGAACCGTCCTTTCACTCACACCCGTCTCATGCACACAAAAACTGTGAGAGGATCTATAACAAAAATAATGAGTCATCAAAACAATCTCTCACATGTCCAACCTAGACCTCTCAAACCACGTACCACGCCTTATGGAGCACAATAGGTTGTCCCTATGGCATGGCCACATGTAGCCGTGCCTGATCCGAGATGCCGGAACTTCTGCCAACCGCATTTCCTGCCGACACATGCCGCATGTAACCACTTCTGCCAGCAGCCCATACAGTTGCAAAAATTTTATAAGAGACAACGCATTGTCCCCCATTTCTGCATGCAAACGAGTGCTGTTAAATTTATCTATTATATCCATACCTAACAAAAGCAGCCACAAATTAAATTAAACAAATTAACACATTATGTACAGCAAACAGCACTACAATAACTTAGACACAACAAAAACTAAAGTGTTAACTCAGCACAGTCAAAACCAATACCTTGCAGAACAAGCAGCAACACCACACTGAACCATTAGAGGGCACCACCGACCTTAACAAAATGACATCTGTAAACACAACATGCTCATAAACTAAACTCCGTGCCGTCATGACGTCACACACCACAACACCCTTACGTCACAGGTCAAAGCCAACGGGTGGAATCGGATGCCTCTGTTAACCTGAATGTAAATTCTACCTTGTCATATGATGAATTTGAAAGGAAGTTCTTAAATAAGTTTCGGTCAGAATCTGAATAAGCTAGGATTAAAAGTGAGTTTTTGAATGGTCGAATGTATAGGGAAGGTGATGGTAGCTTGAAGTGTTTTTGTGAAAGCCAATTGAGGAAATTAGTGCGCTTAGACAAACCTTTGGACAAACTAATACAAATAGATGCCTTAAAAAGGAGACTACCAAAAAGAGTACAGTGGGAGTTGATTTATGGACCAAATGACTCTGAAGATCAGTTTCTTGAGATATGTAGATAAGTTGGATAGAGCCTTTGAGAGAAATGAGAGGTTAAATAATGGCAGATTTGGCAATCAACCATTTGGGGGGGGGGGGGGGGGGTGGAATCAGAGCAGGAATCAAGGCAGGAATGATCATGAAAATCAGAATAATAATAGTGGTTACAATAGAAATGATAACAGATGGCTCAACCATAGCAATGGGAATGGGAACAGAGGACATGACAACAGGGAGAGACCTTGGGAATAGTACTAGACAATTAGATAATCACTAATCAAGATGAGACAATTTAAACTGATGGATGCCTCATTGGGAGCCTGTCAGTTTGGTGCGAGAAATAAGTACTGATATCAGGCTAAACAACACCGGCCTAGAGACATTGAAAATAATTACACAAGACAGAGTAATTGAAGATGTTGGAGTGGAAATGACACAACCAATGTAAGAAGAGCACATCAGATTGGCAAATTACAGTTTAAGAGTAAATTCTGGAAAAGTATGAATGAAAATGTGAAAGATAGATTATTAGCATCTGTAAGAATGTTGAAGAAGTTCCGTTAGAGGAGGAAATTATTTCATGTCTACATAAACATGGCTAAGAAGTTTCCGAAGAAAATGTTGGTTCTGATGATAATCTTGACGAGTTTTGATTAAGTAAATTAATGGAGGAAGAATCTATCCCTGTCAGACAATTAAGTGATGATACCTGTACTAGTGTACTTGTCAACAATTCTGATTATCATTGTAAAAATGTTGTAGAAGTGTCTACCATTTGAGATGATAGCATGTGTGGTAATACTGATAGTGAAAGTGTCAGTAGTAATTATGAATGGAAGGAAGAATTAGACCACATATATGGAGGTTAAAGAAGATTTAATTAATGGTGAAGAAGATGATGTCAGTAGTATTTGTGAAGGATATGAGAATCAGACTGTGACAATGGAAACATGTGGGCAACCATTATGATTTAGATGTGATGCTAGAAACGTTATGGGATACTTACAATGGTTATAGTGACAGTGACAGAGTAAAAAGCGTCATCAAGATTATTTGTGAAGAATTGCATTCCAACTCGGCAGAACCAATCAGCAAACTTTCAGTGAGATCTGTTCTGGGAAAAGTAGACAGCGTGTAAGAGGGACACGACATCAAGCAATCATCTGATGTAGCTCTAAGTAAAATTCAGACAAGTAAGAGAAATTGTGCAGACAAAAATGACATAAATAACTTGGACTTTAGAGAGATTGAGGATGATTTATTGCATGAAGATGAAGAATGCAGTGACCACCAAACTGAAGGAAGCTGTCAGTCTGGATAAAGAACAGACAGATCAATTAGGTAGTTCGTTATGGGAGCACAAAGATGTGTTTAGTGAGAAACCCGGGAATGTGAAAAACTATGAATGTAGACTTAATCTAAAACATCACGAACCATTTTTTATGAAACCATATGGAGTAAGTATCAAACACCAAGAAAAATGTAAATGCCCTCCGGAGGACACATCTTTGTGTCAAGTGTGTGGCGGCCACTAGGTCTCCAAGCTATGTAGCATTCTATTTTCTTCTTATCATTTTCGGATGCTAGATCTTTTACTCATCTATAAACCTGTAATGAAGTTATCTTTTGCCTTAAATACTATCCATTCTCTGTAGTATAAGTTTTCTGTATGTAAAATGACTACTGAGTGACATTATTTGAGGAATAATTTGAAAATATAAACTGTGTAATAAATTTGCCTTTCCTGCAGTAGTAATTGACCAGTTGTTGTAGTTATACCCTGTACAGCATGTATTTGATTTTGGGGGTGGTTCTTTGAGAATTACAAGCATCATCATGATTTTATGAATTTGCTAATGAGATATACAAATGGACAATGTTAAAGATGTACACATGTTACTAAATGGACAAGTTGCACTGTGATAAGACATTTTGTGAAAAGTTTGTTATTACAAGATGGTGTGATGCTGAACAGTCTGTGAGTTCATGTTTGATACGATAAAGAGTTAAATGAGATCTCAGAGGTTAAATATACTGTATAGTGGAATATACTGAAATATTAATCAAAAAGAAATGATGTGTACATAATCCATTTTGTTCACTGACTTTAATCTGTATATTGCTGAATCTTTACAATTTAGAGATGCTTGTTTTTGTGTGACTTTGTTTATAAATATGCTAATAGTATAGGATATTATGTGAATGATTTTGACATATTTACACCTGATGTGACCTTAATTGCAACCTGCACGAGTACCTTGAGTAATCAGTTCAACCCTGTTCCTACCTAGAGAACCATATCCAAGAGCCTTAGCTGACCTGGAAGAAAAAAATTAAAAACTGTGAAACTAATACTGGACTGTGCTATTGCAGCATAGAGACTGCCAGAAAAAAAGGAGTTTCAGACACAAGATGGACAGCGCAAAAGGACTGATTATTGAGAGCTGCCAATTCCTTAAGATGAACCAGTGACCGGAGTGACAGCTAAGAAAAGAAAACGTTTTTGATTGGGTGTACGTATTTAGCAGTCATTCATACAAGTAATACCTGTAAGAGTGGCTGGGAAAGGGGGGGGGGGGGGGGGGGGAATGTAACGGTACAGCCTCCCCCAAGAATCATATGAAATGTCTGATGCTACCTTTATATATATATATATATATATATATATATATATATATATATGGCACTTCTAATTACCTTAATTGCAGGTGATTAGTGGGTTGACACAGAGAACATCATTATACTGTACTTAATACCCTTTGTAATTACATTTATAATTAACTCTCCAATTGTTTACACCACACTACTTTCCGATTTTCAGAATTTAAGGCCTTATTTGTAAATTTTACGGATAAAGCACAAGATTTGTACTGTCATTGAATGTTAGTAACCAAATCCAAACTGTAATTAATTATGTAACTAAAATAACACAATAGACATTTTGTAATTAAAGTTCAGATTGATTTTTTACATTTAAAACTACAGATAATACTAAAAAATTTATGTAATACAATATTGTATTTTATACCTCATTAGTCCGTAACGTGAGTTTCTTTACATTTTGTAAATTTTAATTGTAACATCAAAATTGTACAAAATTATTTTGAAATTTATTTTTAAAATTCTATATAAAATGATGCTGTGGGGTCAAGTTAGTTTTTGAGTTGTTGTTTTGTTAGTCAGCCAAAGAGATCTTGGAAGTATGTCAGTCAGTTTTTTGTTAATATGACGAGTATGCAGTTCAGTTGTCAATAAATTTTGTGAAGTTGGAAGCTGATATATTCCTGCATCAAATGAACTCCAGTCAATAGAAAATTACGTTAAATGTAACAATCTGAGAGGAACATCATAAGATGTAAAACACAAAATCTTAGAACTGGAAAGTTATAGTTTTGGAGGAATGCGTGGAAAGACTGGATTGTCTCTGTAAATTAAAGCTTGTCTTTTGTCTGACATTCTTCATACCTCACTTCCTTCTTTACCTTTCCTTCTCCTGGCCTTGTACTGTCAAGACATAAATGTTAATGTAAGTGAGTTTTAACAATAATAACAACAAAACTGATTTCACATCCTGTATAATATTTTTTTAATTTCATACTGATAATACCTTCTTATGTTATTAACAGGTATTTTAGTGAAAAGGCAGGTGAGTCTTACATTGGATGAACGGAAATAACCAGCTTGGTTGAAGTTTGCTTGGGTGCCGTTCTTGCCATCTGACTGAGATAGCCATGGACTGTAGTACTTATTCAGAACCCAGTTGTTATTGACTTTGCAAAGTCCAGTTTGCCAATGCAAACAATACTGATGCGCATGAGATATTCAAAAGTTTCAATGGTCATGAAAATATGAGACCAAGCCAGTTATTTCACTATCACTTGATATTTTGTGCAAGCTCATAATTTTCAGTTACTCATCAATTTAATCTCAGGCTTTGGAGAGCTAAACTAATGACTACTTATAGTACCATTAAAACAGGTAATTAATATGCTGTATATGTAATTTTACACGTGTTTCATGATTGCCTGTTTCTCTTTTCTTGTATGCCAACAATATATACGTGCAATGTTAATCTGCTCTGTGAATTCGTAATGGTGAAAGTGTTGTGACTCGCCGATGATTCAAAGCGCCGCCGCGCAATTACGCGCGTCCTCTACGTGCGGCGCTGTCTGCCAGCCATGCAGCAGCTGCGCCACCTAAGCGGCCAACCGAGCAGCGGCCGCTAGACTGGGACTCAGTGCTCATTCGAATGTTAACGTGTGCACATGTCTTGCTTGTCAACTTACTCTGTGACTTATATGTGTTGTGTCGTTCTGAATATATGTGTTCAACTTGACGTTATAACAGAAAGATCCCTGTAATTTCCCAGAATGATTGCCTATCAAATGCACAGGCCCCTAATTATATTTACTGAATGTGCAGCTCTATTATTAATTAACACTGATCCATTTACCTTCTCTCATGATCTAAGTAAAAAACATTGATCCACTTATTCAGTGTGACTGTGCAGACTGATTGTGTAGTAACAGAGAGCTGCACACTGATCAATCTACATAAGCATACTGACTAAGTGGATCAATGTTTTTCAGTTAAATCAAGGGAGAAGATAGGTTGATCACTCTTTATGAATAATAGAGTCACACATCTCATGTACAACTGGCAATAATTCTTGGAAATTACCAAAATCCATTTTTAAATGAGAACAAAATTTATTTAAAACCAATGATATCAAGGAAAAAAGGCATTAAATAGGAGAAATTACAGATGATTAATTTTTGTGAAGACATCACTTTTAGTGGCTGTAGCATGAGATAAGACAATACACCATTCATTCAACAGTACACACTAGTGCTGGCTTTCATAGGAGTAAAATGTCTTGTTTAAGGCTTGCATATTGAAAGAATTAATTACTTGAAAATTTTGTAATTATTATCTGATTGTTCGACATATTGTAAAGAAGGCCAAAAGATGTTCATAATTAGGTGTATGCAGCTTACAGCAGTGATCTGCAATTGTCTTTCAAAGACATATTATGTAGTGTTGAGCTGCATACAAAGGCCTGCGTATTATAGGTAGCTATTAATATCACCATTGTTTGCCTTATATTGTAACCTGTATGTGTCCTAAGATCCGATGATGGCGGCTTTAGTTTTGTCGAAACCGGTAATCATGGAATAAAAAGAATTCCTGCGATCTAGGCTACCAGTTTATTGTTTCACAAGCATACAAATACTATGCCTCACCTTAGTGATTAGCAAGGTCTTTGGCTTCACCCTCTCCCAACACATCCATCAATACCTGAACCAACACTAACTCCTTTCCATTAACCAGTGTGTCTTCCAGCCCTCCTTCTCTTCTGATTACCAGCTCCTGCACTTCACCCATCTCCTATTCCACCAGCTCAACACCTGTAAATCTGCTATTTTTGTCTCCCTCGACCTACAGAAAGCCTTCAGCCATGTATGGCATTCCAGTCTCCTTTTTAAACTGTAAACTTACACATTTCCAATTAATTATGTCTGTCCTATTGCATCCTTCTTGTCTAACTGCTCTTCTGTTGTCACCCTCAACAACACCAATGTCCACACAACTTCCATCCCACTGCAGATGTGTCCGAAGGCTGTGTACTGTCTTCTCTCCTCTATCTCCTTTACACAGCTGATATGCCCAAACCATCTCCACCAGTACGTCCTTCAGTATGTTGATGACATCATTTTCTTTGCTCTCTATCCTACATTCCATAAATCCTAACGTCCCCTCCAAATTCACCTCAATCAGTTTACCTCCTGATGTAAACAATGGGTCCTCCAGGCCAACCCTTCCAAAACCCATGCAATAATTACAAAAACACCACCCACACCTTCCAGCTCCATGACTTCTACCTTATCATTTCTGACTGCTCTATCCAGCTAGCTAATACACTAACATATCTTGGACTAACAATCAACCAGCAACTAATGTGGAAGCCTCACCTATTAACAATTCACCCGAAAGCCCACACCTACTAACTGGTTGAACTTGGGGATTGTACCCCTCCAATGTCCTCCAACCCTATAAAACCTTGATCCAAAACATCTTTTGCTATGCAAATGTTGTGTGGCTCCCCAACCCCCCAACCCCCCCCCCCCCAAAAAAAAAGTTCTGTAATTCTCTCCAGATCCTGGAACACCATACAATCCACCTCACTCTCTACATCTGTTTACTTTCACCCACAAGGATCCTTTACCAACTCATTAAATTCCCACCTCTCCTCGGTCACACTAAATACCTCTGAACAACTCACACCATCCACAAGCTTGACTCCAATAATTCTATAGTTCCCAACTACTTTCCAATCCTTGTAAGCTGCCTTACCTTTACTAACACATCTCACCAACCCTACATCTACACATCCTCCACATACTCTCACAAAGAGTCTTCAACCCTCCCTCCCCTAACAGATCATTAACTCCATCCCGACATTTACTCATGCAACCAGCTGTAAGTCCACCCCACCCATTCTACCTCATCAGGGCTACCTCTTCCTCCCCTCACCACCTTTCGATGACAGCCTCCTATTTCCCTGCCTGCCTTTCTTTACCCACTCCCCTTTACCCAACAACTATTAGCCTTAACAATACTCTACTCTACTCAGCCTCCTCTTCTGTCCCAACAGCCACTCCTACCTCATCAATACTATGCAGCAGTCCTCCATCCTTATACCACCACATTCCTACCGTCCTCATTGGCCAGTTTTCCCCCCTTCCACAACAGGCTCCCTATTCTAGAGCAGTTCCTTCCAGTATTAGCGGCAGAAAAGTGTTTCTTTTAAATATAAATTGTTATCACTATAATAGACTTATCAGCAAAAATTTCAGACCTACAGTAATCTTCACAATACATATTTAAGTCAGGTGATTTATGAGGTATACCCTCTTTGACATAAATTACAGATCCACCTTTCTCTCTGTTTGGTCTACAGTAACTATCAGCTAAAACATAACCTTCCAGATGGGGCATTAGCATGGCAGACCTTACATGGTGTTCTGTAAAGCACAATATATGTGGTTGGTTTTCATTTAACATGAGACCCAAAAGCTCCAATCTTCCTCTAAGACTCATGATATTTTGGTCATCGGTGGAATATACAGAATTTATCTTTCAATACAGATTTAAAGTTGCAGTTTATGGGTGTTAAATTAGAATCTCTTGAGAAGTTGTTTTCCTTAACACAGCTGCATTGGACAAAGGAGAGAAATAGGCTGACAGCTGAATGTCTAAAATTTAATCTTCTTAAGATTTTATTTGTTATTTTTTAAACAAGATTTAGTCCATGAAAAATACGCAAGGGATATGCACTCTACAGTAAATTTTTTACACGTGAAGTGTAGGCGATAACATTTTTATTTTGTTTGTTTCAATTTCTAATATAGCCATATGACATCATCATAAAACCACTTATGTGCTATATCCTTGTAAAAAGAGATCTACAGATGAATACAGCTACTACCACCACAGTCTAACGTGTTAGACTGTGGCTGCTACTACTACTACTACTACTACTACTACAATGTTCCATTCGGCAGTCCTACAAGATTTACTACGGATATCGATAGGAGCATCGCAGGCACTGTTTAAGAAGCACTTTCTTGTTTTGTACCGACTACCTGGGGCATGCTACAGAAATGAGATATGGCAGGCATACTTCTTTTACGAGAGCCAGGTTGGAAGCGTCCTAAAAGCAAGGTGATAAGTCCTATTGTGGGTATTCACACTCTGGGGTTTCTGAATATAGGAACTCTAAGAGTAGTACATAGAAATATTCAAGTGTTGCAGATATCGTGCCTCCAATGAGTGATGCACTACTGTATTGGGTAATGTTAGCTGCTCATTTATTTGATTTAGACATTTCAACAATAACTTAATAATTACGCTTTCACTTATTTTCTCTTTGTGATTTTCAATTTTTTTTTTCATTCTTCTGCGTCTACCGTATTGTCATGGTTGTACTGTGGTTGGAATTATGTTAAGTAATATATAAGTATTGCTTACATAAAAACCTGATAATCTAGCATTAACAATAACACACATCTCACAACCAGTTGCACTTAACCAAGTATCAATCCGCGATTTTTTTTATCGTTAGCTATACAGAATAGTTATCCGACACACACACAGGGCACAAATTCAAGTTTCAGTATGAGTTTTAAAAAAATAAAAAATAAAATGGAACACTGCGACAACACTATATCCAAGGTTTTAATGAAATCCACTACACAAAATCAAATCACGCCTACATACAAAAAACATATAATTTCATGGCGAATCTTGGTTTTGCGGGGGGCAGAGGGTATGAATAATCATTTCGTATATCACTACTGCACAGTGTTTACGCTACCACACACTTTATATTCACAGATTCTATGAATTCCGCATTACAGCTTTAACAAACACGAAATATTAAATGTGGAGGTAAATCATGGCTTTGTGAGGATAAAAAGAGGCAACATACAAAGCTTTTAGTTTGCCAAACTGGAATGAGTTATGGCTTTTGGCATTATTGGCGAATATTTTTTTGTATCTGCACTCTTTTGTTATTTTATTTCCTTAGCTTCTAACATTTATACTTTATAGTCCTCACAATTCAAATGTATTGGAAGGCGTACACAACTCCGTTTATGTCTTCATTAGCTATAATCTGGATATGGCGTCACAGGTCCTCCTGGTTGTATGTCCGAGGATGCGGATCGTGCAAAGCGGCGCCAGTGATCAAGTTTTAAGAGCTCTGTAAGAAGTCAACTCCAGGGTGCGATTTGTGCTTTTACCAGTGGGGGAGATGTCTTAGGGGGTTAGTAGAATTATATGTTACTAGCTTGGACCGTGGCGTTACACATGGTTAAACAGCTATTTATAAACAGATGTTAATGCCGAAACTCACTATTGACGCGTATGCACTATCAGAAAAGCCATCCCTTGTTATATCTTTAAAAGTACATTATAGGTAAAGCTTATTTACAAAATCATCTACATATGGGTACAGTTATACGAGGGGAATTCAAAAAGTAGAGGCACATTTGTGAAAAGTTGTACCTATTCTGATGATAGGAAACTGAAACGTATTAATAGTAAGACTTATTAACAACTTTCAGTGTTCGGCTCCACAAATTTAAATTATGTGTAAAGTTTTATTCCAGTGTGTGGGAAATAAACATCCCAGGTTGGGATGCATAAACTAAAACCAGAGGAGGGGTTGGTCTGATGCAGAGGGGGGGAAATCCCCCCATCCCCCCCCCCCCCCCTGCAAATCGCACACTGGTCACAGCGTCTACAGTGAAATAAGAAGTGGTTTACATTACCAATTGTGTCATCTTCACACTGACAGTAGGTTGTCTCCGATACACAGATTCTATGTAAATGGACAGGGGAAGGTCCATGATTGAGACGCATTCTCACAATGGATGTTATAATTTTCCTTGAATGTTTGGACTTCGCAGACTATGGCTCTCTTTATATGAATGTCTGTATAGTTTCTACCTCTTCTTTATTGACTTTCATGCCATTCTTTCTGACACAAGAGAAGCGCTTGTTCTTTTACTGTGATGAGGTATTCTATCGCTAGTTGATCTAATTTGTCATTGTATAGAATGTGATTCTACACACATCAAAAAAAGTTTTGCATCACCCAGTCCCCTGAACCCCTGAAGATATACGTTGACTGTGGATATTGTGTCACAGACAAAGTCCCTTTGTTCAGGGATGCCACTAAACCTTCCCAAAGATGTAAACAACCATGCATGAGCAGCGCCTATTAGATAGAGGGGGTCCGACAGCCGATCAGTTCCAGTCATTCCACCAGGAAGGAGGTACATGGCTCGTGTTTTCTATATTTCAACCATGCCTAGACGGTCAGTACCGCAGTTCGATCGCATCCGCATTGTTACTTTGTGCCAGGAAGGGCTCACAACAAGGGAAGTGTCCAAGCATCTCAGAGTGAACCAAAGCGATGTTGTTCGGACATGGAGGAGATACAGAGAGACAGGAACTGTCGATGACATGCTTCGCTCAGGCCGCCCAAGGGCTACTACTGCAGTGGATAACCGCTACCTATGGATTATGGCTCGGAGGAACCCTGACCCTGTTGAATAATGCTTTTTGTGCAGCCGCACGACGTCGTGTTACGACTCAAACTGTGCACAATAGGTTGTATGATGCGCAACTTCAGTCTCGACATCCATGGCGAGGTCCATCTTTGCAACTACGACACCATACAGCGCAGTACAGATGGGCCTGACAACATGCCGAATGGACCACTCACGATTGGGGTCATGTTTTCTTCACCGATGAGTGTCGAATATGCCTTCAACCAGGCAATCGTCGGAGACGTGTTTGGAGGCAACCTGGTCAGGCTGGAACGCTTTAGACACACTGTCGAGCGAGGGCATTAAGGTGGATATTTCGTGCTGTTTTTGGGCGGCTTTATGTGGGGCCAATTGACGCCACTGGTGGTCATAGAAGGCGCCGTAACGGCCGTACGATACATGAATGCCATCCTCCTACCGATAGAGCAACCATATCGGCAGCACATTGGCGAAGCATTCGTCTTCATGGACGATAATTCGCGGCCCCATCGTACACATCTTGTGAATAACTTCCTTCAGGAAAACGACACCACTCGACTAGAGTGGCCATCATGTTCTCCAGATATTAACCCTATCGAACGTGCCTGGGATAGATTGAAAAGGGCTGTTTATGGACGACGTGACTCACCAACCACTCTGAGGGTTCCACGCTGAATCGCCGTTGAGGAGTGGGACAATCTGGACCAACAGTGTCTTGATGAACTGGTGGATCGTATGCCACGATGAACAGGCCTACATCAATGCAAGACGACGTGCTACTGGGTATTAGAGGTACCGGTGTGTAGAATAATCTTGACCACCACCTCTGAAGGTCTCGCTGTATGGTGGTACAACATTTTTCCGCCAGGTGTGATGGAGGTGAGAACTGCCCATATCCTTTGCCTTTGATGGAACAGTCGACGTATGTTACAGAGATATTGTGATAAATGTTATGGTAGTTATATAGAAACACTGGGAGAGCCTCACTTCGGTGTATTTTATTTTACAGATGTTTCCAGTGTTTGTACTGACTGTAGACATAAAACTGCTGTTTTCTCACATTTCTGTTATTTACAATTTGAGAGTGCACTCCACACTTCTTTATCAGTGAATGTTTAGTGTCTGCATTTAGCTGTAAGATATAACGATCAGACAGCATTGTTCTGCGAATACATAAATAAATGTATTACTGAAGCTTCCAGGAGAGGAGCATTAGTGGGAGAAGAACACATAGCTCCATGGCAGTTGCCAAAGCTTAACTGTTGAAACATCTTGGTATAATTTAATTCGTGAAAGGGACAAGTACCAATTTTTCTGGCGAAATCTGTAACCCACAGCTGTAATCCACGCCTTTGATAGCTCACACGCAGCCTGATCCGTCCCACTGGTCAACACATACAAACAAATATCATCTGCCAGTCTGGAGGATTTTAACTGGAGAAGGGACAATTTTCTTTAGTTCGTTAGTGTACAGTGCAAAGAGTATGGAGCTGAGGGTAGCTCCATGTGGAAGAACTGTTGTCACATGACGTGATCCAGTTAATTCGCTGCAGAATCAAGCCCATATGTGTCTTCTGGCTGGGATTCCATAAATCATTTGTGCTAGAATTCCAAAGGCTTCCAACTTCTGTAGCAACACGGCTATATGGACATTAGCATACGCCCCAACTACACTGAAGAGCCAAAAAGACTGTTACACCCGCCTAATATCATGTAGAACACCCGCGAGCATGCAGATGTGCCGCAACACAGCACGGCATTGACTTGACTAATGTCTAAAATAGTGCTGGAGAGAATTGACACCATGAATTCTCCAGGGCTGTCCATAAATCCGTAAGAATATGACGGGGTGAAGATCTCTTCTGAACAGTATGTTGCAATGGATCCCATATATGCTCAATAATGTTCATGTCTACAGAGTTTGCTGGGCAGCGGAAGTGTTTAAACTCAGAAGAGTATTCCTGGAGCCCCTCTGTATCAGTTCTGGACGTGTGGGGTGTCGAATTATCCTGCTAGAATTGCATGAGTCCGTCAGAATGCACAGTGGATATGAATGTGAAAGGTTATCAGACAGGATGCTAACGTACACGTCACCGGTCGGAGTCGTATCTAGATGTATCAGGGGTCCCATATCGCTCCAGCTGCACACGCCCCACACTATTACAAAGCCTCCATCAGCTTGAGCAGTCCCCTGCTGATATGCAGGATCCATGGATTCATGAGGTTGTCTCCATACCCGTACACGTCAATCTGCCCCACACAATTTGAAATGAGACTCGTCCGACCAGGCAACATGTTTCCAGTCATCAACAGCCCAATGTCGGTGTTGACGGTCCCAGGCGAGGTATAAAACTTTGTGTCATGCAGTCATCAAGGATACATGATTGGGCCTTCGGTTCTGAACGCCCATATCGATGATGTTTCGCTGAATGGTTCACACACTGACACTTGTTGATTGCCGAGAATTGAAAAATGCCGCAATTTGCGCAAGGATTGCACTTCTGTCACGTTGAAAGATTCTCTTCATTCATCGTTGGTCCCATTCTTGCAAAAACTTTTTCCGGCCGCAGTGATGTCGGAGATTTGATGTTTTACTGGATTCCCGATATTCATGGTACACTCATGAAATGGTCGTACGGGAACATCCCCACTTTATCGCTGTCTCGGAGATGCTTTCTCTCATCACTCATGCGCCGACTATAACACCATGTTCAAACTCACTAAAATCTTGATAACCTACCATTGTAGAAGCAGAACGGATCTAACAATAGCGCCATGCGCTTGTTGTCTTATATAGGCGTTGCCAATCGCAACGCCGTATTCTGCCTGTTTAAATATTTCTGTATTTCGATAGGCATGCCTGTCGGTGGTGTCTAACACAGGTAAACACACACAAATAAGAACTTAAAACTTCTTTATTATAACATTATATAAGACGTGAATCGGCGTGTCGCTTAGGCAATGATACGTTTTATAACTCTCAAAAACAATACAATCTTCTTTTGTCTCTTGTGATATCACAGAACATATAGCTCTGAAGGCAACCTTATCGATGTCAAAACACTCACTAACACACTAAAACACTATATGAAAGAGCAACTTGCTCCCACATCACCCCCTTCTCAGTAAGACTGTCACAATTCACTGTACAACGTCCTCTAGTCTTGCGGGAAACCGAATTACGCGACCCTACCTTGATGTTTGTAGTTTTATTCTTCAGGTTGTTTACCCTGGGGTGGTGGTGAAACTGGAGTATCTTCTGGCAATCTAACGTCTTCGTTCATCAAATATGCAGGTTTCAATTGGTCGATGGAAAAGTTTTTTACTTGGTCTTTAATTTTGAGTCGGAAAAATTTTGGTGTTCTTTCCACGACTTCGTATTGGCCTTCATATGGAGGTTCTGACGACTTTTTAACTCTGTCAACCCTTACAAATACGTGTGTTGAAGTGCTGAGGTCCTTGTATACAAATGGCGCATCCTTTACTTTGTGAGCTATTTACACAAGTTTCAGCTGGTTCATATATTGTTTTAATTGTAAAACAAATCGGGGTAAGTCTGAATCCCTTTTTGTTCCGATTTCTTGAAAAAATCATCAGATATCCTGATGGGTGAACCATAAACCATTTCTGCTATCGTAGCATTTGTGTTTTCTCTGATTGAGCAACGAAGATTAAAAATAATTACAGGTACTGTTTGAGTCCATTTTGTAGTTGAATGTGAACGGATTGCTGCTTCAAGTGTGCGATGAAATCTTTCTATTTGTCCATTTGATTGTCGATGATATGCCATAGTTTGAGTTTGATTACAACCACATATTTTTGCTAGTGCTTGAAATAGCTCAGAATTAAATTGTCTTCCACGGTCAGTTACTATCTGATAAGGTGTGCCAAATCTAGTAATCCAACAACTGAAGAAAGCTTGAGCTACAGCTTCTGCTTGTGTATCCTGAAGTGGTATTACCTCTTTCCAATTCGTAACTCTATCAATGCATGTTAAGCAATACGTATATTCATCAGAAGGAGACACTGGCCCTCTCAGATCCAGATGGATTACTTTAAAACGTTCATCAGTGTTGGGAAAGTGTCCTATTGGTGAATGCACATGTCGTGATACCTTGTTTCTTTTTTTCTTTTTTGACAAGCGTTACATGAGCATAACCAATTTTCAATGTCCTTTTTCATATTCATCCAGACACATCTTGATGTAATCATTTTTACAGTTGTCTTGATACATGTATGAGCCCAATTATGGTAATGTTGAAAAATAGCACAACAGAATTGTTCAGGAATATAAGGTCGAATACTTTGTGTTGAGACATCACATCGCAATTGCTTTCCTGTCTGAGTCAAATAGTATTTTAATTCACGTGAAGTATTATTGCCAGATTGCACTTGATGAAACTGTTCATCCTTTTCTTGTGCTTGGGCTATCTCTTAATAGTTAATTGGAACCAATTCCTCAAGCCTTGAAAAGCTGTCAGCCACAACATTTGTTTTACCAGAAATATGTCGCAAATCTGTTGTAAACTGTGAAATATATTGGAGATAACGTAATTGGACTGGCGTTGCTTTCTCATTCTTCTGCTTGAATGCATATGTTAGAGGGACATGATCAGTATAAATAACAAAGTCTCTACGTTCTAACACATATTTGAAATACTTGACAGCCATATATATACTAAGTAGTGGAATACTTTTTCTGTGCATTCATGAACTTTTTTGAAAAGAATCCTGTAGGTATCCATTGTTCATCTTGCCACTGTTGCAACATAGCACCAGCTGCAAAATCGACTGGATGTATCCACAAATAATGTGAGTTGACTGTGCAAACACGGAAGTGTTGCATTTGCGAGGTCTTCTTTACATTTTTGGAGCTGAGAAATTGCCTCTTCAGTCAATATATGTTCAGTCATTTTTAGTTGTTCCTTTTAGGAAATCATTTAACAAGGCGTGGTTTTCTGCAGCATGTTCTAAATATCTACGATAAAAATTGATTATTCCTAAAAATGTTCGAAATTCGCGAACAACTTGAGGTCGCTTGTAGCTCATTAGCATAGACACTTTTTCTGGAGCCAGCTTAGTTTCTGGGGGTGTGATTAATTGTCCCAAGAATGTGAGTTCTTGCTCTCCAAATAAGGATTTTGCAACGTTTATTATTAGATCGTACTGACTCAATTTTTTAAAGAGTGAATTTAGATGCTCAATATGTTGTTCGGGAGATTCTGATGCTACTACAGTATCATCCAGATAAGGAAAGCAGAAATCCAACTCTCTCACAGCTTCGTGTACAAACCTCTGAAATGCGCTCGGTGTATTTCAAAGTCCAAAGGGCATATATTTAAATTCATACAGACCAAAAGGAGTAATAACCACTGACTTTGGTTTGTCTTCTTTGGCTAAACGAATTTGGTATTAAAGATGGTTTTGTTAGATTAGGAAATTTCTCTAACAGCTTTGAATACTGATATTTTGCATAGAGTGAGCTTACTTAATTGCTAGCATCTTCAGTGGTTACCTCTGCGGAAATTTTTAACTTTGTAACGTTGTCTATAAGCTTTTTATTTTTCGTATTTATGAGTAAACCAAAATGATGAAGAAAATCGGCTCCCACTATTCCTTTTGATACATCTGCTACTATAAATGGCCATTCAAACTTACGTTTAAGACCTAAATCAGTGGTTAACAGCTTTGACCCCGTAAGTTTTTATTTTCAAACCATTTGCAGCATAGAGACTCAAGTCAGAGGGTTCAAGGTTCTTAGTTTTTGCCACTGGTATAACAAACAAATCTGCACCGCTATCTACCAGATAAGATCGTCCACAAGTTCTGTCTTTAACAAATAATCGATATTGACAGCTTACTGTAGGAGCTAGGGTAGAACATTCAGCCGCTTTTGAGTCTACCCTTCCTTGTTTTCCTTATTTTTCGATTTTCAAGGTCGTACACACTTTTCAGGCTTACACCGTGAGCCAAATTTGAAGTGATAATAACAATGTTTACCTTTTTTTTAAACTGTGTTCTGTTTCTACTTCTGCTGAACGACCTGGATCTATTTGATTCTCGGAGTTATAAAATAAATAAATTAAATAAAATATATTGTTATTTTGATATTGATTATTCTATCTGTATGATGGTGATTGTGATTGCAATTGTAATTAATATTTTGCTTATCTGGAACGTGGACGTTTAATTATTGGGTATCAGACGCTTGACAATGGCTTTTTCGTAAAGGCAATGTTACTCGTAGTTGACCGTGAAATAAAACTGAATAATCGGACTTCGTAATTAAATCGTTTCCAAAGACTGCTGCGGTAGGTGCGGACTCATAATCTAAATCTCAATATTACAATAATTTGCCAGCCATGCCAATACGTCGTACAGAGGTGATTGTCTACTAAACATAAAAAAGTTACACAGTTAGTTAAATCAGATATATTCAATGAATAAGCCTACAGTTCATAATCCTACTTACTTTTTTACTATAAATTCTTTACAGAATCGAGTGCCTAGTGTGGTTGCAACTCGCAGTATTCTTCTATAACATGAAATATGGCGGTGTGCCAGACAATAAAATAAAATACGTGCTTCTCGCACCACTTCAACCAGAGCTCTCCCTTTCTTAATCAAACATAAGAGTAACGTAATTGTGCTTTTGTTTTATCAGCGACACAGCGCTGCAGTTGTGTGCCATAGGCTTTATTTATTTGTCACTGATTATTTATTTAATTAATATTTCGCGTTTCCGAGGAAACTCACGCTCGGCATGCAAATGTGCCTTTATATTGCCCCCTGAATTGCGAGGCGAAAGGACACACCTGCAGGCGAGCAATTCACCTAAAGCCACAAGAAAATCTAAGTTATCTACAACTATTTACATGACTTACATTACACATTATACACATTATATACAAAATTTGAATGACGCGGGTGCGCCGTAAAAGTTCTTATGTTGGCAGATAGAGTGCGCGCATGCGCAGAAGCGTCTGTGTAACTGCAGCACTGCCGTTATATCGTACAGTTAGATCACGCGGCACAGTATTGCAGATCATATTGTTCGTGTGCGCGCGTTTTTCAGTCGTTGCACAAAGAAAATATTCAACCAGGATTACATATGAAGACTACACTCTATGACAGGTAACTTAGCTTTAAATTTACAATATTTGTTATAACACAATACAACTTAGATTGTTGAATGTTCTTAGTTACATAGTATTGTTTTGAAATACTTCAAAGAAAAATGTCCGTATTTTTCAGGTGCGTTGACCTATACACATCGTGTCGTTATTACAGTTCATATTCATCCGCTGCACGATAGTTTTTTACAGGTTAGTATCGTCGTGGTAAAGTTTTTTGATCACAGTAACATCGTTGTATAACAACGTGATTAATACATAAGCGTGTCCATTTCTCATTTCCATTATAGTCGTAGTGATGCAGTTCGTTGTGACTAAAAGCATTGCTTATTACAGATCAGACGTGACCCGTCGAGTAATTGGTCCACGTGCAGTTCGTTTTTTACATTCCGTGGAAGCTTGGTTGCAGAACCTCGGACGGCACATAGCTGGCGTCGATCCTTGGACAGTCCAGGTAAGAGTGTCCGTCACATTTCGAGAACATTTCATTCCCTGAAGTTCCAACCAAAATTCTTCCACCCGTCGTGTTGTTTTCTGGACAGGCACTTTGTGTCCATTTAATCCAGTTAACATCTTGAAGTTGGGTACTGTAGTAATATCACTAGACGATGCACGAATTATGCACTTCACATTTTCAGTTTTTTGCTGAATATAGCTCACCTAAATGTTCGTAGTTATTAATCAAGGAAATCGTTCATCGCGTTCACATAGATACGCTGCATAATGAATGGCATTAACAGTTTCTTTCACATGGGTTTCCGCGTAGTTGCAGAGTTAGTAATGTTCGTTAATGTCCGTGAACAGTGGTTCACTATGCAATGTCTTTTTGGCACTCGTTTTGTTCAAATTTTTACATAGTAACAGTTACACTATACATCAGTTAAAAAAATAAGTAATTATACATACACACGTCACATATTTTCTTAGCATAAACATAATATAGTCGCACATAAACATGTTTACATCATCATTATATCGCTATAGGTTATTACATTGTGTCACATTCGATTACATGAATTGCAGATATTTACATCCTCTTTAGGGGTTTTGCTGGGATATTATCGATGTTTTTTGTGATGTCATCTGAAATTAAGATAGGTTAGACACAACATTCATTACATCAGTAGGCAAGACCAGGCGTTTTCACTACTCAATAAATATTCAAAATAGTAAGAGAGAGAAAATGTTCGATTCCTCGCGTTTTGTGCGTGTGTGTAGAGTGTCTGTGTGGCCTTGACTACTGATAGATGCTTTTCGTGTTGAGAGATGTGCGTCTAATCTATTTCTCAAAGTAAAAGATCGCTTCACGGATGACGTCTGTCAGTTCGTCAGGTGTCACACCAAGTCAGTGGTACCTTCAGTAACAAATGTTCCGTGAAAAATTAATATGTCATCCACTGGCGTAATCATAAATTTTACTTTAATATTCCGTCTTTCAGGTGGAGGCGCGCGCTGAAAGAAGAGTTCTTCTGTCTTCAACTGCGTCACTGGAACCGCTGAAATGAAAATTTCTATACTACTTATTATCTGTGTTGTAACAACAGAGTTTTTCGAGTTGCTTAGCAATATTTTGATGGGTATGACTTTGACATTATTCAGCATGAAATGCTCTAAGATCTCGGTGTGCGTATAGCCCAATAATTTTGTTAGTTCTAGGATGTTGTAACAGATACGCACCAGGATGCGGTATGTTAACAATTATATAAGGTCCTTCATATAGCAGACGCCACTTAGCGTTGCGTCGTTTGAGTGCTACAGATTTATGATGAGTACGAAGTAGTACAAGCATTCCTACCTCGAATTTTTGTTTTCTTTTTATTATGTTTCTGTGATGTTTGTTTCGTATTTGTGCGTGATGTGTCAATGTAGTCAATACTTCTTTTATTTTCTGTTCAGGTGTGATTTCCTTGTCTGACAACTTAGGTAATGGTTCTATCCACTGATCGTTCTGTTTGCAATTGAACATGATCTCGTTAGGTGTGTAATTCGTATCGTAAATATTTAAGTTATTGTGTACGTCTTCAAAAAGACTTAGGTAGGACACCCAATTAGTATGTTTTGATGAAATATAGGTCCTCATGAATCGATTTAATTCTCGGAAAAGTCTCTCAGTCGCGTTACATTGTGGACTAAACCTCGAAATAAATATACTTTTGATGTTATTGTCCTTCAAGAAATTTCTCCATTTGTACCCAGAGTAGTATGCTGCATTATCTGATAGAATTGCTTTAGGTTTTCCCACGTGCGTCAGGTAATCACTTGAGAATCTTCGTATTATAGCATTTGCAGTGGCGGATTTTAAAGCATAAAGTTTTACATGTTTAGAAAATATATCGTAAAAAGTTAAGATATATTTGATGCCTCCAGAGCTTGCTGGATGCGGTCCACTGATGTCAGTACACAGAATTTCCAGGGGTTTACTAGGTAAAATAGAATGTAAATCTGTTTTTGTGGATAAATTCTGAGGTTTTGATTTTTGACATATGACACATGTTTTTAGTTCCCTGTAAATTTTTCTTCTCATATTGCTAAAATAACAGTATGTACTGAGCTTTGCCAAACACTTTTTCGTCCCATAATGACCCCAAACTAAGTGTGTGTGCCAAATCAGATTACGTTCAGACTCTTTAGGAATGCTTACACACCAGTTAGTAGCATTTGGATGTCGGCGGTAAAATAACACATCATTGTGTAACTTGTAACACTCAGTCAAAGGATGATTGTGTTTTTCTACCAGTAATGTTATTATCTTATACCAGTGAGGATCAGATTTTTGTAATTCAGCCATGTTTCTGCACATATCAATATAATATTGGTGATACTGCTTGTCTTGCATTAAGAGAATCCTGTAGTCATTTATATTTTCTAAGTCACTGTTGGTATCATTCATACCTTGTGTTTGTGTTTGCACATCGTGGTATGTGTTGTAGTCATGGTGTGTTTTGTTCTTGTGTATTTGTCATGTGCAGAATGTGTGTATCATACTCGAATGTATATTGGTTTCTGAACTGTACATTTTGACTGATATTTTCGTTACATTCAGACTGTAGTTGATCGGTGAATTGTCTCATGGGTGCAGTGACGGATTGTACTGCGTCACTGATCAACTGTTTGTTATTAGTAATGTATTGCGCTACGGAGTCGTGCACAATTGTTGGTAAATTTTCACGTAAGCATCTATCAAAATGTTTGTCTTTGTTCTCAACCCAATCATGAAATTCTTTATTAATATTTTGAAAATGAGCTGTGGCATCTGATTGTAAGATGTCAGTCAGGTGTTGTTCAACATTGTGAAATTTATTCTGTACGTCAGTAATTCGTTTTTCAAGATTGTCATGTACTGAAGGATATGTTTGAATTTGTTCAGTAAGAACTTCACACGTGACATTAAGGTTTTTTACTTGTGTCTGTAAAAGTGCTACGTCAGTTGTAGTCTTTTCTTGTCTCGTATTGAGCTGGGAAAATTTAGTACTGAGTTCGGTCATCTGTTTGGTCAGTGTGGCGTCTATAAGTTCCACACGCTTACATAAAGTGTCATTACCTATCTTGATTGCTATGAGATCAGATTTGATTTCGTCATTTTGTGTTTTTAACTGTTCACTTTGCGTCTCTAATTGTGCCTTTAAGGTTGCCATGTTTTCGGCGTTTTGTTTCATTAGCATTTGTAACATGTCGGCAATGTTTACCGTTTGCAAGGTCTCTGCCCCCGCCGAGTCATTAGACGTGACGTCATGCATTAACATGGGCTCTGATTGAGATTTTGAAATTTTTGTAGTGGACGGCCTATCGTCAAAATTTTCGTCAACACTTGCGTCAATGTTTGATGAATCGTCACTACCGGTTGCTGTCGTAAAGTCATTTTCTAACACTTGTCTCACGTCCGAGTCGGATTGCGTCTGAATAGTACGTCCTTGCTGTTCCATTTTTGCGTATTGTTTTCTAGTTATTACCATGCCACACGTGATATATGTTTCAAGAAAATTTTTGACACTGATTTTAAAATAAAATGTAGTTGAGCATGAATCGCTCGTAGCAACAATGGCTGTCTGTTAATTTAAAAATATAAACTGAATTTGAGATTATTGGTAATGGCTGCTGGCCATGTTACATGATATCGTACAGAAGTCGGCCATATTGTACACTCGTGTATTGGTATTGTTGCATACGTTATTGTTTAGGGAAAAGTACTGAGAATGAAATTTATCACTGAAACTGTTATGCAGAAAAGAAACACTACAGAATTTACTGAAAAGCTAATACACTGAATTATACGTCTGGTCAAGCCTACCAATGCAAAGATGCTGTGTCTTACCTTATTTTGCTGGAAGTTTCATTGCGTCTTCCCGCAAAATTTCAGAATTGGAAAATATCTTCAGATTTTGTTATCTCTCATACATTGACGTCCAGGTCCAGAAAGTTGATTTTTTACATGAAACAAAGAGAACAATGTAACAAATGACAAAATAACAAGTCCGACACGCAGTCGCCAACATAAAATAAATAAAATAAATAAATTAAATAAAATATATTGTTATTTTGATATTGATTATTCTATCTGTATGATGGTGATTGTGATTGCAATTGTAATTAATATTTTGCTTATCTGGAACGTGGACGTTTAATTATTGGGTATCAGACGCTTGACAATGGCTTTTTCGTAAAGGCAATGTTACTCGTAGTTGACCGTGAAATAAAACTGAATAATCGGACTTCGTAATTAAATCGTTTCCAAAGACTGCTGCGGTAGGTGTGGACTCATAATCTAAATCTCAATATTACAATAATTTGCCAGCCATGCCAATACGTCGTACAGAGGTGATTGTCTACTAAACATAAAAAAGTTACACAGTTAGTTAAATCAGATATATTCAATGAATAAGCCTACAGTTCATAATCCTACTTACTTTTTTACTATAAATTCTTTACAGAATCGAGTGCCTAGTGTGGTTGCAACTCGCAGTATTCTTCTATAACATGAAATATGGCGGTGTGCCAGACAATAAAATAAAATACATGCTTCTCGCACCACTTCAACCAGATTTCTCCCTTTCTTAATCAAACATAAGAGTAACGTAATTGTGCTTTTGTTTTATCAGCGACACAGCGCTGCAGTTGTGTGCCATAGGCTTTATTTATTTGTCACTGATTATTTATTTAATTAATATTTCGCGTTTCCGAGGAAACTCACGCTCGGCATGCAAATGTGCCTTTATAGAGTGCCTCCTTAATTTCATTTTCTAAGTCTTTAATTTGTACAAGAAGATCTGGGACTGATAAGGATGTGGAAGGAACTGATTGGGATGAAGCTCCTCAACATATTGGATCTCCACTATACGATCGTCCATCTGCGCGATCTTGTCCATAATTTCTTCCGATATCACTAATATACTTCGACTATTACTAGGAAGTTTATCGAGCCACAACGTTTTTAATGTGTTCTCAGACAAGTTGGTACCGCATAGTTTCTCATTTTTCGTAATAACTGGCCAAGTTTCATATCGCCAAGTTCCAACCTATTCACCAGTTTTTTGATTTTACACTCTTCACTTTCCTTGAAAATTGTTAAGAGTCGTTCTTTTGCCAGTGAATATTTCTTATTTTCATCACTAGTTGCCAGATCCCAGATATTTAAACATATTTTGGGCCAGCAGATAATTGAACTTAGTTGTTTCCGTTGGATTGTAAACTGAGCCTCGTCTTGGCAAATCCAAATATTGGGCTTTTCTACCCAAAAGTGAGGAAGCTTTACGATTACCTTATTGATTTCCAGAGTACTTACAGGATTTTCCCTGTCAAGTCCACTTCCTGATTGCATTTCGAGTATTTTATTGAACACCGTCTGCACCGAATTCCAGCAGATTCCATGTTGGACAATTCGCCGATAATTATGTTGCAGGATTTCTTTTGGTGTATCGCCGATCCTGTCAGGGTCACCAATTTGTTGGTGGTGCCTAACACAGGTAAACACACACACAAATAAGAAATTAAACCTTCTTTATTATAACATTTTATAAGACATGAATCAGCGTTTTGCTTAGGCAACAATACATTTTACAGCTCTCAAACACAATACAATCTTCTTTTGTCTCTTGTGATATCACAGAACACATAGCTGTGAAGCCAACCTTATCGATGTCAGAACACTCACTAACACACCGAAACACTATATAGAAGAACAATCTGCTCCCACATGCCTATACCAGTTTCTTTGATGCTTCAGTATGTGTGCAGAAAGATAGCTGTTACATTCTCTTTTCTTGTTGTTGTGTCATAAATATTTGAAGTTAGGATATTTAAATTATGTATTGTCCCCTTGCCTTTTCTAAAATCATAATGATTCTATGATAGTATCTGATTTGATTCCATCCACAATTCCAAACGATTTTTAACCAGGCTCTCTAAGGTTTCGCTGATACAGGAGGATAGAGAAATAGGTCTATATGAGTTGGACTCCTCTTCGTCTTTATGTCGATTTGGTACAGATACCACTACTTGAGCTGTCCAATCTTCTATTACTTTTCTCGCTCATCCATATTTGGTTAAATATCTGTGACAGTTTCCTGAGTGCTACTTCTGGAAGATTTTCTATGATGTTATAGTGTATAGTACCCTTAGCAGGTGTGGAAGTCAACTCCTTTTTAGGGTCGTTCATCAGTTCTTCATATGAAAATGGTTCCACAAATGGATGATGGTAATCTCATTCCCTGTCCACCCCCGGTGGCTGAGTGGTCAGCGCGACAGACTGTCAATCCAAGGGGCCCAGGTTCGATTTCCGGCTGGGTCGGAGATTTTCTCTGCTCAGGGACTGGGTGTTGTGCTGCCCTAATCATCATCATTTCATCCCCATCGACGCGCAAGTCGCCCAAGGGGCGTCAAATCGAAAGACCTGCACCAGGCGAACGGTCTACTCGATGGGAGGCCCTCGCCACACAACATTTTTTTTATCTCATTCCCTCAGGGGGGGGGGGGGCAAAATGGCGGTTTGGTTGCCAAAGTTGGTGAAATTAAATTTAAAAAGTCTAAAAGCCATGTGTCACTTAATGGCTTATACATAATGGAGTTCTTATTTTTAAGAAACCTTCATTTCCTCCATTCTTTTTACAGTCTTGTAACCACCTTCGAATTTTCGCTGTTATTTTCCGATATACAATGAAGTTTTCTACATTTTGTTATTTACAGAACTTACTGTACATAATTATTCTCTGTGCTTTGGCTCTAGAACACCCTGATGTCCACAGAACTGGAGGCTGTTAATTGAGAGCAATGACTTCCTTTTGTCTTGGAATGGAAGTTGTTGCTGCATCTTCAATAATTGAAGTTAACTGTTGGTAGGCAAATTTTGGAGCTAACAAATTACTGAAAGATTGAAACTTTGCCTAGACCATAGCAATGTACTTTGGCCAGTCAGTGTCCTTGATGTTCCAGTTACTGTTTATGTAGATAATTTATGCCGTATTTGTAGGTAAGTCGCTTCAGGTTTCCAGAGCGAGATGCTCCAAGGCAAAAGGCTCTCGTTTGACTGTCCACTCCATTACACGGCTCGAATCAACACAGCACAATGTCAAAGCGATGGCCGACAGTCGTCTTTTTGGAGAGTCATTGTTTAGAAGGACTGAATTGAGATTTTTGAGAAGTGTGACAAGTTTTCTTACATCGGTCTCTGTTCCACAACTCTGTGGTGAGTAGTGGGTGCTGAAGTCTACACAACAGAGAAATGAACTCCAGTGAAAGATTTCATATTTTACTCGTAGGTGGTTTGTAAATGGTGACAGTGGTGAATGTACGATTAGGAGAATAAATCACAGCAGCCACAGTCTGGCTGTCTATTGTCATAATATTAATTTTCATTTTTTAAAACTTAAGTGTGTCTCTAATTAAAATGGCCAATCCTCATCCTTTTCCATCATCTCTGTCGTTTCTAAGCACTGTATATCTTATCAGTTGCAATCATTGGGTCGCCTGAAACCAAGTTTTGCAAATACGGGCATCCAATATGTGGTTACTAGTAACCTACTGATAAAGACTTTCTCTGTACAAGATTGGGGATCATGCATTCCATTGGAATACTTTAAAACCCATTGTCACATTTGCTGAAGTTTTCAACAGCATAATGTACAAGAGCCTGCATCATTACCATGTCTATTTCATTTTTAATAAAGAGAATGATCTGCATTATTAAAGCTCAAAGGTTCTTAATAGCAGTTTCTCGATCTGTATGAGATGTTTCCAAAGGAGGAGGAGGATACGAGATTTTCTGTATTGAATTCCACGGACTCTGAAATTCGTGTAGCATATCAGAATAACCCTGCTTATATAGACTGTGGGTAAATGATTTATTTTTGTAAGATCTAGGAGCTGTAACCAACATAACTATATGTTTAGGTCCTTGTTGTAGCCTTTTGTCCATCATGGTCAGACTTGCTGGTTTCTCATTTACTTTAGGTAAGTCACTAGTAGACAGCTCTCATGTTGTAGAAACAACAGAAGTACTCTGAGCAAATAATGTTCACAGTGATGCGACAGTGTTTGCATAAGAGGCACTATAGGCTTCGTTGCGCTTTGCTTCCATGTGCTTCTAAACATTTGGGATATGCAGTATGTGAGCACTGCAATGCCTCATGAGCTCGCGCACATTTGCTGCTACTATCACATTTCGAACTAAAATGGAAATATCTAAGACAACTGTGATATTGTAAAACTGATTGGACATACAGTTCAACAGGGCATTTCATACTTCACAAATATACATACTGGGGATGTTGCTAAGATGTAAATTTTACCACACATTTTGGTGGTAGGAGTACACTCTTCTCTCCATTTTCTATTTCTTTCTTTCTGTACTTTCATACGTTATGTTTCAGTTTCATATATGTTTATTCCAATAACTGAGATATTAGCAATTTCATGTCTTAAAATGTTACTTTCCGTAAGCAATATCCTGCCAAGGGCCACTGGATGTAACTTTAACTCACTATCATTTTCTACCTTTGCAAATAAAATTTTGGGACCTGTGTCTGTTGGTTGGTATGTATTATCTTTACCAGCATATTTTCGGTTGCTAGTAAATGTGTTACTTCCCGTAGGACAAAGCATTATGGTCACTGAATTGTCCCAGTCTTGACGACTAACAGAATTTTAGGTAGTAGGCTGCCCATTACCTTTCCTGTTTCCTACATTTAACCTCTTGTTACTGTGTGCAACAGCTACTTCCACAGTGTATGTGACATTATCAGTATCTGTCATATCTACAACCCCTACAACATTACTGCTTTGCTTTTCCCTTACCATCGCCTTCTTCGGTGCATTTGCATCTGGAGCTTTTACCTCTTTGGATGATGGTCATCGTTATCTTGCCTTTTTGTTGCTGTGTGTTGTTTTCCAGACACTGCAATGAGACATCTGAGTATGATGAAGCTGATTCAGCTCTATCTCTCGTTCTGAGGACGGAAATCTTGAAAGCACATTACAACGGTACCCAGTTGATGCTGTTCTGGAATTATCGGTTGAAGGAGGGCATATCAATACTGTTTCAATGTTGTGACACATATGCAACACTATAAACGACCTTTACCAGTGTCAACTGAGATCTTGTCTTTAGTTTCCAGTTTAAAAAATTGCTGCTGAGAGAAATCTTCCAACGACGATGTTTTAATATTTGGTGCTAAAGATTTGTTCTTAATATAACCAGCAGATTCACAGAGAACACTTGATAACAGTTCCACATAACACCTAATGGAAATGGTGCCACAGCCGTATGACGTACAAGTGACTGCTCAGCACTGCTGCTTCAAAGGCAACTAATCTCTTATCGTTCCCTGCTTTGTTGAGAAGTTTTTTTCACTGCAGGCACACAGTTTAACTATTAACAATTATTCAATTTTTCTCAACATTCTTGAGAGCGATCGGAAAAACAGTGTTATTTCATTGCTAACCAAAGATTCTTAATGTCACTGTAATCAATAACCGACACATGAATGTTTTGTAAACGTCAGAATTAAGTTCTAGTCGATTCACGCTTAACTTTTTCACTTTTCATTGGTTGATGGTAACTTAGTTCTCATTGGTTGACAGCACTGTCAAGAATCATCTTTGGAACAGAATGTATTTTAGGTCTAGGAAATAACCACCTGAGTTATTGTGGAGTAATTGCTGCTGTACTCCATTCAATTTCAATGTGTTTTCATTTTGTTACTGAAAAAATTAAGAACAGTTGCTGGCAAACGGACTTTTGCAACTTTTGGAGCTACAAGAACAATTGACTGTGTTTGTTTTTCTGTTGCAGTGTGTATGTATGCATGTGTGTGTGTTTGTGTGTGTGTGTGTGTGTGTGTGTGTGTGTTTGTGCAGTACTTGCAGAGCAACAATGTATCCCATAACCTTAAAAGATTTTTGGATGAATGTATAAATAAACTTAATGTGTAATAAAAAAACCGAGTCATATATTAATTAGATTATGCTAGCTCAGATTAATTTTTTTGTTCTATATACCCAAAAATAAGATGATTCTCGTAGGTGTGGAACATGTCAGAAAGTGCAACATAAAACCATAGAACACCTGAATTTAATACTATCACTTCCACATTAATTTGTCAGGAGATTGTCAAAATATGTGAATTCGTTATATTAAACTGGAACAGCTAATACTTACAGAATTAATACACTGTCTGAATGAAGCAGAGTTATGCACTTTTAATAAATTTATCATACACAAAATAACTATCTAAACTTTGTGAGACCAAGTATTGTATAGATTGTGCATCATGTGTGAAAAATAGCCCTTGAGTGTGATGTGTCTACTATTAAATTAAAAATTAGTTATTCGAAATGCACACATAAATGAATAAGTAAATTCTGAAAACTTGGAACTGGAGAGTATTTGCAGATGATGTTTACATGCCAGCTGTTAGTTGGTTTGCCATAGAAGACACCATTTTTGTCACTGAGTGTTATTTCTTTTATAAATGTGTTCACAGATTCTGATGTATACCTGTGTGAAATTTAGTTTTGGAGCTAACATTCGGGTTTTGTCTTCCTTGTATTGAACTCTTTTTACAGCTTTAATGTCATAACCTGCACAGTAACTTTGATACTCACCCATACAATTTCATCTGACGCCATATTGAAAACAGTACAACTATAGAGAATTTGTGGCATCTTGTGTGTACAGTAAGCTGGGTTTCACATGTGCAACTAGTACAGCGTCACAACTTGTGGCTTTACATAGTGGCTTTGTGAGCTACTGTTCACCGGATGCCAGAAATTTTACGTAGTTGCATAGTTTTCAATGTGGTGTGTGTTGAAATCATAGGGGCGGGTTTGGAGGTTGTAGTGCAGGTCATAGCATTGAAGCTGCAAAAGAGTTAAATACAAGGAAGACGAAACGCATGTGTTGGATACGAAAATAAATTTCGCGCAGGGATAAATCAGGAACCACAAACGCATTTGTAAAAGAAATAGCACATGGAGACAAACATGCTGTCTGCAGTGGCAAACTAACCACCAGCTGGCATCTGCCGCATCACCCATGGGAACTATTTCCTGTATATAATTCACAGCTTTTACAATGCTTGATCTCACAAATCACAGAGTTTATACGACTCGCTTTACATTTATTAGGATTATTTATTTATTCATCCAAAACTCTTTTAAGATAGTGGGATTCTTCATTCGTTTGCAAATATTGCCCTCCCTCTCCTTGACCCCTCCGCCCCCCACCCTCCCTTCCACCATACACTACGATGCAGAAAATCAAACATAGGTTGCTGATATTGCAGTTCGAGAAGCTGCGAAAGTGTTCCTGCCGACTACTATTTACACTTTTTTCGGTAGTAAAATATGCCGCAGTAATTACTCCACGATAACTGCCACAGAATGCTCGTGTTTCAAAGACTGCCACCAGGGAGCGGTGGTGGAAGGAAAGTGGCAGCAACAAAGTAAAACCAAGTTGAACTTTTTGTGGAATGACGAAAGTTGCGTCTCTTAAGTTGTGCCACTAAAAACTGGGAGTTACACATGCAACTGCAGTATGCCCCTAACTGTGACGACACTTTTATTGCGTGTGTGAACCCAGTCGTAGCTCACGGTGCCATTACTGAAAGCCACAAGCTGTGGCGTCACATTCGTTGCGTTTGTGAGCACATCAGATGACATATACGTGTCTGGCTTCTGCATGAAGGAAGCAATACAATACAAAAGGCTTACAAAATTGTTGTTTCTCATTCGAAAGTCACTTCATTCCCTGTCTTTTATATTTGAGCGTTTGTTGACCAATAATTACTTCAATGAAGAATTTGTTTTCGTGTCTTCTTTATTAATATCCGTGTAATTAGCTTAGTGTATGGTTTACTCCATAATCTGAGTCAGTAGCACTGATGACACTTACTGGAGCCAATAGTGGAATCGCCATCGTATTAATGAATGTCGTGGAATGTGCGAGTTTCCGTTGCCCGTGGAAATGTGGCATTATTACGCATGACGTTGGGGTCTGGAGGTTTCCTTACAAAAAGTGGAATATATTTCCGCTGACCATCGTACTATCGATACTGTGTTGTGTCAAGTTCGCCATGAGTACTTCGACCATAAATATTGTGGTCGAAGCATGAATATTACAACAGGATCTTTGACAGTGTTGACATACTTGGGGGAGGGGTATTTGGTGTGTGTTTTTTAGTATTTCTGTTGTGTTGATAAACATCTGTAACCAAATTACGGGAAGAGAATTGCAATCAAGATGGATCCTGCGCTGCTGAGGGAACGAGAATTGTTCAAAAAAAGAGCGTTATCAACGCCTACGTAAGTCTTTCTCGGCGGTATGATTAGAGATACTTTTCTGGGGTATCATTGCCGTTTTAAAGTACGAACTAATATGTTATTGCGGTACAACCACCCGTATTGTTATAATAGAAACTACATTTGCCAAAAACTGAATTAGCAAATAGTGGTTACATTTGTCGGACTTCATCCAGTGTCAGTGCGAATCCTAGTTTAATTTATCTTAGCATCATATTTTGGTACATTTTGAGTCTTCTCATATCAATAAATCTTCTGTAGCGTTAGTAGTAGATTTCATTGAACATGCTTGGTTTTGTATCGTTTGCGAAACTTTTCTTCAAATTTTACAGTAATCGCATAGTCTGGCAATGATGCTCAAACTTTTCACTTGTTTTTCAGGTGATTTAAATGAGGGGATATAGTCATGTATTAGCCACCGACATCGACAACTTTAACGCTTCGTTACTCTAGCCAACAACTTTAATTTTATTAGTTCGGTAGGGTTTGAGTAATCCCAAATGAAAATTTTGTTTGGAAATAAATAAATAAAAAAAGTTTTGTTCCAAATATTGATGAAATATGTTTAATGAAACTTGACAATGTATATCAATTACAAAAAGGTTTCATTTTCCTTAACAGCACTATTTTCTTTAAATTCTGACAAGTTTTGTAATTATCAATCACAATACTCACATTGTCAGAAATAAGTTGTGTAATGAGTACACTGTATTCCCCAATTTTAGGTGTAGCATATAGTTTGCTTATATGCAATATTTGGGGCGTGCAATGTTCTGCACTCTTCATTACTGCTAGACATTTCACACAATGGAACAATGTGTTAAGTACAAAAATTTACTGTGTATGTGGCACCTATGTTAAGTTTTGGGTCATTCCACATCAAGGGGTCCTCACTCGGCTATCACTAAATCTAATGGATTTTGGCGTGAAAGTCATGTAATGCCTTAGATTGTTATATAAGTTAACAAATTTTAGTTCAGTATCTTCATGGGTTGAATTTTCAAGAGCTTTTAAAGAAGGATACTCACCTATGCATCAGTTATGAAGGTGCAAATGTGCCAACATTGATAGGCTTTTTTTTAAAAGTTCTAGCAAAAATTTGCTCGCTTGTTTTAATGTAGACAGACAACTTTTTATGCTGAATCACACCGTTGCATAACATTAGGGATTTAGCCACACCTAAATAGAGGCCAAAAAAAAAAAAAGATATTCGTGGCGCAGTTCTGAGATACAATGTTCAACGGACCACTGCTACTTTTCATTTGAAACAATATACCATATTTTGGGATTACAGAAGTGTCCGATACCGTGTGTGTGTGTGTGTGTGTGTGTGTGTGTGTGTGTATTTTTTGGGGGGCAATATATAAACTGTGTTTTGTTCAAACATTTTCTCCTTGCCACACCTGGAAATTGCTTGATTTAAGCATTCAAACTGTGTTATTTGGTTTCTGGATCTTGCATTATGATGAGTAAGAATATTTTTCAAAGGTTATTACTTTAGCACTTCGAGACGATTGCAAAGAGGAAATTTTTCTCATTAAGCTTCATAATACTACTGGTAATTATTTTTTTTAATTTGAGTATATAGATCAGTTTCAGACATACGAGTATAATAAACAACACAGCAAAACAAAAATACTAAAAAGTCATCTCCTATTTTGGTTAAACAGTTCTTCTATTTTGTCAAGGACAGTTTGTGGATAACTGTATTGCCTCCCTGATGATAATGACGATGGTGCTTCTAAAATTATGCAAATATGTTGCTGAGGAATTCAGCAGCTGTCTTTAGCAGTTGGGCAGTGGAAGGAACGAGCATAATTAAGTGAGTGTATAAAGCTGATGAGGACCTCTTGTTGTTCCTGTGAAACTTCACACACATTTCCAATCCTCCAAAAATTATCATACATACCACAACATACTGTGCTGGTTGTAAACTTGCAGTTGAGATTGCTAAAATTCCTCCATCTTCTTTGAAGACCTTAATAATGAATGCAGTAGCATCACTGGAAACTCTGCTTACTGTGAGCTGATTTCAATTAACTGGCATACATTGATGATTTTCTCTTGTTCCTGGCATACATTGATGATTGTCTCTTGTTCCAACAATTGCATGTCCTCTGGCAAACCATGTTCCTTGATCAGGCTAATTTTTTTCGACTCATGATTATGAAGATGGTGATGGTACTTCCAAAGTTATGAAAATACGTTGCTCAAGAATCCAGCAGATGTTTTTAGCAGTTGGCCAGTGGAAGGAACGAGCATAATCAAGTGAGTGCATAAAGCTGATGAGGACCTCTTGTTATTCATGTGATACATCACACACATTTCCAACCCACCAAAAATTGTCATATATACAGTGGAACTTCAGTTTTACATTCTTTGATTTTATGTTTTTCACAATTCTACATCATAAATATGTAGCGCTGGTAAAAAAAACCATAAGATAATGCTAATTAAAAAAATCAACAATTTTACATTTCTTCCTAGTAAGGTTTACCGTGATTCAAAGTTGTTACTCGACATCTCGCTTGACTTTGTCCCGCTGTCTTCCTATTGATATTTGATGTGACTGATCGAGTGATAAGTGGCACGAAAGGTTCGCACCATGGGTGGTTGCAAAGTTAAGGGAATATTTTCAGCAGTCCGGAGAGGAGAGAAATGAGAGAGGAAATGCTGAAGTAATCCACAATCGGTCTTGCCAAAATGACTTGCAACGTATTAGCTTTACCGCACAATCAAAGTACAACTACTGCTAGGTTGCAGAGGTAATGGAAAAGCAAGACAGTCTACGCAAAGTGTTCCAGACCAAGCCAATATGTGATGAAGGGGCCCAGCCGCTACCTTGTCTTGTGCCACTTGTAACTCAGTTCATCCTTTTGCATGTATTTGTGATGTACTGTATTCAGCTACAGTATCAATCATCAACCTTTTAAATTAAAGCACTGAGTCTTGAAGAATATTTTTGGTCGTAATCGAGGAAACTTCGCCCTTTTCTGGCCAGTGAACTCTTATTGGCTAACGACTAGTTAAGTCACCCAGTAGCCAGCACAACCACCACATCACACTAACACATGTAAAATCTGCTCATGTACTGGATGTGTGGAGAGGGGGAGTGACCCTTCAATCACAGGAGTGCAGGTAGTGGCGAAAGCGTGTTTTGAAGTGCTTTTTGTGCAAATGATGTGCTACGACAGAGATGTCACAGGTAAATTGAACAACGGTTTTGTGATAGCACATTTGAAACACTTTCGTGTTCAAATCTGACATGATACAGTTGCAACAACTATATACGCTACTCACATATATACTTTGCACTACACACTGTAGATAGTACAGATAGGCAGTAGTGATAGAGGGCATGAAACGCAACTGTTGCAGCTGAGCTTTCTTTCAAATTTACATTTGCGCAGTGTACAGAAATTCACTGAGCCAACTTCTAATAATCTTGTAACATCAGTTGGTGAAGTAAACTCCTTTATTTATTTATTTATTTATTTTTTTCATGTCTCTACTTTTCTCATCAAGTCTAAAATAACACTTTAATGGTGGTAAGCATCTGAAGTGAAGCTCATAAGAAATGCATTACACAGTAACAGCAATGTTGACAAAGTTTGTCGTTTAGTCAGATGTCCACTTTTATGCTTATGGTTTAATCACTTAGCTGCTGTGATGTTTGTGGTTTAATTCAACATGTCCATCAATTTTTGCTTTTCTCTGGGTGTGTGCAGAGGATGATCTCTTAAAAACGCACATTTTGAACACATAATTTGTGCTCGTACCATCGGAAAATAGCTCGAAAACCTTGTACCCATGTAAATTTTTTACTGAATTTTTACTTGCTATTACAAATCTGTGATTTTTTAATAACTGATGAAATCCATTACCACAAATTATTGCATAAACATGGTATTGTACATTTTACTTCCTTTACTTCGACAGATTTTATACAAAGTGTTGTAGAAGATTGTGAGTTTTAATTATATATGCCAATTACACATGCTTTTGTTAATTTTTTTGGGGAAGGGGGGGGGTTAACATTCTCTTTGATTCTGCATTTTCCTCAGTTTTGCGGTTTTAAGTCTGCACCGCTTGAAAATGTAAAACAGGTTTCACCGTACTTGCAGCATACAGTCCTGGTTGTAAACTTGTAATTGAGATTGCTGGAATTCCTTCATCTGCTTTGAAGGTATTAATTATGTCTGCTGTAGCATCACTGGAAATTCCACCTACTGTAGCTGATTACAGTTATTTGGCTTAAATTGATGATTTTCTCTTGTTCCAACTATTGTATGTCCCCTGGCAAACCTCGTTTCTCGATCAGACAGATTTTCCCCTCCAGTTCCTCCTTTTGGTACATAAAAAAATCACAGAATTTGAAAATATCATATACAGTCAATATTAGGTTAGTGGAGGGCCTCAGTAGACTAGCACAGGCTGCTAGTATTGTTGCTGTTCCCCCAATGCCATCACAAGGCAGTCTACCTTGGCTTGTTAAATAAAAAGATTCCATTGAAAGTGATGCCAAAATCCTTTTCATGCAGACAGAAATTGATGAAGTTTGTGAGATCCTTATACCGAGCTGCTGAAGCATCACTAAAGTAATAAATGTTTTTTTTAATGTTTTTAAACTTTGTTTCTAAATATGCCATTGACTTTATTTGAAAGACATAGACAGCAGTGGCATTATGACATATAGACAGTTTCTGATCATACAAATGCTAATGCTTTGACATTCTTTGCCACCAAAGTAGACAACAGATGGATGTAATGTGGCCTGACTATTCTCCCAACGAAATACTTGCACTGCATCTTGAACAACAAATGAATAATTCTTAGCAAAATCCAGCAATATAATTAATTCATTTTCTGTGCCTTAGATTTCCTTTTAGCTGGTTAAGGTATAGACTTTGATGTTTTGACACAAGGAAATACAGAAGCGTCCGATTCCACCCGTCTGCTTTGACTCATGACGTCACAGATATGGCGGAAACGACCATACACTACGATTCCAATATGGCACCTATGATGTTATTAAATAAACATGACAACAAACACGAAAGTACATTGAAAAACCAACACACACACACACACACACACACACACACACACACACATATTCCACAAAAAATCTAATGAAACTAACGGGACAAGCATGGGAAATTGGCGGTTTTTGGGTGAGGACAAAGTAAATATAAACAAATTTAGACACACATCACCATACCAAACCACACAAAATGATGAAAAAAACCGACAACACAAAACTCCCCAAGAGTCCACCAAACACCACATCCTCTGGAATCAGATACTTCCCTTGACCTATATAGCTCAACAGCAACTGCTGATTCCAGAACACCCACAGCCACAACCACCCATTGAGATCAAACAGTTCCTATCACCCACACAGGTTAACAGCGACTCCCAATACCAAAAACCCCACAGGTACGACCACAAATTGGAATCTAAAACTTCCCTTCGACTACATACCCACAAACCAACACATGATACCAAATCACCAATACAACAAACCACACAACTCAGGACCACCCCACCAGCCACATGCAACAAATACACTAAAAACAAGAAAAATAAAAACTTACCACAACAACGTTCTGGCGCCGCAACCTAGCTCGGCCACCACAATCACACACAGGCACACACCCAGCCACAAACACAACCCCCCCCTCCTCCTTACACACACCAACAAAAAAATACACAACCAAAGGAGAGACCCAACCCACCCACACCCCCAACCCAACCTCCCCCCTCACCCCAAAATAAAATACCCATAAACAAAAAACGAACACAAAATAAAAAAATCTTAATTACACACTACAATGCAACAAAATAGATCCTCCACAACTAAATCACAAACCAACACACTTCCCCCCCCCCCCCCCCCCTCCCCGAGCCACAGTCACCCACCCACACAAACCACCCTAACTAACCACATCTTACTGATAGCCCTTAAAAAAACGAAAAAAGAATAGCCCTCAGGGATGCTCTTCCGCCAACAGTACTCATCTCAATGAGACTGAAGGTTAGAACAGATCCTCTTCCCCCTCCCAAGAACTGACTTATTCCCCCCCCCTCCCCCCCCCCCTCCCCCCGCCCCCCCAAAAAAAAACCCTCTATGGTATTCGTGCAAGCCCCCATCTCATAATTTTTAAGCTCTAAACTGTCGTTCACTTCTAAATGATTGTACCCCCTCTCACCCAACCCCCTATAAGAAGAAAAAGCATCAGAAACTACAGTAGAACCCAGTTCTATAAACTCCTCAATTAACCCCACTAATTCCCTCTTAGATCACTCCTCCACAACGCTAAAACACATTCAGAAACCCCCCCTCGGTACAGCAGCCCCCCACACCGAGAGACCAACCACAGACTTACCCCTCCCATACTTCATTTTCCCAAACTGTGACTTGTCCACCTCCACCACAACCCCAGGCCCACCCAACTTACCCCTGTACTTAATAAACTCAGAACATACTTCAAAAGAAAACGAAAACCAGTCAAGCACACTCCTCTCACTCACACCAGTCTCACGCACGCAAAAACTGAGAGACGATTTATAACAAAAGTAATACATCAACAACACAATCTCGCACATGCTCAACCTAGACTTCTCGAACCAGGAACCATGGCATATGGAGCGCCATAAGTTGTCCCTACGGCACCACCACATATAACTGTCCATGGTCTGAGACGCCGGAACTTTTGCCAATGTAATTTCATGCCCACAAACTGAGCACTTCACCACCTTCGTCAACAGCCCAAACAGCTGCAGAAATTTTATCAACTCCAACGGACTCGCCCCCATCATAGCATGCAAGCACACACTATTAATTTTATCCGTCATATCCCTAACTAACAAGAGCAGCAACAAATTAATTTACTCAAATTAACACATGACCTACAGCGAACAGCACTACAATAACTTTCACACAGAAATATTAATTTGTTAACTCACTGAAACCAATTCCGCTCCACACACAGAGGGCACCACAAACAGCAACACGATGACACCTACAAACACACCATACTCACAAACCAAACTCTGTGCTGTCATGACGTCACACACCACAACAGCCTTACGTCACGGGTCAAAGCCGACGGGTTGGGTCGGACGCTTCTGTCGACCCAGGCACAAGGTGATGGCCTTTTGAACTGGCAGTTTTCAAAATCAGTGCCTCCACTAAATCTTCAACAGTTCCCTGACATGTCTCCAATGCATGTCAGTCAGTATGGACCCAGTGTGTGTGTTTCATTGTTTCTTCAGGGTCAGTCTTTAAAAGTGCCTTCAAGAAAAGCCTCTAGTTGCATTTTTCCAAGACACTCCTCACAACATTGCAGCATACAATCTTTTGAATCCAAACTGCATAGTTTCTTTCATCAAATCCTTGTAATCATCTTGGATGGGTGTTTCTGAAGCCAACATTAATTTGACATTTTGATGAATTGCACATGATGATGATGATGATGATGAAGTCCCATACTCCGAGGAGCGTAGGGGACGATGCGGGAGACCCGCACCACTGTACTAGGCAAGGTCCTAGTGGAGGTGGTTTGCCATTGCCTTCCTCCGACCGTAATGGGGATGAATGATGATGATGGTGAAGACGACACAACAACACCCAGTCATCTCGAGGCAGGAAAAATCCCTGGCCGCGCCGGGAATCGAACCCGGGACCCCGTGCGCAGGAAGAGAGAACGCTACCGCAAGACCGCGAGCTGTACACATACTGAATGTGGTCCAGAAGTGCCAGCTGTAGTACACCATTTTGGCATGAGCGCATAAAATTTTGAGAAGCTCAGTTGTTTTCCATATTGCCCACAACAAGCAAATGGAACACTTCTTTCAGATTACAAAGGAGCAGGCATTTCTGGTTGTGAATCTTTTCTTCATTTATTCGTATCATAACACAATCCTTTTTGGGCATAAATGAGAAAACTCTTCGTCTTTAAAAAAAGTGATGACATTTTGTTTTGCTTCATTATTGAGTGTTTTCCCTTTTAGGTTTGCAGCAGGTGTTTCCAAAATTGCCCCTTCCATCTGCTTTCTCACCATTTTATTTGAAATAGAAAATTCATTAGCTGTGTTTTCTATAGTCCAGCTATTTGGGGTGAGAGAAAATTTGAACTTGGCTGCAGTTGCTTGAAGTCTGAAGCTTAATCTTGAGAACTTCAGTTAAGATGTCCATATCAACTTCCCTTTGTATTTGAGGAATAGCTACTTGGCTCACACCAGCAGCTGTGGCAATTACCTTAGTAATGCTACCTTTGGCTTTCAGAACTTTGTGCTTTTCGTATCCAATGGAATCCCTTTTGTTTATCTGTTGAAGCTTTAATGTGACTGTCCAAGTGATGATAATGAAGTGTTAGCAGTAAAGCACGCATCAACAACATCCATGTCTTCAGCAGATGGTTATTTTTGCTCTCCCTGTGGCGTGAATCTTTCTGGGCCACTTCATGTCTATATTTGGTACAAATTTTCTGACCAGGTTTAAAAACTTCATTAGTCAGTGACTTCAACCGATCAGAAACTGCAGTGGTTACTGGTGTTAAAGCCTTCTTGGTTATGTGTTTTTCTTTACCAAATGGGTTGCAGCAAGTCTTCTGCACGAATTTAAATTTTGTCAACAAGGTATTATGATTTGCGCAAATTTGAGCACCTTCAGTAAAATAATCCCAGACCTATATCATAGAAGCTCGTTGTACATTGGTGACATTTCCTTAACTGGCTGTAGTTGACTTTTGCCACAGTAGAATGCTGACGACTCTCACGACAACCAGCTCCATCTGATATGCCAAAGTAGCAAGGTACAAGGGTCTCTTCGTTCATTTTACACAACAATCTATTAACCTACAACAAGCAATTTTGAAAGCTCATGAATATGCTGGTTTGGAGCATAACATAAGATGCTGTTACACACAGTGCTTCACGTGAATCATTCACTTAAACTCTCACAGTTTATGTAATTTACTTTTAATGAATTCACCCTTGTTTGTATATAAAATATACAAATTAGGCTCTCGAAACATATTTTTTTAGTGTTTATCTTCAGCTACAACAACGATTATTGTTATTCAAACATTCAGCACTCAAAACTATGAGCCCTCAGGGACCCAGCATCTGAGTACAGGCTTGGCGACCCCAGGGTTCCTGAGCTGGGGACTGGTAAGCACCGCCAGTCCCCTTTCACCATAAGCTCTAGGCATGCTTTAGCGACCACTGTATAGTGCAACAGTTGAATGTTATGTGTGACAGGGAATGGAGATCTTGGCTTGACTGCCCAGATCATGAGGATGGTAAAAGCCTCTATAAAAAACCCTCAATCTCAAAGTGTTCTGTGCACTTTTGAGATGCATGGCTGGTGAGGTGGAACAGTTGTTAGTGGGCAACCTCTGGGGAACCTGCACACCTCAGTTGTATAAGCCTTACCTAGACATGGAGAGCTCTGTCTAGGTGGACTTTTACTTCCCTAGCTGCTTGTAGAATCAAGATGGATCCTTCGAAGTTTTCTCTTCCATCTCCCAATGGAATGGGTGGGCCGTTGGTAGGTAACAACACCCAATCAAATAAGAGGGCTGGGGTAGCTAGTCCTCTTGACTCAGTCATTTGTAACAGAACATATGCCGTTTCTCAGAATATGTTTCTAATAGTGAAAAGAAAAGAGGGCAGTTTCTACAAAATTTCACGATTTTATATGCAAAAAGGATTGGAGGGCATTGCTGGGGCATAAAAATTTGCTAAGTCCTTGCGAAATGGGTCCCAGTTGGTGACAACGTCCAGTTACCAACAAGTGAAGACCCTTCAAAAAGCTCAATGCCTTGGGGAGTATACAATTGAAACTAAACTGCACAACACCTTGAACTACAGCAAAGGTGTTGTGACATGCAGAGATCTGGTTGACATTCCTCGAGAAGAACTGAAAGCTGAAAGGTCCTGGGAAGGGTTGTTGACATTCAGAACATTATGAAAAGAGTAGATGGCAATCTAGTGAAATCAGACTCGTTTCTACAGACATTCAGTTGTACAAAATTTCCAGAGCACGTTAAGGCTGGTTCCTTCGCCTTAGCTTACAGCCCTATTTCCAGAACCTGATACAGTGTTTTAAGGGCCAACGCTTTGGGCACACTACTGTAAATGTGGGAAGGCCACCCAAGAAGGAGTTGGCTGTTCATCTCTTGTAAAGTGCGTCAGCTGTTCTGGGGATCACTCTGTTTGGAGAAAGGACTGCAGTGTCTTTCTTTAAGAAAGAAAGGTACAGGAAATAAAAACAACTAAATGTATCTCATATGGAGAGGACAAAAGGATCTATAAGACTATGCGGCCCCTGACAGCTGCTACCTCCTTTGTGTCTGTTCTTAAACAGTCAGTCCCTAAAACCGATGATGCTACACAAATGAAGATTGCCAGTGTCAGTGCTAGTACCTGCTTTTACCAGTTCACTTGTTCTGCTCCAGTTATTTTGAAGCCCATGCCTCCACCCAAGACTACTGACAAGGCTGTAGTTGCTGCTGTTGCAGAGCTCCCTGCCACTCTGAAGGTTCATTCTGGTCCACCATCCACTGCCACCACACAGTTGTGGCCCCAAGCCCATTCAGGGCAAAAAATGTAAGTCAAAGTGTAAACTTATAACAGAGATAGGAAGTAAACTGTCTGATGATGTCGAAGTTGTCATCTTTGATGTATCTCTCGATTCTTCATCAGAGCAAATGGAACTTGATGTTGGACTGACGAGGGAACCTGGGAGGTGCATCGAGTTATAAGCTCCCACTTTGCCTGCTTATAGTGTGAGTAGGCACCTATCACACGCTAAAATTGTAGGTGCCAATGCGGCCTCGTTTTTGAAATAATGCTTTTTAAAGTTTGGGCAGCTCTTTATATATAGAAAAGTTACTCTATTGTGGCAAGTGAGCGAGTAGCCGAGTGGCAAGCGAGAGACTCCCATCCAGGCGACCCTGGTTCCAGCCCCGTCTATGCTACTTTTGTTTTCTTTTTGTCTTTTCATATGCTTGTTTTAATTTATAATTACTCACGAAAATTTTGCAAGGCATTAATTAAAAAGAATTACAAGCCTCTATAAATCAAAATTACAAATTGAATGTCACATTTTGTTTCAATCTTTTGGTTTTTTTATTTTAACAGGAAATCAACCATAATTAAAAAGGTTGGCATACATAAATTTGCCTATTTGCCTGAAAATTGAGAGAAGTTGTTAAAATATTTCTTCGAAAATCACGCAAATGTTGGGACAGGGTCCTAGAAAATTTTATACCTGTCAGATCGTTGATGCATCATTGCAACTAGTCCTGTTTGTGGGTCCCCTATTTGTACCTGCAGTTCCATGAATAAAGGGACTCTACTGTCCGTGTACGTGAGTAGCAATGGTTATAACTGTCAAATAAACGTTTCTCGTCAGTTGAAAGCTTGGCTTTGAAGTGTGCGGATGTTTATCTTTTAAAATGGAGCAAAGTGTAAGTTGTTCACAAGTTGTCAGTGAGTGCAATTTTGACAATATTGAAGACCAAGGAGGTCTTTTGTGGGCTCCACCTAATAATGAAGAACGGCAGGAGTTAACAGACCCAATGCATTGTCTATGACAGTTACTTATCAAAAACAACTTTATACTGGACTCAGTGAGCTCCAACATTAGCGAACTATTTCATTAATCGGCAGAGAAATGTTCAAACGATTTATAGACATGTACGGGACTGTGACATTCACGGACCAAGAAGTGTTATTTTCCGGCAATGAAGAGGCTTCGAGTCCTTCCGAAGCAAGCCACGATGAAAGTGACGCAGGGAAAAAATGAATAAAAGAAATAACACCTATTTCTTTGGATTCTAATGAAGAAGATGACGGAGATGAGTGGACCAGAATCCCATATGCAGTGAAAGTCAAGGCCGTGGAAATGGCAGAACTTCATCCAATGTGGTCATTGAAAACGTTACAAAAACATTCTATGAGATTATTGAAAAGCAAGACCCAGTTGTCAAAGTGGAGATTCCAAATCACAGTAGGAGGGACACGAAATGATAAACTGGAAGTAATCAATTCGTATGTCTACGACTGGTTTATCGAGGTGAGAGACCAGAGAGCAGGCCTCCTAACAACACGGATGCTCCAACAGTGGGTAATGGCTGCTGCTTTTCAATTTCTGGATGGAAAATTTGACTTCAAAGCGTTGGAATCATGGGTTCGTCACTTCAAATCGATGCATTGGATATCTCAACGGCATGTAACAAAATATGTCTGCAACAAAGACAAGAGAACTTTGGACAAGCTTCTGGAAATCACTATGGAATATCAGCAGCAAACAAGCAATATAATCATGAGATTCAACCCTGATTATATTTTAAATATCGATCAAACAGGATGTGAATATAAAATAAGCAGCAGGCATACTTCGTCCCACAAAGGTGAAAAAGTCACCAAAATTGCTGTGGGACAAATAACTAAATTGACGCACTCATCTACTGCGCAATAGGCAATCACATTGTCTGGAAAACTGCTGCCTAAAGTATTTGTTTGCCTGCAAGAAGTGACTGGAATGTTTGGCCCCCGAGTCTGAAAAGACGTCGAGAGGTATATGGAGACATACCAGAATGTTCACATCACATCAGCAAAGTCCGGAAAACTGCATAAACAAACTTACGAAGAGTTTTGGTTGAAGTAATTCAACCATACGTGGAAAATAATCAATTCCTCTACATCGTTGACTCGTGGGGTGGACAAACCTCCATGGACTTGCATAAAATGAAATTCAACAATGAAGGTGGCCTACCAACTTGTACTCTATCAGTGATACCACCGCGATGTACACCGTTTTGTCAGCCATGTGATGTATATTTTTATCATCAAGTGAAGAATTAAATTTGCCACTTCCAAAACGCTCTGTACCAATTGCAACACAACGTAGAAATCACATCCTGGGAGCACATGGTAAAAATCAATTCACTGGTACATGACCAACTGCAGGCTCCAATATATAAAAATATGAAAAGGTACGTAATAAAGCATTATTTTCAATTTTTGGATAGCTTGCTTGGATTTTCAGATATACTACAAGCTCATCATTAATATTGTTACAGATATGCCTGGCATGCCATAAAGCTAGATCCATTGCAAAAAGAAGTATTCCATAACATCAGTGCAGTGGTGTTTACTGCAGACTTGAGAAAATACAGATGCGATTGTGACGAAAATGAATGTGCATTCGTACAATGTTCGTGGTGTCGAAAGTACAAATGTTTTGATTGTTTTTATAACAAGTATCATCCGTTGGAATGTACTCTTCAAAATATAGGAAATATCGATTAACTTTCCATTAAATGAAACATATTTTTAATCCCTCATTCGTTGGTATTTTTTTAAATATTCCCTACCTTAGCGGAACAAAATTAAAAACACAATGAAAAAATGAACAATAATAAAATATTTCAAGAAATTACGTTACCGTTAATTCCCTGTTAAAATAAAAACAAAAGATTGAAACAAGATGTGACATTCAGTTTATAATTTTGATTTATAGAGGCTTGTAATTCTTTTTAATCAATTCCTTGCGGAATTTTCATGATTAATTATAAATTAAAACAGAAAAAAAAAAAAAGAAAACAAAAGTAGCATAGACGAGTGTTGACCCAGGGTCCCCTGGATGGGAGTGTCGCTCGCTTGCCACTCGGCTACTCACTCACTTGACACAGTAGTGAAATCTTTCTGTATATAAAGAGCTGCCCAAACTTTAACAGGCAATATTTCAAAAATGTAGCCGCATTGGCACCTACAATTTTAGGGTGTGATAGATGCCTACCCACACTATAAGCAGGTGAGGCGAAGTGGGAGCTCATAACTCGATGCACCTCCCGGAAGGTCCCCTCGTGAGGCAATCATCTCACCCCAAAGCTCAGCAGCCTCCCAGGTGGAAAGACAGGGTGAAAGTGCAATCCTTGTGATAAATGGTTCCCATTCTCCAGTGGAATGTTAATGGGTTCAGGACCCATGTGGAGGAAATGAAGCCCCTAGCACAGGAACGCCCAGTATGTGTTAGCAGGAAACAAATTTAAAAGCGTCTGATGCCCCTGTCCTATGGGGCTATACCTATCACAAGGATGACCTGAGTGGCAAAAATGCCAAGGGAGGTGTTTCTGTGTTTGTAAATCGCGCACCCCACTTTGCTTCTCTCCCCCGACTACTGACCTGCAAGCAGTTGCAGTTAAAATTCACTCATGTCAGAGGACCACAGTTTTTTTGCTGTATTGGCCTCCTCCTGATGCAGTACACTCTGAGGCTCTCACAGATCATCAGGAACAACTACCTTGCCCAGTTCTCCTTTTAGGGGACTGTAATGCTCAGCATGTCTTGTGGGGCTCAACCTCCACTTGCCCTTGGGGCCTCATGACATCCCAAGAGCTCATTTCTTGCTGCAGCGGGTCATTCTTGGCCATTGACCCCTCTCTCTCTGCTCTCCAGCCCTTGCAGACTCTGTTCAATGGGAAGCCACTGATAACCTTCACTCCAGTGACCATTTCCCACTTCACATTCACTTACTGGATGGTTCACAACCTGAAGAGATGCCTCCAAAATAGATGATCAGCAAGGCTAACTGGACGCTGTTCAGCCAGCTGGCTGTGTTCGAACATTGCAACAGCGTCCAAGGATGGGTGTACCACATTACACGAGTGATCCATCATGCCGCTGACTTATCTGTCCCCAAGTCTTCAGGTAATCTTAGGAGGTGACATGTACCTTGGTGGACGGATGAGTGCCATTTGACAATCTGGGACAGGCATGCGGCTCTTCGACATTTTAAATGCTGACCAATAGCAGACAACTGCAGGGACTTTCTAGTCGTGAGGACCAAGGCTCAATGCATCTTGAGGGAAGTAAGGAAAGGTCAAGGCAAGCGTTCCCGGACTCCATCAACTGTTCCGCTTCTTCTACAAAAGTGTGGGAAGGCATCCAGAGGATTTCCGGTAAACAGAGACATTTACCAATAGCAACAGTACTGAAACAGGGGTGTCTCCAGACAACTCCAGAGACATCGCTCAGATGTTGGTTGAGCATTTTTCTAAAACTACTCCCAATGCCAGCCAGGATCCAGTGTTCCATCGCTACCGTGTGACTGTAGAGAGGGGAAAATTGGACTTTTGATCCAACAGTTCTGATACTTACCACAACTCTTTCTCCATGAAGGAGTTGGAATCGACTCTGTCTGAGATTCGTGATACTTCACCTGGTCTTCACCAAATTCAGTACTGCATGCTTTGACATTTGCCAGTAGCATCAAAGGAGATCCTTCTCGAATGCTTTAATCTCATATGGCTGACAGGTAACTTCCCCAAGTCATGGGGAGAGCCACTTTTGGTGCCTGTCCTCAAGCCAGGAAAGGACCGAACATGTCCCAGTAGTTATCGGATTATCACCTTAATGAGCTGTGTAGAAAAGATCCTGGAGCGATTGGTTAACCATTGTCTGTCTGGTTGTCAGAGACCAGGACACTCTTTAGCCACTCTCAGTGTGAATCCCAGAGATTTCGGTCCGCTGCCGACAACCTGCCTTTCTTCATACTGTCTTTTCTGTCTCAGAGGTGTTTTAGAAGAATATGTTATTTTTAAGTTTTATCGGTCTAGAGATAACAGAAGTGGAATTTTCAGTCGATATTTACGGTACACCCAGTAGTGGCACACTAGCTTTTAAATTGTATGCCCAATGATTGTCGTGAAGATATTTAGAATAATGTCCCTGAGACATTAGCTAATTAGTGAATGTTAAAAATGTGACAAAACCTGTAGCTGACTGTTATCAGTCTGTCTTCACAACAATTCATAGGTAATTGAAGAAAATTTAACACCAACATTAAACGGTGACCCAAATTCGAATGGAAACTTAACCAGAGAACACCTCTGAAAATTCATTTGACAGGTCTTTGCAGTAAATGTGATGGAAGGATCTCCACACTAAATAATATTCAAAGAACTCTCCTCCTCTTTTGAAAATTAGGTGACCATAAGGACAAATCTGCTTTGTGTGATTCCTGGTAAGGGCATAAGGATCTCAACTACTCCACAGTGAAATATGTGCAGGCTATGGGCATTTTATTTTTTCATCTCCCAAGTTGTATATAGGATGGATTAATGATTGTCCAATTTCACACTGAAGTGCCTTCACAAGAGAATGTTCCCAACAAAATTAAATTTGCAGTACCATCTGCTTAGCACAAAATCTCTCACTTTGTATGTGGAAGTAAATATAGATTACGGAATCTCTATTCGAATTTACAGATTTGGAACTATTGTAAATTTGTCATTCAATAAGTGTGTTCTGCTATTGGAGACTTCAAAGAATTTATCTCTCTCTCTTTCTTTAAGTTATGTTTCCACTGTTCAGTGTTAATTCAATTTAATGGTTACATTTTATTACAAATCCGCACCACCATTTTTGAAAATAACATTTTTCTGTAAACATTCATGACCTTCAGTTGTGGTAATCTCACATACTAGTAAGGGCTGGGAAATATTCAAATTGTGGTACAGATACAGTACGTACCACACAACTGTTATCATTTTTAAGTTCCAGGAATTCGTTTTATAGATTGTCGTGCACAGAGTCAGTAAATGTACTGGATAAGACTTTTGTCTATTTAAAGAGTCTGAATATGTGGTCTACTTGAAAAATTGCACCCTGCCGATAGTAAGTTGCCACAGTTTGAGATAGTCTTGCTCAGGATGGATTTCGATGAGGGCACCTCTAAATCATGTTACAGTCATTATTCATAACTATTTATTAGGTACCTATGCTTACCACATTACTTTTTTTTCTTCAAGGAAAATTGTTAATAATTTGCTGTTTAAATTTAATATTCCTTCTTTTTTTTTGAGTGAAATTGATTGAATACCTGATCATGTGGAACTTTGTGTTATTCATATCGAAATTGTTTGGCAGGCTTTTAAGCCATTCTAAAGTGATGCATGAGAGAGGCTAAGAAATATTTTGCAACACCAGTGATGAGAACCATTTAAAATACTTATTGACTAGGTGACATCAGAATGGATGAATGCATTAGCACATGAGGTAACCTCTCAAATACTAAAGACAAATATTAATTGTGGAATTAGTCTATATTTGGAAAGGAATGGATAATTGTTTTTTAAATATGAACATCACATCAGCAAGAAATGTCATCATGCCAGGTGATCAGTTGATGTAAGAAGCTTACTCTTCTCTCTCATTTTCACACTTCTGTAAAGAGTATTCGCAAACCATGAACATAAGTGATGAGGCAATCAGATAAGCTGTAGTAGCTTGAAGCAGATATTGGCTTTGTTGTTTTCTAACCCGTAAGAAGATTTTGTTGCATGTGTGCAATGTATTGCATCTTCTCTGAAAGACTACTAAAAAACTTCAAATTAGAAGACACTTTTCTGTATATCCAGTTACGTTGGGTGTTTCACTTTTGGTCACAATATTTTTCTGATTATTGTGGCCATTTTTCTCTACAAGTAAGCATACATTAAGACCATCACAGTGGTAGTTGACAGTGTGTGCTAGCTTTCTTTTATGTCTCAGACCAGTCATTAAAAATAACTTCAGTAATATGAATGAGGGGTTTCTGGTCCCCCATCGGACACTTCCCCAGGTGGCGGATAGGGGAATGCTCACCAGATATGGTGGAAATAAAATACCCGGGGTGGACCAAAACCAGTGAAGAGGAAGCCAATGGCTCATATGCCGGAAGAGAATGTTTTATAGCATTCCAATGGTAGAAGAGGCAGAAGGAATCTTTGCAGGGCAGGCAAAGCTCAGAGCCGGGGAAAGGCAATCTGCCTAGGAAATGATAATCCAAAATGTTAGTCAGTGAGCTTGGAAGCTGTGAGATGGCAGCCCCATCACCAAGCTTAACCTGCACAGTGCTCGTAACGCGGCCAGGGGATCCTATACCTACTGGCTCACATCAACGATTTGCCTCTTATAATGGATTCAACGGAAACGGACATAGGTTATGGAACAGGAATTTGCTAGATGGAAACAAGAAACACTGCTTCACATTTGAGACATGGAACGTTTTTAGTCTTAATAAACCAGCTGCAGCAGCGACTTTGATATCTGAAGTAAAAACATACAAGACAGACGTTGTAGCTCTACAGGAAGTTAGGTGGCTTGGAGAAGGGATACACACAGAGGATAATTCTGTCATTTTTATGGGGGAGATGAAAAACATCGTGAATTTTGTACTGGTTTTGCTGTTAAGAACAGGATTGTTAATCAGGTTAAGGAATTCCATCCCCTTAACAAAAGAATGTCGTACATAACAATCAAACACCAGTGGTACAGTATAACATTCATAAATGGCCATGCACCAAAAATGGCCATGCACCAACTGAAGATTCAGTTGAGGATGAGAAAGGTGGATACTATGAAGAATCAGAGAGAGTAGTTGAAAGTATTCCAACAAGAAATATGAGTATTATTCTAGGGACTTTAATGGGAATATAGGTAAAGATGATATGGTCATCCCCACAATAGGAAAACATAGCAAGCACTTGACCACGAACGAAAATGGATTAAAAATGATCAATTTTGCGCTGTCAAAGAATATGAGAATTTGCTTGATGATGTTCCCTCACAAAGAAATACACAAAGGTACATGGTGCTCTCCAGGTGGCAAAACAGTAAATCAGATTGACCATGTTATGACAGATCAACATTTCACTTCATTTATAAGAGATGTCAGAATGTACAGAGGAGCTGAAATTGGCTCAGGTAGGTTGGTAGGAAAGATGAAAATAAAGATGATTTGGAATCAACAACCAAAAGCCACACCAAAAACTAATTTAGACATCAAATGACTGAAGGAACTGTCTGTTAAAGAAACCTGTGTGATTGAAATAAATAACCGATTTACAGCATTACAAGAAAATGAGGAGGTAAATTGTGACGAGAAGGCTTGGGAAAGAATAAAGATTGTAGTAACAGGTGAAGCAGAAAAAATATTGGGCAGGAAAAGCAAAACTAAGAAACAGAAATGGTTCAGTGAAAAGTGTCAGAGAGCAGTGGAAAAGAGGAAAGAAGCCAGGATGATGTGACTGCATAATAAGGAGGGTGAGGACAGGAAAGAGACCTTCAAGGCGGGTAGAAGAGAAACAGCAAGAGTTCTATGAACAGAGAAAAGGAAATATCTAACTGGAGTCCTAGAGTCTATAGAAGTGGAAAACAAGAATTGAAACTCAAAGAAGTTGTTTCAGTATACAAAGAAAAGTAAGAGAGGTTATCAAAGTGAAAACCCATTCATAAAAGATAAAAATCAAAATATCCTAACACAGCTGGAAGATATCATCGAAAGATGGAAAGAGTATTTCTCAGAAATGTTAAATTCCTCTGATCCGCAAATAACCTTCAATTAAGCAGTGTCTGAGAGTGACAGCATTAATGATGAAGAATGTAGAATCACAGAACAGGAAGTGATTCACATCATTCAAAAGCCAAAAAACAACAGGGCAGCAGGCGAGGACCAGATATCAGCAGAGATGTTAGAAGAAGGCGGAAGCAAACTACACAAAGAAATTTTCTAACCTTATCACAATGATATGGAAAACTGGATCACTGCCTGAAGATTGGAAAACTTCAATAATTTGTCCCACACACAAGAAAGGAAACACAATGGAATGTGGAAATTACAGAAGAATCAGTTTGCTAAACATAACATACAAAATCCTGTCAATGATCATTCTGGAAAAACTTAACCTCATGCAGAAAATATTATTCAAGATTACCCAGCTGGATTTTGAACAAACTGTTCCACAACTGATAATTTGTTTACTATACAACAGATCTTTGAGAAATACTGGGAATTCAACAAAAACATCCACTGTGTCGTCATTGACTTCCAGTGAGCCTATGACAGCATCCACAGAAGTAGCCTCCACAACACCTTACGAGAATTTAGTATACCCAACAAAATCATTAGGATGATACAACTGTGCATGGATGGCTCCCAGGCAGCAGTGAAGTTCAGAGGGTCCATATCCCCGGCCTTTCCAGTTAAAATAGGCTTATGACAAGGAGACGCTCTTTCGTGTGTCCTCTTCAACCTTGCATTAGAGGAAGTGGTTTGGGAGAGTAATTTACATCTATACAATGGTCTCAGATTTGAACACAGTGAAGTAAAACTCCTGGCTTATGCAGATGATATAGTGTTGCTGAGTGAAACTGAAGAAGAACTGAAAGACTTGTATAGATCTCTCAAGCACAGTGCCAGCAAAATGGGGCTTTTGATTAACCAAGAGAAAACAGATTATATGAAAATAGGTTGAGTCATAAACCCAAATCCTTACTTTGAAATTGACCAACATTCTGAATTCAGAAAAGTTCTTCAGTTTAAATACCTTGGATCACATTTCAACAGTAAAAATATCATAAACCATAGAATAGCCCCAGGGTCAAGATGTCTGTACTCACTAAGCAACCCACTCAAAAGTAAAGCTTTTTCAATCACCACAAAGATGAAGATATACAACACTATCATCTGTCCCATAGTACTGTATGGTTCAGAAAGCTGGATGCTTACAAACAATGAAAGAGAAAAACTGATAGAAAAGTAACGAGAAAAATCTGGGGACCTGTCTCGGATAATGGCGTGTGGAGAATTCGAAAGAACAATGAAATTTATCAGCTAATGAAGCAACCAACTATCATCCAGAAATTAAAAAGTAGGAGTCTGCAATGGGCTGGACATGTGACTAGAATGGAAAATAGAATATAAAAAAAGCATTTGAAGGAACTCTCCAGGCAACAAGACTGTTGGGCCGATCTCATACAAGGTGTAAAGATGACATTGAGAAGGACATTGCAGCATTAGGAATTTCTGCAGGGTGGAGAGAGACTATAAGAGATAGAAGGCGGTAGATAGTTGATGCAGTGCATGGTCTACAGGGCCTGTGATCACTGAGAAGAAGAAGAATATGAATATCACCCTCATTACACCAGTAGAAGTAATGTTCCCCATAAAATCTTTAAAATGAAAAAAAAGTCTAGTGATTGTAATACAATGCCAACAAAGTTAATTAAAGAGTGTGCACCTGAGTTTAGTAACATATTGAGTTATTTGTGACATTTGTGTGAGGATTTAAAAAAAAGGGGATCAAGTTGTTATAGTAGGTGAAGCAGGGAACAGTGTGGCTAACAATAGAAGTTACAGCATTAGGGATGACCTTGTTGAGATAGGACTAGTAAATAAACACACAATTGTGAGTTTTGTGGAGGTCGTGCAGCACCATGATGAGCCTTGGGTTGACACTGTTGTGAACCATGTGAACACCGAGTTGAGTAGGATACTGCTGACTGAAATGAAATCTCATAAGATATAGGTGCAGCACTGTTGCTAGAAGTGGGAAATGAGGATATGTAAACATGGCCTACGCCTGAGTAGGAGAGGGAAAGATAGATTGGTTAATTTCTCGCAGAAAATATGCAGGGGGACACCATCACAGAAAGCAAAATCCCTGTGGTTACTGATGTCAAGAGAGGTGCCATTTTAAGGTGTCATTTTATGTTCGAATCGGGATTCAGGCACCCTGTTTTGAAAGAAGTTGAAATAACAGGAGAGTCCCAAAAAAGGCTTAATAATACACAGAAAAGTTTAGTGTTAAATTATTTCACCAGAATGTTAGAGGATTGGTTAATAAGGTAGAAGAGCTTCCTGCCTGTTTGGAGAATTTAGAGAGCTCTGGAAAGATAGACATCCTGTGCCTATCTAAGCACCACATAACCATAGGGTTAAATAAATTACATATAAAATAACACAGTCTATAGTATCTCACTCATGCACAACTAATATGGGAAGAGGTTGAGTTGCTACATGAATCAAGACTGAGCATAAATTCAAAGACATTGAGACAAGTGGATTTTGTAGTGATCAGCACATACAAGTTGTGCTTGTGAATTAATGCCAAAAAATTGTTAACCTTCAGTTATAATTGTATATACACATTTTGCATTTTGAACTGTTTATGAGGAATTTGGATTCCTTACTGTGCTGTCTGCCAGACAGCAGCAAGCAGTTAATAGTCTGGTGAATTCAATATAGATTTTCTAAAGGACTTTGATAGGAAAAATGATCTGGAAACAAATTTTGGATCCTACAATTTGATCTCAGTAATTAACTTCCCAAGTGGATAAAGACAGTATGATGTTAATTGATAATGTTTTTTTTCTGGTGGAGCTCAAAACAAGAAAGTAACTGTACATCCAGTAAAAAATACTCTCTCTGATCATGATACACAGTTAGCTGGGATGTATAAGATAGTGTCATACAGTACTGATACTCCTCAGTGGAAGTCAGTCAGAATAATTAATGACTTCAGACCTAATGCTTTTAAGAATAGTTTACAATCGAGATGACCTGGTATGAAATTTATAACAAAGCAAATTCTTGCGTGAAATTTATTTTCTTCTATGATAAATTTGTATCATTATTTGAAAACAGCTTTCTGTATAAGCTAATCAGAAAGGACTTTAAACAGCCTTGTAAAAAACCATGGACCACTAGAGGGATTAAGGTATTTTGTGAAAGAAAAAGGGAAATCTGTTGTCAAGAATAAGTAGAGATCCTGCAGTATTTGCACACTACAAAAACTACACAAAATTACTAAGAAAAGTTATAAAATCAAGGAACATGCATATAATGTCAGAAATCAGTAATTCTGATAACAGACTTGTCGTATTTTCTTTAGCCACTCTTATGTCACCTCATTGTATCAAGGAGAGGATGTTGGTTAGTGCCTGGTATCCTCGTTCTTGAACACAAACTGCATACAGTTAATAACTGGGTTCTTTATTCATAAAGAAAGAGCTATGTTTAAGTTTCCATGTGCTGTGGTACAAGCTCTCTTCTGTATAGACCACATAGCCTCAATGCTGTTGAAGTAGTTCGCTATATTTGGTATAAGCCTACTACGTGCTGTCTGTTTCTGTGCTAGAGGCTAAGTCTGCAGCGCTGTCTCAGTAACAGGCTGGAACTCCACGGCATCCAGGCTCAAACTAACTGGTGTAACAGGCTCAAACTAAATGGCTAAAGCTGGCCCTCCAGTCCGTGGCGGTCATCGTAAATACTGGCAACTGAGAGGGTGTTGGTGGCGCATTTCCAGCGAGTCTTGTCGTTGGCCTCTATTGGTTCTCCCGTAATCTCTATTCCATATGGTGTGCTGGTACCAGCGTATGCCAGCACTTTCCTTCCCCCCTGAAATGCTGCGCTATTGCAGCATAATGAGGCTACAAACAACAACGGGGAGGGAGGCCGGAAGCTGGATGTTGTGATGGGCCAGGAGCCGTTACTTTGGAACTGTATAGGAAGGTGTACTGCCATCCATACCCTGCCATCTGGCTTGCAAGACAACAGAAACATCCTCTGGAAAGCTGCTGTCGGGGCACAAGTCCAGGCATGAGGGCGTGTGCTTGGGCAATGACGGTGACAGCCGTTGTGGGTCCAGGTCCATGGGGTCAGCAAGCAGGGACGGTGGGGTGAGGGTGCATTGTCCATCCACTCCTCCTGGGGTGCCCTGGTGGCACCAGTGGGTGGCTGCGAAGGCCATGTGGTCCCATGAAGCTGTGAATCTTGGGAAAGAAAAGCAGCAGAATCACGGGGCAAAGGACATGCGTGAATTTGGCTCTGGTGGCGGTACTGTGAACCATTGGGACCTTCAGTAAGGTCCATATATGAGCCAATGTGTTCCTGGATTACACCTCTTTCCCAGTGCCCATGGTTGGCATAAATCCTGAAAAGAACAAGATCGCGCAGCACAAAGTGATACTTGTGGACCATTGGCGGCACTGGATGCTGTAGTGGGTGTAGCAAGTGTAGTAGCGACTGATGGCGGCAGCAATGTAGAAATTCTGCCCGTGATGGTCCGTTTCATGGGTGGTGTGGTAGAAGCCATAGGCACCGCAAGTGGGGAGTTAGTAAAAGAGTCTACCGTTATGAGCCAACAACTGTTCCAATATGGTCTTGCACCAATTACCATGGCAAATGAGTCTTCAGCCAAGCTGCAAATGTCTGTGGTGGAGCAAATTGGTTCTCCGCACATGTGCGACGCTGTGACGTCATCCGTTCAATGTAGGCGTCCGTGCACTGCCAAGTACAGTGCCAGCGTGCTAGCTGTTTAGTGCAAACAATCCCTCAATGTCGTTGATGGAGCAATTCCAACACATCCTTTTGCAACACTTTGGGAATAAGCACATGGGATTCTCCACTGTCATTTTGAACTAGAAGCACACCCTGTTGAACTGAAAGGCTTTGGCGATGTGCAAAATATCGGTGCACAGCTGAGCTCTGGATACTGTTCAATGAGCAAGGCCAAGACATGCGAATATAGTTCAACAAAATCTTGAGATCTGGGTCTGCTTCCGAAACCTGTGGTATTTTTCTGTAGTGCAAGGGAAAATATTTCAGCAATTCAAAGTCCTGTGCGTCGATTTGGCAACAAGATGCAGCAGATGCATTAAAATCAGAGTCTGGGCCAATCCAAAGGCAAAATAGGGTGTCTGCATTGCCATGCTTTGCTGTAGGTCTGTACACAATTTCATAATGATACTGCGAAAGCAGCGAAGCCTAGCATTGCAATTTTTGAGCAGTGTGTGTAGGAACCTTCTTTGACGGACGAAACAAGGACCACAAAGGCTTGTGATCTGTCACAATATAGAACTTGTGACCATACAAATAGTGATGGAATTTCGTCACACAATACACAATAGCAAGAGCTTCTTTTTCAGTTCGAGAGTAATTTCACTGAGTTAACAACTTTGAGGCAAAAGCAATAGGTCTGTCTTGTGCACCAATTCTGTGTGAAAGCACAATGCCAGGTCCTAAGAAGAAGTGTCGACTTGCAAAACTACTGGCTTGGCAGTGTCAAAATGCAGTAAACATCTGTCACTAAGAAAAGCATTTTTGAGTTTCTGAAATGCATCTTGACAGTCTTTAGCCCACATGAAAAGTATATTTTTGCGATGCAAGCAATGCAATGGAGCCACAATCTGAGTGGCACTCGGTATGAATCGGATGTAATATGAGGGTGAGTCAAATGAAAACCTTAAATTTGTAATAACAGATCGAAATTTCGCGCCGTTATCCTCTAAGTTGGTAAGTGTGCTACAAACAGCGTGCAGAATGGCCTGTAGGTGTGACTTGCACCAGGGAAGAACGGCATTCTGTTATCCAGCTTTTGCATAGCGAAGGTGTGATACCTATTGGAATTCATCAACGAATGAAGGTTCAGTATGGTGATGCATGTTTGTCACAGCAGCAAGTCTATGAATGGAGTAGGAAGTTCGCAAATGGTGTGACTTCAGTGGAAGATGCCCCTCGTCCAGGTCAGGCACAATGAGTTGTGACTCCACAGAACATTGCAGCAGTTGAAGCCATAGTGAAGGAAAACCGACTAGTGACACTGAATGACATTGCAGCAGGTTTACAGATTAGTCATGGGTCAGCACACCACATTGTGCATGATGTGCTCCAGTTTCACAAAGTTTCTGCAAGATGGGTGTCACGGCAGCTGACTCCTGAAACGAGAGAACAATGTGTTGATGCTTGTCAAAAACTTTTTCGGCACTTTGAACGAGAAGGTGATGGCTTCCTTGCAAGAATCGTTACTGGGGATGAAACCTGGGTTCACTTCCACCAACCGGAAATGCAGAGAGCGAGCAAGGAATGGCGCCATTCCTCATCACCAAAACCAAAGAAGTTTCGAACAGCACCATTGGCAGGGAAGGTTATGCTGACTCTCTTTTGGGATGAAAAAGGCATCATTTTGGAGCATTACATGCCTAGAGAGACGACTGTCACCAGTGAATCATACACAGATCGAAAAAATCATCTGTGGCCTTGCAAGCAAATCAAAGCGACGTGGGTTGCTGACAGCAGGTGTCCTTTTGCAACATGACAATGCAAGGCCCTACACTGCCCGTACAACAGTTGCAACAATCGCAGACCTGCATTTTGAGTGTCTTCCTCATCCACCATACTCACCAGACCTTGCCCCAAGTGATTTCCATATATTTGGACCACTCAAAGACGCAATGGGAGGAAAGAAGTTTCGTTCTGATGTAGAGGTATGTCACGCGGTGCATGAGTGGTTGTGTGGACTACCAAAAGAATTTTTTTCTAAGGGAATTTTTGCACTTTGTAAGCGCTGGAGGACTTTCATTGAGTGTGGGGGAGATTATGTTGAAAAGTGATACAGCTTTGCACAATTTTGGTAAACATTTTTGGAAAGCAGTGATCAATTAATTGTTGTATTTTGACTAAAGTTCAGTCTTGATCACATGTTTTAGTGATATAGATAACCGGTTTCGGTTCTTTCTACAAAACCATCATCAGACCCATGGCTCCCGTAGGATGGTAGGCGGAGCTCTCCTCGCTGCTCCGCCTGGTTTTGTAGAAAGAACCGAAACCGGTTATCTATATCATTAAAACATGTGATCAAGACTGAACTTTAGTCAAAATATGATACAGCTTTGTACCACTTCTGCATGATAAATAATATTTAAAAAAATATTTAAGGTTTTCATTTGACTCACCCTCGTAAGTCATCTCACTTAGTACTGACTGCAGTTCAGACACATTGCGAGGAACAGGCAGGTCACAGATTGCAAGCAAATGAGATTGGAGGGGGTGCACACCCTGACTAAAGTCACACTTTTCAAGACGACACTCGAGTACTGCTTCTGACAAACACTTGAAACAGAGCACGCAAATTGGCAATGTGTTCCTCTAGTGACAAAAATATTGTCAAGGTAGTTTGAACAAAATGGTACTTTTGTGGGCAGCTGTTCCAAGCAACATTGAAAAATGGCGGGTGATGGGCAGTCTTGTCATTTATGGTGAGCAAAACATCTAGAGCAAGATTTCACCAAGTTCACAGTCTGTTTACAAGTTGACATGACTGTCCACGTGGCTGTGTACTCGTTTCCTGTTGTGGCTGAATGGGGAGGTCGCTAGCAATGGGCGATTCGACCTGACATATCAGGGCCTGGTCAAACTTATCAGCTGCTAAGGCACCCAAACCATATTGCTCTAAGATTTGCAACATGTGAGGAAGTGAAGGATCAGAGTACTTTAGGATCTGTTCCCATATTCTGCTATCGGGGACATTGAATGTTATAGCATCTCGAAGCATGAGGTCACTGTAAAAGTTGCCACAACTACACCTAAATTTACATTTCCTAGTGACGCCCGTTAATTCTGTATACCACTGATGGTACATCATTACTGGCTTTTCTTGCAAGTGAAAAACTGGTATCTGGCTGCAGCTACTTGAACTTGCTGATCATAGTACTTAGTTAATGCAGCAATTACTTCATCATAACTGAGTTTGTCAGGAGACATGGTTGGGAACAGTTTATGTATTAACCTGAACACTGGGGACCCCACAATCAAAAGAAAGTATTGTAACTTCACAGTACATTGAACTGGTCAGTGAGCTTGGAACAGTGTCAGGTATTCGTGCCACTACCCTTCCGTGTCATTAAATTGCTGGTATGCGGCACTTTTTGTGTGTGTCAGTTGGTCTGTTGTGTGGCCGCCATTGCTTGTGCTGCCAGAAGTTGTACCGTCGTCAGCAAGGCAGCAGTTTGTTGGTTCTGAAAAGTTTGTGTTAGATCCATTACATTGGCCATCTGCGGCTGAGGCGCAGGGGCAGGATAGCCATGGTTTACATATGGCTTACATAGCAAAAAACAAGCAAGCAAAGCATCTGAAAAGAGAAATTTGATTAGTTCTGCGGCTCCATTCCTGGAGTACATGCAAGAACATAACAACAAATTAGCAATACATGAATACGTGCACCCCTGCACTCTGAAACACAAGAGAAGCAAGCAAGCTCTTCGTCACTCCAATTTTCTCATCACACAGTTGTATTCTCTTTAGCTGCTCTCATTGTCTCTGTAGAGATGTACCATGGAAAACAAGGAGAGGATGTTGGTTGGTGGCCAGTATCTTCGTCCTGTAGCACAAACTGCATGCAATTAATAACTGGATTCTTTATTCATAAACAAATAGCTGCTTAGCTTTAAGTTTCCATGTGCTGTGGTACAAGCTATCTCCTGTATAGTCCACGTAGCCTTAATGCCGTTGAAGTAGAAGTCCGCTTTGTTCACTATAAGGTTTCTATGTGCTGCCTGTCTCTGTGTTAGAGGCTAAGTCTGCAGCTCCGTTTCAATGAGATGCTAAAACTCCACTGCATACAGACTCAAACTAACTGGGGCAACAGGGTTGAAGTAACTAGCTAAAACTGGCCCTTTGGTCCTCAGCAGCGATCCTAAATACTGGCAGCTGAGAGGGTGTTGGTGGCATGTTTCCAGCGATTCTTGTCGTTGGCCTCTGTTGATTCTCTTGTAACCTCTATGCCATGTGGTGTGCTGGTGCCTGTGTACACCAGCACAAGACTTATGGTTATATGGAATGTAGTGAAACAAAAGACTGGACAACCAGCCAAAGAACAGGATGACATCACCACTGAATTAAATGGAAGGGCTGTAAATTATGAGTCACAGGTAGCAAATGTGTTTGATAATTATTTCTTAAATATGGTAGAAAATACGGAGACCAACAGTTCAATAGAAAAATCACAGAAGTATGTTAAAAAAGCAACTCATAAAATTCAGTCATATGAGTGTATCACTGACTTCTCCCCCTGGAATTTCTCTCAAAAATAAAAGCTCATCTGGATTTGATGGTGTTTCCAACAGAGTACTAAAGATTTGAATCATATAAAAAGCTCTGTCTGATCTAAACTTTTTAATAAATAAGTAACTCAAGGCATTTATCCACAGAGATTGAAACTACTGCAACCTACATCCTTCAGAATCTGCTTACTGGATTCATCTCCTGGTCTCCCATGGTGTCTCAAAATGTGTCCTACCAAACGATCCTTTCTGCTAGTCAGTTTGCACCACGTATTTCTTTTCTCCCCAGTTCTGTTCAGTACCTCCTCATTAAATATGTGATCTACCCATCTGATCTTCTGCATTCTTCTGTAGTACCACCTTTCAAAAGCTTCTGTAGCACCACCTTTCAAAAGCTTCTATTCTATACTAGTCTGTTTACCATCCATGTTTGACTTCCATACACGGCTACAATGCATAGAAATATTTTCAGAAAAGGCTTCCTAACACCTAAATTGATTTCAGTGTTAATAAATTACTTTTCTGCTGAAATATTTTTCTTGCCATTGCCGGTCTACAATTTATATCCTCTCTATTTTGACCATCATCAGTTATTTTGCTGCCCAAAAAACAAATGTCTTCTACTACTTTAAATGTCTTGTTTCCTAATCTAATGCCCCCAGCATCACTGAATTTAATTCGACCGCATTCCATTATCCTTGTTTCGCTTCCGTTGATGTATATCTTTTATTTCATCTTCTTAACTTTTAATTCCCACTCCAAATTTTTCTTTGGTCATGGGATAGGCTACAGCCCTGTCTCTCTTCCTTCTCAGTTGAGGCTTCCATTTCATGCACATAACCACTATCTCTGGCTGCTGCAGGCAGAATGCAACTCTCATAGTGAATGAAAGTGTAATCTGGAGTTGAGTGGAGTGGAGGGGAGGAGGGGGGGGGGGGAGATTCCAGGGTATGGGCGAGGAGGGAGAAGAGAACTATCTGACAGCGTATGCAGCATTGGGAGGCTGTTGGTGAGGGAGGGGTTGGAGGTGTGGGGGGGGGGGGGGGGGGGATAGGGAGCAGAAAAGGAGAAGAATAGAGAAGGGGAAAAGATCAGTGAGTGTGCTGGTAGAGAGCAGTGCACAATAAGGGTGAGGGGACATGAAATGGGATGAGATGATAGGACAGAGGGGGTGGAACTTGTTGGATGGGCTGTGTGGGTACAGCCTGCAATAATTTTGGGAGCAGAGAATGTGTTGTAATTAAAACTCCCATCTTTGCAGCCCAGAAAAGCTGGTGGTGCAGGGGAGGATCCAGATGGCCTAGGTTGTGAAGCAGCCATTGAAATCACACACATTATATTCATCTTCATGTTATGCCATAAGGTGGTCCACTTGGCTTTCGGTCACAGTTTGTCGGTGGCCATTCACCCTGGTGGACATTAATTGGTAGTAATACCAGTATAAAAATCTATACAGTGATTGCAGCAGAGTTGGTACATGACATGGCTGCTTTCACAGGTGGGATAAGCCTGTGACTGGACTGGAATAGGAAGTGCTGGGTGGGTGAATTGGACAGGTCTTACACTCAGGTTTCCAGATAGATGTGATTCCTGTTGCGAGAGGTGGGGTTGGGAGTGGCATAGGGATAGACTAGGATGTGGAGGTTGGAACACTGTTGGGGAGGATCTTAGGCAGGACATGCCTTGTATCAAGGCATGATGATAGATGATTGAAGCTGTGATGAACTATGTGGTCCAGTTCTTTCAGTCTTGGGTGGTACTGGGTAATAATGGGAGTGCTCCTTTGTAACTTGCTCTTGGGGGGTTGGTGGAAAGATTAGTGGTGTGTGGGGATATTGCACAGGAAGTCTATTTGAGGAAAAGGGCTGGGCGATAGTGCCTGTCTGTGATGTTTTTTGTGAGACCCTCAGCATACTGGACAAACCAGTTCTTGTCACTCTTAGAAACACCATCTCTGGGTGGCCAGGCTATATTGGGGGGGGGGGGGTCTTTGTAGTGTGAAAGGGGTGGCAACTGTCATAATGCAGGTACTGTTTGTGGCTGGTAGGTTTAATGTGGACGGTGGTGTGGGTGGAGCCATCAGAGAGAGGTGGTCAATGTCCAGGAAGATGACACACTGGGCTGAGGGGGTTAAGTGAATGGGAGGACCAAGTTAAGTGTTGATGTTTTTGAAAGAATGAGGATAGGGTACCTTGGACCTGAGTCCAGATCGTGAAGAAGTCATCAATAAACCCGAACCAGATGAGGACTGTGGGGTTGTAGCCTCCCAAAACCCCAAATCCCTGGCCTGTTTCAGGTTTAGAGATAATATCTTCTTTATACAGACTCACAGTCAATAAACTCTGTTCTCGTTCCTTCACAACCTCAACACCTTCTCTCCCATCTGCTCTATTGATCACCTGTCTCTGATGGCTCCATCCACACATACAGAGAGCACAGCCAGAAATCATATTAAAAGCCAAGAAACAAAGTCATATGACCAGCTGTGTGATAATTGATCCTCTAATCTTTGAATTAGTATTTTGATAAGGGCTGCAACAGTATATCTCCCATTTATACTGAATGACATGTAGGCATGTCCGAAGGATAGTGGAAGATTCAGGTGCAAGCCCTGCCCAGACCATCCACCGAGCACTTCCCAGTCCAGTCCTGTCACAGGCTTATCCTACCCCATCAGAAGCCGGGCCACCTTGAAACCAGCCATGTCTTGTACTAGCTCTGCTGCAATCATTGCACAGCTTTTTGTATTGGCATGACTCCCAACCAGCTGTCTACCTGGATGAATGACCACCACCAAACCGTGGCCAAGAACCATGTGGACCACTCGGTGGCACAACATGCAAACTGAACATAACATGCTTGATTACAGTGCTGCTTCACAACCCAGGCTATCTTGATTTTCCCCTCCACCACCAGTTTTTCTGAACTGCACTGATGGAAGTTCTCCTTACAATACATTCTCTGCTCCCAATATTATCCCAGCCTTAACCTATGTAACCTACTGCCCCACACCATCCACCCATGTCCTTCTATCCCTCCCCCTTCCATGTCTCATCCCAGATTGCTGATTTCATTCAATGTGAGAGTTGTATTCTGTCCAGTGACCGGAGATAACAGTCATGTGTGCATGAGGTGTCCTTGCTTGTGGGAATATCAGTTTCTTTTCTTTTCTGAAGAAGGCCTTGGCCGAAAGCTAAATGTATAACAGACTTTTCATTATATCTGTCTGCAATTCAGCATGTCATCTTTACAGTGAATAGCAGTTGATCCATTTCAAAATACTGTTGATATATATGTTGGTGTGGCTGATTGTTTTCTATGTTTAATTAAGTAATTACATGTTGATTCTGGTGTTAGCACCATTTTATACGCAGTTATTAATTTCCATGCAGTTATCATTATTTGTACAGGTTTCCCCTGATTGAACTTCAAAAAATATTATGCGTAAAGTAGGGGCCTTGTCACTCACAATTCTGGTGTGAAATTACTTGCTGAAAGTATATCTGAATTTCATATACAGCTATTGGCTTAATGTTTGTTCTTCACATCAATAAACATTTGTGCTGACATTCCACAAATCTTCAGCTGCGCAACCAAGTTAACCATTATAGATGTGTACTATGACAGTCAGCAACTTCTTGTTGGCCTCACTCACCTCTTTGGTGCAGCCTCTCAACTCCTTCATCAGGCTCATTGACAGCTCTGCCTCCAGCAGCCTGTGGGAGTCTCTGTCTCTGACATGCCAGCCAGTCACATCTGGTATATACGTAATATCAAAGTGTGATGGCCATGAAAGCCTGTGTGTAAATGTAAGATGTCAGAAGTGGTGTACAGATGGAGATGACTGGGTTATCTCACGTGGTTTGTGCAGTAATGTCATCATTGGTCCATTTAGTTCAGCCATGAATAGTTCTGTGTTCTGAACCTGCTGACAGATTATATCGTTGAGCCAACAAAGATTTTTTTTTATAAACAGGATATATATCTTAGGCAATTTTTCTTGTAAATCTTGTATATTGTCAATGAATAATTTGTTTAGAGATTCAGATTTACCCTTTCTACACCATCTACATTGACTTGAAGAATGGATCTGTGGTTTTCCACTGATTAACTGTGAAAAGTGGTTTTGCTTAAACTTTGCACTCGCTTTCATGCCATTCAGCATGAATGGATAATGTACTGTTGCAGCAGGTATCAGAATAGTAATCCAAAGATTTGAGGTTCAGTTGTCACATGGCTGGGTGTAGGACTTTGTTTCATGGCCCTTAACATGATTTCTGGCTGTGCTCCATGTATATGAAAAGTTTTAAGCAGCATTAATGTGCACAGATTCCATATTGATACATAGCTTTCTCAGTAGCTGGTGCACAGGCTAGCTGAAGATGACAGTATACCATCTCACCATCATTATCCCTAAGTAATGCTATCAGTTTACATACCATCCTACCACATATGATTTACAGTCTTGTGTTGTGTGCAATAGTAATATCAAGAAGATTAATTTCTTTTTCAGGGTTGAGAAGAAAAAGAAAGATGAAAATTCTTCAGCACCCAGAGATGACTCTAAAAAGAAAGCAAAAGTACCATCTAATGTCTCAGCAGCGCCAAAGCTGGATGTTGTCAAGTAAGTGTTTTGTACTTTTGGATATTATGAGACAGGTTTTTTCTTTAGATATTCTGAGGAGTATCATATAAACGGAATTATCTGTGTTAATATTGTTCTTATCACAAAGTACTGAATTTGTAAGATGGTAGACTGTTTCAGTTGATGCACAGAGACTTTTGTTTTTATACTATTTAAACAACATTTTTTATTTCTTCCATGTTATTAGTTGATTGTAGAAAAAAATTTGTTTCAAACTTAGGAGCTGGAAGAAGGTAGACAGTTCCTGCTAGGTTAGGTGGGAAATCAGTAGGAACTACAGACCTCATTTGGCCTGACAATATCAATAGATTTTAGAGTGTGTAGATACACAGAGCATATAACCGTATCATTGTTATGTAGAGTAGTGGATAAAGAGAAACAACAAATTGGAAGAATTAATAAAAATTATAAAGCAGCTTATTTCTTCAAACATGTGGGAAATCTTAAAAATTCCTCATTAGGAACAGGTTCTGCACTTTGGAGGTGTCATACAGAATCAAAAGCCCCCATTTTCACCAGTATTTTACAAAAAGTATGTGATAAGTTCAAGTCATTCTTGTGGGTCCCTGTGTGCTTTGCCTTATACATATGTCAGCTAGTTGGCATAGAAATCCGACTTCAACAATCAAAATGCTTCATAATACATTAAAGGAAATTGTTATAGATTCTCCATATTATGTGCTAACTTTGACCGTAAACTAGCAAATACTATACAGGTTCTATCTTATGTCACTTCTTTCTGAAAAGATGTATATGTAATTGGATAGGCTTTTAATTAAAGCATCAGGTAACTCATTAGGATAAAAACAAAGATCACTAACAGGGAGAAGCAGATACTTTTTTGCAGTATTAAGCTTTCCAGTTAATCATTTGTCATACCGAAATATTGAGCTTCAGATATATATATGAAATCACTAAATAAATTTCTGGGCAGTAGTTTTGTATTTAGGACATTTAATAATACCTCCTTCTGAGATTAGCTTCCTTTGATGATATATTCCCATATGTAGATTTATTACAGGGTAATTGATGTCCATATTTCATCAGCTTGTTTAGGAACTGCCAAATTCTGTTAGTCAGCGGTATATTCTTCTTTCACAGGTTTGGAAGCTAACTTGGATATGCTTTTGTACTGAATGTGTCCCTTCACATTTTCATTTCACTGTCACATTGGACGCATTTGACCTAGGGGTGCTTAGGAGTGTGGAAATCTCATGTACAGATGTATGACACAAATGACACCCAATCACCTGACCACATTTGAAGTCCATGAGTTCCTTGGAATGCCCCAGTCTGCTCTCTTGCGATGTCTAATGACTACTGAGGTTGCTGATACGGAATACCTTCTGTTGTGATCATTGCAGTGACGTATGTGGGCATCTAGCACTGTGGCAAGATGTTTTGTCAGTGCATATGTCAGTGACCTAACAAACAATTGACTTCAGTGGTACACCCCCCTTGTGTGTCTTTTGTAGACCATGTAGACTGAGTGGCACTGGTGCCTGTGTTTCAAATGCTTGATGATCTTGTGTGGTTACCCAGAGAAGTCCAGGAGTGGTTATGTCAGTAGATGTTGGATCCCTGTTAATATTCTTGACTTGCCACTGATTCCTTCATTTACAGACCACATTATACTTCAACTAGAACTGAATTATTTAGGCAGACAACATTTGAAGAATTGCATGGCCTTACACCCAAGACAGTTTTATAATGTTACAGAACATACAGACCCTTTCTGCACAATATTTCAATAAATTGGCTAGTAGTCTCATGAAACAATTTTTCCTGTAAGTTCTTTCTTTTTTACATCCTAATTCGCTACCTGCAGACCATTCTGAGTGCCATCTTCCTCCACAGGTAAAATGTGCTGACACCCTTTCTAGAAACGAAACAGATTTATCTGTATTGTGCCCTTTCTGCCTATTACTTTTCTTCAACACGCCTAAAGTTACTATTGTATTGTTGGATCTGACATGGAAATACAGCACATGTGCAAACACAGTTATGAATCATGGCACATTTGATTACTGCTTTCCCACTGGTCTTGTAATCAGACTGTCTTCTCAGTCATTGTTACCAACTATTTGCTTTGCTCCTTCATGCAATGCTTCTGTAATGTAATAATGCCTGTTACTTCTCACTGTGAGGCTTCTTAATACAGACTGTTTTAGAAATATGAACTACTTGTACTACTTCCATACCAAAGGCTAAGGAAAAGAAATTGTCTGGAAACTACAGGCATTTTGTTCCTATTTAGAGTTTTGTTCCAACTTTAGGGTGACTTTCCTTTTGCAAGATATTTGGGATGAAATTGAAGGACATCATGGAAAGCAGTGCGGGTAATCTATCATCTTTCGGATGTTGATCCGAATTGTGTATGCTTTTGATTGTCTTCCCCAGAAATGTACTGTGGAGTCATCACTGGTTAGTTAGTTCAATGTTTTTTGTTAGTTTGGTATGAAGACCACGTACTCTTGAGTATTTTTAAAATTTAGAACACTGGATAACATTGCATGCTTTTTTTTAAAAAAAAGTATGAGTGAGAGAAAAAGCTGCTCATTTCTTTATTTGCAATATTCCATTAATAGTTTCTGACTGAGAATTTGAACTGGACATCTGCCGTATGGGAGAAATTCTCCTTAGCATTCTCCAAATTTCTGTTCTTAGAGTGAGTTTTTAAACCTGTTGTAAATAATGTGGAAGAAAATTTTGTAACTTTAGCATGAAAGTGTTGTTCCTTTATGACTATTTATATTGGCTTCTTTTTTTAACTATTGAATGGATTATTCCTGACATCTAGCACTCCAGAATTTTCTCCATGACCCACATTTGAATGAAATGGTGGTGGAGATTCATAATTGCATATTTTCTTAAATATTATCTTAACACTCTTTATCTTTCTTTTTTTTTCAAATGTGACTGTGTGTAACTCTGTTGTCTAGGTTGTTTCTAATTCTAATTGTATGGACAGCTGTCATTTATGTTAGAAATAGTGGTCATATGAACCTTACCTCAGTTTATACATTATTTAGATACAGAAATGTGTGTAGCTTTTGACATCAATTGTCAAACACATAAAGCTGGTTTTCATATGAGATGTATGTCCACTTTATTTCATATAGTAAGATTTTGAAACCAGTAATCATTAATAGCAGTGCTGTGATAGTTCTCATACTTTCTGCATTACTCCAACAGTTATAAAACCATGACTGGAAGTTCTCAGTACAAATTTGGCGTACTGGCAAAAATTGTCAGGCACATGAAATCCAGACATCAGGAAGGTGATGATCACCCATTAACTCTTGATGAAATTTTAGATGAGACAAACCAGCTAGATGTTGGGTCAAAAGTGAAACAGGTCAGTCTAATATTCTCAGCCTTCATTTTCTTGTTAAATTGATTATAATATGATTGTTGCAAATACATAGCTTTAAATTTAAATTGTTGTGGAGTTAGAGTGATTGTCACATTTTTTTTTCTTTAAGTGTACTCACAACAAGTTAACAGTGGTAACTGACTCTAAACGACCACTGTTTTACCATATAGTAAAGTAGCTTCTGTTCATTGCACTGACATCTACATAATGATTTTTTCCCCCTTGTGTGTGTTTTTTTTTTTTTTGGTTTTCTTAATTAAATTTTTGTTCAGTTATAGTGGTTGCTCTCGGAGGCTCTTATTAGCAATCCGAAAATTGAAGTCACAGAGGAGGGGAAGTTTATTTTTAAGCCACCATATAAAATTAAAGACAAGAAAAGTTTATTAAGGCTGCTGAGAAATAATGATCTCAAAGGTCTTGGAGGAATTTTACTAGAAGATGTACAAGAGTCCCTACCACACTGTGACAAAGCTTTAAAGGTATGTTCTATAATACAGTAATCTTTCTTGGATGCAAACAAGAGTATAATATTGTGCTTCTGTTGTAAATCACGTAGTAACTATATATTCAAGTATATTACAAAAACGAGTCAGATAGTGACTTGTTTGCTATATTTTCTTTACTACCAGCCACATTTAGCAATGTTGTCAGTCTTTTTTCTTGTAGTTCCACGTAAAACAGAATACATCCTATTTACAATTCAGGGGTGTCAACAAGTGCCTGAGGAATAAATGAAATTATTTTATTTACAAGTTCTTCCACCAAGGCAAGTGACAGAACACAAAGGAAATTTCATTGGCATAGAGTAATACACAAAAAATAGAAATAGATCACACTTGTGTTTTGGTGTACTGCAAACAGTGGCACCAGTTGGACACTATAGCTGGTTGCTCAAAGTTTGAAGTTTACAGACAGGCCAAAACTCTGCAGAAAGTAAAGTATGATGAGAAAGGCAGTCAAAAAAGAGAAAAGGATTGGCATTTCGTCACCTTCTAGAGATAAGTTGTAGATATTTGTCAATGCTATGAGTACTACTTAAGCCATCGTCTCATGAACGAGGAGCTTGTGTTATCACAGTGTGGAACTCCAGGTTCTACTACATTGTGGAGCATGGGATGAAGAATCTGGCATGTCAGATTTTTGCCACATGGAGAGAAACCTGGTTAGTAAGATGTGGCATCAGTTTTACGTTACAGGCAGAATTTAGGAGACACAATGTTGTATGGAGCTATATTACGTATTAGGTGATTTTTAAAATTGTGTATATAAACTATCACAGCACTGGCGCACTGAGGATCTCTTGAAAATGTGCCATTTTAGGTATGATTAGTTGTATTAAAATGACAGTGTCGTCCTAACCGCCGTCTGCTTCACGTCTGCTGTGCAGCGAGCTACCTTAATTTAAGTATTAACTGTATTTTTCTTACTTATCACTTCTTCTTCCGTGTGTTTTTGCTTTTAGGAAGCTTTAATTGTCAAGTGCTATTAATAGTGTTCCATAAAGTTCGTGTTTGTTTTGAATACAGTCAGAGAGAGTCCCTTTAGTCAGCCATAGTGCCAGTAGTGCTAGAGTTTGTTTTCAATACAGTCCAGAGACAGGTAGTGCTATTTTCATTGTTTTCTACGAGAAGTGTCTGGCAACCACAGTTTAGTCAACTATCAGCCGCCTTTAGTGAATTAGCAGTCTAGTTAAAAGTTGATTAACTCTCTACAGTAAATTGATTTCTTAGGATGGATAGGATGTGTGACTGCTGTGTACAGATGCAGGAGGAGGTGGCCACTGTTCGTGAACAGCTGAACGTGTTGATGGCCGCGGTCAGCCGTCTTCAGGCTGCTGCCTCGGAATGTAGCGGCAGTGGGGAGTCTGGTGCGTCGCATGGTACACCCCAGGTGTTACATGCTTCACCCACTGTCCCTGCTGTCGAGACATCTTCGCGGGTACCGGGTGCGGTTGGGCCACCCTCTCCCCAAGGGGAGTGGCGGGTTCAGCAGCGTTCGCGGCGCACGAGGCGGAGGGTAAAAGTGGAGGCTGGCCGTGTGGCATCGCCCACTTTGCCTGCGAGTGGACATGTGGCTGCTCCTTCAGCAAGGTCCGAGCAGGCACATGGGGGGAGGGGTTTATTAGTTATTGGGAGCTCCAACATTAGGCGGGTGATGGAGCCCCTTAGGGAAATAGCGGAAAGGTCGGGGAATAAGGCCAGTGTTCACTCTGTCTGCTTGCCGGGGGGTCTCATCCGAGATGTGGAGGAGGCCTTACCGGCGGCGATAGAGAGAATTGGGTGCACCCGACTGCAAATTGTTGCTCATGTCGGCACCAATGACTCCTGCCGTCTGGGTTCAGAGGTCATCTTCAGTTCGTACAGGCGGTTGACGGAATTGGTGAAGGCGGAAAGCCTCGCTCGCGGAGTGGAATCAGAGCTAACTATTTGTAGTATCGTTCCCAGAACCGATCGCGGTCCTCTGGTTTGGAGCTGATTGGAAGGCTTAAACCAGAGAGGCTCAGACGATTCTGCGATCTGGGGTGCAAATTTCTCGACCTCCACTATCGGGTGGAGAAATGTAGAGTCCCCCTGAATAGGCAGGCGTGCACTACACGCCAGACGCGGCTACAAGGGTGGTGGAGTACGTGTGGAGTGCACATGGGGGTTTTTTAGGTTAGAGAATTCCCTCCCTAGGCCCGACAAGACGCCTCCTGAGACGCGGCAAGGTAGGAGTAGGCAAAATGCAACAGGGAATAACAATATTAATGTGCTAATAGTAAACTGCAGGAGCGTCTATAGAAAGGTCCCAGAACTGCTCTCATTAATAAACGGTCACAACGCCCATATAGTACTAGGGACAGAAAGTAGGCTGAAACCAGACGTAAACAGTAATGAAATCCTAAACTCAGATTGGAATGTATACTGCAGAGACAGGCTGGACAGTGAAGGGGGAGGCGTGTTTATAGCGATAAGAAGTGCAATAGTATCGAAGGAAATTGACAGAGATCCGAAATGTGAAATGATTTGGATGAAGGTCACGGTTGAAGCAGGCTCAGACATGGTAATTGGATGTCTCTATAGGCCCCCTGGCTCAGCAGCTGATGTGGCACAGCACCTGAAGGAAAATTTGGAAAATATTTCGAGTAGATTTCCCCCACCATGTTATAGTTCTGGGTGGAGATTTTAATTTGCCGGATATAGACTGGGAGACTGAAACGTTCATAACGGGTGGCAGGGACAAAGAATCCAGTGAAATTTTTTTAAGTGCTTTATCTGAAAACTACCTTGAGCAGTTAAACAGAGAACCGACTTGTGGCGATAACATATTAGACCTTCTGGCGACAAACAGACCCGAACTATTTGAAACAGTTAATGCAGAACAGGGAATCAGCGATCATAAAGCGGTTACAGCATCGATGAGTTCAGCCGTAAATAGAAATATTAAAAAAGGTAGGAAGATTTTTCTGTGTAGCAAAAGTGACAAAAGGCAGATTACAGAGTACCTGACGGCTCAACACAGAAGTTTTGTCTCAAGTACAGATAGTGTTGAGGGTCAGTGGACAAAGTTCAAAACCATCGTACAATATGCGTTAGATGAGTATGTGCCAAGCAAGATCATAAGAGATGGAAAAGAGCCACCGTGGTACAACAACGGAGTTAGAAAACTGCTGCGGAAGCAAAGGGAACTTCACAGCAAACATAAACATAGCCAAAGCCTTGCGGACAAACAAAAATTACGTGAAGCGAAATGTAGTGCGAGGAGGGCTATGTGAGAGGCGTTCAATGAATTCGACTGTAAAGTTCTATGTACTGACTTGGCAGAAAATCCTAAGAAATTTTGGTCTTATGTCAAAGCGGTAGGTGGATCAAAACAAAATGTTCAGACACTCTGTGACCAAAATGGTACTGAAACAGAGGATGACAGACTAAAGGCCAAAATACTAAATGTCTTTTTCCAAAGCTGTTTCACAGAGGAAGACTGCACTGTAGTTCCTTCTCTAGATTGTCGCACAGATGACAAAATGGTGGATATCGAAATAGACGACAGAGGGATAGAGAAACAATTAAAACCGCTCAAAAGAGGAAAGGCCGCTGGACCTGATGGGATACCAGTTAGATTTTACACAGAGTACGTGAAGGAACTTGCCCCCCTTCTTGCAGCGGTGTACCGTAGGTCTCTAGAAGAGCATAACGTTCCAAAGGATTGGAAAAGGGCACAGGTCACCCCCGTTTTTAAGAACGGACGTTGAACAGATGTGCAGAACTAAAGACCTATATCTCTAACGTCGATCAGTTGTAGAATTTTGGAACCCGTATTATGTTCGAGTATAATCTACTCTGTAGGAATCAGCATGGGTTTCGAAAAAGACGGTCGTGTGAAACCCAGCTCGCGCTATTTGTCCACGAGACTCAGAGGGCCATAGACACGGGTTCACAGGTTGATGCCGTGTTTCTTGACTTCCGCAAGGCGGTCGATACAGTTCCCCACAGTCGTTTAATGAACAAAGTAAGAGCATATGGAGTATCAGACCAATTGTGTGATTGGATTGAGGAGTTCCTAGATAACAGAACGCAGCATGTCATTCTCAATGGAGAGAAGTAAGAGTGATTTCAGGTGTGCCGCAGGGGAGTGTCATAGGACCATTGCTATTCACAATCTACATAAATGACCTGGTGGATGACATCGGAAGTTCACTGAGGCTTTTTGCAGATGATGCTGTGGTGTATCGAGAGATTGCAACAATGGAAAATTGTACTGAAATGCAGGAGGATCTGCAGCGAATTGACGCATTGTGCAGGGAATGGCAATTGAATCTCATTGTAGACAAGTGTAACGTGCTGCGAATACATAGAAAGATAGATCCCTTATCATTTAGCTACAAAATAGCAGGTCAGCAACTGGAAGCAGTTAATTGCATAAATTATCTGGGAGTACGCATTAGGAGTGATTTAAAATGGAATGATCATATAAAGTTGATCGTCGGTAAAACAGATGCCACACTGAGATTCATTGGAAGAATCCTAAGGAAATGCAATCCGAAAACAAAGCAAGTAGGTTACAGTACGCTTGTTCGCCCACTGCTTGAAACTGCTCAGCCCTACCAGATAGGGTTGATAGAAGAGATAGAGAAGATCCAACGGAGAGCAGTGCGCTTCGTTACAGGATCATTTAGTAATCGCGAAAGCATTACGGAGATGATAGATAAACTCCGGTGGAAGACTCTGCAGGAGAGAGGCTGAGTAGGTCGGTATGGGCTTTTGTTAAAGTTTCGAGAACATACCTTCACCGAAGAGTCAAGCAGTATATTGCTCCCTCATACGTATATCTCGCGAAGAAACCATGAGGATAAAATCAGAGAGATTAGAGCCCACACAGAAGCATACCGACAATCCTTCTTTCCACGAACAATACGAGACTGGAATAGAAGGGAGAACCGATAGAGGTACTCAGGGTACCCTCCGCCACACACCGTCAGGTGTCTTGCGGAGTATGGATGTAGATGTAGATGTAGATGTACTTAGTAACAAAATAATCCGTCTTGAAGGCAAAAAGAGATGCTGTTTTATTAATGGTGCCTGGTTTTGATCTATACAGATCATCTTCAGGGCATAAAGCATAACACACAGGAGCAGTTGACAACTGTGGCTTCCAGCATATAGTTCAGTTCCACTTAGCAGTTTTGCAGATCACTGAAGGAGTTCCCTCATGGCCTGAAGATCATCTGTATATACTGAAACCCATCATTAGCAATAAAACATCTCTTTTTGTGATCAAGACTGATTATTTTGTTACTATTGAATTTAGATCACAGATTCTTTTACGCTCATTATAAAAAAATCGGGAAACTACATACTGCTAATTAAAGCCTTTCTGCATTTGATGTTGTTAATGTTATAACTTGTGTGCTATGAAAGTATACCATTTCAGTGACATGGCACAATGATGACCCACAAAAGTGTGTTGGTTTTGGTAGAATTTGTCTTAGTTAAATATCAACTAATAAGATTTGTACATTCAATCTGTGTACAGTGTCTGTCATATAACTAAAGTACAGGTGCCATGTTGAAGTTGTACCATAGTTGATCATGTTGTGAAATCTGAAGGGAAATGTGGCATATTTGTGTCTAGCTACATCGTATTATTTTCACCTTTCATTATTTAAAAGATTTTGGTTCTTATTAATTTAATAGAAGATTACCTGCAGTAGTTGATGTTATTTATTATAAATGATGTATTTACTGCAATTATTGTTGAATAGGCCGACAACAGGAATGTTTCCCCAGTGGCCAGAAATCTTAACATGACTACCAGTCTGTTTCGGAAAGTTAACACAAGCATCATAGGAAGGTTTGCTAATTATGCAACACTGCGTAAAATATGTATACCTATCTCTTGGCTTTATGAAGAGCCTCATATTTGTAACTTGCCAGTAAATATCTTTTTCAATGACAGTGAGCAGCTTCAAAAAATGTCCTCCTCTATTTGACTGAAATTACAAAACGAATCCTGATCTTGAGACCCATGAGATGAAATATGTTACTTCTGAGTGGTGACAGTGAATAAAGCTTTGAAAATATTGATATTATGCATGTGCTAACTGATGGCACACACTATACCTTAAATATATTCAATTTAGAACTGAAAATGAGATGATAATTCAATTGAGATAACAAGTAACTTATACTAGTATGTATGTCATATAATTGTACAGCATTATGTGATGTTCCTCAACCAGCAGTTTGCTATCCAAGCCAACAGTGAGTTCAAAATCTATTTCGCTACTGCTATTCTTTGACAATCACGGAAAAAATTAATGCAGCTATTTTATGCATGTCCATTTTCGGAAGAAAAAGTGTGATTTGCATGCCAGATGCAGTTGAGAACTGCCACTGGAGAGCACTGCAATTGCAAATCACGGTGAGGAACATGTTCTGTTAGATGTAGTGTGTATTTCAGAGCGTCCAGCAACCATGGCAGATGCCACATCTTGTGTACTTAATGGTGAGAAACAATTCCCTTGTGTATTGTATCGAGGCTTAACACCTGCAGTGTCAGCAAGCAACACCCCAGATCACGTAAGAAACAGATTGACCGTCCTTACGGCGGAACAGGCAACCGTAAAAATAGTTTTCCCGTCGGTCAACAGATGTCGCAGGTGACGCTACAATGCTAACTGACCTGTCCATGTCGCGGAATTGGCAACGCTGTATCTTCGATGACGTGAATGACGCTGATTTGCGTTCGGCTAGAGTGCTGCTCGCGAAATGCATTCGTCACGCTGCTGACTGTAGCTCATGATCAGCTGTGGTTTTTCCCGAGTTTTCAATCTAAGAATGTAGATTAGCTCCTGTAATTCTACAAACCAAGTTTATTTCTCACAATCACATGCGAAATGAAATAAATGAAAAGTAACATACAAACATTTCTCACGAGTTACTGTTTAAATGCAGACTGTATTGCAGTCGCATAGGTTTTACACTTGCCTTCCATGCCTTCTATTTGCTCTTTGCTATACAGCTCTTCTGATACGGATTATGGTGGTAAAAAAGATCTCCATGTGCAGGTTAACACTATAAAGTTTTCAAAATCCGCACTCGGTTATGATGCAAATTAAGGCTGGATATATTTCAGTGACAGTCACTTCAAATTTAAATTCTTTTACTTTGCATGTAACGTAACGTAAATGGTATAAGAGTGGCACAAAACGATGAATTTTTGATTGTTGTTGAAAGGGGGCTGCAAATGCGGTAGTATACAAGTGAAAGCGTGTTTTTCAAGCATATTTTGGCGGTGTCAGCTTTGAAGAACCACACAAGGCAAACCATAATTATGTTAAAAATTTACTTTGTACAGTTTAAACATAACCCGTAAATATTCGCAACAGACGTATGCTTTTATCTGCAACACAGTTATTACTGGGTATATCCGCACTCGCGCAGACCTGTTACTATAAGTTGTGTTGTTTTTGAGTGAAAGCTGTGTGAGGATTATTAGCACACAGATGAAAAAAAAATTGAAATAGGCAGCGTCTATAGTTTGCATGTTATGCTCGTTCTCTTCTATTCTCCTCCCTTCATTCCAGTATAAACGCTTGTTCACAAGTATAAACGAATGGCAGTGAACATCGGCGAATTATCTATGAATACTCGTTTGCAGCAGTGTAAACGAGGTTTTACACTCGTTCACTTCGTTCACTCTAGTATATACCAGGATTTAGAGGGGCCGATGACCTAGCAGTTAGATGATGGCTATTATTCATTTATTTCACTGTTGCGATTTCAGCTCTAGAGCCATTTTAAAGTACCAAGGGAAAGGTCTTGTAAGTTAATGCTTCTTAAATTGTTTACCAAATGTTGCCACACTATGCTTTTCATTTTGTTATCCATATCTTATATTGGTTTCAGTTTTCACATTGCACACAAAAATGCCTCTACAGCCCAAATTATGATAGTGAAGTGAATAAACGGTTTTAAAAAGTCCAAATCGCAGCAAAGATTTCATTTAAAAATTGTATGATATGATTCTTGGACAGGAAGGGCTGCCACGTTATATCAGAATATAAGGTCAACAAAATTTAGATAGGCTTGAATGCTTAGGGCTCTTTATTAATTCTTACTCTTAACTAATTCTTACTTGAATTTAAAATCCACTCCCGTAACCTTTCTATATCTTTGACGGGAAATCTGAACATATTTAGTTCAGGATTTGTCTGTCTACTCCTTCTACAGTCAATATACTTGCAGGCCCCCGGCATGACAACTCGATCCACTACCACCGGTATGTCAGAAACAGCTGTACTTCACAGATGCCAAATGGTGGAAAGCTGCTGCGTTCAGACGATGTTGCCACATATTTCACAGAACGGAGTGCCACCTAGTGGTTGGTGCTACAAGTAAGGGTGTGACGCTGTTGCTGCCTGGCCGTTCCCTGACAAGGGTTGCCTGCTAGACCAAGCGATCGGGCAATCTGTTCTTATGTGATCTGGGGCAACACACATCAGTGCTTCAAAGATGCCTAACACACAGAGGGCAATTTTCTAGAAGAAAGATGGCCATGCTGTGACAGTCCCCCAGGAGGCAACCCAAGCACGGCCAGAGCCTGTGTTGCACGGATTTATTCTCTTCCACAAGATATTTGATTGAAAATAGGCTCGGTTGTATCCTAGTACCGAATGTTACTTAGTGCAGCATTCGGACCAGATAAGACCAGTTCGCACCGAATGAGTTTCCTAGGCCAGGCACTGATTCCGCAAGTATCCCACCAGTCAGAGGAGAGTGGAGAGTCAACTCCACGATGTCATTGCCATTCACATCTGAATTTGTGACCCTGGGAGATACCAGCTATGGATTTAACAGGAGGAGGACTGGCATTAGTGAACTATCTAGACTGCAACTGGTCAGTTTGACTGTTGATGATTATCTTTCTTTATTTCAGTTTTACTTGTTAAATTAATTCAGTGTTCTCTTTAAATATCACTAGTGTATTATGTATACCATACCAATGCCTTATACTTAAATTTTTCCGTAGACACTATATTTAATTAAATGAAAAACGATTGAAGTAAAGAATACACCACAAACATAAGTACGAGGGCAGTTCAATAAGTAATGCAACACATTTTTTTTCTCGGCCAATTTTGGTTGAAAAAACCGGAAATTTCTTGTCGAATATTTTCAAACATTCCCGCTTCGTCTCGTATAGTTTCATTGACTTCCGACAGGTGGCAGCACTGTACGGAGCTGTTAAAATGGCGTCTGTAATGGATGTGCGTTGCAAACAACGGGCAGTGATCGAGTTTCTTTTGGCGGAAAACCAGGGCATCTCAGATATTCATAGGCACTTGCAGGATGTCTACGGTGATCTGGCAGTGGACAAAAGCACGGTGAGTCGTTGGGCAAAGCATGTGTCATCATCGCCGCAAGGTCAAGCAAGACTGTCTGATCTCCCGCGTGCGGGCCGGCCGTGCACAGCTGTGACTCCTGCAATGGCGGAGCGTGCGAACACACTCGTTCGAGATGATCGACGGATCACCATCAAACAACTCAGTGCTCAACTTGACATCTCTGTTGGTAGTGCTGTCACAATTGTTCACCAGTTGGGATATTCAAAGGTTTGTTCCCGCTGGGTCCCTCGTTGTCTAACCGAACACCATAAAGAGCAAAGGAGAACCATCTGTGCGGAATTGCTTGCTCGTCATGTGGCTGAGGGTGACAATTTCTTGTCAAAGATTGTTACAGGCGATGAAACATGGGTTCATCACTTCGAACCTGAAACAAAACGGCAATCAATGGAGTGGCGCCACACCCACTCCCCTACCAAGAAAAAGTTTAAAGCCATACCCTCAGCCGGTAAAGTCATGGTTACAGTCTTCTGGGACGCTGAAAGGGTTATTCTGTTCGATGTCCTTCCCCATGGTCAAACGATCAACTCTGAAGTGTATTGTGCTACTCTTCACAAATTGAAGAACGACTTCAGCGTGTTCATAGGCACAAAAATCTGAACGAACTTCTCCTTCTTCATGACAACGCAAGACCTCACACAAGTCTTTTCACCCGAGAGGAGCTCACAAAACTTCAGTGGACTGTTCTTCCTCGTGCACCCTACAGCCCCGATCTCGCACCGTCGGATTTCCATATGTTTGGCCCAATGAAGGACGCAATCCGTGGGAGGCACTACGCGGATGATGAAGAAGTTATTGATGCAGTACGACGTTGGCTCCGACATCGACCAGTGGAATGGTACCATGCAGGCATACAGGCCCTCATTTCAAGGTGGCATAAGGCTGTAGCATTGAATGGAGATTACATTGAAAAATAGTGCTGTGTAGCTAAAAGATTGGGGAATAACCTGGTGTATTTCGATGCTGAATAAAACAACCCCTGTTTCAGAAAAAAAATGTGTTGCATTACTTATTGAACTGCCCTCGTACAATATTCATTGAAACTAAACTTAGTTACTAACGTTACAAATACAAATAAACATGTAATAATAACAGAATGGTTTTATCTATATGACTTGTTCTCAGTCAAAGCTCCACACAGGCCATAAATATACATTTATTAAGAAATAGAAAGAAAAATGGACATAAATTGCCGTGGCAATTATGAAAAGATAATATTGTTTTCCTCTGTGTGTGATGTGTTTTCAGTTGAAGCTACCATCTTTATCAAAACACTTTGGACATACTTACTGAACACTTCCAGCACATGAACGACATATGAATTTCTTGCAACGCACACACAGATTTTTAGTTTTGTTTGACCTTGTAATCCTCCTCTTTAGCAGGCCTCCTGTACTAGTACATTACATATCTCAATGGTCACAATGAAAGTGTGAACAGGACCTTCCCTGTGCTAATCTGAAGAGAAATATTTGCCAGGTAACCTTTTCTCCTTTGTCTCTTTGTAAAGGATCCAGGTGTTGATTCCAGTAAGATCTAGCATGTTGAAAAAAATGGTCCTAGGCCATTTGCAGCAGCCAAATTTGACAGTGTATAGACAAGGCATCTGGTCCAGAATATCAGCTCCAAATTTTGTGGAATTGTAGATGCTCATCTGGATGAAAACTCCGACACACCATAATAATGAGGAATGCTGAACTTCTGTAGAGCACAACACATTAACAGGAACCATTCCACTACATAAATTAAAATGGAAAGAAAAAGAAGGAATGAGATCACAATAATGAAATAAAATAAGCAAAGTAGATGTAAAAATTCATTATTGCTTGTTTAGAGACGTGAAACATGCAAAATATCGCACCACTCAAAATGACCGGCTATGATCATTTAAAGTGAACATGTTTGTAACCACCACATTTTTGTAACCATCAAAGCACATTTAAAGTTATGAAGCATAAGCCCCCTAATTGAATCATACACTATTTATTAAATGTTAAAGAATGCTCAGTGGTCAGATTGACAGGTATGATCCTTCTAGTATTAAGAGTGTTTGTGGTTTCCTCCCGAAGAAGTCAGGTACTCTGTCATCGTGACACACTTGTGCACTTTTAAATTTCTTAATGTGTCACTGTATGGGTGGATCCAAATTGCCCATGGATTGTAGCAGACACTCGAGTCTCTTGAGTTTTGCCATAAAGCATATTCAGCAACTGAGTACTGGATGTCCTCAACATAGATAGTTACAATACACTGCTGAAAAAAAAATCGCAACATCACAAAATAATTAATGTAGAGCAATGAAAGTGCGAGATCACAGGTTAGTGTAAGTGTAAGACAAGCCAATGCAAAGGTGAAATGCTAATACAGTAATAACTGATGTAACCATCAGAATGTTGAATGCAAGCATGCATCTGCGTGTGCATTGTGTCGTACAGTTCCATTCCTGTTGCACTTGGTTGGTCAGTACAGGTATGTTCAGTGTTGTTTGTGGATGACACTACAGTTGTCATCCAGTTATGCCCCATATACGCCTAATTGGAGACGGATCTGGTGATCAAGCAGGCCACAGCAACATGTCAACACTGTACAGCATGCTGGGTGACAATAGCAATATGTGGGGGAGTGTTATACTGTTGGAAACACCCTCTGGAATGCTGTTCATGAATGACAACTCAGCACCTCGAATCACCAGATTGACTTGCATATTTGCGGTCAGGATACAGGAGATAACCATTGGAGTGCTCCTGCTGTCATATGAAATAACGTCCCAGAACCTAGCTCCAGGTGTAGTTCCAGTGTTTCTTGCATGCAGACAGGGTGGTTGCAGGCCTCAACTGGCCTCCTTCTAACCAACACACGGCCATCACTAGCACCGAGGCAGAACCAGCTGTCACCAGGAAACACAACAGACCTCCACCCTGCCCTCCAATGAGCTCTCGTTTGACACGTATGGTGGTAGTTTGGGGTCTGTGGAATGCATGCTCTAGGGCTTCTGGCTTGGAGCTGTCCTTGAAGTATCCAGTTTGTAACAGTTTGTTGTGTCACTGTTGTGCCAGCTGCTGCTCAGATTGCTGCTACAGATGCTGTATGATGCAGCTGAGCCATATGCCAAACATGAGTGTCATATTTAAAGCAAACCTGATTTGCTTCGTCGTAGTGGCATTACTAGCCCCATTCTTAGGCAAATGGCACAAAATTCAAATAGACATCCACTTTCAGATGTAGAGATACACCTACCTACTTTCATTAATGTCCAACAACTCCTTCTTGGCATTGTGATTTTTATTTGTCAGTGTGTGTACCTATTAATGTGGCCAGTTCGATGATGGTCTTCCCTACATAAAAAGACAAGCACTGAACACATCACTTGGTAAACAACATTAACCATTTCACATATTGCTCTGATTTTAATATTGTACAAAATACTTGTCATGATACTACAGAAAATGGCAGTGATCAGGTCCATGATGAAAGTTTTTCATCATGGGGTAGAAACCTTGGAGTAACTATTTTGGCCTGTGAATGTTGTGCAGTCTGGCAATGAGTCAGTGAAGGTTGGAAGGTTGCTGGAAAGTGGACAGAGGGTAGTGTGAGGAGGACATGAGAGAGAAGTAATCTAATTTCAGGGGAACTGATTTTGATTTATATGCCAGCTATTTTGGTTGGAATGTTGGAGGTTGCCAGGGAGATTTGTTTGTTTGCAAGATCAGTGGGGTAGTAGCAGGACAGGTAAAACTGGGAGAGATTATTAATACAGGTTCTGAGGGAGTTTGTGTTGGAGCAGACAGAATGTATCACAGACATCTACCGTATTTACTCGAATCCAAACCGCACTTGAATCTAAGCCGCACCTGAAAAATGAGACTTGAAATCAAGGGAAAAAAAATTTCCAGAATCTAAGCCGCACCTGAAATTTGAGACACGAAATTGAAGGGGAAAGAGAAGTTTTAGGGCGCACCTCCAAATCGGAACAAAGTTGGTCCATTGTAATATGAGACACAATTTAGGTCAAATGAATGACGATACAGCTACAGTAGTTTGGTTTGAGTCGTAAGCTTAGCAGTTAAGCTTTATCAGATAGCCATTGCTATGCGTCAGGCGCTCCACCCGTAATTATATGGGTACCCTTCCTTTTTCACGTGCTTCGTCTGGTTTGAATTGATTGCTTATTTTTCTTTGATCTGATAAGCGCCGTTCTCTTTGTTATAGGTGTTTATGCCACTCTAAGCTGAAAATGCATTACTGTACTGTGTCATGGACTGTTTTGTCGCATTCTGATAATGAGTGTTTATGGCCTGTTGCCACTCGCGGCGTGGCTTCCTTTTCTGCACGCTACCGCCGCTTACAAATTAAAAAAAAAAAAGAGAGGAATCGTCTCATTAACGAAACAATGGCAAGAGACTGCTATTTGTTGTTACTTACACTGCTGCTTTCTTTGATAATGATCAACAAGAACCAAATAATATACTGTGTATGCTAGAAGTTCTGAACGAGAGTTTAGCGAAAATTTTTCTCCGTTTGAAAATCTTTGCAGACGCCTCTTTAGTACACATCATTCTGCACAGAAATTAGAGTCATCTTAGATTTAAAAATATAGTCAATTGCCGTGCTTCATTTCTGACTGTATCACTATTAGGCATAAGAATAATACGAATATAAACATCACATGATATGTATATTCTTCCACATTTGCTGTTGTCTCGCTCTAGTTTCGTAGTTTATTAGGCAGACAGGATTTAAATGAGATAGCAGCAAACACGAAACAATGCATGACAAAATGTTTATATTCGTATTATTCTTATGGTGAAGAGAATACTGCATGTGATTCACAGTTCATAAAAGTTCCTATTAGCAACCATCTCTTCTCACAGGAAGGAAAAAATTCAGAACGTAGAGTTGGCCATATTGACAAACATCCCAAACAGTCTTGCCATTCGGATTTTCGTAGTACATTGAAATGCTGCTACATTCGAAGATGAACAATACGGAATTTGTATTTACTTCGTTGGATAATGTATGAAAATGCAGTAGTCGAAACTTGGGGCGGAGAAAAAAAGCTCGTCTTCCACCTTTTTTTAAATTTATTTGCTGACGCAGAGGTTTTGGCGCCAGTATTTATCTTTGTGCCTGCAAAGTATGTCTGTGTAGCGCTACATATATTCGATGGCAGAAGTTAGTTGTGGCGGCACCTACCAACATTTTTCAGAACTTCTGCTTACTTTGCACTCGATTCTAAGCCACAGGCGGTTTTTTGGATTGCAAAAAACTGGAAAAAAAGTGTGGCTTAGATTCGAGTAAATATGGTAGGCTGCAGTGATTTTATCATTGAATTCTTCCTTTACAATCTTAATATTATGTTCTTTCAGTATCCTCATAAAGTCTTGTCTTTCCTCACAAAATTCCTGTTGCTCTTTGTGACACTTATGGTCAGGTACATAGAAATGAAGTATGTAGTATTTTTGAAATCAATATATCAGTAGCATTACTACTCTCTTTTTGATTTATGAGATGATGTTTATTTCTGTCCTGTAATGTTTACTGGTTTTCTTATCAGTGGGAGCACTTTAGATACTAAATGTGTGCAATTGTACCATTGGTATTTTGTGTATGCACATCATATTATTTTGTGTAGTTTCTCATGTTACACCTTATGCTCTAGAGTTTGCAGAATGAGATAATATATATTACGCGGCCCATTGACAAGAAAAAGATTGTATTCTTTAATGATAAATCAGACACACTACCTGTAGACGAGGAATTTCAGAAGTTGTGGCGCTCTGTGGCTGTTGAGAGTATGGATGACCAAAAAATTGAGGAATATTTGGAGAAACAGGTAAGAATTAAGACAAATATATGAATGTACGAATTGACAAAAAATTTTGGAATGCAGAACAATTTCATTAAATTGTCATAAGAATCCGGCATAATCCAGCATTCTATTGGATTACAAGCTAAATGAAAACAATAAACACTGTAAATCAAATAAAAAAACACAGATTTTGGTTCAGTACCTTAAACTATATTTCATCTGACTGGAAGGCTTACAGTCCATTGTAACTATGATGGATATTTTATAGCCAAGTACATTACGAGTGGATGGATTAGTTACAAAGGTAAGTCAATTATTATGCACAAAAAGTTATAAAATTTTGTTGCAATCAAATAGGAAACTGACAACAACATCATTTTTCGACATAGTCTCCATGCGTTTCAGTGCACTTGGTCCATTGTCGTACAAGCTTCCTGATGCCCTCATAAAAGAATGTTCTTGGTTGAGCTGCAAGCCAGGAATGCACCGCTTCTTTCACTGCTTCGTCCGAGGCAAATCGACAGCCCCTTAATGCCTGTTTGAGTGGACCAAACAAGTGATAGTCAGAAGGGGCAAGATAGGGACTATATGGAGGATGATCCAGTTCTTCAAATTTGAGTTTCTGGAGTGTTTCAGCACTGTGGGCAGCAGTGTGCGGACGGGTATTGTTGTGCAACAACACAACACCTTTTAACAGCAATCCTCGGCGTTTGCTTCGAATTGCAGGCTTTAGCCTGGCAGTAAGCATCTCACTGTAATGTACACTGTTTATTGTTTTGCCCTTTCCCCATAATGTTCCAGTAACGGACCTTGGGTGTCCCAAAAAACCATAAGCATCAGTTTTCCTGTGGATGTTTGGGTCTTGAAATTTTTCTTGCACGGCGAATTTTGATGTTTCCATTCCATATTCTGCCATTTACTCTCCGGCTCTTAATGATGGATCCATGTTTCGTCACCAGTAATGATCCTGTCTAAGAAGTTGCCCCCTTTGTTACCATAGCGATCCAAATGTTTTTTGCAGATGTCCAAGTGCGTTTGTTTATGCAACTGTGTAAGTAGTGTTGTGGATGATTTCGTAGGCAGAACCATGACTAATTTGTAGACGATGTGCCCCTTTGTCAATAGTTAATCGTCTGTCTAAGAGAATCATTTCACATGAATGCTCAATGGTTTCTTCATTTGTGGTGGTAAACAGTTGTCCGGCTCCTTCATTGTGCGTAACACTTGTGCGACCATTTAGGAATTTTTCAATCCATTCGTAGACACTCCGTTGTGGCAAAACATTGTTCCGGTACTGTACCGATACTCTTCGATGAATTTCGGCCCCTCATACACCTTCCGACCACAAAAAAATGGATCACTGAATGTTGCTCTCCTTTGGTGCCAATAGACAGCGGAGCAGCCATGATCAACAGCACAGCAGCGGTAACGAAACTAACCTAGCAGCTTGAAAATTGCAAAGATATAACAACAAATAAACAAAGCATGTGTCATCAACGTAAAATGACAGTACTACCAAAATAAATAAAGATAAAACTAAATTGTGTATAATAATTGACTTACCCTCATATAAACAAGCATTTTGGATTAAAATTCCGTGCCTCACTGCTGTAAGTCAAAACTGGTGGCACAGAAAGATCGTAAATATGTCTTCTCAGGATCATTGGGAGCTTTGTTAGCACGGCACCATGTTAGGATTTCTTTCCATTTGATTTGCTTATGGGGTGTGTGGGGGGGGGGGGGGGGGGGGGGGGACACAACTGCTTAAATACTTCTGTATGTGCTGAAATCAATCTAATCTGATATTCATGATTTATACATGAGTGATATGTAAGAGACTAAAGAATATCTGTAGAACTGTGGAACTTTGTAACTAGGCTTTCATGGGGATAGTTGTTGTTTCTGTTAAAAAATCTGCTGATTCAGGTTTTTCACCATTTCCATAGTGCTCTTCCACGAGTCAGACAAACCTCTGACCATTCATAGTGCCCTTTTTTGTATACATTCAATATCCCATGTTAATCCAGTTTGGTATCTCCGGGAGAGTTACATCTCCATGCACTTAACAGGTATGTACATACTAGAACAGTTCATAATTCTGTTCATACTCTCCATGGTATGCAGCTACTTCAAAGAAACTTTTAAAGAAACATAGATTACTGCATAATAAGTACAAAACAAATCATAGGGCTATAGACAGGGAGATGCTGAAGGAAGTATGTTGGCCTGTTAAGAGGGCAGTGCATGAAGCCTTCAATGATTACTGTAGCAGAATATTATCTAAAGATCTCTCACAAACCAAAGAAATTCTGGCCATATGGAAAGACTTTTAATGGTACCAAAGTTAAGTGTCCAGAGACTCATGGATGAGATAAGGATTGAAACTGCGGATAACAAAGTGAAAGCAGAAGAGCTGAACTCCTTTTTCAAATGTTCCTTTACAAATGAAAATCCAGGGATATTGCTACCAACTATATTCTCACACCACTCCAAAGACGAGTGAGCTAGAAATTAGTAGGTATCGAGAAGCAGCCAAAATCCCTAGAATGGAACAAATCCCCAGAGCTCAGTAGAATCCCTGTCTTAATTCTGTACCAAATTTGTGGCTGAAATAGCCCCTCTTTTAACCATAGTCTACCATAGATCCCTCAAACAAAAGACCTGTGCCCAATATTTGGAAGAAAGCCCAGGTCACTCCAGTTGACAAGAGAATAATGGAAGTGACCACAAAACTGCTGTTCAATATCCTTGATATCTGTTTGTCATAGAATCTGATAACATATTCTGTACTCAGTCTTAATGAGGCATGTCGAACAGAATTACCCTTCGTGCCATCCAGCACAGATTTAGAAAACATTGGCCATGCAAAACCCAGTTCACACTTTCCTCACATGACTTCCTGAAAGCCATGGATCAAGATGATCAGGTAGATGCAATATTTTTTGATTTCAGAAAAGCATTTGACTATATACTACAACTTTGCTTATTATCAAAAGTACATTTGTATGGCATATCAAGTGAAATTAGTGACTGGATTGAAGATTTGTTGGTAGGTAGGATGTAGCATGTTACCTTTGATGGTGGGTCATTGATGGATGCAGCAATAACTTCGGGTGTGCCCTTGGGAAGTGTCCTGGGAACCTTGCTGTTTTGCACACTTTGTCCTCAGTTATTTGTATTATGTATTCTAATCTCAGTCTTTCCATACAGTTTTTACCATTTACAGCTCCCTCTAGTACCACCTAAGTCATTCCCTGATGTCTTAACCCAGGTTCTACAATCCAGTGTTTCTCATATGTTCCTTGCCAGTTCTGCAGAGAACCTCCTTACACCTTACCTTATCAGCCTATCTAATTTTCAACATTATTCTGTAGCACCACATCCTAAACCCTTTGATTCTCTTCTGTTTTGGTTTTCCCACAGTCCATGATTCACTACCCTACAATACTGGTCTACAAACATACATTCTCTGAAATTTCTTCCTCAAATTAAGGCCAATGTTTGATACCAGTAGACTTTTCTTGGCCAGGAATGCCCTCTTTGCCCATGCTAGTCTACTTGTTATGTCCTCCTTGCTACGTCTGTCATTGGTTATTTCTTTTCCGAGGTAGCAGAATTCCATAACTTCATCGACATTGTTATCAGCAATTTTGATGTTAAGTGTTTTGTTATTTTCATTTCTGCAGATTCTCATTACTTTTGTCTTTTTCTGGTTTACTCTTAATACACAATCTGCACCTGTTAGACTGTTCATTCTCGATTGTGTAAATCTTCTTCACTTTCGCTGAGGATAGCAATGTCATGAGTGAATCTTATCATTGATATCCCTCCACTCTGAATTGTAATCCCACTCTTTAACCTTTCTTTTATTTCAATCATTGCTTCAATGTGTAGATTGAACAATAGGGACGAAAGACTCCATTATTGTTGTCTTACACCATTTTTAATCCAAGCACTTCATTTGTGGTCTTCCAGTCTTATTTTTCCCTCTTGATTCTTGTGCATATTGCATATTACCAATCTTTCCTGATAGCTTGCTCCATTTTTTTTTTCAGTATTTCGAACATCCTGCACTATATGACAATGCCAAACACATTTTTCTAGGTTGACAAATCCTATGACTGCATCTTGATTTTTCTTTAGTCTTGCGAAGTCAGAACTGCCTCTCTGGTGCCTTTATCTTTCCTAAACACAAACTGATTGTCATCTAACAGATCCTCAATTTTTTTCCATTGTTCCGAATATTATTCTTGTCTGGCCTTACTATCTTTGGAATTGTGTGGTTGATATTTTTCCAGAAGTTAGATGGTATTTAGCTATAGATTCTACACACCAACTTCAGTAGTTGTTTGGTTGTCATTTCTCCCAATAGTTTTAGAAGTTCTGATGGAATGTTATCTATTATTTCTGCCTTATTTGATATCAAGTCTTCCAAAGGTATTTTAAATTCTGACTCTAAAACTGGATCCCCTATGTCTCGCACATCAACTCCAACTTCTTCCTGTATCACAATCTTGTACTCCTCAGAGATGCCTCCTTTCATGTATTTACTCTTTGCTCTGCATTTAATACATTGGAATTCCTGTTGCACTCTTAATGTTCCCAAGCTTGCTTTTAATTTCACCAAAGAGTGTTTTGACTTCTTGAAGTGCTGATTCAACCCTCCCGACTATCATTTCTTTTTCAATTTCTTCACATCTTTCCTGCAGCCATTTCGCATTGGCTGCCCTGCACTTCCTATTTATTTCATTTCTAGGAGATATATATCGTGAAATTTTTGTACTTCCTTTCTTCGTCGATCAGTTGAAGTGTTTCTTCTGTTGCCTGAGGTTTCCTTGCAGTTACCATTCTTATACCTGTGTTTGTGTGTCCAGCAACTGTGATTGCCCTTTTTACAGATGTAGACTCCTCTTCAACTGAACTATCTACTCTGGTACTTCTGATTGCCGTATCTACATCCTCAAGGAACTTCAAGTGTGTTTCATCATGCCTCGGTATTTCAGTATCCTACTTCCTTCTACTCTGATTCTTCTGGACAATTCTCTTAAACTTCAGTCTGTTGTTCATAATTACTGTATTGTGATCTCATTTTATATCTGCACCTGGGCACATTTTAAAATCCAGTATCTGATTTCGAAATCTCTGTTTGATCATGATGTAATCCAGCTGGAATCTTCCCATATCTCCAAGTCTTTTCCAAGTATACCTCCTTTTCTTGTGATTATTGAACTGAGTGTTTGCTATTACCATCTGAAATTTATTGCAGAACTCAGTTAGTCTTTCTCCTGTCTCATGCCTACTGCCAAGCCCGTATTCTTTCTGTAACCTATTCGTCTATTCCTTCCCATACAACCGCATTCCAGTGCCCCATGGTTATTAGATTTTCATCTACCTTTACATACTGAGTTAACATTTCAATCTCCTCATATACTTTTTCTATATTTCCATCTTCTGTTTGTGATATTGGCATGTGTATCTGAACTACCATTCTTGGCATTGGTTTGCTGTCAAGTCTCATGAGAATGACTGTTATTACTGAACCGTTCATACTAACTCATTTTCTGCCCTACTTTCGTATTCATAACCAATCGTACTCCCATTATACCATTGTCTGTTGCCGTTGATATTACTCTATATTTGGCTGATCAATTGTTTAGTAGACAAATCTAATATAACCTCATGCAATGAAGTACTGTCTGAAAGAAGTTGTAGAAATATGCTGTTGAGTCTTGATAAAATTTTGAAGTGCTGCATAGATTGGCAACTTACTTTAAATGTACATAAATGTATAACTGTGCATTTTACAAAATGAAATAATTATAATGATATCCTATGACTATAATATCAAAGAGTCTTAATTAGAATCATTCAACTCACACAGATACCCAGGTGTAACTCATGTAACAATCACATAAGCTGATTTGTAGAAGAAGCATGTGGCAGATTGCAGTTCTCTAGTGGAATATGAACGTTAGTTGGTTTGTAGATCAAAGTAACTAAACTACAAGGTTATCAGTTGAATATGAAGGAAGTGCAGTCAGTTTACAAAGGAGATGGCCTATTAATCAGTTGTGCGACCCATCCTAGAATATTGCTCAGATATGTACCAAATGGGATTGGAAGGGGGTATTGCACATATTCAGAGAAGGGCATCATGATAGTTCACAGTTTTGTTTGACATGTGGGAGAATGTCAGAGAGATGCTGAAGAAACTGAACTGGCAGACACGTAAAGAGAGATGCAAATTATCCTGACAAAGCCTACTTATAAAGTTTCAAGAACTGTCTTTAGGGATTGTGAGGAAAAGATTAGATTAATTACAGCATGTGCAAAGGCATTTAAACAATCATTCTTCTTGCACTCCATATATGAATGGAATGGGAAGAAGCCCTAGTAACTGGTACTATGGTAAAATGGGAAATACCCTCTACGGGCACTTGACATTATTTTGCAGAGTATGGATGTAGATGTTGATGTGGATGTAAATCTCACCAAATGGTTAGAGAGTAACCGACAAGAAGCTGTGAATAATGATGTCTCCCATATAAATACGGTGCATGGCCTGAACTCTTCAATAAATGAACGAGTTTTTTCTGTGAATGGTTCATTTAATTTTCGTCAGCAGCCAGCCAGACATTTGTCCGTTATACTTTTTCGTACCTTGTTTCTTCTTACTTGTCTTTCTTGTGTTGTTTATAGCTTTTTTATGTTAGTTATCAGTACACACTACAGCCTTAGTAGTTTGTTGTGGTGGTCACTTTAGCAGTGTAGAGCTTCATCTGCCTTTGTCCTCAGATGTGGTTCCTGTCATTGTGGTGTCTGAGTAACCTACTCTTACTTTTTTAACCTTCCCTAACCTAGTCAGTTCCTTCCCAGGTAACTGCTGTCATAATTTTAAATGTATATTTGTTAACTTAATTTTAATACACAAAAATTGTCATGAAAATGGTTTATGAGTTGTGCCCTGAAAAGAAAGCACCTCTGCTCCATAATGAGATACTTTGATATGGGACCCATGGTAAGAAAGATGTGTAGATGATTTAAAATATTTTAAGACTATGTTATGGACTGTACATAAAGGAAATACAAAGGAGATAAAGTTACAGGTAATTAGATGTTCAGTATTTGCAGTAACTAAATAGGTAATGAAATTGTAGAACTGACAAAATACTGATGTAACTTCTCATCTTTTTCTGACACTGATCATGATGCTTACAGTCATCCTGAGTTTCCAGCTGGATGACCACCTCTGAGTGGCACAAGATTTCATAGATATAACTTGCCATCATCATAAGGTACTGCTGATGTACTGATTTGTCATGAAAGTGCTCCTCCCTTGATTCTGTCTCCTCATCCTCTGTGGCAGTGATTTGTTATGCCATCCATTCCCCAGCTGCATGCCTCTGTCCACTCCTTTATCCAAGTTCCTGGTCACGGCCTGATGAATGGCGTCTTAATGTTTCCTCTGCCACTGGAGGACGAAATTGAGGGTGCACATTCATGATCACAGATTCTGTTAACTGCTTGCAAGTGCTGTTGCTCTTTCAGTTATTGGGGCATGATGTCTCATGCCTTGCTGAGTTGGTACCCAGTTTTTGCCCCTACTTGCTTTCAATTACCCCTCTTAATGATACTATCCCAGAACCTGGAGTCTTGCCATAGTTCATTGTATTCCAGACAGTGTCCAGCTACTGCAGATTTACTGACTGATCCCAGCCTAGTGTGGCATTGGTGTGCCACACATTGAACTTCCTTTGTTCTGGTTGTTTGGCCAATGCATAACATGCCACACTCAAAAGTGATGTTGTAGATACCAGGCTTTCAAAAGCATAAGTTGTTCTTTGCACTGGCAAATAGACTGCTTGTCAGGTGACGGGTCTTGCTATTTCTAGTGACTGGGTCCAGTGGCAAGTTTATTTAGAAGTCTGCTGATCTTCACAGAGATAGTCCTGAGTATAGGGTATGTATGCTAACATCTGTGGTTTGTTCTCTTCTGTTTCTTCTTTCTGCTTGAAGGCAGATTGATGTTACACACATTTGATCTGGGCAATCTTTGTGAAAGATGTTAAACTGATAGTTTGATATTTTTCACACCTGTCAACACTTGCTTTCTTTGGAATTGGAGTTATTGTATTCTTCTTGAAGTCTAAGGATATTTCACCTGTCTCATACATCTTGCTCACCAGATGGTAGAGTTTTGTCAGGGCTGGCTCTCCCAAGGCTGCCAGTAGTTCTAAGAGAATGTTGTCTACTCCTGAGTCCTTGTTTCAGCTTAGGTCTTTCAGTGCTCTGCCAAACTCTTCTCGCAATATCGTATCTCCCATTTCATCTTCATCTACATCCTCTTCCATTTCCATACCGAGCGAGGTGGCGCAGTGGTTAGCACAATGGACTCGCATTCGGGAGGACGACGGTTCAATCCCATCTCCAGCCATCCTGATTTAGGTTTTCCGTGATTTCCCTAAATCGTTTCAGGCAAATGCCTTTGAAAGGGCACGGCCGATTTCCTTCTCAATCCTTCCTTAACCTGAGCTTGTGCTCCGTCTCTAATGACCTCGTTGTCGACGGGACGTTAAACACTAACCACCACCACCATTTCCATAATATTGCCCTCAAGAACATTGCCCTTGTATAGACCCTCTATATACTCCTTCCACCTTTCTGTCTTCCCTTCTCTGCTTAGAACTGGTTTTCCATCTGAGCTCTTGATAATCATGCAAGTGGTTCTCTTTTCTACAAAGGTCTCTTTAATTTTCCTGTAGGCAGTATCAATCTTACACTTACATCCTTACATATATTCTCTAGCCATCCATGCTTAGCAATTTTGCACTTCCTGTTGATCTCATTTTTGAGACATTTGTGTTCCTTTTTGCCTGCTTCATTTACTGCATTTTTATATTTTCTCCTGTCATCAATTAAATTCAATATCTCTTGTGTTACCGAAGGATTTCTACTAGCCTTCATCTTTTTACATACTTGATCCTCTGCTGCCTTCACTATTTCACCTCTCGAAACTACCCATTCTTCTTCTACTGTACCTCTTTCCCCCATTCTCGTCAGTCATTCCCTAATGCTCTCTCTGAAACTCTCTACAACATCTGGTTCTTTCAGTTTATCCAGGTTTCATATCCTTAAATTCCCACATTTTTGCAGTTTCTTCAGTTTTAATCTACAGTTCATAACCAATAGATTGTGGCCAGTGTCCACATCTGCCCCTGGAAATGTCTTACAATTTAAAACTTGGTTCTTAAATCTCTATCTTACCATTATGTAAGCTATCTGAAACCTTCCAGTGTCTCCATGTATACATCCTTCTTTCATGATTCTTAAACCAAGTGCTAACTATGATTAAGTTATGCTCTGTACAAAATTGTACCAGGCGGCTTCCTCTTTCATTCCTTACACCCATATTCCAACCCTGCTTTTATTATTGTTGATGTTCATTGTACAGGCCTAACCTTATATGGAGACACTACCTATCCTCTCCAACTGGTCGTCCAATTGCAGTGTCGTTGGCAAAATTCATAGTTTTTATTTCTTCTCCCTGAACTTGAATTCCCATTCCAGATGTCTTCTTTGTGTCCTTCACAGGTTGTTCAATGTGTTGATTGAATAATATTGGGGCAGGCTACAACCTTGTCCTACTCTCTCTTCAACTACTGCTTCCCTTTCATTATCTTTGACTATTTATTACTGCAGTGTGGTTTCCATACAAGTTGTGAATAATCTTTTTCTCCTGTATTTTGTCAATGTTACATTCAATATTTCAAAGAGTAAATTCCAGTCAGCATTGTCAAAAGCTATCTCTAAGTCTACATATGCTATAAATATAGGTTTGCCTTTCTTGAACTTAACTTCTAAGATAAGTTGTATGGTCAGTATGATCCCGTGTGGTCCTAAATCTCATCAGAACCCAAAGCAATCTTCGCTGGGATTGGCTTTTACCAGTTTTCTCATTATTCTGTAAATAATTTCTGTCAGTATTTTATAAATGTCATATGAAACTGGTAGTGCAGTAATATTCATGCTTGTCAGCACCTGCCTTCTTTGGAATTGAAATTGCTACATGCTTTGTGAAATTTGAGGTTATTTTGTCTTCCTCATATATTTTGGGCAACAGGCGGAATGGTTTTGGCACTACTGGCTCTCCAGAAAGAGCTCAATAATTCTGAAGTCTTCCATTCCAGAGTCCTTGTTTCAAATTTGGTCTTTCGGTGTTTCATCTTATCTTCATCTACTTTATCTTACTGTTGTATAATACTTCTTCAAGTTTGTTTCCTGTATATAGCCCTTCTATGTATTCTTCCCACCTATTAGTTTTCCCTTCTTTGCTTATCACTAGTTTGGCATCTTATACAGCTGCTTCTCTTTTATCCAAAATATCACTTTGATTTTCCTAGGTAACATCTGTCTTTCATCTTTCTTCTGTAAGCTTGCATTTGTCCTTTTGCCATTCCTGCTAAATCATTTTGCACTTTCTGTCAATCATTTGTAGATGTGTCTAATCACTTTTGCTTGCTTCATTTGCTGCATTTGTGTATTTTCTCCTTTCATCAATGAAATTTAATATCTGTTGTGTTATCCACATATTTCTATAGGGACTTGTCTTTTTGCATATTAAGATTCCCTGCTGCCTTCACTGTTTCATCTCAAGGCTGCTGACTCTTCTTCTGTTGTATTCTTTTCCTTCTTTTCAGTCAATCATTGCATAATGCTCCCTTTGAAACTCTCATAAACCCCTGCTTCTTTCGATTATTTCAGGTCCCAGTTTTAATCTGCAGTTCATACATAACCAGTAATTCATGGTCAGTGTAAAATCTGATTTATCATTGCATAATCTTTCTGAAACCATCCAGTGGCTGCAGGTCTCCTCCACATATACAACTTCCTTTCATGATTCTTAAACCAAGTATTAGTTCTGATTAAATTAATTAAGGCCTGTGCCAAATTCTACCAGGCATCCCCCCTCCCCCCCCCCTCCCTCCCCCCCATATATATTCTCTGACTACTTTGCCTTCTCTTCCTTAGTACTAACAAATATAGTCTCCCATCACATTTAAATTTATTTAAATTTTTGTCTCCATTAAGTATCTGAAATTATTATTTTATCTCAGCATACATTATTTCAATCTCGTCATCATATGCAGAGCTAGTTGGCATACAAACTTTAGCATTCATGTTTTCTTATTCAGTATTAGACCTGCTCCTTCTTTCCCCATGACCACATTTATAACCCTGTTCAGACCTGACAAGAAGCCCTGCTCTTCCTGCCACCACACTTCACTAGTTACCACTGTATGTGGCTTCAACTTATCCATTTGCCTTTTTAAATTCTTCAACTTACCTACCCTATTAAGGACTCTAATGTTCCATGTTCTTTACATGTTGAATGGCAGTTTTGTTTTTTCTGATGACAACAGCCTCCTGAATAGCTCCTGCTTGGAGGTCTGAGTGAGGGACTACCTTAGAACTGGAATATTTTACCCAAGAGGATACCATTATCTTTGAGCAGTATAGTAGAGCTGCATGCCCTCAAGAGAAATAACTGTGAGGTTCTCCATTCCTTTCAGTCTCTTCCAGTACTAACGTAGAAAGGCCTGTTGACTAATTTTACAAGGCAGAACATACAATCATCCACTACTCCACTGCTGCTCGTACAACTACGGAAAAGGATGCTGCCCCTCTTCAGGGATCACAGGTTAATCTGGCCTCTGCAGAGATACCCCTTTGATGTGGTTACACCTGTGTTAACGGGTATCTGGCAAACACACGACTGAGTATGGCTCATGCTGCAATTTTATCAACATGTGAGCCACATCTCGTTTAAAAACTGGACTTATTTCATACAAGAGCAATGTATAGACATCTGTGACCTGCCCCTTGACTGGTGCTGCCTTCTGTTGTCAATTTCTCAATTATTTCAAAAGAAACATCAGCAAACATAACAGTTGATTTCATGAATGGCTGAGCAAACTTGATCACATTGATGTAATTCCTTGTGTGTATTCGTTAGGTTTCATAGTTTTGCTTTGTTTTTGCTACAACTACATCACATTTGTTGAGTGAGCAAGAAATTTTCAAAGTTCAGAAGGAAGAAATTACTCAATAACTCACCTCTCACTTTTTCTTGGGAGGATAATGATACTTCCTCATCATTATTTTAATATTTGTAATCTGTCAAAGAACTGAAGTAAGTATGAAGAATAAATCTTGAAGCTTGGTCAGTTTTAGTATGTATTACTCTTGAAGATGCATCAGTTGCATGTGTGCCAGTAATGCTTTAAATAACGGTGTAAATGGCCAGTTTCCTGTGCCCAATATTCTTCTAAGTGATTGGTCTCCAAAGTGTTAAGCTGGTCTCAGAGATTCCCAGAAATAATGGCTACAAAGTTAGTTACCTAGAAAGTAATGGTAATACGCACACATCGAAGACACTTCTAATTTCATCGAAGATGTATCTAGAATTGACACCCTGTCGTTATGCAATGCATAAATGACATATACAACAGTTTCCTGTAGTTAATTTTCCCAATATTGTGCTGTAGGAGCTGTCTCACACCATGAAAGTTTTGTTTTCTTTCACTGAATAGTTCTGTTTATTTTGTAAATTATCCATTTGATAAGAATTGTAGGTTTATTGTCATGCATTTCTCTTTCTTTATTTCAGGGTATCAGGTCAATGCAAGATCATGGACCAAAGAAAATACTGCATCATAAACGAAAGAAACCAAACCAGCGAAAGAAAGTTTTCAAGAAGCCACGTGATAATGAACATTTGGCGGATGTTCTTGAAACTTATGAAGATAAATGAAACTACTGGTAATTATTTATGGTTCAGTGTATTTTGGTTCATATTTTTGTATTTACACAAAATAGCTGTTTTATATACATGTGGAAAAAAGTAAAATATACTGAGAAATAAGTGTGGAGTCCTCACTGAAAATTAATGACAAAATTGCTGTAAGTAAGAGGCACAAAGAAGCTAAATTGGGTGCAGATTTACACTAGTATATCAAATTCATCTGAAAGTGGAGCATGACCACAGCCACAGCAGTCAGAGACAATGTTCAAGTGTGTTTTTTCTACTTCAAAAAATCTTTTGGCTGACAGCATAAGTGTAAGCTGTCTTTTTGTTGTGCCTCTCTACAACTCAGCATCTCCTCTCGATGATGAGTGGCAATCTGTTCTTTTCATAATATTGAAATTTTTTATAATCATGTTGTGTAATCTGAAAATATTAAATGGAAGGAAGATTAAAGGAAAATTAAAGTTTAACATGCCAATTGGCAATATGGTCATTAGAGACATAGCAGAAGCTTGGATTGTGTCAAGGATGGGAAAGGATATCGGCTCTGCCTTTCAAAGGAATTGTTGCAGCATGTGCCTAGAGTGATTAAGGGAAACTATGGAAAGCCTAAATCTGGATGGTTGGACACAGATATGAACTGTCGCCCTCCTGAATGCAAGTCCAATGTTATAACCACTGTGCCAACTAACGTAGTAAAATGCAGACTTATTTAAAATATATGAGGAAGTTCCTTTAAGCTGAGGAAAGGAAGAAAGTGGGGGAGGTCATCAACTGCTACTTTGATGCAGTGTGCATGTTTTGTATTTTACATAAAAAGGAAAATTCCATACCAAAATTGGTTAAATTTATAGGCACAGAGAGAGATTGTTGCCCAGTAGTCACCTTTGTCCGTACCACACAGTCTGAATAGAAAATCATATTTTGTTCACAGTAGGAAATAATCTGCATTTCAAATAAAATACATATTCATTTATTCACAAAAAAGTAGTACACTGAATTATTTCGATTCATACACACATTCATGTTTTGACAAAACATCACAACTGGTTACATGTAGTGCTTTTTCTTTCTTTTATTTCAGTTGGAGGTTGATACACAAGAAGTTGCTTAATCATTGAAAATCACATGTTAATGTTCACTGAAACATAGCTTCTGAAATTACAGTCTTCCAGTGCAGATCAGTTTGTAACAAAGGAGAATACTAGTCATTTGATGTCGAGAGTCAGTACTCTGGTTCATCGCATGTCACTTTTTCTGATGGTGATTTCATGTCTTTTGATATTGAGATTGAACCAGAAAATTTCAATATTCACTTTCTTGGCCTACTAACATAATTATTTGATAATATAAATACTTCATATGTGGAGGAGATTTATTATCATTTATAGTTGTTATTGACAACTTTTAATGAGACATTGCTCTGTAAAATTCAGCTCTATTTATTGTGATAAATGATTCCAAATGTTGTCTGATAACAGTAGATGTTAAGTGGATTGTAGATGGAGGTGCAGATAACAAATTTGTGGTTTTGGAAAGGAATTCAACTGCGAAGAGAAGTAAATGCAGTCTTTATGACAGGCGACACTCATGTTATGTAGCCCTGCAATAAAAACAACTTCCACTCAAACTAAACACATGGTTACATTAATCAGAAAGATTCAGTAATGGGAATAATTCCTGTATTTTTAAATTAAATTGAGCATTGAATGTCACACATGGCTGAGAAGGAAGGCATTTTTTAATCAGGATGAGTAAACAATACCTTTATTGTCAGCATGTCAGATTGAGTGGCTTCAATGCCCCACCATAAAAAATTTAGGAATTCAGAAAATGTGCATTGCAGTCTTGTCAGTGTCGTTGTGGAAATGACTTGCCTATTTCTGCTTGGTCCTTTTGTTTGAGGGTTTGTCCAACAAAGATAGAAAGCAGTTTTCAAATGTATTGAAAAGGCCATTGCATTGGCATTTAGTGGCTGCTTCATGTCTACTAATATCCTTAACTGCCACCAGGCACCAACCCTGTCTGATCTCATTCATTCTGCAGCAATAGAATATTGAATGTGGTTGTAGCAAGAGCTGCATCTAAAGTTTAAATGGCAGAAAGTTAATAGGAATGTTATGCAATCAAAGATTTGTATTCTTCAGAAGAAACTGCTTCGGAAACACTTCAAGATCCTTATAGAGCTCCTGGTGAATCTAGAGTCTCATGCTGCATGTTTCCAATGGCATAAAGTTTTCAAAGATGGGAGAGGGAGTTTTAAGCTGAAAGGGAGGAGGGCCCTCCAGCACTGTCCTTACTGACATTGCAATCTACAGTTCAGCAGCAGTTGTGCATGAGGAATCTCTTGTGACTGGTAGACAACTAACAAATATGCTGGCAATTTCAGCGGGAAGTGCTAACACCATTTTGAAGGATTCTTTAAACATGTCACTATTGTGTGCTCACTGGATTGACAGACTTCTGACTCCTGCTCAGAAACAGAACACAGTTGACAATCACATCTGTGGAAACAATGTGCCCAAGATGAAGGGGACAATTAGTGGAAAACCATCATCACTGCTGATGACTCTTGTGTCAATTTTTAAGACCCTGAAAAGAAAAGACAGAATGCAGAGTCTGTTCAAAAGGGACAGCCTTTCCCAAGAAAAAGTGTACATGGAGAAATCAGCAAATAAGGCTTTATTGATTGCATTTTTTAAATCATCACAGCATGGTATACACACTTCAAGTTCTCAGAGCTTGGACAGTAAATGCAGAATTCTGCAAGAATGTGCCAGTAATTGTTGGAAGACCATATCCCAAAGAAATGGAGGGAACTTCATGGGAAGTGAAAACTGCACCATTACAATGAGTGGCTTCATGTTGCAGCAGCTGTTATGATGTTTTTAGCCAGAATGGGCATTTGTGCAGTCCCACACCCCTGTGTAGCCCTGAGGTTGTCGCAAGTGACATTTTGTTGTATCTTGTTGTGAAAAAGGATCTCAAAGGATGTTGATTTAGATCTGAAAATCATGTATTGAAGGCTTTAGAGGCGATTTTGAAGTGGTCATCAAGAAATGGATTGGAGGATGTTTTCCAAAAGTGAATGAGACGATGGGACAAGTGCAACACTCTTAATGGTGGCTATATTGAAGGGGAAAATATTGAGTTTGAGTGAGTATTTGGTAATAAAGTTCTTTTCAGAATCTGTCTCAGTCTTTGTTGAATGCATGTCGTATGTTTGGTTTCACATGTAAATGTACTACTTAAAAGACTACTCTGAAGACATGTTAATTATACCATTTCATTTGTATTGTTGTGAATCTTTCTATTGTAAGGCATCAGTGGCACATCACCAAATTTTGCAATCCTTATCTCAGTAGTGTATCTTGTTTTCATTCTGTGACTGAATAGGCACTTGTAATTCAGTTCAATATGTAGGCTAACATGTCTTCTGTTACATTCATTAAATAGTGATTGATCACAGCCCAAATGCTGAAGCCTGTTGCAAATTGTTTTAGTTGTTTATTGTAGTACACACAAATTTCTCAAAGTAGCTGATATTTGTATCCACAGATTTGCACCAACATAAAAATAAGGCACACCCACCCATTGTCAGCTACTATAGACTTTTCTGCCTTAACTTAGATGACATGCATAATAGTAAACATTTCACTGTTTAGAGGTTTCTAAAAGAAAAAGTAGGTTTTTCTAAAAGAAAAAAATGGGTTTAAGACATTAAATATTTTAAGTTTGTGCAACTGTTACCAGATTGTTAATAGTAGTGATTTCAGGGTGATCCCACAAAATATTTATATGCAAATTACAAGCTTCTTTTGTGCATTTAATGTTGCTGTACACCAGGCTGGAAGAAAAAAGTTCACTTTTATTGCTGGTTTGTACATTTATTACTCAAGAATAATTATTTCTCGTACATAACTGTATCACCTAGGCATTGTTGTGATTTTAATGTACTTAATGTCTTTATTTCTGTTCAGTAACAACAGGAGTATTTTAAAAGGTTCCACAGTACAGCTCGCGACAGAACCTACTGTGACTCATCATATCAGAAACTTTGCTGAAGTTTCTGCCTACCACTCAGCAGTATATTGTACTTTCCATTTTTAGGTTAAGAAGTGCAGTTGGTACAGTACTTCTCATGGAAACAACACGACAGTTCAGTCCTTGGGAAGAGCACTGTCACTTTTTCCCCGAGAATAAGCACGTAGTCCAAGACCTGTACTTTTTCCACCAAGGACTCTGTCCAGTAGTGACTGCTTACTGCGCCGTCGCAGACCAAGGACTTCACGACACACCTCATGGAATGCATCTGCTACTTGGGTTACTTGCTCTGCTGCTGTCACTTCACCAAACCAGCATTCAAAGTCCTTTGCCAGGATTTCACCTGTGTTGGATAAAGACTGATAAATTCAAGAAACTGGAATTATTGTTTGGTTTAAATTTATATATGTTCTGTGTGCATTGGAATATGTTAATAATAATAATAATAATAATAATAATAATAATAATAATGTGATTTTTTTTTTAAGTTTCTGCAAATGAATTTCTATGAAAAACATAAATCTCTCTCTCTCTCTCTCTCTCTCTCTCTCTCCCTCTCTCTCCCTCTCTCTCCCTCTCTCTCTCTCTCTCTCTCTCTCTCTCTCCCCCTCTCTTCAGGCTTAGCTCCTTATTTGTGTACATTGTAGATGTCAAGTTGAGTATCGGCAACTCTGTTCATATACCTTGCATTAACTAAGTACAGTAATATGAAATGAAGTATCACATAGATCTAATTTCAGTTGTATTGAAATTGTGCTGTAAGATTTCCTTTGACCTGCTGATTAGGCTTTTCATGTAATGTTACACAATTTGTTCTTCAGTGTTGCAAGACTGTGGAGTTGAGTTTAATTAACAGTTTCTGATTATATTGTTCAGAACTATTATAATTACATGTGGACTGGAGAAGAGTTGAAATGGCAGAATGAGTGTGGGTGCATGTTGACAATAATTTTGTCACTCTTCAAATGAATCCTATAGATCTGGTATGAGTTACTAGTTTGTACACCACACCCGTGTCATTTATTTTTGACATATGCATGTAACGTTCAACTGGAATATGTATGAGACTGTTTTCAACATAAAGAAATCCTCAGATATATTTCTGCATTGTGAACCATAATATCTTTAAATATTCATAGGTACTTAAGAAAATTAACAAGGAAAAAATGTCACAGAATAGTAATTCTACCTCTTAATGTTTCAGTAGTCGTAGTCTACGTTATGTCATAAAGTTAATGATATGAATATAATAGAGGGAAACATTCCACGTGGGAAAAATATATCTAAAAAGAAAGATGATGAAACTTACCAAACAAAAGCGCTGGCAGGTCGATAGACACACATACACAGACACAAGCAGACATTTCTGCTTGTGTCTGTGTGTCTGTGTATGTGTGGATGGATATGTGTGTGTGTACGAGTGTATACCTGTCCTTTTTTCCCCCTAAGGTAAGTCTTTCCGCTCCCGGGATTGGAATGACTCCTTACCCTCTCCCTTAAAACCCATATCCTTTTGTCTTTCCTTCTCCTTCCCTCTTTCCTGACGAGGCAACCATTGGTTGCGAAAGCTAGAATTTTGTGTGTATGTTTGTGTTTGTTTGTGTGTCTATCGACCTGCCAGCGCTTTTGTTTGGTAAGTTTCATCATCTTTCTTTTTAGATATATTATGTCATAAAGTGATATTTTTTCTAGACCTTTTTTATAACTGTACAAAAATGTTAGAAGTAGGATTGAAAAGTGCCCCAGTGCAAGGCATAATGTTTCATAACGTGCCACAAAACATTATTTGTATAATTTAACAGCTTGAATGTGCACAGAACTACCTAATCAGTGAAACAAAGTAGGCTGTTCATGAGCAGCATTGTGTGGTATAGTCAATGCCCAAACTGTGGCGCCTGCAGCTGTGTGGCCGTGGTCTTTACGTCATACAGCCAATGGCCGGCACGCTCCGCTTATGCACAGCTCTGCACAGCTGTACAGTGCAGGTGCGGGCCTCAGACACTGAGTGCCTCCGCACTGTCATGGCAACCTCGGCCGGCGTCCTCCCCGAGAGATAGTTACATGAGGCCGCACTGCCAATCATAACAGGACACGACAAGCGGACTCGGTTACGGAGGGCATATTCCTCCGCCAATCGCCCTATATAGCTGCATACGCCGCCATGCCTGGGAATCTCGTGTTGGGCTACCTACTTGCTACGTCGACTTCGCACCCAGGAACGACGCTACGCTGTCCTACGACTGTTTACCATACCGGACTTGGACTCTGCAGCCCAGTTGCTGCTTGATCAAGCACCAAGTTGTGTTAGTATTATGGAACTGTTGGCAATAAACAGAATTTGGACCTCACGCCAATCGTTATTTGTTGTTTCTCCAATTACAGATACAACAAATTGGACGAATAGATGGGGATTATTTTTACTCTGTGAATCAGAGTTCTCATCTCTCTGTGTTCTTCAGATTTAATCCACAAGATTGAGCATGTGCCAAGAATAATGCATTGAAGATATCAGTATGGATTAACTACAGCACAGTGATCAGCTGTAGCTAGAAGACTGATGTAATGTGTAAGAACAATTGTTTGCCTTTTACAACCTAGCGAATCTACTGTAGCTGCACACTGTATCAGAAATGGTTACTCCACGGAACATGATAATGTTAAAATCTCGACCTTCACATCAAATTTCTCGGTTAAAGTATCAATGAAGCTGTGAGAATAGCAACTTCTTTGTCAACAGGACATTACCTAATCTTCCTTCCATCCTTCCTTCCTCTCTCTCTTCCTTCCTTCCTTTCTCCACTTGCATCTACTCTTTCAAGAGTTCTCAACTCATTTCACAATCCTGCCTCAGTGCCAGTCAGTCTCATCCCCCATCCCTTGTCACTTGTCTTCCTCATGGCTGTCTGCTCAGTTTCTCTTGTGCTTGAAGCATATTGATTTGTGCTCATTACAAGTACTTGTAGCAAGTAAGGCAAAAAACACATAACCATTTGTAAATCTAAGTAGTAAAACAGATTTTATGATGATTAGATGCTCTGCAGTTTCACCTAAAAAATCAAGTTAGTCAAAACTAAATTGGGAAAATTTATTTAAAAATTGAGCTTAAGCTATAGCACAAACAGAAGGATGAAATTAATAGAGGTCATTAGCCCCTACATTTAGAGTTAACTATCTGTTGTAAATCAGTTTTATTCTTGAATACGTTACAATTTTTGTACAAGCATGATAAACACTATTTGTAATAGAAATTACAGAACTGAAATGGAATCCCTACAGCAGATTGCACATAAATAAACAAAAAAGTCAAAACATCCAGTCCGTCCTAAACGAAAACAGCATGATAAATCTCATAGCACGCACCAAAAAAGTTACAAACACAGTGAGTCTTAAGCATAATGAACAAAATGTTTTAGACACAAATTTAAACAAGTTGTCCTGTAAGGAACAAAAATTAATATACTAATAAAAAGAACTGAAATTTCTGTGACCATTACTTGAACTGAAACATGGACAAACATTAAAAAAATGCTAAGCAAATGACACTTCCTATTAACAAACAAAGAATTGCATTGTAGCAAACACCATTGCCCCCAAACAAATAATCCACAAAGCCGACTCCCCCAGTCAGATCTATTTCTAACTCCAAAGACATGCCAGCATATACAGTTTTGTATTGATGAATGGTAACTGATAAAATTTTGTGAATTTGTAACATCATATTCAGTTAAAATACTGACAAATTAAAAACCCTTATAACAATTTAAGTTTCCAAGATAAGATAGCTTTGCTTCATTTGGTGTTGTTAATCTATTCATACATGAACCTGTCACTGAGACTAGAAGCTGTCAGGAATAACCTAATTAAATACGCAAAACTGCCTTTTCCCAAGATTTCAAAGTTAATAGGGCTACTGGAACTTGTATTGTATTATAATTGTTTCTCATTTAATGATAAAATTTACAAAGTGGTAGCGTGATCATATTCATTAATGACATTGAAAATAATTTAAATAATTTTTCCTGTAAAAGAAGGAAGCTTTTGAAAAAAAAAGTATATTGATGATATTTTAAATTTATTTAATGGCACAAAGAGGAACCTAGTGAACTTTTTTTAGTATTTAATTCGCTTCACGCAAATACACACTGATGAGTTGAAACATTATGACCATTGGCTGCTGAGAGATTGAATGATGACAGTTTGGAGACTTGATGCAGCAGAAAAGTATATACAGGGTGTTTCAAAAATGACCGGTACATTTGAAACGGCAATAGAAACTAAACGAGCAGCGATAGAAATACACCGTTTGTTGCAATATGCTTGGGACAACAGTACATTTTCAGGCAGACAAACTTTCGAAATTACAGTAGTTACAATTGTCAACAACAGATGGCGCTGCGGTCTGGGAAACTCTATAGTACGATATTTTCCACATATCCACCATGCGTAGCAATAATATGGTGTAGTCTCTGAATGAAATTACCCGAAACCTTTGACAATGTGTCTGGCGGAATGGCTTCACATGCAGATGAGATGTACTGCTTCAGCTGTTCAATTGTTTCTGGATTCTGGCGGTACACCTGGTCTTTCATGTGTCCCCACAGAAAGAAGTCACAGGGGTTCATGTCTGGCGAATAGGGAGGCCAATCCATACCGCCTCCTGTATGTTTCGGATAGCCCAAAGCAATCACACGATCATCGAAATATTCATTCAGGAAATTAAAGACGTCGGCCGCGCGACGTGGCCGGGCACCATCTTGCATAAACCACGAGGTGTTCGCAGTGTCGTCTAAGGCAGTTTGTACCGCCACAAATTCACGAAGAATGTCCAGATAGCGAGATGCAGTAATCGTTTCGGATCTGAAAAATGGGCCAATGATTCCTTTGGAAGAAATGGCGGCCCAGTCCAGTACTTTTTGAGGATGCAGGGACGATGGGACTGCAACATGGGGCTTTTCGGTTCCCCATATGCGCCAGTTCTGTTTATTGACGAAGCCGTCCAGGTAAAAATAAGCTTCGTCAGTAAACCAAATGCTGCCCACATGCATATCGCCGTCATCAATCCTGTGCACTATATCGTTAGCGAATGTCTCTCGTGCAGCAATGGTAGCGGTGCTGAGGGGTTGCCGCGTTTGAATTTTGTATGGATAGAGGTGTAAACTCTGGCGCATGAGACGATACGTGGACGTTGGCGTCATTTGGACCGCAGCTGCAACACGGCAAACGGAAACCCGAGGCCGCTGTTGGATCACCTGCTGCACTAGCTGCGCGTTGCCCTCTGTGGTTGCCATACGCTGTTGCCCTACCTTTCTGGCACGTTCATCCATCACGTTCCCAGTCCGTTGAAATTTTTCAAACAGATCCTTTATTGTATCGCTTTTCGGTCCTTTGGTTACATTAAACCTCCGTTGAAAACTTCGTCTTGTTGCAACAGCACTGTGTTCTAGGCGGTGGAATTCCAACACCAGAAAAATCCTCTGTTCTAAGGAATAAACCATGTTGTCCACAGCACACTTGCACGTTGTGAACAGCACACACTTACAGCAGAAAGACGACGTACAGAATGGCGCACCCACAGACTGCGTTGTCTTCTATATCTTTCACATCGCTTGCAGCGCCATCTGTTGTTGAAAATTGTAACTACTGTAATTTTGAAAGTTTGTCCGCCTGAAAATGTACTATTGTCCCAAGCATATTGCAACAAACGGTGTATTTCTATCGCTGCTCATTTAGTTTTTATTGCCGTTTCAAATATACCGGTCATTTTTGAAACACCCTGTAAACACAGGAGAGACAAATGGAGGAATCATTCTAGTGATAATACAAAGTGCAAACAGGAAAATCAAGTGACATAAGTGACTTTGACAAAGGGTAGGTTGTTATGGCCTGGCACGAGGGAATGACCATCTCACATTTTGCATGCCACTGTTGTGAGCATCTGTGGAAAGTAATTGAAGGTTGGTGAAACAAGTAGGCGACAATGTATCGGTCATCAATACCTCATCATAAAAAGTGAAGGTTGGAGGCTTATCCACTCTATAAAGCAGGACAAATTGGGATCTGTGTCAAATATGATGACTGAGTACAGTATTGGTACATGCATAAAAATTTTGGAGCACATCATTCAGTGAATGTTGTTGAACTTGGGGGTTCCACAGCAGATGACTCCTGTGTGTTCCCATGTTTGACTCAACATCATCATCATTTATGATTACAGCCATATGCTTCACGACAGCTGTTGACTACATGAACTTCATTGCAGGCCATCTGCATTCCTTCATGCTTGAAGTCTCCTCCAACGATGATGGCATCATCCAATGATGATGGCATCATCCAATGAGATAACTCTGTATGTCACACAGCCAGAATTGGGCTACAGTGGTCTGGGGGCATGATGTTGACGTCTTGGCCACTAGACTGCCAGATCTGAACTCCATGAAACACATCTCAAATGCTAGGCACCAGCTCCCCACAAACCACTGGCTCATAATTGCGGGAATTGCATGACCTGTATGTAGACAATTGGTGTCACATAGCTCCAGAAGCCTACTAAGGGCTCATAAAATCCAAGCCACGCAGAATAGTTGCTGTATTGTGATTCAGAGGTGGACCAACACATAGTTAAGCATGTGGTCATAATCTTTTGACTCATTAGTATAGAGTTCACTATAGAACGTGGAACCGATCATTCCATAAATTTCCTAGATCATGCAGCTGGTAATGAACAGTTGCAACAATACTTTTATATGTACAGGGAAGTAACTTACACTGACATGACAATACGGATATCACACACACTCACGCACGCGCACACACACACACACACACACACACACACACACACACAAATATATGCTGAATTCAGTTCAGTGCTACATAGAGACATATTCTACCATTAAAACAAAAGGTCCTCAACAAAAACAAGTGGCAAGTTGCCAAATAGAAAGCCAACCAATACACCTAATAGAAATACTACACCAAAGACAACACACACTGATAAATGTACCATATCTAAGTGCAATGTTATAAAAATGCCATATTATTAAAGATTATTGTGGAATGTACAAAATACAGTGCAGCATTTGTCCTGCTTTCTGAATGGGAAAATGTTAACTTGTCAAATTCACTACAAAAGGCATTCTAAGTCTTTTGGGTGTAACTTATATGAAAAAAATCCACATATTCCAGAACAGACACGTACTAAAAATATCCACGAGTGTCACTGTAGTTGATTCATAAACAAGTGCTACCTAATTACACTTCCTGATTTAAGAGCTTTCACAGGATACTAAAAGATAAATCATTCCAATTAAAAAAAAAAAAAACACTGGCTTCAATGTGTCAATTAATATGAGAGTTTAAAGGATGGAACAGACAACATGCCTTTATGTGTACTATCATTTATCAAAAGCCTTTGGCTGATTCTTGAGCCATTCACAAAATAAAAGAAGTGTTTTGCCTTATGGAACTAATCTTGTACATTATAGTGCAAAAGAAAATATGAATTATACTTTTATTAATTCTGAATAAGAAGAAAAGTCTCTTGGTTGTCAGTGGTTGTTATTTACAAGAGATTCCAAGAAATGAACATGAATCGCTGAGATCAACATTGTCACCTAACAGCTGGTATAAGAGAGAATATAAATTGACAGGAACAGATATATGAGTCACTTAAAAAGTATCTTTGCTTCATAGAAACTGAAATTTTTATTGAATGTGTCTTAAGAAAATCATGTGAATAAGAAAAAGTCAGTACCGTAGGTGGTATAGAAAAATTTTCGTGGCTTTGTTTATTAATAGATATGAGTGGTGTCTGTTCTGTCAGTCATGTCTGACAGAGCAGACACTACTTGCAATAAAGCAAGGAACAGAAAGGAAACAGGATGGGAAAGAGACAGGGAGGGAATAATGACTTCCAACTGCACAGGGCACCGCAGCAATGCAACATTGAGAGTTGAAAATTTTTGCTGGACCAGGACTCGAATGTGGATGCTCTGCTTCTCTAGAATGGTTGCCTTAACCACCTAGGCCAGCCAGACATGCCTTCCATCAGACCCTAATTCCCAACTTCGCACTTGCTACAATGCAATGACCCCCATCCATTAATCCCCTGCTCACAGATTTCTGAGTCCTGTAGGAGTTCAGATATTGGTTGTGCATACACACATATGGGCACAATGGCTTTTTGGTGAAAAAGTTCAATGTGGATGTACAGCCAGTGTTCGAACTCCTATGGGAATCAGAACTCTGTGAGTGGAGGGTTAATCGTCGGGTATCGTTGCAGTGTGCAGGCGGGAAGCTGGGAATTTGGGTCCTATGGATAGCATGTCTGGATGGTTGAGGCAATTACAGCAACTGTTCTAGAGATGTTGAGCATCTGGGTATGAGTCCCAACCCACCACAAATTTTCAGATCTCGTTGAATTGCTGCAATGCCCTGTGCAGCTGGGCGTTGTTATTCCCTTTCTATCTCTTACCCATCCCATTTCCTTCCGATACCTTTCACCCCAATTATTCTTGTTTATTAATGTTCTATGTGGATATACTGCATTGTTACTCAAACAATTTGATGTTGTTACCCACATTATTTATATACTTAGTGACAGTGTGCTGATTTATATCTTTGTGGCTTTTTTTGACAACACATTTTTTCTAAAATTTTAAGTAATTAACATGTTACCTTCATCTGTGCTAACTTGGCGCAGATGTACCATGTCTGCTTTGTTTCCAACAAGAGCCATAGGTGCATCACCAGGCAGTTGCTGTCTAACCTTCCGCACAAAGTTGAATGAATGTCTGTCAGTGATAGAGTAAACCAATAGGTACCCATCTGCCCACTGTAACGATTCACTGCTGGGAAGGTCATCTTCATTCTGTTAAAAGAAAGGTATTATTGTCACCTGTTCAGTTGCACATCATTCAAAATGTATATAATCCAAGTTACAATATCGCAATACTGATGTTGATAATGAAAAATTCTAACTATTCATAATTTGTTTAAAGATTGCAAAATTTGAAGTGCAAAACAACAGATTTCTCAAGACTAACAATATAGTAACACTTCTTGTTAGTTAACAGAAAGACAAAAGCAGTGTGTGTCTTAGTCTCCATGTATGTTAGAATAAGATTCATGTAAAAAGGTGCATCATATGTGAGGGAATACAGATTATTAAGGCGTCAAAGGCTTCATCACAGTGAATACAATCTTCTCATTTTGTAAGAATGGACAACAGGAAGAAAAAGTTTTGAGAGAACACATAATGATAGGAACTTATTTTACACTCGGAGACAATGTAGAGGAAAGCAGGCATGTACCTAACACTAACTTAGAAAAAGTGATGCAGTTTGAAAGCTTTATGATATGAAAGAACTATAACAACAAAATGAAGGTAATTTTACCAAAACAAAAATTTACAGTGATATATTAAGTAATGGAAATAATCGTGAATACACTTTTCTAAGAAAAAAATGAAAAACCTTATGCCATTTAACACTTTGAGTGCCATACCCATAATATTTCATTGTCCTCAATGTTGGAAAGAGTGTCATGCCGAGAATATTAGTGTGGAACTGCCAAGCCCTTAATATTATGAGCATAGCAGTTCTCACTAAGTCGTCGTTTCTGCAGTATTAAGGGCATGGCATTTGTCGAAGACTGATTGACAGATTTTTTATTGGTTCAGTTTTAACATACAGCAAAAATTGTACAATTGATTTTGGACATGTCAAAGAAAAGTTGCTATAATACATAGTCTTAGCAAACAATGGGCAAATAACATTAGATACCTCTTCCATAATTTAATTTTTAAGTAACTTTTATTTCTTACATATTCAGAATTTCTTTTACAGAGTAGAAACAGTGCTGTGTTAGAAGTGCCTGTAGTTTAATTTTAAATGTTGAGTTTGTAGTATTTATTTTCCTCCAGTGTCTTATTGTGTAGTGTTACACCAATGTTAATTATGCTCCTCTGATAGGCTGTTGTTCTGTGACATTTTTTATCCACATTTGATTTCCCGCTGGTACAATTATAGTGTACAGTTTTGTTCTGTAGCAGTTTGTGTGTTTACAAAAGGTAGTCCCTAGTGAACAATATTGTGTCATAAATGAATGAACTTGGAACATTCAGGACACCAAGCTCAGTAAAATGAGATTTACAGGACTCCATCTTTCTAAGGCCACAAATTATTCTCAGAGCTCTTTTTTTGGATTCTAAAAACTTGTACACTGTGAGTTGAGTGTCCCTGGAAAATGATCCCATATCGAAGCAGTGAGTGGAACTGCACGAAGTATGCCTTCAGTACTGTTGTTTTGCTTGTTGTTGACTGAAAATTCTAAGACCATTGCACATGCATGAGAGTTTTCTAGCCAAGTTATTCATATATGTGTCTCAACTGAAGTCTTCCTGAACCAACAGACCCAAAAATTTTGTGCCACTTACATTTTCTAAGGGATCACTTTTTTAATCGTGCTTGAATGGACATTTGATTAGGTGGAGGAAATAACTGGGAGCTCACACACACACAGTTTTTCAATATTTACAATGAGTTTGTTTTTGAACCACACATGAAATCTTTTCATAGTACTATCTGCTGTTGACTGCAAAGTTTCTGGGCTGGATCCAGTAAGCAATATGCTTGTGTCATCGGCAAATAGGATAGTTTTTTGGGAACTCATATATTCAATAATGTCGTTAACATAAATCAAGAAGAGTAGTGGACCCGAGATTGAACCCTTTGGTATGCTATATTTTGTTGGTAATATGCTCAAAAGGAATGAGTTGTTTCTTGTTTTATTTTTAGTGTTGAATTTATACTGGAGTGATACTTTCTGCCTGTGGTTTTTTAGATACAAACACAACCAATTATGTGCTACACCCCTTACTTATTGTCCTTCTTATTTTTTGAGCAGAACATTATGGCCCAGGATGTCAAATGCTTTTGACAGGTCTAGAAAAATACCTGCAGCTAATTTATATTGGTCAAAGGATTTCAAAGCACTGTCTAAGAATTCAAAAATTGCTGTCTCTGTGGTGTCAGAGTTTCTAAAACTTTGTTGTTGTATGGTAAGAGGAGAATACTTAATTATGAAACTTAAAATCTTGTCATAAAAGAGTTTTTCTAGAGCTTTTGAGAAAGAACTTAACTGTGACACACATCAGTAGTTTGATATTTTATGAGAAGAACCTTTTTTTTTGAGCAGTGGCGAAACTTTTGCTATTTTGAGAATATCTGGATAGATGCCAGTTCTGGAGAGAGGTTGAAAATTTTTCCAATGGTTTTGCTATGTGGTAAGTACATACTTTTAATATGAAATCAGGTACTTCATCAAAGCTACCTGACATTTTATTGCTTAATGAGTTAATTATAATTTAATCGGGATTTGTTTCATAAATATATGTAGAGGCATCCGAGATCACCAGTTTGCCAGGGAACTTGCACTGGTCCTCTACAGTGTACTTGAATGAGGTCTTCAGTTACTGATATGAAGTATTCATTGAATTTTGTCATGACTGTGATTTTTCAGCCCTCTAGTGTTTATTAACATTCTCTTTTTTTGGTACTGAGCTCCAAGTTTCTTTCTCTATAACTCTCCACACGGATCTCATTTTGTTAGATGAGTTTCTTACCAGATTGTCATTCCACATAATTTTGCCACCTGGCTAGTGTATTTTGTAGATTCTTTTGTAGGTCTTACAACAGTTTGCAAACCCTTGGGTAACCATATATTTCTTACAGCAATACTGCAGAAATCTGTTTATCTCACTAGAAAGTTTTACACCTTTAGTTACCCATTGCTTGTTGTTGTTAGGTTTCATGGTTTTTACTTCTTTTGGAAATGCTACATTAGAATGGTAAAGAAAGATGTTCTGAAAACACATGTACATGCTGTCAGCATTGTTCCAAATGCAGCTGATTTCCAAATTTTACTTACCTAGTACAAAATTAATTTATCTTCATAAAAAGTTCTTTCTTCAATTACTTTTTTGCACTTGCTACTCCCTGTTGGCATTTCTATACACAGAAGATGTGGCTCATGATTACTATAACTCTTGCTCAGTAGTCTACTTGTGAATTTGTAACTTGTGTGTGAAATGAATATTTGGTCAATGATGGAGTTTGTAAATTCTGTTAATCTTGTTGGGCAGTGTATTGTGGGGATCATATTGAACGTGTTGACTGTATTAATCAAATTGTCTCTGATACTGCTGTCTTTTGAAAAATAAATATTGAAATTACCACAAAGCACTGTCTTCATAGTGAATGCTCTGATCCTGTTCAGTAGAACTTAAAAGTTTGCTCATGAAGACTGGCACATTTCCACTTGATGCTCTGTATATGTTAATAATTATGAAATTAAGCTCTGGCAGCTTAGTAATAGATAGTGTGAAGTCTTTTTCAATTGGGTCAATACAACTTTTATTGACATCACAGAAATTTATTTGCTCTTTCACAAAGAGAGCACCAACAGCATGTTTGGAGAACTCATGGCTAAAATGACTTGCTAATGCATGTCCTAAGATTGAGGTTAATTTTACTTTGTCATTTTGTAGCCAGTGTTCAGTAATGCTAATTATATTTACATTTATTTTATACTGGAATAGTGCTTCCAACATGGTAATTTTTTTGTGAGTGACCAAATGTTATAGTGTAATACAGCAAAATCTGGCCATTTAGAAACCTTCTTTGATACAGTTTCTAGTTCTTTATCTAACGGCAATTGTAATCCAACACTTATTTTTAAAAAAATTTCAGTGTGTTTCCTGTGTGTGGCTTCTGCTTGCTGATGACAATCAGTAGGTGAGTTAACTTCTGGAGCTTATACAGCAAAATCTGGCCATTTAGAAACCTTAGTTGAAAAAGATTCTAGTTCCTTATCTAACGGCATTTTTACTAAAACAGGTATTCTAAAGAAATTTTGGGTGTTTCTTGTGTGTTGCTTCTGCTTGCTGGAGCTTGTACAAGTTTTGTTTCATTCATTTCTGTCCTCTTCAGTTTAAAGCATTTCACAATTTGCGTTTGACTGATGACTTGATTATTTGCTTCTGGTCTATATGGTTTAAACCACTTGGTAATTTGCATTTGGCTGATGACATTATTGTTTGTAACTCTTCTAAAACACTTTGTTATCTCCATTTGTTTGCCACCTATAATTTTTTCTTCACTCTTCCACAAAATGTGAGTACATATTTTTTCAGCTAGTAATTCCTTCCCTGGCTCATTTAAATGAAGTCCATGGACTGTATGGAATCCTCGCTATAAGCTGCTTATGTCTACAGTATAGACATCCTTAAAGTGAGTACGTACTTCAGTGATACACTTGTTTGCAGCACTAATTTCGCAGTACACATATGACCAGGATGGTAAATCATGATGATGTGGAATTAAATTGTTTAAACTTTACCTCATTTCTGTAGTAGCCTTTACATTTCATTTCTATAGACATCGTTTGATACTTCTTTTAACACAACAAAATTGTCTCTATTCAAACTAACTTCATCAATTAATTTTTGTAGGTTCATTATTTCACGCAGTGGAGCATCTGGCCTTTTAAAACCAGATGCTTTGAAATAACGTGTTCCCATCTACATTGCAAAACTGCAGACAACATTATGTTGTGGGCATGGCACTCAGAAGTGGTTAAAATTAAAGTTAAATAAAATGATACATAATTTAATGTCTATTATCAGTTGTTAGAATTCTTATAGATGGCAAACTGAAGTGGAAGACACTCAGATGATTGCACTCAGCTTGTTTGGGACTTACATTCAAAGAAAAATATGGAACACTTATACTTGATAGGTGGTAACAAGCTAATACAAAGAAAATATTTATATATATTTCCTTTGTGAATGATGGATTCTTCACTTGTGACTATGGACTTTCTCAGCATATACTACTGATGAAAAGCTCTCAGATTTCCAACCAAGTGACAGTATTAATATACAGCGATGTATTGGTGAGAAGGTGATGAGAATGATAATCATTAAAAAACATCACACTGACACTCATCTATTAAACTAAGAGCTTTTAATCGTTGGTTTCTTCATATGGCAAAAAAGAAGAGGAACTGGATAACTGAAGGATTAGCCTGGAAACTTCCCCAGAACAGTGGATCAAAATACATAAATCCTGACAGATGATATTTGTGTCTCTCTTCTTGTTAATGAATGACTTTCCTTAATGAATGACTTTCCTGTGTAAGCATCAAATTATGCTGTATCCTTGAACCATTTCATCTCTCTGCTGAATGGAGGGATTGCTGATTTAAAAAACTACTCCTTCACTTATTTTTGTTGAATTGTGTCAGTTCCTTACTATCTGACGTAGTAACTTCATTTTGAATGTTCATTTCTTTGTAGGTGTTTTGTGCATGTTATTATCTTTCATTAGTTTTGCATATCTACAAAAATTTTATTACATTGTGCATTTTCATCATTTCTCATCCAGCTAACAATTTTTATGATATGGAAGCTAGAATTAATAAATTCTTCACCTACTAACAGAGATAGAGACCATATTGAGTGAAACCAGTAAACAGAACACAATGCAACATCTTTTTCAGGTACCTATGCATGTTTACACCTTCAGTGCATTTAGTCTTTAATGATCTCTGTGGCTAACAATAAAAATTAATTTTGAGTGATATTTGATACTCAGTTTTAGCTTTTATTTGCTTCATCAATATTTCACTTGTGTTTGAAACCATCCTCTGTTACATCTCAAGACTGGTATAAAGTAACAGCAGCTTCTCACGTTAAGTATTATATATTGATATAAGTATTACTAAATGCATTTTAAATCACAGGCATGCTTGGAAACTTGGCCAAAACTGTACATTTACTTCAGGAGGTGACTAATAACTGATAAATGAGGAAATCAGAAATAAATTGGCCTCCACAGCCTTCTTTTAGAAGCTGTTGCAGCTATATCAGTGGAGACACACTTCACTTAATATAGATAGCCACAGAAAGACATTCCTTATGTCATCTTATGTGTGGAATTATTCAGCATTGTGTGTTGACAAGAGCATCACAATACTTTTTGAACCTTGAAAGAACAAGGCGGGTAATCCTGAGTAACAAATTTTTATTTTTCAATTTCATAGCATGAACTCAAGAGCGTATTTCAACACATCCTGCTGCTCCTCCTAATACCAGTTTTTTCATATTTCTCAAATACCTGGATAGTGCCTTAAACAAGGCCTTCCGTGTCCTAGATCACTCTGAATAAGTACTCCATCTTGAATGGTCTCACTGTTGATATGTTGAGCTCTAATCGTCCATCCTGAATATTTTTATCCGAAATTCATTTTAATCACATGTGTATAATTATCTTTTGTCATCACAGAATTTAATAAATGTTATAGGTATATCTTCTCTGATTTTGATTTGTACTACTTTGCTTCGTACTTATCAAATAACCATCCCATTGATTTCTTCTTTTTCCTAAAATCCAATTCCCCTCCCCCTCCCTCTCTGTTCCCCACACTCTGCTTTACCCTTGAAATAAACAATATGCAGTTTACAACTCTGAGACCTGGTGTTAGTATTTTCACATGGCTTTGTAAACAGTTTCTTTGGATATTTTTATGTATAGCTATACAATCTCTTTCATTACATATAATTTCAAGATTCAGTATCAAATATTTGTCAGTAATTATGTATTATTTTAAGATTTAAGATAATATATTTGTTTGGCAATAAAACTGTTGAACCTCCATATCATCAGTGTCAGCATCATGATCATCATCTTATTATACAGTTTTTTGCCACTGGGAGGATCTGCTTGCAACATGAGCCTCTCGGTGTTCTCAACTCTTTCGACCACCTCTTTGTTGCTACTTTGCCCCAGATGCATTCTTGTCCCTTGGCCTCCTATCCTTCATCTTCATCTTGTGCATCTTCATAGGTGTCCTTGCCTCCAAAATTCTCTTCAAAAACTGATCCCATTTTAATTTCCTCAGTCTTCTCCTCTAGTGGCTCCTCATGTTATCTCCCCTAACCCTGTCATTTATCATGCTTTCCATTTTTGCTAAACTTATCTGACTTATCGAAACCTTCATCTCATTTGCTCACATCTTGCTTTTTTCTGTTTCATTCATGACCCAGGTTCCTGGATCATTGCCATGATACGTTATTTCAAGAAAGAAATTACAATTATGCTGCTTACCTTTGAACACATGTCTAGGATTTCAAACAGCACTGGTTCTCCATCAACCATTGCCTCATGTTTGTATCTATTTTCTGAAAAAAAGAAAAAACAAATTGTTTGGTTGATTGGAACTCTGGATCTTTTATTTAGCTTCTTTGATTCCAAGGACATTGACTTTTAACTCAATGAATTTGTGTATTGTCAGATTATGTACTGAACAGCTAACGTAAATCATACTATCAGTTTGCATCGCTGACAAAAGAACAGTAATGGCATATATGTGAAGAGCACACAGCTATAATGTGCATTTTTCAGTTGCAGTCAAAGGAATTGTGTTATTTAGATGTTGTATTGTGTGTACTAAACCGGGGACCTAGAAACGACGGAGAGGCTTCCCCTGCCATAGCCCTCAGTGGCTCACAACCCCACAACAGGCCACAGCAGTCCATCCACCTCACCACTGCCCCACACTGAACCCAGGGTTATTGTGCATTTTGGCCAACAGTGCCCCCCCCCCCCTCCCCCCCCTCCACACCTCCCGGGAATGTCTCATACCAGACCCCAAATGTTTGCATGTTAGAGTAATGACGGTGTACGCGAGCATGGAGACAGTGTTTGCGCAGCAATTGCCGATATAGTGTAACTGAGGTGGAATAAGGGGAACCAGCCTGCATTTGCCGAGGCAGATGGAAAACCGCCTTAAAAACCATTCACAGGCAGGCTGGCACACCAACCTCAACACTAATCCACTCAGGAAGCAGCATGTTAGACCAAGCAGCTAGCCAGGCAGGCTATTTAGATGTTACATTTTTACTTAATTCTACATCTTTTGTAAGTGTTAGGTACTGAGTCACTTGGTAATGAGCATAGCTTGAAACTGGTAGTGAAATGAAGAAATATTCATACTAGCTGAGATGCTGATAACATTATAATACTACCATTGCACACAGCTGTAATTATAATGTGGAGAAACTGGACAAATGTTGTTACTGTAGTATGATCCCTGACCAGTGACGATCTGTGCAGGTTGAGGCAGTGTTGCCAGTTACAAGTGACAGTTATGATACATGCATAGAAGGGCTTTGTCTTGAAGAATGCATGTATCCAAAAATTTATGTCTCTCTCTTACTTATATAGACTTAATGCTTACTGCCCTCATCAACCATGACAACTCACAAGAAATGGAGTGATAATTCACTAAATAACTCACTATTTCATACTTGTCATCTTCAGGCAATGTGTTGCATTCATGACCCGTTTGTTCCTTTTGTTCCTTTATGTTGCAGGAGGTCTTCTGGTAGAATGGAAAAGGGGGGGGGGGGGGGGGAATCGAGGCCTTGAACTGCGTGCCTTTTCCACCCATTGCCTGTATCACATTCACATCAGAGCATTCCTGATGTATTTTTGCTAATGCCACACCCCAGTCATAGTTCAACTGGAAACTGCTGTCACAGTTGACAAGATCATCATACATTCTTATTTCGACTGCCTCTTTGATGATCTACTCCCAGAACTCCTTGGTGGAAGAACACGCAACTCCTTTGTCTGTTCAAAAACAAAAAATGTGGCCTTCATTAATACCGTGCAATGCCACTGCAGGCGTGTTAGTTTGGCTGAGGTGAACGCTTCTCACATGTTCTGAACAGTGCTGAGAGATGCATCGCTGCATCTGTCCAGTGTATGGCCTGACTTACCCAAGCACACTCCTGATCTTAATTCTTCGGTGGAATATAGTTTGTATGGTGTGCTTCTCCATTATCCTGGCAATCTTGACTGTAGGCAGTTCTGCGTTTGGAAGCAACACGAAGTGCTTGGTTTGTTCTTCTGGACTGTTTTCTTTCTTCTACTTGCTTGGCTAGAGAGTGTGTCTTATTTGTGTCTCTGAGTAGTCGTTCTTGTGAAATGTTTTGTGCTGATGCTGTAACATGCTAGGCAGACTACCCTTGTTGCATATGGCTCGCACTCTATATACCAGGTTGGTGAGTGTAGATTTGGGTTGCACTGGATGGTGGCAGCTTGGGGCATTTTAGTACAGGTCTATTTGTGTCTTCCTTCTACAGACTGAATGTTCCAATGTGCTATCAGGATTCTTCATTATCAGAATGTTTAGGGAAGGTAGCCATCTGTTTTCTTCCACCTCAGAGTGAACCTGATGTCATGTATGCTGTTAAGGCGGTACAGGAATTCTTGTTGGTTTTCTTCCCAATGAAACCTAACCATGAATGTGTTCTCCATTCTTTGTAGAATGCCTGTGATTTCGGGTGTGTGGTCTTGAGTGCTGTTTCCTCTAAGTGTTTCGTATATAGGTTATGTCTGGCACTAGAAGTGATATCATGGTGACTCCATCTCTCTGTCTGTAGAAATTTCCACCACGTTGGAAATAGGTGGTGGTTAACACATGTCAAAACAGTTTCATTTTGTTGAAGTGAATGTGTAGTAATATTGCAAAATCCCCTACCTGTACTTGTGTTAAGAAAGATGTGATGTCAAAGCTGACTAGCTGAACATCCTTGTCTATATGTACCCCTTGAACCATTTTCACAAACTTTCGTGAGTTCTTTACTTGGTGTTGACAGGTTTTAATAGCTGTGCCATGTGTTCGGCTATGCCTTATGTTGATGTATTTATAGCATTCACTGTTAAATTTAGTGATCTCCCTCTTTGTATATTTTCATGAGGCTCTGAAGCTGTTGTGGTACCGGTGCTCTGGGTACAGCATCGTGACCATATCTGTGTACAGACCTAATTTTTTGAGGAGTGAGATGGTCTTTCAGTTGCTGAGGGTTAAGATGGAGTTCCTTGTCACAGGTGGTATAAAATCCTCCTTCACTTGCTTTTATGTCAGATCCTGTAGTAGCAGCACAGTCTTTTGCCAGTAGTTGTCCGACTGCAACAGAACCATTGCCCTGCTACTGTCAGCTCTCTCTCTCTCTCTCTCTCTCCTTTTTTTTTTTTTTTTTTTTTTTTTTTTTTTTTTTTTTTTTTTTTTTTTTTTAAATATATATATATAAAAGGTATTGTGCAACTAACTTCCACACTCAATGGTATTATGAGGGTGTGCTGGAAAGTAATGCTTCTGAATTTTTTATTCTGTTCTCAAAATCGGTTGAGGTCTTACATGCCACATATATTACTCAGTCGACTTTCCTGCTTTACTGACACAATTTGCTACCCTCTGTGCTAGAGGGCTCCAAATTGTGGCAGTGTATAACATAACTACGTCAGTGATGCTCTTTGCATCTACAGTGACAAGCAGTCCCTCTCAAAACATACCGAGGCCACAACCTCCCAAAGTCTCACTGTCCGGCTACAGAGGAGCATTCCCCTCAAAACTCAGTGTCACCCAGGACTGGACCAACTGAATTACATTCTCCGCCAGGGTTTCGACTACCTCTCATCGTGCCCTGAAATGAGAAATGTCCTGCCCACCCCTCCCACAGTGACATTCTGCCGTCTGCCGAACCTATAAAATATACTCGTCCATCCCTACACAACCCCTGCTCCCAACTCCGTACCTCATGACTCGTATCCCTGTAATAGACCTAGATGCGAGACCTGCGCCATACATTCTCCCACCACCACCTGCTCCAGTCCGGTCACAAACTTAATCCATCCCATCAAAGGCAGGGCTACCTGTGAAACCAGTCATGTGATCACAAGCTAAGCTGCAACCACTGCATTGCATTCTATGTGGGTGTGACAATCAATGAGCTGTCTGTCCGCATGAATGGCCACCGACACAAGTGGACCACCCAGCTGCTGAGTTCGTTGCCCAACACAACATCCTTCATTTCAATGACTGCTTTACAGCCTGTGCCATATGGACCCTTCCTACCAACACCAGCTTTTCTAAATTGCGCAGGTGGGAACTTCCCCTGAATACATCCTATGTTCCTGTAACCCTCCTGGCCTCAACCTTCGTTAGTCATTTTTCTCACCCATCCAACCCCTTCCCTGTTTCCATTCCAGCACTACACAATCCTCATTCCACCAACACACCCAGTCTTTTTACTTCTCTCCTTTCCCGCTGTCCCCTCACCTTTTCCCTGCCCTCTGGGTAACCCCCTGACTGTACCTAGCTGCCCTACCCTCTCTCCATCTTATCCTTGGGCGCTCCCCAGCAGCACTTCACTGTCCTGCACCCCTACACTGCTATCCCTCCAGCTCCCCACCCCAGTCTCCCTCTTACCCTTATCTAATTGCCACTCCCATTGTGCACTGCTGCTGTTGCTCGCAGTGTGGCTTCAGCTGTCAGAGGCTGCAGTCGTTTGTGTGTGTGTGTGTGTGTGTGTGTGTGTGTGTGTGTGTGTGATCTGTTTTTGACAAAGGCCTTGTTGGCCAAAAGATTATATTATGACAGTCTTTTTGTTGTGCCTATCTGCGACTCAGCATTTCCCCTATATTGTGAGTACCAACTTTCCTTTTCGTAATATTCTTATAACTATGTCAGTGTGTGAGACACCCCCAGAAAACTGAATGCACAAATTTGAAGAGTTTGCTCACAGGTGGAGCAATGACGCTGGCAAACCACACACGAGTGCTGCAAAATCTACAACAGTTCAATGTTTTGATTTCACTATCATTGATCATCCTTTATACAGCCTCCATTTGGCCCCATCTAATTTTCATCTGTTTCCAAAGCTTAAAGAGCACCTTTGAGGACTTCACTTTGATAGCGATGAAGTGATGTAAGCTTTAATGAGTCATGGCTCCATCAACAGTCTACAGTGACAATGTCAACAAAATAGTCTCTTGTTGGGAGAAATGTGTTAGTCACCATGTGAATGTTTTGAGGAATTAGTATGTAGACATGAAGAACAAAGATGTAGAATATTAATAAAGTTTGTTTTATTTAAAAAGCCATTAGAGTTTTGACATAAATAAATCAAAGACATTACTTTTTTGCACGCCTTCATATATTCTGTCTACTGACTGTGACTTGCTGGATCCTCTTATAATGTGCATTGCAAAAATTGGATAGTGACTGTAAATATTGTGGAACTGTTTTATCAGTGCTGTTGAGAACTATTTGCTTTACCAATGGCATTTTTGTGTGTGCACTACTGAGTGACTTTGTATTTGCACATACTTACAGATGTACTGAAACATCAGAATGATAATTATTTGTATCTCATATCAAAACTTCACAGCATTATTAAATGTGTGTTCGTACAAATCAATAACTGACAATTAGACTGTTAGAATATCATGAATTCAACTGAAACTGACTTATGAATCCAATAGTTTTGAAACTATTACAGTGATGATTGGGACCATAAAAAACAACAGCAGCAACTACAACAATAAGGGCTGTTGTAAAAACTGATTAAACCACAACTTCCTTGCAGGCTGAAACTGTGTGTTGGAGAGGACCATAACCCATAATCTTGCCTTCTGCCGGTTGATGACCTATCACACTTAAATTAAATCAGCTGGCAGATCTTGTACCCTTGAAATTGCATCAAGTTTAGTAACATCATTATAATCATCATCAAGAAAAGCAACTTTCATTGGGTGCCCATTGCCCAAAAAGAACCACCTCTATATTTCCCATGAATTATGGATTCAGCCATATGCATCCATGTTTGGCATGTTTTCTAATGTCACCTGTTCCTCTTCCATTAAGTCATTGTCTTACTCTTCTATTATCTCTTGGAATCCAACAGAGTTCTTGGTCTGCCTATTAACAACTTGTTTGGTTACATGCCCCTCCCCCCCCCCCCCTCGCCCTCCTCATTTCATTTTAGGTACTGTCATAATAATTATGTCTTTGTGTCTTCCATTGTACACTCTTCCTTATCCAACTTTTGCAAGCTTGTCAATTCAGACTTATAATTTAGTGTTGTACACCCTATTTAGTTTACCAAAAGCACTCTAGGCCAATTTTACTCTTTTTATTGCAGCCTGTACTGCCTACGTGATAACTGCCTTCTAGTGCTTTGAATGTAAAAGCTGTAACTTTATTGTTGAGTTGTACTGTTTTGTTTTTGGTATGTTAATTATACATTATTTTAAACTTATTGTAATTGAGTTTGAAACCTACTTTCAGACTTTGTCTTTCTTTCATTTCCTGTTGCTGTTTTCTCTGTGCTGTATGCAAGTAGTACGATGTTATCAGAAAACTGAAGATGTTTCAGATATGTTCCACTAACATTATATCTTATTCATCTTCCCAGTTTATTTTTCAGGCATATTTTGCTAAATCTGAATTAAAAGCTTTCTCAAAATCTTTGAAACACAGACTAAGCTTTAATTCATAGTCATTGCTCATTACTCATTCTATAATGTTGTTCACAACAAGCAAATAATAGTAATGATTTATTTAAAATCAAATGGGTTTGTTTATACCTAAATGTATCATTTTCTAAAAATTCTGTGAACTTTTAGTTCACATAAATATTCTGTTACTATTCACTTCTTCTAAATACTTTTTTTTTGTTTACTCATCAGTCTTCTGATTGGTCAGATGTGGCCTGCCACAAATTCCTCTCCTGTGCCACCTTTTTCATCTTAGAGTAGTACTTGTGGCCTATGTCCTCAATTATTTGCTGGATGTAGTCCAATCTCTGTCTTCCTCTACAGTTTTTACCATTTACAGTTCCCTCTAATACCAAGGAAGTTATTTCCTAGTGTCTTAACAAATGTCTTCTCATCCTGTCCCTTCTTCATCTCAGTGGTTTCCAAATATTCCTTTTCTTGCCAATTCTGCGGAAAACCACCTCATTCCTTACCTTTTTAGTCTACTTAATTTTCAACATTCTTCTTTGGTGCCAGACCTCAAATGTTTTGAGTCTCTTCTGTTTCAATTTTCCCACAGTCCTGTGTCACTATCAAATAATGTTGTGCTCCAAATATACATTCTTAGAAATTTCTTCTGCTAATTAAGGACTTTGTTTGATACTAGTAGGCTACTCTTGGCCAGGAATGCCCTTTTTGCCAGTGATGGTCTGCTTTTTACATTCTTACTCAATCAAACATTGGTTATTTTGCTATCTAGATAGCAGAATTCCGATACTTCACCTACTTTGTGATTGCCATTTTTTATGTCAAGCCTCTTGCTGTTCTCATTTCTGCTACTTCTCATAGCTCCCTTAAATTTACTCTCAATCCATATTCTGTATTCATTAGACTGTTTATTCTATTCGTCAGATCCTGTAATTCTTCAATTTCACTGGGGATAGCAATGTCACCAGTGAATCTTATCATTGATATTCTTCCACCCTGATTTTAATCCAACTCCTGAACCTTTCTGTTTCTGTCATTGCTTCTTCAATGTACAGATTGAACAGTAGGGATGAAACACTCCATCTCTGTCTTATGCCACTTTTAATCTGAGTATTTGTTCTTTGTCTTCCAGCCTTATTGTTACCTCTTGGTTCTTGTACACACTATATTACCCATATTCCCTATAGCTTACCTCTGTTTTTCTCAGAATTTCAAATATCTTGTGCCAATTTTCATTGTCAAATGCTTTTTCCAGACGGGTAATGTTGTATATCCTCTAGCCATCCCTACTTAGCCATTTTTCACTTCCTGTCGATCTCATTTTTGAGATATTTGTATCCTTTTTACCTGCTTCATTTATTGCATTTTTATATGTTCTCCTTTCTATATCTCTTCTGTTACCAAAGGAGGATCTTTACCTACTTGATCCTCTGCAGCCTTCACTGTTTCGTCTCTCAAAGCTACCCATTCTTCTTCTTTTCCCTCTTCTTGTCAATCGTTCCCTATTGCTTCTCTCTGAAACTCTCTACAACATCTGGTTCTTTCAGTTTACCCAAGTCCTATCTCTTTAAATTCCTACCTTAATGCAGTTTCTTCAGTTTTAATCTACATTTCATAGCCAATAAATTGTGGTCAGAGTCCACATCTACCTCTGGAAATGTCTTACAATTTAAAACTTGGTTCCTAAATCTCTGTCTTACCATTATATAATCTATCTGAGACCTTCCAGTGCTTCCAGGCCTCTTTCATGTATACAACTTTCTTTCATGGTTCTTAAACCAAGTGTTAGCTATGATTAATTTATGATCTGTGCAAAATTCTACCAGGTGTTCCTCTGTCATTCCTTATCCCCAGTCCATATTCACCTGCTACTTTTCCTTCTCTTTCTTTTCATTCTATCGAATTCTAGTCCCCCATGACTATTAAATTTTCATCTCCCTTAACTATCTGAATAATTTCTTTTATCACATCATACACATTCAATCTCTTCATCATCTGCAGAGCTAGTTGGCATATAACTTTTACTACTGTGGTAGCCATGGGCTTTGTGTCTATCTTGGCTACAATAATGCATTCACTATGCTGTTCATAGTGGCTTATCTGCACTCCTATTTGTTTATTCGTTATTAAACGTACTCCTGCATTACCCTTATTTGATTTTGTATTTATAACCCTGTATTCACCTGACCAGAAGTCTTGTTTCTCCTACCACTGAACTTCACCAAGTCCCACTATATCTAACTTTAACCTGTCCATTTCCATTTTTAAATTTTCTATCCTACCTGCCCGATAAAGTGATCTGACATTCCACACTCTGATCCATGGAATGCCAGTTTTCTTTCTCCTGATAATGATGTCCTCCCGAGTAATCCCAGCCCGGAGATCTGAATGCCCTTGCTTTCAGCCATTCACAGTACCAGCACAGTAAGGCCATTGTGCTTAATGTTACAGGGCCAGATCAGTCAATCATCCAGGCTGCTGCCCCTCTTCAGGAACCACACATTTGTCTGGCCTCTCAACAGATACCCCTCCTTTGTGGCTGCACCTATGGTGCAGCTATCTGTATCACCTGCAAGGCTATCTGCAAGTCTCCCCACCAACAACAAGGTCCATGATTCATGGGGAGGGGGACTGGCGCCTTTACCTTTTCTAAAGTCAAACTGATTGTCGTATAAGAGATTCTCAGTTTTCTTTTCCATTCTTCTGTATTTTATTCTTGTCAGCAACTTGGATGCTTAAGCTGTTAAGTTGATAGCGCAATAATTCATGCACTTTTTGGCTCTTGCTGTCTTCAGAATTGTGGGAATGGTGTTTCTCCATAAGTCTGATGGTATACCACCAGTGTAACACATCCTACACATCAGTGTGATTAGACATTTTGTTGCCATTTTTCCAGAATGATTTTAGAAATTTTGATGGAATGTTATCTATCCCTTATGCCTTATTTGATCTTAACTCATACAAAGCTCTTTTAAATTCTGATTCTAATACTGGATCCCCTATCTCTTCCCTGTCGACTCATGTTTCTTTCTCTATCACATCATCAGAAAAGTTCTCCCCTTCGTAGAGCCCTTCATTATATGCTCTCAGCTGTATTTAAAAGTAGAATTCCCCTAGAACTCTTAAAGCTACTGCCTTTGCTTTTCATTTCATGAAAGGTTGTTTTGACTTTCCTGTATTCCATGTCAGTCCTTCCAAAATTACTTCTTTTTCGATTCCTGCACAATTCTCACGCAGCCATTTTGCCTTAGGTCCCCTGCATTTCCTATTTATTTCATCCCCAAGTGAGTTGTATTTCTGAATTTCCATGAACATTTTCGTACTTCCTTCTTTTGTTGATCACCTGGAGTATTTCTCTGATACCCATAGTTTCTTCACCGTTGTCTACTTGGTACCTATTTTTTTCTTTCCAACACATGTGATTGTCCTTAGTAGAGATGTTAATTTCTCTTCATCTGAACTGCCTACTGAAGTATTCATCATCACAGTATCTATAACCTCAGAGAACTTCAAGTGTGTTCCTCATTCCCTAGTGCTTCCATATCCCATTTCTTTGTGGATTGATTCTCCCTAATCTCTTACACTTTAGTGCACTGTTCATAATTACTAAATTGTGATCAGAGTCCATATCTGCCCCTGGGTATGCCTTATGATCCAGTATCCCATTTCAGAAAACTTGCCTGACCATGATGTAAATGGGATTTTCCCATATCGCCTGGCCTTTTCCAAGTATACCTCCTCCTCTTGTGATTCTCGAACTGATTATTCGCAATTAGTAGCTGAAATTTACTGCAGAACTCAATCAGTCTTTTCCCCTCTAACATTCCTACTACCAATATCTGTTGTGAATTACGGAACATGTTTTATGCTCAAGAATTATGACATTTTTGGAAAATGAACAACTCCTCTATAGAAATCAACATGGATTCCACAAATAGAGATCCTGCAAAACTCAGCTTGCTCTGTTCCTCCATGAGATCTACAGTGCAGTGGACAAGGGCACTCAGGCTGTTGCCGTGTTCCTTGACTTCAGTAAGGTTCAAACTCCAAGCACTATGGAACTTAACATCTGAGATCATCAGTCCCCTAGACTTAGAACTACTTAAACCTAACTAACCTAAGGACCTCACACACATCCATGCCTGAGGCAGGATTCAAACCTGCGACCATAGCAGCAGCATGATTCCAGACTGAAGCGCCTAGAAGTGCTCGGTCACAGTGGCCGGCTTCAGTAAGGCATTTGACATCATCCTGCATTGCCGTTTAATGAAAAAATATGAGCTTATGGAGTATCAGAGCAGACCTGCGATTGGATTCAAGACTTTCTTGCTGATAGAACTCAACATGTCGCTCTTAACAGAACTAAATTGACAGAGGTAAAGGTAATATCCGGAGTACCACAGGGAAGTGTGATAGGACCGTTGCTGTTCACAATGTATGTAAATGATCTAGTAAAAAGCATTGGATGCTCTTTAAGGGTATTTGCAGATATGCAGTTGTTTATACCAAAGTAACAATGCCAGAAGATAGTAAGAATTTGCAGAATAACCTGCAGAGAATTGACGAATGGTGCAGCCTCTGGCAGTTGACCCTGAACGTAAATAAATGTAGCATATCGCGCAGACATAGGAAAAGCTACACTATTGATGACAAACAGCTGGAGACAGTGTCTGCTGTAAAATCTATCCAGAGCGACCTTAAGTGGAGTGACCATATAAAGCAGATGGTGGGAAAAGCAGACACAAGACTCGGATTAATCGGAAGAATCTTAAGGAAATGTAGCTCATCCACGAAGGAAGTGGCTTATAAGGCACTTGTTCACCCGCTTCTTGAGTATTGTTCATCTATCTGGGATTCCTATCCGGTAGGACTGATAGAAGAAATAGAGAAGATCCAATGAAGTATGATGTAGATGTAGATAGCCCTTTCTTCTTCTTATACAACCACATTTCAATCCACCATGACTATTAGATTTTAATCTCACTTGTATTATTCTCTATCCTGATATACTTTCTCTCTCTCTTCATCTTCTGCTTGCTATGTAGGCAGGTATACTCGAACTATTGTTGTTGCATTGGTTTGCTGTCGATTCTGATGAGAATAACCCTATCACTCATCTGTTCACAGGAAGTTGTTCTTCTACCCTACCTTTCTGTTCATAATGAATCCTGCTCCTGTTATGCCATTTTATGCTGCTTTTGATATTACTCTATTTTCATCTGGCCAGAAATCCTCCTTTCCTTTTCAGTTCATTGACCCCCATTATATCTATTTGAGCCTGTGCGTTATCCATTTCAGATTTTCTTGCTTCCTTACCACATTCAGATTTCTGACATTCCATGCAATGACTCATAGAATGATAGACTTTCTTTGGTTGCTGTATCTTCAGTCTGAAAAGTGGTTTGGTGCAGCTCTCCATGTTACTCTATTCTCTGCAAGCTTCTTCACCTGTGAGTAACTGCTACAGCAACTTACATCCTTCTGAATCTGCCTACTGTATCACCTCTTGTTCTCCCATTACAATTTTTATCCCCCACACTTCCCTCCAATATTAGAATGGTGATCCCTTGATGTCTCACAGTGTGCCCTATCAAATGATCCCTTCCTCTATTCAGGCTGTGCCAGAAATTTATTTTCTTCCTAATTCTCTTCAGTACCTCCTCATTAGTTACGTAATCTACCCACCTAATATTCAGCATTCTTCTGTAGCACTACATTTTGAAAGCTTCTGTTCTCTTCTAGTCTAAACTGTTTACCATACATCTTTCACTTCTATACATGGCTACACTCCATATAAATACTTTCAAAAAAAACTTCCTAATACTTAAATCTATATTCGATGTTACCAAATTTCTTTTCTTCAGAAACTCTTTTCTTGCCATTGCCTGTCTATGTTTTACATTCTCTCCACTTCAGCCATCATCAGTTATTCAGCTGCCCAATTGACAAAACTCATCTACTACTTTAAGTGCCCTATTTCCTAATCTAATTCTTTCAGCATCACCTTATTTAATTCAACTACATTCTGTTACCCAAGTTTAGCTTTTGTTGATGTTCATCTTATATCCTCCTTTCAAGACACTGTCCATTCGATTCAGCTGCTCTTTCAAGTCATTCACTGTTTCTGACAGAATTACAATGTCATTGGCAAACCTCAAAGATTTTATTTCTTCTCCCGGGACTTCAATTCCTACCCCAGATTTTACTTTGGTTTCCTTTACTGTTTGCTCAGTGTACAGATTGAATAACATTGGTGAAGGGCTACATCCTGTTCCAATCCATTCTCAACCATGCTCTTCAACTCATATATATGCTGTCTGGTTACTGTACTAATTGTGAATAGTGTCCTGCTCCCTGTATGTCACCCTGCTACCTTCAGAATTTCAAAGAGAGTATTCGTCAACAATGTCGAAAGTTTTCTCCAAGTGTACAAATTTTGGTTTGTTTTTCCTTAACCTACTCCTAAGATAAGTTGTAGGGTCAGTATTGCCTCATGTGTTCCTATGTTTCTCCAGAATCCAAAATGAACTTCCCCGAGGTTAGCTTCTACCAGTTTTTCTGTTCTCCTATAAAGAATTTGTGTTATTGTTTTGGAACCATGAGTTGTTAAACTAACAGTTCAGTAATATTCACACCTGAGAGACCTTGTTTTCATTGGAATTAGAAATATTACATTCCTCCTGTCTCATACATCTTGCACACCTGATGGAAGAGTTTTTTCATGGCTGGCTCTTCCAAGGCTGTTAGTAGCTCTAACGGAATATTATCTACTCCCAGGGCCTTGTTTTGACTTGAGTCTTTCATTGCTCTGTCAAATTCTTCTTGCAGTATCATATGTCCCATCTCATCTTTATCTATGTCCTTTTCCAGTTCTATAATATTGTCTTCAAGTTTATCTCTCTGGTATAGACTCTCTATATACTCCTTCCACTTTTCAGCTTTTGCTTCGTTGCTTAAGACTGGTTTTCCATTTGAACACTTGATATTCCTAAATCTGCTTCTTTTCCTCCAAAGGCCCCTTTACAGTATCCATCTTTCAGCTAGTGAAAGTCCTTACATTTGTCCTCTAGCTGTTCCTGCTTAGCTGTTTTGCCCTTCATGCCAGTCTCATTTTTTAGACGTTTCTATTCCCTTTCCTCTGCTTTATTTGATGCATTTTTGTGTTTTCTCTTTTCATCAGTTAAATTCAATGTGTTCTGTGTTACCAAAGGAGTTCTATTAGGCCTTGTCATTTTACCTATTTGATACTCTGCAGCCTTCACACACTGTCATCTCACACACCTTCCCCTCTACTATATATCTTTCCCCTGTTCTAGTCAATCATTGTCCAATGCTCCTCTGAAACTCCCAAAAACCTATGGTTCTTTCAATCTGTCCAGGTCCCATCTCCTTAATTTCCTATCTTTTTGTAATTTCTTTAGTTCTATTGTTCATAACCAATAAATTGTGGTCATCTGCCCCTGAAGATGTCTTACAGTTTAAAATAATAATATTATGAAAATGGAAGTTGCTACTCACCATGTAGCGGAGATGCTGAATCGCAGATAGGCACAACAAAAAGACTGTCACAATATAAGCTGTCGGTCAACAAGACCTTTGTCGAAAACAGATGACACGCGCACGCACGCACACACACACACACACACACACAAATGCAAACGTTTCTGGCTTAAGGTGCGAGAGGCTGCAGTTGTGTGTGTGTGTGTGTGTGTGTGTGTGTGTCTGTTGTCTTTTTAACAAAGGCCTTGTTGGCCAAAAGTTTATATTGTGATGATCTTTTTGTTGTGACTATCTGTGACTCAGCATCTCTGCTATATGGTGAGTAGCAACTTCCCTTTTCATAATATTGTTACATTCCATCCAGGATTTTCCATTGTTTGATTACAATTTAAAATCTGTTTCCAAAATCTCTGTCTTATGATTATATAATAAAATCTTAAACCTTCTGGTGCCTCCAGGTCTCTTCCACATATACAGGTGCAACCTTCTTCCAACATTCTTAAACCAAGTGTCTGCTATGATTAAATTATGCTCTGTGCCAAATTCTATCAGGCAGCTTTCTCTTTCATTCCTTTCCCTCAGTCTGTATTTACCTAGAATTTTTTGTTCTCTGCCTTTTCCTACTATCAAATTCCAGTCCTCCATCACAATGAAATTTTTGTCTCCCATAACTACCTGAATAATTTCTTGTATCTTGTTGTACATTTCTTCAATCTCTTCTTCATCTGTGCAGGCAGTTGGCATGTAAACTTGTAAAACTGTCATGAGTGTTAGCTTTGTGTCTATCTTTGCTACAATAATGCATTCAATATGCTGTTCATAACAGCTTACCTGCATTCCTAGTTTCTTGTTGTTGTTGTGGTCTTCAGTCCTGAGACTGGTTTGATGCAGCTCTCCATGCTACTCTATCCTGTGCAAGCTGCTTCATCTCCTAGTATGTACTGCAGCCTACATCCTTCTGAATCTGCTTCGTGTATTCATCTTTTGGTCTCCCTCTATGATTTTTACCCTCCATGCTGCCCTCCAGTACTAAATTGGTGATCTCTTGATGCCTCAGAACATGTCCTACCAACAGATCCCTTCTTCTAGTCAAATTGTGCCACAAACTCCTCTTCTCTCCAATTCTATTCAATACCTCCTCATTAGTTATGTGATCTACCCATATAATCTTCAACTTTATTCTGTAACACCACATTTTGAAAGCTTCTACTCTCTTCTTGTACAAACTATTTATCGTCCATGTTTCACTTCCATACATGGCTACATTCCATACAAATACTTTCAGAAACGACTTAAATCTATACTCGATGTTAACAAATTTCTCTTCTTCAGAAATGCTGTCCTTGCCATTGCCAGTCTACATTTTATATCCTCTCTACTTCGGCCATCATCAGTTATTTTGCTTCCCAAATAGCAAAACTCCTTTACTACTTTAAGTGTCTCATTTCCTAATCTAATACCTCAGCATCACCCGAGTTAACTCGACTGCATTCCATTATCCTCATTTTGCTTTTGTTGATGTTCATCTTATATCCTCCTTTCAAGACACTGTCCATTCCGTTCAACTGCTCTTCCAAGTCCTTTGCTGTCTCTGACAGAATTACAATGTCAACAGCGAACCTTAAAGTTTTTATTTCTTCTCCATGGATTTTTAATACCTACTCCAAAATTTCTTTTGTTTCCTTTACTGCTTGCTCAACATACAGACTGAATAACATCGGGGAGAGGCTACAACCCTCTCACACTCCCTTCCCAACAACTGCTTCCCTTTCATGTCCCTCGGCTCTTATAACTGCTATCTGGTTTCTGTAAAAATTGTCAATAGCCTTTTGCTCCCTGTATTTTACCCTTGCTACCTTCAGAATTTGAAAGAGAGTATTCCAGTCAACATTGTCAAAAGCTTTCTCTAAGTCTACAAATGCTAGAAACGTAGGTTTGCTTTTTCTTAATGTAGCTTCTAAGATAAGCCGTAGAGTCAGTATTGCCTCATGTGTTCCAACATTTCTACAGAATCCAACTGATCTTCCCCGAGTTCGGCTTCTACCAATTTTTCCATTCGTCTGTGAAGAATTCGGGTTAGTATTTTGCAGCCATGACTTATTAAACTGATAGTTTGGTAATTTCTACATCTGTCAACACCTGCCTTCTTTGGGATTGGAATTATTATATTCTTCTTGAAATCTGAGGGTATTTCGCCTGTCTCATACATTTTGCTCACCAGATGGTAGAGTTTTGTCAGGACTGGCTCTCCCAAGGCTGTCAGTAGTTCTAATAGAATGTTGTTTACTCCCGGGGCCTTGTTTCGACTTAGGTCTTTCAGTGCTCTGTCAAACTCTTCACGCAGTATCATATCTTCCATTTCATCTTCATCTACATCCTCTTCCATTTCCATAATATTGCCCTCAAGTTCATCGCCCTTGTGTAGACCCTCAATATACTTCTTCCACCTTTCTGCTTTCCCTTCTTTGCTTAGAACTGGGTTTCCATCTGAGCTCTTGATATTCATACAAGTGGTTCTCTTTTCTCCAAAGGTCTCTTTAATTTTCCTGTAGGCAGTATCTATCTTACCCCTAGTGAGATAAGTTTCTTATTCATTACTAAACCTGCTCCTGCATTACCCCTATTTGATTTTGTGTTTATAACCGTGTATTCACCTGACCAGAAGTTGTGTTCCTCCTGCCACCAAACTTATCTAGCTTGAACCTATCCATTTACCTTTTTAAATTTCGAACCTACCTGTGTGATTAAGGGATCTAACATCCCAAGCTCTGATCCATAGAATGCCAGTTTTGTTTCTCTTGATGACAACATTCTCCCAAGTAATTCCTGCCTGGAGATCCAAATTGGAGACTATTTTATATCCAAAATATTTTACCCAAGAGGATGCATCATCATTTAATCATACAGTGGGGCTGCATTACACCAGGAAAAATTATGGCTGTAGTTTCCCCTTTCTATCAGTATGAGCACAGCAAGCTATTTTGGTTGAGGTTATGAGGCCAGATCAGTCAGTTATCCAGACTGTTATCCCTGCAAGTACTGCAGAGTATGTGACCCTATTCAGGAACCATACATTTGTCTGGCCTCTCAACAGATATGTTCCTGTTGTGGTTGCACCTGCAGTGCTTCTATCTGTTAATCACTGAGGCACGCAAGCCACCCCAATAACAACAAAGTCCTGGAGATTGGAATGTGGGATTAGTCCAGAGTCTTTTGCAAATAGAGAGATCATTGTAGCACCTTTTTCAATTAAAGGCCACATATTAAGTGCATGCACATTATGTGTGTTTAACGTAGTGGTTTCCATTGCCTTTTGCATCCTACTGTCATTGATAACTGCTGATTCTCCCACTTTTTAGGGGTAGTTCCTACCCCAAGTACAAGAGAGTGCCCTAAACCTCTGTCCACACCTCTGTCCTCTTGGGCAAGGCTGTTGGCAGAATGAGGGTGGCTTCTTATGCTGGAAATGTTCGGCTACCTTTGCTGTTGAGCTTTATTCAAGATTTGAGCAGTGGCAGGGTTTGAACCCAGCTGCCCAGGACGTTTTGATTACTGGTCAAAGATGCAAGTGCTAGACCACAGATGGATTTGTACATTAATTACATTTTAATATTAAGATTTAGTAAATGAAAGACATAATACTTAACATTCTACTGGACATTGTAAAACAGAAAGCAATAAAATGACAAATTTTTCTTGCATTATTTTATTTTTATATTGCAGAAAGAAGAAGTAGTAGTAGTAGTATTGAAGGGTCTAAAAAGGATTACTGGGATATGTTTAGTTTCAATATTAGAATATATAAAACAGCAATGGTCAGTACTTTTGTTAATCTGATTCGTATGTGCACTGATGTCCCATACATTGCTCTTCAGGGGCTATGAATGTAGTATTTCTCTATGGTTATTGTTTAATGATGGCTTAGATTAAATGATTTTATTCATAGCTGTTATTTTCGCAGCAACTTTAGTATGTATTTCAAAATAATATTCAGTAAACAGTTGCACAGTTATTTTTATTTTGCTTTACTGGCTTCAACAGATTAAACTGTCTTCAGAAGCCTACATAATTTGGGATATTATAAATCATTAGTACTTGGTCATACATTTATGTGAAGTTTATGAAGTGTGTTACAAAGCTTACTTAACATTAGTTTAGCAGATGTCAAGATCTTCTTTACAGATGCGTAATGCCATGACATGTCCAGAAAGTCACATATTGTATCATACAAGGGCTATCCATAAACTAACAGACATTTTGGTCCATTGCAGGGTGGCAAGGCTAAGGCCACCATCTTGGTGCCATAACATTTCTACACTCAGTATACATCCGGTGGTAGCAGTATGTGGCCTGTGTCTCTGTTTTCTGTAACGTTTTAAAATGTATGCTGCAATAGAAACTCCTACCACTCGTGAGGTGCATTCTGTGTTTAGGTTTTTGTTGGCAAAAAACTGCAAACTAATTGAAGTTTATTGTGACCTTTGTGATGTGTACAAGAAAGGAATAATGAGTGAAAGCCGAGTGAGGCAACAGTGCATTGATTTTAGAAATGGCCAGAACGATCTTCATGATGAGGACTACAGTGGTGGGCCTAGCCTACAGAAATCAATAACAAAATTCATAAAAATCATCATTTCACAATTATGAAACTTTTGCAACATTTTCCCCAAATTTCATGGAGTTTTGTGCATGAAATTGTGGCAGAGAAGCTTGGTTACCACAAATTTTGTGCTGGGTTGGTTCCCAAACTACTCCTAATGGAAGACCACAAAACAGAGACTGGTTTCACCACTAAAAAAAATAAATGTCATGTGACTAGGGCCTCCCATCAGGTAGATGATTCGCTGGGTGCAAGTCTTTTGATTTGATGCCACTTCGGCAACTTGCACATCAATGGGGATGAAATTATGATGATTAGGACAACACAACACCCAGTCTCTGAGTGGAGAAAATCTCCGACCTAGCTGGGAATCGAACCCGGGCCCTTAGGATTGACATTCTGTCGCGCTGACCACTCAGCTACCGGGGGCGAAAGGTTGCACCAATGACCTTCCTCAAAGATTATGAGAAATTTTTTTAAAAGTTATTGATCCTATTGTAACTGCGGATGAGACTTGGGTGAAGCATGTCAGTTGTGAAACAGAAAGGCAGTTGATGGAACGAGGACATACAAATTCTCTCAAGGAGCAAAGGAAGTGTTTGCGAATGCTGTCAGCAAGAAAGATCATGGCTACTGTGTTTTGGGACTCCAAGGGAGTGATTCTTGTTGATTTCCATGAATGTGGCACAACAATTAACTCAGAGAGATATTGTCAAATACTGACAAAGTTAAGGCAGGTGATACAAAGCAAGCATCAGGGAAAACTTCGTGCAGAAGTTTTGTTTTTTTTATGACATCACACATCTACTCACAGCTAATTGTACCCGAGGGCTTGTGCACGGTGTTGGATGAGAGGTGTGTGAACATCCACCATACAGCCTAGATTTGGTGCCAAATGGCTACCACCTCTTCCCAGCAATGAAGATATGGCTCACTACGCAATGCTTTGATACTGGCACCGAACTGCATGTCAGTATAAAACGTTGGTTGCTATCACAAACAGTAGTTGCATTCTTCCAGTTTTTGGAAATAATCATCTTTTTGAAAAATTTGATAAATAATTTTGATCATGACTTGATAAGAAGTCTTAACTGGTAAGGATACCATTTTCATAACCTGAGGCTGACGTAAATAATTAAAAGATAGTTTGCTAAAATATTAAAGCTTTTGGACAAAGCCCTTCTGCAGTAGAAAACACTGGTGTTCACCTGAGCACAATTCACACACACACATGGTCGCCAGCTAAGGACGCTAAAGACTCCTCTGTAGGATGAGTGACAGTCTATCCTTTCCATACATTGTTATTTCTTTCTGGAGTTTCCAGTGCTTAAGAAATTGTTTCTGTTTCATCTTTTGAACTAAACAATCACCAAAATAAATCTTGGAGTGCTTGTACATTTATCTATCTGTTGGTAATTACTATGTCTTATGGCACCTTAATTGATGAAATGTAATGTCTGTTCACTATGAATTTCTATTTTGTTTTCTTCATACTTGTATTATTTTTTTAATATTCCTAATAAATTAATTTTCATATATATTCTCATATTCTTTTGAATACAGTCATGTTTAGTTTTATTTAATTCAGCTTGTTCTGTTGTGTTTCTTTCATTGTTTTCTTGGATGAGTCACACTATGCAGATTCAGACAAGCAATAATGAACTGTTAACACCAGAAGTAAACAATTATTGTCGTGCACTATGTGAGACTGTGTGTAAAATTCCATGGGGTCCAGGTGGATGACAAGGTAAAGTGGAATCAGCATGTATATAAAATAATCAAGAAGCTCAGTTCAGTGTGTTATACCTTTAGAACAATGATTCTGAACCTCTCTTAGGCCAACTCCTTCTCAGTGAAGAAACCTAACTATCCACAGTGGGGGTAGATACTTATTACAAAATGTACTTCCCACACGTCACTCCTCTCCATTACAGCACTTGCTCAACCTGCACACTGCAATGCCATTTCAAATCAACTGGGTTAAAATGCTTGCACCATACTTACTGTCTGTTAATCACATGTTTGCTGCACTCCTTTTTTTAGATGTTCAGTATTTGTTACATATATGTCTCACTTTTATATCAGCCAGGTATGGACAAAACACTACATGTCTGTGTAGTGGGTGGACTATGTGAGGAACCTATAACCTCCATCTCATTAGTGCTACTAATTGAGAAAAAGTAATTATTGATAACTTATAGATCAATATTAGAGTTTTACAAAATTGTGATAATAGTAACGATCTTTTGAAAATAATTTACTTTTGTGACTGAAGGGGAATCAAATCATTTAGTTTTTACCTCTCAGAAATTTCATTTTACCCCTCAGGTTGTAATTACACCCCCCTCCCCCCCCCCCCCCCCCCCAGGCTGGGAACCGCTGCTTTAAAAGTCTCTCTCACAATGTTAACCTAAAGACAAGAGTATTGGCTTATTTTGTACATTTTCTCTCCCTCTTGTCTCATGGAATTCTATTTTGAGGTAGTACATCTAAAGTAAGTAAAATATTAATTCAACAGAAGCAAGCAGTAAGAATATTGTGTGAAGTAGATAACTATACATCTTGCAGACGACTTTTCAGGGATTTTGGAATCCTAATAAATTTACTCCTTAATGGTTTTTATCACTGATAATAAAAATCAGTTTAAGGGGAACTGTGAGTTATGCAGTCACAATACAAAATACAAAATAATTTTTATGTTGATTTTGCCTCCATATCTAGGGTTAAATCATCTGGTGGATATATACTCAGTAATCCCCTATCTAACATAGAGTAAGAAATTGAAAATTCTGATCATTTTAAAAGAAAATTGAAAACATATTTTAACTAACATTCCTTCTTCAAACTATCTGAATATCTAGATTCAGAGATTGAAAAGTCCTGTTAGCTACATGGCAGGTAGCATTGTTAATTGTGAAGTTGCAGAACAAATACTAATGTACTAATACTAGGACTCATTTCCTTTGAAACATATCTGCATCTATACTCTGCAAACCTCCATGAGGTACATGGCATAGGGCATGTCCCATTGTACCAGTTATTAGGGTTTCTTCCTATTCCATTCACATCATTGTAATAAAGCAATATTAAGCTACAAAATAACAGATAAACAGAACCTATGGACTTGTAGTATAAACGAGGAGGCAGTTCCTTTTTCTAAGTGCCAGCTTTCTACCTAATATGCTTGATTAAATTAGGCTGTCATAAGAATGGGCAGCATTAAGCAGTACAGTAATAGTTTGTTGTTAACACGCAGTAAGTTTCAGTAAGTTTCTGTGATTCATCTGTATTTTGTTAATGTGTAAAATGGATGTTTGACCATCAGCTGCTTTTATTTTAAACCCGAATATCAACCAGTTTCAGTCGCAGTCTGTCTTCATGGATAAGGGTTAAAATGGTTTAAGCCACCATATTACATTTGTCATTAATTAAATAATACATAGAGCATGTAATGAATATCAATGTACGACACTGGACTTTTACAAGCAAATGTACTAATACTAAGAGTACACAGAGCAGTCTTGAAGAGAAGATCAGGACTATATTTAATACTAAGTGTACACAGAACAGTACTATACTTATAGTCCTGATCTTCTTTTTAGTACTACTCTGTTTACAATTAGTATTAGTATGTTTGCTTCTAAAAATCCTGTGTTATATATTAATATTCATGACATGTTCTATACATTATTTAAATAATGACAAATGTGGTGGCTCAAACTATTTTAACCCTTATCTGTGAAGATGGTCCATGACTGAAATCGGTTGATATTTTGGATTAAAATAAAATCATCTGATGGTCAAACATGCATTTTATACAGTACTTGACAGCTGTTGATAGTCACCTTCCAAAAATAGTTTGTTAATATCTACCCTTACTAATTCCACACCCCTGAAGATTCCACCTCCTTGATGTGACCTGCAGAACATGATGAATGAATCAATCTCTCACCTTCTCTTTAATTGTTGCCTACATTAAATTTTTATTTTCTTTTGCTTCTTTCATTGATATTAAAAGAACTTTTGTTACAAAAGCACCCCTTTTTTCTATACCTCTATAATCTTCATTTTAGAAGATGCTGAATTAGTTGTTTAATTTAGTCTACCTCATTGTTAAATAATTTCTTGTAATATACATATTGATTTCCTGCCTCATAAATTTGTTTATTCTAGCTTTGTTTCCATTTTTACTCTTAACCTTACAGTTATGTGATCAATTGCAATGGGAAAAGTGTAGGTCTGCCACATCCAGTACCTTTGCATTATTAATATAATGTAACCAGTTTGATTTTTATGTCGATTGATTCTAGCCAAATTTATTTTCTATTTATTTTCGTCTGGAATAATGTGCTACTGACAAATGTATTGCTGCCTTTCACAAGTTCTATTGACATATGGTCTATGTCATTTCTGGAATATCCAGAGTTTCATTCTTTGAGTTTTGTTCCATTTTCACATTGAAATTCACTGCAGTGGGATTTGCCATTATTTATGAGCTGCTATGAGTCTTTGTAGGAGGATATGAGAATGTAGGTGCTCATCTTGAAATTTTATTTGTTTATTTTTGAAACAAGTTTTGTTATTCTGGTAGAGTGTGCTTAAATATCTGTAATATTTGAAATGTATTTTCAGTTGTGAATATGGACGAAGATCAGCTTCATAATGGAGTGACAACAATGAAAATTTGTGCCAGACGGGGAATCAGACCTGGATTTCTCGCTTATTGGGAGTGGGCACCTTACCATTAGGCTATCCTTGCATGACTGTTGGCCAGACCCAAACCTTTATACATGCTTGTCTGAAGCAACATTGCATTGTAATTTGGAATAACACAGACTCTGCAATATCGTATTTATCCACCAACAGCAGGCAACTTTCAAGTAGAAAGTCTGCCCTGTACAAGAATATACTTAATCTATGTACAAGTACAGGTTGTACACATATTGTTGATGACATAAGAAGGTTTTGGCCTGACCACGAGTTGTACTCGGACACACAATGGGAAATAGCAATAAGCAGGAAATCTGGGTTCGAGTCCTCGTCTGGCACAAATTTTCATTGTCATCATTCCTTTGTACAGCTGATGGTTGACGATGTTCATAACTGTGAATGTATTTAATGTATTTCATAATGGCTGTTGTTGCCACATTGCATCATAATATCATATCTATAATATAGTTTTAAATTTCATTGCTTACAAAAAAGTATACTTTGATTGCTTCTTGTTTTTTTCCTACCTTTTTGATAACCCTAACTGATCTTATTTAGTGCCCTTTCCAACTCTACTAACATATCTTTGGATTATAGAGTTATGCAATTTATTGGCCCAAAATAAAGACTAATGGAAGTATTTATTTCCAGTATCCATGTGATTTTCTATACAACCAAACGTTGTGTAGTAATGTGCGGGCACAGAAGCATCTGTGTACACCTCATGGACCAAAGCTATTGCCTGAGTTTCATCAATCTAGTCACTACTCCCAGTATTCTTTCACCATGACTATAGAGCGTCCAACAATCCTATTAATGGTACTGTATATAGTGCGCCAAGGCCTAAAGAGTTTTGTGAGACATTTGAACAGCCCTAAACCTTTGCAGAACTATGTGCACAGCAGTTTCAGTCCAGACTTGTGTGCTTCTGAATCTCAGAAATTGTAATCAACATGATTAGTCTCCTCACTGATGACCTCAGTAGAACTGTCAAGTCTCCAGTCCATACTGCCATTATTAATAGTCAGTCTGTCTGTCTTTATGTCAACTATAATGCATTTAGTCAAGAGGGCTGATGACGATTTGCCGCCTCATGTTGTCTTCAGTGTGGGTTGGTGAGTAAACCTCTCATATTTATTCCCATAAAGTGATCCGTTAAGTTGGTTACTTTATGAGTACTAATAGCTGGACATTGTGAATGAGTGGGTTGTATAATGGGATTTAGTTGTGTGTGTGTGTGTGTGTGTGTGTGTGTGTGTGTGTGTGTGTGTGTGTGTTTTGCTGCCTCATGTTGTCTTCAGTGTGGGTTGGTGAGTAAACCACTCATATTTATTCCCATAAAGTGATCCGTTAAGTTGGTTACTTTATGAGTACTAATAGCTGGACATTGTGAATGAGTGGGTTGTATAATGGGATTTAGTTGTGTGTGTGTGTGTGTGTGTGTGTTTTGCCGCCTCATGTTGTCTTCAGTGTGGGTTGGTGAGTAAACCACTCATATTTATTCCCATAAAGTGATCCGTTAAGTTGGTTACTTTATGAGTACTAATAGCTGGACATTGTGAATGAGTGGGTTGTATAATGGGATTTAGTTTTGTGTGTGTGTGTGTGTGTGTGTGTGTGTGTGTGTGTGTGTGTGTGTGTGTGTGTGTGTGTGTGTGTAAGCCATACTAAGATGGACTGAAGGCCCCCTTCCATACCCAGTCAAAGTCATGTTTAGACTAGATTAGATTAGATTAGATCAGATGTACTCTTTTTTCCAATTGATCCATAGTGAGGAGATCTTCTGGGATGTGGAGCATGTCAAAAAATGAAAATACACACTAAATATTTACATAATAAGAACAGATATGCTAATGTGCCATGAATAATTGGTAAAAAAAGATCTTATGGTTATTGACATTTAAAAGAAAGGATATAAAACTTGTCATCAAATATTAAATGTTCAATACACTTAGATGCATTTGATAATTCTTAGGGTATTGTAGCCATGCAAAAAAAAAAGGTCACTTACTTGCAATGGCTGCAATACTGCTTAAGATTTGCACAGAAGTCAGATTTTATGCAATATTCATATTATGTGATATTATTAAAACATACATGAATCAGTTGGTTCTGGCAAGAAATTCATCAGTGGAACAGAAGGAACAGGCCACCAATAAACCCTTGGACTCTTCTCAAACTGAACTTTATTATTAGGTAAACTTATTGTCTCTGCTGGCACGTTATTGAAAATGTATATTGCTAAATAATGGACACCTTTTTGAACCAAAGTAAGTGACTTTAAATCTTTGTGAAAGTTATTCTTATTTCTATTATTGATCCCATGAACTGAGCTGTTGGTTTTAAAAAAGATGTATTTTCAATGACAAATTTCATTAAGGAATAAATATGTTGGGAAGCAGTAGTTAGTATCCCCAGTTCCTTGAACAGCCCTCTGCTGGATGTTCTGGAGTTCACACCATAAATGATTCATATTAATCTTTCCTGGGCTCAGAAAACTTTAGCTTTGCCTGATGAGTTCCCTAGAAAATAATCCCGTATGACAATATGGAATGAAAGTAAGTATAGTACACTAGCTTTTTAGTTTTATATCACCTATGTCCCAAAGCATTCACATAGCAAATAGGCATTTGTTTAGGTGATTCAACAGTTCTATGGGATGCTTCTCCCAGCTAGTAGACTGATCAGTATATTATAGTAAGTTAGGGGATCATTTATAGTTTAAATTAATAAAAATAAGACAGATATGAATCTCAATGATCATGTCCTGTTAGTTTCGGTGACTGTTGTACTCACAAAGATGAGGCTTTTATTACTAGATAAATACCACTTCAGCTCTTATATACTAATTATAGTGCTTCAGCTTAGGAAATAATCTTTCAAGCACTGTTAGCATTTTGGCCTCCTACAGTTGACAGTCAAGCCAATGGGATCTTGTAAAAATATTTGTGTTTCATTTTGGTAAGTTGCTTTAGTTCTCAAAGGCCTCTCATGTTTCTTCTTGAAAATATGTGGATTCCTATTGAGATAGTAAAGCAGCCTGCTAATACGAATTGCGAAGGTAGTTACAGTCACCCATCATCTTGGCTGCCAACAGGAGATAGTCCATATGTCGACAGTGTTCTGTATTGTAGTGTGCAATGACAATGCAACAGGACATGATGTGCAAATTGGAACATGGCCCGTCTCAAAATACTAGGACTAACTGCATAGTCTGTCAAAGGCTGGGAACTGGGGCAATTATGTACTTTACTTTGAGTGGTGAATGTAATGTACTCTGTATAAGTCACTATAGCATGTCAGTGATTGCTAGCATGAACAGTGCAGTTGTTGTTTTTGTCTACTGCAGAATGTTTGTTTTGCATTTCATTAACCTGATGAAGATACATGTCAGTGTAGAGAAGTTGTCCACAATATTCTCAATATGCAGCCAAGCCTTCACTATGAAGCACAAGAAATCATTGTGGCAAATAAATCTAAGCCTGCACACACCATGGAAAGGAAACTAGGAAAAAAAGATTTTTCATTCCTGATATTGCCTCTGTACCACTTCAGTTTAAATACAGTCAAAATGATTTGTAGAATATTGAACAAAAAAAAAAAAAAAAGGTAATCATAGGAGACATGAAAGAGTGTGCATATAATAAAAGTATGGAAAAGGAACATTGGTGTTAAGAGATTTTAATGGAGCAGGGACCAACGATACTGAAATTGGTCCATGCATGATAGTGCATGGTACCAATACGTTCCAGAAAGCCTCGTGTGAAAATGTGATTTTTTGGGGAGGTCATAACTTGGTTTCTCTTGCTCACAGTCCTATTTTGGATAGCCCATGGCCTACTGGGAGAACATACATACTGTAGCAATCCTACAGTATGTGATCAAAATTTAAACATTACATACTTCCTCCATCCTCCAGTCCTGGGAAATTGGGCAGATCGGTAGGTTCTTTTGATTAGATTAGATTAATACTTGTTCCATAGATCACGAATACACCATTTTGTAATGGTGTGGAATATGTCAGGTTAATAAAAGGTGTCTATACAAGATATTACATTACACAAAATATTACGACACTTAATATTTTTTTTTTTTTTTGGGGGGGGGGGGGGGGGGGGAACTGGCGAAATTACCCACTTACTACATCCAAAAATTCATCTAATGAGTAGAAGGAGTTGCCATTAAGAAATTCTTTTAATTTTCTTTTAAATGCTATTTGGCTATCTGTCAGACTTTTGATGCTATTAGGTAAGTGACCAAAGACTTTTGTGGCAGCATAATTTACCCCCTTCTGAGCCAAAGTTAGATTTAACCTTGAGTAGTGGAGATCATCCTTTCTTCTAGTGTTGTAGTCATGTACACTGCTAGTACTTTTGAATTCGTTCGGATTGTTAATAACAAATTTCATAAGTGAATATATATATATTGTGAGGCTACAGTGAAGATCTCTAGCTCTTTAAATAAGTGTCTGCAGGATGATCTTGGATGAGCTCCAGCAATTATTCTGATTACACGCTTTTGTGCAATGAACACTCTTTTACTCAATGATGAGTTACCCCAGAATATGCAATCTAATCTAATCTAATCTTGTCAATCCTCATTCTTTCTTCTTCACCAAAAATCTATCTGTCAGATTTATTGGATGGAAGATATTTATTTATTTATTTATTAATATGAATTCACTGGTAGCATTTATCTTGTGGTGCTATTAGGTAAGTGACCAAAGACTTTTGTGGCAGCATCTGCATGTGAACCTTTTTGCACTTTTTTGGGCTGAAAGAGATAGCACAGAGACAGTGATGGTGGAAGAGAGAGGATACAGTGTCAATGGGAGAGAAAAAGAGAGGAGATAGCGATGGAGGAGAGAGAGAAACTGGCAGTGAAAGAGAAAGGGAGAAGAAGATAATAGCAGTGAGACTAAGGAAACAGGAGATAGTGGTGGTCAATGAGAGACAGTGGCAATGAAAGAGAAAAGAGAGATGAGTGGAGATAGTAAAAGTGGGAATGAAAGAGAGAGGAAGCAGGAGAAATGAAAAAGAGAGATGAGAGGAAGACCATACACAGGTTAGGTGCATCTGGACCGCCCCCCCCCCCCCCTCCCTTTTCTAATGGTGAATGGTGAACTGAAACATGAAAACATTTACGCACTTTCCCCCATCCCTTATACATGCTTGCTAAGGTTTCTTGGTCTAGGGGCCAAAACCCTGATGATATAAATATCATTCCTGAGGACATGTGTGGAGAGGAGACAATGGTGACTGAAGAGAAAGGCTGTAAGTGAGAAAGAAAGAGACATAGGAAATGGGAGAGAAAAGGAATGGCACAAAGATAATGGCAGTGGGACAGAGAGTCAGTGAAAGTGGCAGAGAAGGAGACATTGGTAAGGAAGAGTGAGAGAAAGGGTTGAAGACAGTGAGAGACAGACATATGTAAACACTGGGAATGAGTGGGAGATACTGAATATAAAGGATTTAGAATGTTCTCTGTTAAAAGAGCGTGAACATGTCTGCATACCAAAGTTTTTGATGAGGAAGGAGGAGTGAGGATTTAGGCGGATAGTTCCACATTTTCCTGTCAGAGTGTTTCAAAGGGGATCATATTTGCCTCTTTTGTGCTCTGATAGGAGCATTTTTCAGCTGGTACCGTTTGTACTTGAAATTATTGATGAAGAAAGTGACCAGGACACTGATATTGTTATATCTCGGAAATAGAAAGGAAGCTGTACTGATATACCTACAGAATTACTGATATAACTAATGAAACTACAGTTTTGACCCTTTAATTACAGAATTTGACTGCTTACACTACTGAATAGGTAGTATAATCAATAAATAATACGTTACTTCTTTAGCTTCCTAATCACTTTAGATGAGTGTAGGGTGTATTGTTGTGACTCCAAAACAAAAAAGTGAAGCAAGAAGTAGAAAAATTTATTCTTATGACTTTTATGCATAATAAATGTTTGCTTGTATTATGCTAGTGTCAATAGTATTGTGAAACAGTATATACCTGCAGTCTCTCATTTCTCAATGGTGGCGCAGTATCTTTGTCAACAAACACTAGTGTCCTTGCTCACAAAAGGCAAGTGGTTGGGTTTCAGTCATGGTTTGGCATAAGTTTAATCCATCAGAGCTACTTTATTTCATTGTATGGTGGGAAGTCAAATAAGAATGAGACAGATGGGAAAAAGTAAGAAAACTGTTTATTATTTCAGAAGTAATCACTGTTAATACATTTGTCCCACTGCAAGACAATATGGTCAATGCTTTCATTGAAACATGTTTGTGGTCGCTAATAGAATCATAATTGTACCCAGGCATGCACCTCTTTGTCCAAAGCATGTCAGCACACACAAATGTCTCTCTTCAGGGCTCCATAAATCCAGAAATTGCATCAGTAGAAGCTGGGACTGTATGGAGGATGTGTACGGGCTTCCCCGCCAGCCCTCTGCCGCATACTCAGAAACAACCTCTGCAACTTGTGGACAGGCATTTTGTTGGCAGGCTGTTTCAAGTATGACACATAAGTTTTCTGGAAATCCCTTACACATCCTTCATACAGCCCCAATCTTCCCAATTTTAATACTTTTGGAGTCCTGAGAAAAGATGTTCATGGTCATCAGTTCACTTCAGATGAAGAGATATACACACCTGTGTGCTATCAAGGTTCCACAGGAAACTGCAAACATTTTTCCATGAAGGCACTTACCATCTTGCCATCTTGCATCTCAGTGGGACAAATGTACTAGCAATTATGGTGATTTCTTTGAAATAGTAAATACACTCCTGGAAATTGAAATAAGAACACCGTGAATTCATTGTCCCAGGAAGGGGAAACTTTATTGACACATTCCTGGGGTCAGATACATCACATGATCACACTGACAGAACCACAGGCACATAGACACAGGCAACAGAGCATGCACAATGTCGGCACTAGTACAGTGTATATCCACCTTTCGCAGCAATGCAGGCTGCTATTCTCCCATGGAGACAATCGTAGAGATGCTGGATGTAGTCCTGTGGAACGGCTTGCCATGCCATTTCCACCTGGCACCTCAGTTGGACCAGCGTTCGTGCTGGACGTGCAGGCCGCGTGAGACGACGCTTCATCCAGTCCCAAACATGCTCAATGGGGGACAGATCCGGAGATCTTGCTGGCCAGGGTAGTTGACTTACACCTTCCAGAGCACGTTGGGTGGCGCGGGATACATGCGGACGTGCATTGTCCTGTTGGAACAGCAAGTTCCCTTGCCGGTCTAGGAATGGTAGAACGATGGGTTCGATGACGGTTTGGATGTACCGTGCACTATTCAGTGTCCCCTCGACGATCACCAGTGGTGTACGGCCAGTGTAGGAGATCGCTCCCCACACCATGATGCCGGGTGTTGGCCCTGTGTGCCTCAGTCGTATGCAGTCCTGATTGTGGTGCTCACCTGCACGGCGCCAAACACGCATACGACCATCATTGGCACCAAGGCAGAAGCGACTCTCATCGCTGAAGACGACACGTCTCCATTCGTCCCTCCATTCACGCCTGTCGCGACACCACTGGAGGCGGGCTGCACGATGTTGGGGCGTGAGCGGAAGATGGCCTAACGGTGTGCGGGACCGTAGCCCAGCTTCATGGAGATGGTTGCGAATGGTCCTCGCCGATACCCCAGGAGCAACAGTGTCCCTAATTTGCTGGGAAGTGGCGGTGCGGTCCCCTACGGCACTGCGTAGGATCCTACGGTCTTGGCGTGCATCCGTGTGTCACTGCGGTCCGGTTCCAGGTCGACGGGCACATGCACCTTCCGCCGACCACTGGCGACAACATCGATGTACTGTGGAGACCTCACGCCCCACATGTTGAGCAATTCGGCGGTACGTCCACCCGGCCTCCCGCGTGCCCGCTATACGCCCTCGCTCAAAGTCCGTCAACTGCACATACGGTTCACGTCCACACTGTCGCGGCATGCTACCAGTGTTAAAGACTGCGATGGAGCTCCGTATGCCACGGCAAACTGGCTGACACTGACGGCGGCGGTGCACAAATGCTGCGCAGCTAGCGCCATTCGACGGCCAACACCGCGGTTCCTGGTGTGTCCGCTGTGCCGTGCGTGTGATCATTGCTTGTACAGCCCTCTCGCAGTGTCCGGAGCAAGTATGGTGGGTCTGACACACCGGTGTCAATGTGTTCTTTTTTCCATTTCCAGGAGTGTAGTTTACTTACTTTTTCCCATCTGTCTCATTTTCATTTGACTGCCTTTTATACATTCTTCTGCAGAATAAAGCTTTCTTGCTTCTGGATTCAGACACTACACAGGGGCCAAGTGCAGGTCCAAGTTTTTTGTATTTGTTTCTGACAATTTTGGCACAGAGAAGTTCAGGCATACTGAAATTTTGAGTCAGGAAATGAGATTCATTGCAAAGTCTCAATTTACCAAACACTGCTCAGCTGAAAATCTAGGAATTACATTTACAAACTAATGATGACATACATAATATTTTGAGGAAGGCAAACCAAAGAATGCATTTTACTGGCAGAACACTTAGAAGATGCAACACATCTACTAAAGGCAGTGCCTACACTGCTAGAGTCTTATATCCTTACCAGATAGTATTGATGGAGGACATTGAAGATGCGCAAAGAAGGGTATCTCATATTGTGTTATTGGGAAATAGGGAGCAAGCATCATGGACATGATAAGTGACTTGGGGTGTCAGTCATTAAAACTAAGACATTTTTCATTGCAGTGAGATCTTTTCATAAAATCTCAGTCACCAACATTCTCCTGGATGCAAAAATATTTTGTTGATACCAACCTACATAGGGATAAATGATAATCATAATAAAATAAGAGAAATCAGAGCTTGTATGGAAATATCTAAGTGTTTATTTTTCCCAAATGGTGCTAGGGGATGGAACAACAGAGAAGTAGTCTCAAAGTGGTTCAATGAACCCTCTGCCAGGCACTTACGTGTGAACGACAGAGTAGTCATGTAACTGTAGACGTAGATGAAAGCAAGTATTTGGTTCAAATCTCATCTCATCTAATCTTAATAAGTCAAGAAGGTTTCTTGACATATATTATCAGAACATAATGGGTAATGTGTATAATTAAAATATAGTGCAAGTAAGTGTTGTAGGTTAAAAAAATGCATGTATACGCAAACATTTCATGTCATTCTCCTAGCTGTAGATTTGTAGGACTTAACTTTCTTCTCTGAAGTACCTGTTGATGAGAATGTAATTTTTGCTATAACTCATTTTCCTTATATTTTCGTGTGAATAAGACATGGAAATGAAACTACCATTCACCTAGGTGAATGTGGGAGAGTTCTTGAGAACTACACTTATGATGTGCAGTCTTACATCTGAGGTTAGTTAAAGTTAAGTAAAATAATTTGCACTTACAGTAGAACTTCCCTAACCCGACCGTGGATGGTCCAACTCACTGCTTAGTCCAACCATCCCATTTCCGGTGTTTGTTTATCTGCACGGGCCGCTGCTACAGTTAAGACTGTCTGCAATATAGATCAGTAGACAGTTGACCAATGCTAGGTGCGACAGTTGGATCACTTTTCATATGAAATAACTTGTTGGTAACTCGATCTATAAGTGTTGTTGTGCACGCATTTGTTTTATAAAGTAGTGACGGTATTCTTCTTATATATTAAAGTGCGTAAAACTAAATTAGGAGACTATCTAAATGCTTTCTTTACTGGATGTTGAGCCCAGTGCCATAAGCAAGTGGATCATTACAACATGTTGACTGCACAATGGTAGCAGAATTAACTGACTAACTCATTGATGCTGTAACTCGAAAAGCTGATGAGAACGAGAACCATGATGACAACAACGAAGATTAGCATGGATGTCTGCATGTGGTACTCAAGCCATAGCTTTATTATCTTCATTGCTGTCATCATCGTTCTTGTTCTCATCAGCTGTTCGAGTTACTGCTTTAGTGAGTTCATCGTCAGTTAATTCTGCTACCGTTTACAGATTTTTTTTCGTCCTGCTTAAGAGAAGACACATTTTTACCATTACTGTAATAGGGTGTGAACAGATGTTAAACTTACACTCGCAGTATCTTACTGCACGATACAGACGTATTTTACAGTACAGGCACTACTGCAGATTACACTATCGTGCAAGATTTTTTTTAGTGTTTGAACATTTCCTTTTTGTTTTGTTACTGTTTTAACATGGAACAGTTTTTGAGACTGCATTTCCAGTTGAACAACAAGGTTATGCTGCATTGTATTGTGAAGTTATGGGTCAATAAAAGTGTTCCTCTGATAATCCGACCTTTTTTTACATTCCGACCTAGCTCCCGGTCCCACAGGGGGCAGACTAGCGAGGTTCTACTGTATGTACATGATCAATACAGCATAAAAAACTAAGTAATGTAAGAGCATATTTCACAGTCTTTTGCAGTATCATCATGCCAAAACTGAATGTTACTTCTTGAATTGTAAGGATCTAGTCTTTGTTTTGCTTCCCAGGCATGAAACCATATAAAATAAGGAATTCCATTTTGAAGAGAGAAGACTACTGTAGCTGTAATTCCTTTACATATAGCCATGACCAGTTTCACAGCATTTTAGCTGCATCATTAAGTGCAATAAAATCAAGTCATGAAAAAAGAGAATGGGCTTACCCAGCATTCATAATTAGCAAATTTTCTTTAAGTAGCGGATGTCAAAAATTAAATAACATAGACAACATCTGTGAAACCATGAGTAACAGTATCTGGTGAGCTAACAGAGTCTCCATTTGCTGAACTGGTAATCAAAGCACAGACCTCATATGATCATCTGGACAATAATGTAAAAATGAGCAGCTAACAGTGACCCACTTGCCAGCAGCAAGTGCCTACATGGGATTGTGTATTAATCAAGAATCAAGAATTTTATTCACCATAGATCATTTTACAATGATATTGGCTTCACCATACAGGATGTACTAGTACATACAGAATAATAAAATAAACAAGTGTCAGTACACTATAGAATACATTTCAAGCATGGCAGTGTACCAAATTACATCAGGATAGCTTCTAAAAGTTGATGCAATAAGCTATACTATAATCTAATATAATATTCTATCACATTGTTTATTGTATACACTATGTAATTGCACATGATTAACCACAGCACACAATAATATGTTTAACTACAGACAACTTTTAAATACTAATATCCTCCTCAGGCATCTCAAAGAATTCTTTAATGTCATAGAGCAGATGATCTGTAAGCCAGCTGTACCACTTAATTTAAAAAAAAAAAAAAAAAAAAAGATATCCGTAGACTGAACATGAATTGGCAGTTTATTGAACATTTTGAGTGGGTTAACTTTGTGGGAATTTCCTGTTCTTGCTTATCTGTGCCACAGTATGTCTAAATTGCCCTTAGCCCTAGTGTCGTGTTCATGTATTTACCCTCTGGCAATAAATTCTGAAATGTTATTTTTAATGTAGAGTACAGACACATAGATGTATAAATTTATAATTGTGAGTATTCTGAGTCTGGAAAAAAGAGGACGACAGTGCTCCATATGACTTTTTTTACATATTATGTGTAAAACTTTTTTTTGTAATTTCAAGATGTTCTTGATGTGAGGGGAGTGCCCCCATATAATCAGACCATATGAAATATGTGACTGGAATAACCCAAAGTATGTCACCCCAAGGTACTCTAAGCTCACTACCTCCCTCAGTTTCAAGATAAGGTATGCCACCTGAGATATTTTTTCACATACGTGATTGACATGTTCCTCCCAATAGAGTTTAGAGTCAATGTGAATACCTAAAAAGACTTATTTCCTGCTTCATTTGATGTTCCCATTAAAAGTTGTTGGGCTTTATCCACATTCTCCTGTTACTCCATTTCTTTTTCTACCACTTTTACAATAATAAAACAGGACCAACACAGTTCATCACAATACACTGAAACTGTCACATTTCAAATACTCTTTCATCATTACTTTCACATTTATTTCTGGAACTACCCAACTAGTGACCTACTCCCAACACCATCTGAAGTACGAGCTTCAAAATCTGAGTGCTAATGATTTGTGGAGATTTGTAATGGAATGATCACTTAAGCTCAGTTGTAGGTAAATCAAGTGCCAGACTTTGGTACCCTTGTAGGAAACTGGGGAACTGCAACCTGTCTACAAAGGCAATTCCATAGAAAACATGGTTCTTTCTAGAATATTGCTCAAGTGTGTGACTCTTATGAAATGGAGCTGATGGGGGATACTGAATGTATACAAAGAAGTACTGCATGACTGGTCACAAGTTTGAGTCACAGGAGAGTGTCACAGGTATTCTGGAAAACCAGAACTGGCAAAACTGTTAGATAGAAGCCAAGTACCTCACAAAACCCTACTTTCTAAGTTAAAGAATGAGCATTAAGTAAGGAATCTGGGAATGTACTATGGTCCCCCACATGTCACTCCCTTGGGAACCGCGAAGACAAGATTAGACTAATTACAGTACTGATGGGGGCTTTAAAGTAGTCACTCTTCTCTGTGCTACATGAGTGAATGAAACGACCTTCTGCACTTCATAGTGGTTACCAAATTATGAAAGTAGGTGTAGATGTTGCTGCAGAGATGACTCTTGTTTATGCCACTGAAATTTCTACTTGAAATATTTTTGAAAAACTGACTTCAAAACAGGAACTGAAGTAAAGAAAGAGAACTTCATCCACATTAAAAGTGATATAGATATGTTTTCTGAATTATGAACAAATATAACTTTTTGGATAGTGTTTGAATATGCTTTTGGCAGAGAGTTCATTAAAGGAAAAGAGAGATTTATGTTGCAATAATTAGTAACAAAATGAAAAAAGAGTAACACTCACCTGTTTGGTGATCATATTCTCCTATGTAACGTCTGGTGATGAAGCGTACAGACAGTGCTAAAACAGAAGAAATAAACCAGCACAGTTGTTATACTGCAACTGAAATACTTCAGTGTAGGGTACTCTGCATAATTCTTGTCTAAGGCTGCTATCCTATTTTAAGGAGATAAATACAGGGTGACACAAAAAGAATGCATGGATTTCAAGCTAGTATAACAGGCTCTATTTTGATCACATACAAAATGAATTCACATCACTATATTTGGTAATGTATCCAATCTATGTAGTTTTATGTTCTTCATGTTTTAAAGATAATGTGAGGCAGATAGCAGCCTTCTTTGTGAATACACATTAAATGCCTTTCTTTGAAGTTTGCAATTACTTTCGTCAATATGTCATGTGAAACAGCAGCAGTTTCTTGACATATTGAAACCTTCAGGTCATTGAGTGTATGAGGTTTGTTGCAGTACACTTTACGTTTTAGGTAACCCCATAAGAAAAAGTCACAAACAGACAAATCTGGTGAGCATGCTGGGCAGTGGACATTACCAAAATGTGAAATCACATGTTGGGGAAACATTTATCGAACAACTTCCATCGAATCATTAGCCGTGTGAGGTGTGGCTCCATCTTGTTAGAATCACATGTCTTCTATGTTTATCCCTATAGTGTCCAGTTGTGGCTGCACGAAATTGCATAGCAGTGCAGCATAATGCACAGCATTCACTGTTACACTAACACCGCCTTGTTCAAAAAAAATAAAGCCCAACAATTACCACTTTAGATTCACCACACCACACTGTCACTTTTGCTCTGTGCAGTGGTTTTTTATGCATTTCTTGTGGGTTGTCTACTGCCCAATAGCAACAGTTTTGTTTGTTTACATAACCATCTAAGTGAAAGTGGGTCTCATCATTCATCATCAACACAACATCATCAGCAGCAAGAACATCAAGCATTATCTCACAAAACTGTGTCCGTTCACTATAATCAAGGATGTGAATCTTCTGCACAATCATAATTTTGTAAGAATGAAAATGTAACGCATTCTTCAGGAACTGCGGCAGCGAGCGACGAGACAAGCCATAAGTGGAGTATGTCACCCGGTGGAGCAGTGAGGACTTTGAAGAACAGATGCCCTTACTCTAGCAATATTTTCCTGTGTTCACACTGTGTGAGAATGACCAGGCAATATCTGCTTCATGACTGACCCAGTTGTGTGAAAGGAGGCAACCCAATGCAATATTGTGTTGCAATCAGATAGTGAACCATTTTGCGGAACATTGAAGTTTGTACGGAAAAGCCATTGGACTGTGATCACAGAGTGATTACTTTTGGAGAAATGTCTAACAGCAAAAATGCAATGATACACAGTCTACTGCACCATTGCAACTTAAACTGGATGCTCTAGCCTACAAAACAGTAGGTCCCTCATCCCGCCATTCCACTCCCACCACTGATACTATAGCAAGACAAATCCATGTTTTCTTTTTGCACCACCCTCTATGAGTTTTGTGCTCTGATGTTGTTCCATTTATTAATTCATTGTTATTCTTGTACACAGGCATTTCTCCTCAGAAACTATCGAAACATTACTGTGAGTCTAATGGTTTTTTTTTCTCTGATTCATTTATCCAGACATGTTTCATCTTACTTATTCTAAAAAGGAAATAGGGGCCTAAAATGTTGTTAGGAAGAGAGAAAGTAGACTACTTGTTAGATGATAACATGTGATAAATATATGTAATGTTATAGATTTCAGGACCTGCTTGGTAAACCTTTTGTAGGTGCCAGAAAGTATAATTACCACCAATTGTGTTTCTTGACTGTGTACATAGTAATATGTCTTCTGTGCACTCCTAGCACCTGGTTGAAATTTGCTGCACCATCTGTAGTTGACAGTGAAAGGTAGCTTTTAACTGTCAAGAAATGTTTCTTGTGTCTTCCAGAGGCTGTGTGAAGTGTACATACCACCAAATAACATTGTTTTAAAGGCTATTGGGCTGTATGCTTACCACCAAAGTAATTTTTCTGTGAGTCATGGGAAGTATATTTACCACTAAATTAATATTTCTTTTTGTGGACATCAGGAAGCATGCTTACCATTAGCATAATTCTTTTAATGTAGTCATGAAAATATGTCTTCCTGCCTGCCATCTTGAAAAGAACATTGTACCAAGTGTGTAAAAACTGCTACAACGATCATTTACTGTTCATTGTGATATCACTACTGTTGTCACTTATGAAGTAGGAACACACTGCTTTGTTTCTACAATACAAACCTCTTTGGTAATATTGAGCAAATACTGTTGTGACTTGCTGCACATTGATATAATGGAAGGAACTAGCAGAAATTGGCAAACTTTTAAATCTGCAATATGGCAAGGGGCTTCTACAGATGTTTAGTGTCATCAAAGGAATTTTGAAACTGTGTAATGGCAACCACTTAACAGCTCACACCAGGCATTGGTAAGAATAATTACCACGGTAGTTCTAGTCGTAAGTCTCAAAAATGAAACTATCAAAAATTAAATATAGTCAGTCAATTTCTATTCTGGAATAATATGAACAAAGACAGTATTACAAAAATGGGAAATTGCTACTCAACACATATTGTAAATGTTGGTCAGAGACAGGCACAACAAAAAGAATGATGTAAACAAAAATTAAATTTGCTGAGTCACTGCAGATATGTGCCTACAAAAGAGTTAAAGGATGTGGGAGATGTTGCTTGGGACCAAATATTGAGGGAAAGGTTTTAGGCCATTCATAGAGCAACATAAATAGTGCAGTAACAGTAACACACATGGTTTGAAAACTATGGAAATGATAGGTGCTATACAGAGCAGTCAATGAGTCAGAAGCAGAGAAAAGGAGACTGAGTAATTCAAATAGGTTTTTTTTCAGTTTTCCATGAAGTGAAGTGCTTTCAAGTTCATTGTGTGGTGAGCTAGCTTTTACTGCTGGACCCATGCACTTAAGTTCAGGGTCTAGACTCAGCAACACTTATTGATCAAACACTTGACTATATAATAATACATTTATTGACAATTGTTGGTACAGTAAAAAACCTTGCAGAGGTACTGTCGGAAAGATTCACATGCCATGACTGCATGACTGTGGTAAATATGACCAAGAAGGGTGCATACTCATTGGTCAAGTGTGTAATAAGGTCTTGTGGCTGCAAAGAGACAATGGACACAAGTTCAGCCGAATGTGCAAATTACCTTTCGTCTTGTGGCACAGCATTTAATTTGTGGACATAACGGGATGGAGCAAACAGTCAGCATCTGTTCATGTCCATAAATGCAAGGGTGAATGACTCTCTTGTGCACTAAACTCCACCACACATTCATTTTAGGGGACTCCCTAATGTGATCTAAGGCAACATGTGGAATTTCAGAACTCCACATTCTCACACTGTGAATTTTAATTTTATCTTGTATGTGGAAAGTAGCCTCATTTGAAAAACAAATTTGTTGAAGATATTCATTCCTATGTCAATTTGTGTCAATATTTCAGTCAAAAAAGATGCTCAACAAGTTCTATAACCGGGTTGTAATGCATGTCTTATGTGGACCTTATAACTGTATGCATGCAAATGCAGTTTGTTGTTTAGAATTCTTCACAATGTGCTGCTAGGGATCCCTAATTCACAATATACATGTTGAGTAGATTTGGAAGGGCTATGTAGAATGCTTGTTGCACAGCTCTGACATGTTGTTCATTGGCTGAAGGCCAGTCTGTTCACAAAAGATCCAACATGCTGCCAATCTGTTTAAACTTCAAGTATCATGCAACAATACTCCTGTCAGATGCTTCTCTTCTGTGTTGTCGTCAAAAATTTCATTGCACAATAAATGGAGATTTTGTCTCTCTTTACCACAAAGAACATTGCACCTTCTTCTTGCAGCGCTCTCTACTCAGCTTCTATCTGCAACAAAGATATGCAAACGAACTTGGCGATTTATCCTTTCATTTGTCACTAACCACAAAGTTGTAAGTTCTACAGTTATTGTAAAATAAATGTTGATAATTGTACAAAGACTTTAGGCCCACCCTGTATTTTACAGGAAAATACAGAGGTTGAAATTTAATGCTTCCATACGCAGCAATATCAGCAAGTAGTTGTTGTGTTCCTACTATTATTTTATTTTGTCAGTATGAAACAGAAAAAGTTCCTTAGAAGCTGACATAAACCAGATAAAACTAGTTTTTCTTCTCCTCATGTACTTTCCTTATTAGATCAATTATGGCCTGTATGGAACATACTTTTCTCAGTCTGCCAGGATATCTTTTCTATTTTGGTTTGAAGCTCTTTATCTGGCTTGGTAGTCGCTCTGGATGCTTTTTGTAGATGTTGTTTCCATTAATTTTTGTTTCAATTTTTCCTTCTTGGGGGACCACAATTATGCAGAATTTATTGAAAGAAATTTCTGACATTTGACTGTAAATTACTGTTCAGCGGCAGCAGACTGTGGCGTGTCAGACTTCCAAGTTCCATCGCCTTACATAGCAGTCATCACAACCACGTGGACATACTGTGTTTAATTTCCCACATAAACAATGGAGTGATGCTGCAATATCAGTGCTGGAAAAGGGACCAAATTTTGCCCCCACTCCAAACACCTTGCCTATCAAGGATTTTATCAGTGCTGTTGAGCAAGGTGTCTCGAAACTGCCGAGTGAGACTGCTGAAGACATGAGGCAAGAAGCTTGCAGGGCCATAACCAGGATGCCCACACTGAAGCAGAACATCAACACTGAGGAAAGGAAAGCTCTACATTCCTTAAGAGAAACACAGAAATAGTGATTTTACCTGCTGACAAGGGAAACCCCACTGTTCTTTTGCCTGCAACATCTTACTTTGGCAAGATGACAGATTTACTGGAGAACTCAGTGTATCACTGTCTCCAGAAGGATCCAACTGATGCAGTACAATGGAAGACTTCTGTGCTTAGCAGTACAATGGAAGACTTCTGTGCTCCTCAAATCCAGCCAGTTCCCTGAACATCTTAAACAGAGCTTAAGAGTACAGCTGCCAGTTCCACCATGGCTGTATCGGCTGCTTAAGATCCGTAAGGAAGGGGTTCCTCTTAGCCCCATCGTGAGCAATACAGGAGCCCCAAAATATTACTTGCCAAAACATATGGCTTCTCTTCTAATCACACTGGTAGGAAAATGTGAACATCACATACGAAACTCAGAAGATTTTATACAATGACTTAAGACCTTGCGTCTTGAACCAGCTGACATATTGGTGAGTTTTGATGTGCTCTCTTTGTTCACATGAGTATCTTTGCTGGATTCATTACAACGTATAGGAACTAAGTTGGAGGAGGACATCTTACATCTGCTCAAACACTTGCTTACCTCGACTTACTTTTTATTTAACAAACAATATTTTGAGCAGACTGACAGTATTGCTATCGATAACCCTTTGTTTCCTTTAGTAGCTAACTTTATATGGAAGACTTCGAGGAAAAAGCACTTCAGTCAGCAGCGATGAAACCTAAATGTTTCAGGAAATATGTGGATGACACTTTTGTAGTTTGGCCACATGGATCAGCAACATTTCCTGCATTTCTGGAACACTTTAGATCCCTCCATCTCAGCATCTGCTTCATCATGGAAGTGGAGAAAAATGGAGACCTCCCGTTTCTTGATGTCTTGGTCTACAGAAAAGAAGATGGTTCCTCGGTCACTGTGTGTTTCACAAACTGACTCACATTGACCTATATCTATGAGCTACAAGCTGCTATCACCTCTCAATGCAGTGGCACGTTATGGACTCTCATTCATAGGGCTAGAATTATCTCAGATTCAGGGAGCTTATCAGCAGAGCTTAGCCATCTTCACTCTGTGTTTGTACAAAACGAGTACTCTGTCAAACAGATCCATAATGCATTTAAACCTATATGCATTAAATCTCAAGAACAGCCAGAAGAAACAGAGAACTCCATGAGGATGGTTTTTCTACTGTATGTTGGTGGTGTGTCCTTTAAAATTGACAGGCTGTTCAAAAAACATCAAATAACATGTGTCTTCCGCCCTCCAGCCTGAGTGCAGACTATGCTGGGTTCTGTTAAAGACAACCTAGGTCTAAGGAGACCAGGGATATATAAAATCCCATGCCAGTGTGAGAAATCATACATTGGCCAGACATGTCACACTGTTAAGGATAGATGCGCTAAACACAGACGTCACACCAGACTGGATCGGCCAGAAAAGTCTGCTGTGGCTGAACATTGTCTTGACACAGGACACAGCATGAACTACGGAGAGATAAAGATACTTTTGTCCGCTTACACATACTGGGACTTCATTTTTAAAGAAGTAGTTGAAATTCATATAAGTAGTGACCTGATTAATAGAGACACGAGATTCCAACTTAGCAAGAAATGTGAACCAGCACTAACAGTATTAAGACATCATTGGTCGCAGACGAATGATTCCACCTCAACACAGACAGAGAATCAAAGTCCACACATGCAAACTGGGCACCAGCACTCTGCCCACATGCACGCTGGGCCACTATTTAGAACTGCACATTTCCTGTGTCACAAATGAGAAGCCCGTTGCCCATTTGTCCGGCAGGTGCACTGGATGTCGCCGTGCTCTATGATTCATCTATGATGACATTATAGCCTCAATCCTTGGCACTCACTTTCCTAGTGAGTCAGCGTATATACTGGTGAATCTTTGCAGCAACATGTCAGTAAGTACATGAAGATGATGAGTAGCTGTCTCATTGAAATATTGTGCAGCTTCCACAACATAATCTGATGCTGATGCCCATGAACCAATGAAGCAAATATTCTGCTATTGTCTGTAGTCTTGTGCTTACAATTCTCACATAAAATGTATTTGATGTGTCAGCTAGTCTTATCCCTCTGTAGTTTTCACATACTTTTTTTTTTTTTAACTTCCTGGCAGATTAAAACTGTGTGCCAGATCGAGACTCAAACACGGGACCTTTGCCTTTCATGGACAAGTGCTCTACCAACTGAGCTACCCAAGCATGACTCGTGTCCCATCCTCACGGCTTTGCTTCTGCCAGTATCTCATCTCCTACCTTCTCAACTTCACAGAAGCTCTCCTGCGAACCTTGTAGAAATAGCACTCCTGGAAGTACTTTTTTTGTTTTTTGTATTTCAATATTACTTTTGCTTTCTTGCTATTTCATGGTACATCTTTTTTCTTCCAGTATATGTTCCTACTTTGTAGTATATCTTTTTGCTTCCAGTGTATGTTAGGCGGATTTAACAATTTGAGGTGTAGTAAATATACTTCATATGTAATTAAAATACATTAAGTGCATCTAAATCTCTCTCTTTTCATTTTTTTTTCTTTTCAAGAGTGCTGTGAGTTTTTATTGTTGTGTCATCTAGGCCTTTTAATTCTTTTTGGAACATTTTCTTACTTTGGTTCCATATTAGCATCATACTATAGGTATAGTAGTAGTAGAAACTAGTTCATGAATGTGACTCTCTTGGAAGTTACTTCAGGGAATGAAGAATGTGTTATGTATTTCAAGAAAGATTTCAGTTTTGATATTGATTCATCAGAGAAACTGAATACAGCTGCTTTGATAGGTTTGTAGATGGCAGGATGGAGAGGCCAACAATAATTGTGGGGGGATTCTGTTCTGAACAACCATGAGGCAGTAGGGGGAAGTGCAATTTGGTAGCTGAGGCCAATGCATAAATGCATACCTTGTGTAACTTGTAAGCTAGTAAGTCTGCAAATGTTGGTGTTAACCCTAGGACACCTGCTGGGTTTTTATTGAGCCCATGACTATTTATATTCCTTAGTTTCTGCCCATGTCATAGCTGTACAGATTTTCCCTTTGAGTCATTGTTTGTTGAATATTGCATTGAACTTTAGTGTCAATACATTTTAAAGAAAACTACTCCTTTGAAAGGAAAAATTAAACTTTTAATACGGGTTCAACAAAGCCACACCCCTTAAGTTTCAATGAAACAGAAAATTTTTGCACATAGATTTTTTTTATTTCCCACCTCTAAAACAACAGAGGCCTATGTTTCTTGATGGTTGGCATTCTTGATGTTCTGATAACCAATTTGTTTCCAGAGGAAGTAATTTTTCGTGACTGTCAGTTATTATTTATCTTTTACTCTTCTAGTGAGTTAGTTCAGTTCACTCTTGTTTACACTGAGACTCAGAATTGGCTAAAAGAATATGTGAACCACCTTTAGAAAAAGTTTTGAATGAAATTTTAAAAGAAGATTCCAACTCTGAGAGTGAAAGTGAAGATGAGGATGACGATGATGTTATGGAGCAACATTCGTATTGGGAAACTGATGTGGACATTAGAGATGATGAAGAATATGTAATTACAGGTAGTGACCATCAGGATGTGACTGTGGCCAAGTATGATGAAGGTGTGTAATCTCACAGCCCAGAATACCTAGGAGGTTTCTTGCAGATATAGTAAGGGAGCAGGCAGGAGTAACTCAAGCTGGTGTTGACCATTCTCCTAGAGAAGCCTTGACATTACTTTTTACACCTGACATCATGGATGTTAAAGTAAAACATTCAAATGAAGAGACAGTTGGGCTAAATGTTACTCCTAATAATGAAAAACAACTGTAAATTTTTATAGGAATATGGATACTTATGGCTGCAAATGAGGACAATTCTGTCAATGTACGTGATCTCTGGTTAAACCTAATGGGTTGGCCTGTTTACAAGGTTATTATGGCAAGTGAGTGTTTCATGGAGCTCATTAGAATCATTAGATTTGGTGGCAAAACTACCCACCAGCAAAGAAAGGAAGCAGACAAGTTCACAACAATCAATGAAGCTTTCAACAAAGTGAAGATAGGTTTCCACTACTCTATAAACCTGGAGTGCCCATTACTATTGAAGAGATGCTTAGTTTGTATAGAGACACCACCCCTTTAACATGTTATATGATGGACAAGACAGAAAAGTATGGCATCCTTATATGCATAATGTCAGATGCAATAGACAGATACATAATGAATATGGAAACTCATGCAGGTAAAGTATACAGTTTGTTCAAGGAAGAATCAGGTTCACTAGCTGTCATTGAATGTATGGCAGTGCCTGTGAAAAATACTGTTTGAAATATTATTACAGACCATTGGATTTGGTGAAAGAGTTATACCAAGACTACAAAGTTACTATATTAGGAACTCTCCTATCATACAAGAAGCATATTCCAGATGCAAAGAAGAACACATCAAATTGAGAGGTATATTCATCAATGTTCTTGTTCACAGACCCAACAACAGGTAGACCACCAGTTACTTTGGCAACCTACATAGTAAAATCTTGCTGATGTTACCAACAATACACCAAGATAAAGGCACTGAAGGAAGAGAGAAGAATAAACCCACATAAATACGTACTATTGATCAAATGGCTCATACATACACCAGCAAGAGGAGAACAAAAATATGACCTCTGTCAGTATTTTATTTTCTCATTGATGTCTGTGCTAACAATGCAACCACCATAATTCATCCAGCTATATCCAAGATGGAATGAGAAGGAACACAACAAACAAACATTTTTTTTCTGCGAGTTGGGTTGGAACTAATGAAATTATAGGTAGCAGAAAGAAGTACTAATGTAAAAGGGTTATGTAACCAAGCTGTTTAATCAATGGAAAGTATTCTACAAGGATCAAGCTAAGCGAAACAAGTCCAACCACATATGGCAAGAAGGAAATATCCTAAAACAAAAAAGGGTAAAAATATCCTATAGTGGAAAATGTTGCTCAATGTGATACTGGCAATGTATGAAAAGAACATGTGCATGGAAATTATGCTCAGTCCCCTGATAATCTGTCTGACAATTTACCAAAAAATAAAATTTTCTCCTCCTTCATCTGCAACATTTCAATGTAGTGAAGTCTTTGGAAGTATGGTACTTGTTTTATGTTTTCCTACTTCTTCTTTATTCTCTTTATATGTGACTTGAAAATCTAGTGATTTCTGCAGCTGTCACAAGTAGAGCTTTTCTTGAGATTTTTGCTTCCTTGTTTGCTTCTTCTGCCAAACATTTAATGAAATTGCGTATCATGCACATGCCTGACTATGAAGAACTTTTCCTGCAACTACAATATGCAAAGATTTTGTTACCATGCTGTGTAGTAAAGAGGTAGCCATGAGATAACCTGTAGTGTGCAGGTTGGAAAGTGACAGTCAACTTAGGTGGGCCACCTTTTCAGAACACTGGGGTGGAGTCGCCCAGTGCTCACAAAAAGAATGCATTTTTGGTGGTTACTTTCTTCTGATTACAATAAGCCAGAATAATTAGACACAAGATAATCTAGTGTGCTGCTTTATTTGACACATGAGCAACAACTAAACACAAACAAGGATTAAGCAGCAAAAACTGTTCATCAAATTTACAAATTCGTTGATGCTGTAACGCACTAATCTCATGTCTTTGGCTGCTACTTGGCAGTAAAATATTAATGTCACTACAATCTCCCCCCTCCTTTTTAAAGCCCGGTGCCCTGGGGTATTTGAGTACTGGTGCTTGACTCGATGTCTGGTTCTTGCAACAATGGATCTTGGAGGTTCTGGCATAGTAGCAGTGAGTGTTGCAGGAATATCTTCTGGAGGCACCATAAAACCTTCCATGTCACCTGCTGCTGTTGGATCATCTTGTCTTGGTGTAGAATTCATGGATCGCTGTTGTGCCAGTTCCTCCATGTCCAGGTAGGCAGGCTTTAACTGGTCTACAGAGATTGTTTTGTATCTACTGTACTTGTCAATTTTGAAAGTGTTTGTAGTCCTCAAAAGTATCTTGAATGGCACATTATATGGCTGGCATAATGGTGGGCACACTGAATTGTCCCAGAGCCAGATGTGTGATGCAGTATATGTGTCCTTGTGGATGAAAATCCATCTTTCCACGTGTCTGACTGGTGGGCTTGCCCAAAAAAAATTTCATGTACGTGCTGGGCTGTCATACAAACTCCGTAACTTATGGTGTTCGGATCTGAACTCTTGTTGGGCTTATGAGCCCCCCCCCCCCCCCTGCCCCCCGGCACCCTCAACTGTTCTCCATAGACAATTTGAGCTAGTGAACATTGTAAATCCTACTTGACCGCTGTGCACAGGCCCAGCAATAAGAGTGGTAGCACTTCCATAGTTGTAGATGAAGAACACCCCTATCAGTGCAGCCTTTAGTGCATGATGCAGGTTTTCCACTATCCTGTTACTCTCAGGGTGTTAGCTGATAATGCACAGATGATTGCAGTCACATAGCTGTAGGATTTCCACAGAAAGCTGTGATTCGAACTGTCGTCTGTGATTCATCGTCATTGAGTGAGAAATAACAAATCTCATAAACCATGCACTCACTAGTGACTTTGCTTCTGGCCATCTCATGAACTAATCTGTGGCTATAATCAGATAACAGTTGCCATCCGAATGTGGTAATGGCCCCACAATGTCCATGTACATGTGAGAAAATCTGACCATGAGTGTTGGAAAGTGAGTAACTGGTGTACAAACGTGACAAGTAAATTTGCTGTGTTGGCACTCAAGACACGAGTGTACCCAAGATCTGCAGTCCTTGTGCCACAGCACTTTGCTTGCTACTAATTTTGCCATACCACATATATCTGAGTGAAGCTAAGTTATTTAGTGCTTGGGAAATGCTATGTCAAAATTCTGCAGCTGTAGGGCTGTATGTTCACTTGTGAGAAAATCATTTACTACTCTATCATCTCGCTGCTTTACTACTATCTCTGCTCATGGAACTTCTTGTAGACCAGTGCAGTTCCATGACAGACAATCTGCAATAATGTTTTCATTGCCAGAAATGTGCTGCACATCAGTCGTACATGCTGTATACTCTGTCTGCACTGTCATGGTGAGCTGTGATCTGTGGTGTGTTGAGAGAATGACATTAGTGCTTTGTGATCTGTGAAGATTGTGGATTGTCTGCTCTCTACCGGGGACAGAAAATTTTTAACGACTGTGTAGATTGCCAAAAATTTTCGACAAATGGTGGCCCATTTCTTTCGTTGGGATGTGAGGTTATGTGAATACACTCCTGGAAATTGAAATAAGAGCACCGTGAATTCATTGTCCCAGGAAGGGGAAACTTTATTGACACATTCCTGGGGTCAGATACATCACATGATCACACTGACAGAACCACAGGCACATAGACACAGGCAACAGAGCATGCACAATGTCGGCACTAGTACAGTGTATATCCACCTTTCGCAGCAATGCAGGCTGCTATTCTCCCATGGAGACGATCGTAGAGATGCTGGATGTAGTCCTGTGGAACGGCTTGCAATGCCATTTCCACCTGGCGCCTCAGTTGGACCAGCGTTCGTGCTGGACGTGCAGACCGCGTGAGACGACGCTTCATCCAGTCCCAAACATGCTCAATGGGGGACAGATCCGGAGATCTTGCTGGCCAGGGTAGTTGACTTACACCTTCTAGAGCACGTTGGGTGGCACGGGATACATGCGGACGTGCATTGTCCTGTTGGAACAGCAAGTTCCCTTGCCGGTCTAGGAATGGTAGAACGATGGGTTCGATGATGGTTTGGATGTACCGTGCACTATTCAGTGTCCCCTCGACGATCACCAGTGGTGTACGGCCAGTGTAGGAGATCGCTCCCCACACCATGATGCCGGGTGTTGGCCCTGTGTGCCTCGGTCGTATGCAGTCCTGATTGTGGCGCTCACCTGCACGGCGCCAAACACGCATACGACCATCATTGGAACCAAGGCAGAAGCGACTCTCATCGCTGAAGACGACACGTCTCCATTCGTCCTTCCATTCACGCCTGTCGCGACACCACTGGAGGCGGGCTGCATGATGTTGGGGCGTGAGCGGAAGACGGCCTAACGGTGTGCGGGACCGTAGCCCAGCTTCATGGAGACGGTTGCGAATGGTCCTCGCCGATACCCCAGGAGCAACAGTGTCCCTAATTTGCTGGGAAGTGGCGGTGCGGTCCCCTACGGCACTGCGTAGGATCCTACGGTCTTGGCGTGCATCCGTGCGTCGCTGCGGTCCGGTCCCAGGTCGACGGGCACGTGCACCTTCCGCCGACCACTGGCGACAACATCGATGTACTGTGGAGACCTCACGCCCCACGTGTTGAGCAATTCGGCGGTACGTCCACCCGGCCTCCCGCATGCCCACTATACGCCCTCGCTCAAAGTCCGTCAACTGCACATACGGTTCACGTCCACGCTGTCGCGGCATGCTACCAGTGTTAAAGATAGCGATGGAGCTCCGTATGCCACGGCAAACTGGCTGACACTGACGGCGGCGGTGCACAAATGCTGCGCAGCTAGCGCCATTCGACGGCCAACACCGCGGTTCCTGGTGTGTCCGCTGTGCCGTGCGTGTGATCATTGCTTGTACAGCCCTCTCGCAGTGTCCGGAGCAAGTATGGTGGGTCTGACACACCGGTGTCAATGTGTTCTTTTTTCCATTTCCAGGAGTGTAGAAAGCAAGCAGCTGCCATTGCCATCTGCCTTTTGTTGCAGTTCTGCTCCTATGGCATTTTGACCTGCGTCTACCATATCGGCCACTGGAGCGTTAATCTGTGAATGGGCTAATTCTGCTGCTTGCGCCAAACACTGCTTGACTGTTCGTCACTAACCAAGTCACTTTTCGATTGACAGACGTGTGTTTGTCCATGAGCAATACAGTGAGTGGTTCTGGCTGCCTTGCCTGTCCTGGAAGGCGTCATCAGTAAAAGTTTACCATACCTAAAATACATGTAATCGTTTGTATGTTGTCAGTATTTGCATCTTCTGTAATGCCTCGAGACATTCTAGCAGCGGTGCGAACTCAGCCAAAGAGACAACATACCCTAAGAAGTGCACTTCTCATTTGCTGAACAAACACTTATCCAGATTAACTATTACTCTGAATTCTTGCAGATGATGAGAAAAGCTGCCGCAAATGGGACTTCCGTTCTTCGGCTGTTGGCGAAAATACTAGAATATAGCAGAGAAGGGCAGACATGCATTACCTCGTGCATTAAACGCTGCCACGTCTGTGCAGCGCTCCTCAACCCAAAGGGAATACATTTGTACTGAAAAAGCATGCAAGGCGTTGTTACCACGGTAGTTGGTACATCCTCCTCCGCTATTGGAATTTCTAAATAGGCTTTGCACTGTCAACTTCGCTAAACAAATGAGATTGGGCGATAGCGCTGTTAGAGTTTCTTGCAATTGGCACTGGGTAACCATCGAGTATTGTCCGAGTATTGAGTGCGCTATAGTCTTCACATAATTGCCACGATCCATCTTTTTTCCTCACAATATGTAAGGGGGACGCCCACTGGCTATCTGATCTGTCTGCAATACCGACTTTCAGGAGCTGTTCAAACTCAGCCTATGCCACTACAGTTTGTCTGGTGGCAGTCTTCTCGGACATGCTGCAACAGGCTGGCCCACCGTTATGCAAATGTGGCGCCTCATAAAGCGTCTGTATCTTCTCTTCGTAGTGAATTTGCTGGTGAGTGACAGGAACTCTTGCATTATCCAGCCAAAGTGATCATCCTCGTATGCTGTAGTATGCATTCCTGACGATTGAAAATCCGTCAATGTGTCGGACATCCTATTGTGTAGTGTGGTCGTTTGGTTTTTATCCTGCTGAATGGGCGCTCTTCTTCATCTGCCAGCATGGACGACACATTAATTGGATTGGAACTGCGATTCAGTGTAATTAATCATCCGTTGACTAGATCTGGCAGCAAGCGAAAATGTGAGAAGAAATCGGCGCCGAGTTTGGGGTTGGTGACATCTGCAATTATGAATGTCCATATCAGCTCAAATGAAAGACCCAAGTCCAACGTCCATCTCTGGTATCCACAAGTTTCGGTGGCCAACTCGTTTGCTGCTGTGAGCGTAAGTTGCATCAGTGTGATAGGCCTGACATTTAGCTGTTTCGTACAGGTGCTCACCTCAGAGCCAGAATCCATCAAAAAATTTGTACCAGAGATGAGGTCACGTACAACTAACCCCGGCGACTTGTGCTCTGCCATGAGCACTGCAAATGGCAGTTGTCTTTGCAATCTCTCCGTGGATGCTTAAGTTGCTGGTGGCGGACGTCAGCGCCCTTTAACATCTGTCCACAGCATTTGGGTAACCGCAGGGTGTAGTACAGTGATGTGCAGCTACATCAAAACGCTGTGATACCAGCACCACTGATTCATATCCATCTCGTACTTGCGTCGACCATCTTTCTTGTGCATGGTCTGCTTCTGCAGAATACGAGCATACCAGCATCGTACCTTGCGCTGCTGTTCCAATAACTTCAGATTCATGTTTGCTGTTTGCTCCTCCAACTGTTCTACCCTTTGTTCTTGCGTCGACTCTTCCGTGCAATGTCCGCATGGCTCGCTGTCCACTTGTACCGCTACCGTGCCTTTTCCTTGGTTATTGTTACTCTTGTTTTGTGACGGTGGCGCACAGGGAAACTTGCGCTAGGCTCTTCGCTATGACGTCTGCTTCCTCCGCAAGCTCTTGCATTGGCGAACCCTGATATGCAGTTACTGTGCGAATATTCGCAGGTAACTTGCGCAGCAAAAGTATGCGTAATGACTGGACAACAGGCCTGGGGTCCTGCACGTGAGGCCCACATCACTTGGTGATGTTACCCATCAGTTCATCGTTAAAGGCTCTCTGTAGTCCGTGATCTAGCGACAATATTTCATTGCATAAGTGCCTCCTTCAGTGCAATGTGGAAATGTTACGCTGGGACATCCTCTGTTTCCTCTATCACGGCGCCTTCTACGAGGTGCATTCAAGTTCTAAGGCCTCCGATTTTTTTCTAATTAAGTACTCACCCGAAATCGATGAAACTGGCGTTACTTCTCGACGTAATTGCCCTGCAGACGTACACATTTTTCACAACGCTGACGCCATGATTCCATGGCAGCGGCGAAGGCTTCTTTAGCAGTCTGTTTTGACCCCTGGAAAATCACTGAGGCAATAGCAGCACGGCTGGTGAATGTGCGGCCACGGAGAGTGTCTTTCATTGTTAGAAAAAGCCAAAAGTCACTAGGAGCCAGGTCAGGTGAGTAGGGAGCATGAGGAATCACTTCAAAGTTGTTATCACGAAGAAACTGTTGCGTAATGTTAGCTCGATGTGCAGGTACGTTGTCTTGGTGAAACAGCACACGCGCAGTCCTTCCCAGACGTTTTGTTGCAGTGCAGGATGGAATTTGTCCTTCAAAACATTTTCGTAGGATGCACCTGTTACCGTAGTGCCCTTTGGAACGCAATGGGTAAGGATTACGCCCTCGCTGTCCCAGAACATGGACACCATCATTTTTTCAGCACTGGCGGTTGCCCGAATTTTTTTTGGTAGCGGTGAATCTGTGTGCTTCCATTGAGCTAACTGGTGCTTTGTTTCTGGATTGAAAAATGGCATCCACGTCTCACCCATTGTCACAACCGACGAAAAAAAAGTCCCATTCATGCTGTCGTTGCGCGTCAACATTGCTTGGCCACATGCCACACGGGCAGCCATGTGGTCGTCCGTCAGCATTCGTGGCACCCACCTGGATGACACTTTTCGCATTTTCAGGTCGTCATGCAGGATTGTGTGCATGGAACCCACAGAAATGCTAACTTTGGAGGCGATCTGTTCAACAGTCATTCGGCGATCCCCCAAAACAATTCTCTCCAGTTTCTCGATCATGTCGTCAGACCGGCTTGTGCGAGCCCGAGGTTGTTTCGGTTTGTTGTCACACCATGTTCTGCCTTCATTAAACTGTCGCACCCACAAACACACTTTCGACACATCCATAACTCCATCACCACATGTCTCCTTCAACTGTCGATGAATTTCAATTGGTTTCACACCACGCAAATTCAGAAAACGAATGATTGCACGCTGTTCAAGTAAGGAAATCGTCATCATTTTAAGTATTTAAAACAGTTCTCATTCTCGCTGCTGGCGGTAAAATTCCATCTGCCGTACGGTGCTGCCATCTCTGGGACATATTGACAATGAATGCGGCCTCATTTTAAAACAATGCGCATGTTTCTATCTCTTTCCAGTCCGGAGAAAAAAAATCGGAGGCCTTTGAACTTGAATGCACCTCGTAAATATGCCACAATGATTACGTATTTGCTTTCGTTCGTAAGTACACCGTGCTGTTGAAAACACACACAACGTGCCTAAACCAAGTCACTGGGTGGTTAGGCCAAAACGGTAGAAGCTTGACACGTCCCAGATGATTCATCGAACTTACATCTTGACGAACAAAGATGCGACTTAGTTAAGGCTGCAGGTTGTTTTGTTTTTGTTGTGTTGGCAGAAAAGCCAACACCGCATTACTAGTGGAGGCCGAAATGCACGCGTTTTAGCTCACGCAGGCTGGCGTGAGGAGGGAAGGACTATACTGACGTGAGGTCTGGAACATGACAAGGAATTAGAATTCAGAAAGTGGACGTAATTAGTTTGATACTTAACTTTAATCCATTAATGATGAACGTCGCTCTTGATGGTACATGAGTCACAACATTATCTGTTCACACAGTACTTATAGTAACTGAATATGGCGCCTTGCTAGGTCGTAGCAAATGACGTAGCTGAAGGCTATGCTAAACTGTCGTCTCTGCAAATGAGAGCGTATGTAGACAGTGAACCATCGCTAGCAAAGTCGGCTGTACAACTGGGGCGAATGGTAGGGAGTCTCTTTAGACTAGACCTGCCGTGTGGCGGCGCTCAGTCTGCTATCACTGATAGCGGCGACACGCGGGTCCGACGTATACTAACGGACCGCGGCCGATTTAAAGGCTACCACCTAGCAAGTGTGGTGTCTGGCGGTGACACCACAGTTTTGACTCCCGTCGCAGCTGTTTGTGCAGCCGCATCGGTCATTCTCTTGAAAACCATCTTCGTTTACGATGAATCACATTGGGGTCACCACTTTGGTGGTTACTTTCTTCCAATTACTATAACCCAGAATAACACGACACGAGATAATCTAGTATGCTCTTTTGACGCACTAGCAACAACTAAATAACCAAGGAATAAACAACAAAAGCTGTTCACCAAATATACAAGTTCCTTCATGGTGTAACACACTACTCTCACATCTTTGGCAGCTACTTTGCGGCAATATATTAATTTCCACACGTTTCAGCGCAAGTGCCATGTTACTTCGCACAAGCTCATGTCGTGGCGCTGCCACTCACGCACACCAGATTCTCATTCTTGTAAATGACCCCGTTTCCTGTTCAGTATTTCACTACAGGTAAAATAAACTAACAAATCTGTTCCTCGACACTGGTTTATGTGGAGTGACGAAAAGGAATACCCTTTTGTTTTCCCTGCCAGCTGTTCGGTAAACTTCCTGTATCATTACAAATGCGTGGGCTCGTGACTTAACAACATGGCTAAATCGCCATGGCTAGAGCTAAGTGCTTGCACAAGGCAGTTAGTAAATGGGTTTGGCGAGAGTTACTGCAAAGAATATATAGGCGTCGACGATGTCAGTAGAAGAATTACAGTCGTCTAATGCTGATAACTCGCGAAAACAGAGAGACTTATTACAATTGTTTAAGGACTAAGGAAAATCTCATCAAAGTTTGCTTTAGAATGATGGTAACGTTTGTTGAGACCTGCATTATTATTTACACAGCTCTTCCAAAGCATTGCGATTTTAGATTTAATTGCTGTAATTCTTATTTCCTGAACCCCAAAGTGCGTGACAATCTATTTCACTAACGAAAAATTCCAAATCGAAAGTCTTTCAGCTGCATGAAAGCACAAACCTCACAGAACAAGGTAGGTAAAGGATGCAATCGACAATAGGGCAGGCAATAAGAACAAATGTAAAGCTGCTCACCCCCACACTGACAACGCCGCGAGCGTAAGTCGCCGAGGGAATAATATCAAAAGCAGCCGAACCGCCAGTGTAAAAGCAGTCTTTAATCTCATGCCATTACTAGTAATCCTCAGTTCACAACATTGGAAAAAATTATGGGACAGAATTCCTTCACACGAGAGCTCCATAATTTATAACGCATGTTCTGTTAACCCTCTGCCCACGAAGTGGATTGGAAGGACGTTAACAACACGTTCGGGTGGAACACCACCCACTTAAACAAATATTTCTAAGCTTAATGAAATGTATCATAACTGATATTAATAAATCCAGTGTTTGTTGATATTGTTGGGAAAAAGGAACACTAAAAAAGCAACATTTTATTGAAATAGGTAACAAGTAACTGTATGTCCAAAAATCTTCAGTCTTACATGTACGATGGTCACTCCAAAATAAATGCACACTATTACTGTAAAAATACAGTTTTCATTCTGCATGTGTGAAAGTTTCACAGTGTGTAGATACATCCTTCCCGCTTGTTTTCAAACGTAGTTCAACCTGTTTCCGTGAGTGGCGCCGTCACATCATGTCTTCAAGATGGCTGCTACGCTTGACGTTCGTCAGAAACAATGTGCTGTCATAGAATTCCTGCGCTGTGAAAACGAGACAGTGGGAAACATCCTCAAGAGGTTGGAAAAGGCGTGTGGAGATGCTGCTGTCGATCGCAGTACAGTTAGTCGGTGGGTAAGCAGGTTACGTGATGAAAGTGGGTACGGCAATATTGAGGATTGTCCTCGCAGCGGCAGGCCTCATACTGCACACACTCCAGACAATGTGCAGAGAGTTAACGAATTGGTGTCTGCTGACAGACGCATCACAGTGAACGAATTGTCACGCTACATTGGGATAGGGGAAGGAAGTGTTTGCAGAATACTGTTTTGCTGTTGCACGAAAATGCACGGCCATATGTCAGTCAAAAAACCATGGAAGCGATCACAAAACTCGGATGGACAACTCTGAAACAGTCCTGACCTGGCTCCATGTGACTATCATCTCTTTGGGAAACTGAAAGACTCTCTTCGTGGAACAAGGTTTGAAGATGATGACTCCCTTGTGCATGCTGCGAAATAGTGGCTCCAACAGGTTGGTCCAGAATTTTACCATGTGGGTATACAGGCGCTGGTTCCAAGATGGCGTAAGGCAGTTGACAGGGATGGAAATTATGAGGAGAAATGAAAACATTGTTCCTAAGGGATGTATCTACACACTGTAAAACTTTCAAACATGTGGAATACAAAATGGATTAAAAAAAGTAGTGTGCATTTATTTTGGAGTGACCCTCGTATTATTCTACACGTGTCACATCACACACAGCTAGGTACATTCATCACATCACGTGACTAGACAACTATACTCCAGCAAGGTAGACTGTTTAATATAAGATAATTCAAGAATAGCGAAAATAAATAAATAATTACTATTTATTTGCTATATGTCAAAACAATTGGAACAAGCAACATTCTTACTCACCACATGAACCTCTACGGCATTTTGCACAAAAGTAATAACCTTTCCTATCATTATTACACTCATTTTCATTCCAAATGCCACATCGATGAGATTTTCTTGTCAGTTTCTCATATTCCGGCTTACCTCCTTCTCTTGAATAGAAAGTCGAAGTTCTCGTGGTATACGAGAATTATAAGCTCTCTTCTTCATAAGCAGTTTCGTTAAATCAAGGAAAGTCTTTTAAAGAATCAGCCACGTTCCCTACAAGAAAAACCTTGTGCATGCGGGAGATTCACTTTTGAAAGTGCAAATGCATTCACACTAGCAGCACCCTGAACTCCGTAAAAATCCCGGAGTGGCCATCTTCAAGTTTATCTTTGTGCTGTTATCGTGACACAGTTTGTCAGAAAGATCCACTCCGCATTTTGTCATACTGTAGAATTAGATTTGTTGACGTTTTTGTGAATGTCCATCTATTCCAGGGAATCGTGCGTGGATGATAAAATAACATTTTTTTATTATTTTTGTATTTCTGTGGTGTAAAAGGAAAGGGCATTTTAAAAGGGTTGTAGAAAAAGCGAGATAACATAGGAACTGTATTCCTGATGTTGATAATTTACGGTGGTATTTCCGGTTTATTTTTGTGTAACTTGCCATCTGATGTGAGTTTCTTTTTAGCCAACTTGTCGGCCAGTTCACACGATGTGAACCAGTTGTCTTTAATGACTTACAGAGCTGCAGTCATGCTCGCACCACGTTGGAATAGTTCTTTATTCTTTGGTTCCTCCCCAACGCAAGATTCAAAAATGGTTCAAATGGCTCTGAGCACTATGGGACTTAACTTCTGCGGTCATCAGTCCCCTAGAACTTAGAACTACTTAAACCTAACTAACCTAAGGACATCACACACATCCATGCCCGAGGCAGGACTCGAACCTGCGACCGTAGCGGTCGCGCGGTTCCAGACTGTAGCGCCTAGAACCGCTCGGTCACCCCGGCCGGCCCAACGCAAGGAATTCCATCTAGAAAATAAAATGTTTTTACGTCACGTATACTGACAATTTTCAGGCCATGTTTGCCATGCTTTTTTGGCATAAAATTTTTGAAAGGACATCATCCTCTGAAGCTAAATAACGTTTCACGTACAGTCAAGAATTCAAATGGCATATCATGGCCTTTTCACTGAGTGGTAAAAAGAGTCCAGAACTCTAGAAAGGACGCATTTTTTTGCTTCCTGTTATCCCTTTTTTCTTGTCGTCGAATCTAAGGGCACGGATAAGAAATTCAAACCGGTTTTTAGACACTGTAAATCGTAACACTGCGGGTCCGTCAATTTTTGAAAATATTTCCTCGATATTCAGATGGGAATTCTTCATGTATCCACTCCTGCACACTGATCCACTAAGCGCTTTAATCTCAAGTTTGTCTGTGGGTGTGGTGTACCACTGGTTCAAATGGTTCAAATGGCTCTGAGCACTATGGGACTTAACATCTGAGGTCATCAGTCCCCTAGAACTTAGAACTACTTAAACCTAACTAACCTAAGGACATCACACACACCCATGCCCGAGGCAGGATTCGAACCTGCGACCGTAGCAGTCCCGCGGTTCCGGACTGCAGCGCCAGAACCGCACGGCCACCGCGGCCGGCTGTACCACTGGACAGAACTGAATGCCTGGCTATACGTTCTATTTCCTGATTTGTGTGTTCCATCGACGTATCAATCATTTCTTGATTTACAAACAACGAAAATAGATTTCCCTCACCTGTGTAGCGTTTAGCGATACCCTTAGGCAAGGGAAGATGTAATATTATTTTTTTTTTTGGCGTTTTGGCATTTTAGACTTCAGAAGTGTGTTGGTCCATATTGTTTCTAAATCTTTCACAAGCAAAAAGTATGTAGTTTCTTCGTCGTTGTCTATGGATATCTATTCTTCTTGTTGAGGGAATCCCTCCTTTGGCTCGAGTTCCTCGTCAATAGCCTCATCGAATAATATGCCATCCATGGATGTGAGCAAGATTCATCAAAATTATACAATGAAGGCTTGCATGACCGGATGTCACAGTTGATGATGAGTCTTCCGGGTTGTATGGCCGTGGTAGAAGAAAGTTTTCGGTTTTGATGTTTCATCCAGGGCTGCGCCGGAAATCTTCGAAGATACTTCTGTCGCAACTGAGTCTTGACTGACGAGATGGACGTCGGAGATCAACGTAAAGTGCGAAGTGGACGTGGTCGAGTTTACACGTGATCAGCAGATATAATCTTTGTCAGAGATCAAACTTAACTATCGGTTGCCGCCTGTCAAGGAGCAAATCCTGTTTATCGATTATGCAGAACACTGTCCATATGTCACTGACTTTCATGGCTTCTTCTTTTTTGTTAAAATTATCAATATGCTTTTATATTTCGATTGCTTCTCTATATAGTCGTGGATGATAGTTTATCGTAATTTTGGTTTTGGAAAATTTCACTTCATGATTTCCTGACTGAAGCACACGATCTGCTACAGTTTTCCCTCGTCAGCAAAGATTTTTATGTTCTTTCACTCCTGAAGTAGCTGGAGTGCCTCTGAAGTTGTCCAGCGCAACTCTGGAAGAAGCGTCAGGAACCGAAAAGTTTCTTTGACCATAGCCATACAACCTGGGAGACTCATCAGCAACTATTTATCAAAATTGTCTTGATCCTCATCATCAGAATCCATCGCCATTTGCCCTTACAACTCCTCCAAAACCGTTTCTGAGGTGGTGAACACTGTTTCTGGGCCATTGTGGTATAACCTAAAAAGCCCGCCGGTGTTGAAGAGTGGTTCTAGGCGCTTCAGTCTGGAACCGCGCGACCGCTACGGTTGCAGGTTCGAATCCTGCCTCGGGCATGGATGTGTGTGATGTCCTTATGCTAGTTATGTTTAAATAGTTCTAAGTTCTAGGGGACTGATGACCTCAGATATTAAGTCCCATAGTGCTCAGAGCCATTTGAACCATTATAACCTAAAATACAACAAAAATTAACAAAGTTGAGTGGAAATCCGCCCATGCCACTGTCAAGTGCATAACAAGGTTGCATGGAATCCCACTCGAGGACCGTACGAAGAGTGGTAGTACGTCCATGGAGCAGGTTACCCATCCAATGCTGAGAAGGCTACACTAGTTGGGGTAAGACCTGAGCTACACCACACATGTGTGCTAAGGCAAATAGAGTGGATGAGTGGTTTCCCACCTCACCTCGTTGGCAGAAGGTTAAGTAGCGCAGTTTAGAGAAACGTTTGTGTGATGCTTCTGCTATTATTCTCTATGACAGTATAAAGAATAAAGCCGTGAACTGGAGGAAAAACTTGGTTCAAATCAACAGTGTCATACTTTACTTAGATGAAAGAGGTTTGCAAATGACAAGGACATTTATACATCTTCGTGTAAGTCTGAACTTAAATCAAACTTACAGTATTTCGTTCAAAACAACAACGAAGGTGGTCCACAAAAGACCAGCGAAATGCGACGCTTCCAGAACTAGAGCGTCAAAACTTAAGCATCATGGTTAACTCCGATCAGACGCAGTGAATTCACAAGACATATACGTGTGCGATTTCCTGGATCCGTAACCAGTTATTTTTCCCAAAATCACACAAATATATAAATCAGAGTTAAATAACAAATTCCATTTAGAGATGCTTTTGGAAAAAGATGGGACTACATGTGTTAGTCCCTCAGACATGTCGCGTAATGCCGATTACAATAAAATTAGAGAAATGAAATTGAGGCTATCCGACAGCTGTTCTCCTTGCGCAGCCTTCGCGAATGGAACAGAATGTAGGTATAGTGATAAAGTGATACTATAGCATGCTATGTAGCCGCGGAGTACTGATGTAGGTATAGTGATACCACACTACTGGCCATTAAAATTGCTGCACCAAGAAGAAATGCAGATGATAAACGGGTATTCATTGGACAAATATATAATACTAGAACTGACATGTGATTACATTTTCTCGCAGTTTGGGTGCATAGATCCTTAGAAATCAGTATCCAGAACAAACACTTCTGGCCGTAATAACGGCCTTGATACGCCTGCGCATTGAGTCAAACAGAGCTTGGATGGCGTGTACAGGTACAGCTGCCCATGCAGCTTCAAAACGATACCACAGTTCACCAAGAGTAGTTAATGGCGTATTGTGACGAGCCAGTTGCTCGGCCACCATTGACCAGACGTTTTCAATTGGTGAGAGATCAGGAGAATGTGCTGGCGAGGGCAGCAGTCTAACATTTTATGTATCCAGAAAGGCCCGTACAGGACCTGCAACATGCGGTCGTGCATTATCCTGCTGAAATGTAGGGTTTCGCAGGGTAGAGCCACGGGTCGTAATACATATGAGATGTAGCGTCCACTGTTCAAAGTACCGTCAGTGCGAACAAGAGGTGACCGAGACGTGTAACCAATGGCACCCCATACCATCACGCAGGGTGATACGCCAGTATGGCGATGACGAATACACGCTTCCAATGTGCGTTCACCGCGATGTCGCCAAACACGGATGCGACCATCAGAACCTGGATTCATCCGAAAAAATGACGTTTTGCCATTCGTGCACCCAGGTTCGTCGTTGAGTACACCATCGCAGGTGCTCCTGTCTGTGATTCAGCGTCAAGGGTAACTGTCGTCGAACTGTTTGTGCAGATGGTTGGCGTCTTGCAAACGTCACCATCTGTTGACTCAGGGATCGTAACGTGGCTGCACGATCCGTTACAGCCATGCGGATAAGATGCCTGTCATATCGGCTGCTAGTGACACGAGGCCGTTGGGATCCAGCACGGCGTTCCGTATTACCCTCCTGAACCCCCTGATTCCATACAGTCATTAAATCTCGACCAACGCGAGCAGCAGTGTCGCGATACGATAAACCGAAATCGCGATAGGCTACAATCAGACCTGTATCAAAGTCGGAAACGTGATGGTACGCATTTCTCGTCCTTACACGAGGCATCACAACAACGTTTCACCAGGCAACGCCGGTCAACTGCTGTTTGTGTATGAGAAATCTGTTGGAAACTTTCCTCATGTCAGCACGTTGTAGGTGTCGTCACCGGCGACAATCTTGTGTGAATGCTCTGAAAAGGTAATCATTTGCATACCACAGCATGTTCTTCCTGTCGGTTAAATTTCGCGTCTGTAGCACGTCATCTTCGTGGTATAGCAATTTTAATGGCCAGTAGTGTATATCACAGTATGTAGATGTGGAGTACAGAAGTAAATTATAATTGCCTGTTGTGAATGTGTGCAGACGTAGTCGTCAGACGGCGCATGCTGGGCGTTGTACGAGTGCTGGCCGAAAGCCGGTGCTGCGAGTTTGATCCATGCGGCAGATGCAGAGCGCACAGCGCGCGAAGCTCCCCGCGGTAATTGCAATAGCCTGGATGCTTTTTCACCTGTCCAGCCATCGATCGGCGAGCTGAAGTGGGGAGGGGCGGCGGGGAGGGGGGGGGGGGGGTGTCCGCTGCATCACGGAGTAACTCGGCTTTCACTACAATAGCCTTCATTTCCTTTCTGATCTCAATTTTCAAAAACATAGACGCCGCTGATGACGCTTTACTCTTACTTTATCTAACGCGCAACGAACTCTTTCAGTAACTCTTGCTTCAAATCCGTATATTGGTTTTTCAGGTTTCAGGCATCCTCTCGACTTGAAGATTAGATTAGATTAGATTAGATTAGATTAATTATTCATTCCATAGACCCATAAAAGAGGGAATCCTCCTGGGTGTGGAACATGTCAGAAAACACATTACAAAAATGTAATTAGAAAAACTTGAGTTTCATTAATTTTAATGATCCTCAATCAATAAACAGTAAAATTATGTACATGAATTAAATTTAAACTTCTAATATTTACAGATTTAATACTTACATCTGCTTTCATTAAATTCATCATTCAGACATTTGCTAGTTTCCTGGGTATTACAACCAAGTATTGTCAAAAATGAAAGTAAATTATTCATTTCAGTGATCCTCAGCTAAGAACAGTCAGATTATATACAAGATTTAAAATTAAACTTCCACTATTTACAGACTTTAGATTACATCTGCTTACCATACATCCATCATTCATACAGTAGGTAGTTACTTGGCTGTTACAACCAAGTATTGCCAAAAATTAAAGTGTAATAAATTTTCATTAAAATGGTCTACTGCACTTGTTGAGAAACTCATGGATGGAATAGAAGGAGCTGGCCACCAAAAATTCTTTTAAATTATGTTTAAATTGTGCCTTGTCTGAAACTAAACCCTTAATGGTTGCTGGTAGCTTATTGAAAACATGCGTAGCTGAATACTGGACTCCTTTCTGGGCAAGAGTAAGTGATTTTAAATCTTTGTGTATATTGTTCGTATTCCTAGCACTGATACTGTGTACTAAGCAGTTAGTTGGAAAAAGAGATATATTATTTACAACAAACTTTATTAAGGAATAAATAGACTGACAAGCTGTGGTTAATATGCCCAATTCTTTGAATAGGTTCCGACATGATGTTCGTGGATTTACACAACTCATTACTCTTATTATACGCTTCTGTACTCTAAAAATGTTTTATAGGTTTGTGGAGTTACCCAAAAATATGATACCATATCACATAATGGAGTGAAAATAAGCAAAATATGCCAGTTTTTTTACAATTATATCTAATATGTCTGACATCATTCACATTGCAAACACAGACTTATTCAGGTGCTTTAGCAGTTCGTTAGTATGTTGCTCCCAACTGAATTTTTTATCAAGTTGTAATCCCAAGAATTTTACACTCTCAACTTCTTCTGTTTCCATGTCATCATATTTTATACACACACCAGAAGGAAATCTCTCGGAAGTTCTGAACTGCATATAGTGGGTCTTTTCAAAGTTTAATGACAGTGAATTGGCTATGAACCACTTATTAATGTCAGTAAAAATTTGATTAGCTGCCCATTGAAGGGCATCAGAAACATCTCTAGGAGTCTAGCCTCCTGCAAAATTGAAATAAATTCCATGCACGTAACTTTCCTGGAAAAATTACTTGTCTCTCTTTCTCTTTTATTTATTTGTTTATTTTTAGTCTAAACTGGATGGTACATGTTTCTCAACATGAAGTGCGAAGAGAACAGGATTTAACTACATCTTCAATAGGGCGGAAATGCACTACACACAAGAAGCAGCTGCTCGGATGAGAGTACACATGGTCGTTACGTGGGGTACTCGGATAGATGTGTAGATCACTTACGCTATACTAGAGATTGAAAAATCTGGCCGCAAAGAGATGAATATTACTATGGTATTACACTACTGGCCATTAAAATTGCTACACCAAGAAGATGACGTGCTACAGACGCGAAATTTAACCGACAGGAAGAAGATGCCGTGATATGCAAATGATTAGCTTTTCAGAGCATTCACACAAGGCTGGCGCCCGTGGCGACGCCTACAACTTGCTGACAAGAGGGAAGTTTCCAACCGAATTCTCATACACAAGCAGCAGTTGACCGGCGTTGTCTGGTGAAACGTTGTTGTGATGCCTCGTGTAAGGACGAGAAATGCGTACCATCACGTTTCCGACTTTGATAAAGGTCGGATTGTAGCCTATCGCGATTACGATTTATCGTATCGCGACATTGCTCCTCGCGTTGGTCGAGATCCAATGACTGTTAGCAGAATATGGAGGGTAATACGGAACACCGTGCTGGATCCTAACGGCCTCGCGTCACTAGCAGCCGATATGACAGGCATCTTATCCGCATGGCTGTGACGGATCGTGCAGCCACGTCACAATCCCTGAGTCAACAGATGGTGACGTTTGCAAGACGCCAACCATCTGCACAAACAGTTCGACGACGGTTACCCTTGAAGCTGAATCACAGACAGGAGCGCCTGCGATGGTGTACTCAACGACGAACCTGGGTGCACGAATGGAAAAACGTCATTTTTTCGGATGAATCCAGGTTCTGTTTACAGCATCATGATGGTCGCATCCGTGTCTGGCGACATCGTGGTGAACGCACATTGGAAGCGTGTATTCGTCATCGCCATTCTGGCGTATCACCCTGCGTGATGGTATGGGGTGCTATTGGTTACACGTCTCGGTCACCTCTTGTTCGCATTGACTACACTTTAAACACTGGACGTTACATTTCAGATGTGTTACGACCCGTGGCTCTATCCTCATTCGATCCCTGCAAAACCCTACATTTCAGCAGGATAATGCACGGCCGCATGTTGCAGGTCCTGTACGGGCCTTTCTGGATACAGAAAATGTTCGACTGCTGGGCTGGCCAGCACATTCTCCAGATCTCTCACCAATTGAGAACGTCTGGTCAATGGTGGCCGAACAACTGGCTCGTCACAATACGCCAGTGACTACTCTTGATGAACTGTCGTATCTTGTTGAAGCTGTACACGCCATCCAAGCTCTGTTTGACTCAGTGCCCAGGCGTATCAAGGCCGTTATTACGGCCAGAGGTGGTTGTTCTGGGTACTGTTTCTCAGGATCTATGCACCCAAATTGCGTGAAAATGTAATCACATGTCAGTTCTAGTATAACATATTTGTCCAATGAATACCTGTTTATCATCTGCATTTCTTCTTGGTGTAGCAATTTTAATGGCCAGTAGTGTATGTACGGCTCGAAGTGGTGAACCCATGTTTCATCACCTTTGACGATATTGAACAAAAAATTGTCACAGTCAGCGTCGTAACACACAAGCAATTACAGATGATCCTTTGTTGCTGTTTATGACCTTCTGTTAGGCGGCGAGGCATCCGCGGGGCATAAACCTTTCAGTACCCCAACAGGTGGACGAATGCGTCAACACTACAAACAGCGACGTCCAGTTCAGCAGCGATGTGTTTGGTAGTGATCCGTCGATCACCTCGAATGAGAGTGTCCGCACGTTCCAACACTGTGGAAGTCACAGTTGTGTGCTGCTGCCGGCACGTAGAAGATCAGTAAGTTTTTCGCCACCTTGTTCCGATGATGATAGACGCCTCGCCCAACGACTCACTGTGCTTTTGTTCACTACCAGGTCTCCATAGACATTCCGCAAGCGCCTATGAATATCTGCGGTGCTCTGGTTTACCGCCAAAAGAAACTCACTGACAGCTCGCTGCTTGGAACGCAGCTCCGTTACAGAAGGCTACGTATAGCTGCATTACATATCGGAACTTCATGAAACTTTAAGGGCTGAAGCACGATGTTCCACGATGTCCCACAACAAATTCCCCATTTTTTCTACCAAAACTGAATGTAATGTGGATGAAGATAAACATTAAAGTTGGTTCAAACACAATTGTCGGTTCCTTTTATCCGTAATGAACGAGGAACCTCAGAAAATATCTGAAGAAAACACGCATGAATTTATCAATCATAGTACTAAAGTCGGGTAGGGGATTTAACGTTCCTGCTACAGTGTAGCAAGCTCGTTTGTTTAGGCATTCGGCAGAGGCAATATTCGTGTAGAATTACGGTAAGACTGTTATCCGAAAATTGTTTTGTTTAACTAGTTCGAGATCGGATCCCTGAGGATAGCTTTACAGAGCTCGTGGTGACTAACATGCCAAAATCTCATGATAAACACTGAAGCGCCAAAGAAGCTGGTATAGACATGCGTATGAAAATACAGAGATTTGTAAACAGGCAGAATACGGTGCTGCTGTCGGCGACGCCTGTATAAGACAAGTATCTAGCGCCTTTATTAGATCGGTAACTGCTACTAAAATGACAGGTGATGAAGATTTAAGTGAGTTTGAACGTGGTGTTATAGTCGGCGCACGAACGATGGGACAGGGCATGTAGCGATGAAGTTGAGATTTTCCCGTATCACCATTTCTCGAGTGTACCGTGAATATCAAGATATCCGGTAAAACATCAAATCTCCGACATCACTGCGGCTGGAAAAAGATGCTACAAGAAAGGAACCAAAGACGACTGAAGAGAATCGTTCAACGTGGCAGAAGCGCAACCCTTCCGCAAATTGCTGCAGATTTCAATGCTGGGCCATCAACAAGTGTCTCCGTGCCAACCATTCAATAAACACCATCGATATGAGCTTTCGGAGCCGAAGGCCTACTTGTGTACCCTTGATGACTGCACGACACAAAGCTTTACGCCTCGCCTGGGCCCTTCAAGATCGACATTGGACTGTTGATGACTAGAAACATGTTGCCTGATCGGATGAGTCTCGTTTCAAATTGTATCGAGAGGATGGACGTGTACGGATACGAAGTCAACACATGAAGCCGTGGACTCTGCATGTCAGCAAGGTACTGTTCAAGCTGGTGGAAGTTCTGTAACTGACAAAAAACTGGAAGAACTTACGTTATCCAACGGATGAACGTGACCTATTCAGTCGCTCGTTGAGCTTACTGTATGTGAAGCAAACCATGACAGATGAAAGGCTGAAATATTGAATTCAATTTCTGATACTGTTCCGCTAAAGGAGACCGACTGAGTTGTGGTACAATCCAAGAAAGAATACTGAAGAGATGAGTCAAACGTAATATCGACTAAAATCGCACATGACCTCTGGCCTTGGTGAATTATTTGATTTGCTTGTGTGGATTTGTTAAAGAATTCGCTCCTCTTCTGTTATATCTTTATCATAGATCGCTGGAACAACGATTAGTTCTAAGCGAATGGGGAAAAGTTATAAATTGTTTTCATTTTCAAGAACAATCATCCTACAGGCTAACGTAGCTACCACTCTGTCGGAGGGTAATGGAACATGTTTTATGTTCGCGTATTATAGCCTTTTTGGAGATCCCAAGTTGTTCTGTCGGCATCAACGTAGATTCCGCGAGAAGCGGTTCGTGAAGTCCAAAAGGCACTACCTCGTTATGAATATACTTGTCTCATGCGCGTTATACAATATCTTGAAATTTAGGTACAATTACTATAAAGGAGTCCTGGAGATGAAGGACATGTTAGCTGCTCAAGATAATCATCTACTTTTTTTACTTGTCTCACTTGCTAAGCAGGAATATTTTTATACCTTTGTTATAGTCCACACTCAGTGATGCTACTTGAGTCTTATGTTATCGACTCCCTCTTTTACATTAAATGTATCACGAACTTTAGGTCTGTTTATCACCAGGAGATTCACATCATTAGCCTCACGAGTCCACTGTCGCACTAATTGCCCAATTTATCCCCGTGTTCATTGTTTCCCAGAGGAAATACGACACAATTACCCGATTTCACACAGCAAAAAAGTATGATCTAATGGAAAGTCGGCCCAATTTTATGACCGGACGACATACTACTAACAGACATAAATAAGTACATGGTACGGTTTCTATGACGCGGCTGGCCGTTGCGGTCATCGCACTGCGACAGACCTTCGCGGCAGACACGTTAAAGAGCGAATGTAACTCCATCTTCTGGTGGATTATGGGCCTACGGCTGTTCAATGTTCAATAAAAACAATACCAATCGCTGTTGTATAGGTATATTTCTAGTCAACCGGTTTCGACGTTACACTGCGTCATCTTCAGGCCTAAACTGCTTCAATCCAGTAACCTTCGTGTTACAAATAGAGCAGTGCCTTTAACTGGTCTCGTAATAGCTATTGCTGGTATACATGCTCCCTGGACAACAGTCAGCAACTGTCAACGAAATCACGAAAAAACCTAAATTAGGATGGCCGAACGCGGGTTTGAAATGTCGTCCTGTTTTCTACACTCCTGGAAATGGAAAAAAGAACACATTGACACCGGTGTGTCAGACCCACCATACTTGCTCCGGACACTGCGAGAGGGCTGTACAAGCAATAATCACACGCACGGCACAGCGGACACACCAGGAACCGCGGTGTTGGCCGTCGAATGGCGCTAGCTGCGCAGCATTTGTGCACCGCCGCCGTCAGTGTCAGCCAGTTTGCCGTGGCATACGGAGCTCCATCGCAATCTTTAACACTGGTAGCATGCCGCGACAGCGTGGACGTGAACCGTATGTGCAGTTGACGGACTTTGAGCGAGGGCGTATAGTGGGCATGCGGGAGGCCGGGTGGACGTACCGCCGAATTGCTCAACACGTGGGGCGTGAGGTCTCCACAGTACATCGATGTTGTCGCCAGTGGTCGGCGGAAGGTGCACGTGCCCGTCGACCTGGGACCGGACCGCAGCGACGCACGGATGCACGCCAAGACCGTAGGATCCTGTGCAGTGCCGTAGGGGACCGCACCGCCACTTCCCAGCAAATTAGGGACACTGTTGCTCCTGGGGTATCGGCGAGGACCATTCGCAACCATCTCCATGAAGCTGGGCTACGGTCCCGCACACCGTTAGGCCGTCTTCCGCTCACGTCCCAACATCGTGCAGCCCGCCTCCAGTGGTGTCGCGACAGGCGTGAATGGAGGGACGAATGGAGACGTGTCGTCTTCAGCGATGAGAGTCGCTTCTGCCTTGGTGCCAATGATGGTCGTATGCGTGTTTGGCGCCGTGCAGGTGAGCGCCACAATCAGGATTGCATACGACCGAGGCACACAGGGCCAACACCCGGCATCATGGTGTGGGGAGTGATCTCCTACACTGGCCGTACACCACTGGTGATCGTCGAGGGGACACTGAATAGTGCACGGTACATCCAAACCGTCATCGAACCCATCGTTCTACCATTCCTAGACCGGCAAGGGAACTTGCTGTTCCAACAGGACAATGCACGTCCGCATGTATCCCGTGCCACCCAACGTGCTCTAGAAGGTGTAAGTCAACTACCCTGGCCAGCAAGATCTCCGGATCTGTCCCCCATTGAGCATGTTTGGGACTGGATGAAGCGTCGTCTCACGCGGTCTGCACGTCCAGCACGAACGCTGGTCCAACTGAGGCGCCAGGTGGAAATGGCATGGCAAGCCGTTCCACAGGACTACATCCAGCATCTCTACGATCGTCTCCATGGGAGAATAGCAGCCTGCATTGCTGCGAAAGGTGGATATACACTGTACTAGTGCCGACATTGTGCATGCTCTGTTGCCTGTGTCTATGTGCCTGTGGTTCTGTCAGTGTGATCATGTGATGTATCTGACCCCAGGAATGTGTCAATAAAGTTTCCCCTCCCTGGGACAATGAATTCACGGTGTTCTTATTTCAATTTCCAGGAGTGTAGAACCATGTTGATTGTGTGTCAATAGACCGTTTTCCTTGAGGTAATTCATAATGTTCGGACACAATATATGTTCCAAAATCCTGCTGCATGTCGACGTTAACGATATGGGCCTATGATTAAATGGATTACTCCAACTACCTTTCTTGAATATTGGTGTGACCTGTGCAACTTTCTAGTCTTTGGGTACGGATCTTTCGTCGAGCGAATGGTTGTGTAGGATTGTTAAGTCTGGAGCTAATGCATCAGCATGCTCTGAAAGGAACCTAATTGATATACAATCTGGACCAGAAGACTTGCTTTTATTGATTTAAGTTGCTTCATGTTGGCAGCTGCTCTTGATTCGATTTCTGGAATATTTACGTTGTCTTTTTTTGTGGAGGCATTTCGGAAGGCTGTATTCAGTAACTCTGCTTTGGCAGCACTGTCTTCGATAGTGTCTCCATTGATATCGCTCAGAGAAGGCATTGATTGTTTCTTGCCACGAAGGGTGTTCACGCTTTTTCAGCCCTCGCGCGTCCTCCTATGGTGTGATCCCAGGCCGGTGCAACACTGACGCGTGAGCGAATAAAACAGCAAAAGATGCCCCTAAAGCCCCCAGTTTGGCAACACCCTCGGTACCATCCACACACCTTTGTTGAGCACTTTAAAAATGTACCTGTACAGAGACTTCGACACCCACTCAGCTACTAGTAACACTCCGTTCCTGCACTACCGCCTGCTGCAGAATCTAAGGGGTGTCGAAGAGACTGCCTGTTCTCAGGCACTAGAGCAGCAAGGGACTGCCACTCAGCTGAATGGTTGTTGAAGTCTACGTACAGGGACAGTTTTAAAGTGTTGCGGAAATGTGGAGGGGGGATCTGGAGGGATTCTTTGCCATTTTATTCACGCACGTCTTAATAATGTTGCAACCTCCCCCTTCGGGATCATACCACAGGAAGACCCGAAAAAAGAGGGCTGAAAAAGAATAAACAACCTTTGCTGCTTCGAATCAAGTTCAAACTTTGTCGAATGGTTTTTAACGGTACTCAATGGTTCCAATCTGTATACCGTAGCAAAAATTGTGGTCGCGCTACACTCCGAAGGTGTCACATCACGTTCAGTGGGATTGCACTCCCATGATGTCCAGAGAGAAGAGTCGAGTCGTTCAGGGGGTGTAAGCAGTGTCGAACCCTGTCAGCAATGTGGCACTATACAGTGTCGTTTTGATCGCGAAATGTATGTAAATGAACGGCCCAATATAAACGCTGGTCTCACTGATGCCCTTTGTGCAACCTCTTAAGGCATTTTCGTGTCGATTCTGCGTCGATGAGTTCGAGGGTGACGTCGCAGGGCGCCACGTTTTTGCACCACTACAGAAAAAGGTTGTGCGCGCCTTTTCGGCCAATTTGAAACATTTACGTTGCAATGGGAGATAATTAAGTGGTTTTGAAAAAGTGACTCTATAATCGTGTTGCGCACTGCCAAACATCAGAATTACATTTACGGATGTATCTACGTCTATGTTGACTAGAACATAGGGTGTTCCTTTTTTGAAATTTCCGCTTTCGTATTTCTGTGAGAGTGTAGTGCCAGAAGTTATAAATAATTACGTGCTTTAGATCGACCCTATCTCCATTTTCAAAGGACCGTGGATAGCTCTTAGGAATGACATTTCTGTCAGGAAATTCATATAATCAAATCAAGGGCAAATGGAACTACGTTTCGGTGGACTCTGCCCTGAATTGCGTGTATCTACAAAACTGGCAGCACAGGGAGCACGTGGCGCTCGACAAAGAACGACGATTGACGGGCGTCTGACCTCTACCACTGTAAGTGGTGAAACGTCAGTGACAAAGAAATTTTAATCAGAGTATAGACCAGGCCTCCACCATGGCGAGAGCTTGACCAGTGTCGACATTACACACGCTTCCTTCTGCTGTGGGTATTTATTTGTACAGTCACCCGACGAAACCTTTCGAACACTGTACTCGGCAGCATCAACCAAATAAGGGTTGCAGCCAGGCAGGCTGTTGCTGGGACAGGGTCGCAGTCCTATTCCTTCCAATCGTTTAGGCACCACAAACCAATTGGTGGTTTTCTGCTACACTTCCAGCATGTGCAACCTGCAACTGACTTTTGCTGCCGCAATGCATGGACAAAGGGAATATTAACATTTAACTACATCGTCGATGTTTAACTCTTACCTTCCTAAATTTTGTCAAAGACCCTACATTGCCGTTCATCAGCCCCAAAGCCATTTCATTTGCGTTGTCTCAATCGCCACTACAATGGACTCGTATTTGGGAATTTTCAGTTCGTATTCTCGTCCAATCATCCTGACCTAGAGTCCCCCTGGTTTAACAGTTTGTAGCGAGTGCCTGAATGTTCCCTTAAGTAACATCCCTGTCATTTGCTTGGTACCTCAAACAAACATTTAAATGGTTCAAATGGCTCTGAGCACTATGCGACTTAACTTCTGAGGTCATCAGTCCCCTAGAACGTAGAACTACTTAAACCTAACTAACCTAAGGAGGCAGGATTCGAACCTGCGACCGTAGCGGTCGCGCGGTTCCAGACTGTAGCGCCTAGAACCACTCGGCCACCCCAGATGGCTGCCTAGGCCAGCAGGCGGCAGAGTGAACCCCACCATAGGTCACTGGCCCCGCGGACCTGTTTGCCTTCACAGGCCATGTCCTCTAGTATCTCCGTACAGCCTGACTCTTTAAGGGCGGTGCAAAGCCGCTCCGAAGCATCTTGCGTCGAGTTCTGGACCAGGGGCCGACTGCACGCGCTGTTCTTCGGAATCCCAGTCAGAACCTTCGCTACGTACGATTCTGAGCCACACTAGCCACCACTCACTGAGAGAGCCATCAGCATCTGCCTTCGCCATCAACAGGACGTGTCCTCTGCATCATGATGACCCAGAACTTAATATCGGCCGTCGAACTTCACGTGCTCCTTATTTTGTTCACTTCCAAGTGAATATTAATATTCACTGTTTTCTCATTACAGCTTTCAGCCTGAGTTAGGACTTGGATAAAGTCAGTGGAGAAAACCCTTCTCCAACGGAGGAGTACTTCTGTTTCTATACTTTTCAATGAAACTGTCCTACATTGTTTAGCTGGACTTTGTTCTCACTGCACCTCAAGCAGAGCAAGACTTAGCAAGTAGAAACCTGAAATGGAGACAGTTGCCCACTCATACAATCGCTTAAAGGCATTGTTTACTCAAATATTTCGGCTCTCAAGTGCATGTTACAACGGCCCGCCGTAAGTTTTCTAGCTGCCACAAGCTGATTGGACAATATCACAGAGAGTGGATAGCAAAACTGCAGGGTTTATCCCAAGACTGTCGGTTCCAGTGTACTAACCCTCAATGTAAACGGCCCTCTACAACTTGTCAGAGACATGAGTCTTGTACATTCAGCAAATGAATGGCTCCGCAAGAACTACTCAAACTCCAGCATCCCGCGTTAGGGCCTTGAATCCCCAATATTAGAGCTGCGGTCATCAGCAACATTATACGACCCTTCACAAGTGTTTGTGGCTCATCCGATTCGCCACCACAACTGTGACTTTCACAGCACTCTGATCTGTCTGTGGCTGGTAAGCCCTCGACTAATGTGTCTCACCCGAAATGGTTACCCTCATGCAACAACTGTTTTATTACTCACCCATCGCAACAGTGTTAGTATCGCTGAGCTACATGTTCTTTCTGCTACAAGGCAGAACTTTTCCAGTCTTCCCTCAAGATGAATGTAGATTACACTTGCAAGCTGCCCTCTTCCCTGGAGTTGACGCCTACACTCCAGACGTTTTACACGTTCACACTGTGCTCTCCGTGTCTGATAGACTCTTATCACTCATAGTGGAAATCAACACAGTCACAGTGGAGTTCCATGTTGATATGAGTTCATCCATGATAATCATGATTTGGGCAACTTACCGTCATTTTGGCTCACCTGCGCTACAGGAATTCTTCAGACACCTGTGTAGCTACAGCAACAGAACTATCAGAATCAAAGGACAGTTCACGGTTCACGTTCAGTATCATTCTAATGTCTTCGTGGCAAGCATTATAGTGGAAATACTGAAGGCGCCACAAACATAATTGATTAGATTTTTTTTATGCTTTGATCTTGAAAGTACATGACTCCACCAATAGCATTTAGTAGTCAGCCACTCCCTGCGGGGTAAGGTAAAAGTGGAACTACAGCGCTTCTAAGAGTGAGGTATTGTCACCGCAGTCATCAGCAGTCAATGGGCTGCTTCCATTGTTATTATGCAAAAGACGAATGGATCACTTCGAATTTGCGATGCTTCAATGCCAACCAATTAACAATCCGTAATTGACGGCTTTTTTTCAGTCATCATTCTTCTGACTGATTTGACACGGCCCACTATGAATTCCTCTCCTGTGGCAACCATTTAATCACAGAGTAGCACTTGCAACCTATGGCCTCAATTATTTACTGGATATATTCCAATCTTTGTCTTTTCCTACAGTTTTTAACCACTTCAGCTCCCTTTGTACCATGAAAATTACTCCCTGATGTCTTAGCAGATGTCCTGCCATCTTGTTCCTTCTTCTTGTTAGTATTTTACACACTTTTCCTTTTCTCGCCGATACTGCGGAGAACTTCCTTATTTCTTATTTTATCACTTCACCTATTTATGAACATTCTACTGTAGCGCTGCATATCAAATGCGTCGATTCTCCTCTGTTTCGGTTTTCCCACACACCAGTTTTCACTCCCATACAATGCTGTGCTCCAAACATACATTTTCAGAAATTTCTTCCTCTAATTAAGGCCAACGTTTGACAATAGTAGAGCACTCTTCGCCAGGAATGAGCTTTGTGCCAATACTACTCTGCTTTTTATGTCCTCCGAGATCTCAAGCAAGCCCTGCTCCATCCAGCATGTCTTTTGGCCTGTGACCCATCAAAACCTTAAAATGTAGCAGCTGATGCTTCTGATTGCAGCTTGAGTGCAGTGATATATCATGAAGTAGTTGCTGTGGAAAGTACTATTGCATCTCGATTCAAAACTCTGACAGACGCAATGCAACTACAAACAAATAGAAAAGGAGTCCCTGGCTATTATGCCCTCACTCAGGAAATTCCAAAATTATGTGTACTGCTGATGTTTCACATTGCTGACTGACCGTAAATCTCTTTTACCACTATTCAAGGCAGACTCCAATATTCTAATCAAACTGGCACGGCATCTCCAGAGGTGGGCTTTTTTTTTGTCTAGCTGCTCATAGGAAACCAGACATTGCTTGACAGCTCAACAAGCCAACACTGACATTCTCTCCAGGTTACCATTGGGACAGGACATGCAGTCTGATTCGGAACCGGATGTCTGTTGCCACACGGACACAGAAGAGGAAGAAGCTGGATGAAAAAGTCATCCCCCATTACTCCTCCGAGAATCCAGTTATCCTGAAAATACTCCATCTCGTACACCGAGGGTGGCTGATGGACCATCAACAAGCATTCGGAAACTGATGTCACAAGTTCTCCACCCGCAACAGAATCCTCCTGTTGCAAGGGGAAAATGGTCGGACCTGCATCATGATCTCATCGGCCTTGCAGCTTTGCATCCGACCTTCCACCCCCGCCCCCTCCCTCCACGTCTTGGCTACTGGGGAGTTGTGCCCATGAAGAGGCTGGCCTATCAAGGCCTATCAACATATATATTTGGGAGGGATTGAGGCAGGTATTGCCAGCAAGGTGGCGGCATGTGAGGCCTGCCAAAATAAACTGGCAACACTCGCTCACACGTACTTCCCTTGGTCACATGATTCCATTTACACCTTGCAGGTATCTTCCTTGATTATTCATGCATGGAATACAGTTGTAGGGGAAGGAGTAGAATAAAGGATTACAGGGGAATTTGGGCTTGGGACAAGGAATGATAGAGGAGAAAGACTAACTGATTTCTGTAATAAGTTTCAGCTAGTAATAGCTAACACTCTATTCAAGAATCACAGGAGGAGGAGGTGTACTGGGAAACGACCAGGGGATACGGAAAGATTTCAGTTAGATTACATCATGGTCAAACAGAGGGTCCGAAACCATACACTGGACTGTAAGGCATGCCTAGGAGCAGATGCAGACTCAGAACACAAGATAGTTAGTAATGATGAACGGTAGGCTGAAGTTTAAGAGATGACTCAGGAAGAATAAATTCAAGGAAATTCAGGAACACAAAAAGATAAGTCGCTGAAGAATTAAATAAACAGGAAGAAGATGGAAGCTAAGACGAAATGGCTGCATGAAAAATATGAAGAAATCGAAAAAGAAATGATTGTCGGAAAGACTGACTCAGCATACAGGAAAGTCAAAACAACTTCCGGTGACAAACAAGGGTGTTAATATTAAGAGTGCAACGGTGATTCCACAGTCAATGCAGAGAAGAAAGCGGATAGGTGGAAAGAGTACACTGAAGGCCTCTATTAGGGTAAAGATTTGTCTGATGTGATAGAAGAACAAACAGGAGTCCATTTAGAGGAGAAAGGGGATCTAGTATTACAATCTGAATTTAAGAGAGCTTTGGAGGCCTTAAGATCAAACAAGGCACAAGGTATAAACAAAATTCCACCAGAATTTCTAAAATCATTGGTGGAAGAGGCACCAAAAGAATGTATGAGTATGGTGACATACCATCTGATTTTCGGAAAAATATCATCCACACAATTGCGAAGGCTGCAAGAGCTGACAAGTGCTAGGATTATCGCACAATCACCTTAACAGCTCAAGCATGGAAGTTTCTGACAGGAATAATATACAGAAGAACTGAAACGAAAATTGAGGATGTGCTAGATGACTATCAATTTGACTTTAGGAAAGGTAAAGGCACCAGCGAGGCAATTCTGACGTTGCAGTTTATAACGGAAGCAAGACGAAAGAAAAATCTAAAATCAAGACACATTCATAGCATTTCTCAACCTGGAAAAGCGTTCGACAATGCAAAGTGGTGCAAGACGTTCGAAATTCTGAGAAAAAGCTATAGCGGGAGACGGGTATTATAATGCATAAGAGCCAAGAGGGAATAATAAGACTAGAGGACCAAGAACGAAGTGCTCGAATTGAAAAGGGTATATTGACAGGCACGTAGTCTTTCGCCCCTACTGTTCAATCTGTACATCGAAGAAGCAATGATGGAAGTAAAAGAAATGTTCAGGAGTGGAATTAAAATCCAAGGTGAAACGATATCAATGATACGATTCGCTGATGACATTGCTGTCCTGAGTGAATGTGAAGAAGAATTACATGATATCCTGAATGGAATGAACAGCCTAATGAGTAAAGATTATGGGTTGAGAGTAAATCGAAGAAAAACGGAAGTAATGACAAGTAGCAGAAATGCGAACAGGGAGAAACTTAACATCAGGATTGAAGGTCACAAAGTAGATGAAGATAAGGAGTTCTTCTACCTAGGCAGCAACATATCCAGTGATGGACGGAGCAAGGAGGACATCGAAAGCAGACTAGCACTGAAAAAAAAAATGGCTTTCCTGTCCAAGAGAAATCTACTCGCATCAAATATAGGCCTTAATTTGAGAAAGAAATTTCTGAGAATCTACGTCAAATGGCTTTCCTGTCCAAGAGAAATCTACTCGCATCAAATATAGGCCTTAATTTGAGAAAGAAATTTCTGAGAATCTACGTCTGGAGTACAGCATTGTATAGTAGTAAAATAAGGACTTTGGGAAAACCGGAACAAAAGAGAATCGAAGCATTTGCGATGTGATGTTACAGACAAATGTTGAAAATTAGGTGGACTGATTAGGTAAGGAATGATGAGGTTCTGCGCAGAATCGGAGAAGAAAGGAATATGTGGAAAACATTGACAAGGATAAGGAACGGGATGATAGGACATCTGTTACGACATGAGAGAACAACTTCCATGGTACTAGAGGGAGCTGTAGAGAGCAAGAACTGTAGTAGAAGACAGAGAGTGGAATACACCCAGCAAATAATTGAAGTCGTAGGTTGCAATTGCTACTCTGAGATGAAGAGGTTGCCACAAGAGAGAAATTCGTGGCATGCCACATTGAAACAGTCAGAAGACTAATGACCCAAAAAAATTCGTGGTTGCTGTGGGAAGCGGATTCCTCTATGTTTTCCAGATGTCTTCAACGTCCTTCACACAGACTATCCAGCCTCTGACACATATTTTCTCCATAGAAGAGCTTTCAGAAATCATGATTACTGACAACAGGCCTCAATTCACATCTTCCAAATTTACCCGTCTCCGTTCTTCCCACGGGATCACCGTAGTGCATATAGTGTCTTCTCATTTCACAATTAGTAGATTAGCTGAATGTTTTGTTCACGCGTTCAAGTCATAGCTGATAAAGTCACACCACCATCATGATTTAGATGAAGCTCTCATTTTTTTTTTTTTTTTTTTTTTTTTTTTTGGAATCTTACTGCTCCATCCCACAGTATGGCAACAGCAACACGGTAATGCTCCATGGATGGCAGCACCAGTCCAAACTCTTCGTACTCTATCCTATGAAAACGCTGTCTCCCCATCTGCAGTCTCGAAATCACCGTTATTCTGTCACAGATGAGGTCCGGACGTTGCTTTTCCTCTAAAAATTGCCGCCAATCAGTCCCGGATGTGGTTATGTACCGGGTGATCAAAAAGTCAGTATAAATTTGAAAACCTAATAAACCACGGAATAATGTAGACAGAGAGGTAAAAATTGACACACATGCTAGGAATGCCATGGGGTTTGCCGGCGGAGTAGCCGTGTGGTTCTAGGCGCTAGAGTCTGGAGCCGCGTGATCGCTACGGTCGCAGGTTCGAATCCTGCCTCGGGCATGGATGTGTGTGATGTCCTTAGGTTAGTTAGGTTTAAGTAGTTCTAAGTTCTAGGGGACTGATGACCACAGCAGTTAAGTCCCATAGCGCTCAGAGCCATTTGAACCATTTTTTGACAAAGTTTACAAAATGTCCGACAGATGCGCGTCGCTTGGTGACAATCGTGTGCTCAGCCTCCACTTTCGTCATGATTGGCCTCCCAGGTCCCCAGACCTCAGTCCGTGCGATTATTGACTACGGGGTTACCTGAAGTCGCAAGTGTATCGTGATCGATCGACATCTCTAGAGATGCTGAAAGACAACATCAGACACCAATGCCTCACCATAACTCCTGACATGCTTTACAGTGTTGTTTGCCACATTATTCCCCGACTACAGCTATTGTTGAGGAATGATGGTGGACATATTGAGCATTTCCTGTAAAGAAGATCGTCTTTGCTTTGTCTTCCTTTGTTATGCTAATTATTGCTATTCTGATCAGATGAAGCACCATCTGTCGAACATTTTGTGAACTTTTGTATTTTTTTGGTTCTAATAAAACTCCAGATCATTCCAAGCATGTGTGTCAATTTGTACCTCTCTATCTACATTATTCCGTGATTTATTCAGTTTTCAAATTTATATTGACTTTTTGACCACCCGGTATTTACTAGTTAGGCCAAGCTCAGTTTGTCGCAAGCATGTCAGTTAGTTGCGCCCACGGAAACCAGCGACGCCTCCTAGCAGTGGATTGTCACGATTTCTTGTTCCAGAGTCGGACGTACTCTGTCCTGGGATCTTGAGCACTACAGCACAATCACTGCAGTCACAGCGTCCACATTCTCTGGCGTGGACATCTTGTTGCTACTTCAATAAAATTCTTCAGGGTATCAGACCGCATCGTCATAATTTTAAAATGCGCCAACGTTTCGGCCAGCGTTGCAGCTAGCCTTCATCAGGGCCTTACGTTAACTGCTAAATGAACACACTTGGTTCCTTAAATAGCTGCACGAGGAAACCGTGTCGTTACTTGATTGGCTGTAAAAGGAGGAGGAGGAGGGGTGAAAGGTATGCTTTATTGGTGTTTCCTTTATTATCTGTCATTGGCTGAAATAGCTGTTTTCTATTGGTCTTTATATTAATCCACCCCATTGGAGGAGACGGACGAATAGCGAACAGGTGATGGCTGTGACGTCACACTGTTTCCATGCTGTCCAGAAGCCGGCTGCGGCGTGCCATTGCTTTGTGTGCTCGCGACCACTACTGCGGCTCTCCGCGTGTCTGCATGGGTCGCCACGGCTCTGCCGCCGCTCCGTAGCCCTGCTATTGCAGGCAGTCAAGACCTCGGAAGCTTGTACCCGTCCTCTCTATTCATGTTGGCGGGTCTTTTGGCTATTTCTATCGCCTCTCTAATCTTTCTTTTGAAAGTGAGAGGCTGTTTCGCCAGGACGCGGGCTTCTTGAAAAAATATTGGTTTCCCGCACTCGTCTCGGTGTTCCGCCACTGCTGACTTAGTGTGTTGTTTCAGGCGGATATATCTTTCATGTTCCGAGAGCCTTGTGCTAATCGGACGTCCCCTCTCACCTATGTAGACTAATCCACACGCACAACCGATTTCATACACGCCAGCTGTGTGTAGTTTGTCAACTGCATCCTTGGTAGAACCGGCTACGAAAAGCCGACATCAAACCAATTTTCCGAAGCAGAAACAAAATATCAGACATGCTCGGTTCGGATAGAAATAGCCAAAAGACCCACCAACATGAATAGAGAGGACGGGTACAAGCTTCCGAGGTCTTGGCTGCCTGCAATAGCAGGGCTACGGAGCGGCGGCAGAGCCGTGGCGGCCCGTGCAGACGCGCGGAGAGCCGCAGTGGTGGTCGCAGGCACACGGGGCAATGGCGCGCCGCAGCCGGCTTCTGGACAGCATGGAAACAGTGTGACGTCACAGCCATCACCTGTTCGCTATTCGTCCGTCTCCTCCAATGGGGTGGATTAATATAAAGACCAATAGAAAACAGCTATTTCAGCCAATGACAGATAATAAAGGAAACACCAATAAAGCATACCTTTCACCCCTCCTCCTCCTCCTTTTACAGCCAATCAAGTAACGACACGGTTTCCTCGTGCAGCTATTTAAGGAATCAAGTGTGTTCACTTAGCATCTCCGGCGGTACACCGCAAGGTTACCGCCCTTCGATAGTGCCCTTTTCGCGCTAATCGAAGTGCTAGCCAGCCAGCCAAGCAGCAGCAGCAGCAGCAGCAGCAGCAGTTCCCGGTCCCGGCCTGCAGCAGTGGTCCCGCAGCTAGCCAGCCAGCCAGCCAGCCAGCCAGCCAGCCCTCCGGCGGCAGCAGCAGTCCAGCCAGCAGCAGTCCAGCCAGCAGCAGCAGCAGCAGCAGCAGCAGCCGCCGCCGCCGCCCCGGCCCCGTCCGCGGCAGCAGCGTCCCTGCCTCTCGCCGTCGCCGTCGCCGTCGCCGTCGCCGTCCGTCGTCTCCCAGTGTGTGTCCTGTCCTTTTAGTGCTGTGTTTTTCTTTCTTCTTCTTGTCGTCATGTCCGCCCCCACCACCACCGTCACTACTACCACCACCGCCATCGTGTATACGTCCCCTTCCGCCGCCTCCACCACTATCACTTGGTGTGCCCAGTCCCACCCCCCTCCTTCCATCCCTCCCCTCCTCTCTATCCCTTCGCCCTCGCTCTTTGTCGCTCCCTCTCCCGCCTCTTCCTCTCGTTCTGATCCTTTCCCCCCACTCCCCCAGCCTGTCACTGCAGCTCCGGCTAGGGTGGTGGCCCGTCGGGCCACTGCCCATGCCCAGCTCTCCCCGTCGCCATCGCCATCACCGCCACCTCCGTCATCATCGTCACCATCACCATCACATTCGCCTGCACCGTCACAGTCACTATCTCCGGCGCCGACTGCTGCGTCCGTGCCGGGACCTGTCCCTTCCCACCACCTCCCCATCGTTCCCGTCCCTCCTGTCACCACCCGCCCATCTGCCGCTGTCAAACGCCCTAGTGGCGCCTCCACTTCCTCTGCTCCTAAAAAGGCTCCACCCCGCCCCCCATCCCCACCCCAAAATGCCATGGACGTCTCCCCACCAGGCCCCGCTACCTCCTCCTCCTCCTCCTCCCCACCCGGTCTCTACAAATATCTCCTGTCCCGTCCCGATCCTTCCTTCCTCGAGGCCCGGAATCTCTCCCTCCTCCTCCGCCAACATTTCCCTGGCGCCCCCATCTCTCTCCTTACTCCCAGACGGGATTCTGTTCTTATCTCCTCCCCCAGCCCAACCCTCCATACTGACATCCTCTCCCGCCTCCCCATCACCCATTTTGGTCCTCACGCCACCCTCACCCCTGCTCCCTCCCCATCTCCTACCCGCCAACCCCAACCCCCGCGTCGCCCGCCGACCCTCACCGCCGTGATCACTCGGCTTAGCCCGTCGATCACGGAGGAGGAGGTGCTGGCGGAGCTGAAGGCCCATCCCACCCTGGAGGTGCGGGCAGTCCGCCGCATTTTCAACGCGACCGGCCCCACCCGCCTTATGCGGGTTTTCTCTGAGGACGCCCCCTCCATTGACCGTCTCCTGAAGGAGGGTGCCCTCCTCTTCAATCAGCGGTTCAAGGTCGACCCCTCCCGTTCCCCCCCTCAATCCCTGCGCTGCCAGAGATGTCTGCGCTACAATGCACATCCAACAGCAGAGTGCCGCGAGGCCCCCACCTGCCCGCATTGTCGGCAAGCGCACTTCCTCCGGCAGTGCCCCAACCTCCAATCCCCTCCCTCCTGTAATACCTGCAGCCTCCCCCACCCCACCTACTCCCAAAAGTGTAAAGCCCGACCCCCTCCCACCACTCCTGAACTCACCGTACCTGTCCGTCCCCTGGACGCCCCCACCCCTCCTGGCAATTCCCTTCGTCCCCCCCCCACTGCTGAGGACATCATCAGGTTCCTCACCATTGTCCTCCAAAACGTCCATCCCTTTCAGCGCCCCCACACCTTACAACAGATCTCCCTCGCCGCCCGTTCCATATTCCACCTTAAAATGTACGCCACCTTTTCCAATAACCAGGCCCATTTCACCTTCTCCCGCCTTGACACCCTCGTATAAGTCCTTATCATGGCGCGACAGCATCGTATCCTTTTCAACAATATCTGCTCCCTTCCCGCCAACAAGAACCTCTTCCTGCACACCCTTGCTACCCACCGTGTGGATGCCTTCCTCCTCAATGAAACCTTCCTCCAACCCCACCACTCCATCCACACCTCCCCCTATCTCCTCCACCGCTCCGATAATCCCCTCCCAGTTGCGCGTGGCGGAGTTGCCATTGGCCACCACCGCCAGATCCCCGTTCGGCTCCAGCCTCTCCTTCCCGACCCCACCGAACACCTGATCCTTAGTCTCTTCTTCCCCGGCCTTACCATTACCTGTGCCACCATCTATGTCCGCCCCAACGCCCCTCTTCCTTTCGACTTCCTCTCCCACATCGACCGTACCTTCTCCTCCTATGTGATCGCTGCCGACCTCAACATCCATAGTCGCTCCGCTGCCCAGTTACGGCGGTGGCATCGGTTCCTCTCCTCCCTTCAAGGCGACCTCATCCCCATCCCCCAGCACACCCGTCCCGAATCCAACTCCACTCCCGATGTTATCCTCTCCTCCCCCAACCTCCTTGGTCGCATTGCGGTGGATGTCCTGGAGCCTATTGGTAGCGACCATCTCCCTGTCCTCCTCACCGTTTCAGACGGCCGTCGCCCCCGCCCCGACCCTCGTCATGACCCTCCCCCTAAGTACATCCATGACTATTCCCGTGCCAACTGGAATGCCTACCGGGATACCCTCTCCACTCAGGTCGATAGCCACCCTCTCGCCTACCGCCGTCCCGATGATGTCACCCATGCCGCCTCCTTTCTCCAGCAGACCTTGTCTGAGGCCGTGGAGGCCCACGTCCCTACTGTTGCCATCCACCCCCACCGTCCTACCTTACCACCACAGGCCGTCCTCCTCCTCCGTGAATCCCGTCGTCTCTACCGTGCCTTCCTCCGCACGCGTGACCCGGACACCCTACGACGCCACCGGCAACTACAGCGACACATTCGAAATTTGCTCGCGGCCAAGAAACGCCGGGACTGGCGACAGACATGCACCCGTTTAAATGCTACCCTCCCTATAAACTCGTCCAAGTTCTGGACCGCCTTCCGTCGCCTTACCGGAACTAAGCCCTCCCCCTACTATCCTCTTCTCCACGATGATCACCCCTTCCCTGACGCCCTTAGTAAGGCCAATCACTTTGCCTCCTACCTATCCGATGTGTTTTCCATCCCTGATGATCCCCAGTTCGATTACTCCCTCTTCCCAGATATCCGCGATCGAACTGACACCTCTGTCCCTCCCCTCGCTCCTGGTTTCCAGTACTTGGACAACATTCCACACACGGACCTTAATGCCCCCATCACCACACAGGATCTCATCAATACACTCCGCACCAAACGCAACACCGCTCCTGGTCACGATCGTGTTACCTACCGTCACCTTCGTGAAGCTCCTGTCTCTTTTCTCTCCACCCTGGCCAGGCTCTACAATGTAGTCCTGTCCACCGGTTACTACCCCGACCTGTGGAAAACCTCCCGTATCCTCATGTTCCTCAAACCTGGCAAACCGCCGTCCGCCGTCTCCTCCTACCATCCCATCAGCCTTACCTCGGTCTTCAGCAAGGTCCTGGAATCTATCCTCACCCGCCGCGTCCACCAGCATCTCCGCCAGCACCGCCTCCTCCCCGTTACCCAGTGTGGCTTTCGGCCGTCCTTCTCTACCGACGATCTTCTCCTTCACCTCACTCATCTCCTTTCCGAACAGCTCAATTCCCGTCGCTCCGCAATCTTCCTCTCTCTTGACCTCGAACGCGCATATGACTGCGTATGGCATTCCGGTCTCCTCTTCAAGCTCCAAACCTTCGCCCTTCCCATTAACTACGTTCGTCTGATCGGTTCCTTTCTCTCCCGCCGTCCTTCCCATGTCACCATCCATAATACCGATTCCTACACCTTTTTCCCCTCCGCCGGTGTGCCCCAAGGCTCCGTCCTCTCCCCCCTTCTGTACCTTTTGTACACGGCGGATATGCCGCCGCCGTCACCCCCCGTCCACCTTCTCCAGTTTGCCGATGACACCGCCTTCCTTGCCCTTGCCCCCACCCTGCAACGCTCTCAACGCCTTCTCCAATCCCATCTTGACCGGTTCACCGCTTGGTGCAACCAGTGGTTGCTCAAGGTCAATCCTTCCAAAACCCAGGCGATCATTGTAGGCAAAACCACTCCCTCCTTCCGCCTCCTTGATTTCTATCTCACCGTTTATGGCCGTCCCATCGCTCTCACCCCCACCCTTAAGTACCTTGGCGTCACCCTCGACCGTCGCCTCTCCTGGACTCCCCATCTCCAGACAATCCAAGCCAAGGCACGTTCCCGACTCCGTCTCCTCAAACTCCTTTCCGGCCGGACGTGGGGTCTGGACCCCTCCACCATCCTCCACACCTATAAGTCCCTTATCCGCCCTATCCTCTGTTACGCCCATCCAGCCTGGATCTCCGCCCCCCCTTCCTTTTATAAATCCCTCCAAATCCTTGAACGCCATGCTCTCCGCCTTGCCTATCGCATCCGTCTCCCTTCCCCCACGCGGATCCTGTATGACCTTATCCCCTTCCCCCACCTCCTCCTCTTCCTCGAAAGGATACGAATCCTCTACACCTCCCGTAAACTCGATCCACCTCACCCGCTCGTCTCCCCGGTCCTCTCCCACCCCCGCCCGCTGCCGCGCCTGTACTCCCATGTCCCACCCGGTCTCCATCTCTCCACCCTCCTTACCCTCTCCCAAGGTGGCTTCCGCCAGCTCCCCCTCCCTGATGATGTCCTCCTCCCCTGCATCTACCCCTCCTATCAACTTTGATCCTCCCCCCCCTCCTGTGTCCTTTCCTTCAGGCACTCTCCCTCCCCCCCTTTTCCCTTCCCTTCTCTTTCCTTTCCCCCCTCCCTCCTACCCTCTCCTCCGGGCTTCACTCCCCCTACCTCCCTCCCTCCCCCTCTCTCCTTTGCCCATGGCATCTCTGCTCTCCCCTCTCCCATTTCCCCTTCCTCCTCCTCCACCTCCTCTCTTGGCAGGTCCCCGGACTCGTACACGCTGAGTGGACATTCGCGCGCCGGAGATCGTCGCCATCAGTGTCTCGTGAGTGCCGTCGTGTTTCGTGTTCAGTGTTCCCGTCATACTCCATCGTTCACCTGTGCCATCGCCATCTTCAGTGTTAGTGCGTCGTGACAACCGTTTGTAGTGAATTTTCGTCAAGTGTGAACGGCTCCGTGTTTGTCTTTATGTGTCTACTGTTTTATTACCCACCGTTATGTCACATTTGTGTATTCTTTCTGTTCTATCTTTATCTCCTCTACGGCTGAAGAGCGGCGTACCATGCTGCTGACAGCCTGCCTGTTTGTACGGGTTTGAAAATAACAATAAAGAAAAAAAAAAAAAAAGTTCATTTAGCAGTTAACGTAAGGCCCTGATGAAGGCTAGCTGCAACGCTGGCCGAAACGTTGGCGCATTTTAAAATTATGACGATGCGGTCTGATACCCTGAAGAATTTTATTGAAGAAGACAACGGCCGCGGAAGCCTACGCTTACATCTTGTTGCTAGTCCAGACACCAACTCCAATGGACATTGATGTCAGCCCATTGAAATCATCATATCCTTGGCTGGTCAACGAAGAGGCGCCAGGTTCCTCAGACATCGAGATGTGCGACACCCACTCGTGCCTTAAGGGGATGCAGTGTAAGGGTTGCATGCCTTACAGACCGGTAACCATTTTCACAGCAATGATGTACCAGCGACATAACCTATAAGGGGCTACATCAGCAGATGACAAAGTTTCAATCACGTACGCTGCCTAGACCAGCAGGTAGAAGAGTAAGTGTTGCCATAGGTCACTGGCCTTGCAGACCTGTTTGTCTCCACAGGCCTCGTGATCGCAAGTAGTATCTTTACGCAGCCTGGATATCTAGGGCGGTGTAAGGCGCTCCGGGGCATTTTCCATCGAGGTCTGGGCCAGGCGCCGACTGCACGCGCCCTTCTTCAGTCAAAGTCCCGATCAGAAACTTCGCTACGTAGAACACAGTGCCACACCAGTCACCACTCACTGAGAGAGCCGTCAGCATATACCTTCACCATCACCAGGACTTGGTTTCTGCATCAGAGACAACCCATAACTTGGTATCGGCCATCGACCTTCACTACATTATTTTCTTCTATTTCTGAGTGAATATTAATTTTGACTGTTTTATCACTACATCTTCAGCCTAAGTTAGGACTTGTATAAAATCAGTGCTAATCACGAAGTTCCACAAACTTCTTTAGTGGTTCTCCAGGAGGAGTATTTTGGTTTATTTATCTTTCAATACAATTGTTCTACATTGTTTGCTGGGCTGTACTCTCTCTGCCTCTCAATCAGCGCAAGACTTAGTAGTTTCCTTCCACCGTGCCAATGGCCCCCTTCCTTATGTGAGAGTTGTGTATGGAGTGTGTCTGTTTAATTGTCGATGATCGTAGCGCAAGTTTGTAAAGTGTTATGTCATGTTTGCGTTGTATGATGATAAGGAAGAGAGCGGAAACCAGTGCCAGCATATAGCATACACCTCTTGTGTAACATCAAGGAGACCGCCAAGACTATTGTCCCCATCCGACCGACGGACACTTACACAAAATGTCACATGACCCCACACTTCATGCAGAGACGTCAGGGATTTAATCTACGACATTAATGAAAAGCCTGGTGATCAGGAACTAGATTTTACGCTACCATCTCTCCTGTCCTTGCTGGCTAAACAAACTATTGATTCGAACCATCACAAATGTGCGTTACCCACCTCGTCTACTTATTTCGTTTTTTCAGTGTTTCATAGTTTTGCATGTCGTCCTTTGATAGGGACCATGCTAATCTCTGTATCGTTCCTGTATTCATTTATAGTGCTCCACCCCCCCTCTATCCCCAACTCCCTAAGCGGGTGTAAGTACGAAGGCGGGTTGTGTACAAGTAATGCAAGAGGACTGCAGCTTGGTTGCATTGCATGTCGTCGTTTTACGGAGCACTTAGTTTGCTAGTTATCTAGTATTTTCTCTTGCTCAAGTCAATCTTGCACGGGCTGTATTTGGCGTTGGTCATAGTTAAATTACACACACTGATCTGGTTATTAACAATCATTACACAAATTGTTTGATTAGTTGCATAAGAATTGAAATAAAAATAGTTCCATTGCCCAAGACGAAAAGGCAGACAATGAAATATTCGAAGACATCAACAGGCGGTTCAAGGAAAATTGATTGTGACCGAATTTTGACAGGACTTGTCTACAGTCATTATTCGTCTCCCCTATACTGTCCGTTGACTTAGTTATGCCTTGATTTTTCTTAGACAGCATCAGATATAAAATTTAGAATGTCAAAGTAATCTTTTCTCTAATTATGTAGTAAACACTTTTATCGTTTAAGCCTGTCTGACAGGCTTCGGTACATCTTCATTGAGAGTATATTCTATAGGACATGATCTTTTGTGTCCATTCCGGCAGGAAGTTTTTCTTGCTATTGCAAGACAAGTTACACTGCTGATTATTAAACCTGCAGTACCAGAAAGGACAACAAATAATGAAATTTTATTTACAGAATAAAAAAACTCTCGGCTTTCATCTCAGCTGCTTTATGTCTTCCTGAGATAATGCTTTTTTTAAAAAGTTTTTCCTTAATAGGCAGAAATATGTGTAACTTAACGTCTGAATATGTAAAACTTACGCAACAGTGTGATAATATTTGGTAACACAGTAGTTTTATTTAACTACGAACATTTGCAGTATAATGGAAACGGTAGCATTTATTCCCGTTGTATGTTTGGAAAACAAATGGATACATCTGCATTTGGAACAAAGCGCTATTTCTGTTTCCGTTCTAATGCACTGTACACTGTAAAAGCATTCCGCCGATTTTTAATCCATTTGACGGTGACCGAATTAACGCAGAACGGAGTATTTAATTGAAATCGATTGTGTTATCTCGTAATCTGTGACAACTATACAACATTGCAACCCGTTGACTGCTGCATAACGTCCACTTGTCAGGTAGGATATGGAGGAAATTTTAAGCAGAATTAATATCTTCCTTCCCTTTACCTTAAAATATAAGAATGACTGGAATCGAAGTTTTATCGTCCACGATTTACTTAATTGGATAATGTAGTCTAGGTCTGTCTCCCTATCCCTTGTTGTAGTATTTCCCTTGGGATGTCAAAATGTATTTTGTTCTGGTGTCGGTATCCCTTTCGTTACTTACTTATTGCAGTGTTGCCTGATTGTTTTACAATCTGTTTGGTCGAGGTTGCTACGGCGATGCTAGTCGACAGTGACATAGTCTGTGCGAGGCCTGGTGTTTGGCAAATTCTCTTTACTAGTATACGGATGGCAAGAGTAGACAGGTGACAGCGAAAAGGGCTTCTGGTCACAAGACTCTGTGTCAACGTCCTGTGCTTGAATTATAGTTGCTCTTTACCAGAGCAACAGTTTGGTAGTTTTGGTATACTACATAAATATCTACCAGCAGTGCTGGTAGAATTGGTAGGGAAAGAAACATAAACGAATGTGTTAGACAGAAACTGAGAGCTGACGACTTCTCTTTGTTTTTTGTTTGTTTTGTGCATAATCAGAACCGCATAACAATCAATAACAGTTCAACGTGTATTTCATAAGTAATAAAAATTATCTGATCTCGTAATTTCAGCGCCTTCAGGTAATCAAAGCAACTAATTTTGATGCAAGTACAGTTTAATTGGACTCAATAGAAAGTTCTTCATTCACGATCAAAGGCAAGAGTTCCTGTGATAAATGCGGAAGCTGTTTCTCAATATCAGAAACATGTTTTGTATAAGTTCGAAGAAGTACTGAAGAGATGTTTGATATATTTTTGTTTCGCGTTTTCTTATCTTTTTGTTGAGGAAATTGCGTTTTTTCTAGCGCTATACGATGAATTTGTACTGTTTTCCTTATTTTTACTACAACATCCCTCTGTTTTACGTTACGAATGAACAATTTTCAACATGAATTGAACATTAACCATTTCAATTTTGCTATAAATATTGTTTATTTTTAAGTAATAGACACGAGTATAAATATGTAGATCAAAAAATGTTCCCTAGGTTACGCGGCCCTCTATATATCCTCACTCAGTTTCTAACCAGTTCACTGATTCCGCTTTATAGGGGGCCAAGTAAGAAAGTGAGCGATCCAAACGCCGCAACGGCCGATAAGAATGTAACACACCTAACGTACAGGTAACGCGGTTACTATGATGACTGACGAAAGCTACTAGGAAAAATACCATGGTCTACGTTTAATTATATTAATCTACGGTAGCCTATGGTAGTTTTACAACTCTAGTCAAAATCCAAGCCTTACCGCAATGGTCTCTGGAGTCAGGACATTATGACACTGTTGACGATGATCTATCCGTCGGATGGGACTTTACATGCGGCAGCCCAGCCGGAGCTACGCTCCTATACAGTAGCACAGATACTACATGACACAGTTCAAACACTCTAGTCGTGCACACGGTGGAGACAGTCTCCACACACTTAATAAATTGGAGGAAGGGAGTAGCATAGTATCCCCGCTAGCACAGCAGTGCAGCCCTTTCCCTGTTGTCCCAAGCGCCCATTCACAGATATAAGAAGTGCTTCGATTTCTGTCCTTCTGGCTCCTTCATCTAAGCACGTCAGGCATAACTTACAGAAGTAGTAGTAACTGATGTTTTAGAGAATCCAACGTCATAGGTACATAGCTGTACTGTCAGCAGAATAATGACCGGTAATTACTCGTCGCCCCCCGTAAACCGTAATTTGTATTGTCCGCGATGGAATAACGTATTACCTACTATTTGCGATCGGTGTATCAATACTGAAATGATGGTAGCAGCAGCAGCAGTGGTACTAGTTGTTGCAGAATTTGTTAATCCATACAATACTTTCCAGAATGAGATTTTCACTCTGCAGCGGAGTGTGCGCTGATATGAAACGTACTGACAGATTAGAACTGTGTGCCGGACCGAGACTCGAATTCAGGACCTTTGCCTTTCGCGGGCAAGTGCTCTACCATCTGAACTACCCAAGCACGACTCACGCCCCATCCTCACAGCTTTACTTCTGCCAGTACCTCGTCTCGTACCTTCCAAACTTCACAGAAGCTCTCCTACGAACCTTACAGAACTAGCACTCCTGGAAGAAAGGATACTGCCCAGACATGGCTTAGTCACAGCCAGGGGGATGTTTCCAGAATGAGATTTTCACTCTGCAATGGAGTGTGCGCTGATATGAAACTTCCTGACATATTAAAAGTGTGTGCCGGACCGAGGCTCGAACTCAGGACCTTTACCTTTCGCCTATGCCTTTGCTTGGGTAGCTCAGATGGTAGAGCACTTGCCCACGAAAGGCAAAGGTCCTGAGTTCGAGCCTCGGTCCGGCACACAGTTTTAATCTGCCAGGGCGTTTCACGTAGCACTTTTCAAGAATATTGGTTATGTTCTGGTACTACAGGTTAAGAACAAAAAATTTAATTCATATATACAGGAATTAGTGTGCGGGTCTAGTTCGACTAGAGCAGGACAGGGAGCGATTCCAGAATTCGCGTGAAGTACGTTAGGGGAAACACGGAAATCAGGCTGGCTTTGCTGGACGGGGATTACAGCCGCCATCCTCCCGAATACGAGGCCTGCGTCTAAAGTACAAAGAAACCTCATCGACCTCACTGTGAAGATATTTCGTTTATACACAGCGCAACAGAATTTAAAAAATCACTTTTTCGACGCTGCAGTTTGAAATTTGGCTCGAAGGTGCCTACAACCTTTCTCTGCAATACTACAAAAGCTTGGCGCCCTATGACGTCGCCCTCCGTCTCGACGATTCTACAAACGCGAAGGCGCCGACATATGCAAAAAAAAAAGTTCAAGTGACGTGAAAGGTGGATTAATGAAGTCACATTGACACCAAAGCTCACCATAATTCTGCAAAACGCCACCGTGGTAAGGTTGTCACAACCCCTCTTATCTTCAAATGACATCCCGTCTTTTGATGCCTCTGCAATGGAAGATAGAACCGCAATACACGGCGTTTAAATCACGCTGTTTTATTATTTAAATCAAGCGGTTTTCTTGAGAGTGGACTGAGGAAACAATACAGATACACTGCCACTTAGCGGATGGTCTCAGCGGATGGCACAAAGGGTGTCAATGAAACTACCCATATCTACGGGGCGTTAACTTCGACACATTTCATGGTCGAGAACGACAGTTCGCAGTGCAATGAGGATCACAAAGACATTCTCGACAACCTTTTAACAGTGCTGACGCCCTAGGGCGTTTCAACCATCCTCTAAGGACACATGTGCGGGCTGCATCCTCGTTAAACGTTGTCTGACTGCTCTGAAGCACATCGCGACCGCAAGTTTTGCACTCGTTCATCCCTGCTGTTTCGCCTTCCTCTGCTGCATGATCACGGGTTTGTGACATTGACACATGCGCGAATAAAAAGACAAAGAGCCCTTCTAAGATCCCCTGTTCGGCAAAACCTTTGGTGCCACACACCAAAGGTACCCGTGCAGACAGAACCTGTGACGAGAGTCCCACGCGCCTGCAAGCAGGCTACACTGCTGCTCTTCTGCCGCTACACTGCCGTTCCTGCCTGCGTCTGACAGCAGGCCATCCGGAATCGGAGTGTGTCGAAGGGATTGCCGGTCTGCAAGCGTCTAGGACTTCGTAACAGGTTTTGTCTGTACAAGGGTATTCTTAGAATTCTCAATAAATGTAAGTGGGTGCCACTGAGGGTTTTTCCACACTGGGGGATGTTAGAGGGACCCTTTGCCGTTTTATTCAAGCATATGTCGCTTTTCCCCGTGATCACGCCACGGGAGGACACAAAATAGACGCGCTGAAAAACCATAAGCACGCTTTGATGCTTTGGATCGCGTTCAAATTTCGTCGAATGCTTTTGAAGTGCCTATGCTAGTTTCAACCCATACTCAAGAGCAAAAATTGCGGTCGACTGTTCTCCAAAGGGCGCGATCACGGTCGATGTAGATGCAGCCCCACAATGTCCTTAGAGAAGGGTTGAAACGCCAGACGCTGTAACCAGTGTAAAGGTTGTCAAGGACATCTTCCTGTTGCTGATTTCACTGCGAATTGTAAATGTGTGGGAATTAGCGCCCGAACTAAAAGGGAGGTTTTATTGACGCTCTTTGCGCCAGCCTATGCCGCCTTTTCCTGCCGGTTCTGAGCGGCGGTGTGTCCACTCAAGAGAAAACCGCGGCGATGTGCCATTCATAAGAAAACCGCGTTATATATACACTGTGGATAGCGGTTCTGACCTCCATAGTAGAGGCGTCAAAAGAAGGGGTGAAATGTTGGTAAGAAGGGGCGTGACTACCTTCAGATGGTGTGACATGTGCACGGTGACCTTGGGCAGAACTTTGGTGAAATTTGGTGTCAATGTAACATCATTTACGCACCTTACATGCCGTATGAAGTTCTGAACTCTGTCCTTTTCTTCGGATGTGTCGACACCTCGGCATTTGAAGCGTCGTTGAGTCCAGGGTGACGTTGCAGGGCACGAAACTTTTGCACCATTACAGAGGAAGACCGTGCACACCTTTGACTCAAATTTCAAAGTTAAGATTCACAATAGGAGGGAAATACGAGGTTTCGAAAAAAATGATCCTTTAATTTTGTTGCGCATTGTAAATTCTTCCAAGGAAATTGTTTCGCAACGGGGAAGGTTGGTGCTACCGAACACACTACATGTAATAAAATTACCAAATAAACAGCAACCAGTCGCAAAAACATGTTTGCTGCTTAGTTGGTAATTTTATGGTTTACGGTCGCTGCACAACTTGAGAACCACATGGCGCCCCCCACTCAACACAACATGTACATTATTTCATAATGTGACGAGTAGTGATACGCTGTTCATTCACGAGAACTCTTTGATTCGCCACTTCTGTAACCGTGGGGGTAGTCAATACTGCAAGCTGCTGAATGGTGCAGGGTAAAGTGCGAAGGGGTATATGAAAAGGCAGACTCTTGCAGACTCAACGGTTACGGGAGCTTTGTAAGGGTCGCCACTGCTTGCTCACGGACGTGACCTCCTGTCACTGGCCAGTCGTCTGGAGCAGCCAGCGGCGGTCCTGCCTGGACCAGCATCGAGCTTTGTGTTCCAGCGGCGGCTCGCGCCAGGCTCTGTGCGACGAACACGCTATCCGAAGCTGCGGTCCGGCATGACCCTTGAGAACATACCCAAGTGACGGAAATCTACTGTATTGAAGGCGTGGTATGAAGTTAACTGACAGTGTGCAGAAACTCACTATTTTACATATGGAAGAAAGTCGACGATAAACAAAACACAAGCACACAGAATCGATCGAGTTTTTGTCAAAGCAATCATCAACGAACTCGCCTTAATCGATTCAGAGAAACAATGGAAAACCTAAATCCTGAGCGCCAGATGTTCGGCCCCTCATGAACCAATATGGCACTTTGTTCGAAGTAACGTGTTCAGCCGCCACTGTAAGGCTCTGCATGTGTCGACAACAGGCAACATGTGCACTGTGCATTCTGCGCTGGTGTATGGCCACTCGCGAACTCTTCCGTCCACTTACAGCCGCCTGTTACAGTGATACTTGATTCTGATTTGTGCACAGCGGGATGGCCCCTTGTAAAGGTAGGAACTTCCAACCCGTCAGTATATTCGAACCATCATTCATATTCTGAAAATGTAGAGACCCAAGAACAGAATATTCTTCTAGGAACTTAAAGATAGAGGTGAAAAAATGAGGACAGATTAAAAAAAAAAAAAAAGAATAAAATGGGTTGCCTCAAGCATATTCCCGAATCAGTCTAAGACCTACAAAACTGAAAGCTATTTTTTGATTACTGCAGTTCTTAATACTATTGTACCAATGGCAATGAGCGCGTATGTTGACATAAGCAGTACGCTAGATGACTTGGACAGGATTTGTGATTGGTGTAAAGAATGGCAGCTAACTCTAAATATAGATAAATGTAAATTAATGCAGATGAACAGGAAAAAGAATCCCGTAATATTTGAATACTCCATTAGTAGTGTAGCGCTTGACACAGTCACGTCGATTAAATATTTGGGCGTAACATTGCAGAGCGATATAAAGTGCGACAAGCATGTAATGGCAGTTGTGGGGAAGGCGGATAGCCGTCTTCGGTTAATTGATATAATTTTGGGAAGATGTGGTTCATCTGTAAAGGAGGCCGCTTATAAAACACTAATACGACCTATTCTTGAGTACTGCTCGAGCGTTGGGATCCCTATCAGGTTGGGTTGACGGAGGATATAGAAGCAATTCAGAGGCGGGCTGCTAGATTTGTTACTGGTAGGTTTGATCATCACGCGAGTGTTACGGAAATGCTTCAGGAACTCGGGTGGGAGTCTCTGGAGGAAAGGTGGCGTTATTTTCGTGAACTGCCACCGAGGAAATTTAGAGAACCAGCATTTGAGGCTGACTGCAGTACAATTTTCTGCCGCCAACTTATATTTCGCGGAAAGACCACAAAGATAAGATAAGAGAGATTAGGGCTCGTACAGAGGCATATAGGCAGTCATTTTTCCCTCGTTCTGTTTGGGAGTGAAACAGTGATAGTTGTGGTACGAGGTACCCTCCGCCACGCACCGTATGGTGGATTGCGGAGTATGTATGTAGATGTAGAGGTAGATGTACCCAGTGTAATGATTCAAAGCTTCCGACAGGTGAAAGTGCACCGAGAAGCAATTCCATTCTTTCGTTGTCAACACGTAAAGATCTGTGATCCGCCGCGATAATGGAGTATGTACCGTGACGCCGCAATAGGTCAAAGCTCCACCAACCATATTCCAACCTGAATATTGACTAATTGCTTTCCTGAGCTACTCCAAGCTCAATTTATTCAACTCGAAAAAAGACGCTGTGTTAGGGAACATTGATGTAGTACGCATGAAATTAATTTTAGTAGCTAATGTGAGCTCGTGAATTATGCATCAAAGGAGGTTGTGTGTGCATAAACGTTTGAGCCACCGACTTCACGCAGTCTTCTCACTGGAAAGAGGGTAGATGGCCGTGGGGAGACAGCGAAACGCCTGGGCAGAGTGATACTGTTGCTTGTCCTCAGTTTAACCCTTAAGGCCTGAATAAATTTCTAGATGGAAGGTAAATATCAACACTCGTGTCACTTTAGAGGCACCTGAAACACTCAGCAGAATGCAACATTTGTTACAAGCGTTGGTATCTTCATGCAGAATCAGCACCCACCGGCAATGACGCGCAAAGACAGTTAACTTTCCAATTATCAGCACAGCATCGGTATGATGTGAATTCACAACATTCGGCGTTAAGGGGTTAAGACGCAAATTTTCTGCGAGGGCACCCCTTTCCTAACAATGTGACCGTCCTTTTCACCTGGGCGAGATAAAGACGCAAAGCAGTGCAAAGCTTTCTTATCTCTCACAACCGTTCTTCTTGTAGTCGAGAGGAAGGCGTCAGGTAATCAATTTTATTTTACTCCCTACGTACCTACAGGGAAAGACCAAATTGAAATAGTAAATAAGGGCCGTTGTGGTTTTCGTGGTGAAGGCGTTGGGACCTCGACGGAAGCCTGTGTGGGTCTCTATAACAACAACAACAACGACAGCGTAGATGAAACAGACATTTTGAAGTCAGTTACGACAATGGGTACAGTTTAGGGTCCTGCTTAACAGTTCAGTGGTACTGTATACAAAAGTGGTGGCTACACGGATCGCGGGTAGAGTCACATTGAGTGGGTGATTTTTATGTTAGAGGTTCTCGGGAGATTACAGAAAGTAGTTCGGTCAGACTGGGTGAAGGGCAAACACAGGACGAGAATAGATCCAGCAATAACTGCTGCTGTGGTTGTAAATTTTCGTAGCTGTTGGGAAAGGACCAGAACTCAAATCGTTAATACAAGGCACTGAAGCACAAATCGTTACGCGTAATTAAAGCTGAATAAAGCCAGAGGTAAGTTCAGCCGAAATCTCTGCAAAGGACATAATGGTTTTCAGAAAATACGGATTAAATAAAGTTTGTGGAGGCGTGTTTGTTGTTAGTAGTATTTATCTTGCAGCGAAATTGAAATTCATAGTTCCTCTGAGTTAGTTTGGGTAAAGTCTATATTCCGCCACCGGAATAAATCAATAATTGGTTCCTTTTACATCCCCCCCCCCTCCTCCACACTCCTACCCCTACTTAGATGATACCGTTACTGAAACAGTTCAAAGAAAACCTGAGTCTCTCATTTCAAATAGGTGCCTCAATCATTGAATTAATGTTGGCGGTGACTTCAATCTACCCTCGACATACGTCTTACCAACATAATCCGGGGCTAATAGGGAGCATCACGACTGATACGGGGATTACTGATTACAAGGTGTTGCAGCGAGAGTGAATATTATAACATCCAAATTCATCTAAAATAAACGCAAAATATTCTATTTAAATGAAGCAGATGAAAATTCACTGTGATGTCTTCGTAAGAGACAGACTCAAACTGCATGCAAACCAAGTATGTAACTGGCGACAGATATGGCTTAAATTCAAAGAAATAGTATCGGCGGCAGTTCAGAGATATATACCAAATAAATTAATAAGAGATTGAACTAACCCACCACGGTACACAAAACGGGTCAGAACACTGTTGCAGAAGCAATGAAAACACCGTGCCCGAGATTAAAAGAACCTAAAATTTCCAACAACTGCGAAATTTTAAAGACGCTCGAAACTCAGTGCAGATTTCAGTGTGACATGTTTTCTGTCCACAACGAAACTCCGTCTCGAAACCAGGCAAAAAATCCAGACAGATTCTGGTCTTATGCAAAGTCGACGTTAAGTCCCCCAGCAGCAAGATACAATCAATATCGTCATTGCGCGACAGCACATCACTATCACCGATGATAGTATCACTAAAGTAGAGTTATTAACCCGGTTTTTACCAATACCTTCACCAAACAAGACGAAGTAAATATTCCAGAATTCGAATCAAGAAGAGCTACCAACAGGAATAACTTTGAAGTGGATATCCTAGGCGTAGCGAAGCAGCCTAATCCTAGCAATTCCATAACGCGCATTATCAAATGGGAGGAGGGGGTACTTTGTTTACTTATATTTTTGAGTCATCAGACTGGTTCGATGCGAAACCCCACGAACTTCTCTTCTGTGCCAACGTCTTCATCTCAGAGTAGCAATTGCAACCTGCGTCCTCAATTCTTTGGCGCATGTATTCTAATCTCTGTCATCCTCTACAGTTTTTGCTCTCTACAGCTCCCTCTAGCACGATAGAAGTCATTCCCTCGTGTTTTAACAGATGTCCTATCATCCTGTCGCTTCTCCATGTTCCCGGGTTCGATTCCCGGCGAGGTCAGGGATTTTCTCTGCCTCATGATGACTTAGTGTTGTGTGATGTCCTTAGGTTAGTTAGGTTTAAGTAGTTCTAAGTTCTAGGGGACTGATGACCATAGATGTTAAGTCCCATAGTGCTCAGAGCCATTTGAGCTTCTCCTTGTCAGTGTTTTCCACATATTCCTTTCTTCTCCGATTCTGCGCAGAATCTCCTCATTCCTTACCTTATTAGTCCATCCTTATTTTCAACATTCGTCTGTAGAACCACACATAAAATGCTTTCATTTTCTTCTGCCGTATTTCCCACAGTCCATGTTTCAATGTCACTCAGTGCTGAAATCCAAACGTATATTTTCAGAAATAACTTCCTCAAATTAAGACCTATGTTTGATACTAGTAGACTTCTCTTGGGCAGGAAGGCCCTTTTTACTAGTGCTAGTCTGCTTTTGATGTCCTCCTTGCTCTGTCCATCATTGGTTATTTTACTTAACTTCATCAACTTCGTGACCCTCAGTCCTGATGTTAAGTTTTTCCCTGTTCTCATTTCTGCTTCTCATTACTTCCGTTTTCTTCTATTTACTCTCCTTCCATAATCTTTGCTCATTGGACTGTTCATTCCATTCAGGATATCATGTAATTCTTCTTCACATTCACTCCGGATAGCAATGTCATCAGCGAATCGTATCATTGATATCGCATCACCTTGAATTTTAATTCCACTCCCAAACGTTTCTTTTATTTCCATCATTGCTTCTTCGATGTACAGATTGAGCAGCAGGGGGGGGGGGGGGGGAGACTACGTGCCTGTCTTATACCCATTTTAATTCGAGCACTTCGATCTTGGTCCTCTGCTCTTATTATTCCCTCTTGTCTCTCGTACATACCGTATAATACCTGTCTCTCCCTATAGCTTACTCCTATTTTTCGCAGAATTTCGAACGTCTTGCACCATTTTACACCGTCGACCGCTTTTCCCGGTCGACAAATCCTATGCACATGTCTTGATTTTTCTTTCGTCTTGCTTCTGTTATAAACCGCAACGTCAGAGTTGCCTCTCTGGTGCTTTCATCTTTTCTAAAGACAAATTGATAGGCATTTAGCACATTATCAGTTTTCTTTCCCATTCTTCTGTATATTACTCTCGTCAGCACCTTCGATGCTTGAGCCATTAAGCTGCTTGTGCCATAATTCTCGCACTTGTGAGCTCTTGCAGTTTTCGGAATTTGCGTGTGATGTTTTTCCGAAAGTCACATAGTATGTCACCAGACTCATACATTCTATACACCAATGTGAGTATTCCTTTTGTTGCCACTTCCCCCATTGTTTTTAGAAATTTTGATGGAATTTTATCTATCCCTTCTGCCTTACTTGATCTTAAGCCCTACAAAGGTCTCTTAAATTCTGATTCTAATACTGGATCCCCCATCTCTTCTAAATCGACTCCTGTTTCTTCGTCTATCACATCAGACAATTCTTCCCCCTCATATAGGCCTCCAGTGTACTCTTACCACCTATTCACTCTCTCCTCTGCATTTAACAGTGGAATTCCCATTGCAGTTTTAATGCTATCACCCTTGATTTTAATTTCTTCGAAGGTTGTTTTGACTTTCCTGTATGCTGAGTCAGTCCTTCCTACCATCATTTCTCTTTCGATTTCTTCACAATCTTCATGCAGCCATCTCATCTTAACTTCCTCAGTGACTTGTATTTCTGTATTCCTGGACTTCCCTGAACATTTTTGTACTTTCTTCCTTCATCGATCAACTGACGCATTTTTTCTGTTACGCATGGTTTCTTCGCAGTTACCTTCTTTTGTACCTGTGTTTCTCTTTCCCTGTGATTGCCCTTTCTCAGAGACGTCCACTCCTCATCATCCTGCCTACTGCATTGTTCCTTAATGCTGTATCTATGATCTTAGAGAACTTCAAACGTACCTCGTCATTTCTTAGTACTTCCGTATCCCACTTTTTTGTATGTTGATTCCTTCTGACTGATCTCTCAGACTTCAATCTACTCTGTATCACTGCTGCATAGTGATCTGAGTCTGTATCTGCTTCTAGGTACGACTTAAAATCCAGTATCACATCTCTGAATCTGTGTCTGTCCATGCTGTACTCTAAATAACCCTTCCCATATCGCCTGGCCTTTTCCAAGTATACCTCCTCCTCCTGTGATTACTAGCTGAAATTTGTTATAGCACTCAATCTTTCTGCTCTCTCATTCCTTGGCCCCAAGCCCATGTTCTCCTGTAACCCTTTCTTCTACTCATTCTCCCACAACTGCATTCCAGACCCCCATGACTATTAGATTTTTGGCTCCCTTTGCATACTGTATTACCCTTTCAAAATCCTCATATACTTTCTCTATCTCTTCATTTTCTGCTTGCGACGTCGGCATGGATACCTAAACTGTCGTTGTCGATTTGCTGTCGATTCTGATAACAACAATCTTACCTCTGAACTGTTCACAGTAATACACTCTCCGCCCTACATTCCTATTCATAACGAATCATACTCCCGTTACGCCATTTTCTGCTGCTGTTTATATTACCTTATGCTCATTTCACCAGAAATCCTCGTCTTCTTTCCATTTCGCTTCACTGACACCTACTATATCTAGACTGAGCCTCACATTGCTGTTTTCAAATTTTCTAGCTTCCCTGCCACGTTCAAGCTTCTGACATTCCACTCCCCGACACGTAGAACTTTATGCTTTCGTTCATTATTGATCTTTTTCTCATTGTCACCTCCCCCTTGGCAGTCCCCTCCAGGAGATCCGAATGCGATTTTACTCCGGAATATTTTGCCAGCATTTTTTCAATTACAGGCTACATATCCTTTAGATAGACGTTATGTGTCTTTAATGCAGTGGTTTCCAATGCCTCCTGCATCCTCATGCCGTTGATCATTGCTGATTCTTCCGTCTTTAGTGGCAATTAAGAGGTAGTGCTGTGTAATTAGGGTCCAGAACATGAAAATATCTTCAACCACACTCTTAGCAACATCAATGCACTTTCAATAATGTGTGCTACCGACTTTATGACCGTCACAAAAAAGTAAAAAAAAAAGAAATTTCGTTCATTATGGTCGACTTTTACTCAGATTTCTCTAAGCACCATGGGACTTAACATCTGAGGTCATCAGGCCCCTAGACTTAGAATTACTTAAACGTAACTAACCTAAGGACATCACACACAGCCATGACAGAGGCAGGATTCGAACCTGCGACCGTAAAATATTGAATACAGCGTTGACTCGGGAAAGTGACATCTACCACCTAGACTTTAATTTTTGGCTTAAATTTTGGGTTAGATTTGACTGAAAAATTTAAAATATTTATGGAATCTGGCAGAAGAATTCGTTACAAACAGTACATTTTTTAATACTTTGAAATATAAAGTAACTGACTACATTCTACATTACAATATTTGCAAAGGTGGTCAGAACCCCCCCCCCCCCCCCCCCAATGTTACTGCGAGGATTACATCACTCAATAAACGCAGATTTACGCCCCAGACTGTATGTCAATTACGTTTCTTTCAGAATATGTTGATGTAATAGCCCCATACTTGGCAGTCACATACAACCACTCGTTTGACGAAAGATTCATACTTAAGGACTGAAAAATTCGCAGGTCACACAAATACTCAAGAAAGGAAATATAAGTAATCCGCTTAATTACAGACCGATGTCACTGACGTCCATTTGCTGTAGGATTTTGGAAGATACACTATGTTCGAACATTATGAATTACTTCGACGGAAATGACCTAATAATACATAGTCACGGATTCTGAAAATACCATTTCGTGAAATAACTACGCTATGTGATCAAAAATATCCGGGCGCTCCCAAAAACATACGTTCTTCATATTAGGTGTATTGTGCTTCCACCCATTGCCAGATACCCTAGATCAGCGACCTCAGTAATCATTAGACATCATTAGGGAGCAGACTGTGGCGCTCCGCGGAACTCACGGACCTCGAACGTGGTCTGGCGACTGGATATCACTTGTGTCATACGTCTGTACGCGAGATTTCCACACTCCTAAACATCCCGAGGTTTACTGTTTCCGATGTGATAGTGAAGTGGAAACATGAAGGGACACGTACAGCACAAAAGCGTACAGGCCGACCTCCTCTGTTGACTGACAGAGAACGCCGACAGTTGAAGAGGCTCGTAACGTGTAATAGGCAGAGATCTATCCAGACCATCACACAGGAATTCCAAACTCCATCAGTCTTCACTGCAAGTACTATGACAGTTAGGCGGGGGTGAGAAAACTTGGACTTCGTGGTCGAGCGGCAGCTCATAAGCCACACATCATGCCACTAAATGACAAATGACGCCTCGTTTGGTGTAAGGAGCGTAAACATTGGACGATTGAACAGCGGAAAAACGTTGTGAGGAGTGACGAACCACGGTACACAATGTGGCGATTCGATGGTATGGTGTGGGTATGGCGAATACCCGGGGAACATCATCTGCCAGTGTGTGTAGTGCCAACAGTAAAATTAGGAGGCGTTGGTGTTACGGTGTGGTCGCATTTTTCGTGGAGGGGGTTTGCACCCCTTGTTGTTTTGCGTGGCACTATCACAGCATAAGCCTACATTGATGTTTTAAGCACGTTCTTGCTTCCCACTGTTGAAGAACAATTCGGGGATGGCGATTGCATCTTTCAACACGATAGAGCGCTTGTTCATTATGCGCGGCCTGTGGCGAAGTAGTTCCACAACAATAACATCTCTGTAATGGACTGGCCTGCACAGAGTCTTGATCTGAATCCTGTAGATCATCTTTGGATGTTTTGGAGCGCTGACTTCATGCCAGGTCTCACCGAGTGACATCGATACCTCTCCTCAGTGCATCACTCCGTGAAGAATGGGCTACTATCCCCAAGAAACCTTCCAGCACCTGACTGAACGTATGCCTGCGAGAGTAGAAGCTGTCATCAAGGCTGAGGTGGGCCAATACCATATTGAATTCCAGCATTACCGATTGAGGGCGCCACGAATTTGTAAGTCATTTCCAGCCAAGTGTCCGGATATTTTTGACCACATAGTGCAGCTCTTTATTCACCCGAATTGTGATTCCTATCAACAAGGGATCTCAAACTGATTTCATATTTCCATATTTGTAGAAAGCTTTTGACACTGATGATCACAATCAACTTTAAACTTTTACCCAAGTTGCATGTATTGTCTCAGTTGTGCGACTAGGTTCCAAGAAGCCCGTCACACTCTAAACCAATTCCACTAAATACCTAGGGATTACTATTTTGAAAACTTTAATTGGAACGATCACAAAGAAAATATTGAGGGGAAGGCGAACCAAAGGCTACGTTTTATTGGAAGAACACTTAAAAGATATAACAGGTCTACTAAAATGACTACGCTTGTCAGTCCCCTTAAGAAATATTGCTGCGCGGTATGGTATTCGTACCAGACAGAACTGACGGAGGACGTCAAAAAAGTTCAGAGAAGGACAAATCGTTTTGTTTAGAGAAGAGAGTGTCATAGATACGATACACGAGTTGGGGTGGGAATGTGGGAACCATTAAAGGAAAGGTGTCTTTTGTTGCGACGAGATCTTTTCACGAAATTTCAATCTCCAACTTTTTCCTCTGACTGCGAATATATGTTGTTGGCGCCAAAATGATCATCGTACTAAAATATGAGAAATCAGAACTCGTGTTTTGTGCGCGCTATACGAGAATGTAAAGATAGAGAAATAGTTTGAAAGTGGTTCGATGCTGGGCACTTCACTATGGGTGAATTGCAGAGTAGACATGTAGACGTAGACATACAGAGAAGCTACAGGCTCTCCATAAGGTTATGTTATGCAGCGCGCATCTTCAACGTCGGTAACTCATGTCAGGAGTGGCTGCAACGCCATCAATTTGTGGTAGCGTTAGCGACGCGGCTTCGCAGGTTGCCACATATCTCACCTGTCTAGGGCGTGCTAACGCTTCGTGTTTGTGTCTTCCTGACAGTACCTAAAATCCACGAGGGTAGCAGGGGCCTGATAAACAGAGTTCATAAGTGTTGTAACATTTCGGGACATTTTGTGAGTCTTGAAATAACGTGTAAGATCCTTGTGGCATGACTATGATTTGTCTTTCTCTAGTTTGGTGCAAGGAACAGTTGTAATTGGGAGCAATATTTTGTGCTTTGTATTATATTAAGAAGCCACCACCTTTGGACGTAAATGGTTCGCTACCAAAAGTTAAATTCGATCTTATTAGCCTATCGTTCAAAACATTTCCCTAACAAACACAAGTGGTTTGCCCTTCTTAAACCGTGTTATGGAGAGAGCGAACCGCATGACAGTTCTTTTTGAAAACTAGAAGCAGGTATGTGTTACAGGACGCCAACTGTTCAGTCAGTCGGGTGGTATGCTGCCCCAGATAAGAGTATTTAAGCGGAGGTCCATTAGCATGCTATATGGAGACCATAAAACACCTTAGGCGTCTTGCCCACTTAGTCTGCTGCACTGCGCCGCGCGTGGTTAGCCGAGCGGTCTATGGCGCTGCAGTCACGGACTGTGCGGCTGGTCCCGGCGGAGGTTCGAGTCCTTCCTCGGGCATGGTGTGTGTGTTTGTCCTTAGGATAATTTAGGTTAAGTAGTGTGTAAGCTTAGAGACTGATGAGCTTAGCAGTAAAGTCCCATAAGATTTCACACACATTTGAACATCTGCTGCACTGGATGAAGCTACGGTGCAAGCAGCTAATTATTTTGAATGGAAACAGGCATATTTTAAGAGTTTTGAAAACTCATAATTACATCACTGAATTGTACAACGTTTGCATATTTTTGTAGTGGAATTCTTCACGTAAGAAGATGTGGGACCGAGTTGAATATATGCGAGCAAATATGGGATGAAGGAGGAGAGCAGAGGTTAGCAGACTGGACTCGTGTTCGGGAGGACGACGGTTAAAAACCCGCGTCTGGCCTTCCTGATTTAGGTTTTCCGTGATTTCTCTAAATCGCTTCAGGCAAATGCCGGGATGGTTCCTTTGAAATGACACGGTTGACTTCCTTCCCCATCCTTCCCTAATCCGATGGGACCGATGACCACGCTGTTTGGTCCTCTCCCCCCAAATCAACCGACCAACCAACCAAACACGGAGGACACTACATCTGCAGAGTGCGGCATTTGGGCTGGACGCGAGATGTTCGGATGGCCGAGGCGGTTAAGGCAAACGTTCTACAGAAGCGGAGTATCTCGTACGAGTGCCGGTCTGGCATACATTTTCGGACGTCACCGTTGCATTTAATGCAGTGCCTTATTCCGCTGAGATCTGAAAAACTTCTCTTTCATCGAAAATGTTGAAAACGACATAGGCCAGACTGCCGGACATGAAAATTTCGGCAAAAAGCATTGTTCGAAAATCATTGTTCCACATTTTTATTCCATTTTCAGAGTGTTTTGGAGAAGTTTCATAGTAAAGCAAAGCTCTTCCACAACTATATCCAAGCGCACTCTAATGATCTATAAAACGAGAATACTCCCGTTAAAGAATACACACACATAAAAAAAAAGTTTTGTGTCACCTCGGTTCCGAGATTTCGGGAACCTGTACAGAGAATTGGAATAGAGATCGACATAAACATTATTTCCACCATTTTTATTGCTCATGAAAACCACACATTGCATATCGTACCACCATACAGAGAGACCTTCAGAGGTTGTGGTCCAGAGTGCTGTACACACCGGTACCTCTAATACCCAGTAGCACGTTCTCTTGCAGTGATGCATACCCGTATTCGTCGTGGCATACCATCCACAAGTTCATCAAGGTACTGTTGGTCGAGATTGTCCCACTCCTCAACGGCGATTAGGGGTAGATGCCTCAAAGTGGTTGGTGGGTCACGTCGTCCATAAACAGACCTTTTCAATCTATCCCAGGTAAGTTAGACAGGGTTCATGTCTGGATAACATGCTAGCCATTACAGTCGAGCGATGCCGTTATCCTGAAGGAAGTCATTCACAAGATACGCACGATGGGGGCACAAATTGTCGTCCATGGAGACGAATGCCTCGCCAATATGCTGCCTATATGGTTGCACTATCGGTCGGAGGATGGCATTCACGTATCGTGCAGGCGTTACGACGCCTTCCATGACAATCAGCGGCGTACATCGGCCCCACATAATGCCACCCCAAACCAGCAGGGAACCTCCACCTTGCTGCACTCGCTGGAAAGTGTGCCTCAGGCGTTCAGCACGACCGGGTTGCCTCCAAACACATCTCCGTCGATTGTTGAAGGCATACGCGACACTCATGCCAATCCCGAGCGGTCCACTCGGCATGTTGTTGGTCCCATCTGTACCGCACTGCAAGGTCTCGTGGTTGCAAAGATGAACCTCGGCATTGACGTCGGGAGTGAAGTTGCCCATCATGCAGCCTATTGCGCGCAGTTTGAGCCGTAACACGGTGTCCTGTGGCTGCACGAAAAACATCATTCAACATGGTAGCGTTGCCCTCAGGGTTCCTCTGAGCAATAATGCGCAGGTAGCGGTCATCGACTGCAGTAAGTAGCCCTTGGGCGGCCTGAGCGAGGCATGTCACTGACAGTTCCTGTTTCTCTGTACCTCTTCCTGTCCGAACAACATCGCTTTGGTTCACTCCGTGACGCCTGGACACTTCCCTTGTTGAGAGCCCTTCCTGGCACAAAGTGTCAATGCCGACGCGATCGAACCGCGGTATTGATCGTCTAGGCATAGTTGAACTACAGACAACACGAGTCGTATACCTCCTTCCTGGTGGAATGAATGGAACTGATCGACTGTCGGACCCCTCTGTCTAATAGGCGCTGCTCATGCATGGTTGTTTACATCTTTGGACGGGATTAGTGACATCTCTGAACAGTCAAAGGGACTGTGTCCGTGACCTAATATCCACAACGTCTATTTTCAGGAGTACTGGGAACCGGGTTGATGCAAAACTTTTTTTGATGTGTGTAGGTGCCTTATAATCTCGAACAATAGAAGCACAACAAAATTCTCACTCCTTCAACTGTCACTTGTCGCAAACCTGAGCTGTTCACGGAATTTTGTGAATGATAAAATCCTTTTTCTTTGGGAGGGGGCTAGGGGGGGGGGGGTAGTCATCAGCATTGTATCTAATGCGGCACGCCACGAATTTCTCTCCTGTGCCAACCTCTTGCACCGTGTCCTCAATTATTTCTTGGATATATTGTAGGCTTCACCTGCAGTTTTTTCCTTCTACAGCTCCCTCAAACTACCTCGAGAATTATTCCCTGATGTCTTAACACAACTCCTATGACGCTGTTCTTTCCTCTTATCGTCCGCAGCTCGTGGTCGTGCGGTAGCGTTCTCGCTTCCCACGCCCGGGTTCCCGGGTTCGATTCCCGGCGGGGTCAGGGATTTTCTCTGCCTCGTGATGACTGGGTGTTGTGTGATATCCTTAGGTTAGTTAGGTTTAAGTAGTTCTAAGTTGTAGGGGACTGATGACCATAGATGTTAAGTCCCATAATGCTCAGAGCCATTTTTTTTTTCTTCTTACTGCTCCTTTGTACATGTTCCCCTCCTCATTACTCAGTCTACTTTAACATCCATGTACAGCAGCAGATCTCAAACGCTTCGATTGTCTTTTCTCCGCTGGGACACATCGTCTAAAAGAAGAGTGAATATCGCTGTCCTGGAGGGCGTCCTGTTTTGCTACACACTATACCTCCAAGCCACCCACGACTCTCCACCTGTTGCAAGCAGATGGCGGACAGCTTTACTTAGCGCTGGCCAAGGGCAACATCGCGCCCGGAGGTTTCTGGGGCACTGGGAGCCAGGCCACGTTCAAGACGCGTCGCAACTCGGAGATGTGAGCACGCAGGTGACGGTGAGAATACCGTCGTATCCCTCCGTGGCTTTAAGTACGGGCAGAGCGGTGGGGCGGACCATGTCGGCGGTCCTCGGCAGTGACACAAACAAGACGGACTTGTTTACGCAACCAAGTGGGCCGCGCCTGTCTGGAAATATAAATGGTTTACTTTGGCCCCGCCGGCCGGTGGCTACCACGTGCATTCCCTCCTCCCTTCTGTTGGTGAGGTTTAGTCTCTTCGGCATGCGCGTTTTCGTTTCTTTCCCTTCTTTTTCCTCTGTGGGTATGCCATTGAGGAGGCTAGATTTTTACTTCTAGGAATAGTACAGTGAAGGGAAGAACAATGCTCTCCATTTCAAACCCCTAACAAACCACCTGTCATCAATATATCCTTTCAGTAGGTGATTATAATATTAATAATACTCACCTTACTTCCACTGACAGAAAAAAGTAACTGCAACGTATTTTCAGTATAATACCCAAGCTCAACCTGTGACTAGCAGCAGCCAGCCATCCTTTTCGAATACGTCTCTTTTACCACAATAGAAGTGGTGGACGAGTTCAGGAGAAGTGACAACCAAGCTTGATATTATGTAGTTTTCATATCCTCACGAGGGACCTTTCAAATAGCGATGGACGATGTTGACAAATCATAGATGTCAATTTCGATTTTTTCATCGACGTATAAACTTCAGTAGATAGTAATAGTCAACCCCAAAACATTTATTGTTTTTAACATCGATGTTAAAAAATGAATTTAAAGAATGGAGTAACAAGCGAAATACAAATATATCTAGTACAATATTTGTTGCCGGCCGGAGTGGCCGTGCGGTTCTAGGCGCTACAGTCTGGAGCCGAGCGACCGCTACGGTCGCAGGTTCGAATCCTGCCTCGGGCATGGATGTGTGTGATGTCCTTAGGTTAGTTAGGTTTAATTAGTTCTAAGTTCTAGGCGACTGATGACCTCAGAAGTTAAGTCGCATAGTGCTCAGAGCCATTTGAACCATTTTGAACCAATATTTGTTAGTTAATAAATAAAGCAATAATTAACATTATGCCTCTCACTATTTTTTGTCTACAGAGTGCTAAAATAACATTTTTGAGAGAAATTTCTCCGTTAGTCCATTGCGCTGTTGATACGCACCATATCCTGTTTTTGAAAAGTCTTTCAAAAAAATGGTTCAAATGGCTCTGAGCACTATGGGGGACAACATCTGAGGTCATCAGTCCCCTAGAACTTAGAACTACTTAAACCTAACTAACCTAAGGACATCACACACATCCATGACCGAGGCAGGATTCGAAGCTGCGACCGTAGCGGTCGCGCGGTTCCACACTGAACCGCCTAGAACCGCTCGGTCACCACGGCCGGCGTCTTTCAAAAGGTGTTATGTGGCTATGTTGCTCAAAAGTCCAACATTTTGTGGTTTTGGATGGATAATAATCCCACAGATGTTGTGGTTCCATACTCCTAATGGATTTTGTTTACGATATAGAAGGCCATCTTCTGGCCTAGTTCTGTTAGTAACAGAACTGTGATAGTAGGTTCGTTCCTGTTCCAATCTGCAAATGGTTCTTTTCTTGTGTTGTTATATAATGATCAGAAATCAAATTTGCTTTCTCTGTTCTCTTATAACATTTGAGCGTGTTTCGCATTCTCACTGACAGTCGTTTCAACAGCTGCTCCCAAATCCCTGGTTTTGGCTACCAAATCCTTGGTTTTGATTGCCTTCGAACGTGCTAAGACATCTTGAAAGTGTGTGTTCTTGAATGTAGGATCGAGCATCGTTGATATAGCTAATATGTTAACGTCTTCAGTTGGTAGTAATCGCTTTTTGATGCCTGGTATGGTGTCACTCTTCTGATTCTATCCAATAGTCTGTTTTGGTTGTTTGCCACGTGTTTTGATATTCAGCATACCAATTGTGGGATTACTTTACTGCTTGCAGAGTACTGTTCTACGAAAATTTGCGAGACCTGCAACACCTATGGCTCTTAGCATGGGTAATACACCATCATGGCAGTTAATGATATTATTAGTCAATGGACGGAACTGTAAGAATCTGTCACTCATACAGAACGTTGAATTCCATATAATGGATATTTCGTGAATTTATTTGACGTCTATTTATTTCATTAGCTCATCATTGGCTACTGCATTTTCTTTAAACCACATGGCTATCTTTTTTACTTCAGCAGTATACTCATATAGTTTGCCAGTATTTTCAACGGAGTCAGTATTTCCAACATAGTTTCTTCCTGCACAATTTAGCATCCATATCACTTTTTCTTCCAAATGTTATTTCTGCTTCGTTACCCACTGCACTGATGTCGTTGTATGTTCAGAAAAAAGATTCTCTTAAATGGCGAAGAAATATTGACACGGGTAACAAGTAGCGCTACTTTCATTTTGCTAATATCGAAGGTATATTTTATCTTTAACACGGTTGTTACGATGATAATCACACAACCCTGGTTTCAAGCTGCTGTAGACTTGTCTACCGATGGAATCAGTTCATTAACATTTCGTTAACCACGTGAAGACACTCGTCGATGTTTTAGCCCAGTCAACGAGGACCAAAAGCAGTCGAATACAGAAAAAAAACTGGAATAGTGAATACAGGGTTGTTGTTGTTGTTGTTGTGGTCTTCAGTCCTGAGACTGGTTTGATGCAGCTCTCCATGCTACTCTATCATGTGCAAGCTTCTTCATCTCCCAGTACCTACTGCAACCTACATCCTTCTGAATCTGCTTAGTGTACTCATCTCTTGGTCTCCCTCTACGATTTTTACCCTCCACGCTGCCCTCCAATGCTAAATTTGTGATCCCTTGATGCCTCAAAACATGTCCTACCAACCGATCCCTTCTTCTAGTCAAGTTGTGCCACAAACTTCTCTTCTCCCCAATCCTATTCAGTACCTCCTCATTAGTTACGTGATCTACCCACCTTATCTTCAGCATTCTTCTGTAGCACCACATTTCGAAAGAATACAGGGTTATAAATACAAAATCAAATAAGGGTAATGCACGAGTAGGTTTGATAATGAATAGGAAAATAGGAATGCGGGTAAGCTACTACAAACAGCATAGTGAACGCATTATTGTGGCCAAGATAGACACGAAGCCCACGCCTACCACATTAGCACAACTTTATATGCCAACTAGCTCCGCATATGACGATGAGATTGATGAAATGTATGACGAATTAAAAGAAATTATTCAGATAGTGAACGGAGAAAAAAATTTAATGGTCATGGGTGACTGGAATTCGACAGTAGGAAAAGGAAGAGAAGGAAACGTAGTACGTGAATATGGAATGGGGGTAAGGAATGAAAGATGAAGCCGCCTGGTAGAGTTTTGCACAGAGCATAACTTAATCATAGCTAACACTTGGTTCAAGAATCACGAGAGAAAGTTGTATACATGGAAGAAACCTGGAGATACTGGAAGGTTTCAGATAGATTATATAATGGTAAGATAGAGATTTAGGAACCAGGTTTTAAATTGTAAGACATTTCCAGGGGCAGATGTGTACTCTGACCACAATCTATTGTTTATGAACTGTAGCTTAAAACTGAAGAAATTGCGAAAAGGTGGGAATTTAAGGAGATGGGTCCTAGATAAACTGACAGAACCAGAGGTGGTAGAGAGTTTATGCGAGAGCATTAGGGAACGATTGACAAGAATGGGGGAAATAAATACGGTAGAAGAATAATGGGGAGCTTTAAGAAATGAAATAGTGAAGGAAGCAGAGGATCAAGTAGGTAAAAAGACGAGGGCTAATAGAAATCCTTGGGTAACAGAAGAGATATTGAATTTAATGGATGAAAGGAGAAAATAGAAAAATGCAGTAAATGAAGCAGGTAAAAAGGAATACAAACGTCTCAAAAATGAGATCGACAGGAAGTGCAAAATGGTAAAGCAGGGATGGCTAGAGGACAAAAGTATGGATGTAGAGGCGTAAATAACTAGGGGTTAGATGGATACTGCCTACAGGAAGATTAAAGAGACATTTGGAGAAAAGAGAACCACATGAATCAGTATCAAGAGCTCAGATGGAAACCAAATTCTAAGCAAAGAACCGCAGGATCCCTACGGTCATAGGTTCGAATCCTGCCTCGGGCATGGATGTGTGTGACGACCTTAGGTTAGTTAGGTTTAAGTAGTTCTCAGTTCTATGGGACAGATGACCTCAGATGTTAAGTCCCATAGTGCTCAGAGCCAGTCTAAGCAGAGAAGGGAAAGCAGATAGGTGGAAGGAGTATATAGAGGGTCTATGCAAGGGTGATGTCCTTGAGGCCAATATTATGTAAATGGAAGAGAATGCAGATGAAGATGAAATGGGAGATATGATACTGTGTGAAGAGTTTGACAGAACACTGAAAGACCTAAGTCGAAACAAGGCCCCGGGAGTAGACAACATTCCATTAGAACTACTGACAGCCTTGGGAGAGCCAGTCCTGACAAAACTCTACCGTCTGGTGAGCAAGATGTATGAGACAGGCGAAATATCCTCAGACTTCAAGAAGAATATAATAATTCCAATCTCAAGGAAGGCAGGTGTTGACAGATGTGAAAATTACCGAACTATCAGTTTAATAAGTCACAGCTGCAAAATACTAACGCGAATTCTTTACAGACGAATGGAAAAACTGGTAGAAGCTGACCTCGGGGATGATTAGTTTGGATTCCGTAGAAATTTTGGAATACGGGAGACAATACTGACCCTACGACTTATCTTAGAAAATAGATTAAGGAAAGGCAAACCTACGTTTCTAGCATCTTTAGACTTCGAGAAAGCTTTTGCAATGATGACTGGAATACTCTTTTTCAAATTCTGAAGGTGGCAGTGGTAAAACACAGGAAGCGAAAGGCTAATTATAATTTGTACAGAAACCAGATGGCAGTTGTAAGAGTTGAGCGGCATGAAGGGGAAGCAGTGGTTGGGAAGGGAGTGAGACAGGATTGCAGGCTATCCCCGATGTTATTCAATCTGTATATTGAGCAAGCAGTAAAGGAAACAAAAGAAAAATTCGGAGTAGGAATTAAAATCCATGGAAAAGAAATAAAATCTTTAAGGTTCGCCGATGACATTGTAATTCTGTCAGAGACAGCAAAGGACCTGGAAGGCAGCTGAACAGAATGGACAGCGTCTTGAAAGGAGGATATAAGATGAACATCAACAAAAGCAAAACTAGGATAACGGAACGTAGTCGAATTAAATCGGGTGATGCTGAGGGAATTAAATTAGAAAATGAGACGCTTAAAGTAGTAAAGGAGTTTTGCTATTTGGGGAGCAAGACAACTGATGATGGTCGAAGTAGAGAGGATACAAAATGTAGACTGGCAGTGGCAGGGAAAGCGTTTCTGACGAAGAGAAATTTGTTAACATCGAGTATATATTTAAGTGTGAGGAAGTCGTTTCTGAAAGTATACGTATGGAGTGTAGCCATGTATGGAAGTGAAACGTGGACGATAAATAGTTTGGACAAAAAGAGAATTGAAGCTTTCGAAATGTGGTGCTACAGAAGAATGCTGAAGATTAGATGGGTAGATCACATAACTAATGACGAGATATTGAATAGAATTGGGGATAAGAGAATTTTGTGGCACAACTTGACTAGAAGAAGGGATCGGTTGGTAGGACATATTCTGAGGCATCAAGGAATCACAAATTTAGTATTGGAGGGGAGCATGGAAGGTGAAAATCGTAGAGGGAGACCAAGAGATGTATACACTAAGCCGATTCAGAAAGATGTAGGTTGCAGTAGGTACTGGGAGATGAAGAGACTTTCACAGGATAGAGTAGCATGGAGAGCTGCATCAAACCAGTCTCTGGACTGAAGACCACAACAAAAACAAAAACAATGTCTGCGCAATACAGAGTGTCGGTACAACTTTGTGAAGTGCGCTGTAGCTGCTTGTTATGACATAATTCAGTAGATAGAGTGGAGTAACGCCCTGTCGCTCTTCAGTTTGCAGACCTATGGAGGAGGGAACTGCATGCCAACAATCCGGTGTTCTGTCAAATAAAAAAAAAAAAATAAAAAAAATAAAAAAAGGTTCAAATGTGTGTGAAATCTTTTGGGACTTAACTGCTAAGGTCATCAGTCCCTAAGCTTACACACTACTTAACCTAAATTATCCTACGGGCAAACACACACACCCATGCCCGAGGGAGGACTCGATGCTCCGCCGGGACCAGCCACACAGTCCATGACTGCAGCGCCTTAGACCGCTCGGCTAATCCCGTGCGGCGTTCTGTCTTCCCTCGCGATTCTACCGTCTATCCCATAGAGCACATTGTATTCCTTAATACGGCTTTACTGCATTTTGATGTGGTACACACATTTAATGTTTGTTCTCAACGCACTTCGTGTCACAGTAAACAGTACCATCAAAACATGTTTTTAATAATGTGCGATTTCTCAATCCCCTGAATCACGGAAACTTTTAGTTCCAGAGAAAAAATGAATGAACCTATTTTGTAGGTAAGTTATTGCATTTTAACTTTGTGCTGGGAAATAGTTTCGCTAGGAACCACAGTTTTCGAACCATTCAAGAAAAATATAGAAAAATGACCTTGAAACTCATCCTTATCTTCAAGCTCACACCTCATCGGTGGGGATTTTTAGAATTTTGTTCATGAGACTCCCTCTACCACTATACAAAAATTTACGACTTCACTACCTTCTCCCAATTTTCCTTCGTTGACTGGAGCATTGTGGCTGTGTTCACATTGGACGTAAATGGACGTCGTGACGGTACCTTACCCTCGAAGTCATAAAATTAACACTCGTTTATGTGCTATGTGGCACCCGCACAACTTCGGCGATGATCGGCAGTTGAGTGACAAAATCGAGGATCTGCAAACGCTACGTATGATGACGATTTAGCAGTACCTTGAAAGATAATTCATGGGAGGTTGAATGTGGCAGTAAATCGCGTCTGCTTGCAGTATCCTGTCCTCCGTTTACTCCAGAATCGCAATGAACGGACAAGATGAATTAGAATATGATTAATACTGGTTTCCAAATTAAAGTGAATGATATCGCATTTTTTGACAGTTCTTCTGTTGAAGTACTTCTAGTAGTCAGTAACAATCAGTAGACACAACACACAATTTCTATTAAAGAAGAACTAAATGCAACCGAAAATGCTATTTCACAGACATTCTGGTTTCTAGAACTGAAATAGGATGTTAGTGAAACGAGAACCGACTAGCTAAAAGCACTATGATCAATGTTTTCCATCTCCACCAATCATTCCAATCCGTGCAGCAGCCACATGTATGGGATTCTTCCCACAGTACTACATACCGAGTGATTAGTACTTACTTCTTATCGTGTATTTTGTAGGAAAGTTAACATACCAGCTGACTGTCTAGCTTTTTGTGACTAGTTTCCCTAAATGGCTGCCGTGCTAGCGATCAGCGCCATGTTTTTAAAAGTGGCATCAGGCTGCCTTTGTTCACGCGGCCTGCCTCAGGCAGCTCCATTAATCTCTCACTTAACTCCCTCGGGGTTTGTTTTTATACGCGGGCTTCCCCGCTCCGGCGTCTCTATTCTCAGTTGTGGAGCTATTCTATTATTGTCCCTTCAGCAACAGACATCTCAGAATGGCACTTCGCTGCTTCCGGAACGTCTCTTCTCACTCAGAAGCCTTTCCACTCTAATTTATGTCTGATGGGACTCAAGAACTTGTATGACACTTGTGAGTTGCCTCCAAATCATGACTGCCAACAGAAGAGTGCAGCTTTAGTCAATAATCTGAGTGAAGGAGCTTCTAAGAGAAAGAGCTTTTTGCTAATTCGCACGTGTTCTTTGCAGCCATTGTTCTCTAATAGTAGAACAGTTACGCAGGCCAACTATGGAAAACCTTTTTTCCTGAAAATACCTTATTCTTATGTTTTTTAGGGTGGGAAATCCAAATATGATACTTAAAAAACTGTATCACCCACCATTTCTTCACATTTTACAGTTGAATTTATTAAATTAAACGATTTTTTAAAGAATTTAACAGCTTTTATATAGTTAAAATAATTTTAAAAAGAGGCGTAACGAATGTAGATGACGTTAGTAGCCCTGCTGAAAAACATTTACTGGCAAAAAAAAGTGCGATTCTATTTTTGTATTAACAGATGGTGTTTTGTTTACTGTCAACCTAACCTCACTTCGTCGTTTCCTATACATGTGTTCTGTACAATGTCTAATCGTGGTTGTAAATTCTCTTCTGACAGTTTTGTTATATTTGTGGTGAATTTGTGATTAAAAAACACCAAAGAAACATTACAAACTTTGTGAAAAAGGTTTATCTATCATACTTTGGATCTAAACTTGGCGATCAAGATAAATCTTGGGCGCCACATAAGGTATGTTATGTATGTGTTGGAGATCTGAGAAAATGGCCCGAAAAGGAGAAAAAAGTCTTTAGATTTGCTGTTCCTATGATATGGAGGGAGCCAAGAAATCATTCTGATGATTGCTACTTTTGCGCTGTTGATATTATTGGTCATAATTCGAAAAACAAGAAGGTAATCAGCTACTCCTGCCACCTCTACATATAAAGTTAGGCCTAATGAAAGAGTTTGCAAAGGCTTTGCCTAAAGATAGACCGTGTTTTATCTGCCAAAAGTTTCCACATCTTTCAGAAGCTAAACGAAAAGAAGGCGTCTTTGTCGGACCTGACATTAGAAAATTGACGTTTGATGTTAGCTTTGAATTCACAGTGATCTTAAATGAGAAAGAAGCATGGGTATCATTCAAGCAAGTCGTTACAAAATTCTTAGGACATGAAGAAGACCCAGAATATGTTTTTATTATAGCTACAATGTTACAGAAGTTTAAAACTTTAGGATCTTTAATGAGCCTGAAAGTTCACTTTTCGAACAGTCACCTTGATTAATTCCCAGACAATATGGGAGATGTTAGTGAGAAGCAAGGAGAGCGTTTTCACCAGGACATCAAAGTGACAGAAAAACGCTACCAAGGCCGCTGGAACACCAACATGATGGGGGACTTCTGTTGGTCACTTCACCGAGAAGCCCAGCGAGCTATAAAAAGCTACACAAGAAGCTAAAGAGAGAGAGAGAGAGAGAGAAATAAAATACAGACCAATTCCAGCTGACAAGTGAAACCTCTATTAACACATATCATTGTTTTAAGTAGCTTAGTGTAGATAGAAACCATGCCTATATTGTAACAATGCGTTTCATTAATTTCCCCGTTTACCGTATAGAATAGGATTTTTATATTATATAATAAAAAGCATATTTCTCGAAAACTATGGGTGATACAAAAAAACGGAGGCTAGATTTGGATTCAGCCCATAAAATCGTATGAAGATCAGTTATCAAAGTAAAAAAAGTTTTTCTAAAACAAATTGTCGTTGGTCTGTGTTACCTTTACTCTTAACGGAGCAAAAAGTGTCTCATTCTATGTGGCGGATCAGGGTTGGAATCGAGACACATTCGTTTCAATCACATGTACCACGTGAACTGACTTAGAGCTACAACTAGCAGCAATAGGCACGTGTCCAGGTTCGACACTGATTCAGCAGACATTACTAACTTACCAGGTACCGGTATGAATAATCAAGAAACTGAGTTAGAAAGGGCTATTAAGTTCGGGAGAGACATCGAATGAAATAGATTACTGTGTCCTTTTACTAGTTTATCTTCAGAGCATGACAAGCGATGTAAGTGAATACGAACGCGGCCAGATCACGGACATCCAACGCCTGTGACATTCCATCTCCGAGGCAATGGGCTTTTCGCGAGCCACTGTGCCAAGGCTGTACCGTGTGCACTTTGGTCCAGAGCAAACCGCCGCTGCAAAGTCAACGACGGTGGCCAACAACGTGTATGCGACAGGGGTCACAGAAAATACTGTGGGTAGATTATAACTAAATATAGACAGGCCACAATGCACCAAATTCACCAGTATCAGGTGACAGCCATACCATCCAGCACCAGCAGCAGAAGCACCTCTTTGCTAGGGTTACAGGAGCCACCGTTCCACACGCCTGCTCACTATACCTCAGAAGGCACAGCGATTAGCAAGGGTGAAGGAATCTGACCATAACAACAACGTACGGCCATTAGAAGGTATGGCGAAACTGGTCTGAAGTGATGGGTCGCGGGACATCTTGGTATGTGCCCATGACAAAAAAGGTGGCCGGCCGGGGTGGCCGAGCGGTTCTAGGCGCTACAGTCTGGAACCGCGCGACCGCTACGGTCGCAGGTTCGAATCCTGCCTCGGGCATGGATGTGTGTGACGTCCTTACGTTAGTTAGGTTTAAGTAGCTCTAACTTCTAGGGGACTGCTGACCTCAGCAGAAGTCCCATAGTGCTCAGAGCCAAGAAAGGTGTACGTTAAAAATAATACGAGATGTTCCGCTGACCACTGTCACTGTTTGGATAGGGATGGAGGTATTCTCGCTTAGGGGATTTCTCCGTAGGACTATACTGGGAGCCTCTCACCGGCGAAGGATACAGACATGTACAGATGGTCTATGTGCGAACATTTGTACACCTACGTGTCGCACCCGCGCCCTACTAATCTCAGTGTGTTGGGGGAGCAGTAGAGTGGTTGTGGATTAATATGGCTCTCTAGAGCTTTCAGTGTTTCATTGTTTGACCGAGTCTATGCTACGGTGTCGAAGGCGCCATCAGACAAGGTGGGTAATGAAACCTATTTCCTCCCAGAAGGTGGCGACTGGATACTACGAACGTGTCTAATCCAGTGAGTCAAGCTCATAATCTCCACTCTGTTTGCTCATGTCTAATGTACGTTCATAAACGTCTTAGTACCATCAAAATGCTGTATCCAAGACCTTTTTCGCAGAAATTATCCTCCTATACATGTGTAATATCGCGTTTCTTAGTATTATTAACTTTAAAATCATTGAGCTTCCTCTGGAAGACAAAATAATTTATTTACCCACCTACATAGGGAGAAATGCCCATGTGGTGAAGTAACAGGAATCATAGCTCATACGGAAAGGTTTAGTTTTTCATATTTCCCACATACTTTTTCGATAGTGGATCGATAGAGAAACAGTCTAAAGTGTTTCTACGAACCTTCTGCCGGACACTTAACTGCGAATTGCAGAGAGGTCATGTAGTTGCAGCTGTAGACGTAGCACGAAATATTCACTCTCAGATGACTGTGGTTCACAATTCGTGACAATATCTAGGTCTTATAACATTAGCACTAAAGACAGACAGCCCCGGCTGAAGTTAACAGCAGAAAATAACTCTACCATCATCTAAAGTCCCGTCAAATGGCTAGTTTCGAGGTACGCAATCACAGCAAAAACATTAAATTACACTTCACATAAAAGCAATCAGCATAAATCCATCGTCCAAGCATTGCACAGCATGGGTGCTTAACACTTATTTGTTGACGTCGCAACTTCTCTTTTAGTTTTCAAGAGGATCGCGCATTAATATTCGATCATCGTTTTTAGTTATAACTTTGCCTAATCATTTTTCAGTGATCAAAATAAATATACCTTAAACAAGATATTTAATTTATTCTTTGGGCATTCTGCAACAGACTACCTCTACAGATGATCTAAATTCGGTTTCCAGTTGATGCTTGAGCTTAGAGCTTTATCACTAAAGTCATGCGTACCACTGTACGTACTCCCCGTAGTTAAACCACCAAGCTTCCCCGTCAACAAGCTGGCTGGGCCTCTTCTCGAGTCGAAGAAAGACAATTTTCGAGACTCATAGAAAAGCATAGTTCGCGAAGCATCTAGTAAATGGATATATGCTTTATATTCCTTATTGCTATTACACGTGAAAGTTATAACACTAAGAAAGGCAGATGACGCTGAATGAACTTAATACAAAAGATCAGATATACTGTTGTTGTAATCAAGGTCGTCAGTCCGACAGGTGATTCGATTTTGCTCTCCACGCTAGTCTACGTATGACAGTCTCTTCATTTTTGCCTGCCTTCTCTCTCTTTACTCCCCCACACTTCCCTCCAATATCAAATTGCCAATTCTTTGATGCCTCAGAATATGCCCTATGAACTAATCCCTTCTTTATTCAAGTTGTGCAAAAATTTCTTTGCCCCTCGATTCATTTCAGTATTCCCTCATTTGTTATCTGATCTACCCATGCAATCTTCATCCTTATTCCGTAGCACCGTATTTTAAACGCATATATTTTCTTCCCGTCTTTACTGTTTGTCGCCCGTGTTTCACACCCGTATAAGGTTATACTCCAGACAAACCCGTAAAAGGCGCTCTCAATAATTAAATGTAAAGAGATGTTGCAACTCATTTTTTGCTGTTGAGAGTCTGCATTTTATATTCTCTCTACTTCAACGTCGATAATTTTACTGGCTGACTAGCAAAACACATCAGCAAATTTTATGTCTCATTTCCTAATGTAAACACATAAAAAAAAGTTTTGTATCACCTCGGTTCCGAGAGTTCCAGAACCTGAACAGAAAATTGGAATAGAGATCAGCATAAATATCGTTTCCGCTCTTTTTATTGCTCATGAAAACCACACATTGCATGTTATACCACCACACAGCGAGACCTTCACAGGTGGTGGTCCAGATTGCTCTACTTACCAATACTTCTAACACTTGCGTTGATACATGCCTTTATTCGTCGTGGCATATTATTGCCAAGTTCATCAATGCACTGTTGTTCCAGATTGCCCCACTCCTCAACGGCGATTCGGCGTAGATTCTCAGAGTGGCTCAAATGGTTCAAATGGCTCAGAGCACTATGCGACTTAACTTCTGAGGTCATCAGTCGCGGTAGCGGTCGCTCGGTTCCAGACTGTAGCGCCTAGAACCGCACAGCCACTCCGTCCGGCTCCTCAGAGTGACTGGTGTGTTATGTCGTTCATAAGCAGCCCTTTTCAAAAATTCCAGGCATTTTCGATAAGATTCATGTCTGGAGAACACGCTGGCCACTCTAGTCCAGCGATGTCGTTATCCTGAAGGAAGTCATTCACAAGATGTGCACCATGGGAGCGCGTATTTCCGTCCATGAAGACGAATGCCTCGCTAATATGCTGCCGATATGGCTGCACTGTTGGTCAGAGTATGGCATTCATGTATCGTACAGCCGTTACGGTGCCTCCCATGACCACCAGCGGCTACGTCGGTCCCACATAATGCCACCCCAAAACAGTAGGGAACCTCCACCTCGCTACATTCGCTGGACATTGTGTCTAAGGCTTTCAGCCTTACTGGGTTGCCTCCAAACACGTCTCCGACGATTGTCTGGTTGAAGGCATATGCGACACTCATCAGTGTAGAGAATATGATACCAATCCTGAGCGGCCTATTCGGCATGTTGTTGGGCCCATCTGTAACGCGCTGCATGGTGTCGTGGTTGCAAAGATGGACCTCGCCATGGACGGCGAGAGTGAAGTTGGGCATCATGTAGCCTATTGCGCGGAGTTTGAGTCGTAACATGACTTCCTGTGGCTGCACGAAAAGCATTATTCAACATGGTGGCGTTGCTGTCAAGGTTCCTCCGAGCCACAATCCGTAGGTAGCGGTCATTCAGTGCAGTAGTAGCCCTTGGGCGGCCTGAGCTATGAATGTCATCGATAGTTCCTGTCTCTCTGTATCTCCTCCCCGTCCGAACAACATCGCTTTGGTTCACTCCAAGACGCCTGGACACTTCCCTTGTTGAGAGCCCTTCCTGGCACGAAGTGTCAATGCCGACGCGATCGAACCGCGGTATTGATCGTCTAGGCATAGTTGAACTGCAGACAACACGAGCCGTGTACCTCCTTCCTGGTGAAATGAATGGAACTGATCGACTGTCGGACCCCTCTGTCTAATAGGCGCTGCTCATGCATGGTTCTTTACATCTTTGGGTGGGTTTAGTGACATGTCTGAGCAGTCAAAGGGACTGTTTCTGTGATATAATATCCACAGTCAACGTCTGTCTTCAGGAGTTCTGGGAACCGGGATGATGCAAAACATTTTTCACGTGTGTAATTTGCCTCAGAATTACCAAATTAAATACGACAATTTTCCATCATCATCGATTTACTTTTGTTAATGGTCATGTTATAACCTCTCTTCAAAACACTATCTATTGCCATCAGCTGACTTTCCAAGATCTCTGCCGTCTCTGACAGAATTACAAAGTCATCGGCAAATCTTAAAGTTTTTATTTATTCTACCAGGAATTTCTCCTTGGTTTCTTTTATTGTTTTGTGAATGCACAGGCTGAATGACGTGGGGAATTTGGCAGCAAATGACAGCAGGAAGAAAGGCTGGGACCGACTGATGCAGCACAGTTACAAGTTGAAAAATTTGTCCATTTAATTAAACAACGATCTTTAAAATCATAACAAACCGCGATAACTTGCACAGATCCTTCGGTAGAGCATCTCAGCGAAATACTTTTCAGTGACGAAATTTAACTTGAGCTCAAACAACTAATGAATTAAACAGTTGCATTTATGACACGTACGTCTCGTAAACAGAAACAATATTAAACGCATCACAAACTGTAAGAACAAGGCTCACAAGTAATTTACCTCAGCATCTAAAGAATTAAAAAGCAGCCTAACAATTGTAAAAACACCTTGCTTAAAAACCAGAGAACTTCAGAATGATTACGGAAGCTGGAAAATCTGTACCTTAAAAATCAGCATTGTAAAATGGCTCTGAGCGCTATGGGACTTAACATCTGTGGTCATCAGTCCCCTAGAACTTAGAACTACTTAAACCTAACTAACGTAAGGACATCACACACATCCATGCCCGAGGCAGGATTCCAACCTGCGACCGTAGCAGTCGCGCGGCTCCGGACTGAGCGCCTAGAACCGCGAGACCACCGCGGCCGGCATCAGCATTGTAAGAAAGGAAGGTATCCTTCTATAATGAACTTCGATTGTTCCGGGTTTGGATTCCGTCTTGGTCAAACGTGGCTGCTATTAAACATCCACCTAGTTCCATTACACATGCATACTGGTTGCGTCATAATCTTAGCTGAACCATTAGTCATCATCCGTGCTTGGAGTTTACATCACAATTAACCATTACTCAAGAGTTTACCGGAAACAATTCAGTATTAGGCAAGATACCACACAGGCCTTTCTTGTGTCGTTTGGAGATTAAATATTTCAGGAAATCTCTTCCAAGGTCTACAAAATTTACAACTGCAAGTAGTGAATTCAAAAATGAATTTCAATCACTTTAAACGAAACTGATTCTGAATAGTTGCAAGCAACGAAAACGTCAGTGACTGTGCCATCTTACCCTATTACTAACGACCAGTTCATCTAACAAGCAATTTACAGATATTTCCATTGTACTAAAACAGTTCAGTTTGTCCGGCTAAGCGAGAGCAGAATTAGCAAAAACATTAGCTTACAGTATATGATCGATGGACCTTCTTTTTTGGCACATGCGAATGACATTTCTGGATCACGCAAGAACGTACCGTGTGCAAAGTGTTAGAAATCCAGCCACAACCGCGCACTCGACACCGGCGAGACACGCGTTCCCAAACACCGAGTGTGTGTGTACTCTTCCTGACAGAACAGCCGCCTGTCTCCGCCGGTGACGCCCGTCGCCTCGCATATTCCGCAGTCGGCAGCACTGGACTCGGCTCACGGTTCGGAGCCACGATATACGTCAATGACCCCAGAGGGATCACGTACCATCCCTGCCCAGCGACACATAGACTCAGAGTGGTCTCAACCCAGTTACATAAACAAAATAGTCCCACCCTTGGCACAGGGATAGGCTGCTTTCTGTGTCACTCCTTTCTTAATTACTGCTTGTGTCTGATGTTCTTCGGCTCTCATAACTGCTGCATGGCTTTTGTGCACAGTGTAGATAAGTTTTCACTCCCTGAGTTTTATACCTCATAACTTCAAAATTTGGACGAGTATTTGTAGTCAACATACCAGTACACACAAGTCGTTTGGTTTGTAGAACTGTACATGAACTCTGACTGCGAATTTAGTATTGTGTGACGCCTGTAGATGCTGCAGTAACAGACTAGAATCGTTGTGATTTTGATGCAGTCCCGGGAAATGCGTGTACACACAGGCTCTTGGCCAAAGAATGATTCGTGGTTGTTGGTCATAAGAAGCGAGTTCCTGGCCAAACATGTTCGCTGAAAGATAGGTCAGGAAAAGATACAGGTGAGGCAGCCTGTGGTCCCCGTCGTTCCTTTGAGAAGTCTTGCACATTCATCAACGATTGTTGGTGGAAAACGGCCAAGAGAAATATGACACGTCGATTTGACTGAAGCGGGAACAGTAAATCAGACTAACAACTGGATTACCCCATCTCAAACGGCTAAAACTGAATGAAAATGATTTTAAAATACGGAAATGTGTCTGTTATACCACCCTTCAAGGTCATTTATCTGTAAACCGATGTTTCTGAATAAATTATGTTTTAATTTTAATAAATTTATAAAGTACAGAACCACAAGCCGATAAGAAACAGTACTGTGTGGCAGTCAGTCACGAGCAGTAGTTCCATAAGGGTCCTAAAGGAGGGATTATTTGGAGAAAAAGCTAGATGCTTTCTTAAAACAACATTACTTCTGTTAACATTCACCTCTCAGACGCCACTGCTGGCTGTATGCGTATGCCATCATTCTGTATTTCCAATCACCTACTGTTCGTACACTGCTCTACACATTCTCCAGATTTGAGTAATTCCTTTCAGTCTAACAAAATGTTACTACTCTCACAAACTGTGGAAAAAGTGACGTTCTTTTATTATTTATATTTTATATGAAAGGGTATAATCAGCATTTATTTTTTTAATATTTTATATGGCACAATGACATGAGTACTTTGCAATGCGATAACCACTTTCAACAGCCAATGGTTGTCTTCAGGCTAAATGCCTATGTTGCAAGCAGTTCTATAACGTTCCTGCTGCGTTGTTGCCACTGTGTCAAATGACAGATTTTGTTAGTAGGATAGCAAGGAGAGTTCTGACTAAAATTACTCAGTCTCTTCCAGTTTGATACCACTTACTGTGTTACTTTACACAGATGCATGTTTTATATTCAAAGTCAGCCCACTCAACGCCCTAGGTCTTCCAATGCACATGATAAGAACTTCCACTATCAGGTAGCACTTGACCTTGAGAAGGGGTGTAATGGGGCATTTGAGTGAGATATATTGGTCACCCCTTTCCCTTCCCATTAGGCCTGTCCACACAATTGAGACATGAATTGTTCTAGATAAAAATGACCTTGAGAGGGAATGTTAGGTTGCACTGATGAGGTCTTGTGAAAAAACTCCCCCCCCCCCCCCCCCCACACACACATATGTGGTACATCTCCCTTCCTATTCAGGCATTTGGGGTACTGCCAGTTCAAACCAAGAACCAGTTATTACTGGTTTAGAGGAGGACTTCTGGGAACCCTGCTCATTCCCCCTATCCCTCTGGACCAATAGGAAGGCTTAAGAAGAGCGAGCAACGCATGGACCAAGACAAATTGTGCCACTGTCTCCAAAGTCCCTGATGCCATCGTCACCACCAATGCCACTACTGCTACCACTACACCATCCTCAATGCTCTCAATGCCACTGCCCCTGCCACCATTACCCTCACTCCCGCCAACACCGTTGCCACTGCCACTGACACAGCTACACAGCTACACCCAACGCCGTCAGCACCTCCAATGCCACCATCACTGTTGCCACCAACACTATCTCTAACGTCTCTTCTGACCTTATAGAACACATGTGGATGAGTTTCTGACATGACAGTGCCTTCATTAAGCGAGTCAGGAACTTCTCAGAATCCTGCCCATGCACCTGAAGTAGAACCAATCATGTGGTCTCTGGTTTGGAAAATGAATGTCACCCTCTGGACCAATGGCATTCAATATCCCACTCCTCCTCTTCCTTTTCGTAACTAGAGCACTTGACTGGGTGACTTGATTCTTTAGCTGTCCATCATAGGGAAAGGACCATCAGGTTTGACAATAATTTACTTTCTGTATAGTTAATCTGTGGTAAAGAGTCAGGAAATGAAAAAAAATATTTAACAAATTAACATGAGATAATTAATAATAAGTTTCTTTGTGATACAATTATAAACATTTTTTGTTTATTTATCAGTCGTATTTTTGCAGTTCCTGTAGTTTATTAACAACAAGTTTTTTCACAATAAATTATTTTTGATGATCTTTACATTACTAATAATATCAGGTATAAAGATATTTAAAGAGAAATCTATCTGCTATGTTTCCCATTTAATCTCTACTTTCTGACTGCTTTTTTACAACATCCATTTCTTTGCATACAGTTTCTTCAAACAATATTTACACTTTAATTTCTGATAAATCTATTTACAATGAATGGGAGTGGCCGTGCGGTTCTATGCGCTACAGTCTGGAGCCGAGCGTCCGCTCCGGTCGCAGGTTCGAATCCTACCTCGGGCATGGATGTGTGTGATGTCCTTAGGTTAGTTAGGTTTAATTAGTTGTAAGTTCTACACGACTGATGACCTCAGAAGTTAAGTCACATAGTGCTCAGAGCCATTTGAACCATTTACAATGGCTGGGAAATGGACTACCTACAGCAGGTGAAGAAACCCCTCCCACACAGCTATATACAGTATTTACAATCACACATAGTGTGAAATAACACCATCTGTGGACACACACACACACACACACACACACACACACACACACACACACACCTATGAAAAGTGGTTCATCCAACTGATCTGCATATACATGCACTGTTTACTAATAAATTACACACCCATTCACTCAGTAACACTCAAGTGAATACTGCAAGTATGAGAGGGTCCTGATCCCATCCCTACAGATGAACTGTTCGTTGTTACGATGTGACAGCTCAGATTCAGCTCCAATGCAGTTTGTACCTCATGGACTCTCAACAGAACTACTGTACTTTGCAAAACATATATGATGTGACAACAGTGCTCTCAAGCAGGCATCTCTTGTAATCCTCTATTGAGACTGCTTCTGAGGCCAAACAACGCACACTCTAGCCCACCTCTGCATGTCACCTACATCTATGCTGTGTGCATACATCTTTGACAAACTCTGCAGTCTGTGACTCATTTACCTGGTCTTTCATCAGGCAGATACTTTCTTATTTTGAGGTGATATAAGGATTGTTGTCCACATACTCAAATGTGTTGAATATTTCAGGATTGTACATAATTACTTCACATATGTTGCAGCCTTTCAGCCAGCAGATGAAACTATCTTAATCCATATTAAGTAATTTGGGATCGGCGAAGTCTGACTTCGCAAACTCAAATTGAAAGCGGTAGATGTAGAGTCTGGAGAAGTCCAGAATACGCAGACCGACTTGAAATTGCCCTGGTGATGAAATCACTTGTGCCACCCATCCCAATGGTAAACTACATGAATTACATGACATTCACTAACATTCACCATTGTTTTCTGGAAAACTTAACTGTTCATTAATTTCTAAAAATCTATTTCAAAATCGTACATCGTGGATGCCATGTTTTTGGTATTTAAATCAATGTACTCCTTCGACCAGAATGACTCGTTGCAGGATATGCCTAGGCTGATTCTAAACACTTTCATCCTCAACCTGATATCTTACTGGATATTTCTGTTTCGAAGAATGTATTTTTACTAGTTCTTCAGTGTTATCATCAGTGTGGATGTGGAAGCCTTGTGCACTCCAGACACAGCAGCAAGTCACTTTTCATGTGACGCAAATGGGCAGAATATTCCAGGTCTGCCTCCAGGACATATTATCCATCAGAATCCTTAGCCACATACAGGATCTTTTCGTTCAGTCTGGTGATTTCCCCTTTGGACATCCATTGAAACCCTACAATCAGCAGAGATTGATGCATGGCTTGCCTCTAGAGGTTATTTACATCCAAGTAAAGTATGTAACTCAAATCGAAAGAATCATGGATTATTTGCCTTGATGTACCTGTGCAGTTATCGGCAAAGCCATCTTCAAATCCTGCTTTCAAAGAAGAACAGCATGTCAACATCGGTCAACAGTTTCATGTCAACACACACCTTCCTTAACACTGGGTGCTACAGAAGGCCTGGTGTGGTGAAACAGAAGGCAGGAGGCACAAAGTAAGTGTATGTGCCTAGGCATAAGCCTGGAACTCCATAATGATTTCCATGAGCAGACATGTATTGGAGTTTATGTATAATCCTGCACATTCCCCTATACCACGGATATTGAACTCCTGGAAAACATTCTCCTTGTGCCCATACCCTGTGTCTGTTATGGCAGTGTCTGTCAGTTTGCTGGAGAATGCAATTATGTTGGGCAGTGTGGTTTGCCGGCCGAAGTGGCTGTGCGGTTAAAGGCGCTGCAGTCTGGAACCGCAAGACCGCTACGGTCGCAGGTTCGAATCCTGCCTCGGGCATGGATGTTTGTGATGTCCTTAGGTTAGTTAGGTTTAACTAGTTCTAAGTTCTAGGGGACTAATGACCTCAGCAGTTGAGTCCCATAGTGCTCAGAGCCATTTGACCCAGCCAGTGTGGTTTCATGGAGTCTCTCCACTGACTCCAGGTATTTACAAGGTAAGAATCCCCCTTTTTCGTCACAAGCTGAAACTTTTCATTATCAGTACATGCCACTGTGGTGATATACAAGTCTTCCTGATGCAAGTTTCTGAAGATAAGCTTGTATGAAATATAGTGAAGGTAAGAAGCAGAGTGTTATTCTTTGTGTGATTCTCTTGGAAAGTGAAATGTTATTTTCAATGGTGTCAGAAATAACACTGATCTTATCCTCCTTTAAACTGAAATCACCCAAGCGCTCAACGAGAAAGTGAGCATCATACCTGCTCAGATTATGGAAGAAGATGGGTATGTGGCATGGCAATTGGTACTTTATGTTGCATGCATTGTGGATAGCGCCATGGAACTTCCTCACTAGATGATAATGATCTCTACATGGAGTTTCTGCTTTTCTGGCTAATGACAACCAACAAATGTGACAATCAACAGCTGCTTGCATAAGGCAAGTCACTCATAGGGATGTCGTTGTGATAAATTCCATCAATTTCCCATGCAAGTTTTTCAAGCTCAGAGAGCAGCCATCTCGCAGGATTATCCCTGGCTTATCATTGATATATGATTGCTATGACTGGAATCATTGAACATACAACCTGATTTGCTGCACCTACTGTACATGTACATTCAATTCTGATGTAGAGGCAGTGAGGCCACCTTCACAATGCACCACAGGAACTAAGAGGCATTTAAAATCTTTGTACACGATGAATGGACATCCTTTCTGGTGGTAGCCATTTCCAACTTCAAGAACCTCAGTAGGAATTTTCACACATACCAGTTCACTGTTCAAGCAATCAGACTCTTTTCTTGGCCAAATAGTTTATGCATCTATGCCAAAAATGTCATGCATCATTCTTTTTACTTACTTTTCCCTGATTATTCAAGGATGTTTATCGAAGCCCTTTTCAATATGACATACAACCACAACACTTTTTCACAGCCGTTGATGTGAACAATGCTGTCTTCATGACCGTAGGTTTGGAGCAATGTCGCCATTGCTTCAAACTAGATTCTATCATCATCGCACCATTTTCGGTGGTGGAAATGATTCAACCAAGCAGCTATCCATCGAGGATTGTCGCTTTGTACCGTTATCAATGGTTTGGGCAAAGAGACAATAGTGGAGGACGTTGTCAATACTCATCCAGTGTTGGTGAATGCAACAAATGCAACATCTTCAAACAAAAATTGCCCATACTCATCAAAGAAGCACTAAACGTAAGTGACAATCTTTTCACTCTGGAATGCTATTGTTGAATGCCTCTGGTGTGAAGCTGCACTTCCTCATTTACACTAATTGCTTCATAAGTAATTAATAACATGGTTATACAACAATAATGCATATGGCACAATACTTTGAATGAAGTCTGATGATTCAATTTCAGTATGGATGGATGTGGGTTGAGAAAGCATCCAAATTAATTGACCTCGAAGTAAAAAGGGAGAAATCTTGAGTAAATGTTGTACAATAGGCTAATACTATCATTTTTTCAGTCAAATTGCAGATTATTGTATGGGTAATATACATAATTCAGAAGGGCTTTTGCATTGCTTAGTTTACAGTTGTTGAATATGCTGGAATCCTTATTCCCTTTCCTGTATGTCTGCAATGCCAGAATAATGAATCAGGGAATTTCTAGTTAAACTGCTGTCTTTATCAACCAACTTTGTATGGATGTTGTTTGTAGAACAGGATACTTGTGAAGTTCTCACGGCCAGAAACTTAATGGCAGCTGAACTACTGAATTTAGCACATGTGAAAGTTTCAGGTGCTCCTCATCCCATAAGGACACGTGCGGTACTTTTCACACCCATTTATCCAAAACAATTTTATTTACTGCTGGTTACCCTTCTTGAGTATACACATTATTATCTGTAGCACTTCCAATGAAAATCCGTTCATAATTAAATGTTTATTATCCTCGAAGAACCCCATAAACATTTTGACGGGGATATATGTACTAAAATGATTAGTTATCGATTTGTCTGTTAAGTTCCATATGTACTGATGAGTATTCACCTTCACATTTGATGTACATATGAAAGTTCTGAGTGTTATTCTGATTATAGCGTTTTTTGTGAGATCAACCTCATTACTATTAAATTTTTATCATATTTCTTGAAACAGAAATGTGATCGTGTTGCATTTTGTAAGTCTGACATTTCTGCTATACTTCTTCCATCATTATTCATAAATGTGCCTTCCACATAAGAAATTACTGTTTTGAAATGTTAAGTTATTTTGAATTTGAATGAGAATTCTTTTCTAATCACTATTATCGAACATCACCAAAGCAAAAAGTTTGTGGGAGATATAATCCTGACATGTGATTTTTTCTTGTTACATTAAACTTGAGTTGTTATATCAAGTGATGTCCTAATGAGCTAAGAAGCGAGTTTGTATCCTGACACCATCATAGGGAAAAATATGTAGATAGTATGTATTAATCAGTCGTTGAGATATGAATTCAGTGTGATATTATACCCAACAAAGATTTGTTAACATTTAAAATACGCAATAGTTGCGTTAAAATCCGTTATCTGTTTTGATGCTTTTATCTGTGTTTTATCTTTTATCTGTTTTGTCGTTTTGATCTCTGTTGTAAACATGTTTATGTTTGTACTAAAGTCAAATCCTTTCACAGATTTTTTGTAATTGCAAACCATTATCAGTGGCGTTGGAGCTCGGATAAATCTCCACAGCTTTGTTACCTTGTACAAGAAGTTTATTGTTATTTTTAATGCTGGTTTAAGTTTTCAAACTAATCAGTGGAATACTACATACACCGTTCTTTAGATCTATCGCAGGGAAGGGATTTGCACTTAATACAGATGAATGCCCTTTTAAAGGCAGGGTGTACAGCATCACATCTGAATGCAGCTGATGCAGTGACGTGCATGTTGCTCGTTTTTATGCATTTGTTAGGCGAATCATTAGACAGACTGTTCGGGCTATGACACAGCTCTTCCTGCCAACGATCCAGTTGATGAGAATGTGACCAACGCTAGAATCATAATCTGGATAATTCCACCAAATGTCTTAGGTACTGGCAGAATTGTAGGTTTTTAAAGTATCTTTTCTTCATATTCCTTTCTGTTTCTTAAAGTTCTCGCCAGCGCAACCACTGATTGGATGCAATTCATGTAGGAGAATACTGAGTACTGGTTTATCCATATCGTTCCATTACTTGCTTGAAGTACTTAGTTGGTTTGTTGGTTGTCAGGACACCGATTTGTCCCTGTCTGCAGTAATGGTTCAAACACCTGCGCAAGTTCCATGCCAGACTTTGCCTTCACAGGAAGGGGACAGGCGGATTTGGAATACATATCTGTGATCTTTAAAATATGTTTGAAACCTTTATTCAGTCGTGAATATTCTCTGATATCCACAAGATCAGCCTGCCATAAATTATGTTAACTTCATATCATGACATGTCTGTTTGGGAATGTTTTTCAAACAGGCCTTTGGAGTTGATGGGCCACCATCCCCATAGTTATTCAGCGATTCGTTTTTCCTGAAAATCTGAAATGATTAATATTATTTCATTCATATGAGCTGTATTCCCCGTGGTGGCTGATGATATGAATAGTTGTAGTGATTCTATGATTTTTTTGGGGCCATCACAATATGTACAGATGTCAGAGGTAATGTGTTCAGCTTTTTATGCTATGTATCAATGCTCTATCCTTTGCTTTGTACACTGCTTAACACTTATCTGATAATGTTAATATATTTCCTACGGTTTTAAATCATACTTTCTGTGGTATTGTCTCGCCTATGGGTGTTAGTCATGCATAATAGAAGTATTTCAGCATATGATAACTTCTCTCTCAACAAATAGTTTTAGAGGTTTATAATGTTCAGGAATATCAGTTCCACTAAACTGGTTGTTCATTCAAACTCCTTGTCTGAGACATGCGTTGGGTCCTCCATTAAGCATACAGGTACCTTTCCCAGCATATACGGTTGATCTCGACCTATCCCTTACGTTGTATTTAATTCACTAGCACTGCGATGGTTGATGAAATTAGTGACAGTTTATTTTTCTTCTTCTTCTTATTTTCTTCTACCGCCAACCGCAGCTTTGTTTAACAGTTCTTTGACACATTCCATTATGGATCTAGAAGTTTCAGAGACAGAGACTGTTCACACTCCAGCTGTCCTAGTATTAAGAGCCTTAGTTTGTGGCTTTGCGTTTTGTCAACCTGCTGTTGTTTACTAATCACTGTTCGAGGTAGTATTCATATTATTGAATACTGATCACAGTTCGAGATAGTATACATATCACTTTGCATTATACACGGAAGCGCCAAAGGAACTTGTGTAGGCATGTGTGTTCAAATACAGAGATATGTAAACAGGCAGAATGCGGCGCTGCGATCGGCAACGGCTATATAAGACAAAAAATGTCTGGCGCAGCTGTTAGATCGGTTACTGCTGCTACAATGGCAAGTTATCAAGATTTAAGTGAGTTTGGACGTGATTTTATAGTCGGTGCACGAGCGATGGGACACGACATCTCCGAGGTAGCGATGAAGCGGGGATTTTCCCGTACCACCATTTTACGAGTGCACCGTAAATAACAGGAACTTGATAGAACTTCAGATCTCTGACTTCACTGTGGCTGGAAAAAGATCCTGCAAGAACGGGACCAACAACGACTGTAGAGAATCGTTCAACGTGACAGAGGTGCGACCCTCCAGCAAATTGCTGCAGATTTCAGTGCTGGGCCATCAACAAGTGACAGCCTGCGAACCATTCATCGAAACATCATCGATATGGGGTTTCAGAGCAGAAGTTTCACTCGTGTACCCTTAATGACTGCATGACACAAAGCTTTATGCTGCGCCTGGGCCTGTCAATACTGACAATGGACTTTTAATGACTGGAAACATGTTGCCTGTTCGGACAGGTCTCATTTAAAATTGTATCGAGTGGATGGAAGTGTATGGGTATGGAGACAAGCTCATGAATCCATGGATCCTGCATGCCAGCGAGGGTCTGTTCAAGCTGGTAGAGGCCCTGTAATGGTGTGGGGCGTGTGCAGTTGGAGTGATATGGGACTCCTGAAACGTCTACATACGACTCTGACGGACGACACGTACGTAAGCATCTGGTCTGACTACCTGCGTCCATTTGTGTCCATTGTGCATTCTGACAGGCTTGGGAATTTCCAGCAGGACATTGCGACGCCCCAGACGTCCAGAATTTCTACAGAGCGGGTCCAGAAACACTCTTCTGAGTTTAAACACTTCCGCTGGCCACTAAACTCCCCAGACATGAACATTATTGAGCATATCTGGGATGCCTTGTAACGTGCTGTTCAGAAGAGATCTCCACCCCTCGTATTCTTACGGATTTATGGATAGCCCTGTAGGATTAATGGTGTCACCCACCGTGCTGCGGCACTTCACTGTATTCGTGGGGGCCATTCACGATATTAGCCAGGTGTACCAGTTTCTTTGGCTCTTCAGTGTATTTGGTTTTCTCACTCTCGTCAACCGTTCCATTTATTACATTGAGTACGCTCAGAAAGGTTTCATTGCGTCCTTCCCGAGTTTTATTTTAGGAGGAGATTTTTTTATCACATGTTTTTCAGTCTCGTGGACCTTAACAATTGCCTTAAGAGTCTTGTTGAGCCTTGCATTTGTCACTTCGATATGTAAGTGTATTCTGTCATTCAACTGATGCACCTGATGGTCACCTTTTTCAGCTCCTGCCTTGATAATGCTGTCCAATTCCATTAACATTGTGTTGATTACTTGCTCACTTCGCTGGATCCTAGAATTGAGCTGTTCCATCTGAGATTCACCTTTCACAGCTGCTGCCTTGACACATCTATCCAATTCTGTTAATCTCAATTTTCTCGATTTTTCTATCATGTATAGACGTTTGTTAGACTTGTGCTTCACTCCCTTGGAATGGGTGCATTGCATACATGTAAATTTATTTATAGTGTACAGTGTTCTGATATTGTTTCGTATAGTTCACTACCTTTAATGCAGACTCTCCTGGAAGTCTCATCTATATCAAACATTATTCAATTTCTGCGTTCTATCTATAACCAGAAAGCCATACTGTGAGCTGTTCCAGCAATCCCCATCTATGGTAACAAATTTGTTGACTGGTATGTCAGTTTGTACATGCACTTGGTAAATATTCTTTAAATTCATATCGTTCTTTTTGGAAGTGACAGTAAGGTTTTGCATAATCTCTCACAAACTGCTTCGGAATCCTTGAGAATGTCTGTCTCAAATATAAGACATCGACTTTCATCTATTGGCCAAATGAGAAATATTTACGTATCCCATATCAGTTTCCCACTGTGACACCATCAAATATGAATACACCGTTAAATTTTTCTTTCTCATGAAGTGGAATATCGCTGACTTCTCTGAACATCTGGTACTCCGTTGATACCATGCAGAATCTCCTGCACTAACAGATATTTGCGCTATAAAAGGGTTTTTGAAAAAATGTAGACATGCTCAAAGTGGATGTCCTCAGGACGTGTCAACAATGACAGAACAAGATCAGTCTTACCACTATCAGAAGGTCTGACAATTGAAACATGTTTATTATTGGGAAGTAATGATCCATCCTTTTTCTTCTTTTTCTGGTTTCCATTATCACTGCAGGACCAATCAGTTACTACAAGACTCTTGTGATGGGACTGTTTTGTCCACACGGTCATGACGATGACTGTGCTCCCATATAAACATGGTTGTTTTTATAGAGACCTAACATATCTAGCTCTTATACTTTTTTCTTTCATAAACGTTTATATATAGCAGGGCACAGAACATATTTAAATAAGATTGGACTTCTGTGGCTATATATAGCGCACTTGGCTCGTACATTTCTGCTTCTATAGAAGTATAGCATGAATCATAAAGTTGAGTGGCGGTTTCTTCCAAAGAGAACGGAATTTTCTGAGCAGACTCCAACAGATTATACCACAACGTCTTGTGGAATCGGTGAACATGGGCTTGCCACCTTAGTCGGGAGCCTACAACCTACTTTATAGCATAACTTGTCTACATTAAATTCATAAAAGTCTGTTCCTGCAGATGTATGCACTCTCTGTTGTTTAATATTTTAACTGTTTTAGCGAAGTACTCTACTGGACTGATGAAGAATGAATGCTCCCATGGAAGAAAGTGGAAATCTGCATTTACGTTTTACGTAGTCGAACCTATTCATCTGTGGATAATATTACTTTAGCATCAGCAAATCATGGATTTCATGTACAGCCACAGGAACTCCCAGTCTGACATCATAGCGACACTAATGCATTTACAGCCACTTTTGTTTAAACTATAACTAACGCTAAATAACATAACTGGCATGTCATGTGGCTGCTGCGACGACTTATCCTCGCCTACAAGGGGAAAAAAAGGAACTATGGTTAGTTAAGCGTATATATTTTTCCACATTATCATTCCGCATTATCGGCACTAATACTCGTACTTACACAGTCTCTAAGGAGGGAGTGTGCAAATGACTGGGTGAACAATTTATCAATCACTGTCAATATACATAAATTGCAGCAGTGTATGGAACTTTTCCAAAAAAATTGATATCACACTGTAAAAGCAAGCTACACTGGGCTCTATTGGCAGTTCAAGAAGAAGCTTGTGATCATATGCAAAGCGGCAGTGCTTGTTGTCAACTTGTGAGAGAGCAGAGAGTGTATATTTCGTGATGCGTTTCTGAATACAGTAATTATCACAATATTTAAGGAGAAAACTGACTTTGGTATACAGAAGAATGTTGCTTAACCCAGTTGCCCGAGAAATCCACAAATAATTTCTGCATTGTAGGGCTTGCAGAAATATAGGATACAGTATGACATTTTATCAAATAGTTAATTCTTTTTAGCTGCTTAGAGTTTAATATTATTTCGTGCTATAAACTTATTTCGGTGTTATCACCATTTTCTCGTATAACATGCTATCGTAGTGTAGATGTCATCAGTTAGATGGTTGTTTACATAGAATATATAAAAAGGTATTTTTATGTTCAGCTGTTCATCACACATGTACATACTACATACATGTAGATGATACATTACTGCTGATTGAAAGAACAGAAATGGACACACAATTAATTCACTACGAGCTTAACAATCTACACCACAAAATAAAATTTTCTACAGAAAATGATATGAGCAAACCCAGTGCTTTTCTGGACCTAAAAATAAACAACACTAACAAGAAGGACACCTTAGAAATACCGGCCACAACGAACACCATAATAAATTATAATTCCTGCCAAGCAAAATCGCAAAATATGCGTTCCTCAGCTCTATGCTAAACAGAATTGCACGTCTACCACTCGAAGCCACACACAATGAAATTAAAACATTAGAATATATAGCACATAAAATGATTTCGATACAGACATACTACACAGTACACAATACTTAAAAAAAGGCACCCGAACCTTCAACCAGGGTCAGCACCCTGTCCCTCTACTTAATCATGCTCTTCTACCATTGATACAGGTGGGAACTAGGTTTGGAGTGGTGATGTACCGCTTCCCAATTAGAGAAAGTCCACAATTAACGATCAGTTTCTGTATACAATTAAAAAAAACTGACAAAAATATTTATAGAGGTCTGTAAAAAGCATGAACAAATCTTTATAATGCTATAATAACAATGCATCGAAGTAACTTCCTTACATACATAAAACAGTTCGTAATGTGGAGACACTAATACAAAGCTTACTGTCCTTTAAAAAACAACAAACAGTAACAAAGTCAAACAGTAATGCTAAGTTAAAAACTCGTAACCAATATTATGTGCTTGTAGGTGTTAATGGCAATACATTAAATCTAAAGTGCAAGTACCGTTCAGCTAAGCCAAAGTATCAGAATTATCATACAGAACATGGGAGTGCTAATACCACTAACATAGAGTGTAGAGTGAGTTTAATCTTCTGGGCACTGCTACCAATGCGTACACAGATTTTCGTTAAACTTCAGACAATCAGTTACTGATAGTATTCTTTAAGCAAAAGTACTCCCCGGTTTGTGTCGATGCAGCTACATAGTTAAGCATTTGAGTGACAAGAATTTAAACACTCTTGAACACACTAGCCACACTTGAAGCCATCACTCACAGATTCTCCTATTAACCAACCTTATACCACTGCAGAAATTTTGGTTTGTACTACCAAGAGGCCAGTTGCAATGGCTACCACAGGTCGAAAGGGAGCCAACCACGAACAATTAATCGGTTACTTATGGGCACCGGAATTATAATTCTAAAGTAAAGAGACACTTATCAGAAAACTTACACTTAACACATAAACATGGTAGAAAAAAGAAGTTTATCACCTTCCACCAAATGGCTCTTAATGTTTCCACAATTACGACGGTACACAGCAGTTCCGCTTTGTAGTTACAGTGCCCAGCAGCATCTTTTTCAAGCAGCCATTACCTTGTGACTCTGTTTGGCTTCTGAAGGCAGCCAGGCACCAGGCCCCACACAACATACCTTCACTCGCTTGCACTAGTGGAGTCAACACCTCCGTCAGGCATGCTGCTCATGCCTCTATATAGTCGTTCTTGTGATCTAGCCTACTCTCTGCTATCACCTTGCCTCTGCCAGAGATGTAAGTGGGGCGAGAGTAGGATCAGTAGCATACAACGCACCAGAAATACTGGTACACACAGCAAATATCTGATAAATCTTACGAAAAACACGTAATTATTCACAACATATGACAGTAAGAACGTTATGAGCATAGAGAAAAGATACATAATTATTGATAATACAAGACAGCACGAAAATGGTGATCAGACGCAGTTGCAGGATGTGCAGACATTATGAACAACCTAATGTAAGTATACCATTGTACATATTCTATGTAAATTAATGTCTAACTGATGACATTTGTGTTATGTATAATGATTGCAGCTTGTACTAGAACATCCATGGGTAGATACTTATCAGGCCTGATAAACTGTGGACCCACAGGGACAGTCGTATCAGCACCCATGGGATTTTTTCTAGGAGGCAGTGGTGATGGCACTGGCCTTTGGGGGGGGGGCAGCGGGATTGAAGACGTCGGGTATGGCGTCTTGAGCGATGGCAGTGTCAAGGTCAATGGCAGCACCGGTGGCGTAGGCGATGGAGGTGGCAGCAGCAGCAATGGGAGTGGCGGCTCTATTCCTTGAGGTCTATGTGTGTCCCGCCGCTTTTAAGTGTTCCTAATAGACCAGTAGGCTAGGATGAATGGGCAGGATTGACAAAAGTCCTTATATAAACCAGTAATAACCCATTTTTGACCTGAACTGAAAGTACACCATGTGTGCAGATGGGAGGGGCAGGCAGCCTTGAATTTAACACATATATGTGTGTTGGCATTTTTCCCAGAAGTTGTTATCATGTAACGTGATACGCATCCTCAAGGTCATTTGTATCTAAAACCACCTGACCTCAGGTGCATGGCGGGTCTGTGGGGGGGGGGGGGAAATGGGAGGGTGGTGATCTCTAATATACCTCGCCCTGTTGTCTGATGATAATCCCTCTCTAGATTAAGTGTAACCTGACACCATAACTCCTTATCAGGTATATGGGTAGACCGTGGGGAGACGGGGAGGGAGGGATGGGTATGACCTAGTATATATGTCGCACGATTGTGTAGTCCGATATCGAAATTGATGTCATACTAGATGTGATTCAGCAATTTGGGCCAGAACTTTCCTTGCTACTCTACTTTGAATTACACAAAGTAGATATACTGCCTTAGGAAAACACAATGATGCTGCCTTAGGAAAATACGGTGATGTTTTATTATATTTTCAGCTTTCTATATAACATCTACATGCTTACTCTGCAATTCACAGTTAAGTGAGAGGGTTAATCGAATCATCATCTAGCTATTTCTTTACCATTCCATTCTCACAAAGACCACGGGAGAACCAACACGTAAATCCTTGGGAGCTCTTATTTCTCTTACTTTATTATGACGATCATTTCTGGCTATGGAGCTGGCCGTGAACAAAAACGAGAAAGTTGGTGACTAAAATTTTATAAGAAGATACTGCCACAACAAAAAATGTCTATGTTTAACGAGTGCCACGCGAAATCGGGTATCATATTCATGGCACTCTCTCCCCTACTTCGCGAAAATGCAGAACTAAGTGCTCTTCTTTGAACTTTTTGATGTGGATCCCATACCATGCAACAGTACTCCAGAAGAGGACGGACAAGTGTAGTGTAATCAGTCTCTTTAATAGGCCCGTCGCATCTTGTAGGTGTTCTGCCTTTCTCACAATATTATTTGCGCTATCGTTGCTGTTTAAGTGATTTGTAAATGTAATCCCTAAGTACTTAGTTAATTCACAGCCTTTAGATTTGTGTGATTTATCGTGTGTCCACAATGAAGGGGATTCCCTTTAGTACTCATGCGAATGACTTCACACTTTTCATTATTTAGAATTAATTGCCACTTTTCGCACCATACAGATATGTTGCTTACATCATTTTGCAATTGATTTTGATCCTCTGATGACTTTACAAGAAAATAAATGGCTGCATCATCTACAGACAATCTAACAGGCTGCTCAGATCGTCTACTAAACCTTTTGCATAGATCAGCTACAGCAGAGAGGGTCTACAAAACTTCCTTGGGGGACGCCATATACAACTTCCGTTTTGCTCGATGACTTTCTGTCAATTATTACAAGCTGCGACCTTTCTGACAGGAAATCATGAATCCAGTTGCACAACTGAGACGATTAGAAGTCACTCGTGACGAACATTGCCAAAAGCTTTCAGGAATTCTAAAAATATGGAATAAATTTGGTGTCCCCCGGTGATAGCACTTATTACTTCATGTGAATAAAGAGCTAGTTGTGTTTCGCAAGAACTATACTATTTGTCAATATATACACTACTGGCCATTAAAATTGCTACACCACGAAGATGACGTACTACACACACGAAATTCAACCGACAGGAAGAAGATGCTGTGATATGCAAATGATTAGCTTTTCAGAGCATCCACACAAGGTTGGCGCCGGTGTTGACACCTACAACGTGCTGACATGAGGAAAGTTTCCAACCGATTTCTCATACACAAACAACAGTTGACCGGCGTTGCCTGGCGAAACGTTGTTGTGATGCCTCGTGTAAAGAGGAGAAATGCGTACCATCACGTTCCGGCTTTGATAAATGTCGGATTGTAGCCTATCGCGATTGAGGTTTATCGTATCGTGACATTACTGCTCGCGTTGGTCGAGGTCCAATGACTGTTAGCAGAATATGGAATCGGTGGGTCCAGAAGGGTAATACGGAACGCCAAGCTGGATCACAACGGCCTCGTATCACTAGCAGTCGAGACGACAGAAACCTTATCCGCATGGCTGTAACGGACCGTGCAGACACGTCTCGATCCCTGAGTCAACAGATTGGGACGCTTGCAAGACAACAATCATCTGCACGAACACTTCGACGATGTTTGCAGCAGCGTGGACTATCAGCTCGGAGACCATGGCTGCGGTTACCCTTGACGCTGCATCACAGACGGGAGCGTCTGCGATGGTGTACTCAACGACGAACTTGGGTGCACGAATGGCTAAACGTCATTTTTTCGGATGAATCCAGGTGCTGTTTACAGAATTATGATGGTCGCATCCGTGTTTGGCGACATCGCGGTGAACGCACATTGGAAGCGTGTATGCGTCATCGCCATACGGGCTATCACACGGCGTGATGGTGTGGTGTGCGACTGGTTACACGTTTCGGTCACCTCTTGTTCACATTGACGGCACTTTGAACATTGGACGTTACATTTGAGATGTGTTACGACCCGTGGCTCTACCCTTCATTCGATCCCTGCCAAACCCTACATTTCAGCAGGATAATGCACCACCGCATGTTGCAGGTCCTGGATACAGAAAATGTTCGACTGGTGCCCTGGCCAGCACATTCTCCGATCTGTCACCAATTGAAAACGTCTGGTCAATGGTGGCCGAGCAACTGGCTCGTCACAATACGCCAGTCACTACTCTTGATGAACTGTGGTATCGTGTTGAAGCTGCATGGGCAGTTGTACCTGTACACGCCACCCAAGCTCCGTTTGACGTAATGCCCAGGCTTATCAAGGCCGTTATTACGGCCAGAGGTGGTTGTTCTGGGTACTAATTTCTCAGGATCTATGCACCCAAAGTGGGTGAAAATGTAATCACATGTCAGTTCTAGTATAATATATTTGTCCAATGAATACCCGTTATCATCTGCATTTCTTCTTGGTGTAACAATGTTAACGGCGAGTAGTGTAGTTTTCTTGGGAAGATAATTCATAACGTTAGAACACAGTGTATCTTCCAAAATCCTGCTGCAAATCGACTTTAATGATATGGGTCTGTAATTCAACGGATTACTCGTATTTTTTTCTTTGATATTGTTGTGACCTGTGCAGCTTTTAGGTAAGGAGCTTTTGACTAGCGAGCTGTTATATATCATGGCTATGTATGGAGGTATTGTATCAGCACCTAACTGGTATTCAATCTATATTTTAGGCCTTTTTATCAGTGATTTAAACTGCTTATCTACGCTGAGGATATCCTTGTTTAAGTTAATTATGTTGGCAGTTGTTCTTCAAAAAATGGTTCAAATGGCTCTGAGCACTATGGGAATCAACTTCTGAGGTTATCAGTCCCCTAGAACTTAGAACAACTTAAACCTAACTAACCTAGGGACATCACACACATCCATGGCCGAGGGAGGATTCGAACCTGCGACCGTAGCGGTCGCACGGTTTCAGACTGTAGCACCTAGAACCGCTCGGCCAACCACGGCCGGCGAGTGAATCTTAAACCGAGCAGTAAAACGTACACTGTAGTGAAAAGTCTAGACAGATTAAAACTGCGTGCGAAAGCAGGAATCGCACTCGAATACTTCCCTTTTTTCTTGGTTCATCAAATACTTCTTTGCTGCAATTATGCCAGAATGAAAATATGTCGCTGATCGTATCGAACGACGCAAGTGTTCGGTTGTAAATATCCCCGTGTTAAGTGCTCGTGCTATAAACTGCCGACTCAGTAGGAGGCGACGGTACGTTGTAGCTACGCATGCCCTGAGCACAAAGCGCTTCTCTGTAGACAATAACCAGCACGCTTCGCCCCTCCGTGGCGTCCTTTGTAAATAACCACGATCTGGGAAGCCCGGACGGCCCTCTGGACCTGGGCCTCGGCCAACTGCTGGTACGAGGAACGGGGCGGTTTTCAAGTGTATAAAAACAATTCACACACCGCCGCATAAAAAAAAAATAATTCATTCGCCGCCGCAACAATATTTTCTGTGCCCCATTGTACTGTATGTGTGTGTGTGTGTGTGTGTGTGTGTGTGTGTGTGTATGTGTGTGTGAGTGGACCTGTGTACTACGTTTTGGCATCCAATCCTATATGAAGCAATGTATTTGCTGGTTAGTCACAACTGTACTTGGATAGTGTAGGATAACTCAGGATGATTCCTCCTCTTGAACACGACTGGTGCTGATTTCAGAAAGGACATGAAAAACCACCGAAGTAATGGCACCTCTACATTAGAAAACTGATATCGTATAACAGGAAAGTGGAAAGTAAAAAGTGAAAATGATTTCTTAATTTGTTTGTCGTAAGTGAGACGATTGTGCCTTTCCGGAAATCTCCAATTTAGTCTAGTTTTTCTTTCCTCTTTTATTTTAAATTATTGCCGTTGGACGACATTATTATATTCCCATTACTCAACCACCACCTGTGTTATGCTAAGAAGGTGAACGAGGTTTTCACTCCGCAGTGCTGGGGAGTTGAGGGCAGGAATTGGACTTAAATCGTCAGACGCGACACCGCTCGGTCCTAGAGGGATGTTCTGTGGGACGGAATATATGGCTGTTATGCTCTTAGACGGAGAGAGAAAAAAAAAAAAAAAAAAGATGCTACCCCCATTTGGTTGATCGATTGTTTTCGACTAGTCGGTGAATATTTTAACCGAATTTCGCTACTACATCTCTCCGCCGTTGTCACGAATATATTGTTAATGTTTGATGTTTCACATTTAGGGATAAGATCGAAGCAGCAGGGAGCGAGTAGCTGAAGAGGGGCGCGTTGTAAGTGATGATTTTCGTCTTGTCAACTGGGTACTGTGGGAACGTTGTTATCAGGTAGTGATTACACCTTTTGTTTCAATAGCGAAATAAACATTGCTCCGCAGAAACTCCTATAGGTCATCTCATTTCTCAACGGTCGGATCTCCAAACTTTGAACTCTGGAATGCAAAATCAATGTTTCAGAAATCGGCGCTGAATTCAGAGGCCTTTCCGATGCTTACAGGAACAGGACCGAGCTAGATGGCGCAGCGACGAGGGGGCACTGGGGTGACGTTCAGGAGGGCGGCGATTTGACTCCTCGCCCACCTGTCCAGGTTTTAGCACCCCGGAGTTTGCCAAAATCAAGTCTGAGCTTCTTCCCTAATGACATAACCGTCTATCTTACTCTTCTTTCCTTCCAACAGCAAAGGGTTGGTCAGTGTCAAAGGCGTCCTCCAATGGAGATTACAACGCAACGGACGTGAGTGAGTGATAACTCGACTTCACTTCTAATTTCGGTCCCACCAGCGACCGATAAAGTATGATTCATGTAGCAGGATGTGTGCTCTGCCAAGTATCGCTAAATGCACAGACAATCTTTTTTGATTATTCTGGTCCAGTTACTGATATCCTGTACTTTCCGAACTTCATCCGCGGAGCAAAGTACTGGAAACGTTTACGAGTAAATGTCACTATTTTCTTCCAACCCTCTGTAAACATGCCAGCGAGATCTATGCCAGCCGCGGGACACGTAGCCATCGAGCAGAGACGCGTCTGTGTGTTGTAACAGATTAATCTTTGGTCATAGAGAAGCTTTGACATCAGCCAGTTCATACGCGACTGAATATTCCACATATGTTACGGTGTTTTAGTTTGCCCATGATTTCCCCTTTTCCTGTCGCATTCACAGTGTGTAGGAAGGACCACTACCAGTAACCCTCCACACTGCAAAATCCCCTCGCTGAACTAAACCGATATAAACGTTTCTCAGTTTATTGGCGATTCCGTGGAAAGTGGTGTAAGTGGCGTACCGTATAACTGATCATGCCTTTCCACCCGAGACTACACTAGTTAAGCTAGTCCTTTTGTGGATTATCTTAAGAAGTTGGTGCGTTGGATTTCCTTCTACTTGGTTACTGTGATTCTCTCATATATGTTGTCGGTCGAAGCAGCTCTTGGTGCGTACTGAATTCTTCAGAAGATGCAAGCAGACTACCTGTGATTATATGTGGGCGAGTGGATAGCAAATTTACTTAAAATACACTCCTGGAAATTGAAATAAGAACACCGTGAATTCATTGTCCCAGGAAGGGGAAACTTTATTGACAAATTCCTGGGGTCAGATACATCACATGATCACACTGACAGAATCACAGGCACACAGACACAGGCAACAGAGCATGCACAATGTCGGCACTAGTACAGTGTATATCCACCTTTCGCAGCAATGCAGGCTGCTATTCTCCCATGGAGACGATCGTAGAGATGCTGGATGTAGTCCTGTGGAACGGCTTGCCATGCCATTTCCACCTGGCGCCTCAGTTGGACCAGCGTTCGTGCTGGACGTGCAGACCGCGTGAGACGACGCTTCATCCAGCCCCAAACATGCTCAATGGGGGACAGATCCGGAGATCTTGCTGGCCAGGGTAGTTGACTTACACCTTCTAGAGCACGTTGGGTGGCACGGGATACATGCGGACGTGCATTGTCCTGTTGGAACAGCAAGTTCCCTTGCCGGTCTAGGAATGGTAGAACGATGGGTTCGATGACGGTTTGGATGCACCGTGCACTATTCAGTGTCCCCTCGACGATCACCAGTGGTGTACGGCCAGTGTAGGAGATCGCTCCCCACACCATGATGCCGGGTGTTGGCCCTGTGTGCCTCGGTCGTATGCAGTCCTGATTGTGGCGCTCACCTGCACGGCGCCAAACACGCATACGACCATCATTGGCACCAAGGCAGAAGCGACTCTCATCGCTGAAGACGACACGTCTCCATTCGTCCCTCCATTCACGCCTGTCGCGACACCACTGGAGGCGGGCTGCACGATGTTGGGGCGTGAGCGGAAGACGGCCTAACGGTGTGCGGGACCGTAGCCCAGCTTCATGGAGACGGTTGCGAATGGTCCTCGCCGATACCCCAGGAGCAACAGTGTCCCTAATTTGCTGGGAAGTGGCGGTGCGGTCCCCTACGGCACTGCGTAGGATCCTACGGTCTTGGCGTGCATCCGTGCGGCGCTGCGGTCCGGTCCCAGGTCGACGGGCACGTGCACCTTTCGCCGACCACTGGCGACAACATCGATGTACTGTGGAGACCTCACGCCCCACGTGTTGAGCAATTCGGCGGTACGTCCACCCGGCCTCCCGCATGCCCACTATACGCCCTCGCTCAAAGTCCGTCAACTGCACATACGGTTCACGTCCACGCTGTCGCGGCATGCTACCAGTGTTAAAGACTGCGATGGAGCTCCGTATGCCACGGCAAACTGGCTGACACTGACGGCGGCGGTGCACAAATGCTGCGCAGCTAGCACCATTCGACGGCCAACACCGCGGTTCCTGGTGTGTCCGCTGTGCCGTGCGTGTGATCATTGCTTGCACAGCCCTCTCGCAGTGTCCGGAGCAAGTATGGTGGGTCTGACACACCGGTGTCAATGTGTTCTTTTTTCCATTTCCAGGAGTGTAAGTTCTGGGATGACATTACGATGCCTTTATTAGCAAATATAGTAAAACAGTAACAATTTAATATTTAGAAACAATTCCTCTCAAAAGATTAATAAAATTACAGAGGATGGTGAGACCGACTATCACATAAGAACAGGCTCCGAGTACATCCTGTGCCGACTGGCGAGTTTGGTGCGTGGCCAGAATCTCTTCCTTACATCGTAAAACTTCGTAGTTCTTCGTGCATCTTCGGTAGTTTAACAATATTCATGTGCCTACTGTATTAACTGGCTTTCTGTGTGGTAATATTAGTGTATTAAAGCACAGACGACCCGTTGGCTCATCCTAGTATTTGCTATGCCAAAAGTATTTAATGAAGAAAATTTTGAGTTTCTCACCAGAGCACTTGCGGTTTCCTACGTACTGACTGCCTAGCAAGATTTGCTCTCAGGGATCGCATGCTTCTCTTTACTCCCTTGGTTCACTACAGCACCATGCAGTCCACTCCTTAGCATTACCTTTGTGGGTATCAGCTTCCTACTCGCTGCCATCGTATTCTGCAGCTCTGCGGAAGGCGAATTACTTCTGCTGTCTGCCCAGTTCTAGAAGATGTAAAATTTAGAAAATAAAATAAATTCCAAAACAGGAGGAATTTCGCAGTATGAATTCCAATTTCTCTAAATCTTTCGACGTGGTCATTTCGAGAATGTAAATGGGAACAAGTAATAAGGTGGCTATAATTTCGCGCCTTACAGGAACTCATCTACATACTTTGCCATGATCTACAAACACAATTAGGTACCATGTGATAGGTTGTACATCATTTATGTGAATATAAAGGAGACTGACATTGTCACGTACGTCTTGTAAATAATTGTTAACGCTTATTGCATGAAAGGTGACGGAGTGTCTTTATTATAAAAAAACGGCGTAATGAATGATTGACTATACTAGTAGAGGTTGAAACGCCAGTGGAGATGAAACGACAGACAGAACTCAAGGCCTGTGTGGAAGGCCCGCACAGGTGTTGGTCCTGCTTAAACACAGGAAGTAGCTAGACGGACGTCGTGGCACCTGAGCTCTGGAGCACAATTGGGTGACGGCCGGCCGCTATTGTAGTAGGGGCCGGTAGGATAACCTGCTAATACTTCCGAACGCTGAAAATCTTGGAAGCAGGTGAGAGGGACGAAGAAGCGGCCAGCGATGGAGAGACGAGGTCTTCCGTTGTGAGCGCCCGTGTGTGACGGTCGCTCGATATCAGCTTTGTTGGGACAGACGGACTTGGTGTCTTTGCTCTCAGGAGAGTTTATAGTTAGAACAGTCAGACACTGTACTGTTGCGAACCTATACGTTTCTGGACTTCACATCCAGGTTGGAAGTCGCCGTTGAGTACGCAGCTTTCAGTAATTGAGAGCACTTTCTCTACCTATACTTACGTTGACACGTTATTTGAACTCCGTCCTTGTGGCTGGGAGTTCGCGTTTCTCATCTGTAGAACACAGAGAGGAGAAGACAGTATTAGAGTATATTAGTCAGAGGACCGCCTTCTGCCATCTTAGTGTTTGAAAGAGTTTTTATTTTTGTGGCTGGAGTTCTTCCATCGACACAGACGTGTACGAGAATCAGAACGCCGACGCACAGATGCAGTACATACGGTGATATCGCAAATTGCTTCAGCTTATTAGGTCTATTAAGCTAAACAGCTGTGATCACTTTAGTTTATTTCCACTGAGGTTCCACACCACCACAGATCATCTTTGAACGTAGTATCTTGTAGTGTTTGGTACGTAGATGATGTCAGTCATTTTGCGTTATTGATATTAGATCGTGCAGTCATAATAAGGGGCAGAGTTGAACAATTGATTCGTAATTTCACTTGTTGTTGTTGTGGTCTTCAGTCCTGAGACTGGTTTGATGCAGCTCTCCATGCTACTCTATCCTGTGCAAGCTTCTTCATCTCCCAGTACCTACTGCAACCTACATTCTTCTGAATCTGCTTAGTGTATTCATCTCTTGGTCTCCCTCTACGATTTTTACCCTCCACGCTGCCCTCCTTGCTAAATTGGTGATCCCTCGATGCCTCAAAACATATCCTACCAACCGATCCCTTCTTCTAGTCAAGTTGTGCCACAAACTTCTCTTCTCCCCAATCCTATTCAATACCTCCTCATTAGTTACGTGATCTACCCACCTTATCTTCAGCATTCTTCTGTAGCACCACATTTCGAAAGCTTCTATTCTCTTCTTGTCCAAACTGGTTATCGCCCATGTTTCACTTCCATGCATGGCTACACTCCATACAAATACTTTCAGAAACGACTGCCTAACACTTAAATCTATACTCCATGTTAACAAATTTCTCTTCTTCAGAAACGATTTCCTTGCCATTGCCAGTCTACATTTTATATCCTCTCTACTTCGACCATCATCAGTTATTTTACTCCCTAAATAGCAAAACTCCTTTACTACTTTAAGTGTCTCATTTCCTAATCTAATCCCCTCAGCGTCACCCGATTTAATTTGACTACATTCCATTATCCTCGTTTTGCTTTTGTTGATGTTCATCTTGTATCCTCCTTTCAAGACACTGTCCATTCCGTTCAACTGCTCTTCCAAGTCCTTTGCTGTCTCTGACAGAATTACAATGTCATCGGCGAACCTCAAAGTTTTTACTTCTTCTCTATGAATTTTAATACCTACTCCGAATTTTTCTTTTGTTTCCTTTACTGCTTGCTCAATATACAGATTGAATAACATCGGGGAGAGACTACAACCCTGTCTCATTCCTTTCCCAACCACTGCTTGCCTTTCATGTCCCTCGACTCTTATAACTGCCATCTGGTTTCTGTACAAATTGTAAATAGCCTTTCGCTCCCTGTATTTTACCCCTGTCAACTTCAGAATTTGAAAGAGAGTATTCCAGTTAACGTTGTCAAAAGCTTTCTCTAAGTCGACAAATGCTAGAAACGTATGTTTGCCTTTTCTTAATCTTTCTTCTAAGGTAAGTCGTAAGGTTAGTATTGCCTCACGTGTTCCAAAATTTCTACGGAATCCAAACTGATCTTCCCCGAGGTCCGCTTCTACCAGTTTTTCCATTCGTCTGTAAAGAATTCGCGTTAGTATTTTGCAGCTGTGGCTTATTAAACTGATAGTTCGGTAATTTTCATATCTGTCAACACCTGCTTTCTTTGGGATTGGAATGATTATATTCTTCTTGAAGTCTGTGGGTATTTCGCCTGTCTCATACATCTTGCTCACCAGATGGTAGAGTTTTGTCATGACTGGCTCTCCCAAGGCCATCAGTAGTTCTAATGGAATGTTGTCTACTCCCGGGGCCTTGTTTCGACTCAGGTCTTTCAGTGCTCTGTCAAACTCTTCACGCAGTATCTTATCTCCCATTTCATCTTCATCGACATCCTCTTCCATTTCCATAATATTGTCTTCAAGTACATCGCCCTTGTATAAACCCTCTATATACTCCTTCCACCTTTCTGCCTTCCCTTCTTTGCTTAGAACTGGGTTGCTATCTGAGCTCTTGATATTCATACAAGTGGTTCTCTTCTCTCCAAACGTCTCTTTAATTTTCCTGTAGGCAATATCTATCTTACCCCTAGTGAGACAAGCCTCTACATCCTTACATTTGTCCTCTAGCCATCCCTGCTTAGCCATTTTGCACTTCCTGTCGATCTCATTTTTGAGACGTTTGTATTCCTTTTTGCCTGCTTCATTTACTGCATTTGTATATTTTCTCCTTTCATCAATTAAATTCAATATTTCTTCTGTTACCCAAGGATTTCTATTAGCCCTCGTCTTTTTACCTACTTGATCCTCTGCTGCCTTCACTACTTCATCCCTCAGAGCTACCCATTCTTCTTCTACTGTATTTCTTTCCCCCATTCCTGTCAATTGTTCCCTTATGCTCTCCCTCAAACTCTCTACAACCTCTGGTTCTTTCAGTTTATCCAGGTCCCATCTCCTTAAATTCCCACCTTTTTGCAGTTTCTTCAGTTTCAATCTGCAGTTCATAACCAATAGATTGTGGTCAGAATCCACATCTGCCCCTGGAAATGTCTTACAATTTAAAACCTGGTTCCTAAATCTCTGTCTTACCATTATATAATCTATCTGATACCTTTTAGTATCTCCAGGATTCTTCCAGGTATACAACCTTCTTTTATGATTCTTGAACCAAGTATTGGCTATGATTAAGTTATGCTCTGCGCAAAATTCTACCAGGCGGCTTCCGCTTTCATTTCTTAGCCCCAATCCATATTCACCTACTATGTTTCCTTCTCTCCCTTTTCCTACTACCGAATTCCAGTCACCCATGACTATTAAATTTTCGTCTCCCTTCACTACCTGAATAATTTCTTTTATCTCGTCATACATTTCATCTATTTCTTCATCATCTGCAGAGCTAGCTGGCATATAAACTTGTACTACTGTAGTAGGCATGGGCTTTGTGTCTATCTTGGCCACAATAATGCGTTCACTATGCTGTTTGTAGTAGCTAACCCGCACTCCTATTTTTTTATTCATTATTAAACCTACTCCTGCATTACCCTTATTTGATTTTGTATTTATAACCCTGTAATCACCTGACCAAAAGTCTTGTTCCTCCTGCCACCGAACTTCACTAATTCCCACTATATCTAACTTTAACCTATCCATTTCCCTTTTTAAATTTTCTAACCTACCTGCCCGATTAAGGGATCTGACATTCCACGCTCCGATCCGTAGAACGCCAGTTTTCTTTCTCCTGATAACGACGTCCTCTTGAGTAGTCCCCGCCCGGAGATCCGAATGGGGGACTATTTTACCTCCGGAATATTTTACCCAAGAGGACGCCATCATCATTTAATCATATAGTAAAGCTGCATGTCCTCGGGAAAAATTACGGCTGTAGTTTCCCCTTGCTTTCAGCCGTTCGCAGTACCAGCACAGCAAGGCCAGATCAGTCAATCATCCAGACTGTTGCCCCTGCAACTACTGAAAAGGCTGCTGCCCCTCTTCAGGAACCACATGTTTGTCTGGCCTCTCAACAGATACCCGTCCGTAGTGGTTGCACCTACGGTACGGCCACCTTTATCGCTGAGGCACGTAAGCCTCCCCACCAACGGCAAGGTCCATGGTTCATGGGGGGGGGGGGGGGGGGGGGGGGGTAATTTTACTTAGGAAATGCAAACTTCGAAATATAAGTTTTTTTTAATCTGCAATAGTTATATAAGCAGGAACAACGTTTATCATATAGTAGGATTAGTTGCCTTCATCATTCATTTATGTTTAGATTGTAATTTATAGGATTAAGGGATCCTAAGATCTGCTCCAGGGGGTAGTCAGACAGGGCCAAATCTTCATTTTAGCGTGTTTTATTATCCGTTGCGCACATTCATTTTACACCCGCCTGGAGTAGCATCTTGGAAAGTAATACTGACGGCAAATTTTAACAATCTTCATTTACAATGCAGTCTAACTGTCACTAGATAGTCAGCGTCGTTTGACTAACAACTTTCAGATCACAGTTTATGACGATCGTCGTTGGTCAACGGAAACCGGTTATCTAATACGGCTGTTTCGCGATCAACAATATTAAAATTTGTAATAAATGCTACGTTATGTTGCATATCTGAGAATTTCATGTTTTTCGAAGGTGCTGTTCTGTACTGCCTGACTTCGTCGAACGTAAACTCTCAGAATTGTAACGGTAAACCTCTCTGTGGGCCTCTCTTGTAACGTCTGCCAATGGAGTGTGATGAGCATCTACGTAACACTCTCGTCCTTACTGAACGAAGCTCTGACATAATGCGCAATTCTTCGTCATATCTTCTGCTCTATTAAATCTACACGGTGAGGTTCCTAGACTGCGGAGCAGTACTCAAGAATCGTTTGATAGTCTGTTTTGTAGCTCACTTCTTTCGTGGATGAATTACATTTCCTTACACTCCTTGAAGTCGATATCTCCCTGGCATCTACTGTTCCTATAGCTAGTTTTCTGTTTAGGTCGCCTGAGACAGTTACTCTTACGAGAAGAACACGGCAGGTGCTACAACCCTTTTTCCCAGAAACTTCTCTGAGTGGAAGAGGGGTCAAAATAGGTGAACACACTCAGGCATGGATGCGTGTGATGTCCTTTGGTTAGTTAGGTTTAAGTAGTTCTAAGTCTAGGGGACTGATGACCTCAGATGTTAAGGGGGGTAGGACGTCAAACGGGCCAACTTGGAGCACGAGAGGCACCACAGGACATTTTAATTTCCATTCTCTATACTTTAACAAATAAATTCATAAAACTTTGTCAGCATGACCAGGAAGAATTCAGAATTCACACTCATAGCAGTGGAAGTTCTAAAACTTAACGAAATAATTTTCTTTACATGTGAAATTTCATCAATTTTTCACTTACTAATGGCGGCATTTGTTGCTATAGGTACACTTTTCTTCATAAGTAAGTGAGATTCTGCGATGAATTTTGCACAGCGTACAAATCATACTTAAAGGTGTATGAAACTCTAGAATTTTCCACGTCTATTAAAAACTGTGGTAAAAATTGAGGTAATTAACTATAAAATTTGTGTTTTTTCTGAACATGAAGTTTAAAATATAATAGCTCATTCGTTTTTTTCATAAATTAAATAAATTCTAGAATTTCATACACCTGTAAGTATGGTATGTATGCTGTGCAAAATTCATCGAAGAATCTCTCTGGCTTATGAAGAAAAGTGTAACTATAGCAACAAATGCAGCCATAAGCAAGTGAAAAAATGATGAAATTTTACATGTAAAAAAATTATTTTGTTATGTTTTCGAACTTCCACTGAAATGAGTGTGAATACTGAATCCTTCCTGGTGATGCTAACAAAGTTTTATGACTTTACTTGTAAAAGTATAGACACTGGAAATTAAAATGTCCTGTGGTGCCTCTCCTGCCCCAAGTCGGCCAGTTTGACGTCCTACCCCCCTTAAGTCCCATAATGCTTAGAGCCATTTGAACCATTTGAATAAGTGAACACATGTCTCGGTTTATCTGTAGATAGTCGGCCGTTTATGAAAAAATGACGGTCATAGTTTCCGAAGCATGTGTCTTTAATCGCATAATATCCTCAGAAGAATTGGTGGTACAATGATTCGCGTCGCAAATTATTAATTTCGAGCCCCGTTTCGAAACCCGGTAATAACTTTCATTTCTGTTTTTCATTTATGTATCCCTGTCTGTAGAAGATTACTACACGAGTGTTTTACAGTGTATACTGATATAACGCTGTACTTATTAGTCTATTATCGTATTTCAGATGAATGAATTTAAAAAAAATGAGACAATTATTTGAAATTGTTTTCAGTGAAATTCCTGTAGCGTACGTTAATTCATAATCTGTCGCAAGTGCTAGTTTTTGCAAAAGTGATCCGTTTTGCAAGGTTTGACGCCAAATGATTAACAACGCCCGAAATATTCAGCAACCTTAGCTACGTTTCTTTCCCCAGTGAGATTCGTACGAAAAAATATCACTGTGGCAAACCTGCCTTCACGCGAGGCTCGTGGTTTTCGGAACATCTGTGTTTCGAACTTTTCTACGATCGATGTCATCCAAGGGAATGCACCAAATCTTCCGAAAGAATAAACATATGACTAAAACAGAACACTCAATATAAGAATTTATATGTAAATGAAATATCAGAATATGAGAATTTAAAAAGATTTGAACCCCTCAACATACCATACACACATATATTATGTAATAAGTATGTGGCACTGTAATTTTGCAATTAATATAACGCCCTTGTATCCGCTAATTAGATAAGAAAACGTTATGCAATAATTTTGTACAAATGTGGGTAGATTAACAATAGAAATAAAATAAATAAACACAATAATCGAGCTTCGAACACGGGCCGCAAAAGGTAAGAAGCCGCGACGGTAAGCATTGAGCCACCATGTCGCCCGAGAATATCGTCCGCTAATATGCACATAAAATACCTCGAAGAGGACCGTAGTTTTTTCAGAAATGGTCGTTTATCTAAGGACAAGCCGAAACTCTTCTTCGATTATTTTGACTCCTCTTCCTGGGAAATCAGGTGATGTCTCTTGCCGTGTTCTCCTCGTTAGGTATTTTACAGTCGACACTGTTTCCAGCGATTTATCACCGCTAGTGTAGTAAAACAGTATTTACGCGCAGTACTTTGGATTTAGTTAAGCTGAGCGCCAACTGCCAACCCCTGCATCCAGCGCGAAAGAGTCATGGTAAGTCCGTCAAGCACTATTATTCACCTGCGTTTGTTTTCCAGAGACAGCTGTACTGCTTACAACAAGGGCGAGATAGCGGGGAATACTCGTTAGAGATTTGATGTTTCGCGAGTATAGTCCACTAGCCTCGAAGTGCTCGAGATGTTGTTCTATATTTACGCACCAAGGGCACGAGATGTTTGTCAGAACCAGATCGGCGTGGGAGTGTGTTTTCCACCGGCGACACGTAAACTCTTCAAGGGTGGGCGAAATGTTCCGCAGAGAACGAGACGGAAGATTTGCGAATGGACAGCGCAGATGTTGCCGTCTTGCGATCGATCTCATCTCTGCCACTGCCAAAAATTTAACAAGCTGCTTCTCGGCTCTGTACTTCGCGGTGTTAGCTTAAGCGTGACGAAGTTACGTGAGAGACTGGCCAGCTGGACGAAATTCAGGTGTGCTGGGCGATTGACCAGGGGAGGCATGTGTATGCAGAAGAAGCCGCGTTAGTCTCCTGCGGGATTGGACATTCTCGCTATCTGCACTCCTAATTTAGTGTTAAAATCCAGGTAGATTTTTGATGTTCGTTGCACATATACGTAATTCGCATAGGAAATCGTAAATTGCGATTAGCCTCGATCGGAAACTGGATACTTTGTTCCTCCACAAACCTGCTGCGACAAATTTAGCGTCGTTAACAGTCAGATGCGGACGTCAAACAAATTTTTTCTCCTTGGTAAACATTTCTCGTATACGAATTAGCTGTGGAACTATTATACAGCAATCCTTCGAGCAGACAACTTTTAGAGAAGTCAAACATTGCACAAGAAGTGTAAGAGCAAACTAGTGAGAACAGTTTTGTAGCTCTCATTCTTTCATGTCTATGGAAGGTGTCTTTATCATTATCTCATAATACTACGTGATACACCGCGCGTTTGATTCTCTGATTGTAATAGGACGTCACGTGATGGACACTCATGGACGCTTTCTCTTGAAAGTGGCTATACAACCGAAAGTTGTCAACAGTGGTTTTTCATAAAGACAGGTATACGGTCTTGGCGGATATAATAAGACGTTTCAAGATATGGAAGAGAAGATGTAAAGATGCAGCAGAAACAGTGTATGGGGGGTCGGAGGTTTGTATCACAAGTGTGAAATCAATGTCGTCGATCTAGTGAAGCAGCTGGATGGCATGCCATGATTTCGGTTCGTCAGTACAGGAAACACAGATATGGGGATTAGAAGGAAACTACAGGCCTTTCTGCTGAAAGATGGAAGTCACGGGGCTGGGTATCGTTAACAGCAACACAAGAGGAATAGAGAAGAGAAAAATGTTTCAAATGTCTCTGAGCACTCTGGAACTTAACATCTGAGGTCATCAGTCCCCTAAAACTTAGAACTACTTAAACCTAATTAACCTAAGGACATCACACAAACCCATGCCCGAGGCAGGATTCGAACCTGCGACCGCAGCCGTCGCGCGGTTCCAGACTGAAGCGCCTAGAACAGCTCGGCCACAGCGGCCGGCAATAGAGAAGAAGTAGGTTATGCTGAAAACGAGGCAGACAGACGGGCGTAATTGATTAAATTGTATAGATGTGAAGTGTGAATAGACTTTGAAGGCAAAATGATTTTTTCTAGATCGACGGAGACAGAAATGTCAGGGCAATGTCTCGATGAATGCTGATAGTCGGCAGTGCGAGTAGGGCGAAAACCACACAGATGTTGCAGGCGATAAGTGCTGCATACAGTTTCTGTGAAAGTTTTAGGAGAAAATGGAATCAAGAGTTGGTTCTGTTGAAGGTTTGAGGAGTAAAACACATGGGGAGTCATTTGTGATTTTTCTAAGTAGAAAAATTTCGTCGATGCCCACATTAATCGTGAGTTGTAGAAGATTAATGCTATACAATACCCCACGGAGTGTACCGATAGACGGCATTACTTTTGCCGACTGAGCGCCTTCCAGACAGGAAACGTTCCACTAGTTTCGGAGGCGATCCTTAGTTTTCCGCTCCTGTTAAGAAAACGACCACAGCCGTTATTTTAAGTGGTGGTTTTATTTATGAGTACATTCGTAGAGGGCGACCAAGGTTTGAATACAGTAGCAGATTAAAGCAGATGTCGGCTGCAGTATTATGCACAGATGGAGTGGCTTGCACAGGGCGGACAAGCAAGGACATGCATCAGATCAGTCTTTGGTCTGAAAACCACAGGAAAAACATTTAGGAAACAGGTATTTTGCAGCAGAAGAAGTTAGAGACTTTTTTTAAATTTTTAATGAACGAAACAGTGATCTACACGTTTTATTAACTTTTATTACAGGATTTTGCAGAATACAGTGTCTTCAGATTTAAGACTAAAAAAGTGGACTGTCGCTATGACCAGCGTCAGCTGGCGTGCAGTGTCACAGCTCATAGTCGTTACAGCAACACAGTCTCCACGTTGTTATGAAACAGTCGCGCTATATGTTTGCTCCACCAACGGGGAACAGGGTTAGCCTGATATGTACCGCTGATAGTTGGTAGTCCTACAGCAGATCGCCCTCGGCTGGTGCAATGACGATGTCGTTGTTGTTGGTGGCAGTGCATTTGCCACTAGTGGTCACGATATTTCTTACTGCTGCAGCAGGAGATGACAACTTGTGCCTGGCCGCTGGCTTGATGTGCGTTTCTGCGGTGGAATAAGTATCAGCATCAGCTGGCAGTGGTGACCAAATTGCAAATGTAGTAGGAGGGTGTCACAGCGTCTCTGCCGGATTCCAGGGTACATCTATTCGCGGTGGTGTCGCAACCCGCCTGCTTTGGTCCACTTGTAAGGCCGTGATGAACTTCGTCAGTGTGGCTGCAACCGGCGGAGGAGCGTAAATGGCAGCGCTTTTAATGGAGCACCTCAGTCACAGTGCAGCCACTAGGTGTTCGGAAAGTCGAAAGTCGAATGCCCCCATTCCTTGTTCATCAGAGTTTGCTGTCTGAAGAATAAAACAAACCATTCTATCATGGCGTTCGAATATATGTTCGTTGACTCTGCTAGGTACGTAGACTTCCGGAATTTTAATGGTAAACGACACCGTGATGCAGGGCGGCTGTCATTGGAGCTGGCTGAGCAACCCACGACGCAGCTGCTGCGTCTTGCAGACGGCTGTGTGCCCAGGTGTGCTATGTTACGGAACAGAGCACGCTGTATCATTCACAACTGCAGATGGATTTTCCCCGTGCCTGTTGTTCGATAAATGCTTTATGGCCTCAGCCTGTGTTCTGTTGTCCTTCTATGAGCTGATTCTATGATTCACGATATCTTTTGGAACATGGCATACTACATCATTAACATCTGCACGTTCCAGTTACTGTACAGCTGAGGTGACTGCCTCGCCCTTTGCCGTGCAGAAAGTTCTGCCGTTGCCTGAGAAACTGAGTTTCGACATATTTTCGAACATGGGACGCGTGATCACTCACATCTGCAGAAGAGATGACGATTTGCCTGTTGGTTGGCAACTGCTCATCTTATGAACGCATATTGAGCTAAATGGGGCTAAATGGTATGGAATATAGCGTATTGCATCGTCCGCACCTGCAGGTGAGACGGTTATGTCGGTAGCTTCCGCTGTCGTCTTGTCCCTTTGGTGGGCGGGCTGTTCTGCCGGAGTCATTCCGATACTTTGAAAACCTAACTATATACCAAAATTTCGGTAACTACAGCACGCGCTTCCTCCTGTTGGACTCAGGTTGTTCTGCTGTGGGCTGGGCAAGACTTCGTGATTCTAAATGTTAGCACATGGTACGTTGGTAGAAGGGATGGCACGTGCCACTCGTTCGGAAGCTGTAGCAGATGCAGCGGAGAGGGAATTGTGCTGTCAGATGCCGGAGACCTACAGACTAGAAATGTTTTGAAACTCAGCGCTTTACATCATTTGCGTATATTGAATGTCTCAGTGCTATACAGATATAATCCTCTGGTATGCAAATATAAAGTTTCTTTCAGAAGCGCCGAATTTGGATCGAATACATCCCAGACATGAGTCAATACATCATATCTACCAAAAGTCTCGGACCGTTTACCCGCAAACATAGGTGAAGTACCCGAGCATATACCCCTTAAGAAAACACCAGTCAGTGGTCGTCATTTTGATTGCATTAGCTTCTGTGAATCTAGCAATTTATTACAAACATCGTCGCTCATGGTGATTGTCGTTAGTGACTATGGAAGTATCGCTTCATTATTAAGCGATACGTATCTTTTATGTGCCTTCTGTTTAACTATGTGCATGACTGCTTGGATACGAGTTCACTTTCCTTGTATTGCTCGGGAGATACTTAGCCCACATGGTCATAATCTCTTACACCCTTTGCTGAGAGTGACCGCTGTACACGGATGTAATTTTGTGGATTCGTTACAGGCGATTCATCTGATACTTTCTTTATCTGTTCATAAGTTATCTGCATTACCAAACGTCTTATTTTCATTTAAAACCCATGGACTTACCGAAAAGACTATAATTTTTTTCTCTAGACCGCCCCTAGCAGAAAATTATCCGACAGGCAAACGACAGACTACTTCCAATACCTACTCTTATGTCGTCCATGTTGGGCTGTTTTTTCAAGGAAACTACGGCTTGACAATAAAAGTTCAAATAAAGCAATTATCTATGTCAGTCACTTTTATTTTCTCCCACGACGCATTTCGAGGGTTTGTAGTCTCAGTTTCAGGTGGAAAACAGCGATATCTTGTTACATGTGTACCAGCTGGATGCAGCTAGTTGTTTGTTTTGGTTTCGTTTTGTTTAAAAAAAAGTATAACAGGCACATATCATCGCCATGTGGCACTATATTATACATTTGAAATGGTGATGGGGTTACATTCTATTCCAGTGTACAAAACTCTGCAGTTCGTCATAAATGGACATTTTTGACTTGATTTTTTTAAGCAGAAACACTAATATAAACAAACCAAGGATTGTAGCGATGCAAAGATATGGTACTTCGCCTCAGAGATTACTCATAGCTAGATTACATTTTGGATCAGAGACACATATAAAATGTAAACTCCGTGCACAGGCCCTGGCGGACCCAACGGTACCAACCGGCCGCCGTGTCACCCTCAGCCCAGAGCCGTTGCCGGATGCGGAGATGGAGGGGCATGTGGTCAGCACACCGCTCCACCGCCTGTACGTCAGTTTCCGCGATCGGAGCCTCTACTTCTCAATCAAGTAGCTCTTCAGTTTGCCTCACAAGGGCTGAGTGCACCCCGCTTCCCAACAGCGCTCGGCAGATCGGATGATCACCCATCCAAGTGCTACCCCGGCTCGACTGGGCTTAACTTCGGTGATCTGACGGGAACCGTTGTTACCACTGCGGCAAGCCCGTTGGCAGAGATACATATAGCGACTGCATTTCGTTACCACTGTGTATAGCTCTGTATCAACTTGCCGAAGGAAACGAGTTCATCACAGCCAACTACACTGGTGACTGGCGAAAGGTTCATTGCTACTACGGTACTATGCCTTTTTGGGCTGTCAGATTTCTTGTCAGTATGATCTGCTTGAGCCGTGCGCGGCTCGTGTTCATTCCGTTTATTGTTTGTCATCTTCTCTAACTAGTTGTCTTATTCCATTTACTGGCGTCACCAACTTCCTGCCTTACCTGCCCGTGAGTGGCAGCAGCAGCGCTTATTGATAAGTGCTCTGTGGTACTATCTCTGTAGCGACCGATAGTATTTCTGGGTCTTCGCGTATCTGGAAGTCAGTCGGGCACGGAGCAGCAGTCGGGACTGAGCAGCGGTCGGGGACGAAGGAGCGTAGGACTCGGAGCGCCAGTGAGGTGTGGACAGCCAGTACTTGCCGACCACTGGCGACGCACATGGACTGTCCGACTGAAGAAGACTGAAGAAGACTGAAGATTAGGCCTCAGCCGTGTTTCATTTAAAATTCTTGTTGCTCTGTATTTAGGTCCTCAGCCGCGTTTGTTTCAGAATTTGTGGCTTTAATACGTAAATCCTTGTCTGTAAGGTTTCTTGAATTCTTGAAAGGGCCTTCAGCCGTGTTCTGTAAATGTTTATCTTAAGGTTCTCTTTAATTATTCTTGAGTAATTTTTTGGGCCTTCAGCTGACAAGATACTTCAAGTTTTCTTAAGATGTTTTTCTGTTGTAATGTGAAATAACTTATCTTTAAAGCCTCTCTTTTATTATGTAAAGAAAATTTTTTTATTGGGCCTTCAGCCGAAGAATTAACTTGAATTTTCCTTAATATGGCATTTAGCTGGAATTTGTAAATGCTTGGCTTTTAAAGAATTCCTTAGCTGATATGAAATATTATTTCGGCCATTAGCCGAGAAGATATTGTAATTTTGCCTAAGTAAGGCCTTCAGCCGTTACTTTAAATCCGGGTGTTTTAAAGGCAACCATTCAAACTTATTCTGGAGAAGTTACTCGGGCCCTCAGTCGTGGAGATCTTTGTTGTTTTGTAGAGAAAATTGTGCATTGGTTTGAGCAATGTAGTTGTGTGTTTTCTTGTACAACTAACAGTAATTGACCTTGGCCCCTTTCTACAACCTGATCCGCTCTGTCCTGCGGAACCAGATTTCACTGCTTTTACACTACTGGCCATTAAAATTGCTACACCAACAAGAAATACAGATGATAAACGGGTATTCATTGGACAAATATATTATACCAGAACTGACATGTGGTTACATTTTCCCGCAATTTGGGTGCATAGATCAAGAGAAATCAGTACCCAGAACAACCACTTCTGGCCGTAATAACGGCCTTGATACGCATGGGCATTGAGTCAAATAGAGCTTGGATGGCGTGTACAGGTACAGCTGCCCATGCAGCTTCAACACGATACCACAGTTTCTCAAGAGTAGTGACTGGCGTATTGTGACGAGCGAGTTGCTCGGCAACCATTGACCAGACGTTCTCAATTGGTGAGAGATCTGGAGAATGTGCTGGCCACGGCAGCAGTCGAACATTTTCTGTACCCATAAAGGCCCGTACAGGACTTGCAACATGCGGTCGTGCATTATCCTGCTGAAATGTAGGGTTTCGCAGGGATCGAATGAAGGGTAGAGCCACGGGTCGTAACAATATAAAATGTAACGTCCAATGTTCAAAGTGCCGTCAATGTGCACTAGAGGTGACAGAGACCTGTAACCAATGGTAGCCCATCCATCACGCCGGGTGATACGCCAGTATGGCGATGACGAATTGACGCTTCCAATGTGCGTTCACCGCGATGTCGCTAAACACGGATGCGACCATCATGATGCTGTAAACAGAACCCAGATTCATCCGAAAAAATGAGGTTTTGCCATTCGTGCACCCAGGTTCGTCGTTGAGTACACCATCGGAGGCGCTCCTGTCTGTGATGCAGCGTCAAGGGTAACCGCAGCCGTGGTCTCCGAGCTGATAGTCCATGCTGCTGCAAACGTCGTCGAACTGTTCGTGCAGATGGTTGTTGTCTTGCAAACGTCCCCACCTGTTGACTCAGGGATCGGGACGTGGCTGCACGATCCGTTACAGCCATGCGGATAAGATGCCTGTCATTTCGAGTGCTAGTGATACGAGGCCGTTGGGATGCAGCACGGCGTTCCGTATTACTCTCCTGTACCCACTGATTCCATATTCTGCCAACAGTCATTGTATCTCGACCAACGCGAGCAGCAATGTCGCGATACTATAAACCGCAATCGCGATAGGCTAAAATCCGACCTTTATCAAAGTCGGGAACTTGATGGTACGCATTTCTCCTCCTTACACGAGGCATCACAACAACGTATCACCAGGCAACGCCGGTCAACTGCTGTTTGTGTATGAGAAATCTGTTGGAAACGTTCCTCATGTCAGCACGTTGTAGGTGTCGCCACCGGCGCCAACCTTGTGTGAATGCTCTGAAAAGCTAATCATTTGAATATCACAGCATCGTCTTCTTGTCGGTTAAATTTCGCGTCTGTAGCACGTCATCTTCGAGGTGTAGGAATTTTAATGGCCAGTAGTGTATAATCAGATATTTTCCTTGCCACGGCTACTTTGAGGTGCTTACGTTTTTCTGTTCCTGATTGTACTTTAATAAATTCTGACATTTCCTCTTTTCCTTCTCTCTCTCTCTCTCTCTCTCTCTCTCTCTCTCTCTCTCTCTCTCTCGATACCCCACCCCCCTACCCACACACACAAACAAGCTCTGAGGTGGTTCACGCTCTCTCTTCTTGTGCTGACGACAAGTGGAGGACGCTGGCGGCGCCACGTGAGGTGTGAAGAGCGGCCTCTAGCAGCTCGAGTGGCTGCGCGGGCAGTTTTAGCCTGGAGCGCTCCCAGCTCCGAAATACCTGTGCCTGGCGGCCGCTGCTGGACGCAGCCGCTGACAATGCGCAGGCGCGGACGCCCGCCGCACGTGGCACACAATGCAGCGCCGGCGCCGCTGTTTGCTGACCGTGGGCGCCGGCGAGAGCGCGCCGCGCCGCGCTGCCGACTGATGCGCCGCAGACGTCTCGTCAGCGCTCTGCCTCGCCTCCATCGGCACTAGTTCCGACTCCAAAATCGCGGAGAAATAACCCTCGTGTCAACAGCCACTCTTAAACCTTATTTCAGTAACCTAAACTTTTCTTAATTAGGAATGACCTTAAAAACGGACAGGAAAGACTATGAGAAAGAGATTGGGATGGGAGTGATTAAACTAGTGCCAACGGTCTTGCCGCAGTGCGAACACGGGTTCCCCTCAGATCGCCGGCCAGAGTGGCCGAGCGGTTCTAGGCGCCACAGTCTGGAACTGCGCGACCGCAATGGTCGCAGGTTGGAATCCGGCCTCGGGCATGGATGTGTGTGATGTCCCTAGGTTAATTAGCTTTAAGTAGTTCTAACGTCTAGGGGACTGATGACCTCAGAAGCTAAGTCACTTAGTGCTCAGAGCCATTTGAACCATTTGAACCCCTCAGATCAACAAAGTTAAATACTGTCGGTCTTAGAATGAAATTTACACTCTACAGCGGAGTGTGCGCTGATATGAAACTTCCTGGCAGATTAAAACTGTATGCCGGACCGAGACTCGAACTCGGGACCTTTGCCTTTCGCGAGCAAGTGCTTTACCGACTGAGCTACCCAAGCACGACTCACGCCCCGTTCACACAGCTTTAATTCCACCAGTGCCTCGTCTCCTACCTTCCAAACTTCACAGAAGCTCTCCTGCGGATCTTGCAGAACTAACACTCCTGGAAGAAAGGATATTGCGGAGACATGGCTTAGCCACAGCCTGGGGGATGTTTCTAGAATGAAATTTTCACTCTGCAGCGGAGTGTGCGCTGATATGAAACTTCCTGGCAGATTAAAACTGTGTGTCGGACTGAGACTCGAACTCGGGACCTTTGCCTTTCGCGGGCAAGTGCTCTACCTGCCAGGTAGGAGAGCTTCTGTGAAGTTTGGAAGGTAGGAGACAAGGTACTGGCGGAGTTAAAGCTGTGAGGACGGGGCGTGAGTCGTGCTTGGGTAGCTCAGATGGTAGAGCACTTGCCGCGAAAGGCAAAGGTCCCGAGTTCGAGTCTCGGTCCGGCACACAGTTTTAATCTGCCAGGAAGTTTCACTGTCGGTCTTGGTTATCACTTCTATGGCTGACCGTCTAGGTCTGTAGAAAGCTGTTGACAAGCAGGGTGCATTCAGCCCTTGAGAGGCGAGTTGAGGAGCTAGTTGGCTGAGAAGTAGCGGCTCCGGTCACAAAAACTGACAGACACCGGGAGAGCGGTATGTTGACCAGATACCCCACCCTATCTGCAACTAGAGATGTCTGTCGGCTGAGGATGATGCGGCTGGTCCTGGCGGAGGTTCGAGTCCTCCCTCGGGCATGGGTGTGTGTGTCTGTCCTTAGGATAATTTAGGTTAAGTAGCGTGTAAGCTTAGGGTTCAAATGGTTCAAATGGCTCTGAGCACTATGGGACTTAACATCCATGGTCATCAGTCCCCTAGAACTTAGAACTAGTTAAACCTAACTAACCTAAGGACATCACACAACACCCAGCCATCACGAGGCAGAGAAAATCCCTGACCCCGCCGGGAATCGAACCCGGGAATAAGCTTAGGGACTGATGGCCTCAGCAGTTAAGTCCCATAAGATTTCACACACATTTGTGCATTTGATGATGCGGCTATCGGTCAGTATGTTGGCCGTTCCGAGGCCTGTTTGGGTGGAGTTTAGTTTAGTTAAGTAAGTTAGATAGTGACCATAAGTGACTTTGGAACATCAATTATCTTTGTCAACAAACATAATAGGTTCTTGCTCGTTTGCGGCGATTTCAAACCACAGCTAATAGTTCAATCAGTGACATTTACTGTATGTTACACTTCCAACCAATCTGCTTCTTAAATCAACTAGTGTTGCATGTTCTTATTTTCAACCTTCGTTAGATGTTGGTTCTTAAAACATCACAGTTATTGATGTAAATTATGGCCTGTACAAATGCAATTATTATCTTTCGAAAGAGTGAGCGTCAGACATATTCCTCAGATTTCCACAGCAGTTATGGGAAACTTATGTAGGTATACAAAAATCTTGATAATTTTAATCGAATTTCAACAGATTTGATTCCGATAAACATTGGCGATGTAATGCAGAGTCATACAGAATTTCGTCGGAGACCTCTGCCTAGTGTATTAAGGTGGAAAAATTTGTTTTATTGTTGTTACATTTAGTAAATTTTGATATGCCCCTGTTACAGGCTTTGTTTTTCTCATTTAGTGTGCCCAGAAAATGGTTTCTTAGGCTGACGTATGCTACTGTTGATTTTCACTCTCTTGTTAATTGCTTGTTTAGTATTAGTTCATGTGTCGGATTTTAATCGGGTACATTTTAGGCTTTGGTATTCTAAGCTAAGACTGATTATTGTGTTGTTCTCCTTTTACTGCTGTGTCATTACTTTTGATATGTTATTTCTTGCCCTCTTTATTGTAGTTTGTGAAATTAAAAGGGGCAAATTATTTTTTCACATGTTGCACTGTGTTAGGTGTTAATTTTTGAATTTTGTAAAGTGAGTGCTGAACACCTTGTACCATCTTGTATATGCACTCGGAACTGTTGAAATTAATTAATAAATTTATGTAAATACTGTTAACACACTATGTCCACACAATCCCCAGCCAGTTTCCACATCTAACATTTCCTGTGCCACACAGTCATTTAAGTTGGATAGAGATTATCCAGTGAGAATGGAAAGTCAATTATTCATGCTAGCTATTGGCTGAAAAGCATTGGTCTCTGCTTTTTTTCGCCCACAGACATCCACACAACCCGGTGGACTCCTCTTCACAGATTCAGCCAGGACATACCTACAGTCTTTGAAATCATCTATCATACACTGTCAAGTTTTCTGTACATCATCAATGTGAAGTCCAATATTACTGCTGAAACAATCATCACTTTAGTATGTAGTGTTTTCCTGTAGAAGGGTTGCCCTAACGACAATGTCCGGAAACGGATTTTACTTTATATATCAATTATTTCCAGCATTTTTCGAACGAAATGGGAACCTCTGACCTCACGTCCACCCCGATTTACTCCCACCACCCCCAGAACTGAAGAAACGATGAGAGTTTAGTCTCAACATTCAAATCTCAAGTGCTCAGTGATTCCAATAACAAACAGTTTTCAAGTCATTGGTCTCCTGAATGGTTTGATGTGGCACGCCACGATTTCCTCTTCTGTGCCAAACTCTTATTTTAGGCTAGCCCTTGAAGCCTGCGTCCTCAGTTGTTTGTTGGATTTATTCCAATCTCTGTTTTCCTCTACAGCTTTTACCCTCAACAGCTCCCTCTAGCACCACGGAAGCTACACTCCTGGAAATGGAAAAAAGAACACATTGACACCGGTGTGTCAGACCCACCATACTTGCTCCGGACACTGCGAGAGGGCTGTACAAGCAATGATCACACACACGGCACAGCGGACACACCAGGAACCGCGGTGTTGGCCGTCGAATGGCGCTAGCTGCGCAGCATTTGTGGACCGCCGCTGTCAGTGTCAGCCAGTTTGCCGTGGCATACGGAGCTCCATCGCAGTCTTTAAACTGGTAGCATGCCGCGACAGCGTGGACGTGAACCGTATGTGCAGTTGACGGACTTTGAGCGAGGGCGTATAGTGGGCATGCGGGAGGTCGGGTGGACGTACCGCCGAATTGCTCAACACGTGGGGCGTGAGGTCTCCACAGTACATCGATGTTGTCGCCAGTGGTCGGCGGAAGGTGCACGTGCCCGTCGACCTGGGACCGGACCGCAGCGACGCACGGATGCACGCCAAGACCGTAGGATCCTACGCAGTGCCGTAGGGGACCGCACCGCCACTTCCCAGCAAATTAGGGACACTGTTGCTCCTGGGGTATCGGCGAGGACCATTCGCAACCGTCTCCATGAAGCTGGGCTACGGTCCCGCACACCTTTAGGCCGTCTTCCGCTCACGCCCCAACATCGTGCAGCCCGCCTCCAGTGGTGTCGCGACAGGCGTGAATGGAGGGACGAATGGAGACGTGTCGTCTTCAGCGATGAGAGTCGCTTCTGCCTTGGTGCCAATGATGGTCGTATGCGTGTTTGGCGCCTTGCAGGTGAGCGCCACAATCAGGACTGCATACGACCGAGGCACACATGGCCAACACCCGGCATCATGGTGTGGGGAGCGATTTCCTACACTGGCCGTACACCACTGGTGATCGTCGAGGGGACACTGAATAGTGCACGGTACATCCAAACCGTCATCGAACCCATCGTTCTACCATTCCTAGACCGGCAAGGGAACTTGCTGTTCCAACAGGACAATGCACGTCCGCATGTATCCCGTGCCACCCAACGTGCTCTAGAAGGTGTAAGTCAACTACCCTGGCCAGCAAGATCTCCGGATCTGTCCCCCATTGAGCATGTTTGGGACTGGATGAAGCGTCGTCTCACGCGGTCTGCAGGTCCAGCACGAACGCTGGTCCAACTGAGGCGCCAGGTGGAAATGGCATGGCAAGCCGTCCCACAGGACTACATCCAGCATCTCTACGATCGTCTCCATGGGAGAATAGCAGCCTGCATTGCTGCGAAAGGTGGATATACACTGTACTAGTGCCGACATTGTGCATGCTCTGTTGCCTGTGTCTATGTGCCTGTGGTTCTGTCAGTGTGATCATGTGATGTATCTGAGCCCAGGAATGTGTCAATAAAGTTTCCCCTTCCTGGGACAATGAATTCACGGTGTTCTTATTTCAATTTCCAGGAGTGTACTTCCTCATGTCTTAACAGATATCCTACCATCTTGTCATTGTTTTCCACATATTCCTTTTCCCATAAGCACGTCGGTCCCATCAGAGGAGCAAATGTACAGTATAACCAGAGAGGCAGCCCGTCCGGTCCAGGAGGTTTGTTTAACGCACCACACTTCAGAGCAGCGTCCAGACCATCTCTGGTGATTTCAGCCATGAGGCTGTCCACTTCAGTGGGATGATCGTCCGCTGGTATTTCGCGAAGCACGTCTGGCAGTCCTGGTATGTCCAGCTGGTCCCCCACATAGAAACTGCGATAGTGGTGAGCGAAAGCACGTGCAATATCCATCTGTAACGTGGCTCGCGATCCATCGACCATTTCGACATCCCTTATAAATGTACGTCGCCGCTGCCTTCTTCCTCTCACTATATAGTGTAATGATGACCATTCGTTGCGTAATCTGTCGAGCATCCTCGTACTTATTTCAACTCCTTCCATCTACATTACCGTGAGACGCAGCAGTTGTGCTTTGATACGATGGACAACCTGCTGATGGTCGGGAGAGGTCGGTTGCGTCGCCAACTCATGTAAGGCTGCGAAATAAAATTCGGAAGTCGTCCATTGCCAGTGCGACTTATCTTGGCCGTATCGTGTGAACGTTCTGCGTAAAGCCGGTTTGACACTGCAGAGCCACTATTTAAGGGTTGAATCGTACGAACGTTGATGCTATTTACATTGATGTCATGTGTTTTCAACCTCCCGTAAATAGTTCTCGTCCCGCACGTCGGTAAAGTTGAGCTTCCATGGGCCCTACTGCGCCGTCTTCTGTCGTGGCAGAGCGATGGTGCAGATGTAAGCCTGGCGGTCTGTAAGGTCACATCTCGCTGTCAATCGTCGCCTTGTGTAGCCAACTTGACAAATGCACCCTGTCTAATCGACTGGCTGAGTGGCTTGTAAAGTGTGTACTGTATTTTTTGGAAGTTTGTGGTAAGGTTTTATGGGACCAAACTGCTGAGGTCATCGGTCCCTAAGCCTACACACTGCTTAATCTGACTTAAACTAACTTACGCTATGGACAACATACACACCCAAGCCGGAGGGAGGACTCGAACCTCCGTCGGGGGGAGCCGCACGAACCGTGACAAGTACTATATATCCGCGGTTGTCGCCTTGCGTGATTTTCCAAGTGTCATGGAGTGCAAGATCCCGGGCCAACATCTGTAAAGTCTGGCAAGGGAGGAAGTGTGATCGTTGGCCCTCGGGTCGCAGAACGCAGCTGAAGTCGCCGCCGATAATATAATTCTCCTGACGTTCTCGAAACAGCGGTGACACTTCCTCTGTGGAAAAGGTTTTCGTTCGTATCTCTTCGTCGAGCCACATGGTCCGTAAACGCTCACCAAACGGACATATCCTACAGTCAGGGTAAAACCACGGGTCGATGGCAAGTATCCCATAGCTTCCACCACTATTCCTTCTCGTAACAGTAAGGCTGTGACACCGCTACCGTCGTAATCTGTTAAACAGTGGACGTCATAACCATAAAACTCAGCTGGGGCATCGTTTCGTACCTCCTACAAAAAAACTATGTCGACGTCCACTGCCCGCAGCATATCTTGTAGCATTTGGAGTTTATTGTGCTGCGAATCGACTGTCTACGGAGGATTCTTCCTGGATCGGGACCACACGACACGGCCTCGTTGGCCGCCAAGGACAAGGTTCCCTTCCGACTCGTTGTCGGTGGGAGCCAAGATCTGAACGTCGACCTCCTGCATCTCATCAATTTTATCAATTTCTTGTGGCCAGTTTTTTAATGCATTGGTGAGGACTGTCGCTGTTGACGGGCATTCATCTGCAAGTAGGACGTTATCCTGTAGCATAACTATATCCATTGGGTGTCTTTGATGTGGCCGCTTCTCCACGGTCTCTACCACAGACGCTGTGGTTGTGACGTCGTCCTGGCCGGTCGGTGGAAACGAATCATGATCGTTCCCACTGTCTTGTTCGTCGCCTCGGTTGTGGTGCTCGTCTTTTGCGGATAGCCACCTCTTCTTTCGGTCCTTCGACCTCTGTTTTCGTGGTGGAGCCTCCATGTCTGCTGGGGGATGTTGCTCAGTGCGATCTTCTTTCGGACCCGCTTCCAGCCGGCCGCTGTGGCCGAGCGGCTCTAGGCGCTTCAGTCCGGAGCCGCGCTGCCGCTACGGTCGCAGGTTCGAATCCTGACTCGGGCAAGGATGTGTGTGATGTCCTTAGGTTAGTTAGGTTTAAGTAGTTCTAAGTGTAGGGGACTGATGACCTCAGATGTTAAATCCCATAATGCTCAGAGCCATTTGCTCCATTTGAAGCCGCTTCCATATCTGAAGATGGGTTCGACTGGAGCGTGGTACGACCGTGGCTCCGCAGCTCTTGTAGGGCGTCTGGCTGATGTTGTGACGTCATTTGCTCCGTCAGTGACGTGGGATTGGGGGGGGGGGGGGTGATATTCGCAGACTCTACGGGCAACGGCCTGTCATGGGCGTCGCCCACGTCGCTCCGTAGCGCTTCCACGCACGTAATAGGCAGCGATGTCATCTGCTGTGGCGGGTGCTTGGTGTCCCGAGGTAGCTGTACGAGACGTCGCTGAAGACAGTCAGCTCGGACATGGCCTTCCTACCCGCAGCCAGAGCAGGTTTTCGGTTGACTATCGTATACAACGACGGCTCGACAGCCACATATTGCCATGTGAGATGGTATGTGCTTCCGGAGTTCAATTCTTATCTGGCGCACTCCGTGGAGTACGGGATTCGTCTCGAAGCTGGTCCATTTCTTCGCAGCATGATAAAGGACCGTGCCATAGGGGCGAAGTAGTGCCATAACCATGTCCGCAGGAACTTTGAACGGAAGTTTGAATACACTCCGAGACCGGCGTGATCATCATAAGAGACACCCACGTTCGCGTCGGCGTGGCAAAAACAATAACAATCGGTCGATCGACGAATAAGTCTGTCGCATGCTGCCTCGTCTATGAGTTTTGCGTATACGACGCTGGCCACTATTGATAGGCGAATTCCTGTCAGCTCCTGGGAATCTAGTTTTACCACTTCGCGCACGAAACGTTCGATTTCGTATGCTTTTGGTCTTGTGTATTGTGCGTTGAACGTGACTTGATAGTCGCCTTCCAGTAAGAAAGAGCCATAGTGATGTGTAGTCTCGTACTGATTCCAGTATGGAGGACATAGACAACCCTGGGGTTGTGAAGCAGCTGAATGGGTTGAAAATAAATAAATCGCCAGGTCCTGATGGGATTCCAATTCAGTTTTACAGAGAGTACTCTACTGCATTGGCTCCTTACTTAGCTTGCATTTATCGCGAAGCTCTTGCCCAACGCTAAGTCCCGAGCGACTGGAAAAAAGCGGAGGTGACGCCTGTATATAAGAAGGGTAGAAGGACGGATCCTCAAAATTACAGACCAATATCCTTAACATCGGTTTGTTGCAGGATTCACGAAGATATTCTCAGTTCGAATATAATGAATTTCCCTGAGACAGAGAAGTTGCTGTCCATGAATCAATACGGCTTTAGAAAGCATCTCTCCTGCGAAATCAACTCGCCTTTTTTTCACATGATATCTTGCGAACCATGGATGAAGGGTATCAGACGGATGCCATATTCCCAGACTTCCGGAAAGCGTTTGACTGGGTGCCCCACTGCAGACTCCTAACTAAGGTACGAGCATATGGGATTGGTTCCCAAATATGCGAGTGGCTCGAAGACTTTTTAAGTAATAGAACCCAGTACGTTCTCCTCGATGGTGAGTGTTCATCGGAGGTGAGGGTATCATCTGCAGTGCCCCAGTGAAGTGTGGTAGGTCCTCTGTTGTTTTCTATCTACATAGGTGATCTTTTGGATAGAGTGGATAGCAATGTGCGGCTGTTTCCTGATGATGCTGTGGTGTACGGGAAGGTGTCGTCGTTGAGTGACTGTAGGAGGATACAAGATGACTTGGACAGGATTTGTGATTGGTGTACAAAATGGCAGCTAACTCTAAATATAGGTAAATGTAAATTAATGCAGATGAATAGGTAAAAGAATCCCGTAATGTTTGAATACTCAATTAGTAGTGTAGCGCTTGACAAAGTCACGTCGATTAAATATTTGTGGGTAACATTGCAGAGCGATATGAAGTGGGACAAGCATGTAATGGCAGTTGTGGGGAAGGCGGATAGTCGTCTTCGGCTCATTGGTAGAATTTTGGGAAGATGTGGTTCATCTGTAAAGAAGACCGCTTATAAAACGCTAATACGACCTATTCTTGAGTACTGCTGGAGCGTTTGGGACCTCTATCAGGTCGGATTGAGGGAGGACATACAAGCAATTCAGAGGCGGGCTGCTAGATTTGTTACTGGTAGGTTTGATCATCACGCGAGTGTTACGGAAATGCTTCAGGAACTCGGGTGTGAGTCTCTAGAGCAAAGGAGGCGTTCTTTTCGTGAATCGCTACTGAGAAAATTTAGAGAACCAGCATTTGAGACTGACTGCAGTACAATTTTACTGCCGCCAACTTACATTTCGCGGAAAGACCACGAAGATAAGATAAGAGAGATTAGGGCTCGTACACAGGCATATTGTTGCTGTTGTGGTCTTCAGTCCTGAGACTGGTTTGATGCAGCTCTCCATGCTACTCTATCCTGTGCAAGATTCTTCATCTCCCAGTACCTACTGCAACCTACATCCTTCTGAATCTGCTTGGTGTATTCATCTCTTGGTCTCCCTCTACGATTTTTGCCCTCCACGCTGCCCTCCAATGCTAAATTGATGATCCCTTGATGCCTCAGAACATGTCCTACCAATCGATCCCTTCTTCTAGTCAAGTTGTGCCACAAACTTCTCTTCTCCCCAATCCTATTCAATATCTCCTCATTAGTTATGTGATCTACCCATCTAATCTTCAGCATTCTTCTGTAGCACCACATTTCGAAAACTTCTATTCTCTTTTTGTCTAAACTATTTATTGTCCACGTTTCACTTCCATACATGGCTACACTCCAAACAAATACTTTCAGAAACGACTTCCTGACACTTAAATCTATACTCGATGTTAACAAATTTCTCTTCTTCAAAAACGCTTTCCTTGCCATTGCGTCTACATTTTATATCATCTCTACTTCGACCATCATCAGTTATTTTGCTCCCCAAATAGGAAAACTTCTTTACTACTTCAAGTGTCTCATTTCCTAATCTAATTCCCTCAACATCTCCCGACTTAATTCGACTACATTCCATTATCCCCGTTTTGCTTTCGTTGATGTTCATCTTATGTCCTCCTTTCAAGACGCTATCCATTCCGTTCAACTGCTCTTCCAAGTCCTTTGCTGTCTCTGACAGAATTACAATGTCATCGGCGAACCTCAAGGTTTTTATTTCTTCTCCAAGGATTTTAATACCTACTCCGAATTTTTTTTTGTTTCCTTCACTGCTTGCTCAATATACAGATTGAATAACATCGGAGAGAGGCTACAACCCTGTCTCACTCCCTTCCCAACCACTGCTTCCCTTTCATGCCCCTCAACTTTTCCGCCGACCGCGGTGGTCTCGCGGTTCTAGGCGCGCACCCGGAACTGTGCGACTGCTACGGTCGCAGGTTCGAATCCTGCCTAGAGCACGGATGTGTGTGATGTCCTTAGGTTAGTTAGGTTTAAGTAGTTATAAGTTCAAGGGGCTGATGACCACAGCAGTTGAGTCCCGTAGTGCTCAGAGCCATTTGAACCCTCAACTTTTATAATTGCCATTTGGTTTCTGTACAAATTGTAAATAGCCTTTCGTTTCCTGTATTTTACCCCTGCCACCTTCAGAATTTGAAAGAGAGTATTCCAGTCAACATTGTCAAAAGCTTTCTCTAAGTCTACAGATGCTAGAAACGTGGGTTTGCCTTTCCTTAATCTGGCTTGCAAGATAAGTCGTATGGTCAGTATTGCCTCACGTGCTCCAATATTTCTACGGAATCCAAACTGATCTTCCCCGAGGTCGGCTTCGACTAGGCATATAGGCAGTCATTTTTCCCTCGTTCTGTTTGGCAGTGGAACAGGGAGAGGAGATGCTAGTTGTGGTACAAGGTACCCTCCGCCAGGCACCGTATGGTGGATTGGGGAGTATGTATGTACAGGGTGTTTCAAAAATGACCGGTATATTTGGAAGGGCAATGAAAACTAAACGAGCAGCGATAGAAATACACCGTTTGTTGCAATATGCTTGGGACAACAGTACATTTTCAGGCGGACAAACTTTCGAAATTACAGTAGTTACAATTTTCAACAACAGATGGCGCTGCAAGTGATGTGAAGATATAGAAGACAACGCAGTCTGTGGGTGCGCCATTCCGTACGTCGTATTTCTGCTGTAAGCGTGTGCTGTTCACAACGTGCAAGTGTGCTGTAGACAACATGGTTTATTCCTTAGAACAGAGGATTTTCCACCGCCTAGAACATAGTGTTGTTGCAACAAGACGAAGTTTTCAATGGAGGTTTAATGTAACCAAAGGACCGAAAAGCGATACAATGAAGGATCTGTTTGAAAAATTTCAACGGACTGGGAACGTGACGGATGAACGTACTGGAAAGGTAGGGCGACCGCGTACGGCAACCACAGAGGGCAACGCGCAGCTAGTGCAGCAGGTGATCCAACAGCGGCCTCGGGTTTCCGTTCGCCGTGTTGTAGCTGCGGTCCAAATGACGCCAACGTCCACGTATCGTCTCATGCGCCAGAGTTTACACCTCTATCCATACAAAATTCAAACGCGGCAACCCCTCAGCACCGCTACCATTGCTGCACGAGAGACATTCGCTAACGATATAGTGCACAGGATTGATGACGGCGATATGCATGTGGGCAGCATTTGGTTTACTGACGAAGCTTATTTTTACCTGGACGGCTTCGTCAATAAACAGAACTGGCGCATATGGGGAACCGAAAAGCCCCATGTTGCAGTCCCATCGTCCCTGCATCCTCAAAAAGTACTGGTCTGGGCCGCCATTTCTTCCAAAGGAATCATTGGCCCATTTTTCAGATCCGAAACGATTACTGCATCACGCTATCTGGACATTCTTCGTGAATTTGTGGCGGTACAAACTGCCTTAGACGACACCGCGAACACCTCGTGGTTTATGCAAGATGGTGCCCGGCCACATCGTACGGCCGACGTCTTTAATTTCCTGAATGAATATTTCGATGATCGTGTGATTGCTTTGGGCTATCCGAAACATACAGGAGGCGGCGTGGATTGGCCTCCCTATTCGCCAGACATGAACCCCTGTGACTTCTTTCTGTGGGGACACTTGAAAGACCAGGTGTACCGCCAGAGTCCAGAAACAATTGAACAGCTGAAGCAGTACATCTCATCTGCATGTGAAGCCATTCCGCCAGACACGTTGTCAAAGGTTTCGGGTAATTTCATTCAGAGACTACGCCATATTATTGCTACGCATGGTGGATATGTGGAAAATATCGTACTAGAGTGTTTCCCAGGCCGCAGCGCCATCTGTTGTTGAAAATTGTAACTACTGTAATTTCGAAAGTTTGTCCGCCTGAAAATGTACTGTTGTCCCAAGCATATTGCAACAAACGGTGTATTTCTATCGCTGCTCGTTTAGTTTTTATTGCCGTTTCAAATATACCGGTCATTTTTGAAACACCCTGTAGATGTAGATGTAGTAATCAATGCAACGCTATGGGAAGCTTCACGGATGTAAACAAAGGTCGCGCTAAACGGGGGACGGCCGGTGCGCTAGGCACGTCGGAGCCCCTTAAACGCCGAAGGCGGACCAACCTCTAGATCACAGCTGGAGAAACACAATGATGAGCATGCGGATGGGGTGGACATCATTTGTCCTGATTCACTCGCTACAGTAGGGGGGGGGGGGGGGGTACTTATGCATCCTTGAAAGCAGCTGTGTGATTCCTGTGGTCGCTGCTGCTGCTGCTGCTGCCACTGCCAAGCGGGAGCGGCCCCCCTCGGGCGCAATGGCTTCTACTCGGGCTGGCCTTGCAGTCGGCCGCAGCCCACGCTGGCTCCCCTGGCCCAGTTGGCTCGTCCGGCCAGTCGGCACGCAGCTAGCGAGCCGCGGCCAGCTCCAGGTGGCAACCCTCACTCCGTGAGCCGCGTCTGCTGCAGTGCTCATCTCACCTACATCTCGAAAAGTTCATGTAACTTACCGAAGTGAGTAGCCAAAGCGTAAGCGGTCAAATGTACTTTACATTTTTGTACAAAGAACCGAATGAAAATTTCATAAAGTAGTGAGCACTTCACTATGCCACTAGAAATAATAAAAGATCTTTTACCTCTTTCTCTTTGCAATTATTATTCTTTGTTTATAGGCACTAAATGAATGTGTACTATACAGCAACGAGGTATACGTATTTATCAACGACAAGAACCGTGGAGTTCTACAGTTTGAATTAACAAGTTAAAAAATCTACAGTGAGTGTCTTATAGTGACATACATAAAATTGCTCTACTAAGCAGCGACGGAACATGGTTAAAATGGCTATAAGCACTATGGGACTTAACATCTGAGGTCGTCAGTCCCCTTGCCGGCAGGGGTGGCCGAGCGGTTCTAGGCGCTACAGTCTGGAACGGTGCGACCGCTACGGTCGCAGGTTCGAATCCTGCCTCGGGCATGGATGTGTGTGATGTCCTTAGGTTAGTTAGGTTTAAGTAGTTCTAAGTTCTAGGGGACTGATGACCTCAGAAGTTAAGTCCCATAGTGGCTCCTCTGAGCTTAAACACTTCCGCTGGCCACCAAACTCCCCAGACATGAACATATTGAGCGTATCTGGGATGTCTTCCAACATGCTGTTTAGAAGAGATCTCCACCCCCTCGTACTATTACCGATTTATGGACAGCTCTGGAGGATTCATGGTGTCACTTCCCTCCATCACTACTTCAGACATTAGTCGAGTCCATGCCACATCGTGATTCGGCACTTCTGCGTGCTTGCGACGGCCCTACATGATAATAGGCAGATGTACCAGTTTCTTTGGCTCTTCAGAGTATTAAGCTACGAATTATATTACGATATGGTAACATGGTATTATTTACGATTTTATTACCTCCCTAACATGATGCTGTGAATATTTTTATGAATCTGATGTTGGTCAGACGACTGAAACTGGTTGTAGAAACAAAATATACCACCAGCAGCTCGAGGGGTTGATATGACATTTTTCAATCATGTATAAGCTGTGACTCCACCTCCTAATGTGACATTTTTCAATTATAAGTGAGCTGTGGAGCACCAAATCCTGAAAAATATTGAATTATGCCTAATCAATCAAAAGGCGCCATCCTAGAAGCTAAAACTTGCAAAATGCAATGAAAGTATAAAATTTAATAAGCGATATCTGGCATAAGTATTCATGCATCAAGATAAAATGTGTTATTCATGGTTGGATCACTTGACGATTACAGTTTTATATTTCGCCTAACGTGACGCTGCAATTACTTTTATGAACCTGTTGATGGTCAGACGACTGAAACTGGTTGTAGAAATAAAGTATTTTCCCAGCAGCTCGAGGCGGTAATAAGACATTTTTAAGCACATACAAGCTGTGGTGCACCACTACCTGGAAATATACTATGTTAATGGCCTGTTTCCAGCTAGCCTCAAACTTCCACTAAGCTTACAAAGGGTGGTATGATGTACCTCGAGACCAGAAGTGTTGGAAATTAGGTTGCAATTATATGGATCCAACCTAACAACCTTCAATTACATTTAAGTATGATACTTTGTTTAGTTGCTAAGTCAATCGTTAACGTGTTCAGAAATTTACTTAACGACTTCCTACATGTGGCCGACACAAGAGAGAGAGAGAGAGAGAGAGAGAGAGAGAGAGAGAGAGAGAGAGAGAGAGAGAGAGAGAGAGGACACCCGAATTTTGATAATGTTATATTGATATAAGGTACTGAAGTACAGAGTGTTTGAAACTTAACATACTTGTTTTAAGCTTTTGTAGAATTTATTACATTCAACTTACAATTATAAATAATACAACAAATGAAAGAGCATCTGAAACAGTTTTGTTTATATACATGCGAGCAAGAGGAAGAGTATGGAACGATGAAGAGTGACTGAGGAAAGCGCTGAACGAGTGAGAGTGTTTTACGTGCAGCAACAGGAAAACAGTTCGGAAGGCTAATCGTGAATTAGTAGGTCCAGTGATGTCTGTGTGGAGACTTTAAAAGTCTCGCTTACAAGTAAGTCCTTATGATCTGCAGCTGTTATAAGCTCTTAAAAACTAGGGACTACGGTTTTCGGGCCGGCCGCGGTGGCCGTGCGGTTCTAGGCGCAGCAGTCCGGAACCGCGGGACTGCTACGGTCGCAGGTTCGAATCCTGCCTCGGGCATGGATGTGTGTGATGTCCTTAGGTTAGTTAGGTTTAAGTAGTTCTAAGTTCTAGGGGACTGATGACCTAAGATGTTAAGTCCCATAGTGCTCAGAGCTATTTGAACTACGGTTTTCGTGCCAGCTTTGCAAACGAAATGTTGCTGCGTGGCGATGAATGTTATTTGGATCGTGTCGTCTTCAGTGACGAGTTGATATTTCACCTAAGTGGAAATGTGAACATACATAATGTACACATCCGGGGGCCAGCAAATCCGCATGAGATGGCACAGTTGCAAAGAGATTTCCCAAAATCGAATGTTTTTCGTGCTATATCCCGGTGGATAGTTTATGGGCCTTCCTTTTTCAGTGAAGCAATTGTAACTGGTGTTCCTTATCTTGATGTACTACAGCTATGGCTCTTTCCTCAATTGGAATTGGCTGAATCACAGAATTATGTTTGTCAGCAAGATGGTGCACCTCCCGATTCACGTAACTCGATACGCGACTGGTTACGACGTTGCACCTGACCGCTAGATTGGCCACAAGGGGCCGGTTGACAGAGCTTGTTTTGAATGAACTCTACGTTCACACACGATCTGACGCCATGCGATGTTTACCTTAGGGAGTTCGTAAAGGATCATGTGTATGTGCCTCCGCTACAGACTGAGCTACCAGACTTTAGAAACAGGATTGTTGGAACAATTTCTTCAGACAAAGTGATCAAGTTTTGGGAAGAACTCGCCTACCAACTCGATGTGTGACAAGTGTTGCTCACATTGAACACTTGTAAGAAAAACTGTTGGAGTACTCTTCGTTAGAGGTACTATTTATAATTGTAAGTCGAATGTAATAAATGCTAAAAAGCCTTAAAACCCATATATTCATTTTGAAGCACCATATATTTTTGTATGATGTTAATTTCAATGTAACTCTTCTCAGTTTATAATCGTTAATTATCGCCAAGATGGTGATGACTTAACATAGGTTCCTCTGTATGAAAGAGGACGCCATTAGCATAAAGATTCATTTGCTGGGAGATAATTGGCTGTTAGGACCACCCAGGCATTGTCAACGTATCGGTTGAGTAGAGTTCCCGGAGAACTCGATTGTAAAAGCAACGGTTCAATGCTTGTTCTACACCTGTCAGCTGAATCGAGTACAAGGCTTCCGAGGCTTCACAGAACGGAATCTCCTTCTTTGGATTCCGTTAGCTGCTGGAATTGCTGGACAGGTTAGGTGTACAGTCAGCCTACTAAGTAAGCTACGCTATACCAAGGAATAGAGGTATTTATACTGAAATTTATAATGAAATCTGGCTGGGAGGAGGAATTTAATTTTCAGTAAACTGGAAGTTCGTTCCGGGAAAGCTTGCAGAGGGAGTTGCAATTTTATATCTTTTCTTTGGCCCCTACTTAGTGAATCTAAAGTCACACCAATAAACTAATGAAGTCAAAAGATTTGCTATTTGATACCGCCTCATTCCACTCACTAAGAAAAATATCTTTCCATGAAGCCTTCAACGAGGTACTTGGATTAAACTGGGATAATTTGCCGTGTCAGTTTCAAGTAAACCCCCAAGATTTCCTTCATGGAGTCTTTTGATTTTATCGTAATCGGATGCGAAAGGTTAACTGACAACTTTTTTTCCAATTTTTCTAAATCAATAAATAGAATCTTGGAATACGTTTTATGTTCGCACATTATGACATTTCTGGAGGTCGAAAATCTACTCTATAGGAATCAACATGGGTTCTGTAATCAACGATGATGTGAAACCCAGCTCTCTCTCTTTGTCCACGAGACCCAGAAAGCAGTATGTACCAGCTGCCGGATTGATGCCGTGTTCGCTGACTTCCGGAATGCGTTCAGTGAACTTCCGCACTGCCTCCTAATGACGGAAATAAGAGTGTACGGAATATGAGGCCAACTGCGCGATTGGACTGAAGAATTTTCTAGTAAGCAGAACGGGTCTTGTGACTTTCAGGAGGGAAAGCTTCAGTCGTAAAAATAATTTCGGCTCTATACCAAGAGACCATAGATTGTCACATTTGATACGAACCTGAACAACCTCGTCGATAACTTTGGAAGTTTTTTGAGGTTTTTCGCGGCTGATGCTGTTGTAAACAGAGAATTCGCATCACTTGAAAATGGTACCGGAATACAGAAAGAGCTGCAGAGGATCGACACTTAGTGGAGATATTCACAGTTGACCTTCAACATTTATGTAGCGAATTGCCCAAAAGTATGCAGAAAGATCGACAATTCTATGATTGCACGATTGTCGAACAATCACTGGAAGCAGTCACATAAAATATGTAGCAGTATGCATACAATGCGATTTAAAATGGAACGACTACACGAAACAAGTTGCATTAAGACAGATGCCAGACTGAGATTCATTGGAAGAATCTTCAGAATATGTAGTCCACCCACAAAGGTGGAAACTTACAAACACCTCGTTCGACTGGTACTTGAATATTGCTATTCAGTCTAGGATCGGTGCCACATAGGACTAAAAGCGGGAAGAGAGGCGATGCAAAGGAGAGCAGCTCGTCTCGTTACAGATTTATTTAGTAAGCGGAAAAGCGTCAGTGAGCTGCTGTCAGCTCCAGTCGCTGTAGCAGAGGCGTTCTGCATGTCGTGGTGCTTTACAGTTAAAATTTCAAGAGCATACGTTGCTAGAGGAGTCGACCACCATATTACTTCCTCGTTTGTATATCTCGAGCAAAGACCGTGAAGATAAAATGAGAGAGTCTTGAGTTCTTATTAAGGCTCAGCAACATTCGATCTTCTCGCGAACCATTCGCGAAAGGCTGTACACAAAGTACCCTACGCCACACATCGTAAGATCTGCGGAGTATAGATGTATATGTGCAAATTGTCTCTCGCACGCGAATTGTTTCCTCAGAATACTTTTTTCCATTCCACTTCCTGGTTTACGTATTATTCTTGTCACCAACTTGGATGCATAAGCTGTTATGCTGATTGTGCGATAGTTCTCGCACTTGTTAGCTCTTGCGGTCTCTGGAATTATGTGGATGATATTTTTCTGTAAGTCAGATGGTATGTAACCCGACTCATAAATTCTACACAGTAAGTGAATAGTCGTTTTGTTGCCACTTCCACCAATGATTTTAGAAATTCTAATGGAATGTTATCTATCCCTTCTGCTTTATTTGATCTTAAGTTCTCCAAAGCTCTCTTAAATTTTGTTTCTAATATTGCATTCCCTATCTCTTCTAAATCGACTCCTGTTTCTTCTTCTGTCACATTACACAAACCTCTCTCACAGAGGCCTTCAATGTACTCTTTCAACCTATCCGCTCTCTGCTCTGCATTTAACAGTGAAATTCCCGTTGCACTCTTAATGTTACCACCCTTGCTTTTAATGTCGCCGAAGGCTGTTTTAACTTTCCTGTACTCTGAGTCAGTCCTTCCGACAGTTGTTTCTTTTTCTGTTTCTTCACATTTTTCATGTAGCCATTTCGTCTTAGCTTCCTTGCACTTCTTATTTATTTCATTCCTCAGCGACTTGTATTTCTGTATTTCGGAATTTCCCTGAACATTTTTGTACTTCCCTCTTTCGTTGATCAACTGAAGTATTTCTTGTGTTATCCATGGTTTCTTCGCATATGCCTTCTTTGTTCCATGTTTTTTTCCAACTTCTGTGATTGCCCTTTTTAAAGATGTCCATTCCTCCTCGACCGAACTGCCTACTGAACTATTCATTATCACAGTATCTATATTCTCAGAGAACTTCTAGCGCATATCTTCATTCTTTAGTACTCCCGTATCTCACTTCTCTGCACATTGATTCTTCCTGACTAATCTCTTAAACTTCAGCCTACTCTTCATCAGTACCACATTGCGATCTGAACCTATATGTGCTCCTGGGTACGCCTTATAATCCAGAACCTGATTTCGAAATCTGTCTGACCATAATGTAATCTAACTAAAATCTTCCTATATCACCCGGTTCATTCCAGTTATACCTCTTCTTCTTGTGATTCTTGAACGGAGTAGTCGCTATTACTAGCTGGAATTTATTACAGAACTCAACTAACCTTTCTCCTTTCTAATTTTTGTCCCAAGCCCATATTCTCCTGCTACCTTTCCTTCTACTCCTTCCCCTGCAACTGATTGCAATCTCCCATGTCTATTAGATTTTCATCTTCCTTTACGCACTGTCAATATGCTCGTATACTTTCTCTGTCTCTTCTTCTTCAGCTTGCGACGTCGGCATGTATACCTGAACTATCGTTGTCGATGTTGGTTTGCTGGCGATTCTGACAAGAAAAACCCTATCACTGAACTGTTCATACTCTTTGCCCTTCCTGCCTATTGATAACGGATCTTACTCCTGTGATACAATTTTCGGCTGCTGTTGTTGTTATTACCCTATATTCACCTGAGCAGAAATCCTTGTCTTCTTTGCATTTCACTCCACTGATCCCTACTGCATCTAGATTGAGAGTTTGCATTTTCCTTTTCAGATTTTCTAGCTTTCCTACCACGTTCAAGCTTCTTCCATTTCATGTCCCAAATCCTAGAACGTTATCCTTTCGGTGATCGTTCAATATTTTTCTCATGGTCATCTCCCCCTTTGCAGTTCCTTCCCATAGATCCGAATGGGCGAATATTCCGGAACCTTTTGCCAATGGAGAGATCATCATGACACAGCATTGCTGATTCTTCCACCTTTATGGGCAGTTTCGCACCTCAAGGGAAAGAGAGTTCCCTGAACCTCTGTCCGCTCGTGCGCCTTCTTTGACAAGGCCGTTGGCAGAATGAGGGTGTCTTCTCATGCCGGACGTCTTCGGCTTCTAATGCTGATTATTAATCAAAATTTAAGCGGTGGCAGGTTTGGCACTCAGTACCAAGGACATTTTGATAACTAATCAAAGACGCTACACCTAGACCACGGCAGTAGCTCCATATTATTTTAATTGAGGCAGAAGTGTGTCCACAGCGCCCATATAGTACCATTCGACGATTTCAGTAATTCTCGCCAGATTATGACCGCCTCAAACAAGATCAAACCAGTACTTTTAATTTCGTGTGGCTCAGTGGCCTTTGGCAATTAACAGACTGTGGAGAGCGACCCATAGTTTAACATGGACTCTGAAAAACGTGTCGTTCTTGAAGACGCCTCTTGCCGTTGAAAGCTGAAGGCTAGGTTAAAGGCAGGCTTAACTCTTCCGTGATCTGACCGGGGTTCGATACCGCAAGCTTTCGGTTTCCAGCTACGTGCTTTAAGAGGCCCGACCAACTTCAAAATTACTAATTAAAAGAACGCAATGAACTTCGGTTCCCTTCGTTCAATGATACTACATACAGAACTGTAATCGAGTTTTCCTTAGTTTATCGACTAGTTTCTTCATCTGACATGGATAAAAAAATGGAAACGCTGTTTTCCTGGCAGCATATCATTTCGACCAACTCATGCGCTGATCGTTGGAGGGATCTACTGTAATAATCTGGACCAAGCAGCATAGGTGCAAAAAGTTCTTCATGTCGTTCCTGCCACCGAAAATCACACCTTTCCTTACACCATGCAAAACATGTTTACTGCTGTTTCTAGTTTATTTTTCAAGCAGTTAATTTGCATTCCCTTAACAAATGGTTCAAATGGCTCTGAGGTCTTCAGTTCCCTAGAATTTAGAACTACTTAAAACTAACTAACCTAAGGACATCACACACATCCATGCCCGAGGCAGGATTCGAATCTGCGGCCGTAGTGATCGCGCGGTTCCAGACTGTAGCGCCTAGAACCGCTCGGCCACTCCGGCCGGCTTCCCTTAACAACCATGTTTACGATACAAAAGCATCTTATGCAAACGAAATATTCGTTCGACCACCACAACTTCTTTCTAATAAGTAAATCAAGTTGTAATAGTTTATTGTAAGGAAACTAAAAGAAAACACATTTCGACGCTCAACAATTTGTATTAGTTCTTAATCTTTTCCAAGTCAGAGACACTACGAAGCATCACAAGCATTAATGGTAGCCCCATCTCGAGATGACGTGTGACGTAGTGAGTCGTTCGGCGAGTTCACCCTGCGTTGCGACACAAGACCCAGCGTGGTGGACGAGCTCCGATGGAGTATAGCCCAGCGTCACCGGGCCGGGCTTTGACTACACTCGCTGTCTGCGCCAATCCGTCGGAGGCGACCAAGCAAGGGTTGGCAGCGTCTAGTGCATCCCTATGGTCACGACAGCCCTCACCAATGCCAGCAGATATAATTTCTGAACACAGGGACTGTACATGAACCATTCGCTTATGGAAACAGTAACATTACGAGTACAAACGAATCTTAACAACGAAAACAGTGGTATTGCGACGTAATACTAACTTGGATGGATTCTTTTCCTGGACCACTTTTTCTATTGATCCATCAGAGAAAGCTTTGTCGCTATTTGACATGGATCATTTCATCAAGGCCCACCATGAGTATGCAGAACTGACATCCCTAGGAGGAAGTACATAGAGAGAGAGAGGCTGAATTCTAGTTCGAATCTTTCCCTTTTTACCTCAGTTTACGTTAAATTGAGACATAGTGACGGTTTAGACATATGTATGTAATCGGAACGGAAAACTCGGAATCTGGTACTGTGCTCTTCCGATGGAGCCTAACGCTCCGAGGACCGTCTGATCTGATCTACATTTTTAGTCATCAAGGTTTACCTCTTCAGTTGAAACTTCCGGGCTGAGTGGCCGTGGTCGATGTATAAAATTTCCACCTAACGTTTCGTCTCCATCTGCAGGAGACATCTTCTGAGGTCGTCCGGCTGCTGCCCAGTAGCCCAGTAGCTGGATGATCTCAGAAGATGTCTCCTGCAGATGGAGACGAAACGTTAGGTGGAAATTTTATACATCGACCACGACCTCTCAGCCCAGAAGTTTCAACTGAAGACAACACCGGCCGTGGAAGCCTACATTGTGTGATTAAAGTTTACATCAACTGGCATCGAACTGATAAGTGAAATATTCTATCAAGGTTTGGGAAAAATCAATTTTAATTGTTTCTAAGTCCAAAATGAATGAGTTTTGTAATGACACGAGGCTGAGTGCATGTAGTCCTGAAGATGACTAGGACTTGTGTAACTATGCACCAATGTGGATCGTCGCTATAACGAGCCTGTCTTAGTATTTATAAATGTGTAAGTCTGACATCAGTTCCGCCCTAGATGTTATTTTAGCATCTGCTAATCTCCAGGGTGCATTACTTCAGAAGTCTTTTCGACCCCACTGGAAATGAGTACATGTCCGTCCTAATCAGTATCTACTGCACAAATATACCATCCTTGATGGCTTGAACATATCCAAGGCTACTTCACACTGCCGAATTTTTCTTCGAGGAGCTCTTTTCCTTCTCTGTGACTCTCGTCGATGATATCCCTCCTCTCTGTACAGTTAAGACCGAGCCATATTCACACACCACTAGAAAATACAGAGCTACATGATAAATCTTCTAAGTACAAAGAAAGAGAAGATTTTATTAAACATTAACCAAGCTCAACTCCACATTTCCCATAGATATTTCTAAGTACAGTGAAGATGACTAGGACTTGTGTAACTAGGCACCAATGTGGATCGTCGCTATAACGAGCCTGTGTTAGTATTTATAAATGTGTAAGTCTGACATCAGTTCCGTCCCAGATGTCACAATCTAACTCACACATCTACCATCCCACTGCAGGAATCTCCCAAGGCTATGTCCCCTCTACTCCTATACATCCTCTACACTACTACATGGCCAAACTACCACGTCCTGTCTCTCTACTCCGCTATCCCAGTGACAGGTCCATCCTTATTGTCTACAGTAAGAAATCGAAATAATCGCTTCAGTTCTAACTCAAAGAGTTCACCCCTGTTACAAACAGTAACTCCTCGAGATATCCCTGTCCAAAACACAGGAACTAATCATGTAACGAAGCACCTGAAGCTCTCAGCCATATCAAATAACCTTCCACGCTAAAATTCCTCTGACTAACCCTCGAGAGTAACCCGCCCGATTGGCCGTGCGGTCTAACGCACGGCTTTCCGGGCGGAAAGGAGCTCCTGGTCCCCGGCACGAATTCGCCCGGTGGATTTGTGTTGAGGTCCGGTGAACCGGCCAGTCTGTGGATGGTTTTTAGGCGGTTTTCCATCTGCCTCGGCGCGTGCGGGCTGGTTCCCCTTATTCCGCCTCAGTTACTCTACGTCGGCGATTGCTGCGCAGACAAGTTCTCCACGTACGCCACCATTACTCTACCACGCAAACATAGGGGGGGTTACACTCGTCTGGTGTGAGACGTTCCCTGGGGCCTGGGGGGAAGGGGGGGGGGGGGTTCCACCGGGGGCCGAACCGCACATAACCCTGGGTTATGTGTGGGGCGGTGGAGGGGTGAAGTGGACTGTGGTAGTCGTCGTTGGGTTGTGGACCACTGCGGCTGCGGCGGGGACGGAGCCTCTCCGTCAATTCTAGGTCCCTGGGTAACATACAATACAACCCTCGACAGAAAACAAGGAAACTCTATCATCTGACCATCCAGTAGAGAGCCCACAATAGTCTAAAACTACTAACTGCCCGAGCATTAGGACTGCATTCCACCACCATCAACCCCCTCCCCACCCCTACGAAGACTTAATCAGACACAGATTCCTCTTTGGTAATGTATGGTCGATAGCCACCCACCACCCTCTACAGGTGGTTGAATGAGAAGCAGCGGCTCCGGTCACGAAATTGGCCGAAAGAGCGCGCGCGCTGACAACACGACCCTTCATATTCGCATAAAGTGACGCCTTTCGGCTCAGGATGACAGGATGGTAGTTAGGTACCATTGCACCTTCCGACGCCTAGTCGGAGTTTCGTTTAGTCTTTATTTCTTAGACATCCCATAAACTTGATTTTAACCATGGTAGACTATTGCATGTACACCAGCACATCCCACGTAGATAATTCCCACATGCGCTTCTAAGAAGTTAGACTTCCGCTCGTATACAATGAAATCCTCCCTGCCATGTAACCCACCTACAGGTCTCATTCTTTCTATCCTCTCTTATTCTTGTCTCATAATCATGGCTCCATCCTAGTTACACCTATTTCAAATCCCATGTATCCTTATGTAGCACGACAACTGTGTGGGCTACCAAATTTTTTCTTTGCGATTTTAATTTTTTCTATGAATCCAAGTTTGAAAAAAGTTTACTAATGTTTGTATGATTAAATGGAATGCCTTCTCATTGTAAAATCAAATAAATGTTAGTTATACGTTAGCATACGTATACACGTTGGCTTAGTCAGGGCGATTCGATACTGTCAGAAAGCGCGCCAGCAGTTCAGTACAGTGCAGAGCAGAAAGTAGGAGAGTGTTACGAGAGAGAGTCGAGCCGAGTAGAGTCACGCTGCGCCTTTTTTGTTGAGAAATGGTCATAAAGCAGTAGTGCTAAAGTGCGTAATGGCTCGCCGTACATTTAGTGTAGACGAGCGGAGTATATGGCATTAAATGGGGGAAATACAATTACCAGAGGAGGATGCAAATTAACGTGAAGGCTATTGTGGGCTCAACATCATTTGTTACGGAGCTACACATTATCAACGAACGCTGTCCTACACTGCACTGACGACATCTCAACATGAAGTAACACCCAAGTAATTACTTGGTGAGAATGGTATCGGCTAGCCAGTGTCGTAGTTCATTTTGTGTTTGAATAATACCGAGTTATACCAGAGCGATGACCTTCACTTTTATCTAAGACAGAATACCCAAGTAAGATCCATACTATCCATTACTGATGATCCGAGAGAGTGCTAGTGATAAAGAAACTATTGCAGTGTTTTTATTAAAGAAATGACAATAATTAAAATTTCAGTTTTTTGCAAACCAATATTGAAGACAAGTGCTTCAGTTTAGTAAACAGTAATTTGAATGACAGTGCTTAACAATGTAAAATTCCATAAAATGTGTTTTCTGTTGTACTTTTAATGGATAAATAATTTTTCATTTTTATGCAACTGCAATCAGTCAGAAATGCGTGTTAACGTCTTGAACTAACAACAGTAGCAATTGCACAAGCTGATTAGCAGTTTATTAATAAATAATAATAAAAACTGAAATTGCGAGAAACCAATAAATCAGTAAAACCATATCACGAACTTTGCATTCTTTTACAATCGAAATGTTGACTTTGCAAATTACGTAACTGTAACTCACTGGTTATTGATTAACGCTATGCTATTACAGTAGTTTTCAACCTAAATGACAGCATTCATTAATTAACAAGCATAAATAGCTTTTTGAGTAAAGTTAAGACAGTAAACATTACAGTGAGTAACGTAACGAATGTTTGCATTTACACAGCTTTTTTGAAGTGATGAGATTTTGTTGTTCTTTGGTCATTACTAATTGATTTCCATGGGCTACTACTTAATTGAAAGGTATTTTTTAACTGTGACATTCCATTTGAAATCACGCTACAGTAATATTTAACAATTTTGTGCTAGTTTCGCCCTCCAAGAAAACCAAGCATTCTTACGTAAGTTCTTCACCATTAACAGACAGTGATTATAATGACAGTAATTTTGCTCACGTAGTGAGCTGGCGACCGTCAATTGTCTTTAATTAATTACCTAAACTTATAACATTTTCCAAATTTAACTAACTGCTATAGTTATATCAAGCTAAATTTTATGTTCATTTAACCTTAACCAAGTTTTTACTTCTTGTCGTCATTGCTGCTAGTACAGAGCATTGGCGATTCGGTTGTAACTGCACCTACATTTCACGGATTTCCTTTATTCTTCGGAGCAGACGCCTTTCTCGAGCAACAGAGATCTTTAGATGCGCGGCCCATTTAAGTCCTAATTGCCGCGTGGGGTAGTCGCGCCGTCTTGGGCGTCTTGTCATGGTCCGTCCGGTTCCCACCGTCGGAGGTTCGAATGGTTCAAATGGCTTTGAGCACTATGGGAGTTAACATCTGAGGTCATCAATCCCCTAGAACTTAGAACTACTTAAACCTAACTAACCTAAGGACATCACACACATTCATGCCCGAGGCAGGATTCGAACCTGCGCCCGAAGCAGTCCCACGGTTCCGAACTGAAGCGCCTAGAACCTCTCGGCCACCTCGGCTGGTTTCGGAAGTTCGAGTCCTCTCTCGGGCATGGGTGTGTGTGTTGTCCTTAGCGTAAGTTAGGAAGGTTACGTAGTGCGAAAGCTTAGGGACCGATGACCTCAGCAGTTTGGTCCCATAAGACCTCACCATAAATTTCCATTTTAAGTCCTAATTACCCGGAACTGTAGTGGTGGTTATACTTGCTACCAAACCTTCCAGATTACAGCTATCACCAAATACCAATCCACCTGCTCTATTCCTTTTCCATACCATACGTCATCAGGAGGACTAGGCCTGTCTTCTCCCAAATTATGTAGTTATGTACTCCCAATGTAGGTCCTTCGAGTTTCAGTACAAGGGCTTCAGTACTCAGTATTTCTTTCAGAAGGCTATCACTAAGAAATCATTTTAATGCTTTTGAAACATGTAAATATTTTATGTTTTTAACAGTTGGCATTATATACTTGTGGAGGAAGAGTGGCACGATGCATCGACCGTTGTCAGCTTACCCTCTTTCGTGAAGGGCGATGGAATGAAAGGACAGTCCATTAGAGGGCACGGTAGGTGGGAGTTCGCAAAGTGTCCCGCGGGAATGATGATGATGGTTTGTGGTGCGCTCAACTGCGCGGTCGTCAGCGCCCGTACAAAGTCCAATCCATTTACTTTTCACAAACCAATCTAGTCACTCTCACAAATGATGGAGGTGATATGATAAGGACAACACAAACATTCAGTCCCCGGTCAGAGGAAATCCCCAACCCGGTCGGGAATCGAACCCGGGACCCCCTGATGCAGAGGCAGCAACGCTAGCCCCTAGTCCACAAGCTGCGGACGTGTCCCGCTGAGAAGACGTGGGCCGAGCCGGCGAGGGTCCGTCTGCCGGCCAAGTACTCGTCAGCGTTTATTTCCACGAGGTCGGACCATTGAGAAAGCGAGACTCGGCGCGCACTCATTCATCAGCCTATAATTAGCGGCCGGTCTGACTGAGGGCCCGCCGCTTGCTGCATTCCAGTGCATAATTCCCAGTGCGGCTGCAACAGCGTTCGCCGATCACTGCGCTTCTGTGGGCTGGGCAATAGCAGATTAGGATTAATAGCCGTAACTTGGAGCTCGGTGTGTTGATTCGGGAACGGTGCTAAATGGCCTATGGGCAATGAAACACAGTGAGGCATGGCTAGTAGAGGAGCGTAAATGCTTGCTTTCAAAACATCGTTCGCTATGTGGTAAAAGTTTACTATCGTGCTCTTGAAAGACGGCGAGGTACAATTAACGGGTACTAAGTAGCCTATCTAGCTACCACCTGCGGTGGTTGTTGTCATCGTGGAATGTGTGAAATGTTAATTGTGTTGGATAGACTCCAATATAGTGCCTTCTGTAGTACGGCTGTGAATGAGAGCGCAAAAAAAGGACTCTTTTTAAAATGGATACGTTGTTTTTACTGACTTCTAAGCGATTTCTTAAACTAATACGAATAATTTAAGATTTTTATCCGTCTTTTATATGTCGAGTAATTAAACATTTCTTAAAATTTTGCACGCATAACTACATCTAATTCAGCTGCTGTACCGCCGGATGACTGGAATCAGTGACATGGAATTTGCACACAAATATCGTCTACGCTTATTACGTAACTCTTAGTAGAATGGTGTTCGGAAATGTAAGCTATTTAAAAGTATTTTTTCTATATTTCCGACGAAAATGAAGACGATCTTCAGTTATACATTTTTTTCTTTTTACAACTACACATGCTTGCGCAAGAAATTGGTAGCATTTGCAGAATATTGCTAATACTATGTGAAAAGTTAACTGATAAAGGTTAAATTCGTGTTATAGTTAATGCTAGCATAGAAACAGCGACGCTGAAGTATTGTAGAAACCTTTAGATAATATACTTACAGTAAGATAAGAATCTGTTTCACGAACACTACACAGACAAAAATAATCGATTAACAATGATGTTTAGTGATTGCTGCCAAAATTTTATGGCTGTGGCGTGTCAAACAGCTATTTCTCTCCTTTCATTCCAAATTTATTCGCTCATAATTGCCATTAGTTTGTACCTATCGATACTTTTGAAAGTACCGCTTTGTTGGCGAGTCGAATACCACACAGTTTATGTCCTTACTTTCTCCGAGCTAGGCTAGAGGGTGTATGGGGACCTCTGCTTAATCGTCCACTCCGAAACACGTTGAAACTCGACATTTTTCACGAGATAACTCATTACTGCAATTGAAAAACGGTAAGTTGTCGAAAAAATTTTAGGACTGAACTGTAACTTCTCGATGCATAGCCTGTCATTTCAGAACCTAGCCACTGAATAATGATTAAAACGCGTAAATAAGGTTTCTATCATCAATTTGTAACCACCTTTATTAATTGGTCAGTAGTTCGCTATTGTAAATGTTAGTGACGATCAGTAATAACAGACTACACTGTGGTACTGTTAAATTCGTCTACAGTGATATACGAGTGAGTTCACCCAATTTCTTGTTTAACACAATAACGTGAATTTAACGTCAGAGAAATTAACTGAAATTTGATAGCGTTTATTTTTGTCAGTTGGATCGTTACATTAAACATCGGAGTAACAGGATTGGAAGCAAGATGTACTGTTGACAAAAAGGTAGCGGGGCACGATTAACAGCCTCGGAGTGGGAATGGGAACCTGCCTGCTCTTTCATAAAAACCATTTCGATATTTGCATTAATCTATTTAGGAAAGCCACAGAAAACCTAAGTCTCAATGGCCGTACAGGGTTTTGGTCCACTGTCTTCCGGAATGGGAGTCCATTTTTTAACCATGGCACTACCTCGCTCGGTGAAGTGACTGGAGGGAACTGACTAACAAAGAGACGTTTTATAACCAGTGTTCTGTCAAGACCTAAAAGAACGAACTAGAAGAGTGAAACTCAAGACGCCACCAGTGTTAAGTGTTCTGGAGCTAGAAGAGCAGAGCGCGATACAGAGGGAGAGGTGGAGGGAAGGAAGTTAACTTTGACTTTCAGTTGGAGCTTTCCCTTTGTTTAAAAGCTGACATAGTTCACGGTCACTTACACTCGTGCTGTAAGCTAGTCACGCCTAGCGAACATGTATACGAAGCTTCATCGCGTCGAGCACAGACAGCCTGCAGTCGCCACGTTTGGCTGGAAGGAGGAGTTCGCGAAAAGCCACTAATAGAGAGCCTATACAGGCAGAGAGTGGACTATCCTCCGGACACACTGTGTGCGGGATGTGCAGTTAGGTAGCACCGAAAAACGGAATGCAGTCACCTTTCAACAAGATGTGGAATTGGTAAGTCGAAAAGAGAAACGGAGGCATATTGTGAGACATAGTGAAGTACGATGTGCAAAAAGAACATTATTTCCAGTCAGGTGAATACAGGACTGTAAACATAAGATCACAAAGGAGGTAATTCTGGATCAGGTGTAATAATCAACAATAGAAGAGGAATGTGGGTAAACTATTGTTAACAGTATAGTCAAGGAATTTTCGTAGTCAATAGTCAAGAAAAGCACAAAGCCAAGACTCACCACTATAGAACAAACGTGCATACCTGTGTGACTAGAATTCAATATAGGGAAAGTATGGGAAGGAAATAGTTGCAAAACGTGGAATAGTGGAAACCACCTTGTAGAACGTTGCACATAGCCAGATTTTAAACTGCACAACATTTCATGTAACAGATGTGGACTCTGACTATAATTTATTTGTTTTAACTACTAATTAAAACTGGATAAATTGCAGAAAGTTTAGAAATTAAGTGAGTAGAAGTTGGTTAAGATGAAACTAGAGAGAAAGGGAGCGTTAGGTAATGACTGACAGAAAGAGGCAAAAGAAATGCAACTAAAGAGAAACAGGTGTCTTTGAGACATGAAATAATGAAGGCTGCAAAAGAACAGCTAGATAAAAAAGCAAGAGCAAATTGGACTCTTGGTAAATATAAGAGATATTAAATTTAATCGGTGAATTTCAGCAAGTAAGGCAGCCAAATAGAATGCAGACGTCTAAAAAATGTGATAACAGAAGGTGCAAATTGTCAAAGGAGGAACTGTTACAAAAGAAATCCAAAGATATCAAAGCATACATAACTCAAATCTAGATGCGTCTTATATGAAAATTAAAGAAAACTTTGGAGAAAAGAGAAGCATTAAAACCATGTGCCAAGCCGATACTTGAACCTGAGACGTTCGACTTATGAGGCACGTGCTCTGCCGACTTTTTTTCGTTCTATCTATCTGTTTGTTCGTCGTTGGGTCTATGAGGGTGTCGCTTGAGACCTCTCCAAGTTAAGTGTCGAAAACTTCACGCAGTTTTCTTTTCACTATTATTATTATTACTATTGTTATTATTATGATTATAGAGGGCGGTCAGTCCTCTGACCGAACACGCTGAGTTACCTTGCCGGCACAGACTGCGTTCTGCAAACACGACTCACGACCTACCATAACGGTTTTACTTCCGCCAGAAACTCATTTCCTACCTTCACAAAACTACTCCTGCGTATTTTGGATACCATTGGGTTCAGGAAAAACGTAGGAAGACTTGAGGTGGGATTCATCTACAGTTTATCTTAGAAGACAGATTGAGAAAATCAAATCCATTATTATAAAATTTATAAAACTAAAACAAGCGTTTGATTGTGTTGACTGGAGTCACTCTTTGGTATTCTGAAGTTATCAGGGAAGAAATACAAGAACCGAAAGGTTATCTACACTCCTGGAAATGGAAAAAAGAACACATTGACACCGGTGTGTCAGACCCACCATACTTGCTCCGGACACTGCGAGAGGGCTGTACAAGCAATGATCACACGCACGGCACAGCGGACACACCAGGAACCGCGGTGTTGGCCGTCGAATGGCGCTAGCTGCGCAGCATTTGTGCACCGCCGCCGTCAGTGTCAGCCAGTTTGCCGTGGCATACGGAGCTCCATCGCAGTCTTTAACACTGGTAGCATGCCGCGACAGCGTGGACGTGAACCGTATGTGCAGTTGACGAACTTTGAGCGAGGGCGTATAGTGGGCATGCGGGAGGCCGGGTGGAGGTACCGCCGAATTGCTCAACACGTGGGGCGTGAGGTCTCCACAGTACATCGATGTTGTCGCCAGTGGTCGGCGGAAGGTGCACGTGCCCGTCGACCTGGGACCGGACCGCAGCGACGCACGGATGCACGCCAAGACCGTAGGATCCTACGCAGTGTCGTAGGGGACCGCACCGCCGCTTCCCAGCAAATTAGGGACACTGTTGCTCCTGGGGTATCGGCGAGGACCATTCGCAACCGTCTCCATGAAGCTGGGCTACGGTCCCGCACACCGTTAGGCCGTCTTCCGCTCACGCCCCAACATCGTGCAGCCCGCCTCCAGTGGTGTCGCGACAGGCGTGAATGGAGGGACGAATGGAGACGTGTCGTCTTCAGCGATGAGAGTCGCTTCTGCCTTGGTGCCAATGATGGTCGTATGCGTGTTTGGCGCCGTGCAGGTGAGCGCCACAATCAAGACTGCATACGACCGAGGCACACAGGGCCAACACCCGGCATCATGGTGTGGGGAGCGATCTCCTACACTGGCCGTACACCACTGGTGATCGTCGAGGGGACACTGAATAGTGCACGGTACATCCAAACCGTCATCGAACCCATCGTTCTACCATTCCTAGACCGGCAAGGGAACTTGCTGTTCCAACTGGACAATGCACGTCCGCATGTATCCCGTGCCACCCAACGTGCTCTAGAAGGTGTAAGTCAACTACCCTGGCCAGCAAGATCTCCGGATCTGTCCCCCATTGAGCATGTTTGGGACTGGATGAAGCGTCGTCTCACGCGGTCTGCACGTCCAGCACGAACGCTGGTCCAACTGAGGCGCCAGGTGGAAATGGCATGGCAAGCCGTTCCACAGGACTACATCCAGCATCTCTACGATCGTCTCCATGGGAGAATAGCAGCCTGCATTGCTGCGAAAGGTGGATATACACTGTACTAGTGCCGACATTGTGCATGCTCTGTTGCCTGTGTCTATGTGCCTGTGGTTCTGTCAGTGTGATCATGTGATGTATCTGACCCCAAGAATGTGTCAATAAAGTTTCCCCTTCCTGGGACAATGAATTCACGGTGTTCTTATTTCAATTTCCAGGAGTGTAGAACATGTTTAGAAATCAAACCTCAGTTTTAGTAGTTAGAATGACATGAAAGAGAAGCAGAATTGAGAAGGGAGAAATATAGGGATGTAGCCTACTCCCTATGATATTCAGTTTGATTGAGCAAGCAGGAAAGGATACCAAGAAGAATTTTGGGAAGTTGAGAGAAAACAAAGAAAAACTTAAAGGTGTTGTGGCAGAGACAGCAAAGGAGTTTGAACATCAATGAAATGGAATGGATACTGTCTTAAAAAGAGATTATAGGATGAATATCAACGAAAGCAAAACCAGGATGGTGGATCGTAATCAAATTAAATCTAGCAAAACCGAAGGCCTTACATTAAGAAATCAAACACTACAGGTGCTAGATGAGTTTCGCTGTTTGTGCAGCAAAACAACTGACGAAGTTAGAAGTAAAGAGCATATAAAACTCAGTGGTATAGCAAGCAAAGCATTTCTGAAAAAGAGATGTTCAACTGGCAGTCAGAAACATTATGTACACCCGCTTAATAGCGTGTTGGTCCACCTTTGAAACGCACCAACCATTCTGCGTGGCCTGGATTCGACAAGTACTGGGAAGGTTTACGGAGATATTAGCAAATTTCTTGCTAGTGGTGCGTAGGCGTTGAGCTGGTGCTCGATAGCGTCTCAGATATGTATCATCGGGCGCAGATCAGGAGAGACTGGTGGCTGAGATATCAGTTTGAGTTTGCTATCATGACCCCCATACCAAAAAGAATTTTACTAAATGCGTTATAGTTACTTCCGTGTAGTGCTCTCAAGGCAGGCGCCACGTTGTCAAAAAATGGTTCAAATGGCTCTGAGCACTATGGGACTTAACATCGATGGTCATCAGTCCCCTAGAACTTAGAACTACTTAAACCTAACTAACCTAAGGACAGCACACAACACCCAGCCATCACGAGGCAGAGAAAATCCCTGACCCCGCCGGGAATCGTTGCTTGTCCTACGCTACCATTCGGTTACGCGACGTAGGGGTCACCCACCACAACTGACTGACCCGACCGCTACACATTTACGTTTCAATAATTATTTAGTGGCATCTGGTGATGAAGTTTTAGGCTCATAAGCCGGTCGTGCAATAAACAAGAAATTACTGACAACTGAAGCGGATTCTTTATTATATTAATCAGTTCTACACTGAGGTGACATAAATCGTGGCATAGCGATATGAACATATACAGAGGGCGGTAGTTTCGTGTATTCAAGGTATAAAGGGGCGATGCTTTGGCAGAACTGTCGTTTGTACTCACGTGATTGGTGTGAAAAAGTTTCCTACGTGATTATGGCCGCAAGACGGGAATTAAGACTTCGAACGCGGAGTGGCAGATGGAACTAGACTCATAGGACATTCCACTTGCAAATTATTAGGGAGTTCACAGTGTCAAGAGTATGCTGAGAGTAACAAATTTATCTCTCACCTAGCAGCGGGCAACGGCCTTCACTTAGCGACCGAGAGCAGCAGCGTATTCATATAGCAGTCAGTGCTAACAGACAAGCAACACTACATGAAAGTTTGGAACTTGCCGCGAACGTATCCGGATTAATAAAATACGGCGAAATTTGGCGTTAACGGGCTATGTCAGCAGACGACCGACGAGAATGCCTTTGCTAACAGCACGACATTGCCTGCAGTGCCTCTACCGGGCTCGTGAGCGTATCGGAAGGACCCTAGACGATTGAAAACCGTGGCCTGGTCAGAGTCCCGATTTCAATTGATAGGAGCTGATGGTAGGGTTCGATTCTGCCTTGGACGCAAGCTGTCAAAAAGGCACTGAGAAAACTGGTTGTGGCTCCATAATGGTGTGGACTGGGTCCTCTGGTCCAGCTGAACCAATCATTGACTGGAAATGGTTATGTTCGACTCCTTTGAGATCATTTGCAGCCACTCATTGAGTTCATGTTCCCCAACATGTCATCAGGGCACAGTTGTTCGCTACTGGTTTGACTGTTGGTCTGGACAATTGTAGCGAATGATTTGGCCATCCAGATCGCCCGACTTGTTGAACATTTATGGGACCTAATAGAGGGGTCAGTTCGTGCACAAAATCCTACACTGGCAACACTTTCGCAGTTATGAACGGCTATAGAGACAGCCTGGCTCAGTATTTCTGCAGGAGAAATTTTTGCAGGTGACTTCCAACGACTTGTTGAGTCCAGGCCAAGTCGGGCTGCAGCACTAAGCTGTGCAAAAGGAGGTCCGACACGATATAAGGAGGTATCCAATTACTTGTCCCCTCAGTGTATCAGTTTATGCATACCACATAGTAGACTTATTTACTTTCGTTGACCAAATACGTTTCGGAAAATTTTTACCGTCATAGTTTACGTTACATATTACATGTGCGTGGTCTTGGCTTGGCTTGTGAGTGTGGCAGAACGGATCTAGCCATGAGCCGGGCGGGTGGCTTTCAGGCTGGCGCAGCAGCCTCCACGTGCTCTTGTCAGCACCGGGCTCGGAGCCGAGCAATCGCTCACGCATGTAGTCTCCAAAACTCTTTGTGATTTAGATGCCAGAGAAAAGCATTACACGGTTTTAAAGAGCACTGTATGGTGATCGATTTGGCACTGTTTCTCACTATACCAAACACGCTGAGTGTAATTCAATAGAGCAAAGAAAAAAATGTTCAAATCTCGTGAAATAATATGTAATGAAAGGAGATACACAGACAATCAAAGTGTCAGATCACAGTCTCACCGAGAGGCATATGCTTAAATACCGACTTTAATCGTCCTCGTTATGTTTTACACAGTATGTGATGGGAAACCATCATACTCACCACACATTCTTCTCATAATGTATTTCTACATGGTAAAGTTGGTTATTTTGAACTAATCTAAATGTGGTACTTAGAGTCTCTCATGAATTTGGTTCCTTTCAACTTATGAGAAAACTGAACGTATGATCACAAAGGGACCTAAATGTCTTATAAGAATGATATGCCACCTTATTCATAACAAATCTTACGCTATATTAATAATGTAGCAAAATTTTTCAACCGTGCTAATTATTTTTATATTAACTGTATAGGAGAACTATTCAACATAGAGGTTAATATGACATTTAAAATTAATTAGTACAAAAGCATGCATCTGTCTGTATTATTAGACTACAGCTAGCATTATGGCTGTGGAAATTGAAAATTTCTACAGATGCAAGTTCTGAGCCTAATGGTAGTAGTTACGGAAGCCGATCCTGTAGCTACGAAAGGGTCAACCAAGGCCATGCATGAGCACTCAGTGTGAACACTGATTGGTACTGCAACTGCTACACTCTGCCTAGTTTTTCTCATGTGTTCCTTCAGAGTTTATATAATTTTTAAACTTAAGTATCGCTTTGGACTCTGAGAGCGTATGGCTTTGCCGATTTTTGGAGAGAAGCCACTCTAAGCATGTAACGTACTCAGTCATGTATGCCGCACGAGTGTTTTCACGTCAACTCCTATCGGGCTTGCATTTTTGAATGGCTTAGCAAACATTGCGGTCTTATGCTTCATTTATGACTAGTGGATCACTCAAAACTTGAATTTAATTGTGTGGGGTCACACACTCATAACCTGTATTTATTTGAGGACCGAACAGTGATTTACTTTGAGTATTAGCATGCACTGTCTACACTACATGAGGCTTCATGAATCAGTCTATGGACTTATGTAAATTGAAGGTGGAGGGGGTGGGAGGTGGGAAGGAAAGGAAAGGAACTGATATCCGCTGCATCGGGACTTAATGCCGAATAAGCGGCGACAAGTGAAAGTGTGCCTGAGCGGCACACATTTCCAATCGTCGATGCTGATTCCACATGCAGCTGATATCATCAGTTCCTTCCCTTTCTTTTCCTCTCCCCGTGACACCTCCACCTTAAATTTACATAATGTGTATCACAGCTGCGGATTCCACATGGAGTTTGTTTTTTGGGACACGTCCGAAAGAGCAGATGCTACTCGTTGATATAGCCTATTGACTAACTGCTTTTCAAACATATTTAGTGTAGGATCTTGCAGATAGTGTCATGTAAGTATTCAGTTCACGCTCACTCTGGGCACCAGTGGACAGAATTTGAAATATTTATTTCAATGAAGGTTTAGTTTTTAATTTATAAACAGTTCATCTCAGCTGTAGGACTTTACACTAGCTTGCCCGATCACTATCCCAACATTCAGTAGTTGTGCAGCTAAATAAGTTTTTGGGTGCTTATAAACGTATGTCACATTGTTGAGGAAAGTCTGATGCCTCAGTACATGTTCTTATATATGCTAGCTATGAGGACTCTCGGCCACTTCCAATGTGGCTAGCACCCGTGAGTAGCCATGTGGGTTGCCTACATACCAAGGGAACAAGGGGAACGATGTCATTAATGATCTTGAAACCAGGACATCATCAAAGTGGCGGCAATCCCTGCTCTCCCTATCAGTCATGTCATCAAGCTACATCTCCGCCCAATCAATTGAATGTTACCAGTTTCCAACAGAAATGAACTTTACGACGTCCCTCTGGGAACTGAGCGTGAATCATGGGCAGGTGGTTCGTTCTGGTAGGCAAGCACTTTTACGAAGAGACAGACAGCCATAAAGAACCCATGGCCTGTTTTGCCAATTTCTTCGATTACTTTTCGGTACCTTCTTATATTAAATTACCGCTTTCTTGTGTGAGTCAGTTTTGTCTCACTCTTAAGCAATTATTTGTGTTTTGTAAACGTTAATCGTGATTGTTGGGCAGTACTCTAATTATCTCTGTTGTCTGATTTGCCGAGACACTACTTGGGTTGCATTGTATAGCCACCCCGGAAAGCAGGGTCAGGTGACCTTGCTGCTCGCGGAATCCTACCTGCGCTGTGTGGTCATTTCTGGGAATCTGTGGGGTCTTTGTTATGGGTTCGAGCAGAATCAAGTCGTTTGCGGCATCTTCCCTGTCCAGCACAAGAACACAATGCAGACAGTCCGAATGCCTAAGATCTTTGTTTATAATAACTGCTCAGGAGAACTGTTTCTTTACAACTTGCTGCTAATTTTGTAGAACTGTTTTCTTTATTTTAAACGACGGTGACAATGGGTCACTGCCATAGACAGTGAACAATCAAGAACAATTAGTGTGGTTGTATTTTAGTTGGGACGACGGTGTGCAAACCATCCATTATTTTTTTTAGTCATATAAGCTGTGTTTTTTTGTAGCAACGAACTTTGGTATCTCGTCAAACAGCTGTAACAGTTTACATCTTTGGCCTTGTGATAACGAAGGTGTCACATAGTCTAACAATCTAGAGGAGAAGCCCTCAGTCAAATGTGATCCCACTGATAATGGCAAAAATGTACAGAAATAACCAGATTTTGTGGTTTGCATAAACATGTGGGACTGAATTCCCGTAACTGATTCTACAAACATTGCTGCTCTTAGAGCGTTAAATACCTAAGGATGTCGATTTGCGCTCGGGGACCACCGAATTAAAGGTAACAAGGCTTATTAAAATGAAAACCATCGGTTTCCAATGGTGCACTTCCATTAATATCTACATTAATAAACCTGGCCAATCAGTTTCTTGACAAACAAAATTTTAGTTCCCCAATTTAGTACAACGTCGTTATCAAATAAAACCAGCAGTTTGGATTAAATTACCGCACATTCAACCTTGACAGTAGCAGTTTCTGGTCAACTATCTCTAAGACTAAAGCTCTGTAAAGAAAAATTCACCTGGTGGAACTCGGAACTCACCATAATGCAAGTCGTGGTTCCGGAAGGCTTGTCGTTACCTTCCACGCGAGATTTCGAAATTGGAGCAACTCGTTGATTTGAGGGCTATTAGCCAACTGCCACTGGCGCCGTACATTGATTAGCTTGTTTGTCGTCCATAAGCTTTACTGGTAATTATGTTTTTACTTGCCAGCACAGAGGCTATGTTGTGTGTTTGCATGCAATGAACGGTCAACGTGAGTGAGGTAGATAACATAGGAAGAGGAAGAAGTACCCTCGGTGGTACTTGAACCTTGGCTCTTGGTTGGGAATTGGAGGCGGGTTACCCTCGGCAAAGCCTCCCTCTCGGCATATGCCAGCTGTTTTATTTCTCATACCGCAAACCAGTATCTCTGTGCTTTCCTCCGCCCTTTCTGTAGTTCGTCCATCTCATTTGATAATCGTACCTTTTTTCTCCCACTTCTGCTGCCTAGTTCACTTCTTTTGCACATTGATTCCTTCCGTCCCGTTATCACAGGCTTCTGCTAGTACCTCATATTCATCATTATCTGTACCGATTGTTATTACCATTATTTTATTATGAACCATTATCTATATACGTTCAAAATCGTATATCTCCGAAAGTTATTCACCAATTGCTTTGAAATTTTCATACAATGTTGCATTTAAGTACAAGAGTGTTTCTATATACCTACTGGACGTTGTTAGGAAGAGTCTCTTGTTCATTTGTCAACATTTTAAATCTCTGATAGTTCTTCACTGACTGCTTTGAAATTTGTAGATAAGACTGCATTTGAATACACGCGCGTTTTTAGATACCTACAGGAATGCCATATGGTACACAAACTCACACACACACACACACACACACATATATATATATATATATATATATATATATATATATATATATATATATATATAACTGGACTTGGACTCGTTAGGCGCGCCGGCCCCGGATCGAATCCGCCCTGCGGATTACCGACGAGGGACAGTCTGCTAGCCAGCCCAGATGTGGTTTTTAGGTGGTTTCCCACATCCTGCTAGGTGAATACTGGGCCAGTCTCCACGTTCTGCCTCCGTTACACAACTCACAGACATTTGCAGACGTTCGCACTATTTCATGGCTTATGCTAGACGCAGACAGTTGGGGTACACTTCTTATGTCCTGGGGTGGGTTTGGGGTGACGGCAGGAAGGGCATTAGGCCACCCTCTGTCACCGTGAATTCCAGATCCGTAAAAACAAGGCCGACCCCTCGTTGGAGCGGGACGAGGCCCAAGGAAAAAATATACACTCCTGGAAATGGAAAAAAGAACACATTGACACCGGTGTGTCAGACCCACCATACTTGCTCCGGACACTGCGAGAGGGCTGTACAAGCATTGATCACACGCACGGCACAGCGGACACACCAGGAACCGCGGTGTTGGCCGTCGAATGGTGCTAGCTGCGCAGCATATGTGCACCGCCGCCGTCAGTGTCAGCCAGTTTGCCGTGGCATACGGAGCTCCATCGCAGTCTTTAACACTGGTAGCATGCCGCGACAGCGTGGACGTGAACCGTATGTGCAGTTGACGGACTTTGAGCGAGGGCGTATAGTGGGCATGCGGGAGGCCGGGTGGAGGTACCGCCGAATTGCTCAACACGTGGGGCGTGAGGTCTCCACAGTACATCGATGTTGTCGCCAGTGGTCGGCGGAAGGTGCACGTGCCCGTCGACCTGGGACCGGACCGCAGCGACGCACGGATGCACGCCAAGACCGTAGGATCCTACGCAGTGCCGTAGGGGACCGCACCGCCACTTCCCAGCAAATTAGGGACACTGTTGCTCCAGGGGTATCGGCGATGACCATTCGCAACCGTCTCCATGAAGCTGGGCTACGGTCCCGCACACCGTTAGGCCGTCTTCCGCTCACGCCCCAACATCGTGCAGCCCGCCTCCAGTGGTGTCGCGACAGGCGTGAATGGAGGGACGAATGGAGACGTGTCGTCTTCAGCGATGAGAGTCGCTTCTACCTTGGTGCCAATGATGGTCGTATGCGTGTTTGGCGCCGTGCAGGTGAGCGCCACAATCAGGACTGCATACGACCGAGGCACACAGGGCCAACACCCGGCATCATGGTGTGGGGAGCGATCTCCTACACTGGCCGTACACCACTGGTGATCGTCGAGGGGACACTGAATAGTGCACGGTACATCCAAACCGTCATCGAACCCATCGTTCTACCATTCCTAGACCGGCAAGGGAACTTGCTGTTCCAACAGGACAATGCACGTCCGCATGTATCCCGTGCCACCCAACGTGCTCTAGAAGGTGTAAGTCAACTACCCTGGCCAGCAAGATCTCCGGATCTGTCCCCCATTGAGCATGTTTTGGACTGGATGAAGCGTCGTCTCACGCGGTCTGCACGTCCAGCACGAACGCTGGTCCAACTGAGGCGCCAGGTGGAAATGGCATGGCAAGCCGTTCCACAGGACTACATCCAGCATCTCTACGATCGTCTCCATGGGAGAATAGCAGCCTTCATTGCTGCGAAAGGTGGATATACACTGTACTAGTGCCGACATTGTGCATGCTCTGTTGCCTGTGTCTATGTGCCTGTGGTTCTGTCAGTGTGATCATGTGATGTATCTGACCCCAGGAATGTGTCAATAAAGTTTCCCTTTCCTGGGATAATGAATTCACGGTGTTCTTATTTCAATATCCAGGAGTGTATATAAGTATATATACATGCACCTCATAAATAAATAAATATGTAATATATGTAGGGGTAATCTATATAACAATGTAAATGTTCATTTGTTCAAAATCTTAGCTTTCCGAAAGTTATTCACCAATTGCTTCTACATTTAGACACAATGTTGCATTTGAATATGCACGTGATTTTATATATCAGTTAGTTTTGCATCACCCCCGTTCCCAGAAACCCTGAAGATACACGTTGACTGTGGATTTTGTATCACAGACACAGTCCCTTTGACGGTTCAGAGATGTCACTAAACCCGCCCAAAGATGTAAACAACCATGCAGCGCCTATTAGACAGAGGGGGTCCGACAGAAGATCAGTTCCAGTCGTTCCACCGGAAAGGAGGTGCACGGCTCGTGTTGTCTGTAGTTCAACCATGCCTAGACAGTCAATACCGCGTTTCGATCGCGTCTGCATTGTTACTTTGTGCCAGGAAGGGATCTCAACAAGGGAAGTGTACATGTGTCTCGGAGTGAACCAAAGCAATGTTGTTCGGACAGGGAGGAGATACAGAGAGACAGCAACTGTCGATGACATGCCTCACTCAGGCCGCCCAAGGGGTACTACTGCAGTGGATGATCGCTACCTACGGATTATGGCTCGGAGGAACCCTGACAGGAACGATACCATGTTGAATAACGCTTTTCGTGCAGACACAGGACGTCGTGTTACGACTCAAACTGTGCACAATAGGGTGCATAATGCGCAACGTCATTCCCGACGTCCATAGTGAGGTCCATGTTTGCAACCATGACACCATGCAGCGCAGCACACATGTGCCCAACAACATGCCGAATGGACCACTCAGGATTGGCATCACGTTCTCTTCACCTTTGAGTGTCGCATATGGCTTCAACCAGACAATCGTCGGAGACGTATCTGGAGGCAACCCGGTCAGGCGGAACGCCTTAGACACACTGTCCAGCGGGTGCAGCAAGGTGGAGAATCCCTGCTGTTTTGGTGTGGCGTTATGTGGGGCCGACGTACGCTGGTGGTGGTCATGGAAGGCGCAGTGGCGGCTGTACGATACGTGAATGCTATCCTCCGACCGATAGCGCAACCATATCGGCACCATAATTGGTGAGGCATTCGTCTTCATGGACGACAATTAGCGCCACCATAGTGCACATATTGTGAATGACTTTCTTCAGAATAACGACATGGCTCGAGTAGAGTGGCCAGCATATTCTCCAGACATGAACCCATTCGAACAAGCCTGGGGTAGATGGAAAAGCGATGTTTATGGACGACGTGACCCACCAACCACTCTGAGGATCTACGCCGAATCTACGTTGAGGAGTGGGACAGTCAGGACCAACAGTGCCTTGATGAACTTGTGGATAGTATGCCACGACGAATACAGGCATGCATCAATGCAGGAGGACGTGCTATTGGGTATTAGAGGTACCGATGTGTACAGCAGTCTAGACCACCTCTTCTGAAGGTCTCGCTGTATGATGGTACAACTTGCAATGTGCGGTTTTCATGAGCAATAAAATGGCTGGAAATGATGTTTATGTTTCTCTCTGTTCCAATTTTCTGTACAGGTTCCGGAACTCTGGGAACCACGGTGATGCAAAACCTTTTTTGGTGTGTTTATAATAGAGAAACGCTGTTAGCGAACAAGGAAGTTGTATTTGTGACTTGTCGCCATTTATTAGAACAGTGCTATAGATTCTGAATTCGCAACAACAATAAACAAGAGAAACTAGTGGAGATGGAGAGAGGGAGAGGAGAAGATGGACAGAGAAAGGGGAGGGGAGGAGAGGGACGGAGAGAGGGGGCAGCGGGAGATAGAGAGAGAGAGAGAGAGAGAGAGAGAGAGAGAAGAAACGACAGCCAGAAATGGGAGGAGGTGATGGACAAAGAGAGCGGCAAGGCGGTGGATGGGAAAAAAGAGGAGGAGAAAATGGACATAGAAAGGAAAGAAGAAGGAGATCAGGATGTATATCCAGTTTGTATACATATCAGAAACGTGTGCTTTTCTTTCTTTCTTTTCCATTGTAGCTGACTGAGCCACAGCAAAGCGTGGCTAGGAACAGCTAGTATATGACTGTATATTGCTCAGTACCATCTGTAATGGTGACACACTATGGATTCTCAGAGGGATGTAAGAAATGGCCTGAAAATCTAATCTTGTCAAGTGACATAAATCCATAAGCAAATAAAAATAAATTTTGTTCAACGGATGTTTCACGTGGCAATATGGGAGTGCTAGACCATTAAGTTCAAAGTCGCTGAAGAAGACAAAGATAATGTCACTCACAGACTTCATGCAAGTGAAAAACGAAGGCCAGTGTTCTAACAAGATGGCTCTTGCAGACAGTGTTAGAGAGATGTGTCGTGCAGCTGTCTCCACGAACGGTGAGCCTCAGCTTGCGTCGCAGCAGGAAACCACTCGCTCTATGTAAGTAGACTCTCCACGCCTAGCAAAAGCCTGGCGTAGTTGTTCTCGTGATTTCTCCCACGCTCCACTGAATTCAGCATGCTCTTCTCATCACAATTTGTGCACTGACAGTTATTAAAAATGTAAGCTGTTTTCACCTCTGTTCCTGATTATTTTGCGTGACCAGCGTAAATAACAAATTCTGCATTTCTATCCCCACCAGTTTTGCAGCTGTGGAATCGACAGACGGGCACAGTATTACTGTCCAACCCTACAAGTAGGATCGGAACTATAGCTTCTATTTCGGTTAATATGCGCGATTTCAGGAATCGTTGAATAACATTAATTTGGTGATCATATTTCAGTTAATCGTACATGCAGAGTCAGTAGAAGTGATGAGTCACGCACAATTAATTAGTTTCACGCGCAGATCGACAGAGTGGGTCTGCCACAAACGCTCTTTGTAGCTAATAATTTCTCTACCCTGTGATGCTGCCTAGTGGAACCATTCCTAATGTACTTTGCTAACTAATCATGAGCAATACTTTCGTGACCCCCGGAGATCCTCTCTTAGTACAGGCGCAGCCAAATCCTCCGCACGCCAAGACCGTAGGATCCTACGCAGTGCCGTAGGGGACCGCACCGCCACTTCCCAGCAAATTAGGGACACTGTTGCTCCTGGGGTATCGGCGATGACCATTCGCAACCGTCTCCATGAAGCTGGGCTACGGTCCTGCACACCGTTAGGCCGTCTTCCGCTCACGCCCCAACATCGTGCAGCCCGCCTCCAGTGGTGTCGCGACAGGCGTGAATGGAGGGACGAATGGAGACGTGTCGTCTTCAGCGATGAGAGTCGCTTCTGCCTTGGTGCCAATGATGGTCGTATGCGTGTTTAGCGCCGTGCAGGTGAGCGCCACAATCAGGACTGCATACGACCGAGGCACACAGGGCCAACACCCGGCATCATGGTGTGGGGAGCAATCTCCTACACTGGCCGTACACCACTGGTGATCGTCGAGGGGACACTGAATAGTGCACGGTACATCCAAACCGTCATCGAACCCATCGTTCTACCATTCCTAGACCGGCAAGGGAACTTGCTGTTCCAACAGGATAATGCACGTCCGCATGTATCCCGTGTCACCCAACGTGCTCTAGAAGGTGTAAGTCAACTGCCCTGGCCAGCAAGATCTCCGGATCTGTCTCCCATTGAGCATGTTTGGGACTGGATGAAGCGTCGTCTCACGCGGTCTGCACGTCCAGCACGAACGCTGGTCCAACTGAGGCGCCAGGTGGAAATGGCATGGCAAGCCGTTCCACAGGACTACATCCAGCATCTCTACGATCGTCTCCATGGGAGAATAGCAGCCTGCATTGCTGCGAAAGGTGGATATACACTGTACTAGTGCCGACATTGTGCATGCTCTGTTGCCTGTGTCTATGTGCCTGTGGTTCTATCTGTGTGATCATGTGATGTATCTGACCCCAGGAATGTGTCAATAAAGTTTCCCCTTCCTGGGACAATGAATTCACGGTGTTCTTATTTCAATTTCCAGGAGTGTATACTGCTTGTGTTTTTCTTTTCTTTTTCGTTTATAAATGTATAGCTATGGTGTTCTTTTAATTATTGACAAAGGTCTTCTTAGGCACTTGTGGGTTTTATTGTTGTTCTGAAGAAGGTGTAGTTATCTACACCGAAACCTGGGTTAACAATTAACACTAAGAGCTTTTTTCGCAATCGAGGCGGGTTTTCAGTTTTTTAATGTATTAACCAACGATTGCTGACGCGCTGCGATGTTGAAGGTTCTTAAATACAGGGTGTTACAAAAAGGTACGGCCAAACTTTCAGGAAACATTCCTCACACACAAAGAAAGAAAATATGTTATGTGGACATGTGTCCGGAAACGCTTACTTTCCATATTAGAACTCATTTTATTACTTCTCTTCAAATCACATTAATCATGGAATGGAAACACACAGCAATGGAACGTACCAGCGTGACTTCAAACACTTTGTTACAGGAAATGTTCAAAATGTCATCCGTTAGCGAGGATACATGCGTCCACCCTCCGTCGCATGGAATCCCTGATGCGCTGATGCAGCCCTGGAGAATGGCGTATTGTATCACAGCCGTCCACAATACGAGCACGAAGAGTCTCTACATTTGGTACCGGGGTTGCGTAGACAAGCGCTTTCACATGCCCCCATAAATGAAAGTCAAGAGGGTTGAGGTCAGGAGAGCGTGGAGGCCATGGAATTGGTCCGCCACTACCAATCCATCGGTCACCGAATCTGTTGTTGAGAAGCGTACGAACACTTCGACTGAAATGTGCAGGAGCTCCATCGTGCATGAACCACATGTTGTGTCGTACTTGCATGTCACATGTTCTAGCAGCACAGGTAGAGTATCCCGTATGAAATCATAATAACGTGCTCCATTGAGCGTAGGTGGAAGAACATGGGGCCCAATCAAGACATCACCAACAATGCCTGCCCGAACGTTCACAGAAAATCTGTGTTGATGACGTGATTGCACAATTGCGTGCGGATTCTCGTCAGCCCACACATGTTGATTGTGAAAATTTACCATTTGATCACGTTGGATGGAAGCCTCATCCGTAGAGAGAACATTTGCACTGAAATGAGGATTGACACATTGTTGGATGAACCATTCGCAGAAGTGTACTCGTGGAGGCCAATCAGCTGCTGATAGTGCCTGCACAAGCTGTACATGGTACGGAAACAACTGGTTCTCCCGTAGCACTCTCCATACAGTGACGTGGTCAACGTTACCTTGTACAGCAGCAACTTCTCTGACGCTGACATTAGGGTTATCGCCAACTGCACGAAGAATTGCCTCGTCCATTGCAGGTGTCCTCGTCGTTCTAGGTCTTCCCCAGTCACGAGTCATAGGCTGGAATGTTCCGTGCTCCCTAAGACGCCGATCAATTTCTTCGAACGTCTTCCTGTCGGGACACCTACGTTCTGAAAATCTGTCTCGATACAACCGTACCGCGCCACGGCTATTGCCCCGTGCTAATCCATACATCAAATGGGCATCTGCCAACTCCGCATTTGTAAACATTGCACTGACTGCAAAACCACGTTCGTGATGAACACTAACATGTTGATGCTACGTACTGATGTGCTTGATGCTAGTACTGTAGAGCAATGAGTCGCATGTCAACACAAGAACCGAAGTCAACATTACCTTCCTTCAATTGGGCCAACTGGCGGTGAATCGAGGAAGTACAGTACATACTGACGAAACTAAAATGAGCTCTAACATGGAAATTAAGCGTTTCCGGACACATGTCCACATAACATCTTTTCTTTATATGTGTGTGAGGAATGTTTCCTGAAAGTTTGACCGTACCTTTTTGTAACACCCTGTATATGATGCCCTACCACGAGATATGCTGAAGCCTTAGTCACCAGGCCATCTGAATCGACCTGCTGGAGACGGAGAGAGGACGCGGCTTCTCTGTGTGTACTCACCGCTCTTGCCGACGGCGGCCGCCCCCAGCACGGCGATCTTAACCTCGCACAGCGACGACTTCTTGCGACGGATGCCGCGGATCGCGTTCGAATTCATGGCGGCTGCGGCTGCTGCTGCTGCGGCATGGGGCGCCGCGCCGCGACTCTGCAACACACACACACTGCCTTCAGCGGCCACCACTTCTGCCGTCGCATCCAATACTAACCGCTGCTATGCGTTCCGCGGCCGAGGAGGCACAAACTTCATCAAATTTATCTCGACTTTAAGACCATACGTAATATACCATCTTACGCATCCAACATTATATAATACTACACAAAAAGTTATCGACCATGGATGCAAGTGGGCATCGACTGGAATCAATGGGGAGAAAGTTGAAATTTTGTGTCAGACCGGGATTCGAATCCGGCTCTCCTGGTTACTAGGCCGATGCTCTAAGCCTCAGGGACACGGTGATCAGAGCATCTGCCTGGTAACCAGGAGGCACCAAATGCAAATAAATATGGCAACTCTCACCTGATCAGCTAGACATCTGATACATCTTCCACTGGCTTGCAAATCTCCGGGATGAAAGTAGCTTTCGCAACATGTCGTTGTTGTTGTGGTCTTCAGTCCTGAGACTGGTTTGATGCAACTCTCCATGCTACTCTATCCTGTGCAAGTTTCTTCATCTCCCGGTACCTACTGCAACCTACATCCTTTTGAATCTGCTTAGTGTATTCATCTCTTATGCTCCCTCTACGATTTTTACCCTCCACGCTATCCTACAATACTAAATTGGTGATCCCATGATGCCTCAGAACATGTCTTACCAACCGATCCCTTCTTATAGTCAAGTTGTGCCACAAAGTTCGCTTCTCCCCAGTCCTCTTCAATACCTCCTCATTAGTAATACGATCTACCCATCTGATCTTCAGCATTCTTCTGTAGCACCACATTTCGAAAGCTTCTATTCTCTTCCTGTCCAAACTATTTATTGTCCATGTTTCACCTCCATACATGGCTACACTCCATACAAATACTTTCAGAAGCGACTTCCTGACATTAAAATTTATACTCGACGTTAACAAATTTTTCTTCTTCAGAAACGCTTTCCTTGTCATTGCCAGTCTACATTTTATATCCTCTCTACTTCTACCATCATCAGTTATTTTGCTCCGCAAATAGCAAAACTCCTTTACTACTTTAAGTGTCTCATTTCCTAATCTAATTCCCTCAGCATCACCCGACTTAATTCGACTACATTCCATTATCGTTGTTTTGCTTTTGTTGATGTTCATCTTATACCCTCCTTTCAAGACATTGTCCATCCCGTTCAACCGCTCTTCCAAGTCCCTTGCTGTTTCTGTCAGAATTACAATGTCATCAGCGAACCTCAAATTTTTCATTTCTTCTCCATGGATTTTAATACCTACTCCGAACTTTTCTTTTGTTTCCTGTGTTGCCTGATCAATATACAGATTGAATAAGATCGGGGATAGGCTACAACCCTCTCTCACTCCCTTCCCAACCACTGCTCCCCTTTCATACCCCTCGACTCTTATAACTGCCATCTGGTTTCTGTACAAATTGTAAATAGACTTTCGCTCTCTGTATTTTATCTCTTCCACCTTCAGAATTTGAAAGAGAGTATTCCAATCAAGATTGTAAAAAGCTTTCTCTAAGTCTACAAATGCTAGAAACGTGGGTTTGCCTTTCCTTAATCTTTCTTCTAAGATAAGTCGTAGAGTCAGTATTGCCTCACGTTTTCCAACATTTCTACATTTCGCAACATAGGTTAACGAAACTGCGACCATACATCTCCTAAGTGTAGTACAGAAGGCAACTGAAGGAAATTCGCACTGAGACGTTCATTCAAAGATAATAATTGCGCTGAAGTCACTGCAAATATGATGGTCCCCTGAACATTAAAAACGGTGGGATATGGTGTGTAATCACCAAGGACGGCAAAAGTATGCTCTGCAACCAGCTCCCATGCTAGTCACGAAGTTGGTAGGGAATTTTTATGGTCGCTCGCATCTCCAACAGCGCGGCTGACAACGGATGGATCATCGTTGCTTCGGCTGGACGTCATGCAAAACGACTCCTCAACACATGCGACACGTGCTAGATGGAATTTAAGTCGGCGATATAGGCAGGCCAATCCATTCGTCGAATATCCTCTCGACACAGGAGCTCCTGCACCTAAGCCATTCGATGGTGTCGTGCATAGCCATCCACAAAAACGAAATCAGAGTGGAGTGCACACCGGAGAAGACGCTCATAGGGATGGAGTCCTGTCCCACAGTTACCTGTGTCCTGCGTTCAAAGATTTGGAGGTCAGTACTTCCATGCAGCATTATGCCTCTCCACACCATAACACCTAGACTACCAAACCATCATGTTCGACAGTGTTCCTGAGTGCATTACCTGTTCCCACCTCTCGCCATATGCGGGTGTGGAACGTGATTGTTTTGATGGTCCAGGTGTTGTGGTGCTGGGAGGCATAATGTTCCATGGGCGTACTGATCTCCAAATCTTTGAACCAGAACGTTCACCGGTCAACGTTATTGAAACAAGGTACTTCTTCCCCACGTGCATCTTTTCAGGGGTGCATTTTTATGTATGTCAATGCACCACCGCATCGAACAGCGCAGGTGGACGAGCTCTTGGAGCTAGAGGATATTCGCGAATGGACTGGTCTGCCCTTTCCCCCGACTTAAATTCCATAGAACACGTATGGCATGCGTTGGAAGGACGTATTGCTGCAGGTTCACATGCAACAACCATCATCCAGCAGTTTTCAATCGTAGTGTTGGAGGAATGGAACGCTCTTCCACAAGAAATCCTTACTGCCAGCGTGGGAACACGTTGCAAAGGCATGCGTTGTTCAGACATCCTATTAAGAACCATATATCACCCTTTGTAAAGTCCAGAGGACGAACATGAATCGCTGTGACTTAGTGTAACCTATTATCTTTGAATGAATGTGTCATTCCTATTTGTCTCATTGCTTATTTCTTTCAGGTACCGCTTTTAATACACCGCAGCAGCTGTTCTTGTGTGTGGTACAGGTCTCCTCGAACTGTGTTACTTGGGATGACACATCATACGAAAGTTACTTTCATCCGTATGTTTATCACACCATTGTAGTCGTTAACAAGCGTAACACACAGAAGCAAGAAAAGGAGAACAGAGGATTTCTTAAATGACGATCAGTTTAGTTTGCTGAATACAAAAGGCGCTATATAGGCAGCTCTGACGTAGCGTTTGATTATGGACGTAAGGCTAAAGAAAAATCAAGACCCTTTCGTAGGATATGGTTCAAATGGCTCTGAGCACTATGGGACTTAACTTCTGAGGTCATCAGTCTCCTATAACTTACAAGTACTTAAACGTAACTAACCTAAGGACATCACACACATCCATACCCGAGGCAGGATTTCCGACCGTAGCGGTCGCGCGGTTCCAGACTGTAGCGCCCAAAACCGCTCGGCCACCCCAGCCGGCTTTTCGTTGGATACATAGACGAACTTATAAAAAGCATTCATCAACGTAAATTAGTGAAAGATGTTTGAAATTCTCAGAAAAAGAGCAGTTAACTATGGTGAAAGACCGGTAATATATAATATGAACAAGAAACAGGGAGGGATAACAAGACTGGAATATTAAGAGAGAAGGGTCGTAAGGAAGGGATGCAGCATTTCTTCCAAACTGTTCAATCAGCAGCTTAAATAATCAATGACCGAAACAAAAAAAATTACGGTGTGAGGATGAAGTTCACAGTAGAAAGACATCAAAAATTATTTGTCAGTGAAAGCTATGAAGAGTGATGGGACCTGTTAATTGAACAGTTCAATTGACCGCATAATATGAACCATGATTCAACCGAAGAAAAATGAAAGAAACGAGAAGTACCATAAATAAGATTAGCAATAAACTTATCAAATATAGGGTCAATCGGTAGTCGAAGAGAAAAATCTGCTACCTATGAAGCAAAATAAGGCACGACGAAAGAAGCAAGCAGGGTACACGAAACACACTAGCACTTGGAGCGTTCTACACTAAAAGAAGTCTGCTTCGTATAAAATATAGGCCGTATTTTGAGGAAAAAATACGTCTGGAGCCCAGTCTTACAAAGAACTGCATCATAGGCTACGGGAAAATCAGTAATGAAGGGAGTGGACCTATTTGAGATGTGCTGTTACAAAAGGATGTTGAAAATTAATTAGACTAGTAAGATAAGAAATGTAGAGATTCTCCGTCGAACTGACGAGGAAAGATGTAGATTGAAAACATCGACAAGAAGAAGGGACGGGATGATAGGACATGAGTTAGCATATCAAGAAATGGTACTAATACGAGTTGTAAAGGTTAAAAACTGTACGAGAAAATAGGGATTGAATACCTCTGACAAATAATTGAGATTGTCGTGTGTAAGTGTTAATATGTGATAAAAATATTGGCACATGAGACGAAGTCGTGGCGGACCACATTACATCTGTCAGGAGACTGATGATTGATCCCAAAAGAAAAGGCATTACCTTTCTCGTCGATACGTCTCGCGAGAGTCACCACAATGCTACTCACAATTTCTGGTCAGACGAGAGGAGGATAATCAACAGCAGCAGGCCGGCAAGTATGAGAATTATAGCACAATCAGCTTAAAAGCTCATGTATCCTTGTTGTTGACAAGAATAATATACAGAAGAACTGAACGGAAAATTGAGCATCTGTTAGATTGTGATCAGCTTAGCTATAGCAAAGGTAAAGGATCTTCTGACGTTGCGGTTGAAATCAGAAGCAAGACTGAAGAAAAATCAATACATATACGTTCATAGGAGTTGTCGACCTGGAAAATATGTTTTATAATGTGAAATGGTGCAAGATGTTCGAAATATTGAGAAAAATAGATGTAAGCTACAGGAAAAGAAGCCGGCCGCGGTGGTCTAGCGGTTCTAAGCGCTCAGTCCGGAGCCGCGCGACTGCTACGGTCGCAGGTTCGAATCCTGCCTCGGGCATGGCTGTGTGTGATGTCCTTAGGTTGGTTAGGTTTAAGTAGTTCTAAGTTCTAGGGGACTGATGACCATAGATGTTAAGTCCCATAGTGCTCAGAGCCATTTGAACCATTTTATAGGAAAAGAGGCAATTATAAGAGCGGAAAACCAAGAACGAAGTGCACATATTAAAAGGGGGTAAGACAGAGATGTAATCATTTGCTCCTGCTCTTCAATCAATAAGTCAAAGAAACATTGGCAGAAATAGAAGAAAGAGTCAAGAGTGGGATTAAAATTCAAGGTGAAAGGATATAAATATGTTAAGATTCAATAGGTATGGGAAGAGGAGGCTGGTAAAGATTATAGGTGACAGTGTAGTGGGTGGTGGTAGGATTCCTCATGGAAAAAATACCTGTAGTGGTTTGTGTTAGAGCAGCTCTCCTGCGAACCTTGCAGAACTAGCACTCCTGACAGAAAGGAGAGCTTCTGTAAAGTTGGGAAGGTAGGAGGCGAGATACTGGCAGAAGTAAAGCTGCGAGGACGGGGCGTGAGTCGTGCTTGGGTAGCTCGGTTGGCAGAGCACTTGCCCGCGAAAAGCAAAGGTCCCGAGTTCCAGTCTCAGTCCGGCACACAGTTTTAATCTGCTAGGAAGTTTCATATCAGCGCACACTCCGCTGCAGAGTGAAAATCTCATTCTGGAAACATCCCCCAGGCTGTGGCTAAGCCATGTCTCCGCAATATCCTTTCTTTCAGGAGTGCTAGTTCTGCAACGTTCGCAGGAGAGCTTCTGTAAAGTTTGGAAGGTAGGAGCCGAGGTACTGGCAGAAGTAAAGCTGTGAGGACGGGGCGTGAGTAGTGCTTGGGTAGCTCAGTTGGTAGATTACTTGCCCGCGAAAGGTAAAGGTCCCGAGTTCGAGTCTCGGTCCGGCACACAGTTTTAATCTGCCAGGAAGTTTCAGTATTGTAAGATGCTTAAAAATGTTATTAGGAAGAGAAAGAGCATTTGGTATGCAAATAGAATAGCTAATTCAGTTCCACTGGTCTGTCGTATCCCACAAAACTGGCGAAACAGAACGCCCCATCGCATTTGCTTCCAAAATTTCGAACAGTGCTCAGATTAATTACTGTCAGCTGAAGAAGGAAGTCCTGGTTATAATGTACGGTGTCATCAAATTTCATAATTACCTGTATGGCAAACAAATTTTCCAGTTCACGCACCATTAGCCTTTGACTCCACTGTTTCATCCGTAGAAACAAGTTTCCGCCGCACAGCGCAGAAGCTTCAAAGTTGGTCGCTATTACTTTCAAATTACGAGTATGAAGTACTGTATCGCCCGACGGCGTAACACCAAACCTGACACATTGTCTCGTTAACCTGTCGGCAGAGATGCAGGATTCGATGCATCGGAAGCTCCTTGTTTACATATTGATTCGTCTGATTCGCAGGCACTGGATTCTTCTCCTACTGATTCACGGCGGATCGCACGAGCCACGGAGCATAGCCAATCACTAGGATTGCAAAAAAGTTACATTCACTAAGGTTGGCCGCGACCTTAGGACGTATTCCCGACCCCTTAGTGCGAAGATACTTCATACATCGAAACAGTTTATCTCTTCTGAAAGATGTGATTTTGTTTCACAAGCCTAACGAACAGACAAGAGTGTTGATCCCCGCCCCGTTGTAACAGCAGGTGTTAAGCCTACTATACAGAGGTCATTGGGGAGCAGTTCGCACTAAGCAGCTATGGAGCCAACATTATACGTGGCTTGGTTTAAAGAAACAAATAGAGCGTGTGATGTGACGACAAAATGTCGCGCTTGGACGGACAATCGGGCCGTTCCGCGCCAGGAATTTTTCTGTTTCCACGTTCTCATTTCTGATATTCCATGGCAACGCCTCCATACAGACTTCGATTGCCCATTCTGGAGAACACGTTGGTCGATTATCCTCGATGCCTAAAGCAAATACCCCTTTGTTGTCTCACTGCATTCGACGAATGCCGCCAGCACTATCAGGGCTCTCGCTTCTGTATTTCTCTCGAAGGCTTGTCACAAACAATTGTTTCTGACAATGGAGCTCCTTTTTCTTTCAAAGAATTTGCAGAATTTCATAAACGCAGTGGAATACAGAGTGTCGCCGGCCTTTGTGACCGAGCGGTTCTAGGCGCTTCAGTCCGGAACCGCGCTGCTGCTGCGGTCGCAGGTTCGAATCCTGCCTCGGGCATGGACGTGTGTGACGTTCTTAAGTTGGTTAGGTTTAAGTAGTTCTAAGTCTCTGGGACTGATGACATCAGATGTTAAGTCCCATAGTGCTTAGAACCATTTGAATTTACAGCGTTTCAGGACAGCACAATTTCTCGCCACAGTCTAACGGCGAGGCCGAACATTTCGTTTGAACATTCAGGATGCAGATTTCAAAACTTCGAACATCACATTCATGTGAAGATGCATTGCTGATATTTCTGAGCTTATGTCGCACTTTTCCTGCTCCTGAATTTCGCAGCAGAACGTTTGCACGGGGGACGCCATTGGACCTCGCTTCATTTGCTTCTTCCTTACTCCTTTACTCCAGCTTCAGACTTCACCACGAAGATTCGCCGGAACGTCATTCAATACTGAGTGTACAACAAGCAACATTTATGGGAATCTAGTGTTGTTCTGAGATTTGCCGGCAGAGCGCAGTACACTATTCGCGGCAGGGCAGGTACGCATTAGTGCCATCGACATCAGCTACGGCTCCGTTGATTCAGTGATCCTACAGTAAAGCAGACTGTTTCAGATTAATTGACTGCAAGACGTCCAGCCGCCGTGACGCAACCACGTCCGTCCCCTACAACACAACCTCCTTCGCAGCTTACCGAGCGGGTGCCCCCACTCGCGGCCTCTCACCGATCTAAGTCTCCCCCTCGCTGCCGTCGACACCGTTGCCGCCAACACCGGAGGTCGTCTCTCCCATTGACATCGACGCCGTCACCGTCGGCTAGTCGCCGGCATCCTCTGTAGCACCCTCCAGGCTGATGCGTCCTGCGCCTCGTTTTCCGGGACAGTTTCCCTGGCGATCGTAAGACGCAATGTTAGGACGCGGGTTGATCTGCTCTGCCCCCAGCCAAAGCAACCACCCTCATATATCTCTCCAAGCCACAGGACTGCCACAGTACCTTCCGGGTTGGGCGGGGAGGGGTGCGGTATCGGCCGCTGTCCAATCGGCCGCACTTACAAATACGTGCGCCGCCTCATTTACTACAGCCGCCACCGCAGCACGAAGGCGCTACCTCGAACGATTACGGCGCCGCCAATGAGATGCAAGCATACTCTCTCTGGAGCTCCAGCGGCAGATATACACTACTGGCCATTAAAATTGCTACACCAAGAAGAAATCCAGATGATAAACGGGTAATCATTGGACAAATATATTATACTAGAACTGACATGTGATTACATTTTCACGCAATTTGGGTGCATAGATGCTGAGAAATTAGTACCCAGAACAACCACCTCTGGTTGTAATAACGGCCTTGATACGCCTGGGCATTGAGTCAAACAGAGGTTGTATGGCGTGTACAGGTACAGCTGCCCATGCAGCTTCAACACGATACCACAGTTCATCAAGAGTACTGGCTGGCGTATTGGGACGAGCCAGCTGCTCAGCCACCATTGACCAGACGTTTTCAATTGGTGAGAGATCTGGAGAATGTGCTGGCCAGGGCAGCAGTCTAACATTTTCTGTATCCAGAGAGGCCCGTACAGGACCTGCAACATGAGGTCGTGCATTATCCTGCTGAAATGTAGGGTTTCGCCACGATAGAATGAAGGGTAGTGCCACGGGTTGTAAAACATCTCAAATGTAACCTCCACTGTTCAAAGTGCCGTCAATGCGAACAAGAGGTAACCAGTGGCATCCCATACCATCACGCCGGGTGATACGCCAGTATGGCGATGACGAATACACGCTTCCAATGTGCGTTCACCGCGATTTTGCCAAACACGGATGTGACCATCATGATGCTGTAAACAGAACCTGGATTCATCCGAAAAAAAAAAATCACGTTTTGCCATTCGTGCATCCAGGTTCGTCGTTGAGTACACCATCGCAAGCGCTCCTGTCTGTGATGCAGCGTCAACGGTAACCGCAGCCATGGTCTCCGAGCTGATAGTCCATGCTGCTGCAAACGTCGTCGAACTGTTCGTGCAGATGGCAGTTGTCTTTCAAACGTCCCTATCTGTTGACTCAGAGATCGAGACGTGGCTGCACGATCCGTTACAGTCATGTGGGTAGGATGCATGTCATCTCGACTGGTAGTGATAAGAGGCTGTTGGGATCCAGCACGGCGTTCCGTATTACCCTCCTGAACCCACCGATTCCATATTCTGCTAACAGTCATTGGATCTCGACTAAGGCGAGCAGCATTGTTGCGATACGATAAACCGCAATCGCGATAGGCTACAATCCGACCTTTATCAAAGTCGGAAACGAGATGGTACACATTTATCCTCCTTATACGAGGCATCACAACAACGTTTCAGCAGGCAACGCCGGTCAACTGCCGTTTGTGTATGAGAAATCGGTTGGAAACTTTCCTCGTGTCAACATGTTGTCGGTGTAGCCACCGGCGCCAACCTTGTGTGAATGCTCTGAAAAGCTAACCATTTGCATATCACAGCATCTTCTTCCTGTCGGTTAAATTTCGCGTCTATAGCACGTCATCTTCGTAGTGGAGCAATTGTAATGGCCAGTAGTGTATTTATGAGCGAACATTTGTACACTGATCCCATTTTGTGTGTTTTCCAGTTGAATAACGTCTACAGACTTCCTTATGGCCAGGGCTCGACACCTTCTGAATAGAGATTGCTCTTGACAGTGACAGATTTATTAATATTTTGCATCTGTATATATTTTTATAATCAAAGCTACTTTTAGTGACTGACGTTTCAAATACATCAACGAAGTTATGTATTATTTTTACCATTTGATATTAAATGTAGAATGAATTAATATCTGAATTCTCTGTACATGAACGGCGTCTCCTCCTCGCTCCTGTATTCGTTAAAGAACCACTTAAGGTACGGAGGAAGATATATGTAACGGTGGGCTATGCTGGCTTTAAGAGAAACTGCCGTCTTGTGACTTCTATTAGGAATACTTATCGTTTTGAAAGCCATCACGGAAATAGTATGGCCTTTTTTGTAACTCACCGTCGTCATACATTTTTTTCCTCGAATGTAACAGTTTCTCTCACAGTCTTTGTGGATGGTAAACAGAAACTGCGTGTCTCAGAGCAGTCTGAAGTTGATAGCTTTTAACCTTGCTGACGTAATGGATACTTCCTGTCGACAGACAATTCCCTCGGGGGAAAAATTCCACTGGCATCTCGTGCTCACTTGGTCGGTCTCCCCGCCATTTTTATACGATTGGCGCGACAAGGCCATCAGGCTAATAAAACGCGCCTGAAAACAAATATGGCGCGTCGTGTTTGTTTGACGTGTGTCGATTGCAGCGGCCGGTGTTGACGCTTCTCAAGATAGGCGGCGGCGGTCACAGCGCGCGTCGCCCACGCGGCCGGATGCCGCCCCACGCTGGCCGTGGCCGGCGGTCCTCAGCCGAGAGGCGTCGAGCACGGCGTCTCTAGCTCAGAGAGCAAGATACCGACTAGTGTAACCGCGGGAGAAAATTCAACAGCAAGGAGGAGTTGTGCGACAGGCGAGTTTATACGTCTGAAAAATAACGTCTATTAAAACTTCACGCCAGGCACACAAGAGCGTCACTATGAGCATGCAAATCAGAGTTGCTTTAAATACACGGTGTAACGGTCGTGAGGGCTAGTTACACCGGGGGCCATTAAAAATGCTACACCACGAAGACGACGTGCTACAGACGCGAAATTTAACCGACAGGATGAAGGTGCCGTGATATGCAAATGATTAGCTTTTCAGAGCATTCATACAAGGTTGGCGCCGGGGGCTACACCTACAACATGCTGACACGAGCAAAGTTTGCAACCGATTTCTCATACACAAACAGCAGTTGACCGGCGTTGCCTGCTGAAACGTTGTTGTGATGCCTCGTATAAGGAGGATAAATGTGTACCATCTCGTTTCCGACTTTGATAAAGGTCGGATTGTAGCCTATCGCGATTGCGGTTTATCGTATCGCAACAATGCTGCTCGCCTTAGTCGAGATCCAATGACTGTTAGCAGAATATGGAATCGGTGGGTTCAGGAGGGTAATACGGAACGCCGTGCTGGATCCCAACGGCCTCTTATCACTACCAGTCGAGATGACATGCATCTTACCCACATGACTGTAACGGATCGTGCAGCTACGTCTCGATCTCTGAGTCAACAGATAGGGACGTTTGCAAGACAACTGCCATCTGCACGAACAGTTCGACGACGTTTGCAGCAGCATGGACTATCAGCTCGGAGACCATGGCTGCGGTTACCGTTGACGCTGCATCACAGACAGGAGCGCCTGCGATGGTGTACTCAACGACGAACCTGGGTGCACGAATGGCAAAACGTGATTTTTTACGGATGAATCCAGGTTTTGTTTACAGCATCATGATGGTCACATCCGTGTTTGGCAAAATCGCGGTGAACGCACATTGGAAGCGTGTATTCGTCATCGCCATACTGGCGTATCACCCGGCGTGATGGTATGGGATGCCATTGGTTACCTCTTGTTCGCATTGACGGCACTTTGAACAGTGGAGGTTACATTTGAGATGTTTTACAACCCGTGGCACTACCCTTCATTCGATCGCTGCGAAACCCTACATTTCAGCAGGATAATGCACGACTTCATGTTGCAGGTCCTGTACGGGCCTCTCTGGATACAGAAAATGTTAGACTGCTGCCCTGGCCAGCACATTCTCCAGATCTCTCACCAATTGAAAACGTCTGGTCAATGGTGGCTGAGCAACTGGCTCGTCCCAATACGCCAGTCAGTACTCTTGATGAACTGTGGTATCGTGTTGAAGCTGCATGGGCAGCTGTACCTGTACACGCCATACAACCTCTGTTTGACTCAATGCCCAGGCGTATCAAGGCCGTTATTACAACCAGAGGTGGTTGTTCTGGGTACTAATTTCTCAGCATCTATGCACCCAAATTGCGTGAAAATGTAATCACATGTCAGTTCTAGTATAATATATTTGTCCAATGAATACCCGTTTATGATCTGGATTTCTTCTTGGTGTAGCAATTTTAATGGCCAGTAGCGTAGTTTTGAGATTGGACATGATGAGTTGATGTTAGTCGAGAACACCTTTAAGGCTACAAAGGCACCATTACCAACACCTCACTGGTTCGAATGATTAGGACAAAGAGAAGGTGGATGTTCCTCCTACGATATTGCAAAAAGACTTGGTAGGAATGTAGCCACCGGATATAACTGCTGACAGCGGTGGTCACGGAAATATGCGGTCGCGAGAAGATCTCGCTCCGGACGGCCACGTGGCACTGTGACTATCATATTCGTCGTATGGCCCTGGCTCAATCTGCAGCAGCAGTATGAGCAACAGTTGGGTCCACAATGACACAGCGGACTATTACAAGTCCGTTATTTCAAGGACAGCTCCGAGTCAGACGCCCTCTAGTGTGCATTCCACTAATCCCAAACCACCGCCATTTGGACTTCAGTGGTGCCAAGCGAGAGCTCATTGGATGGCAAGGTGAAAGTTTGTTGTGTTTTCTGATAAAACTTGGTTCTGCCTCGGTGCCAGTATGGCCATGTTTTGGTTAAAAGGAGGGCCTGCAACCAACTCGTTGCGTGGTAAACACATTGGACCTACACCTGCAGTCTGGAGTACCATTTCGTATGACAGGAGGACGATTCGCGTCGTTATCCCACACTCTGACTGTAAATTTGTTCATTAGTCTGGTGATTCGACCTGTTGGGCAGGGGCTGCTTTCCAGCCGGATAATGCTTGCCCACATATCGCTGTTGTACCCCAACATGCTCTACAGCGTGCCAACATGTTGCCTTGCCTGCTCGATCACCAGTACCGTCTCAAATCTAGCACTTATGGGACATCATCGGACTACAACTCCAGCGCCCCTGTATTGACCGACCAAGTGCAACAGGCATGGAACTCTGCGCCCGAACTGACTTCCCGTACCTGTACAGTGCATGCACTTTTGTTTACTTGCATTCAACATTCTGACGGTTACACCAGGTGTTAAAGTACCAGCATTTCACATTTACGGTGGCTTATCTCGTGCCTACGTTAACCTGTGGTCTTGTAATGTTTATCTCTTACATGTGTTAAATATTCTGAATGTGGCTGCACTGCAGCAACGGTTGTAGAACTGACGGAAAATAGCACAAAACCAAAACATAAGTATGTACAGTTATGAAATTTCGGGAATCAATTTGTCTAGGTAACACATATAATAGCAGGAATAAAGGACAGTCAACTAATTGCAAGAAATGGGGGTTTTCAAATAACTTTTACCACGATTTCGACGGATCTAAACGGATCTTCTTCAGAACGACAGACCTGCATACAATCCGACGACTTATAATGAAAACGCCATGGCCCGATATTACGTGTCTAGCAGAAGCTACTCTCTGCAAAAAGTGTAGGAATATCACAAACAAAATGGTATACATCAACATAGTGCAAGTAGTACTTACAACTTCACATTAGCAATTCACTCACTGAAAGCTGTCTCCACATGACACTTGTCGCCAACGATCTGTAGGTCCATGTATAAAAATTAAGGCCCCTAGAGTTGCTAGTGTGTCGGCATGTAGCTACTAACATGGTCTGTTATTGTAAGTGATTGGTTTTACTGATGTGTCAAGCCCTTGATTCTAAGGGCCTTAGTTTTTATTTACGGATATACAGACTGTTGCCGACAAATGTCATGTGGAGACAGCTTTTACTGGGTGAATTACTAATGTAAAGTTGTCTGTTCTTCTGGAGGCGACGGGTTTAGGTCCATCGAAAACGTGGTCAAGGTTATTTGAAAACCAGCGTTTTTTGCAACTGGCTGGCTGTCCTTTATTCCTGCTGTTATGAAACCGTTGCTGCAGTGCAGCCATGTTCAGAATATCGAATTTCCTGCCTGCCAAGGTATCTAAGGCTGTTAACAAATATATGGACAGTAAAAACAGGTATGCCCATTGACTCTAATAAAGTGTGTTCGAAGTTGGACATAGTGGCTGATTATGTAAAATCGCACATAAACGCGAAGTAGTGTAACAAAGAACCTTCCATCAAAAAGAAACTAGTGCAGCAAGTCATTTCTGGTAGGACAAATCAACTTCATAAAAAGAGAGACGAAATAAATGGTGAAGCCTATTGCTTGAATTTGGTTTTAACTAAATCTTTTAATGAACTTTTTAATTTTCAAATCCATTGCATCTCGAATGGTACAGGGTGACAATTATTTAACTATATGCAATGAAATCGTCGTAACTTCTGAACGGTTTGCATTACGAGGTTCAAACTGCACTGTTGGCCGCGTGGCATAATGGGAATTAGTATGGTTTGGTTTAGCGACGAAGCCCACTTTCATTTTGATGAGTTCGTCAACAAGCAAAACTGGCGGATTTGGGGGACTGAGAATCCGCATTTTGCTATCATGAACTCTCTTCACCCTCACAGGTGAGTGTGTGGTTTGCAATGATCAATCAGGGAGTAATCTATGCGATATTCCTTGATGGCACGGTGACTACCGAACGGTACGTGAAGGTTCTGGAAGATGATTTCATCCCAGTTAACCAAAATGACCCTGATTTCGCAAGGCGTCGTTTATGCAAGACGGAGCTAGATCCCATCGAAGCAAGAGAGCGTTTGGTATCCTGGAGAAGGACTTTGGGGACCGCATTCTGGATCTGGAGTACACAGAGGCCACTGGCATGGGCCTCGATTGGCCGCCATATTCTCCGGATATGAACACATGCGACTTCTTTTTGTGGCGCTATATTAAAGACATGTTGTTCATCAATAAAGCCAAAACCACTGCAGTCATTTAGTAGGTCATCAGCAGCATCGATGTTCCGACGCTTCAGCGGGTCATGCAGAATTTCGCTAGTCGTCTGCCCCACATCATCGCCAATGATCGCAGGCATATCGAACATGTCATAACCTAAATCCGAATATCTGTAGTGACGTTTACATCAAGAATAAAGTGTGTGCACGCTGTAGTTTGTAAATGATGTACTTTTTTTTCATATAGTTCAGTAATTGTCACCCTGTATTAATGATTGGCTTCTTAACCGCGGAAGTGAAATTAAGTCTAGACATGAAAAGTTAAGTTTTGAAGTTCAATAATAGGGCCACATGTAAGAATGCGAATGCAGCTGACAACAATGTGAAACATCAGTTTACGACAGAGTGCTTAATGAAACAGTCATTATGTTTACGCAGGCAATTTGTTACGTAAAGACCTTAAGTACAATTTACCATTTCAGCTTCATAAGGAGCCTGTGATTTGTAACCTAATTGTTGATCTTAAAGTTGGTTACGAATCTGTTACGCTGGATAACGTCGATTAAATCAAAATTGCACATGGTCGTAACAACATGGTAGGCGAAAACTGGCGCTGCAGTCTTATATTTACACTACTGAACAGAGAGTAGTAAGAAGTATTAATCGAATGAAAATAAAGCTTTAATTTCCAAAAGTGGTAAAGGCAAAACTGTTGCCATTGCTCATAAAAGATAATGTATTGAAGAAACTGTAAAGCTTTTTGAGAATATTGTCATCGTTGAGGCTGTTGTAGATCCAACTGCGGACCTACAAAAAGAGATTCGTCAAGCTGTATCTAGTACACAGATTTTGTTCACTAAGTCTAAAAGAAAGTGGCTTATAAACATGAATCTGAAACCATCTGTGCTCAGAAGCCAGTTCAGGCTTCATAAACAGTTCCCCCGATTCGTCCCGTGGTGAATGGAATAGGTAGCGCCCATGATACGTTAGCTAGGCGTCTTCATTATAAAATTAAGGATTCGTTTGTTTTTGAACAAAACTTCTCTGTTAAAAATAGTAAAGATTTAATTGACAAAATTCAATTGATACAGTGCACAGCTGATACTAGGTTGGTCTGTTTTGATGTTGCCACTCTGTATACTAATGTTCCACTAAATACTGCTATAGTTCTCGTTGAGAGGAACCTACTACAACACGAAAAAATGAGTGCAATACAGGCTGCTGAACTCCTCAAGTTATTGAAAGTTGCCTTCAACTATAACTATAATAACTTTACATTCGACGGTAAAATTTATATTAAGCCTTACTTGCTGGTATTCTGGATGATGTCTTCATCAACGCACTTGAAAGAATATTCCTCAATTCAAATTCGGAATTGAATCAAAATATTCATTTTTATGTGAGATATGTTGACGATATTGACATTGCTTTTGGCGGCAATGATGACCAGCTGACGATGTTTTTCAATGCATTTAATAACTTCCATGAGAAAATTTGCTTCACCAGTGAACTTCAAAACGAAAAACGAGAACCTAAATTTCTAGATTTAAAAATTTCTGTAGGAAACGAACCCTTCGATTTCAACATCTTCCGTAAGCAAACTTATTCAGACAATATTATCCCCGCTGACTCGACGCATCCGAAAACTCATAAAATAGCAATTTTTTGTTCCATCGTACACCGTCTTGTAAGTACCCCTTTATCGCCTGCCGATCAGCTAAATGAGTTAAATGTCATAAAAACGATCGCAGTCAATAACGGGTATGACCCGTGCATGGTCGATCACATCTTCAAGAAGAGAATCTCTCAACAATGTCTGACGTTGTGCAACGACCTTTCCTCCATAAAAAAATTCTTATGCATTCCCTTTTCGGGAAATGTTTCTTATAGGATTAAACGTCTTCTAATGAATAGATATAGTTATAATGTCTCTTTCTCTACAGACAATAGTTTACAGACACGACTTCTGCATGCTGTAGGAAATACTGGTGACTCGTTTCCCAGTTCAGATTCGTAAAAATTAACCTTCAATAACTAACTGCCCATGCTATTACATTGGTCAAACAGGAAGAGCCGTGACGACAAGATGCAAAGAGCGTCTGTTAGGAAAGAAATGAGCTAACATACGTAACTCTACGTTGGCTGAACACCTACTGATTGCCTACCACACTCCGAAAAATTTGGGAGATAGAGTCACTCTTCATGAAGAAATCAAAGGGCGCAGGATGGACCTTTGGGAAGAATTAGGGATGTACAAACATCTTGAGCCTAACGACGGGAATGTACTAAATGAGAAGCTGCAGTTTACCTGTACGCAGTTTTTCGATGGTTTCAAACTATACTGTTCGCCAAAAAATCTTCGTACCACTGCCACTACCCTTTGAGAGTGGTTCATTTCCTCAAAATTCTAGTACACAATTTTTGTGCATACAGCTTCGTTTGTCAGTTTATATTGCACTAGGATACTGATGCCACCCACTTTTATTGTTTGCCGCTATTCAGAGACTTATGAATTATTACTCTTTACTGTCATTATATTTAATAACGTGCTTATGCCCTGGCAGTTTTACTTCCCGTTCGTTGACATAATGGAGGTGATACTTATTTCATTGCTGTCATCACGCTTGTAATAACGTACTTAAACATCACTGCTTCCGTATGATAGTGCACTGACAGTCCTATAAGGATCTTAATTAATGCCAGTATATTTCATGTATTTGTCTTTTCCAACATCATATTTTATATTCGTTGATTTACATGCTGCATTTCTCTTAGTAACTTCAATGTGCTTACACGTACAGGATGTTGAGACTGCCAAGCATACATGTTTATCGGCGCATGCGCCTCAGTCGTTTTCCTGGTATCGACGCTCTTGGTTCTCTCTCAGTCGGCGTAGCTACTAACATGGTCTGTTATTCTAAGTGATAGAAGTGATGCGACAAGCCCTTCATTCTAGGGGCCTTAATTTTTACACATGGACATACAGACCGTTGCCGATCGATGTCATGTGGAGACAGCTTGTACTACGTGAATTGCTAATGTGAAGTTGTAAGTACTATTTTCCCTTATGTTGACATATAGCATGTTGTTTCTGATATTCCTGCACTTTCTGTAGAGAGCAGCTTCTGCTAGACGCGTAATACTGGGCCATGGCGTTTTCATTATAAGTCTTCGGATTGTATGCAGGTCTGTCCTTCTAAAGAAGACGGGTTTAGATCCATCGAAAACGTGGTCAAGGTTATCTGAAAAATCACCATTTTTTGCAGCTGGTTGGCTGTTCTTTATTTCTGCTGTTACATGTGTTACTTACACAAATTTATTCCCGAAATTTCACAACTCTGCATTACTTATGTTGTGGTGTTGTGATATTTTCCGTCAGTGTATAATTACTCCATATAGACACACATCCGAAAAATCAATTCACTTAAACAGTGCGCCACGCAACGTCCGAACCTTCACCGGAATACCCATCTCCATAGCCGAGATCAGTAACATACACTTGTGAGATGGCGCTAGACACGCAAGTAGCCAGTTTGAATCCTGGTTCTGGATAAAACTTTCACTACCTCTATTTGATCGGCAAGTAGAAGAGGCAATAGTGAAGAATTTCTGTTCGCCAGACTTTGCTCAATAGCCTTGGGTTAAATTCACAAACCTGTCCGCACTGTGTCATGGAATGAGGGCACGTGACGCAGTTGATGATTCTCCGTCCGTCGGATGCGGATGCTAAACCCGGAGGTCCTGTGGTTGCTGTTCGAGAGGAGTAAACTTGGTGCTGGTACCGGGTTTCACCCTCTCCCTTCACCCATCATGACTCAGCACAAACACGACACTATAATATTAACACCTACTCACAACAGACATACGTAAGACAAAACTAATGACATACCGCGAGGAAACGAGCCATTATGCGCGGACAAACCAAAACTCTTCGCTTAGGCAACTGAACCTAGTTCTCGGGGTCTCCAGCCAACAATGCCATACAACTCTCTTTATTCCATGAAGTATATTAAATTTAAAGATGCTCAGCATAAAACAGGACGGCACAGAGCCATGTAGAGACGACACCGTTGGCATTATAACGTCCCTTTCGTCATTGTTTGATTGCTTGCCGTCTCGTAGGCCTATTCCTTCTCTGTCACCGAAAAGTGGAATGCCGTTCGAATCAGGAAACTGAATGTGACTGTCTCGATCGAGATAATAACCGTTTATTATTACTGTAAGTCCATCTTTATACAGATGGTTGCGGAACCTCGGCAGTTAAGTATGCAATGACGAATCAACACACTTTCAGCCGTCTAAATTTCCAGTTGTTTAATTTGAGCAATCAGTTTCGATGCTACACTACGCCATCTTCAGGTCCCACATCTTGTCCAGTCCAAATAGGATCCAGTATTCAGTGACTGGTATCCGCAGATTTCTTTTTGACACAACGATTCCTTAGATCATTACTTGCCGACTCAAGTGATGATCTGAGGGATCACTGTGTTAAAACGAAATCTACAGGTAACTGTCACTGAATGCTGGTCCCTATTTTGACTGGACCAGAGGTGGCATTCTTCCTACACGTCGGTCATGGGGTCTGAAGATGGCTTAATGTAGCTTAATGTAGCATCCAAACTGGTTGCTCGAATAAAACAACTGAAAATTTAGACTGCCGAAGGTGTTTTGTTTCTTGATGATTGGATCTCCAGTGAAAAATGGTTCAAATGGCTCTGAGCACTTCTGAGGTCATCAGTCCCCTAGAACTTAGAACTACTTAAACCTAACAAACTTAAGGACATCACAAACATCCATGCCCGAGGCAGGATTCGAACCCGCGACCGTAGCGGTCGCGTGGTTCCAGACTTATGGTGTGCGCGTACGTGGAGACAGTGTTTGCGCAGCAATCCCCGATACAGTGTAACTGAGGCAGATCAAGGAGAACCAGTCCGCATTCGCCGAAGCAGATGGAAAACCGTCTTCAAAACCATCCACAGGTTGGCCGGCACACCAGACCTCGACACTAATCGACCGGGCGGATTCGTGCCGGGGACCGGCACGCTTTCCCACTCGGGAAGCAGCACGTTAGACCGCGCTGCTAGCTGGGCGGGCATTGGAATCTTACTTACAATGTGTTTTCATTCGTCACTTGATTTATTCTTACTGTTAGCTTCCTCCATGACATGACCGACTTTCTTATCATCCACAGGCGGGTTATCTCAAAGTGCAATTCTTATGACCAATTCGTACAGCCATTCACTGCGATTGCTCGCCAACGACTGGGCCGACCGACTCCCACAGCTCGCGGTGCTAAATACAAAGCAAAACCCCACCAGTTGTTGTGGTCAGAGATACAGGCCGGCCGGTGAGGCCGAGCGGTTCTAGGCGCTTCAGTCTGGAACCGCGCTGCTGCTACGGTCGCAGGTTCGAATCCTGCCGCGGGCTTGGATGTGTGTGATGTCCTTAGGTTAATTAGGTTTAAGTATTTCTAAGTTATAGGGGACTGATGACCACAGATGTTAAGTCCCATAGTGCTCAGAGCCATTTGAACCATTTGAACCATAGATACAGATTTATTGATTCCCGCAACTCGTCGACGGGTTCACTAGGCCTGCATGCACGTATCGATATTCCGATGAGCTGTGAGAACAGTAATCTTACAAGTCCCCAGGGGGCTGGCCGCTCCTTGGCGAGTTCGTGCTTGGCAACCACGGGGCTCTAGCCTTTGCAGCATCTTTTCCCTTTCGCCCTGCATGCCTACCTTCTTGCTATTGTTTTGCCACTTCCTTGGGGATCGTGTCTGTGATGTTGTTGGAAACGTGTCCCGCATATTCAGTCGCTGACGTAAGAACGGTCTCTCCACTATCTTTTGTTCTTTCTTTTATCGTTCCCCTTCTATCCTTCCACCGCTTTGGCGTTTGAGTTTCCTCTGTTTCTTCTTCCTCCCTGTGCGCTCCTGAAGGGCATCCCACGCGTCTGACGCGTAACAGGTGACTGGGTAACTTGTAATTTCCAGCCCCATGGTGACAGGTAGGGATCACACGTATTCCCTGGTAAAGATCAGGCCCAGGGATGGGAGACTGCCTGAGCTGCTATCTTCCTAAATTACCGATTGGGCCCTCTTTCTTGGGTTCGGGAGGTGTGACGTGTGAATAATCACCTAAGGCAGGTGCGCCCCCTTCTGAGGGGGCTTCCGTTCGGAAGGAGCGGGTCATCGGAGATTCTGACAATCATGAGGGATTTTCTCTCAATGAGCCAAACATCTTCTCAGTCTATGTCCACTAAACATAAACGGAATGAGGTTAACGATTCAAAGACCCTTCCAGCTGCTCCACAGTTCCCCGTGGTTTCACTTACTGAAGACGGTCAGTCTTGCTACAGTAAATCCGTTTATTATTCAGAAAAGTATTGATGCAATCGCTGGTCCTCTGAAATCCTGCTCTCCTGTACGAAATGGCACTTTGCGTTTGTAGATTACTTCTGACTATCCAGCACAACAACTGCTTGCAGTTTCGCTCCTCCACAGCTATCCTGTTCGTGTCGAGGCCTATCGAAAGCCGAATTCTTCCCGTAGTGTTAATTACACTAGGATGCTCGATGGTCTGACTGAGGCGGAAATCCAAACGTACCTCTCTGATCAGTGTGTCATTGCAGTCCATCGGGTGATGGAAAAAATAGATGAACCTTATTGCACAAATGTACACTTTTCCTCATGTTTGATACAGTGGTTCTTCTGTCAATGATCAAAGCAGGCTATGAAGTTATCACAGTACGACCATACATTCCGAACCCAATGTGCTGCTACCAGTGTCATCGTTACAACCACACTCTAGTCCTGACGGCACCCGGCCAGGTGTGTAACCTGTGGTACGGATGCTCACGAGGGTGATTGTCTCATTCTCCCCGCAGCGTCAACTACAATGACGACGACACCACCTCCTACCACGGTTGTCCCGTGTATCTCGATGAGCGGGCTGTCTAGGAGATCTGGGTGAAGTGCCTTGCCCGGTCGCTCGCAAGTTGTTGGCTAGTCAGAAACCCTGCGTTCTACCATGTGACACCTACAGTACTGTTCTTGATACATCTCGCTCCATGAAGGACTTGGCCACGCAGACATGCTACTTCAAATTTAGCACCACTGTCATGAAATCGCCCAGCGTCATAGTTGCCCCCCACCTTCTCCAGTTCTGCACTTAGCCACCAAACTTTCGCCTCATGGGGCGAAGCCACCTGCTACACAACTGGCAGGCCTGAAAGAAGTAACATTCCCATGAAGACTTTCTACGTCCCTCCAGCCAACAAATATCTGAGTCTTCCTCTTCCAACCGGAAAGGCTCCGAGAAGTCAACCAAAGGAAACTAAAATCCACTTTGATGGTGTCACCAGGTGATACTGTCGCCTGGTCATCCTCCGTGTCGCAGGTGAGCACTACCAACCGATTTGCTGCACTGGATTCCGCAGGCCGACAGCAGAAGAATGCCGATTGCCCTGTCGACATGGAGCAGGATCCTCCTGCCTTTGGACCCTGTAACAGCGAGTCTTCGAAGGCTGACAGTCGGCAACCGCCGAGGTGACACCCCTTCATTTTTTCCTCGTCGTGACTCTCCTCCAATGGAGGACTTACGGGTGCTCTTAGAATAGTAGCGTCCGCTTGTACTCTGCCTCCAGGAAACAAAATTGCATCTTCACGACCGGTTTGAGCTCTCACTTTTCTTTCCAGTCGGCTTCGACCTTCCGCCCGAGGATGGCATTACATCTCATGGGGGAGCCATGCTGCTCACCCGGGAATATGTTCACAGCCAACCCATCTCCCTGACTACCCAGCACCAAACTGTTGTAGTCCGTATTTTCCTTCCTCACTTGACCTTTTTCCTTTGTACTGTTCACATCCCTACGTCATTTGGTGTCAACAGGGCAGACTTCTTCCAGCTTGTTGGGCCACCCCCTCACCCCTTTCTGCTACTCAGTGACTTTAATGCACACCATCGCCTTTGGGGCTGGCCCAGGGAGGTGCCCTCTTGGCTGACCTTCTCAATCACCTCAACCTCATCTGCCTTAATATGGGAGCACCCATATTCATTTCAGACTCCATTCGCACATATTCCCATTTGGATCTCCCCTTCTGCACTGCCCAACTTGCCTATCATCTCGAATGGTCAATTCTCTCTGACATGTACTTCAGTGACCATTTCCCGTGTGGCATCCGCTTGCTGACTGCTAACCCACCTACGTGCACACCTAAATGGCAGCTTTCCAAGGCTGACTGGAGGCTTTACTCCTCCCTGGCGACCTCAGTTGCAAAATTAATTACTTCAGTTAGTTTGCCAACAGCATCAGTGCCGCAACAAGCAATTGCAGTTTGTACGTGATGGGAAGGTTGGTTCTGAAATGCAATATTTTTTTGATTAAACATAGCTCGCAAAACAATCTGAAGGGTTGGTGCATACGTCCGTAGTATTTTTCCGTAAGCTTAATAAACACAGCATACAGATAACAGAGACTTTAAACATGAATAACGTATTATCTTTCACTATTTGCAATAGTCTGGCGCTGGAGTAACTTCTAAATTTCGCAAGTGCAGTAATCTCACGGTTTTGAGGCGAAGAACTCGCCGAGCCATGTTCAGAGCTTATTTTCATCCACAAAAGGAAGTTCCTTGAAGGTTTTTCGGTAGAGAGCGGAAAATTTGAAAATCTAAGGGAGTAAGATCAGGGGGTGTGTGGAATGATTTTCCAACCCGACTCCTGCTTAGTGTTTTTCGTCAGTGTAACAGAAAGCGGGCGGGCGTTATCGTAGCATCACTTCACGAGTCTTCCTGTTATACAAGGCATCCCAGTTGCTAACAACTAAATATCAGCACTAATGGTTGCAGCTCGGGGAAGAAATCTGTAGCACACCACGCCATCGTTGTTCCACTAGATGCATTACATTATTTTTTGTAAATGTGCCAGGTATTTGTATGCGGAGTTACTGCTTTATTTTGGCTCAACCACTCCATTCTGCCAGCCAGGGTGGCCGAGCGGTTCTAGGCGCTACAGTCTGGAACCGCGTGACCGCTACGGTCGCAGGTTCGAATCCTGCCTCGGGCATGGATGTGTGTGATGTCCTTAGGTTAGTCAGGTTTGAGTAGTTCTAAGTTCTAGGGGACTGATGGCCTCAGACGTTAAGTACCATAGTGCTCAGAGCCATTTTTTGAACCATTCCATTCTTTTCCTTATTCTAGCATAAAGACAGCATTGCTCGCGACCAGTAACGATATAGGATGGGAATGGCCGGTGTTGGTCACGAGCCAATTGACGATGAGCCACCCTCTGATTTTTTTGTGGTTTTGGCTTATAGCATGCGGTACCCATACACCCGATTTTTGAACCTTCTCCATTGTATGCAAATACCGCACTATGGTGGAATGACGACAGTTCATCACATTTGCCAGTTCTCGAGTACTGACGTGGATCATTGTGGGTTAATGCGTTGAAACGATCTTCATTAAACTCGGAAGGTCATCCTGAACGTGGAGACTCACTAGTGTCAAAGCGATCCTCATTGAAACCAGAAAGTCATTGCCTTGCCGTGCTGTGTGCAGTGACATTATTCCCACCACGGCGCAAAAGTTTCTGGCTGCCTCCGCAGCTGTCAAACCTCTCTTGATCTAAAACAGAAAATGTGTCGGAAATTTCCGATTTCTCCACTCGACACTCCACTTTCTAGAGTCCACAGCTCTATTCATTATCTCCAAATTACAAAATGAAGTCTGTAAATACGAACATTAACAGTGAACTACAAATAAAAATTGACGACCGATAAATAACTCTATAACAAACGGAATAGCAATATGAGAAACGAAAACTCCACGAACTTATGCACCAAACTAATACATGAAAACTGTGAGTTACATCAGGACCCTCTGCGTTACTGATGCGTTATTAGTGGCTCTGAGGACTATGGGACTTAACTGCTGAGGTCATCAGTCCCGTAGAACTTAGAACTATTTAAACCTAACTAACCCAAGGACATCACACACATCCATGCCCGAGACAGGATTCGAACCTGTGACTGCAGCGGTCGCGCGGTTCCAGACTGTAGCGCCTACAACTGCTCGGCCGCTCCAGCCGGCTCGTTGTTAGTGCATCACCAATTATTGGACTGATCTTTCTCCACAGTATCATAAATTCTGATAGGTACGTAAACGATACTCTGCATGATTTATTCAGCTAACGGAAAGTCCTACGGCCTTTACAGGCAGGACTTGATAGAACTCGCATCGACTGTGCGTGTATGACAGTACTATGAGGTCTTTCGATGATGGAAACTATCCTATCCGAATTATCACAGATTTTTTTCAGGTAATTTTCAGCAGTCGATATATGTTTTAAAAAACTACCTGTTTTGGCCCTGAAACATCATCTGATACGAAAATCACTTAAGACATTTCCTTTGACGTGAATATTGAAACACAAAGCATTGAATATTGTAATTCATATCAAACATGTAATGAATAACTCATTCATAACATTTACAAGGATCAGTTAATAGAACGATTCCAGCACTTGCAACTGCTATGAATGAGTTTTTTATTACGTGTTTCGAGTGAATTAAAATATTCACTGCTTTGTGTTTCAATACTCATGACAAATGAAAGGTTTTAAGTGATCTTCGTACCAGATGGAGGCTTATGGCCGAAACCGGTAGTACTAATGAAATACAGTTAATGCACTTAAGTGTCATGAGTCTTTTTGAACTACCTGAATTAGTCACTAATCATGTCTGCCCCCGGGAGGCGGTGGCCCTCTGTAGTAAAAAACAAAAAAAAAAACCCTCAACGAAAGGACACAGAGACATATTGTCGCTCCCAGAACACTCGTTGCGCAATATTCCTATCGTGTCCTGACATAGATGGGAGAGGGAAAAAAGAGGTTACTGGTCAGTCTGCGCTCCCAAGCGATACGGAGCAGAAGGGAGAAGGACAATTCACAGTGAAGGCATTTGATTGTTTTCTTCTATCTGAGCCAACACTGGTACAGGCAGTTACTAGAAATGCAGGTGGTGCGACTCGGTAGGGAACTCGTTGTGGAGACTATTGGAAAAACAGGGTTTTGAAATAGTTGTTTATCCCAGACAGGACTAACTAATACAGTGGACGCTAGTTCTAGAATTAGGAAAAGCATGAATAATACTGTTACAACAGAAGCCAGTGCAGGAGTCCCAGGAGTGGATGCTAACCACATTAGCAGCATCTTAAGGCAATAAGTTAGTTGCAAAACAAAACATACTGAATGTGACACTGTTCACTGATGCACTCCAAATGAGAGAGCAGACTTAAGCGAAGCTGGACCGAGGCTGGAGTCGACGGGCGTGGATTCGGCGCCCAGATCATCTGACTGAGAACTCCGCCAAAATGCGGACTGTAGGGGTTTTAAAGAGTCGCGTGGGGACACTGTTTTTCCCATTTAAGGCCACCCAGCCAATTCCACAGGTCTCTTGCAGGCGCCTGCCAATCACGGTTTAGTTAGGTCCCCTCTACTGCTCCTAAGGCCGGGATGGTAATGCAGTTGCACTACCTAAGACCGTATTTGGTATCAACATTGTTCAGCTGAAAGCTAAACGTAACTGCTCTGCCAAACAAGGCTTGCAACATTATTGTTATATATCATTTAGCCCCGCCCCTCGGGCTCCCCGGAGTAGGAACTGCTAGGTCAACAGTTTTTGGCGTTTTCGCTCTCTTTTAAACCCTTGTGAGCCAACTACTTTGCTGTTCTCACGGCTGGTATTAAACTGACTTTATACGCTAGTACGTGCCTGTTGGTTACAGAGTTCTACGGTGGCAACCTACCACAGCGTCTAGACGACATATGAAGTTCCATGTCAATTCCTTGAAGAGTAACTAGCACCCTGCGACCGCGTCTGGGGGCATCTGCATTTTCGCAAGGCTCTCCCCTTACTGTTTACTTCATGTAGCAATATCTCTCCTAGTTTCGTCTGCCCTCAGCATCGTCTCTGCTTCCGCGTCTTGGAGTGCCTGTCCTCCTTTCTCACAGCTTCAAAATAACACTACAGTAGCAAGGAATAATCCATGTATTACATTCCATCAGCCAACAAAACAATTCTAGAAATATGCGAATTCTTCGTTACAGCACACACCTGTACTGCCCTGCCCGTTGGTTAGGCAGGCTGCTGAGTATACCCCGTGGGACCTGGTCGATAAATGCCCAACAGCGATAAATGTAAGCAAATGTGAACTCAGACTGAGCAACCTTCTAGGCAAGAGTCAAGGACACATTGACTATCAGTTCGCCCCGAAGCTCTACCCGAAGCTAGCTGACGCTAAATCGTTTTATAGCACAAATGGGTCTGTCTAAATATCAGGTCTTTCTCATTGAGATGGAATTTCTGAAGCCTTAGAGCAGCAGACGCTCTGATGATCATTCGTGGCAAGTTAGCTCCGTAGGTCGAATCAGGGCGCATACCTTTCGTGGGAACTACTTTCTCAACATACATCACAAACAGATCCCACAGTCCTGAATGTGACTCTGTCCTTATCTGCCAGGTGCCCAGTCATAACGGTGTGCAGTTAGGAACACCGAAAAAAGCAGGCGTTGACTGTTTGACCACTAAAGCCAGTGGCTCCCTAATCTATACGTACTTTCGAAATTCTCAGCATCGTGTGAAACTGACAGAAGCAAGCCGATAATTGAAATTTGGAGTGAAGGTCACGTTACATCTGATTCCAGCAGTTGCGCGTAAGAAAGTAACCGGTACCCAGCGTTAGGCGGTTTGGTCGTTAAATCCTATATCTCTTTCCTTTACTTCACCACTGACTCGTTCTTTCTCTAAAGTTTTCATAAGCATCGAACTGGTTCATTAAAATTTCCTAGAACGACAACCCCAGAGTCGCTCCTCTGTACCATCCAACGATATCGTAAACGCCTTACAATTTTGCCCGGCCACCTGTGTATGCAATACGATGGGGTGTGGTCGCTGCGGACATTGTATGGCGCCCTTACGTCACAGGGCGTGCGCAGTTAGGTGACTACTTCCGGTCCTCAGTTTAGGCTCTTCCGCCGGCTGGTGGCGAGACAATGCAAGGCCGCAACCTGTGCTACTGCACTGAGAATCGTCTCTCACCGTCTGTGTTGGTACGACCAGATTTGTCAACTTTTCTGCAGTTGCTTAGAGAAGGGACTAATGAAAGAACACACAGAGACCGTGCTTGAGCGTGAACTCTACTAGCGTTAATACGTTTTACAACTTAAAACGCCTCTTTAGTTCTGCAATATAATGTATATATATTCTCTGAAATAATAACACTTTTGTTTTTGCGAGTGATACGTAAAACATCTCGACCTGAATATGTGGCGAGTTTTGAAGTGTACTGGCAATGCGCTCTCCTCTGGTCAGACGACAGGAAACACAGATTTTGGAGCGAAAACGAATAACTGCAACATTTTATTCATGCAAAAATTAAGGAGTGAACTATTTCGAATCAATAAGTACAAGTAAAAACAAAATTGTATTTTCCCCAAAAAAATCCCCTGAAGACGTCATTAATGTGAAACGCGAAACCATTTAGATAACGATCCGTTTGACTTTAGGAAAGCTAAAGGCAACACAGAAGCAGTTCCCATGCTCCAGTTGATAATGGAAGTAAGACTCAAGAAAAATGAATACACAAATCATTGGATTTGTCGACCTCGAAAAACAGTTTGACAATGTAATATAGTGCAAGATGTTCGAATTTCTGATATAAATATTGGTAAACTATAAGGAAAGACGGCTAATACGTAATATGTACAACAATCAGGAGGGAAGAATAAGACTGGAAGACGAAGAACGAAGTGTTCGAATCAAAAATGGTGTAAGACTTGGTTGTAGATTTTCGCCCGTATTGTGCAATTACACATTGAAGGAGCAATGACGGAAATTAAATAAAAGTTCAAGAATGGGATTCAAATTTGATGACAAAAGGGTTTGCTGATGAAATGGCTATCTTCAGCAAAAGTGAAGAAGAATTACAGCGGATATAGATAAAAACTGATGTTAACTGTCTCGAACTACACATTGAAGAAGTTACCATTAATAGAAGATTTTTGACTATGATATAAGGAGGTTGTCAACTTCAACATGTATCCAGCGATGATCCAACATGTCATGTCAAATTAGACAATTTTTCATGCAGGAGATGGAGAGTATTCAAATCGAATCCATTAAAACACTGTTAAAGTTTTGTATGTACACCTGATCCCTTAACTCTGTCTGTTCACTAGGTATGTTGTCAGGGTGTTTCGTCATATGAGTGTATATCTCAGTTTCTTCCTATAACGCAACTAATAATACAATGTGACAAAATTTATCACATGCACTATATATATATATATTTTTTTTTTAGACTCCAGAATTGCATGATTGGCTCCGTGCTGTATATAATGTGTGATCTTACGTTGTTCTCTGTCCTGAAGCTAATCCGTAGGTTAGTTTTTCGAAACAAACGACTTATTTTATGGGAAATGTAACTCCAGTATGGTAAGGTTATGAACTTTTTCTAGTTTATCGCTGTTTTCAAATTTGATTTGTTTTATTTTCTTAGTTTGTGCTGTCCGTTTTTGTATTGAAGCTAAGTCCGAATTGACTGCCTCATTATATGCGAGACACAGATTTTGCATTACGGACAACTTGTTCAGTATATAGTTCGTGAGAATTAACACAAGTTTTTATCTAATTTGTATACGTTTTACAATTCCATAGTTTCTGTATATTTCACCTTTATATTCTATACGTCCAAACATGGTATTTCACATGTCACAGACGTATCTGAGTATCATCTCAGAAATAACAAAACACATGTAATACAGACGCTTGTGCCTAGCTGTCAGTTCAATGTTTTCATTATATGGCAGTTACGTCAAATGCGGCCACGAAGTGTTACTGAATGCGCGGTATGAGCCAGGACGGATTAAACAGAAATGGTTCTAATTTGAGTCTAGTTATCCACATGGTTGTTTGCTTTTCAGATGAAAATCACGTTGAAGATCACAAGGAATTTATGATGTAGAAAATATCTGAGTAGGCTTACGTTCCTGAGGTTATGTACACATTTTTCATGTTGTAGATATCTCCACTACTGTCCATTAAAACTGCTACACCAAGAAGAAATGCAGATGATAAACGAGTATTCAATGGACAAATATATTATACTACAACTGAGATGTGATTACATTTTTACGCAATTTGGGTGTGTAGGCCCTGAGAAATCAGCACCCAGAACAACCACGCCTGGCCGTAAGAACGGCCTTGATACGCCTGGGCATTGAGTCAAACGGAGCTTGGATGGCATGTGCAGGTACAGCTGCCCATGCAGCTTACGATACCACAATTCATGAAGAGTAGTGACTGGCGTATTGTGACGAGCCAGTTGCTCGGCCACCATTGACCAGACGTTTTCAATTGGTGAGACATCTAGAGAATGTGCTGGCCAGGGCAGCAGTCGAACGTTTTCTGTATCCAGAAAGGCCCGTACAGGACCTGCAACATGCGGTCGTGCATTATTCTGCTGAAATGTAGGGTTTCGCAGGGATCGAATAAAGGGTAGAGCCACGGGTCGTAACACATCTGAAATGTAACGTCCACCGTTCAAAGTGCCGTCAATGCGAACAAGAGGTGACCGAGACGTGTAACCAATGGCACCCCATACCATCACGCCGGGTGATACGCCAGTGTGGCGATGACGAATACGCGCTTTCAATGTCCGTTCACCGCGATTTCGCCAAACACGGTTGCGACCATCATGATGCTGTAAACAGAACCTGGATTCATCCGAAAAAAAAATCACGTTTTGCCATTCGTGCACCCAGGTTCGTCGTTGAGTACACCATCGCAGGCGCTCCTGTCTGTGATGCAGCGTCAAGGGTAACAGCAGCCATGGTCTCCAAGCTGATAGTCCATGCTGCTGTAAATATCATCGACCTGTTCGTGCAGATGGTTGTCGTCTTGCGAACGTCCCTATCTCAGGGATCGAGACGTGGTTCCACGATTCGTTACAGCCATGCGGATAAGATGTCTGTCATCTCGACTGCTAGTGATACGAGGCCGTTGGGATCCAGCACGGCGTTCCGTATTACCCTCTTGAACACACCGACTCCATATTCTGCTAACAGTCATTGAATCTCGACCAACGCGAGCAGCAATGTCGCGATACGATAAACCGCAATCGCGATAGGCTACAATCCGACCTTTGTCAAAGTCGGAAATGTGACAGTACCCATTTCTCCTCCCTACACGAGGCATCACAACAACGTTTCACCAGGTAACGCCGGTCAACTGCTGTTTGTATATGAGAAATCGGTTTGTAACTTTCCTCATGTCAGCGCGTTGTAGGAGTTGCCACCGGCGCCAACATTATGTAAATGCTCTTAAAAGCTAATCATTTGCATATCACAGCATCTTCTTCCTGTCGGTTAAATTTCGCGTCTGTAGCACATCATCTTCGTGCTGTAGTAATTTTAATAGCCAGTAGTGTATATGCATAGAACTGTTTGTTGTTCTCTGTATCAGATGCCACTGATGATGGATTTTACACCAGAATACTGATTTGGCTATTAATGGTGTTTAGTAGATGACCTTTAACAAAAAAATAATATAGTATTTTATACTAAGGTTATTTTTAACTTTGTTAATGGGTCAGTAGTACTTCTCGTAGGAATCAGCCAATTTCAAATACATGTTTCGGATTTTTAAGATAGCGAAATCACTACAAATGCCCTATTAAATGTTATATGTTGAATTTGGTAGGACGAGAGTAGTATATTTATGTGGTTCTGGCTCATGGTTTATAAGCTCACAGCCGTATCAGTGTAATATCTGCCTCATGATGTCAAACGACTGGGTGGACTACATGTAGGGGCAGTCTTGGAGTCGAGGGGAGAGGATACCGTTGTATGTACAGCACAGCGCCATGTGGTGTCCAGAATACATGACACTGTGACAGCCAGGTTATGTGACGCAGAGCCCTGGTTCGCACTGAAGCGGCAATTAGAAGGATCCTTCTAAATTTAAGAAATGGTTCAAATGGCTCTGAGCACGATGCGACCTAACTTCTGAGGTCATCAGTCGCCTAGAACTTAGAACTAATGAGACCTAACTAACCTAAGGATATCACACACATCCATACCCGAGGTTTTAAATTTAAGAGGCATAACCGGAAGTTACTTCAAGATATTATTGGAGAATCTGGAAAATCGTGTTACCCAAGTAGTACAAATTGCATCGAAGATAGCAGACTCTTGAACAGGAGTAATTTAAATGTAACTGGACCAATTACAGAACTGGTATGTGACAACATTATTCTGGTTAAAATCCGTGATCAAGAAGAACGCAATAACAATTAGCAAAGGAACAGCCTAAGCAACAAATTCTCTAAGGTCATCTCTACATGGCGACCTGGGGAAATAGCCATTTCTCTTACACAGGGATTAGAGCATTATGGGAGGAAGAATATTGGAAAGAAGCAGCACGGAAACATTGGAAAATTTTTTCAAGAAAATAAAAAAGATCCTGTGGCTGTTCTATATGATGTGGAATTGACCGCCGTTACAATGGCTGTGCGAACGGATAAGTGCCTGGGATACAGCAGCAGATTCATGTAGATGATTATTATTGAGCTGGTAATAATGCAAGGTTCTTATGAGATTTTTAACAAGAAACAGCAATTTGGTTGTAAACAACGACGAGGCAGCCGGAATTCACTGTTTATTGTGAGTAAGCTCCAATTGTAAAATAACAATGTGTAAGATATTTGTGTACTATAAGGAGCAATCAAAAAGTTTCCGTTTGACGGCAACGTAGAGCGACTCTGATCCGGGTATAAAGGTTGAACACTAATAGAACCGACAAACTCCGGGGACGGCTTCCTGACTGGAAATGGAGGAAAAAATGTCCTATGAAAACGTGTCCGTTAATTGATTTTGTGCCTTCAACGACAGAAAATCATCCTGCAACAGAGCAGAGCTGCATCGCATCCACGCCACAACGCGTGTTCAAAATGGCCTCCGTGGGGTGCAATGCACGCTCTCACATGTCGAATCATGGACTGCCGCACTGTTTCGCACGTTCCGGCCTCTCTCCTAATAGCGCCACAGGCATCGTGAACACACTGTAGAAGCGACTGCACATCTGGAACCGGATAAGCATTCATTCACAAAGCTTCTCAGATGCCCTTAGAGGTAAAAATGCAGGTATTTTACGTCTGGTGATCAAGTAGGCCATGCCACAGGGACTCCGAGTCCTCTTCAACGCCCGGGGAAGATGTTGTCGAGGTGTCGGCGAACTGTGATGCGGAAGTGGAGTGCTGTTTCGTCTGCAGAAACCACAAATGGTTCAAATGGCTCTGAGCACTATGGGACTTAACTTCTAAGGTCATCAGTCCCCTAGAACTTAGAACTACTTAAACCTAACTAACCTAAGGACATCACACACATCCATGCCCGAGGCAGGATTCGAACCTGCGACCGTAGCGGTCACGCGGTTCCAGACTGTAGCGCCTAGAACCGCACGGCCACACCGGCCGGCGCAGAAACCACGTAACCTGTCGTATTGCTAAAGGCACATTCGCAAAGAACCCAGGCACAGCACTCTGCAAGAAGTCCATGTACGTTCCTCCGTCGAGGCGTTGTGGAGAAATAACCGGTCCAAGTATGTGATCGTCAAGAATCCCTGTCCACATATTGATGCTGAACCGATGATGATGAGACGCCTCAACCGTTCCCAGAGGACTGTCTGTAGCCCACAGATGATGCCAGTTCTGCTAAAAGTTGCTTTTTCGGTGAAGAGGACTGATGGAATTCCTGTAGTGGTGATGGTATGATGCAAAACCATCGACAAAATCCTTCCCGTAGAGGAAAATTCGCTGCTAATAATCCCTGAACTCGTTATCGTTGATAGGGATAGTAGGACTGTCAAGCAGGATACACATAATTGTACTTTGGATTACAGCAAGTTGGCGAGTCGACTGGACCTTGAACCAGGGTTCGGCTCAGTACCCTGTATAGCTCAGTCCTGCAAATCTGGTGCCGCCTTACTGCCTGTTCGTCTGTCTGAAAGGACCCATGATCACACAAACGCCCAAAAAAGGCTTGAAGGTGGTCGATGTCTGTGAGGGTACTTGTTTCGGTATAGCCGTGCTGCCTCTTGACCGTTTCCATCTGCTTGGCCGTACGTGAACACCATCTCGTCTTGTTCCCCGCTATGAATACCTGACCATTCTGCTACTTATAGTACGAGGTGTCAGTCAGACAGCCTGCAACATACAAGCAACACACGGCACTAGGGCAGAGGACCTTCCATTCGTCAGCGCCGTCTACACTGGCAACGATGGATTTCCGGACGCATATTCATAGGACTATTTTTCCTCCATTTCTAGTCAGAAATACGTCCCTGCAGTTTCTCGGTTTTATTAATGTTCACCTTTTATAAGCACCGACACGTAGACAAGGGATTAGTGTGGCATTTGTGTCTTTCTGATGTACATGCGATAAATGTGGAAGTGCCAACTATGGCGGCTTTATTACCAAATGCGTCTGAAGAGGACCAAAGCTGTTATTCTTTTCTTGGCTGCCCAAGGACAAACACCTCTAGAATGACAGAATGAACACAATGAAGAATATGTTTGGAGCAGCATGTCTGTCGAAAACCACCGTTGCACAATGGTGCTCCAAGTTGTATGCTGTTTGCGATTCGACACAAGACACCGGTCGATTTGGCAGGCCAGCTACAACCTCAATCAAGTGGCATACATTCGAGTATCCACGCTACAGTCCTGATCTCTCCCCATGCGATTACCATGCCTTCCGTCCCTTGATAAAGGCCTTGAAGGGTCGACGATTACAGTCGGACGAGGTTGTGCAGCAGACAGTTACAGACATCTTCACGCAACAGGTCACGGTGTTTTACCAAATAGGTATCTTCAACCTGGTGCCTCGGTAGGATGGTTGTCTCGATGTTGACGGTGATTTTGCTTGGTTGGCATACCGATTCTGGCCTGTGCAAGCTTCGAACAGAGACTTATAGATCACATGCTCTGGAGTGAATAAAAATATGGGAATCTTCCTTGGATAAAGAACAGAGGCTGCAACTACGAATAACAAACTGGAATGATTACACAGAAAATGTTGTGGGGACGCTAATCAAAGAGTGCAATTTATTGGTAGGACACTTAGAACATGCATCAGGGCTACTAAAGTGGTCGCGTATACTATATGTCAATCCTCTTGTTAACTGTTGCTGTGTGATGTGAGATCTGCATAACATGGGACACATGGACAAAATCGATAAAGAAGAAAGGCAGCTCATTTTGTACTGTCGCGAAATAGTGGAGAGAGTGGTACAGATATGATATGCAAGTTGGGGTAGCAATCATTAAAAAAAAAAGGGCGCTTCTCCTTGCGGCAGGATCATTTCACAAAATTTCGGTCATCAACTTTCTCTTCCAAATGCGAAAATATTTTCTCAGTGCCTACCTAGGCAGGGAGAAATGATCATTGTAATAAAATAAGAGAAATAAGAACTCGCACGGGAAGATTTAGGTGTTCGTTTTTTCCACATGAAATTCGAGTGTGGCGCCATAGATTGGTTCAAATGGCTCTGAGCACTATGGGACTTAACTTCTAAGGTCATCAGTCCCCTAGAACTTAGAACTACTTAAACCTAACTAACCTAAGGACATCTCACACATCCATGCCCGAGGCAGGATTCGAACCTGCGACCGACTGGAGCGGTCGCGCGGTTCCAGACTGTAACGCCTAGAATCGCTCGGCCACCCCGGCCGGCGGGGGGGGGGGGGGGGGGCGATAGAGAAACATATTGAAGCTGATTCAGTGAATCCTCCACCAGCCACTTAACTGTCAATTGCAGAGTAGTCACGTAGATGTAGAACATAGAATTACGAGACTGGTAGCTACGATTTATAACTACAGAATGGGTGGTGTGTTCATCCAATGGAATACTGCCTCTGTGTACTAAACGCAACAAACAGTACCTGTAATGTGCTTCAATGTACTCTGTGCAAAACGTTACTATGCTGTCTCCTGGGGTAGTAAGAATACACAGATGTTGACTAGTGTACAAGTAAACCTTCCAGATAATCTGGACCCAGAAAAGATTATAAACAATATTTTGTCTGCCAACATTTTCTATTAATTACCTGTTAATTATATGCAAATTGTTGATTCCAACAGAGATGACATAAGCTTATTACTTAAGTGTTATATTAAAGCTGGAGAAACATATTTTTCTGAATCTATGACATTACTGTCCATGGTACCGCTAAATACAGATAGTGTTGAATAAGGATTGGTTCCCATGAATAATCGTATTCTGCAGATTGTAAAAAAAGCAAGTAATGCATAACGTGGACTTAAACAATTGTGTATTACAGAAACTACTCTTTTTAATTGGAGTTTATGTATTAAGCGTACACAAAGAAAACTGGAAATCGAAAAGGTTAAAGTAAAAGTTCAGATAGGAGCATTTGGTGAAATGAGTAGCTACAAAGGTAAAAATATACTCTGCTCTTAGCAAAATAACAAACAATTGCAGATGTGTATATAAGGCTTACAAGTTACTGTAAACAAAGTATATGAAAAAATTAGGATACGGATGGAGAAAACAAGATATCAGTATTAACTTAAACACCATAAAACTGATCATATGTTGGCCTAATTGCAGAAAATGGTGGCTCCAAGGACTTTGATTACATTATAGCATATTTGAAAAATTAGTTTACAAACCTTGATACCAATTTCAATCTATTTAAAAGGAATGGTTACATTGTACATAAATATGGTGGTCTACACATTATGTATCTAGCATAGAAAGCCCATTTGCAGAGATTAAAACTGACGAAATAACTACATTTAACGATCATTTGTTTTTAAAGTGATAACCATGAAGTTCTATAAGCGAATTCCGCTATACTGTGAGGAAGAGTTGACGACATACATCCAAGAGAATGTGAAGTTAGCTTAACAGTGCTGCTACTGAGAAAATAAGATGCAAAATTAAAATTCCTGAATGCTCATGGCTTGAAAAGTGTTGTACAGGTTTTATCGAAACACTGTGTCTGGTACTGTGTGGATTCCGTTGCTGGGGAGGTAGGCTCTGAATACTGCATGGAGAGTACCCTGATAACTGGAGTCTGATGTATGATATATCGGTTTTGGGCAAAACAAGACGACTTTTTGAGAAATAATGCAGATTTGGGTGCCAAGTTTACCTTAACCAGTGATTTACCAAGTAATGCCAATAATGTTTAAATGTGACAGTGATGTTGTGACACTTAATTTTAGTGCCCAGTATTCCCTGCACCAGGTGGGTACAAAGATCGAATAGGAGTCATGTTTGGGCGCCAAGTGGGTTTACAGAGAACAGGATGGCTGCCTTGAGAAGTACAGACTAATTTCCGATTTTAGTGTGTTGGTGTAAGCTGTCGCCACCACAGCGATCGGTAAACATGAAGAGGGAAGATCGATTAGTAGGCCCTGGATCAAGCGCGCCTATCACTAGAGAGGCCAGAGACACACCCACAAGCAACACACCGCCAACACCCTCTCGACAGCACGTATTTAGGCCGAGGCTGCTGACCAGAGGGCGTCACTCACTCACTCACTCACCCACTTTGACGTCTGTCAGTTCGGTCGCAGAGCAGGTTTAGTTCACCACAGGTTACGACAGTATGTAGCGACCAGATTAGTGACCATAGCGGGATTATTACTGAAGAGCTTGTACCACAAGCATTGACTCTATTCAAGTGAACATTCCAGTTCATGCAAACAAAGAACTGCTTTAATCCACGTGTGCATTTGTGTTATAGGAAGAGGATACTGGCCACCCATAACAACATCCTCTCCCTTGCCTCGTTGCAGTACAAGACTCGACATTTCGTTTGAGCTGTGATTGGAAGAGTAAGATGCGTGTACATTTGTGTTTGTCTAGGAGCTCTCCGACTGACCTGTTCCCAACAAAGGGATGCTGTTTAAGAAACAAAATGTGCTTGGGAGACCGAAATATTAATGTGTATGTGTGTGTACACATAAGCGTTGATACACCAGTTACCCTCTCCCACTGATCTCCACACCAGCTGATCTCCTCATAGGATAACCTGGTGATTGAAGTCACAGAGACAGTAGTAAGATCGTAAGGAACTCAGCTTAGAAGCTGACAGCTTCATCACGGGAGCCCAGAGAACAAAAAAGTAATACAATATTAGCTAACTACAGGACCATTCATAGAAAGGTCCAAGAACTAGTCTCTGTTGTAAATAGTAATATTCCACTCGTAGTATTAGTACAAAAAGAAATTCATAATTTTTAACGTTTTTGTGCAACGACAGCAACTGATATTGTTTATATAAGAATATACAGCCTACAGTTGCAGGTTAACTTTATCGTTTACCTAGGTTTCAACGTTAGTAATAACGTCTTCTTCATAACATAAAATATTATTTAAATGTTTGCCTTAAAGTTGACTTAGGACATGGGTTGTTTAAGGCAAACATTTAAATAATATTTAATGTTCTGAAGAAGACGTTATTACTAACGTTGAAACCTAGGTAAACGATAAAGTTAACCTGCAACTGTAGGCTGTATATTCTTATATATACAAAAAGAAATCTGACTAAACTAAAAGAGAATAGTAACGAAAGTTTATATTCTAACTTATATACAGATTGCGTAAATGGTGACGCGTTTATAGTTGTAAATAATACAGCAGTAACGTTAATACAGATTCTAAATATAAAGCCGGCCGAGGTGACCGAGCGGTTCTAGGCGCTACAGTCTGGAACCGCGCGACAGCTACGGTTGCAGGTTCGAATCCTGCCTCGGGCATGGATGTGTGTGATGTCCTTCGGTTAGTTAGGTTTAAGTAGTTCTAAGTTCTAGGGGACTGATGACCTCAGAAGTTAAGTCTCATAGTGCTCAGAGCCATTTGAACCATTTTTCCAAATGTAAAATAATTTGAACGAAGATAAATGTTGAAGGAGGATCAACCACATTAAGCGGATTCTTCTATAGATTCGCCCATTCAATAAGACAGTGGCTGAACACGTATCCTAGTTAAGCTTGACCATCTCCTTTAATGACCCTGGCGTGGTCGAGAGGCTGGGTTGTAACCTCTCGGTCGTCTCGCGCCACATTTCAACTTACGCTTGTAACGGAAATTTAGATGTTGCAGTGTTCGCTGTGGTATTCACTGTTAACAGAGCCGAACTCTGTTCTTCCTTAGCTGTGGTTTTCCAATCTGCATTGTTTGATCTTTCTTTTGTCTTTTCAAATCCCGATGTCTCTTGCAGAATAATCTTGGAGTATAGAGAGCAATCACACTGACAGAGCTTTTTAACTATGTTGACTACTTTATCAGTAAACTCTTCCGGGCTAAGTTGCCGTGGTCGATCTGTAGAACTTCTTCTCCCTGACGTTTCGTTCTCAACTACGGAGAACATCTTCCGAGGTGAGTCGACGACTGGCTGCTAGGAGCTGGGGCCGCGGCTTATATAGAGATCGTAGGGGGCGCCACCACACGTCACATGGCGTCGATGTGCAGCTATCTCTGGCTATCGTCTGTTCTCTCGATTGCAGGCAATCGATTGTCACGTGATTGATGCAACGTCGACCGCCATATCTTATCCAATTTTAATCCTTCTTCTTTACGATTAAAATTGTATTGATGTTTGTGGATTTCAATTGCCTCTCTATACATACGTGTATAATAGTGCGACGTCCTCGCTAGCACGCTTGTTTCACCAAATTTTATGTCGTGATCTCCATCCTTAAAAACATGTTCCGCTACTGCCGGTTTGTCGATATGTCCCAAGCGACAGTTTCTTTTGTGCTCCGTCAACCGTGTATTGATGCTTCTTTTTGTAGTTCCTATGTAAACCCTGCCGCAACTACACGGAATTTTATATACCCCTGGGGTGGCTAGGGGGTGACGAGCATCTTTTGTTGATCTTAGGCATTCACTAATTTTCTTAGTAGGTCTAAAAATGGTCTCTACCTGAAACTTGGCTAGTACTTTTCCAATGCGATCCGTGATATTATGGATGAACGGAAGAAATACTTTTCCAGCTGATGGTTGTTGCTGTCTCCTATTTTTAGGCATTTTTCTATTTGGGTGAAGTGCTCGATTAATCTCGTTTTTCGTATAACCATTTTTCGCAAAGGCCATCCGTAAATGATTTAGTTCTTCTTGTAAGTAGCCTGGTTCACAAATATTATTGGCCCTATCCACTAGTGTTTTTATGACCCCCTCTTTTGCCTAGGGTGGTGGTTTGAGTTCTTATGGAGGTAGCGATCGGTATGTGTACCTTTCCTGTAGACCTTATGGCCTAAGGTCCCATCCGTCCGTTTGATAACTGATACATCCAAGAAGTTTGTGAACCAGGCTACTTACAAGAAGAACTAAATCATTTACGGATGGCCTTTGCGAAAAATGGTTATACGAAAAACGAGATTAATCGAGCACTTCACCCAAATAGAAAAATGCCTAAAAATAGGAGACAGCAACAACCATCAGCTGGAAAAGTATTTCTTCCGTTCATCCATAATATCACGGATCGCATTGGAAAAGTACTATCCAAGTTTCAGGTAGAGACCATTTTTAGACCTACTAAGAAAATTAGTGAATGCCTAAGATCAACAAAAGATGCTCATCACCCCCTAGCCACCCCAGGGGTATATAAAATTCCGTGTAGTTGCGGCAGGGTTTACATAGGAACAACAAAAAGAAGCATCAATACACGGTTGACGGAGCACAAAAGAAACTGTCGCTTGGGACATATCGACAAATCGGCAGTAGCGGAACATGTTTTTAAGGATGGAGATCACGACATAAAATTTGGTGAAACAAACGTGCTAGCGAGGACGTCGCACTATTATACACGTATGTATAGAGAGGCAATTGAAATCCACAAACATCAATACAATTTTAATCGTAAAGAAGAAGGATTAAAATTGGATAAGATATGGCGGTCGACGTTGCATCAATCACGTGACAATCGATTGCCTGCAATCGAGAGAACAGACGATAGCCAGAGATAGCTGCACATCGACGCCATGTGACGTGTGGTGGCGCCCCCTACGATCTCTATATAAGCGGCGGCCCGAGCTCCTAGCAGCCAGTCGTCGACTCACCTCGGAAGATGTTCTCCGTAGTTGAGAACGAAACGTCAGGGAGAAGAATTTCTACAGATCGACCACGGCAACTTAGCCCGGAAGAGTTTACTGATAAAGACGCCGGCCGTGAAAGCCTACATGGAATGATATGTTGACTACTGTTCTCAAAGACGCAAGGGATCTGTACGTGCAACACTGGCTGGAACGAGGTCGCTTTCTCATCGCGTGCCGCTGACAGCCGGGAGCACGACAGCCTCAGTCCCACGCGGTCGGACATGTGTTGGCAGCCGTCCACCAGCATCATGAGCAGCGATTACTCGACCTCGCCCGAACGTCGCCAGCCGATGGAGCTTCGCGAGTTCTTCACTCGGCGCCCCGTTAAACACTCGCTGGTCGCCGGCAGACACTTGAGACCGCCGCCTACGAGGCACTCTCTGGGGTATTTTTGGGGCTTTCATAATCGTTAAAACGTATCTTTACAGCCTCTCGTAAATGTCTAGACCCGGTTCCCTCGGCAGCGCCGAATCCACAATAAACGTCGTTGTTGTGGAAGGAACAGTCGAGACGCTGCTGATGGATTTTCGAATTTACGCCTCGCGGGTATGAAGGTCAGGGGCAGCGCTCATTTTAACCTCTAACAAGAGGCAGCGAGGCCGATAACTGTCGACAGCAGTAATATCTGCGTATGTGCTGTGACCGTGTGTGTTCCCCTGACAGACTGCAGGTACAGTGCGTCGACTTAGAAACATGCGTTCGTCATCGATACTTGCCTAACAGAGGAGATAGAAATAGAAGAAATCAGGCAACTAGCCTAAGCCAGATACGACAAAAAATACTCTTCTGGCCATTAAAATTGCTACACCACGAAGATGACGTGCTACAGAGGCGAAATTTAACCGACAAGAAGAAGATGCTGTGATATGCAAATGATTAGCTTTTCAGAGCATTCACACAAGGTTGGCGCCGGTGGCGACACCTACAACGTGCTGACATGAGGAAAGTTTCCAACCGATTTCTCATACACAAACGGCAGTTGACCGGCGTTGCCTGGTTAAACGTTGTTGTGATGCCTCGTGTAAGGAGGAGAAATTCGTGCCATCGCGTTTCCGACTTTGATAAAGGTCGGATTGTAGCCTATCGCTATTGCGGTTTATCGTATCGCGACATTGCTGCTCGCGTTGGTCGAGATCCAATGACTGCCAGCAGAATACGGAATCGGTGGGTTCAGGAGGGTAATACGGAACGCCGTGCAGGGTCCCAACGGCCTCTTATCACTAGCAGTCGAGATGACAGGCATCTTATCCGCATGTCTGTAACGGATCGTGCAGCCACGTCTCGATCCCTGAGTCAACAGATGGGGACGTTTGCAAGACAACAATCATCTGCACGAACAGTTCGACGACGTTTGCAGCAGCATAGACTATCAGCTGGGAGACCATGGCTGCTGTTACCCTTGACGCTGCATCACAGACGGGAGCGCCTGCGATGGTGTACTCAACGATGAATCTGGGTGCACGAATGGCAAAACGTAATTTTCGGATGAATCCAGGTTCTGTCTACAGCATCATGATGCTCGCATCCGTGTTTCGCGACATCGCGGTGAACACACGTTGTAAGCGCATATTCGCCATCGCCATACAGGCGTATCACCCGGCGTGATGGTAATGGGTGCCATTGGTTACACGTCTCAGTCACCTCTTGTTCGCATTGACGGCACTATGAACAGTGGACGTTACATTTCAGATGTGTTACGACCCGTGGCTCTACCCTTCATTTGATCCCTGCGAAATCCTACATTTCAGCAGGATAATGTACGACCTCATATTGCAGGTCCTGTACGGGCCTTCCTGGGTACAGAAAATGCTCGACAGTTGTCCTGGCCAGCACATTCTCCAGATCTCTCACCAACTGAAAACGTCTGGTCAATGGTGGCCGAGCAACTGGCTCGTCACAATACGCCAGTCACTACTCTTGATGAACTGTGGTATCGTGTTGAAGCTGCATGGGCAGCTGTACCTGTATACGCCATCCAAGCTCTGTTTGGCTCAATGCCCAGACGTATCAAGGCCGTTATTACGGCCAGAGGTGGTTGTTCTGGGTACTGATTTCTCAGGATCTATGCACCCAAATTGCGTAAAAGTGTAACCAGATGTCAGTTCCAGCATAATATATTTGTCCAATGAATACCCGTTTGTCATCTGCATTTCTTCTTGGTGTAGCAATTTTAATGGCCACTAGTGTATACGCAGCACACTATGTCACCTGGCATAATGTTTGCTAGTATAGAGCACATTTAAAAAGAAACTAGCCAGAGGAATAATTACAGGAAGCAGTACCTGTATGTTAGAAGTACTGACCCTTACTGTTGAGACACTTGTCCCACCATGACACAAGTCGGTGAATGACTGTCTCATAAAATTCCCTGGGCTGCGACGTTACCGTTCCGCACGTTACAACTGGACGTCGTCATCCGAGATGAATCGTTTGCCCCTCAGAGCCTTTTTAATGGGACCAAATATGACGCAATCACAAGGAGAAAGGTCCTGATTGTATGGAGGGTGGCCGAGAACCTCCCATTTGAATTTCTGCAGGAGTGCCCCGACTGTGTTGGCCGAATGAGGCTTTGCACTGTCGTGGAGCAGAATGACCCCACGAGTGAGATTGCCTGGTCGTTTTGATTTGATCGCTTGGCGAAGGGTGGTCAAGGTTTGCTAGTAGCGCTGGGCATCCACTTTTCTCCCGTGCTGCAGGAAGTGAATCAGAAGGGGCCCATTTTGGTCAAACAAGAACGTCAGCATATAGGCAAACGATTCATCTCGGACGAAGACATCCAGCGGTACGTGCAGAATTGGTTAACATCGCAGCCGCGGGAGTTTATGAGGCAGCCATTCACCACCTTGTGTCACAGTGGACAATTGTTTCAACAGCCAGGATCAATACTTCTAACATACAGGTACTGGTTTCTGTAATTATGCCTCCGGCTCGTTTCTTTTTGAACGCCCTTTGTACTATTTACGTCTGATAATTATAAGAAATGCGTGTGAGGAGGAATATTGAGCGTGTAAGAAAAAAATCGACGGAGTCATTAACACATGTCCAGCGTTCTGCGGACGGATTGTTACGTTATAAAAACTTATCTCAATTTTGTAACAGATCTTTAAGTGACGTAATGGTTTATTAATAGGGTGTTCCGCCCTGACGCGGCAGCTCTCTTTACCTTGCACGCATATCCTCCTTGCCTCAAGTATCCATAGTAGTCAATTCTTTGGTTGCGAGCAGAGAATATGATAGAAGGGAACGGATGCTCAGTTGTGTTCGCTTGGTGAGCGACCGCCAGAGAAAAACGAGGTCGGATGACGTTCGTTGAGACGGCTTGAACTCTGGTGCGCTCCTAGTGGTAGTTCAGCATCCGCTATGGACTTGAGTGGTGAAAGGGAGGAACACGTCAGTATTGTCGAGGTGTTCTGAAGCGCGTTGCGGCGAGAGAGTTCGCCGAAGTGTGGCATATCGGACAGAATCTTATGCTGCACGCCTTGGCAGAAGTCGTGGCTGCTGTGATACGGTGACTTCTCACGGGGATCGTGAACAGTCTGTGGAACCGGTCTGGTTTGTCCACTTGATGTGAAGAGTTCCTTTGTTTAATGTGAGCTTTGATAAATGTACTTGAGAAATTGTTATTCTTATAAGGAAACCTACCAGCCTTACCGCACTGTCGTTGTGTGCCACAGTGAGGATTTTATTTTTTTTTTTAAGAAAGGGAAGAGTGTCCGGGAACGAGTTGTGTATAGTTATCCGGGATGTGAAAAAATTTGTCCTGATACTTGTGAAATAAAATGTTCAAATGTGTGTAAAATGTTATGGGACTTAACTGCTAAGGTCATCAGTCCCTAAGCTTACACACTACTTAACCTAAATTATCCTAAGAACAAACACACACACCCACGCCCGAGGGAGGACTCGAACCTCCGCCGGGACTGGCCGCATAGTCCATGACTGCAGCGATACTTGTGAAATGATTATAGTGTGGTGACTGATATTGTCAAAAGAGGTTAAATGATTACCTAACTTTGTATGACAGAAAATTATTTTGAGTTGGTCCCTTAATCAGCACGATACTTGCTGAAGTACAAGTAGTTAAATTTTATTCGTTTGTGGAAATCAGAACGGGTTCCCTTTCTGTGTGTGTTCATATGTGTTAAGCCTGTGCTCATATTTATTTCGTGTACCAGGTAGCTTAATGATTGTGGTTGTAAATCGTATAGCTTCCACTGATGGCTGACGAGCATAATGTTCGTCTGACTGATATTTTATATCTGGATTCTGTCCACTGTCTTTCGATTTCACAGCATCACAAAGATGGTGTAATGACTTGGCGGTCTTTTGTTACCGCTACTTCGAATTATTCCGTCGTCTTATGCCAGTAGAAACGCCCACTGTGAGCATGATACTTCTGTCTTTTGTTACTGCAATTCTTGAGAAAACATGCATCCTTATTGATGTGTAAAATATAATTCCTTAAATGACTTGGAAAATATTTAATTTAATGGAAAGCTGTGTAACGTTTTAACCGGTTTTTAATATTACTGCAGGCCGCTGTGGTCCAGCGGTTCTAGGTGCTTCAGTCCGAAATCGCGATGCTGCTACGGACGCAGTTTTGAATCCTGTCTCGGGCATGGATGTGTGTGATGTCGTTAGATTTAAGTAGTTCTAAGTCTAGGGGACTGATGACCTGAGGCCAGATTCGAACCTGCGACAGCAGCAGCTGTACGGCTCCGGACTGAAGCGCCTAGAACCTCTCGGCCACAGCAGCCGGCCTTGGAATTTGAAGTTAATTCAGTCTTTCAAGGTTTAAATGAGAAGTTGCAACTGAGTTTCCTTCTGTAACACTTGTATGTTTAAGCTCATTGTGGACGTGATCAGTTAAAGGTGTAATCCTGTTTATCCTCTGGGAATCAGGTAATCCAGCCCCTCAGCGCATCACTGTCTCGCTCCTGGGAATCGTGCCATTACACTTGTCCTAAGAAAACAGCCGACGGTAATTGGCAACATTACTATAGACATTTGTCTGGAAACAAATAGTCGTTGAGATATGGGCCATTTGACTTGTGTTGTGACTGGTTAGCACTCGGTGACGCACCCTGTGTCCTGTTGGTGTTCATTGCTTCTGCCTTATTGGTTGTTTCTGTGTCTGTACTTAATCCTGCTGTTGTCAGACGTAGCACTTACACCTGTCATCCAGCTTATGTCGTTTTGAGGTTATACTGGCGTTAGAACGAGTAAATACACTACTGGCCATTAAAATTGCTACACCAAGAAGATGACGTGCTAAACACGCGAAATTTAACCGACAGGAAGAAGATGCTGTGATATGCAAATGATTAGCTTTTCAGAGCATTCACACAGGGTTGGCGCCGGTGGTGACACCTACAACGTGCTGACATGAGGAAAGTTTCCAACAAATTTCTGATACACAAACAGCAACTGCCTGGTGAAACGTTGTTGTGATGCCTCGTGTAAGGAGGACAAGTGCGTACCATCACGTTTCCGACTTTGACAAAGGTCGGATTGTAGCCTATCGCGATTGCGGTTTATCGTATCGCGACATTGTTGCTCGCAATGGTCGAAATCCAATGACTGTTAGCAGAATATGGAATCGGTGGGTTCAGGAGGGTAATACGGAAAGCCGTGCTGGATCCCAACGGCCTCGTATCACTAGCAGTCGAGATGATAGGCATATTATGCGCATGGCTGTAACACGTCTCGATCCCTGAGTCAACAGATGGGGGCGTTTGCAAGACAACAACCATCTGCACGAACAGTTCGACGACGTTTGCAACAGCGTTGACTATCAGCTCGGAGACTAATTGACTATCACCTCGGAGACCTTGGCTGCGGTTACCCTTGACGCTGCATCACAGACAGGAGCGTCTGCGATGGTGTACTCAACGACGAACGCGGGTGGACGAATGGCAAAACGTCATTTTTTCGGATGAATCCAGGTTCTGTTTACAGCATCATGATGGTCGCATCCGTGTTTGGCGACATCGCGGTGAACGCACATTGGAAGCGTGTATTCGTCGTCGCCATACTGGCGTATCACCCGGCGTGATGGTATGGGGTGCCATTGGTTACACGTCTCGGTCACCTCTTGTTCGCATTGACAGCAATTTGAATAGTGGACGTCACATTTCAGATGTGTTACGACCCGTGGGTCTAGCCTTCATTCGATCTCTGCGAAATCCTACATTTCAGCCGGATAATGTTGCAGGTCCTGTACGGGCCTATCTGGATACAGAAAATGTTCGATTGCTGCCCTGGCCAGCACATTATCCAGATCTCCCACCAACTGAAAACGACTGGTCAATGGTGGCCGAGCAACTGGCTCGTCACAATGCGCCAGTCACTACTCTTGAGGAAGTGTGGTATCGTGTTGAAGCTGCATGGGCAGCTGTACCTGTACACGCCATCCAAGCTCTGTTTGACTCAATGCCCAGGCGTATCAATTCCGTCATTACGGCCAGAGGTGGTTGTTCTGGGTACTGATTTCTCAGGATCTATGCAGTCAAATTGCGTGGAAATGTAATCGCATGTTATTACTAGTATAAAATATTTGTCCAATGAACACCCGTTTATTATCTGCACTACTTCTTGGTGTAGCAATTTTAATGGCCAGTAGTGTATTTCGTGGAGTGTGAACAATGTGAGCAGTGACGCGGACCCCGAACGTTCCCCGCAGGATGCGGCAGACACGGTATTCTGCAGCTTTTTAGCCCAGGTCGTTAACTGGCAGGCACGTGCGCGCACGGCTGACTACGTCCTCAGCGTCCCGACCCATCCGGAAAGAACCTGCGAGGCTTGTTCCGATGACTGGCAGGTACGGCACCATTAGCAACAAAGGAAAGGGCTCGCGACAGATGCCGCACAGACACACGCCGTTTGTGGAGGAGCGGCTGTTGCGGCGAGTGGAAGATATTTTTGAAATAAGAGTGCCAAGGAATATAGCTGCAGAACGAACTGGGCTGGGTTATAATACATTACTGGCCATTGAAATTGCTACACCAAGAAGAAATGCAGATGATAAACGGGTATTCATTGGACAAATATATTATACTAGAACTGACATATGATAACATTTTCACGTAATTTGGCTGCATAGATCCTGATAGATCAGTGCCCAGAACAACCACCTCTGGCCATAATGACGGTCCTGACACGCCTGGGCATTCAGTCAAGCAGAGGTTGGATGGCGTGTACAGGTACAGCTGCCCATGCAGCTTCAACACGATACCACACTTCGTCAAGAGTAGTGACTGGCGTATTGTGACGAGCCGGTTTCTCGGCCACCATTGACCAAACGTTTTCAGTTGGTGAGAGATCTGGAGAATGTGCTGGCCAGAGCAGCAGTCGAACATTTTCTGTATCCAGAGAGGCCCATACAGGACCTGCAGCATGCGGTCGTGCATTATCCTGCTGAAATGTAGGATTTCCCAGGGAATCGAATGAAGGGTACATCTGAAATATAAAGGCCACTGTTCAAAGTGCCGTCAATTCGAACAAGAGGTGACCGAGACTTGTAACCAATGGCACCCCATACCATCACGCCGGGTGATACGCCAGTATGGCGATGACGAATACACGTTTCCAATGTGCGTTAACCGTGATGTCACCAAACACGGACGCGACCATCATGATGCTGTAAACAGAACCTGGATTCATCCGAAAAAATGACGTTTCGCCATTCGTGCACCCAGATCCGTCGTTGAGTACACCATCGCAGGCGCTCGTGTCTGTGATGCGGCGTCAAGGGTAACCACAGCCATGGTTTCCGAGCTGATAGTCCATGCTGCTGCAAACGTCGTCGAACTGTTCGTGCAGATGATTGTTGTCTTACAAACGTCCCCATCTGTTGACTCAGGGATCGAGACGTGGCTGCACGATCCGTTACAGCCATGCAGGTAATATGCCTGTCATCGCGACTGCTAGTGATACGAGGCCGTTGGGATCCAGCACGGCTTTCCGTATTACCCTCCAGAACCCACCGATTCCATATTCTGCTAACCGTCAGTGGATCTCGACCAACGCGAGCAGCAGTGTCGCGATACGATAAACCGCAATCGCGATAGGCTACAGTCCGACCTTTATCAAGGTCGTAAACGCGATGGTAAGCATTTCTTCTCCTTACACGAGGCATTACCAGGCAACGCCGGTCAACTGCTGCTTGTGTATGAGAAATCGGTTGGAAACTTTCCTTATGTCAGCTCGTCGTTGGTGTCATTGCCGGCGCCAACCGTGTGTGAATGCTCTGAAAAGCTAATCATTTGCATATCACAGCATCTTCTTCCTGTTTGTTAAATTTCGCGTCTGTAGCACGTCATCTTCGTGGTGTAGCAATTTTAATGACCCGTAGTGTACCTCACGAGCAGCAGCTGAAGGAGAGAGTAACCAGATTGAGCACTTAACTGCAATGTCGACAGATAGATGGCTATCATAAGACAGAACGGCTCCATTTAAACAAAAATGGGTTTCTGGCATATGTTACTAGGAACCTTTACTGAGCTTTGTCTAGTATCATCTGCAGTAAGAAGGAAATACACATTCTTTATGGGGAGACGGAAGGCAAGTGGGCTTCAAAAATTCCATTTTTAGGTTCTAGCATATTTTAAATGCCTTGGTTTTCCTGCGTGAAACAGTTTTTGTTTTATATAAATACGACAATTCTTTCGTGAGATATGGTTTTCCTGACGCACACTCTTTATACGAATGACCCTGAGACTTGGTGCATGTAGAGGAGAAGTGCCAGATATTACCATAAAGATTCTTTACCTGCATCAGTATTGAATGAAATTAAACCCATATGTAGAGACCTTTGTAAAGGTACCTTGTTGAAGAAATGTCTTCATGGGAAAACTCAAAATTTAAATGAATGCGTGAATGTTGTCATTTGGAAACGGTTACCAAAAAATGGTTCAAATGGCTCTGAGCACTATGTGACTTAACATCTTAGGTCATCAGTACCCTAGAACTTAGAACTACGTAAACCTAACTAACCTATGGACATCACACACATCCATGCCCGAGGCAGGATTCGAATCTGCGATCGTAATAGTCCCGCGTTTCCGGACTGCAGCGCCTAGAACCGCACGGCCACCGCGGCCGGCACCGGTTACCAAAAACTGTATTTCTTCGGCTTATAACCCTCAAATTTGGCGTTTATGATGCTATTTTATGCTTCAGTAATGGTGTCATTAGAAAACTGGATGTTTTGGAATTATTGGGCATAAAATCTAGTGGAAATACTGCAAAATCCTTGGTGCAAATGGATAAAGAGAGAATCCGCAAAGCAGATATTGCTAATTTAAAATGCACAGAAGAAGCCAGACAGAAAATAAGAGGGTCCAAGAGAAAGAAAAGACGATGAATATGATTCAGATGATGCTCAGTATGGTGCAGAAAATATTAGTGGTAAGTAATTATCATCAATAACTATACTAAAGTTACAATATTAAATTTTAAATGGATTTTTCTCAAAACTAAATTTTTTTAATTTCAGGTACCATTATTTGATAAACTAAGGGGGTTAAAAACATGAAATTTGGTCATTTTGTACTGCAGATGGTAATAAGTTGTTACAAGTAAATAGAGGATCACCAAACTATCAGAAACTGTCTTATAATAATTAATGTAAAAAAAAGTTAAATTTTAATAGTCAAAGAATAATTTTTTCTTCAAAACCGTAAGAGATATTATGTTCATTTTACTTGTAATTTGAGGTATATATGTTATATATATATATATGCAGTAAAAATTTCATTGTTTTATCACTTATAGTTCGTTTGAAAAGTGTACCTATTCAAAGGGTAAAATAGCATTGGCAGAATAAGGATAAAAATTGCCTTCCGTCTCCCCTTAAGTTTCCTGTATATATGTTGTTCGTAATTTTTAAACAATAGTTACAATTAGTCACATTTCATCCCGCCGCTTTAATCGGTTTGGGATTTGTCTTTTCCTGTTCTGACTGGACAGTTCTTCCATTTTTCAGTCGAATGTACGTATGCCAATGCCAGTATAAAATGTACAGTGAAAAAGGTAATTAACAAGTTAAGCAAATAAATACGACAATGAACTATTCCACAGAATTGTTACAGTACATTTGCCGATTACATTTCCCTGTCATTTGACGTATAATGTTGGAGGCGTATATTTTGATATACTTCCACAAAGGAAGGTTTCTAATGTTTACATTGTGATCGGAATACCAGCGAGAAATAAACAAATGCCAAAAACTTCTTCACGACCCCTGTCCTGTAGAACGTCGATTGTACTGTGGGGTCGCTACAGTCTGTATTTTGGAAATGTGCGCAATCTAAGCCTGAATTCAGATTTTACAGCAGTAAAGACACGTTATATCTGATTCAGTTCCTTCTAATAACTTGAATATTCAGTGAAGTCGCAATAGGGCGTCTGAACAACAACACTTTCTCGTTTGATAATAAAACATCACAAAGCATTGCGTTTGTCGACCAGTATTTCAAGAGACAGCGGCATGCTCCAAGTAAGAAAATGTTGTCTCGTGTCTTTGAAAGAAATCATCACACAAAATTCGAAACTGCCCTACTTCGTTAGCCTGTAGACTGAAGTACGTCTGTATTTCATTGTCACATATCCTAAGCTTCTTAGGATGAACATTCCAACGGCTTCTCTCCACATTTTAAGGATCAAAATGTTCAAAAGTGTGTGAATTCCTAAGGGACCAAACTGCTGAGGTCATCGGTCCCTAGACTTACAGACTACTGAAACTAACTTATGCTAAGAACGACACACACACCCATGCCCGAAGGGGGACTCGGACCTCCGGCGGGAGGGGCCGTGCAATCACTGATGACATGGCGCCTCTAACCGCGTGGCTACAACGCGCGACTTTAAGGATCAGTTTATTAACGGACGAGGTGATCTCCATTTAAGTTTCATGACCTCGGACGGTATTTTCATCTCTACTTGCACAGCGGAGCACTAATTCCGCATCTACATCTACGTACGTACTTCGCAGTCCAGTGTACAATGCGTGGCGGAGGGTACGTCGTACCACTACTGGACATTTTTCTTCTTACTCGCAGATAGAGTAACGGAAAATCGACTGTCTATATGAATCTGCACGAGTCCCAGTTTCTCTTACCTTATGTCCGTGGTCCTTACACGAAATGTACGTAGGCGGTCAGCTACAAATGCCGGTTCTCTACATTTTTTTAATAGCGCTCTTCGAAAAGAACGTCTCCTTACCTCCAGGAATTCCCACTTAAGTTCCCAAAGCAAGATAAAATGTATCATAGTGTCTGTTACGCTCCATTATCGAAATGTGTCATGGTACAAGAAGGTTATTGTCAAGTATTTGCTTTATAGCTTAATATAATCTTTTGACTGATATTTTATATCTGGATTCTGTCCACTGTCATTCGATTCCATAGCATCACAAAGATGGTACAACATTCTTGAATATCTAAAAGTCATTTATTATCTCAGAGATAATTTTGAATATAATGGATATGAACAAAAATAATATCAGGGGTGACGCAGTGACAGTCAGTGCGCCAGTAAGTCTGAATATACGTCCGCTTACACAGGATATGCGCCGCCGAAATGGAGAGCTTTATTCCTATATATAGACATTGGCACTCCTCAAGGAGACTGGAAGTTTTAATCCGTGGTATCAGGTATAAAAAAGTTCTAAATGATATGCAATCTTTTCGATTAGTAATACTGACATGTACAGTTGACAGTGTGTACTGTTCTTTGTTGTGAAACGGTACTGAAAATACAGAGTTGAAAATAATGGAACACACGAAAACACTTCATGTGGTTCCAAGAACCTGTTGTTTATCAGCTGCAGCTGTGCAGCTTCAATATACACTACAGATTCTCCGCTTTAGAGTTATAGAACAGTGTCTCTGATGTGCTAATGTGACTAAAAATTATCTAAATGTCTTAAAGTCAGTACTTAGCGAAGGAACTGAGATTACGTCCAGTTATCAAGATAGGCTGGTGATGGAACGTGGTTCTCGTTCTGTGTGTAATACTACAGCCCAAAGACACATAAAGTAACACATGTTGGAAATCTGTAGGACTACCTTATGCAAATTGATTGAACATATTGATTTTTTATAATTTTTTATGATTGATTCCCTACGTTTTCCCACATGAAGCGTGAGCAGTGAGTTTTAGAATGAAAGAAGTGTGGTGACGGTCATAGCCCTTTTTCAGACTGGAATGGGTCCTTAATAACAAATTTCATCGATGAGTAATGTCGCAGTATTCCCTCAAAGCAAATGCTTACAAGACTGGATCTCACGTATAATTGTTATCGCTTTCTTCTGAACGAATTCAATTCATCTTGCGTTAGTGTAGAATTCAATGAGAATACTCTGATGTGACAAAAATCATGGGATAGCGATATGCACATATATATATGGCGGCAGTATCGCGTACAAGAGATATAAAAGGGCAGTGCACTGGCGGAGCTGTCATTTCTACTCAGGTGATTCATGCGAAAAGCTTTCCGACGTGATTGTGGCCGCACGACCGGAATACTAGTTGAAGTTGTCAGTGCTAACAGACAAGCAACACATCGTGGAATAACGCAGAAATTAATGTAGCACGTGCGACGAACATATCCGTTAGGACTGTGCCGCAAAATTTGGCGTTAGCAGGCTATGGCAGCAGACAACCGACACGAGCGCCATTGCTAACAGCACATCATCGCTTCTGGGCCGTCGATCTTATTGACCGGATCCTAGAGGAATGGAAAATCGTGGCCTGATCAGATGAGTCCCAATTTCAGGTGGTAACAACTGATGGTAGGGCTAGAGTATGGCGCGGATCTCACGAGGCCATGGAGCCATGTAGTCAGTAAGGCACTGTGAAAGCATGTGGTGGCTTCATGACGGTGTGAAATGGACTAGGTCCTCTGGTCCAACTGAACAGAACATTGACTGGAAATGGTTATGTTCGACTACTTGGAGACCATTCGCAGCCATTTCGTGGATGGAAATGTTATGGAATGCACCATGCACCGAGCCACAATTGTTCGAGATTGGTTTGAAGAACATTCTGGACAATTCGAGCGAATGATTTGGCCACTGATACCGACCAATATGAATCCCGCTTTTAACGTCATTCTGTTTCGTTCTGCAGAAAGTTAAATCCTTTTTTGAAATCTGTCACAGCTTCGTTCGTTTTGTGTTACAAGCTGCCTATCTTTTTATTTTATTTAATTGTTTTCGAATCGGTTTTAAGTCATGTACGCCGTCAAACGAAAAACTGCCATTTGAATATTCTATTGATTGATTTTTTGTAACGAAGTATTCATGACTCGTGTCGGTCCCACACTACTGTAGGTACACAATTGGTTCTGCAGTTTTCTGGTCGTCACCGTTCTCCAAATTCGAATAGAGGAGCAATTTATGCTTCATCCTACAAATGGACTTGCTAGTATCATTATATATCTAGCATTTTGGTAGTTATCTCTCGCTGTTTAAGTATCCATTAAGACTTCGTTTCTCCCGGGTGCCTTCATTTTGTTGGTGTATACTATAATACAATTTTTGAACGTCAGCTTTATGCCATGGAGATGCGTAATGGTCAGTTCCGTTGTTATGTTTAATGGGAAAATTTTCCTTTCTACTGTTAAAGGGTCTTATCATTTCTAGTTCGCACCCAGTTACGATGAACATCACTTCTATTACTACTTCACAAAGTAGTAACAGAGTTCACTTTTTTATTTTTATTGGCATTTCGTCCATAACACCTTACAGTCATCATTATCGACAACTGCACATTACAACTGTCTTTTAACGTGAGTGATATTAAAAGTTCAAGATCAAGTCATCGGAAAAAATGTTTCAATGCACAGCTAGAATGCTTAAGTGGCATTAACACATGTTAAATTACAGATCATATGAAACACACATTAATACAGAACAGGACTCATTTCCCACGGTGTAAAAAGAATAAATTGGCTTCTCAATATGAATTCAATGATTTGTATTGTATAAGAAATTGTAAATGGTTCCTACTGGAAAGTGAAATGATGTTCTGTGCAAGCTGAACGCATAATGAATTCAACTTTTTCATAAATATTTTCATCACAATTTCATACTTGCAAGAACAACTCATTGTCACACTCACAAAGTGGCACTGCACTGATGCCGATTCTACATAGGTGACACGAAAAACGTCACGTCCAACAACTCATCCTGCAAATGGTGCTAATGTTTCGTTTTTCAAAACCTGCGATCTTCATAGATTCTATGTGTATGTCGAACCTCAGATGTAGATGTATTCCTTGCTTCATGGTCACATTTTTTCGTTAAATGTGTTTTTTCAATTCGTTGAGATTTGTCCTCTACTTCTCCCTTCACCTGAGTTTTCCAAGAGAGCATCCTGGTGTTGGGTGGTACCTTAACTGTGGCATGCATCATTGATACTATCTTCTATTTGTTTTTACTCAAGCAGTTTTCGACAAACTTAGCTGAAATCATGACGAGATGATTTTCTACTAAAGGGATGCTGATGTTTTGTGTGAGTAAGATAATTTTCAATTTTTAGAACTTTTTACAGTACATGATGGTGCTTCGATACGCTTTAAATCACCTACTATCTGAGAGATATGCTGCCTCACTCATGGGAGAATTAGACAGTCTGTGCATTTGTTCAAACCACTCGAGAAGTATTTCCTGTAAGGCTATTTTTTACGGAACTGCCTGTCCAAATGATACTGGGTTTCGATAGGACATACGCAGTATGTCCCAATACCTAGATTTGGTCTCTGAGAAGCGGGCACAGAGGGATCCTGAAAGCTGACTTGGAATGCTCAGTGAGGACCAGTTTTGTAGGGTAAAGGATACAATTTTGCAAATTCTTCATTGACACGTTCTGTCAAGTTTGGCAACTACTTTAAGATGCGGTATTGCAGTGCCCAAGTTGTTAAGAAGTACTAATGGGAGGATATTTTAACTGAAAATCGTTGCCTGCTGTCAGAGGATAAATAAGACACTGCATTGTCTAGATACCAGACAGCGACATTCAATTTAAATGTCCTCGGAATTAGATAGTATGTGTTCGAGTTCAGGTTCTAACACAGTAACGACGACATACAGAAGTTTGTTCAAAAATGGTTCAAATGGCTCTGAGCACTACGGGACTTAACATCTATGGTCATCAGTCCCCTAGAACTTAGAACTACTTAAACCTAACTAACCTAAGGACATCACACAACACCCAGCCATCACGAAGCAGAGAAAATCCCCGACCCCGCCGGGAATCGAACCCGGGAACCCGGGCGTGGGAAGCGAGAACGCTACCGCCCGACCACGAGATGTGGGCGGAAGTTTATGTCTGGCCATAAATCGTGCACGGATGGCCAGAGTAGTTAAGGCGACCGCTCGAGTAAAGTGAGAAATCTGGGTCCAGTACAAATTTTCATTGTGGTCATTCACTTCTACAGCTGATGACTGGTCGTAATCGCAACTGCGAATACATTTTTCATTTTTTGTTTGTTTGTCTACGACAGTAGGACCAAATTGAGGAGCAAATCTCATGGAGCCTGCCGGTATATGAAATTACAAAAAAATGTTCAAATGTGTGTGAAATCTTATGGGACTTAACTGCTACGGTCATCAGTTTCTAAGCTTACACACTACTTAACCTAAATTATCCTAAGGATAAACACACACACCCATGCCCGAGGGAGGACTCGAACCTCCGCCGAGACCAGCCGCACCGTCCATGGCTGCAGCGCCTTAGTCCGTGAAATTACAAAAGAAAGCATTAATAGATAAAATAAAATGTTTATGAGTCCTAAAAAGACAAGCTGTAGGACCTAAGCTTATATAAGAGCTGTCAACAATGTAACACAGGAATTAGTTTTATTTTTCAGGGACTATCTTAAGAGTGCTGGATGAAACAGAACGCCAAACGAGTGAAAAGCACTGCTTGGCGCACGCCGTTTAGGAGATGAAGTTGGTGGGATGATTCACCGCAGCTACCAGCACGCAGCTCGGCTTTCGCGGACTGCAACGGCGGCGGATGTCAAGGCTGCCGGCCGCCAGCCGCTCTCCCCCTGTATATGGCGCTGGGACTGCAGCGGAATGCAGCCCTGCCGCTGCCAGTGGTCTTTCGCCTCGATCCGCCCCACTTTGCGAGCCCTTTCACTCCGCCTCGTAAGCGCGCACACACATAAACACACAGTGTACGGTAGATGGCAGAATTCTTCATATGTACGCGTATGTCATTAAAACGAAGCGCCTCACTGGGACTAGAAATTGATTTCTCCCTTCGTCGAAATGCTGTGTTACAGCTAACGTACACATAGTGGCCAGCCGGAGTGGCCGAGCGGTTCTAGGCGCTTCAGTCTGGAACCGCGCGACCGCTACGGTTGCAGGTTCGAATCCTGCCTCGGGCATGGATGTGTGTGGTGTCCATAGGTCAGATGTTGAGTCCCATAGTGCTCAGAGCCATTTGAACCATACACACAGCGACAAAGGAAAAAGGTGGAACACCCAAGTACACTATCCACTCACGTTTATGTGCCCACCTGTCAAAAGCCTGAATAATCTCATTTTGCAGCACTGGCCGCGCCGAAACGTGCAGTAACAGAGTTATTGAGGTTCTAAAAGGTACCTACAGTGACGTGGCGCCACGTCGATTCTATTCCCGTGATCAGGTGCGCAAGACTTTTCGGTTAAGGATCCACGGCGTGAACAGCCCGATGAGGTGGCCCCGCAGATTGTCGATTGGATTTAAATCCGGAAGATTGGTGGCCAAGAGAGTGCGGTAGACTCACTCTGGTGCTCTTCGAATCACGCACGTACAATGCGAGCAGTTTGACACGTTGCATCTCCTGCTTGTTAGATGCCACCACTCAGAGAAAAAACAATCTGCATGCAGGGGTTTTCAAGGGTAGATTTCGATTCATTGTGCCTTCCAGAATGCCGAGGAAAAACAAACTGCATCTAGGGGTTGAGATGATTTTCAAGGATGATTGTTGATACGTTGCGCCTTCCAAAATAACGAGGTAATCCAGGAAGAACCCTCCAGCGTGGACCCTACCAACAGTTCTTACCGGCTGTTTGCTTTTAGACGTTTCGCGCCATACGCGTCCACGGTCATATGACCGATAGAGCATAAAACGTAATTCATCTGGAAACACCCTCTGTCGCCACTCATAGGACGTCCAGTGTTCCGGTCGCAGGTTCGAATCCTGCCTCGGGCATGGATGTGTGTGATGTCCTTCGGTTAGTTAGGTTTAAGTAGTTCTAAGTCTAGGGGACTGATAACCTCAGATGTTAAGTTACATAGTGCTCAGAGCCATTTGAACGTCCAGTGTTCAGTGGACGTACTGGCGTGTAGATCCACCCTTCGTCGCTGATGAACACCAGGCGCCTGCTACAGAGGCCCATACGCAGCAACGTTCGCTGAACGGTCGTTGAGGATACACTGTTGGTACCCCTTGGTCCATTTTGACCGTTAGTTGCTCAACAACTGAATGTCTATTCGCCCGTATTCATATCTGCAACCTCTTTTCCCCCTGTCATCCATGGTCCTTGGTGAACCGCAGTTGCTTCAGTGCAAGTTTTGGAAAGCACCATTGTGGGGTGCATGGTATACTTTAATCACGGCTGCACGCGAACAGCTTACAGACTTAGCAGTTTTGGAAATGCTTCAACCCTTCGGCCGAAAGCCAATGATCATGCCCTTCTGGACGTCATATAAATCGCTCCTTTTCCACGTTACTACAACTGTACTGTTTTCCGCCCTCCCACCCCCTCCCCCCTCACCCCAACAGAGGTTTATATACCGTCCACTGCTATTGCTGCCACCTGCCGTCAATGAGTTGTTACAGCACGTTGACGTCGAACCCAAGCGGTGGCCACTTTAATGTGACTGGACCCTGAAGAAGTGGTCCGGGTGAACAACACCTTACAACAAGTCAGTGATGTCGTTGGATGTATGAGTAATGTTGATACAACTACAAGAGCGTCCTCCAGAGAGCACGACTCGATAAATTTTGATCACGCTTGACAGATATCATTAGTTGCGGACTTAACGTCGGGTAGGTCGTCCATACAGGGAAGTAGGAACTACGATGTCTTGCAGAATTGTTGAATAGCCCAACATCTTTCCATGGACTTTTGAAGGGATCACATAGAGGATTTGTATGAGTCCACGTGATTCAACCGCAAAGTTCCGTGGCACTTCCATGTGATAGGGGAAATTTAACTAGTGATCTATAGCAACGTAAAGCCCTGCATTATAAACAATGTGTATGCGTAGGATATGTGATATGTAATTGAAAAAGTGTCAAGATAATCTCTCCTTTGCCAAAGAATTCCGGGTTAGTCCCACATTCGGATCTCGAATGGAGAACAGCCAAGGTGGATATAGCCATTAGAAAAATACTGAATAACCGAGGAAAGGGTAACGTCGTCTCAGTCGGAGGGTGGAATATCATAAATAAGAATCTTTTAATGAATATAGAAAATTTGAAAAGGGAAATTCAAAACACTCGATCTAGATACAGTGGCAGTCAGTAATATGTAAATAAGGTAAGGGTTTTGTCAAATGGTTCAAATGGCTCTGAGCACTATGCGACTTAACTTCTGAGGTCATCAGTTGCCTAGAACTTAGAACTAATTAAACCTAACTAACCTAAGGACATCACACACATCCATGCCCTAGGCAGGATTCGAACCTACGACCGTAGCGGTCGCTCGGCTCCAGACTGTAGCGCCTAGAAGCGCACGGCCACTCCGGCCGGCAAGGGTTTTGTCAAATGACTACAGTGTTATATCAACAGCAGCAGAAAAGCGTATAATAACGGGAGTAGGATTCGCCATGTGTAGGGAGGTAGACCAGATTATATATGTATATATATATATATATATATATATATATATATATATATATATACTTCGAATAATTCAATGATACGATTACCTCATCAATACAGACAGAAAATCAACCGTAACAACAGTAGTTCGGGATAGATGCCGAATCACAAGCAAAAGATGAAGAGGTAGAGAAACTATACGAGGGTATTTAACGAGCAACTCAGTAGGTAAAGTTAGATGATAATCTAATAACCATGGGGGCTTGGACCGCTGTGGTTTATAGAATGCACTAAAGACTGAGTATATGGGTTCGGTAATAGAAATGAGAGAGAGGAGAAAGACTAGTAGAATTTAGCAGTAAACTTCAGCAGATAACAACAAATACACTGTTCAAAAACCTCAAGAGGATGAGACATACTTGGAAAAGGCCTGGAGACACAGAAAAGTTGCGTTACATCATGGTGAGATTTCGAAGTCAGACACTGGATACTGAGACGTACCCAGGAGCAGCTATATGCGAGGGTCGTTCAATAGGTAATCCCCAACATGTTTTTGCTCAGAACATATTTATTGTTAAGATCAGACAATATACATCAACATGTCTTGCCCATGACCCATTTTTCTATGTAGTCTCCATCAAGTTGTACGTCCGTACGCAAACTTTGTGGAAGAGCATGTATTTCCCGCTGGTAAAAGCTCTTGTCCTCTAGGTGTATCCATGTTTTCACTGCAAGGAGAGAATCTTTAAGTGGCCCAAAGAGATGGAAGTCCGAGAGTGCCAGGTCTGTATGGTGGATGAGGCAATGATGTCCAACTCAATTTGGCGATGTGTCCCCGGGTCCTCAGACTTGTGTGTGGGCGTGCATTTTCGTGTTAGAGCAAGATCTGTGCTGCATTCTTGTCCCATCGAACACGCCGGAAACGGTTCTTGAGTTTATTCAGAGTCTTCACGCATGCCTCTGAATTGATGGTTGACACTCTTGGCATCACATCCACGAGAATGACCATGACTTTTCCGGCAGAGGGGGCTGTCTTGAATTTCTTCTTTTGTTGTGAATTAGGATGATGCCACTCCATGGACTGCCTTTTTGTTTCCGGCGCAAAGTGGTGCACGCAGCTTTCATCCCTCCGTAGCGATCCGTGACAGAAAGGCCTCTTCGTCGGTCTCAAAACTCTCCAACAATTGAGATGAAATGACTTTTCTTTAAATCTTGTGGTCCGCTGTGAACATTCGTGTGACCCATCGTGAGCACCACTTTGAAAATCTGAGAGTCTCAATCATTGCAGACGCACTTCCAATGCTGACCGACAATTGTAGAGCTAATTGTCGAGTTGTGATGCACCGGTCGTCAAGAATAATGTCATCCGCACGGTCCAGTACGTCTGGAGCAGTGGCTGTGACAGGACATCCTGAGCGCGGCTGATCGTGGAGCTCTGTTTCTGCATTTCTTGAGGCTGTATCTTTCTTTACCCATCGCCCAACTGTATTCCCATCAACTGCAGCATCGCCATGCACCGCACAGAAACGTTTATGGATGTTCACCACGGTTTCTTTTTCTACACTCAAGAATTCAATAACAGCACGCTGCTTGTGACGTGAGTCGTATGAAGACGCCATTTTTACGCTGTTCTATTGCTCTGCCATCTGCCAGAACGGTTTGAAACTGCACCGGAGCACACAACAAACATCAAATGTGATGCACGAAAAAGGACGGTCGTGTATGTATATCAATGGCTTTAAAAAAAATGTGGAGCATTATTTATTAAACGACCCTCGTACTTAGGCGATAGTTAAGTAGTGCTAGAGAGTACGTTGAAGTTTTAGAAAATCATCAGGAAGAACCAGTGTGAAAAGACGTGAGATAATGAGGCACTGAGGCATGATGAGCTACATTTGAAACTGTATGAGTCTGTACGTACTGCAATAACGGATAACACAGTATGCGATTCAGTTAAAGAGGAATTGACATCTCTAAGACAGAATTGGACAGACAAATGTAACTACAAGTAAGATAACTACGAAGAAACCTTGGTTAATGGAACATATGGTCAACTGACTGACAGAAGAAGAAAATAGAAAAATGTTCAGCAAAGGCGGGAATACAGCAGTAAAGTCATTTAAAAACGAAGTAAATGAAAAGTTCAGGGTTGCTGAGGTGATATGGCTGCAGAAAATATTTGAAGAAATAGAAAAACAAGTAAGCATCCGAAGGATCCATTAAAGTTCCAACCCTTATATATAAGCAACCTTCGGCTAATTTAAAGGCAAGGGTGTCAGCACTAAGGGTGTAGGAGGAAAGAAAGTATTGCAGACGGTGTTATGGGAAAATATGGGCTCGGAAATAAGGATCAGGGGGAATCGAAATGTAAGACATGGATGATCCAGTATTGCAGCTAGAGTTTGCTGTGAAATAAGGCAGAAGGCGCAGATAACGTATATTCGATATCTCTAAAGTAATGGGGGAAAATAGCAACCAAATGGCCGCCCAAGTTAGTACCCAGAATCTTTGAGACTGGACACATACTGCTAGACTTGCAGACAATATATCATCTACACCTCATAACGATGGCAAAGGCAGACAAATGCGAGGTTATCGCACTATCGGCCAAACAGCTCTTGCATCCAAGCTCGTTAATTCAGTATTGACGGTATCTCTGTAAGCCGCACACGACGCGCCGCCCACATCTTAGCAGCAGACGCAGCTCGTAGACGAGACACCAACTGGTGTCGACAGCTACAGAATTCCCCGTGTTGCTATGCGTGGCGCTACGGACGCCGTCAGAGAACACCGTGCACTGTTCCACTCGCTGCGTCCCAACTGGTCTGTCCTCGTCTGTTCTTGAGACACCATTCACAGCGTTCCACCCTCTCCCAGTGAGATTGCAATGAACAGTGCTTGAAGCTACTGATGTTCAGGCTCAGATTTTCCATCATGATGTATATTTGATTCATGGTACATACAGTAAATGAAAGTGATGATGTTTCATTTACGTAATAAATGTTTGAAGTATAGATAGTTAGCCAGGCAACCACGAGCCTACTGCGGACACAACAGTTGCAAGAATAGTGTACAAAAGAAAGGGAAAAAATTGAAGATCTCTTAGCTGGCGATCCGTTAGGCATTAGAAAAGGTAAAGGCACCAGTTAGAAAATAAAAGCAAGAATTACGAAAAATCAAGAGACCTTCGTAGGACCTGTCGACACAGAAAAAATTCGTCAGTAGATAGTCCGCAGCTCCTGCTCGTGCGGTAGCGTTCTCGCTTCCCGCGCCCGGGTTCCCGGGTTCGATTCCTGGCGGGGTCAGGGATTTTCTCTGCTTCGTGATGACTGGGTGTTGTGTGACGTCCTTAGGTTAGTTAGGTTTAAGTAGTTCTAAGTTCTAGGGGACTGATGACCATAGATGTTAAGTCCCATAGTGCTCAGAGCCATTTGAACCATTTCGACAGTAGATAATGGTGCAAGACGTTCGAAAATCTCAGGAAATCATATGGAAGGTGTAGGGATAGACGAGTAATATCTAGTATATACAAAAAACTAAGATGAAACACTAAGAAGACGAAAAATGAAGTGTTCAGATTAAAAAGGAAATCTTTTTCAACCTACCGTTCAATCTGTGTACTGATGAAGCAATGACAGAAATAAAAGTTTCATTAGTGGGATTAAAATTCGAGGTGGAAAAGTATCAATGATAATATTCATTGATTAAATTGCTATTCTCCATAAAAGTGAGGAAGAACCACAACATATTGTAAGGGCGCAGGCTTAGGAAAGAGGGCTCGCTATCGTGATTACGACACTTGTATCAATAAGCCGATTCTGCATTACACCACTGATTGACTATTACCTCCGTAATGAAAATCAGGTTATGAAGCCTCCTTTTTTTCGAAGAAAAGTCCCCGAAATTCCTGTCAGATTAAAACTGTGTCGACCTTCGTGAGCTATCCCCGCACAACTCGTTGGCCGCCTTCACAGCTTGACCTTAGCGAGTAGCTCATCTGCCTTCCATGTCACCGAAAGGCAAGGAGTCCCTGTTTGGCACACACTTTCAATGTGGCATGAAGTTTCAAATGAGCGCATTATGGTTCAAATGGCTCTGAGCACTATGGGACTTAACATGTTAGGTCATCAGTCCCCGAACTTAGAACTACTTAAACCTGACTAACCTAACGACATCACACACATCCATGCCCGAACCAGGATTCGAACCTGCGACCGCAGCGGTCGTGCGCTTCTGTTCTGAAGCGCCTAGAACCGCTCGGCCACAGCGGCCAGCAAATGAGTGCAGACTCCGTTGCAGAGTGAAAATTCATTTAATGAATTTAGGGCTTCTGGTTACAATTGTTTTCACCTTGAAGCCGTGGGAAGTAGTCACTGACGTGATGGAAAACTATATGACTTTTTCTGTAGTTAGCAGGTAACGTCAACAACAGGCAGTGCTTGCTACAGAGCTGCAAACTAGTCGTACAGTAACAGTGTAGAGGATGGAGGGAGGAACTAGTAAGCACGGGTACACCCTTGATTTCCACATCCAGTACTGTTGAATAGAAACATGTCTTTCGTACTGAGAAGTTGTTGTTGTCAATGACTACTGTTATGAAGGTGAACAAAGGTTCTTTTTTGTATTCGTTGTTTACGTTATCACCTGCCGAAGTTCCCACACACTAAGTATGCTGGGTTTTCTTAACAATTGATAATTTCTAAGTTAGACATACGTTTCAATGAAACTAGAGTTAAATATCACGGTTTTTTTCTTGAATGTATGTGAACTACCCGTGAACTACTGTAAATCAAATAATCCTGTCGGAGGAACATCCGCAACTGAGCATTATACCAAACATTGAAAATACCTATGTCACGGACTGCGCGGCCCCTCCCTCCGGAGGTTCGAGCCCTCCCTCGGGCATGGATGTGTGTGTTGTTCTTAGCATAAGTTAGTTTAAGATAACTTAAATAGTGTGTAAGTCTAGGAACCGATGACCTCAGCAGTTTAGTCCCTTAGGAATTCACGCACATTTGAACATTTTTGAAAATACCTCTACAGGTGTAAGTTTCTTTTATTTAGAACACGACTGGTTTCGGGCTCTTATACGCCCATCTTCAGGTATTGTAACTTGGTGCTGTGAAGCCAAGCGCCGCGGTGGACGAATACAAGACGCGGTGTGCTACCAGCGAGCGCAGAAATGTTAATATGTTGTTCCAATATTTGCTCTTTTCTTAGTGCCAATAAGAAGCTTTCATTTCTGATTTTAGTCCATGTTTCTGAATAGTGCGTTTAGTTAATGGTGAACTCCCTGTATAAATCAAAATGCAGAAACGCTAAGTGACGTGGAAACGGGAGAAAATGTATGACTTAACGAAGAGTGACCTTCAATATTAATTCAGTGTGCTATACGGTATACAGTATCTGCAATGATGAGACATATCCTGAAACTATATTAATTAAATGCTCCGAGAAAATTAAAGATGACAAAAATATTTTACGGAAAAAGTGCTTCCAACAAGTGACAGCAAAGGCTTAAAAAGTAAGTGATTGAGTCACCAGATAATCAACAAATATTGAATGCTACGTGCTTCCTGTCCATGTCACCTCAATTGTTATTATCACGAAGGTCGGCCTACAGTAGATGAGCTATATATGACATTGCCTGAGGTGAAACTTTTTGAAGGCAGTAAATCATAGTTGTGACTGGTCTTGCAGATGTTTTTAAATATGGTGGAGCCCTTCTACGCCCACATTAAGTGAAGTCTTCGCGGGATGTGGATATTGCAATGTTTGCGTACGTCTGGTGTAACTTCCCCAATATATTTATTTCTGTATGAAATTTAGGTGAACTTTACCTCCCACTCTATAAAAATCTATGTATTCCCAAAACTATGTCCCCACAAACAATTATCCAACTTAAAATCGTATGCTATCTTTTGACTAAACAGAACATAATTTGATCTGAACTGTAACTGATCTCCATGGAACTTGTCTTACATTAAATGCGCAACTGAAGTAAAATAAATATCTGGCCCTAATCAAAAGTGTTACGACACCTGAAGATAGGCGTATAAGAGCCGGAAGTGTTCTAAATAAAAGAACCTACCAACTATAGCGGTATTTTCAAGCTCTGGTAATACAAATTCAAGAGACACTTGGAAAGGAAACTAAAGCGATCTATGCCTAGCAAAATTTTTAGAAATTTTATTTCGTCAGTTCTGTTTCTGAGGTACTATAAACAGCCTGCAACGGTGTTTCCTCCCCACCCCCCCCACCATTTTCTGTCTGTCTGTCTCTCTCTCTCTCTCTCTCTCTCTCTCTCTCTCTCTCTCTCTGCGTGGTGCCATTGAGGCTGCTACACTGTTATGCGCTCTTCTCATGGATTCCAGATACTTTTGATTACATAATGTACGTTGAACGGAACGGTCATCTTCGTGATAACTAACCTCTAGTCCTAGTCGTGCTCTATACAGACGGCACTCCTTAGGACCAAGATAATCAGGAGTTTCGATTCGGTATTGCACCGACACCTGTTGCAGAAAATACATTAAACTACGATATCGATCCCAGTTCATGATAAGTTATAGAATTACTTGGTAGGTAGAGCACAGCTCACTGAGCTTGCTAGGTAGAGCACAGCTCACTGAGCTAGAAGAGAGTTATCTGCAGATCTATTGGTAAAATCATCTTCCCATCCTGCTTGATTGGTTGATAGTTTGCCCTAATGTAGAAAAGTATAAACCGATTCACGCACTTCACTACATCGAACACTGAAATAACCTCTCGATGAAAGACGAATGCCTTATAGGAAGGAAGCAGGAGAACTTGAAATTCACGGCCACTTGAATTCAGTCGTGGGTGAAGTAGTTTCTTCGGCTCGTTGGTACGATATTGGAAATAGTCTTCTGTCTACAGGAAAACCTCAACGAATATATACGATTGCAGTCTTTTTCGCGTATTCCATTGATGAATTCTTCTCGGGTTATCAGCCGAGTGGTGGTGTCATCTTGTCGCAACGGCTGATAACCCGAGAAGAATTCATCACTTAACGAATATTTCTTCCACCTGTGAAAGGATAACCAGTGTATCCCACCGAGAAAGTGGAGCATCCAACATGGAAGGAGAGCAACGGAAAATTCCGTAGCTTTGTTCACTTCTAAGTGCTTACATTGCGAAGTGAACTTGAGCATTTTCTAGAGAGGAGTCTCTATAGTACCAGACACTGGTACAGCTCTTCTATGGCACCTTCGCAAAGCTCGTGAAGTTGGTATCGGATTAGACACAACTGACGCAGAGTCACAGAAGCATTAGTTTCTGCCACGCTGTTCATAAGTAAAGAGTTAAGGTGACTTACATTATAGTACGAGGGTTGGGACTTTAATAGTGGCAACTATTTATTTACAGCTCGTAAAAAGCTGACACGTGTTTCAAAGTTTTACTGACCTCCAAAGTAGTCACCAGCGTTGCGTATAACCCGTTGCCAGGGATGTGGAAGTCGTTGGATACTCTTAGCAGTGCCAGTTGTGTTGACAGCTCGAGCGGTGCGGTCTGGCTCAAAATGGTTCAAATGGCTCTGAGCACTATGGGACTTAACGTTTAAGGTCATCAGTCCCCTAGAACTTAGAACTACTTAAAGCTAACTAACCTAAGGACATCACACACATCCATGCCCGAGGCAGGATCCGAACCTGCGACCGTAGCGGTCGCGCGGTTCCAGACTGTAGTGCCTAGAACCGCTCGGCCACCCCGGCCGGCGGTGCGGTCTATCGCCCGACGAATTTGTAGCAGTTCTGAAGCGAATGCCGTGAAGTCTTTCCTTCAGTTTAGAAATCGAGTTGAACTCACGAGGGCTTAAGTCACGGGAGAGCAGTAGTTGGTATACCACTTAGCAGCCCCATCAGTCAAACAAATCAGTAACAGCTTGCACTGTACACGCTTGAGCATTGTCCTGCAAAATGATGGTCAGGTCTTCCACAAAGTGTCATCAATTCTGTCTCTAAGCTGGTCGTAGGTTGTGTTCCAAAAATGAACAGCATAGAGACAGAAGTGATGACACTACCTGCAGGACCTGACCATCATTTTGCACGACAATGCTCAGGCACGTACAGTGCAAGCTGTTACTGATTTGTTTGACTGATGGGGCTGCTAAGTGCTATACCACCTACTGGACTCCCCTGACTTAAGCCCTCGTAAGCTCAACTCGATATGAAGGAAACACTTCACGGCGTTCGCTTCAGAACTGCTACAAATTCGTCGGGTAATAGACCGCGCCGCTCGAACTGTCAACACAACTGGCACTGCTAAGAGTATCCTACGACTTACGCATCGCTGGCAACGGGTTATACACAATGCTGGTGACTACTTTGAAACTCAGTAAAACAATGAAACGCGTATCTATTTTGTACGAACTGCAAATAAATAGCTGCCACTATTAAAGTTCCAACCCTCGTATCCTGAGAAGGACACTTTGACGTTCTTTGACACAGTGGTTCGTAGAGTGTAGGAAAAAGGGGCGGTTTGAACAGATGTTTAGGCGCTTCAGAACATACATAGTTCTTTGCCAGCGCCCTGTCTGTGAATGGGCAGAGCAGAGCCACCCATCAGTCAGTCAGTAAGCAGGCCGGCTTTGGGCGCAGCAGTGCAGCTCGTGGCGACCACGGCTGCCTCGCTCCGCGCCGTGTTTTCCATCGCGGCTCACAAACATCCGATCGCTATTTTACTCCAGCGCAAAACGCTGGACGGGCGGCCAGTGTACACAGATCGTCATCACGTCGCTTCTCAAAAGCAGAGGCCAGGTTGTGTCGGATTCCGTCCTGTTTATCGCTCGCGCCCTCGTCGTGTGTTGCAAAGCGTAGACCGGATGCTGGTAGCCTGCCTACCCCTGGGTCGGCTACCACTTGTGCTGGCTAGTGGCTCAAAATACGGAACCTCAAGCCATTTCCTCTCATTTTTCCGTACCACAGGAACTTTTTCCCACGGAAGTCATTCTTTCAAGCAATTTATGATACCTGATTTAGTCATTTCCTTATCAAGTAATTTTGCGACAAAAAGGAGTTTTTCTAGAGAATGCGCCCAAAGAACGCCACATACTTAGATCCAGAACTTAAGCTGCAATTATATAAAGACACTAAGACAAATCAACAATATTTGAAGGAACGTGAACAGTTCTACTACACCAAATGACTGTTTAACTTTTCCTGACTTTCGTTTATCATGTACACTCAGGTAACAAAAGTCGGCCGGCCGTTGTGGCCGAGCGGTTCTAGGCGCTTCAGTCTGGAACCGCGAGACCGCTACGGTCGCAGGTTCGAATCCTGCCTCGGGCATGGAGGTGTGTGATGTCCTTAGGTTAGTTAGGTTTAAGTAGTTCTCAGTTCTGGGGGACTGATGGCCTCAGATGTTAAGTCCCATAGTGCTCAGAGCTATTTGAACCATTTTGAACAAAAGTCAAGGGACACCTCCTAATATCGTGTCGGACCTCCTTTTGCACGGGGTAGTGCAGCAACTCGACGTGATATGGACTCAGCAATTCGTTGAAATTCCCCTGCAGAAATATTGAGCCATGTTGAGTCTGCAGCCATCCACAGGCGCGAAAGTGTTGCCGGTGGAAGACTTTGTGCAAGAACTGATCTCTCGAGAGCGTCCCATAAATGATCGATGGAGTGGCCAAATAATTCGCTTGAACTGTCCAGAATATTCTTCAAACCAATCGCGAACAGTTGTGGTCCGGTAACATGGCGCAATGAATGGATGTAAACGGTCTCCACGCAGCCGAACAAAACATTTTTCAGTACATTCCATGTAAACACAACCCATAATATTATGGAGCCACCACAAGCTTGCACAGTGCCTCGTAGACAACTTGGGTCCATGGCTGCATGGAGTCTGCGCCACACTCGAGCCCTACCATCAGCTCTTACCAACTGAAATCGGGTCTCATCTGACCAGGTCACGGTTTTCCGGTCGTCTACGATCCAACCGATATAATCAGTAGCCCAGGAGAGGCGCTGCAGCCGTCCGGTGTGGCCGATCGGTTCTAGGCGCTCCAGTCGCTACAGACCGCTACGGTCGCAGGTTCGAATCCTGCCTCGGGCATGGATGTGTGTGATGTCCTTAGGTTAGTTAGGTTTATGTAGTTCAAAGTTCTAGGGGACTGATGACCTCAGAAGTTAAGTCCCATAGTGCTCAGAGTCATTTGAACCACTTTTGAGGCGCTGCAGGCGATGTCGTGCTGTTAGCAAAGGCACTCGCATCGGTCGTCTGCTGCCATAAGACATTAACGCCAGATTTCGCCGCACTCTCGTAATGGATTGATTTCTGCGGCTATTCCAGACAGTGTGCTTGGCTGTTAGCACTGAAAACTCTACGGAAACGCAGCTGCTCTCGGTCGTTAACTGAAGGGCGTCGGCCACAGAGTTGTCCGTGGCGAGAGGTAATCCCTGAAATACGGTATTCTTCAGCACACTCTTGACTCTATGGATCTGGACTATTGAATTCCATTTTTTTTTTTTTGGTCATCAGTCTACTGACTGGTTTGATGCGGCCCGCCACGAATTCCTTTCCTGTGCTAACCTCTTCATCTCAGAGTAGCACGTACAACCTACGTCCTCAATTATTTGCTTGACGTATTCCAATCTCTGTCTTCCTCTACAGTTTTTGCCCTCTACAGCTCCCTCTAGTACCATGGAACTCATTCCCTCATGTCTTAACAGATGTCCTATCATCCTGTCCATTCTGTTTGTCAGTGTTTTCCAAACATTCCTTTCCTCTCCGATTCTGCACAGAACCTGCTCATTTCTACCTTATCAGCCCACCTAATTTTCAACATTCGTCTGTAGCACCACATCTAAAATGCATAGATTCTCTTTTGTTCCGGTTTTCTCACAGTCCGTCTTTCACTACCGTACAATGCTGCACATTTTCAGAATTTTTTTCCCTAAATTAAGGCCTGTGTTTGATACTAGTAGACTCCTCTTGGACAGGAATGCCATTTTTGCCATTGCTAGTCTCCTTTTGATGCCCTGTCTGCTCCGTCCGTCATTGGTTATTTTACTACCTAGGTAGCAGAATTCCTTAACTTCACCTACTTCACCTACTTCGTGACCATCAATCCTGATGTAAAGTATCCCGTTGTTCTTGTTTTAGCTACTTCTCATTACTTTTGTCTTTCTTCGATTTCCACTCATTCCATATTCTGTACTCATTAGATTGTTCATTCCTTTCAGCAGATCATGTAATTCTTGTTCACTTTCACTCAGGACAGCAAGTTGCAAGTGATGCCAAACTGATCGTCATCTAGCACATCCTCAATTGGAGGCATGATCAGTTAAGCTGATTGTGCGATGAATCTCTCACTTTTCAGCTCTTGCAGTCTTCGGAATTGTGTGGATGATATTTTTCCGAAAGTCAGATGGTATGTCGCGATACTCATACATTTTACAAACCAACCTGAATAGTCGATTTGTTGCCACTTTCCCTAATGATTTTAAAAATTCTGATGGAATGTTATCTATCCCTTTTGTCTTATTTGATCTTAATTCTTCCAAAGCACTTTTAAATTATGATTCTAATACTGGATCCCCTATCTCTTCCAAATCGACTCCTGTTCCTTCTTCTATCACATCAGACAAATCTTCCCCCTCATAGAGGCTTTCAATGTATTCTTTCCACCTATACGCTCTCTCCTCTGCATTTAACAGTGGAATTCCCGTTCCACTCTTAATGTCACCACCGTTGCTTTTAATGTCACCGAAGGCTGTTTTGACTTTCCTGTATGCTGAGTCTGTCCTTCATTCAGGCAATCATTTCTTTTTCGATTTTTTCAGATTTTTCATGCAGCCATTTCGTCTTAGCTTCCTTGCACTTCCTATTTATTTCATTCCTCAAAGACTTGTATTTCTGTATTTCTGAGTTTCCCGGAACATTTTTGTACTTTCTCCGTTCATCGATCAACTGAAGTATTTCTTCGTTAGCCATGGTTTCTTCGCAGTTGTCTTCTATGTACCTATGTATTTCTTTCCAACTTCTGTGATGGCTCGTTTTATAGACGTGCATTCCTCTTCAACTGTACTCCCTACTGAGCTATTCCTTATTACTGTGTCTATAATCGTAGAGAACTTCAAGCATATCTCGTCATTCCTTAGTACTTCCGTATCTCACTTCTTTGCGTATTGATTCATCCTAATGTCTTAAACTTCAGCCTATTCTTCATCACTACTATAATGTGATGTGAGTCTATATCTGCTCCTGGGTACGCCTTACAACCCATTATCTAATTTCGGAATCTCTGTCTGACCATGACGCAATCTAAGTGAAATCTTCCAGTATCTCCCAGCATTTTCCAAGTATACCTCCTCCTCTTGTGATTCTTGAACAGAATATTTGCTATTACTAGCTGAAATTTGTTACAGAACTCAGTTATTCTTTCTCCTCTCTCATTCCTACTACCAGACTCTTATTCTCCCGCAACACTTTCTTCTACTCCTTCTTCTACAACCACATTCTAAGCCTCCATGACTATTAGATTTTCATCTCCCTTCACGTACTCTACATCTCTCTCTCTCTCTCTCTCTCTCTCTCTCTCTCTCTCTCCCTCTCTCTCTCTCTCTCTCTCTCTCTCTCTCTCTCTTCATCCTTGCTTTACGACGACGCTGGCATGTGTACCTGAACTATCATTGTCGGTGTTGCGATTCTGATGAGAATAACCTTATCACCGAAATGTTCATAGCAACTCACTACCCGTGGTACCTTCCTATTTATAACGAATTCTATTCCAGTTACTCCATCTTCAGCTGCTGTTGATACTACCCTATACCCTTCTGACCAGAAATCTTTGCTTCTTTCCATTTCACTTCACTGACCGCCACTGTATCTAGATTGACCCTCTGCGTTTCCATTTTCCGATTTTATAACTTCGTTACCACGTTCAAACTTCCGAAATTATACGCCCGGCTCGTGGAACGTTACCCTTTCAGTGACTATTAAACCTTTTCCCCATGGCCACCTCCATTTGGCAGTCCCCTACCAGATGTCCGAATGGGAGACTATTTCAGAACCTTTTACCAATGGAGAAATCATCACGATACTTTTTCAATTACTGACCATGTGTCCTAGGGTACACATTATCTGTCTGTAATGCAGCTGTTTCCTCTGCCTTCTGCAACCTCTTGCCCTGGCAGTTTCGCATGCCAAGGGTAAGAGAGTACTCTTAGCCTCTGTCCGCTCCTTCACCCTGTTTGACAAGGCTGTTGGCTTAATGAGGTTGACTTTTATGCCAGAGTCTTCGGCCGGCAATGCTGATTATTAATCAAAATATAAGCAGTGGTGAACCATGGACCGAGGACCCGGGTTCGAAACTCGCCACTGCTTATATTTTGATTAATACTCAGAAAAATATATAGGAATGCTCTACAAAATGGTACTGTCACAGCGTAATCAAGCTACTGACTTTTCACCATGGTCTGGCAGCACCATGCTACTCAAATGACCATCTTTCAAATATTACTGTGGTGTCACCGCCAGACACCACACTTGCTAGGTGGTAGCCTTTAAATCGGCCGCGGTCCGTTAGTATACGTCGGACCCGCGTGTCGCCACTATCAGTGATTGCAGACCGAGCGCCGCCACACGGCAGGTCTAGAGACACTTCCTAGCACTCGCCCCAGCTGTACAGCCGACTTTGCTAGCGATGGTTCACTGACAAATTACGCTCTCATTTGCCGAGACGATAGTTAGCATAGCCTTCAGCTACGTCATTTGCTACGACCTAGCAAGGCGCCATTACCAGTTACTTCGACGCGCAGGTCGCCGAAGTGGCGTCAAATCGAAAGACCTGCACCAGGCGAACGGTCTACCCGACGGGAGGCCCTAGCCACACGACATTTCCATTTCCATACCAGTTACTATTGATGCTGTAAAACATGTACTGTCAAGAGCGATGTTCACCAATTATGGATTAAAGTTAAGTATTCCAGCAGCTACGTACTTTATTTGCTAGTCTCAATTACTTTACCATTTCCAGACCTCACGCCAGCCTGCGTGAGCTTAGACGCGTGCCTTTCGGCTTCCTCCTAGTGGATTGGCTGTCTTGCCAGTCCACAACAATTAAATTATCAAAATTCTTGTCTAATAACGTCAGGATGATGGGACAGTAGAATAAATCATTCATGCTGTCGCTCTTTAATGTACATGTGGAGAAACCCTTGTTTTTCTCACTATTGTATAAAATATTCAATAAATTATGTATAACAATTTGTGCATTTATTCAAGAACATTGTAAACAAGGTCATTATATAGCTCACTGAAAGACCAATCCATTTGTATGCCATTCACATATACAGCGTGTCTGTAGCTTTGGTTATTGATTTTATAAACAGTTTTATATATCTGTTAGCAAAATTGCCAATGTTAACTTTATACACATGGTAATAATTTTAGTAAGCTCACCTCCCTACAACTGTTGTTATTAATGTAATTTTCCCTTTCGAGATTCCTACCATTCTCTCTATCTTCAACAAAGTTTAGTCTGTAACATAGATCTCTAGCGATGTTTTCAATGAAATTGAAAAATTCTTCCACACATTCAATAGGACTGTAGATATATTTCCACTGCAAAGATTCTGGCAGTCTTCTTCTCAAAACTGAAATTTCTTCAGCTCCCTAACACACAACTTTCATGTTCTATATCCGACATCTATAGCTTTACCAATACAAAAAAAAATCATTTTGCAACCTCATTTACTTTACCTGGTTCGAATACCTATTCGAGAACATCGTTTCAAATATTTTGTAATCTACAAATTTCTCAGAATTGTGATTACTCCAGGTTTGTGCTCCCCCTTGTAATTGCCCTTTTACGAACTTAATTTTAGCAGTCTCGTAGTCTCACTAATGTCAGCCATAAAATTATCCTCACATGTAGCCGGGAAATCTACTGCGCGGTATTTATTCTCTCCCTAAAAGGGCTGGTATGGAATCCTTGCCCCATACGATATGCTAACATTAAATTACCATGTCGCGCTGTTACCTTATTAATGGTTTCTTTGAAAATACTTATTTTTCCTTCTAACTGGTTCTTATTAATCCCCATACTTTTGTTAAACTCAGAAATCTCTACTTTCATGGACTTAATATTTGCATCTGTATGTCTTTCACAACATTATATTTCTGTTCTTCTGCCCCACAAGATCACATTGCACAGCTGCCACTTAAGCAACTAACTTCTAGCAAATTCGCATTAATTCTCCTCTTTCAATTTAGCTTCCAGCTGGTCAAATTTTTCACCTACTTTGCCTAGATTGCAACCATGCTCTGTTTTTAATTCCTCAGTATTATTCCCAAACTCCGATTGTAGTTCCCCAACTAATTCCGATTTCATACTCTACATTCTTGACATGTCTTTTAAAATTTCGAATCTATACTAGCGAAGTTTGATTCTATGAGAATATGCTGAAAAATTTTTTATGTGAAAACTCTTGAAGCTTTATAAACGAAACAAAGGTCATTAACGTTCTACATTTTTATTATTTTCGTCTACATATTCAATTCTCAACTTAGTCACTCTGGTGATGAACATATTTCTCCCAACGAGAGATCAGTTTGTTGATACCGTCACTGTAAAATGTTCAACTTCGCTTATTTTGCCACAATCTCATCTCTGCTTGCACCACTTTATCACTTCTAAGCTGAAGTCCTCGAAGGTATTCATTAAATTTGGGAAACATGAAAATCGGAATGTGGCTAAGCCGGGACTCTAAGGAGGACGGTCGACGACCATGAACACTAGTATTCGGATTGTTGTAAATGTTGCAGCTCTTGTCTGGCATTATCATTGTCATGCTACACACCGTCGTAAGTATGTTACATGCCGCCATCACAAACTATTTTATATTCTGGGCATCCGGAGCTGTTGAAAGGTAAGATGTTAAGAAGAATACCGCGAAGAGCGGGTAAAATTGTTGTTTATTGGAACACAACCGGTTTCGCGGCCTAAAGCCGCATCCACAGGTGTAACCTACATGGTAAAGAGCAAAGTACAGTGTCACCACATTTTGTCAATATTAAAATTGATGAAGGTATATCTAAAATTTACTCACAACGTTCCTAGTCAAAATTTACTATTCAGTTGGCAATACTATGGAGGAAGAAAGGAACGAAGGCGTGTTCAATTAATTTAGGACAAATTGCTGTTAGATGGAACTTGCGTTTACGGAGCCGTGTTTCAAAATTTGCCTGCATCTAAAAAGAACAGTGAAAAATATAGTGAGAGGACGCTAAACGTTTTTAAAATGGTGGGACTGGCGTTAAACAATTGTCACTGCTAACATGGTTAGTCACGGCACCATGAAAATTATTATGTGGAATGTAGCAGGTGGCAGTGTCTTATTGGTATGACGGCAAGGCGATTAGGTGTTGAGCAAAGAAAAAGCTTCTCGCACGAACGACTAATAGAGTATATATATATGACGGTAGTATCTGTTCCCGAAAGAACAGTTACCGTAGATGAACATGCAGCTTTCGTTAGAATGAAACGATAATTAAATGGACTCTCTAGCTGCAAACCGGCGTTGATATACTTCATTGGGGACATGTTGAAAATGTGTGCCCCGACCAGACTCGAACCCGGGATCTCCTACTTACATGGCAGACGCTCTATCCATCTGAGCCACCAAGTTCTCATAGGATTGTGCGCCTGCAGGGACTTATCCCTTCCACTCTCACCGGGAGACCCACATTCCCAACATGTCCACACCACCACATTCGTAGTGCGCCTAAGAGGTGTTTGCCCATCATATTCATTACTCGTGGCAGATTAATCTGCCAAGTCCCGTACGAGTTCGGGCATAACTTGTGCGTTTGCACAAGAAGGTCAATGGCCAGGAAGCAAACTACCGTCATATATAGTTAAAATATGGCTTCCGGGAAGCCAACTACCGTCATATATAGTTAAAATATGGCTTCCGGGAAGCCAACTACCGTCATATATAGTTAAAATATGGCTTCCGGGAAGCCAACTACCGTCATATATAGTTAAAATATGGCTTCCGGGAAGCCAACTACCGTATTATATAGTTAAAATATGGCTTCCCATCAAGAGTTGTACAGACAAATGATTCCCGATAGGGTTATGACGCGGTTAATAGATACGTATTACGGGCGTGAACAAAGTGTGAAGGAGTCGTTTTGAGAATATATAAATAAGTCAAGACGGCATTTTGTATCTCATACTCTAAGATAGAGCCGGTATCAAACATTGTAGAAGGAATCAACCCATTAGACCGAGCATACTTCATAATGCTTGCAAAACTGCACTAAAAGTCTAAGATTTAGAAGAGTTACCCTATAACATCAAGGTATGGGTACGCATAAAGAAACCAGATGGCGAACTCAAGAGGAGAGTCCAGACAGTCGTTTCCTCTGTGCCAGAGTGCATTTTAGGCAGGAGAACAAAGGAAACCAGTGAGCCTAGATAAACTTTGCGGTTTGTGGGATTAGACTGGTCGTTGCTCTAGATGGTACCAGGCCCACCTTCGCTCAACAGCGAGGCCTGACTCCATTTGTGTGTTGTTAATTATTAGCCATTGTGTGCCCTCCTGGATACTGATAATTCAAAAACTGTTTTAGGGATTTTTTGATTCCTGTCCCACCAAGCTGTGTGTGGTTGAGTGGATTTAAATCAGGTCACATAATACGTTACTGCAAATTCTACTTCATTACCACATAGGCTGGATAAAGGATAAGCTAACGACTCGTGACTTCACATGAGTGATTTAGTTACGGGTGACTAAAGGAATGTCTACTGGTTGATTTTTGACATCAAGTGTCATTCAGCTGACTGGCTTAGTCCCTAATTGAACTATAGAAGAGTGTGTACCTTCTAGCAATCCTAAGGTCGTAACTAGATTTATCAGTATGGTATATGTTTTGTAAGTTAATCCACAACTTTGCTCAGCTAGTCGTATCGTTGACTGAACTCCGAAAAAAGGAAAACAAGTTCCATTGGGGGGAGGTGGCTTTCGAAGGTATTTAGGACGTATTAGTATGTGATCCCTTGTTAGACGTGCTCTTGAAATAATAAAAATGCAATTTGATCACTGATTACTAATCAAAACACACAAGCAGATGTGCAGCTTCACTGTTAGACCTTTGACATAGTTATAAATGACAAACATTCTTTCATTCTTTTCTAGACAATAAAGCCTTGTTTCGATACTCTTATTTACCATTTGAATAGCTACAGGGCCTTAACTAATTAGGGTTATGGCAATAAGAAGGGAAATGGGGCTGGTACTGGGAAGTAAGAGCCCCCCCCCCCCCTTTCCCTCTCCTGGGCGGACCCCACACATAAACACAATAACAGGTAACTCCACACACTTCAAATCTCCCCCCCCCCCAATCTCCCACCCCCTCCAGTCATTGCAGCGAAGGTCTTCTCGACGTCCCTAAATCACGGTCACTTCAGCGAGGTAACGCCCGATAACTCGTCTCCATCACTGACAAACTGTCTGTTCGGCTATTGCGAACTTTGACGGCTGTTTCTGGTTTCTGTGATGTCTTTGTTAGCGCATTCATCACGGTGACGTGAATCTCAGAACACTGTTGTATTGTCGAGAAAACGTAATTGTACTCGGGGTTTGGGCAAGCGCTCTATTTAGACACATAGCAGGCGATGACGCCATCACCGCCAGTGCGTTGTGTGTAGTTCGTTAAGCGGGGCCTGCCACGCGATGACAGCGTCGGAATTAATGAGCTGGCTAGCGCGGAACTTGCGCGCCATAAATCACTTAAAAGAATATGCTCTCTCATCGCTAGCATTACGATATTACGAGTAAATGATTCAATAACTCATCGCGCGTGCTTTTCAAGCACGGATCGTGCAGTGACGACTTTGTATCACTGAAAAGAACGTCATGATGCACGACACTTAAGACTGCATTTCAACGTATTTTCAGTCGTTCGCGCCACACAACTTCCAGTAATTTTCCGGAAAACATGTTGTACCACCATAAACAGCTGCCAAAGTATTTATACTATCAGTTTCGAATGTCACTCATCATAATCAGGTACAAGAAGTTCTTCAGTGTGTGTGTAGATGGATACACGACGTTCCGTCTGTACCTAATGTCAAAAATACGACCTGAATAACAGAACCCAATACACAGAAATTAAATAAACTACTTGTGTGTGATGATGTCTAAAAACAAACGAAATTGTGAGATATAATTAAGAATTTCAAAGCAGCCGACTCTCGTTCAACATGATTTTTTACCAGTTAGGCCAGCTCTTTTACACATTGTACTCCACGAGCCACGTTACGGAGTGTGGCTGTGGATGCTTCTGGTAGCAATATAGTTTCCTTCTTCTCTGATCCATTCGCAAATGAGGCATGTCTATCAACTTACGTATGAGCTCTAATTTCTCTGATTTGCTGGTCGTGGACATTTCGCAAGATGTATATCGAAGCAAGTATTGTACTGTTCACTCTTTTTGGAATGTTCGCTCTCGGAATTCCATCAGCAACCCTCTGCGTAATACACAGCGCCTCTCTTTTAACGACTGCCAGCAGAGTTTGTTGAGCATCACGGTAGCGCTTTCGATCCGACTGAACGATCCCGTAACGAAACGTGCCGCACTCCGCTGAATCTACTCTGCCTCTTCTTTGATCCTACTTGGTAACGGTCCCAGATTGTGGAACTAAAAAATCGGAAAATTTCTTTCGTGGATGAATTACATTTCCTTAGGAGCCAACAGCCTTGCCGCAGTGGTAAAAACTGTTCTCGATAAGTTAAGCGCTGTTGGGCTTGGCTAGCAGTTGGATGGCCGTCTGAGTCTGCCGAGTGCTGTTGGCAAGCGGGTTGCACTTAGTCTTTGTGAGGCCAACTGAGGAGCTACTTGGCTGAGACGTAGCAGCTCTGGTCAGGAAAACTGACAACGGCAGGAAGAGCGATGTGCTGACCACGTGCCCCTCCATATCCTCATCTAGTGACGCCTATCGACTGAGGATGACACTTTGGTCGGCCGGCACCGTTGGGCATTCCAAGGCCTCCAGAATGAGATTTTTACTCCGCAGCAGAGTGTGCGCTGATATGAAACTTCCTGGCAGATTAAAACTGTGTGCCTGACCGAAACTCGAACTGGGGACCTTTGCATTTCGCGGGCAAGGCTCTCCTGCGAAACTTGCAGGTAGAGCACTTGCCCGCGACAGGCAAAGGTCCCCAGTTCGAGTCTCGGTCCGGCACACAGTTTTAATCTGCCAGGAAGTTTAATATCAGCGCACACTCCGCTGCAGAGTGAAAATCTCATTCTGGAAACATCTCCCAGGCTGTGGCTAAGCCATGTCTCCGCTATATCCTTTCTTTCAGGAGTGCTAGTTCTGCGAGGTTTGCAGGAGAGCTTCTGTAAAGTTTGGAAGGTAGGAGACGATGTACTGGCAGAAATAAAGCTGTGAGGACGGGGCGTAAGACGTGCTTGGTAGCTCAGGTGGTAGAACATTTGCCCGCGAAAGGCAAAGGTCCCGAGTTCGAGTCCGGGTCCGGCACACAGTTTTAATCTGTCAGGAAGTTTCATTCCAAGGCCTGTTCGGACGGAGTTGAGTTTAATTTAGTTTAGGATTCTTCCAATGAATCTTAACCTGGTATATGATTTTCCTACATTTAGCTTATGTTGTCATTTCACTTTAGGTCGCTTAGGTATTTTACAGTAGTTAATGTTGTTACGGAACATACTCAGAAGGAAATATAGGCAACTGCGTTACGAGTTATTGCAGAGATACATTAAAATAGAGCCGGAAAGCGTCAGTCAAGCACAAAATTTCAACTCCATAATAAATTAAAACACGCACGACATGGTTATCATATATTTCTTGACTAGTGCACAAGCTGCACACTGATGAAGAAATACCATACGACAATAACAATGTCGTGAATGTTTTAATTTATTACAGAGGAGAAATTTTGTATTTGACTGCCACTATTCGGCTTTATCTTAATGTACTTCTACCACAACACGTAATCCATTTGTCTGTATTTCCTTCTGAAGAAGTTTTTATGAACGTTGAAACAGTGATAAAGGAGTTTTAAAAACCCTGCAATTTGCAACTCAATAGCTGTTTACTATTTCTACAAGGAGATTTCGTTTTACCCTTGCACCTTCAGCCAAGTACAAAATTTTAAAATCATTTCATTTCCTTTTCCACTCGCAAATACAGAGGAGGGGAAAACGGATGTCTAAAAGCATCCGCACGGGTCCTAAATCTCATCCAGTGTGGCGCAACATTTTTATGATAGAAAAATGAGTGATAGAGAAGAGAATTTGGTGGTCTTTTGGAGTTTTGCTAGGTTCATATACTTAGGGTTTGGGTTCGATTCTAACTTCTGCTGATGATTTTTGATAAGGAGAGAGAGATTCTTTTCTCTTCTGGCTACGCCAAGTGAAGGAGGTATAATGGCATTGTGGTCTGACATCCATATTAAACATGATATTCCTTCTCTACCAAGTAGACGTTAGGTTGAACCACAATAAAGTCAGAAGTCGCGACGCGTAGAAACTCTATCAGCAGTAACCTTTCATGTACTAGTTATTTATTTCTAGTGACGAAACAAAAGCTATGTAGGGTCACAGGACACTTATTACATCTTTTATTTGAGCTTCTGTATGTCGATAAAATTGGTTCTGATCTGGGAATGCAGCTCAGACCGCCCTTAATGCGGAATTTGATCCCTTCGTGACAATACAGCTCGACTGCAATTTGTTGCTTGTTCAAAACTGCAGATTCCTCAACATCTCCACATACTGCGCGTGAAAGGGTTAGAATCCTGGCCCGGCACTAAAGCTTTCATTATGTATCATGAAGCTCTAGCATGAGAACACCTATTTGCTGGTGGGTAATAATTTTGATTTTTAATGTATTTTCATTCATTGTCAACACTAACGGCATCTGACGTTTTTGAGTCCCAGTGAGACACAGAACTGTTTGCGGAATCATTGTAAATTCAGGGATGTTATTCCGAGCTGCTGGTGGAGAAAAATTCGGTAGCTGACGTCTTTGTGTGCAGTCAACGAAATGTGTGGGGCTCGATTCCCAGGCAGCACTGAACTCTTCGTCATATTATTTCTAGTTCAGACATGCTTACATATCGCTGCTGGTATAACAAACCCATTTTTAACGTTCGTTTTCTCTAGAATATAACAGTGATAGATGCCAGGTTGGAGTCCTGGGAAAGAAGAAAATCAATGTTTCGTCTCGTCATCTCAGTTAAATCATCTAGCTACTGCCGAGAAAATCCGATATGTCGCAGTTGACCACAGATCTTAAGGATTGACCACAGGTTGATTGTGCTTCAATGACAATCTAATTAGGTTCTGGGTTCGAATCCCTGTCCAACACAAAGCTTTACCTCACGGCATTTCAAGTACGTTACTTGTGAAGAAGCAATATTTAACATCTCTCGTAGTTCATTAACAAGGACAATAGGTGCTGGGTAGGAATTCGCGTCCGTTAACAATGTTTACGTTATGTAATTTAAAGTCGATATTTGCTAACTGATACCGTCTATAATCGAGGTATATCACTCTCTGTATGCCTAGTCAGGAATGCCTGTTAGTTTCCGTCAGTCACGAAGTCTTTGCTTAGTCTGCATGTCCTAGGTTTGAATCCATATGCAGAACGAGACGGTTCGTCGTGTCATTTGAAATTCATACATATTCTCAACTAGCTGCTAGTGAATAACTTAAATTTTTAATGTCATTTTGTGTTATTTTGAAGAGGAAATAATGAATACGACGAACTTACTACGTGAATTACCTATCTGAATTAATAATGAGAGTGGTAACATTTCATGTATGTCATTTATTGTAATAAATGTGAACTTACAAGCCTGAAGAACCAGCTTATCTGTGATAAGATGTTCTCTGATATTTGTAGTACCTTGGTATTACTTGACATCTTGAGTTATCGCGATACAGAGCAGTGTTTTCTAGTGGTGACTTGTTGGAACCATTTTCAAAAGTCAAACGACTGTACCGAGGGGCGATTCGAGGACCTGCTAGACAGCTGCGCTATGTGGGTTGCATTCGAATCAGGCGAAATGCAATTCAGGTCGTTCGGATACTTTTGAGCACGACTGTACACCGTAGCGTCAGCAGCAAACAGATGTAAACTGCTGCTCAATCCGTCCGTCAGATGAGAGATAAGACAGCGAGAGAGAGAGAGAGAGAGAGAGAGAGAGAGAGAGAGAGAGAGAGGGGGCGGCACTAAAGTCTTCGACCAACACATATCTGGGGGCGTAAACTGTATGCCCGGATCTTCAACGGTCTGGGCCGAGGCACTGTGTCAGAGGCTTTAAAAAATCTAGGAATATTGAATGCACCTGTCGGCCCCAGTCATTGTTTGTAGGATATCATGGGATGAAAGGGCAAGCTGAGTTTCACCGACTGGTGCTTTCAAAATCTTTGATGTTTTGTAGTCAGAAGCTTTTCCGTCTCGAGGAATTTGTTATATTTGAACTCTTATTATAATAAAGAATTCTGCAGCAAACTGATGTTTCATTTACCTTTCTTATGTGCAGGAGTCACCTGCGGTTTTTTGCAGCCGCCAGGGACTTGGCGCTGGGCGAGAGATTCGCGATAAATGCAAGCTAGGTAAGGGACCTGTGGTATAGGCTTCTATCCGGTCGGCCGCACTTTCAATTACGCGCGCCACCAGTTACGCCGCCGCGTCTCCTACAGCCGCTGCCAATGAAATGCAACCATCCTCCCACCCGGAGTAGCGGGTGTACTAAGTTCCAATATTCATGAACAGACCCCATTCTTGTATGTCTGTACCTGTATGTACACCACTGGCCATTAAAATTCCTACACCACGAAGATGACGGCTACTCACGCGAAATTTAATCGACAGGAAGAAGATGCTGTCATATGCAAATGATTAGCTTTGCAGAGCACCTCACAAAAGGTTGGCGCCGGTGGCGACACCTACAACATGCTGACATGAGAAAAGTTTCCAACCGATTTCTCATACACAAAGAGCAGTTGACCGGCGTTGCCTGGTGAAATGCTGTTGTGATGGCTCGTGTAACGAGGAGAAATGCGTACTATCACGTTTCCGTCTTTGATTGCTGTCTATCGTATCGCGACATTGCTGCTTGCGTTGGTCGAGATCCAATGACTGTTAGCAGAATATGGAATCGGTGGCCATGCTCGATCCCAACGGCCTCGTATCACTAGCAGTCGAGATGACAGACATCTTATCCGCATGGCTCTAACGGATCGTGCAGCCACGTCTCGACCCCTGAGTCAACAGATGGGGACGTTTGCAAGACAATAACCATCTGCACGAACAGTTGGACGACGTTTGCAGCAGCATGGACTATCAGCTCGGAGACCATGGCTGCGGTTACCCTTGACGCTGCATCACAGACAGGAGCGCCTGCGATGGTGTACTCAACGACGAACCTGGGTGCACGAATAGCAAAACGTCGTTTTTTCGGATAAATCCAGGTTCTGTTTACACCATCATCATAGACTGCTGCCTTGGCCAGCACATTCTCCAGATCTCTCACCAATTGAACACGTCTGGTCAATGGTGGCTGAGCAACTGGCTCGTCACAATACGCCAGTCACTACTCTTGGTGAACTGTGGTATCGTGTTTAAGCTGCATGGGCAGCTGTACCTGTACACGCCATCCAAGCTCTGTTTGACTCAATGCCCATGCGTATCAAGGCCGTTATTACGGCAAGAGGTGGTTGTTCTGGGTACTGATTTTTCAGGATCTGTGCACCCAAGTTGCGTGAAAATGTAATGACATGTCAGTTCTAGTATAATATATTTGTCCAATGAATACCCGTTTATCATCTGCATTTCTTCTTGGTGTAGCAATTTTAATAGCCAGTAGTGTATATGTACCCTCAAATCTACTGATAGCAACTGACGCTGCAAATACAGCAACAAAGTTATGTACTTTTTTACTGTCTGATATTAGATGTAGAATAAATTCATATGAATTCCCTGTTTATCAACCACATATGTTCCTCGCTCCTGTATCCACTGAAGAACCACAAAGCGTCCAAACGAAGACATAACAGGACCAATCTCGCAGGGTAAATCCGAACTGATTCGCTTGTCTACGCCACGGATGCCTATTTCTATGTCCTCAGAACCATTGCCGCAGAGTACTCTGTAAAACCGCCATGGATACTTATTTTGATATCCTCGATGCGGGAGACGATACGCATGTACGAAGCTCCTGCGTGAATATTTGCTTAAACGTGAAATTTGAATCTTCAGCTTTCCTTTTGCTGTCTTTTATTAACACCCATGAATGGTTGACGAACGACTGGAAAGAAGCTTAGTGATCTTACGTATGACCGTAATTTTCTCGGATTCTCGTCAAGAACTTTCGCTAAAGTGTGAAGATGGAAGTTTTTGTGTGCTTCGGGCATTAACTTTCTTATGAGAGCACGAATTTCTATTTACTTTTGCCTATCGACATTTGCTCGTTCTTTTTTGGATCGAGAGCGCAACAATATCTGTTTGCTCATCGTTTTCTGAATTTGATTATTAACGCCATAATTCCTCTACGTCCGTAATACTGGAGCTAAATGACGTCCATTCAGTGTGGATGCTAACAACAGCTAACAACAGCTTATCTGCTTCTTGCAACGTAACTTCTTAATAGATTTATTAACTTTAGTAACTATCGTCCCCGTGATGACGCCATGATCACTACTCGTAGTACCTGATTCTAGAATGACGCTGTCCATAAGGTCTGACCTGTTTGTAGCTACAAGAAGTAGAATATTTCACGGTGCCGAGTGGCCGTGCGGGTAGAGGCGCCATGTCACGGATTGCGCGGCCCCTCCCGCCGGAGGTTCGAGTCCTCCCTCGGGCATGGGTGTCTGTGTGTGTGTTGTTCTTAGCATAAGTTACTTTAAGTAGCGTGTAAGTCTAGGGACCGATGACTTCAGCAGTTTGGTCCCTTAGGAAGTCACACACATTTGAACATGTTTGAGCTAGAATATTTCCATTGCGTATGGGTTGTCTAACTACTTATTCAAGGCAGTTTTCAAAGTACTGTTTGTCCATAGCACCTGTAGTGAATCCACAGACATCCCAGTCTATGATCAGCAGAGTCACCTCCAATTAATACTGCATGATCTGGGTAATTCTGCACTAATGATCATAGACTTCCGTTATGCGAAATCGGGTGGTAGGTAAAAACATCCGATAATTAACTTGAGCTCACCTAGCCTGCTACTCGTATCCAGATAGCTTTACAGTCACTCAATTTAGAAATCGATAAATATTTCCATCGATAAAAGTAACACCCCTCGTCCTATCGCGTCTGATGTATCTTTTCGATATACGTTCCATGCCTCGTTAAATATTTCGGAGCTTTCTACTTAGGGTTTCAGCCAGCTCTCGGTTCCGAGAAGAATTTGAGCTTGACAACTTCCCCGAAGGGCAGTAAGTTCAGTAGTTTTGTTACGAATACTTTGACAATTTAATGTTAATATTTTACATTCGAAGTAGGCCTATAATCTTATTTTGCTCTGTGCGTACCGACTGACGAGCTTTCGTCGCAGGACCTCGAACTACTGGCAATGATAAAAAAAAGACCACAAGCGCATCCACGAGTATCCGCTATCAAAATTGCTACTTCCTTTGCGGAGTACACCCGTGACTTATCAAGCGGAGTCCTACAACTGTCCCCCGATAACGCAGGTCCAGAAATCTGCAGCCAAGACTGCCGCAGAACCGACGAGGTCAAAAAGTGAGACCCTCTACTCAGTTCTAAAACAAAGAACCCTAATAGACTCTGGTACGATGCTGCAAATTGTAAGCTCTGCTTGCACCCTACGAACGAAGCCGGCAGTCTTCACCACTTTCCCCAGACGCCCGTAGTAACTGAGGATGTCCTCATTGGTGCCGACAAGAGCAACAGCTTTCATCCTCTATAACCGCAGGCAAGGCCTCCTCACATCTCGGATGAGGCCTCTCGGAAGAAACACCGACTGCACGTTGGAATTCTTCCGGCCCTGGACGCTATTTTATTAAGTGGCTTCACAGTATTGCAGCCCCCGATAATTAGTAAACCTCTTCCACCGCGTGCCTGCTCGGACACTGCTGAAGCAGCGGCCACCTGTGTGCTCTCAGGGTGAATGGACGAGGCCAGACGGCCACCCTCCACATTCTCTCTCCACCTCGAGAGATGCAACCGCGTGACAACCCGCCGATCACCCGCAGTGCGTGCGGACCGCCCGCGTCGAGTATGTTTGAAGGCAGCAGAGCTCATGGGAGGAACAAGAGATACTCGAGGTGTCCCGTGCGACACCTGTCTCTCCGCTGCCGCGAAACCGCGAGGCAGCAGCCTGGAGACGGCTGAAAATGGCCATAAGCGCCATCAGCTGTTAACGAATTACAGCTAACATCTCTTGCACTCGCACGCAGCACGCATACGCCCTATCCATCCTACTACTGGTGAACTGAGAGTTAGACTACGGAAAGAAACAGAAAATATGCGACTCGCTAGTATCCTAGAGCTTCGCCAATGCAGGCTGGCTGACCTGTGGTCAATCCTTACGATCTGTGGTCAACTGGCCTCCGAAATAGACAACCTGCCGGCTGATGTGGCAAAGTGGATCTAGGCGCTTCAGTTTGGAACCGCGCGACCGCTACGGTCGCAGGTTATAATCCTGCCTCGGGCATGGATGTGTGTGATGTCCTTAGGTTAGTTAGGTTTAATTAGTTCTAAGTTCTAGGCGACTGATGACCTCAGAAGTTAAGTCGCATAGTGCTCAGAGCCATTTGAACCATTTTTTGAACTACTTATTATCCTAAGGACAAACACACACACCCATGCCCGAAGGAGGACTCGATCCTTCGCCGAGACCAGCCGCGCAGTCCATGACTGCAGCGCCTCAGACCTCGCGGCTAATCCCGCGTGGCGTGCTCAGATCCATTTGAACAAGTTTTAAACAGACAACCTGTTTGCTAGAAGCTCGTTTTCCGTTGTGCCACGTTAGATTACTTATGCATTGACCATAATTATCAAAGCAGCAAGCTAAAAAGCTGACCTGAATGATCTAACATGGGCTAAGAACCAGTTCTGAGATTAATTTTATTTATTTTGCACCTTCTGCCCTAATAAAGAGATTAGCTTAGACAAAAAAGAGACAAATTATAAGCTACATTTCAGTTAAAGTGCTCCTCCCAGGATATACATTAGCTGTCACAAACAACAGAAATATTTCAGCATTCTTCCCACAGACTGTTTATTTCGCCTTCCTCCCCCGCCACTACATGAAGAAATATTACGAGGCAATACTAAAAAGCGCAACAGACGAGGGCGCACCAAATTACTATTCAAGTTTAATGGATTAATGAAGAACTGATTTTGTTCCCCCCCCCCCCCCCCCCCCCTTTATTTGTCTGCAGCTTTCCACAAAGCTACACCCATCTCTCGGGACATAAAAGGAAACCATCACGCCCCATGTCGAAGTAGAACTCAATCTGACACTCGCCAAGGTGGCTCCTACCAACAAGTAACGGTCTTCGTGCATGCGAACCGCCAGCTGTATGTATACCGATGGATCATAAATTCCGCAAGAAGAGTATACTGGATGTGCTTAGCTTTGATCTCTGATCCAAGTCAATAAAATCTTCACACTTCCTAAAAGCGCTTCTATTTTTACGGCGGAGACTGTGGCACTTTTGGAAGCATTCATTTTTGTATTTTCAGCTCCCTTCGCAAATGTATTATTCGTACATGATTCTCAGCGTCCTAAAAACATATTCAGCACCGGAGAAGGACAACCTCAATATATCAGATGAGAGACAGGAATAAATTCACAGTAAAGGGAGAGGGCAGACAATCCATTTGATGTGGGAACATTTCCACGCTGGCATCCGCTATAGTGAGGCAGTCGGCATATTAGGAAAGGAAGTTGCTTCTATCGGCATTTTCTTGGATTTGAAATCACCGTGTACTATTGCGTGGTCAAGAGATACGCTCAACATCACTGGCAAGAAATGCGGAACGTGTTCCAACAGACTAAAGGCGGACGTTATGCGGTGTTACAACTACAAATTTGTAGAAGACCGGGATTAAAGAGCACACATTTGGACCGATCAACTATTTACACTAGCTTTCGACTCCGCTTCAACTACGGCTCTCTTCTTCTGTATTCATAAAGAATAAATTTTTACGGTTGTCCTGCATGTGAGTGTGGTTCGGCGGTGGGCGCTGGTGTAAACAGCGTCTTGTTTTCGTGCCCCAAATTTGACTGAACGACCGGAATCCTTGAAGACATTAATGAGTATGGGTTGCCTGCTTCCCCAGTCAGCTTCTTCTATTTGTTTTTAGTGAAATGGCTACGATTCCATTTCAGACATGGTGTGAATTCACAAATCAAAAATGTATGCATCATTTCTAATTATACACTCCTGGAAATGGAAAAAAGAACACATTGACACCGGTGTGTCAGACCCACCATACTTGCTCCGGACACTGCGAGAGGACTGTACAAGCAATGATCACACGCACGGCACAGCGGACACACCAGGAACCGCGGTGTTGGCCGTCGAATGGCGCTAGCTGCGCAGCATTTGTGCACCGCCGCCGTCAGTATCAGCCAGCGCGCCGTGGCATACGGAGTTCCATCGCAGTCTTTAACACTGGTAGCATGCCGCGACAGCGTGGACGTGAACCGTATGTGCAGTTGACGGACTTTGAGCGAGGGCGTATAGTGGGCACGCGGGAGGCCGGGTGGACGTACCGCCGAATTGCTCAACACGTGGGGCGTGAGGTCTCCACAGTACATCGATGTTGTCGCCAGTGGTCGGCGGAAGGTGCACGTGCCCGTCGACCTGGGACCGGACCGCAGCGACGCACGGATGCACGCCAAGACCGTAGGATCCTACGCAGTGCCGTAGGGGACCGCACCGCCACTTCCCAGCAAATTAGGGACACTGTTGCTCCTGGGGTATCGGCGAGGACCATTCGCAACCGTCTCCATGAAGCTGGGCTACGGTCCCGCACACCGTTAGGCCGTCTTCCGCTCACGCCCCAACATCGTGCAGCCCGCCTCCAGTGGTGTCGCGACAGGCGTGAATGGAGGGACGAACGGAGACGTGTCGTCTTCAGCGATGAGAGTCGCTTCTGCCTTGGTGCCAATGATGGTCGTATGCGTGTTTGGCGCCGTGCAGGTGAGCGCCACAATCAGGACTGCATACGACCGAGGCACACAGGGCCAACACCCGGCATCATGGTGTGGGGAGCGATCTCCTACACTGGCCGTACACCACTGGTGATCGTCGAGGGGACACTGAATAGTGCACGGTACATCCAAACCGTCATCGAACCCATCGTTCTACCATTCCTAGACCGGCAAGAGAACTTGCTGTTCCAACAGGACAATGCACGTCCGCATGTATCCCGTGCCACCCAACGTGCTCTAGAAGGTGTAAGTCAACTACCCTGGCCAGCAAGATCTCCGGATCTGTCCCCCATTGAGCATGTTTGGGACTGGATGAAGCGTCGTCTCACGCGGTCTGCACGTCCAGCACGAACGCTGGTCCAACTGAGGCGCCAGGTGGAAATGGCATGGCAAGCCGTTCCACAGGACTACATCCAGCATCTCTACGATCGTCTCCATGGGAGAATAGCAGCCTGCATTGCTGCGAAAGGTGGATATACACTGTACTAGTGCCGACATTGTGCATGCTCTGTTGCCTGTGTCTATGTGCCTGTGGTTCTGTCAGTGTGATCATGTGATGTATCTGACCCCAGGAATGTGTCAATAAAGTTTCTCCTTCCTGGGACAATGAATTCACGGTGTTCTTATTTCAATTTCCAGGAGTGTATTAGTGAAAAGTTTTATTATGTACAAAAATGTGACATCTGTAGCTTTTGTATCTGTAAATATGCATTTCTGTATTCTTTTCGCACAATTAAGAACACAATATAATCATGTGTTTTCGAAGCTAAATAAAATGCAAACTCTGAAGTCGCGTTACGATACCTTTTAACGACCATATTATACACTGAACCAAATGACAGCCTTATGCCTGAGTGCTTGTATTTTAGAATCTTTCTTGAAGTGAGTCCTGAGTAATGCAATCAAACGGTTTGCCACTGTAAAAATAATACGTGTCCCCAAACATGTACTTTTACTCAAATTTTGCTAAGTACTGGGTGGTCAAAAAGTAAGTATAAATTTGAAAACTTAATAAACCACGGAATAATGTAGATAGAGAGGTAAAAATTGACACACATTCTTGGAGTGTCATGGGGTTTTATTAGAACCATCCCATATTGCTAGATGCGTGAAAGCTCTCTTGCGCGCGTCGTTTGGTGATGATCATGTGCTCAGCCGCCACTTTCGTCATGCTTGGCCTCCCAGGTCCCCAGACCTCAGTCCGTGCGATTATTGGCTTTGGGGTTACCTGAAGTCGCGAGTGTATCGTGATCGACCGACATCTCTAGGTATGCTGAAAGACAACATCCGACGCCAATGCCTCACCATAACTCGGGACATGCTTTACAGTGCTGATCACAACATTATTCCTCGACTACAGCTATTGTTGAGGAATGATGGTGGACAATTGAGCATTTCCTGTAAAGAACATCATCTTTGCTTTGTCTTACTTTGTTATGCTAATTATTGCTATTCTGATCAGATTAGGCGCCATCTGTCGGACATTTTTTGAACTTTTGTATTTTATTTTTGTTCTAATAAAACCCCATGTCATTCGAAGCAAGTGTGTCAATTTGTACCTCTCTATCTACATTATTCCGTGATTTATTCAGTTTTCAAATTTATACTGACTTTTTGATCACCCGGTATGTATTACTATCGTTCGTCGCGACCCTGTGTTTTGGTTGCGTCATCTTCAATATCTGTAAAAAGTTTGTAATGGTACAAAGCAGTAGGTTTTTGAAATCAGCCTGAGAAAAGAAAATTAACAATTGACGCCAACCGTTACGTACTACTCGCCATGAAAACTGCAACATTATGAAGGCGACATCCAAGGAAAAACAAATTAACATGCTTAGATATGAAAATGATTATGACTTCAGCACAAACATGAAAAGCGATAAGATAAAGTGATCTTCATTCTGTGTATGGAGAGAGATCGCGTATCAGGTTTCTCAAATGTTCAAATGTGTGTGAAATCTTATGGGACTTAACTGAAGGTCATCAGTCCCTAAGCTTACACACTACTTAACCTAAATTATCCTGCGGACAAACACACACATCCATGCCCGAGGGAGGACTCGAACCTCCGCCGGGACCAGCCGCACAGGCAGGTTTCTCATTTAGAAAGCAAATTTAAGTGTTGTTTTCTTGTGAGAAGACCTTGTTATGCCTCATGTAAGAGGGAGAACGTCTACAAACATGTGCCGGAATTTGATAGAAGGATCTTGGCATATGGAGACTGCCCTCAAACGATATGCGATATTGTTGCACACTTTGCTCGGCTTCCCAACATGGGATCGGTGTGTTCAGGAGGATCGTATTGAACAGTTCCACACGAGTAGCACCCGAGAGGACAGGCACGTTATTCGCTCGGGATTGTGCAGCGACGTCACGTATCTTGAGCCAGCTAATGGGTTTGTTCGGAACAGGACAAGCATCCAAGGAGACAGCGCAGCGACTTGCGGAGCGCCACGTACTGTCAGCACGGCGACCACTGTTGCGGTTTCCCTTGTCGCGGCAGCAGAGAGAGTGGCGCATCGTCATTAGTTTTCTCTGAGATAGTACTGGCTAGACAAAACAGTAGCGAAACGGCACCACAAGCAACGTATAGTCTTGCCTTGTTAGAAGGTAACGTCACGAAGACATCCCAGATGGAGCACAACCACTGATCACACGAACGCAACAGGAACTGTCCAAATTAGCGAGCCAGAGGTGATCGTGTTGTGTACACGGCGGCACACATACCCTGACACCAAGTGCTGGACACGTGTGACAATGACGGAGCTTCATTGTCCACGGAGTCTCCAACCACCGATACTTCGAGTGTGGTGATATATGCACAAATGGAACTCTACGTTGGTCATGAAAAGCTAGTCTACCGCGATACCGTTCATGTTGGACTGGTTGCCTGGTGAGCACGTTCTCCAGCTCTCACCTTGTCATGGTTGCCGAGTAGCCGGCATACCACCACTTGCCATACAACTGCTAAACTCTCTCATAACGTCAAAGCTGCACGGAATGAGGTACGCGTCTCCGTCATCCAAGTTCTGTTCGACTTCGTGTCTAACTGGTTCAGAGCCGTTCTTCCTGCCTACTATATTGTACCAGCTTAGCGCGTGCTGCTTTTTCAATTTTGTTTTTCTTTAATAGAATTTGTATGTTGTTACGCCCATTTCTCGTGTGTAACTCTACACTCTTTTATAGAGTGAGTGACCATTTATAAAGCTGCCAGTCTTTGCATAATTAAGTTCCAACGGGCTTAATTTAATTTCATATAGCGGATTAATAAAAGAGAGAGACAAAACAGATAAATGGTGCTATAGTTTCCAGCGCTAGTCTTGCACCCACTACTGAATTTTCTCATCTCAGACGGATATTGCTGTACATGGAATGGCATTTAAACGACATATATAGTTTGTCATCAATAATGATTAGTTTATGTAGTAACTACAACAAAAATAGTTTTAGTAATATACAGGGTGAGTCACCTAACATTACCGCTGGATATATTTCGTAAACCACACCAAATACTGACGAACCGATTCCACAGACCGAACGTGAGGAGAGGGGCTAGTGTAATTGTTTAATACAAACCATACAAAAATGCACCGAAGTATGTTTCTTAACACAAACCTGCGTTTTTTTAAATGGAAACCCGTTAGCTTTGTTAGCACATCTGAACATATAAACAAATACGTAATCAGTGCCGTTTGTTGCATTGTAAAATGTTAATTACATCCGGAGATATTGTAACCTAAAGTTGACGCTTGAGTACCACTCCTCCGCTGTTCGATCGTGTGTATCGGAGAGCACCGAATTACGTAGGGATCCAAAGGGAACGGTGATGGACCTTACGTACAGAAGGGACTGGAACAGCACATTACGTCCACATGCTAACTCTTTTTTATTGGTCTTTTTCACTGACGCACATGTACATTACCATGAGGGGTGAGGTACACGTACACGTGTGGTTTCCGTTTTCAATTACGGAGTGGAATAGAGTGTGTCCCGACATGTCAGGCCAATAGATGTTCGATGTGGTGGCCATCATTTGCTGCACACAATTGCAGTCTCTGGCGTAATGAATGTTGTACACGCCGCAGTACATCTGGTGTAATGTCGCCGCAGGCTGCCACAGTACGTTGTTTCATATCCTCTGGGGTTGTAGGCACATCACGGTACACATTCTCCTTTAACGTACCCCACAGAAAGAAGTCCAGAGGTGTAACATCAGGAGAACGGGCTGGCCAATTTATGCGTCCTCCACGTCCTATGAAACGCCCGTCGAACATCCTGTCAAGGGTCAGCCTAGTGTTAATTGCGGAATGTGCAGGTGCACCATCATGCTGATACCACATACGTCGACGCGTTTCCAGTGGGACATTTTCGAGCAACGTTGGCAGATCATTCTGTAGAAACGCGATGTATGTTGCAGTGCTCTCCGATACACACGATCGAACAGCGGAGGAGTGGTACTCAAGCGTCAACTTAAGGTTACAATATCTCCGGATGTAATTAACATTTTACAATGCAACAAACGGCACTGATTACGTATTTGTTTATATGTTCAGATGTGCTAACAAAACTAACGTGGTTCCATTTAAAAAACGTGGGTTTGTGTTAAAAAACATACTTCCGTGCATTTTCTATGGTTTGTATTAAACAATTACACTAGCCCCTCTCCTCACGTTCGGTCTGTGGAATCGGTTCGTCAGTATTTGATGTGGTTTACGAATTACATCCAGCGGTAACGTTAGGTGACTCACCCTGTATATTACGCCTATGAAAAAACTGATATATTAGAGATGTTTCTTGTTCTATGCATTTCTGACGCAGACGATTTTTCGTGGTACACTTAAATAGCTTTCTCTGATTTACATAGTCCACAAATTGCAACATATTGTTAAGTTTTCACGCTAATTAACGCCATAGATGCCTGGTCTTTTCTGAATGTACCTCTGACCAAAAATCGATTTTCATAATCTTCTGTTTTCATAATTGTTTTCAGCTCCTACTTCACCCGTTAACGGTTCCAGTTCCTAAAACTATGAAACATATTTAATTTCTAACAGAGAAGTCAAATACTATTTCTCAGCTTTAAAAATGCTTCACTAGTTCTCTCATCCACTATTTCACTCGCTTATGGGCTTAATTTACCAACGGCCTTGCCGTAGTGGTAACACCGGTTCCTGTCAACTCACCGAAGTTAAGCACTGTCGATCTGGGCTAGCGCTTGGATGGGTGACCATCCGGTCTGCTGAGGGCTGTTGGCAAGCAGGGTCCACTTAGCCCTTGTGAGGCAAACTGAGGAGCTACTTGATTGAGAAGTGGCGGCTCCGGTCTCGTAAACTGACATATGGCCGGGAGAGCGGTGTGTTGTCATGCTCCTCCGTAAACGCAACAGGACGCCTGTGGGCTGAGGATGACACGGCGGCCGGTCGGTACCGTTGGGCCCTCATGGTATGTTCGGGCGGAGTGTGGTTTAGTTTTAGGGGTTGAATTTCCAAAAATGTTGAAACACCAGTTTTCGTAGTGTTAGCTTCAAAATTGTCCTAATAGCCCTCAGGTGTGGAATTTCTAAAAATTCCTTCCTAAACGATGCCTGCAGTATAGGATCAACAGCCTCTTCAAACTTCAGATTTCTATCCTTAGCGTTTTGGCTGGGCGATGATGAGTCGGTTAGTCAGGACATTTCCTCTTACATTTAGGGATATGCACAATAAGTAAAAATTCGTTATTTTTTATCATTTCTGATGCTGCAGTTTTGGGAGCTAGTAGCGTAGATTACCATTCACCGTGCATGCAACACAGATGTCTATAGCGACATAAGGTTTTTCCCTTTTTTCATGAAAATCTGTTTAATGAAGAACTGTGTCGAAAATCGACAAATTATCGGAATATCGTCAGAGTACTGCTAAGAATCAGCAAACAGAGCGTGAGGTGACGACATAGAAGTTGCTAGAAATGTGGGAGGTGTTGTCTTGAGGTAGAAAACATCAGTGTGATAACTTTGCAAAGTACCGGAACCGTCGATATGTAGAGCCCAGTAGAATACAAATAGGCTGGCCCGTGAAGTAGCAAAGAAAGCGAATGTTCTGCGGTCAGAACGAGGGGCCTTTGTTAGCTTAACTGAACATTGCGGCAGCAGTAGTTTAGTAAATAAAGTTTGGAGTTGGAACTGCATGTCTCATTACATCTGTACATTGTAATGGTTCAAATGGCTCTGAGCACGATGGGACTTAACATCTGTGGTCATCAGTCCCCTAGAACTTAGAACTACTTAAACCTAACTAACCTAAGGACATCACACACATCCATGCCCGAGGCAGGATTCGAACCTGCGACCATAGCGGTCACGCGGTTCCAGACTGAAGCGCCTAGAACCACACGGCCACACCGGCCGGCGTATATTGTAATCTGCGTTAGAATTCTCACATGCTAACACACTGATTCCCACTTGGACCTCATAAGCCGTAGCTGTGTAACTGGATTAACGGTTCCAAAGGGATTCATTTAATACGCGCGATATTTTGGAATCTTACATTATTATGGATATTATTGCGGTCCCCAGCTTTTATTGTGTATTGCGCGGAGAACAGACACCAATGACACTGAGTATGAATAAGATGTTTTTTCGAAGAAACATAATTTTTTAAATGTTTCGATTAGGATTTAAACTGAAACGTAACACTAGCTCAGCTGGAGAGGGGTAGGTGAAGGACTTCACCATCTTCTTCTCAAGGAAGAGGTACGCCTGAAGTAGTTCAACGAAGACAGGAAACCATAACTGAACAGATATTTCTTTGAAACTTCCTGGCATATTAAAACTGTTTGCCGGACCGACACTCGAACTCGGGACCTTTGCCTTTCGCGGGCAACTGAGCTACCCAAGCACGACTAACACCCAGTCCTCACAGCCTTACTTCTGCCAGTACATCGTCTCCTACCTTCCATACTTTA